>NC_062556.1:8990000-10240000 GCF_016906955.1 Phacochoerus africanus
AAGCATAAAAGCATCTGCTATTGATTACAACTATCAATTATAATGTTTAAGTAATGAATTACCAAGTATTCACTTGGTATCCTTTACTTACCGAGACAACGTTGTTTTCCCAGAACCAGGCAAACCTCTTAAAAGAATAAGTAACTTCTGTAATTTATTTAACTTTTCCTCTTGAAACTGCTGGTTCATAAACCTGTCTGTTCCATTATGCTGGTAAACAGAAGAATCTTTCCAGCATCCTTCTCTGGTTTCACAGAAACCATTACTAGCATATCCATCTTGCACACCACAGCCATTTCTAGAGGAATGATCACTACTGGTAATGTCACTACACTCAGTGTATGCATCGTTGTGATCAAAAGTTGAGCAATTCCAGTTAACTTGACAACTATCTACATAATATCCACGTTGCATCTGAAAGCCATCTTGGGTGTGGAAAATACTTGGTGGATTTGGTGGAACACTGAATCTTTGAATATTTAAGTGACAGTTAAAGCTGGGAACACAAGGATCTTGGGGAACTATAAAAGAATGCATTGACTGCCATTCAGGCATGAAGGAAGTAAACGAATTATCACAAAATGTAGGTATTACTTGTCCATTACAAGGATATTCGCCTGGCTCATTCCCATCACACTGCTGATAATCAAAATGTGACTGAGGACTATTACTAAGATCCTTTTTCTCTTCTTCAAATTTTAATACCTCATTATTATGACCCTGATAATATGGAATAAGTTGTTCCTTAGAGGGTTCAAGCTCCTTACAGCTGCTTTCTGAATCTTTTTCATTTTCAAGCTCTTCGATTTCTTTGTAAAACTGAGATAATTCATTGTCGATCTCTGATATTTTGGAGTTAAATTTCTGTTTCTCTTCTTGTTCTCCTTTGCCATCTATACCATTGATAGTGTCTGCTTGATCCCTCTTTTCATTACATTTCTTTTTCTTAGGGGGTTTGTAAATGGGTCCTATAAATGCTGTACTTGTACTATATATATCATCATCTTTGGATACCAATGCAGGGCGTGTATCCTGTAAAATCTGTGAATCAATAGACTCGGTAACATTTGGTCTATCACCAGGCATCTCATCATGCACAGGTTTCAGCAAATCTGTAGTTTTGGTTTTGTCCTCCTGAGGATGACTACGTCCTCTGCTATCAATGATGGGCACAGGGACCCGATGACTTCCAGTTTTCTCTTTGATTCTGTGAAAACTAGCGTTTCCATGATGGGGGAAAACATACGCCTCTTCAGTAGACTTCAGTTTCTTATAGCATGGTTCAATTGTTAGTTCTTCCCCATGTCCCATGGATTTAGCTCCAATTTCATCATAAGACATCTGAAGAGCAAATAAACCACACCATTAATAGCTAATATTTAGGAAATGTTAACAAAACTTTCTTCGGAAGCAATAGAAAAAAATAATTGATATAAGGATTTAATAACATTTCCCCAAAATACAAAAATTTTATAAATTTTAATTTCATAACCAGTTATTGTTAAGTATTGTTATGATACTAAGATTTAAAGGTGAGTTCTCACTGAAGGCAAGTAAACACCCTTTAAAAAAAGAGATACATCTCATCTGTAAACTAAATGATGTGTTTCTGAAATAATTAATGAATAATACATTTCTGAATTTAGAAAACTTAAGCAAGCTTGGAAAGCTGAAACTATGTACATATACACAGAGTTGAGTGTGTATGTGTGCATGTGCTGCACCTGAGGCAAATGGAGGTTCCCAGCTAGGGGCTGAAGCAGAGCTGCAACGGCCAGCCTACACCACAGCAACGCCAGATCTGAGCCACATCTGCAACCTACACCATAGCTCACAGCCATGCCAGATCCTTTAACCCACTAAGCTAGGCCAGGGATCAAACCTGAGTCCCCGGGAATATTAGTCAGATTCATCTCTGCTGTGCCACAACAGGAACTCCTATAATATATATTTTGACAATATAGACATACAACTGTGTACTAAAAGGGAGAATAAATTTGCCAACCAAAGTGACACATCCAAACTGGGTGTGATAAACTGCATCATACATCTTCCTGTTTAAAACTACAAGGTCCTGGCATTCCTTCTGTGGCACAACGGAATTGGCAGTGTCTTGGGAACACTGAGACACAAGTTTAGTCCCTGGCTGCCACAGTGGATTAAAGGATCCATCCAGCTTTTCCTCAGCTTCCGCTTAGGTTGCAACTGCGGCTCAGATCTGATCCCTGGCCTGGAAACTCCTTATGCTGTGGGCTGGCCAAAAAAGAAAAATGTAAGTAAATAAATAAAACCACTAGGTCTTGGAGTTCCCACTGTACCACAGTGGACTGATGATCTGGCTTGCCTCTCGAGGCGCCAGTTCACTCCCTGACTCAGTGCAGTGGGTCAAGGATCCAGCATTGCTACAGCTGTGTGCAGGTCACAGCTCTGGCTTGGATTTAATCCCTGGCCCAGGAACCTTCATATGCTGTAGGAGGGACAAGAAAAGAAAAAAAGAAAAAAAACAAAAAAAAATAGAAAAAACCACTAGATCTTTAGGAATAAATGGATCCAGCTCCCAACCTCAGGCAGTATCTCCTTAGCAATCAAATGTCAGATTAACTGAAATGTCCATCTTTATGGGCCCTATTCCTGCAGGTACTGTAAAAGTGGTTTCCAAATAGGTATGCGACAGGCTTGGACCTAGGACCTTTTGCTGATAGTATTTGCACCTAAACAAATGCCTCCTCAAGCAACAAGGGACTAAAAATAACTGTATGTATGTGCAGTTGGGGAAAATTATGGACAAGATATAAAGGACCAGAAATTCCCATGTGGCGCAGTGGGTTTAGGAACTAGGGTTGTAACTGCAGCAGCTGGAGTCACTATTATGTCACAGGTTTGATCCCTGGCCCAGGAACTTCCATGTGCCACAGGCACAGCTAAAAACCAAAAAAATCAAAAATTGAACTGATCAAACCAATACTTCTGAAGAGCTGGGAGCAAAAAAAAAAAAAAAAAATCCAAAAAAGAGTACTAGAAGCGAAAGCAGCACCACCTGCACACAGCACCACCACAGCAATGGACAAATCACCTAAGCCACTCCTCCAGCCTGACTCCTGGAGCTGCCCATACCCTCATCCCACGTAAGGAAGGCCAAATTCCCTGGTTGGTTCAAGACTTAATGGCACCCAATGTGGGGCAACTGTCCCTTTTCTGGGAGATCTGGGTGCCTGTAGGACCAACTTCTCTGTGGGGGTTGGGTGCCACAAAGTCTGTTCCCTACCAGGGTCTTTGGCATTTCTTAATCAACAGTAATTGGTAAGAGGCCAGACAAGAAATTCAGAGAAAGCTTTATTTGGGGGGTCCCCACTGCAGCAGAGGGGCGTGAAAACAAGTAACAAGTTCCCTTGCTTGCTCGGTGAGGGAGAGTGGTTTCTTACAAGGGGTGAGGGTAGGGACAGGTCCAGGGGTCAGGCCAAAGGGGTAATTTGGGTGGTCTGCCCACCCCTTTGGTGGTGTTGTGTGCAGAGTGCATGTGCAGTCCCCTGCATTTGCTCCCAGTACCCTGTTTTGTTCCCAAGTAACAGCTGGATTTTTGATCTTTTTGTATCTTGTCCATAATTTGTCCCAACTGAACATGCACACAGTTATTTTCAGTTCTTTATTGCTTGAGGAGATATTTGTCCAGGTGCAAGCATGGCAGCAAAGGGTCCCAGGTCCCAGTCTGTCTCAGGTATGTTGCATTAACTTTAAAGAAAAAAATAAGTAAATAAGTTGTTCTGAGATTGACGCCAGTATGTCAATATGTTTAAAAAGAAATCTGACAACTCCCAGAACCAAAGCCCTCATTTTTTCCAGTTGGTTGGTCTATCTTAAACATAAATTCTGCTTATAATTGAGCAGGACCCTGGGGGGTCTTCCTGGGGCTAGCCCTTCCCCCATAACCTCTGTTTTAGCTCCTCTCTGAAGTACCCAGATGACATCGTCTGATGTGTATTTCCTGAGTTGTTTTACAGATGCTAAAACTATCACCAGATGGAAGAAATTAACTACTTGATGATCACGAGTATGGACCTACCTTAGAGGACTGATAAAAGTAACCCTTGTGACTCCGCCCAGTTACCTCACCATTAACCAATCAGAGAGTTGTGCACGAGCTGATCGCTTACTCTGAGACAACCCCACCCCCAACTTCATTTGGCTTTTTAAAGGCTTTACAATTTGGGGTTCTGGGAGTTCGGATTTTTGGGGGACACAAGCTACCCGTCTCCTTGCATAGCTTGCAATAAGCTTTTCTCTCCTGCAAGCTCGAACGCTTCGGTTTACTTGGCCTCGCTACCCAACTTGCGATAAGAAGCTTCCCTTGAAATTCCTCGGGCACTCTCAAGAGTGCAACCTTAAAGCCTGTTTTATTCACAACCTCTTCATTCTGCCCGCTCTGGTCTTCCTTTCTCTAGCACGAGAGAAAAAAGAAAAGGCAAAGAGACGAACTAGAATGATACAGCTACGCTCTAGAGAAGCGGAAAGGTAAACCTGTGAAGAATGCCGTCGGTCCGGAAACAGCCTCCTCCCAGCTTCTCATTTCCTCATTACGAACAGCATAAGTCCCAAGAAAAAGCAAGGAGGCTGTATGAATAGAGAGGAGCTTAGGGAGTCTCCCTGTGCCCTAGCGGGTTAATGATCCAGCGTTGTCTCTGTGGCGGGGCAGGTTCGAGTCCTGCCAGTGGGTTAAGTGCCCAGATAAGGCGTAGGTCTCAGCTGTGGCTAGAATTTGATCCCCTGCCTGGGACCTTAAATACGCGCAGAGGGTGCAGAGAGTAAACCCCTATACAAACCTGAACCCTAAGGCCTCCTGACCTCCACACAGGGCAGCCCCAGGCAAAGTGCGTCACGCACTTTCTCTGCCCCAAAGGAGGCATGTTGGGATTCTGTCCGGGAATTTAAAAGAGCTCCGAGGCGGAAAGGTTCACTCCCGGCTTCGACCTTTACAGCCAACCTAAAAGGTTCAGTCAAGCGCCGGCTTAAACCCAAGTCGCGAATGGAAGAATACGAAGAACATCATCACCACAACCCCACCTCGCTTAAAATGGGATGTTTACTCACCTTACACACAGCTCTGCATTGACCTTTACTTCCCAATGAAGTCTTCTTCTAGAAACACACGAACATCTCAGGTGAAAGAAGCGCGGGGAGACGGCCCAAACCTGAAACCCGGAGCGACTAAAAACCCGGCCGTCAGGAGATGAGCAACAAGCCGCACCTCCGTAAGCAAGATGTCGGCCACCGCACGGTTACCCCGGAAGGGATTACGGAGTCGCGCCAGGCATTGTGGGAATCGAAGTCCGGCCTTCGTGTCCGGCCTGGCAACCTCATCGTCTCCCAGAATCCATTGCTTCAAATTCGCGCCAATGGCAACAAACGTAGACCGGAACTAGTTCTTAGGTTGCAGCCGGTTACTTCTTTAGAAGCATCAACTTCGGCTAAAAAAGGCGATGACCTGGTCCGGGGTTCATCCTTGAAGGAATAAAGACTGGGTGCCTGGAAGCCCAAACAAAGACATTAGATGCTCTCAGCGCGCGGGCTTTAAGGCTTTTGGGAAACAAAGCTTTTTCAAAGGGAACTTAATATATGGTCTCGTCAACTAGGGTTGCTGACCTTTCTACGAAAAACCGGTAATTGTAGGCTGTTTCTCTCAGGAAGAAAAGAATCACTACAGCGGAGCGTTGATAGCAGATAAAAGTAATTATGAGAAAAATCACCTCTCATGTCATAACTATATTTTGTTTTGTTTAGGGAAATGGAGACCATTTACTGAGTTTTCCCATTTAAAAAAAAGTCAGTTTGTTAAAAGCACTTGAAACAGGACTTCGTTTGTGATGATGCTTGTACAACTATAAATATAATAAAAGTCGTTGAATTTTTAAAAAGAAGAACAGCGCTTGATAAAAGTATGTGCTGTGTAAGCGTTTGTTAAATTATAAGTAACTACAGGAGTTCCCTGTTGTGGCTCAGAGCAAAGGAATCTGACTAGCATCCATGAGAACATAGGTTAGATCCCTGGCCTCGCTCAGAGGGTTAAGGATTCGGCATTGCAGTGATCTATGGTGTAGGTATCACACTCACCCAGGATCCTGCCTTGCTGTGGCTGTGGCTAGGCTGGCAGCTGCAGCTCTGATTAGACCCCTAGCCTGAGAATTTCCATATGCTGCAGGTGTGGCCCTTGGGGAAAAAAAAAAGATGTTTTGAGATCAAGCAAGTATCCTGTTTCTAATCAAACTCTAATTAAGGTTCTGCCTCCATTGATGATTCTTATACAACTGATCTTTACAATGATAGTTACAAAATAATTATTTCCCCCCAACTCCTTCAAGCCCTCCACATTTATTATTCCTGATGCTAGTGAAGAGTATTATTATTAATAAGAAAAGCCCGGGAGTTACCATAGTAGCTCAGTGGAAATAAATCTGACATCCATGAAGTTGTGGGTTTGATCCCTGGCCTCACTGGGTGGGTTAAGGATCTGGCCTTGCTGCTCTCAGACACCGATCAGATCCCACGTTGCTATGGCTATGCGTAGGCCGTCAGCTGTAGCTCTGATGAGACCCCTAGCTTGAGAACCTCTATATGCCTCCATATGCTAAAAAGCAAAAAAAAAAAAAAAAAAAAGCCCTTCTTAGTTATTTAATATCAGTGTGAATTTATGTATTCCCCCTTATTCAAGAAGTTATAATCCATTGTTGTTCTTCTTTATTAATAGTTTATTATATCATAGTCTATTTTAGGACAATTTCTGGTTCAGAGAAAAACTGAATACATAGTACAGAGTTCCCACGTACCCCCCATCCCACACATAGTGTCACCTATTACTCACCTCTTACAGTATTACAGTACATTGTTAAAATTAATGAACGAATATTGATATATTAGTATTAACTATAGTCCATAGTTTTTTGCAGACTTCCTTAGTTTTTACCTAATATCCTTTCTGTTCTAGGATCCCATACAGGAGACAGTACCACGTGGAGCTGTCATTTCTCCTTAGGCCTCTCTTGGCTGTAACAGTTTCTCAGACTCTGCTCAGTTTGATGACTTTGGCAATTTTGAGGAGAACTGGTCAGGTACTTTGTAGGAGGCTTTTCTATTGCAATTTATATATTGCTTTTCTCATGATCAGACTGTTATGGGTTTTTGAGAGAAAGAGCACAAGGTAAAATATCTTTTTTATCACATTATAGTAAGTGTACATACTGCCAACATAATTTATGATTGTTTTATGTTGAACCCGATCATCTGGCTAAAGTAGTGTTTGTCAGGTTTCTCTACTATAAAGTTACTCCCCACCACCACCACTTGCATACTGTCCTCCTTGGAAGGAAGTCACCTTAAACAGCGCACCTTTCTGGAGTGAGCCCCTTCATTAGAGTATTTACATAATTTATTCAGAATTATTCTGCATGAGAGATTCATCTCCTCTCCCATTCTTATTTATTTTGTTACTCAAAATATCTGAGATTTGGTCAACTTTGGGTTGGCTCCTTTTAACCTGCACCTTGAGCTGTTCCTTACCTTGTGGCACAAGATTTTCCAGGCTCATCTTGTACATTGATTACTCCTGCCCTGGAATCAACAATTTCTCCAAAAATCTTGGTTTTTTTTTTTTTGTACCTACAGCATATAGAGGTTCCCAGGCTAGGGGTCAGCGCCACAGCCACAGCAATGCAGGACCCAAGCCGCGTCTGCTCATGGCAAAGCTGGATCCCCCAACCCAACCCACTGAGTGAGGTCAGGGATTGAACCCACATCCTCATGGGTACTGGGTGGATTGGTTTCTGCTCTGCCACAATGGGAACTCCAAAAGTCTTGGTTTCTTTTTTTTTTTTTTTCCTTGAATAATGGTATTTAGAAGCTAAGACTTTGGCACTAAGAATGCTTATTGATATTGGGATATTATTGATTCTAGATTATCTTAGACAGAAATGGTGGAGGGGGAATAGACTTTTTTCATTTAAAAAATCATGAATATTGATACTTACAATACCTGTTGAATTGTATAGTATTCTCTTTTGCCCTCCCCTTCATATTTGTGTCTGCTTTCTTTAACAGTGAGAACTTCCTTAAAGCACATTTACTTTTTTGCCTACTCCTGCATTGCACATAAAATCGTTTTGGAATTACCTCATTTGCATAATTACATAAGCAAATCTACTAAAAAGAATTCAAGCCTTGCTTGTAGTTTTTCTTCCCTTGACTAAGGGTTGAAAGTTGAAGTACTACGTGCAGAAATGACTTGGATTATGTCTCTTGTCCTACACTATCTTGCTTCAGTGGGTTTATGTTAGTCATTGAGTTCATTTGTTTCCAGTTCTAGTTTATTTTTCCCTCTGTTGTTGATGATTTCATTTTACTCTTGGAATATGTAGAATAATATGCTTCCCAAAGTCTAAACCATATAAAAAGGTATATTCAGAAAAATATCACTCTCCTCCCTATCTCTTGATACCTTTTTCCTACCATCTTTTTTTTTTTTTTGGTCACACCCACAGCATGTGGAAATTCCTGGACCAAGAATCGAACCTGTGCCACATCAGTGGCCCCAGCCATTGCAGTGCCAGTGCCAGATCCTTAACCTGCTGCACCACAAGAGAACTCCTACCATCTTTTATATGTATATAATTTTACTGTTTTCTGATGTATCTTTCCTGTGTTTCTTTTTGCGAAAAAAAGAAGCAGATATATGTACGTTATCTTCAGTTTTCTTTCTCCATAGCGAACATACCATATATGCTGTTTTGCCCTTTTTTTCTGTTGACAATATCTTCTGAAGATCACTTTGCATCAACTTATCTTCATTATTCTGTTTTTACAGCTGCAGAGTACTCCATGGTGTAGTCAAGTGCCATATTTTATTCACTTAAAATTTGATGTTTGGATGTTTAGGTGGCACCCAGTATTTTGCAACTATAAATAATGCTACACTAAGTATTCTTGTGTTTTTATATTTTAGGAAGTATGTCTTTAAATTCTCAAAAGTGAGATTGCTAGGGTAAATCCATATGTACTACAATCCAACGCAAAAGGATTCCCTTTTCTCCGCATCCTTGCCAAGACATAGAATTCTTATATTTTTATATCCATTCTAACAAAAATGAGATATCTTATTGTAGTCGTGATTTGCAGTTCCTTAATGGTTAGGGATGCTGAGCATCTTTTCATGTACCTGTTGCCCATCTGTATGTCTTTTTTGGGAAAATATCTATTCAGATCTGCCCGTTTTACTTTTTTTTTTTTTCTTTTTAGGGCCACACTTGTGGCACATGGAGTTTCCCAGACTAGGGGGTCAAATTGGAACTGCAGCTGCCGGCCTAACCACAGCCACAGCCACAGCCACGTGGGTTCTGAGCCATGTCTGTGACCTACACCACAGCTCATGGAAACACCGGATCCTTAACCCACTGAGTGAGGCTAGGGATTGAACCTGCATCCTCATGGATCCTAGCCAGGTTTGTTACTGCTGAGTCACATCCGAAGCTCCCTCTGCCCATTTTAAAACCAGATTTTGGAGTTTTTGCTGTTGTGTTTTCTGAGTTCTTTATATATTTTGAATCTTAATCCCTTATATATTTTTTGCAAATATTTTCTCCCATTCAGTAGGTAGCTTTTCATTTTGTTAATGGCTTCCTTTGCTATGCAGACACTTTTTTGGTTTACTGTAGTCCTATTTGTTTATTTTAGCTTTTGTTTGGTTTGGTTTTGGTGTTGGGAATTATTTCAGAAATTAGGACATATTCTTCCATAATTCCTGTAAATTGGTGCTTGCATCTAGAGACTTGATCAGTTTCAGGTTAGATTATTACAATATTACTGCATAGGTGCTACTTTATTCTTCCCTCAGGGAGCATCTAATGTTCAGCTGTCTTTCTGTGTAATGTTAGCAGGATTTATGTTCAATGTCTGGGTCATCTATTATTTTCATTAGGGTTTTAAAATGATATTCTAATTCTGTCATTCCTTCTTCACTTATTAGCTGAACTACATCTGATTCTAGAAAACTATTTGATTATTCACTGCTATAGTTTGCATAGACAGGTGGGGTAAATGATGGAGTCTCTTTTTATTTGCCAGATTTTCCAGATAATGAATTGGTTCATTAGCAACCTCCAATTAGTAACTAAGTATTTTTATTTTAATAATATGAATGCACGGGTTTAAACATATTTTATACTACAATTCATTATTGAAGTATTCAACAGTGTGGTATAGCTACACAAGGAAATAGTAGTATGTAGTCACTAAAAATAATGTGTGTATTTATTCACAGGGAAGTTTTTCATGATATTTTACTTAAAAATCACTTTTAAGGAGTTCCCATTGTGACTCATCAGTAACAAACCCAACTGGTACCCATGAGGATGTGGATTTGATACCTGGTGTTACTCATTGGGCTAAGGATCTGTCGTTGCCGTGAGCTGTGAACTTCCATGTGCCACGGGAATGGCCCTAAAGAGCCCCCTGCCCCCCCCAAAATAAGTCGAAAATGTATTAAAAGACAAAAAGACAAAAAATAAAAATTAAAAATTGGAAAAAGAAAATGTATTTAATTCCTATGACCTATTGAACATCACAGCTTATCTTAGCCTACCTTAAATGTGCTCAGGACACTTACAATAGCCTACAGTTGGGCAAGGTAATCTAACACAAGGCCTTTTTTATAATAAAGTGTTGAATATCTTATATAACTTACTGAATGCTGTACTGACAGTGAAAATCCCAGTGGTGGTATGGGTCCAGAGTTGTTCTAAGTATATTGCTTGTTTACCTCATGACTGCATGGCTGTGGCTTGCTTTCACTGCCCAGCATCTCGAGAGAGTATCATACTCCTTATCACTAGCCTTACAAAAGATTTAAACTCAGCTGGGGAGTTCCCGTCGTGGCGCAGTGGTTAACGAATCCAAACAGGAACCATGAGGTTTCGGGTTCAATCCCTGCCCTTGCTCAGTGGGTTGAGGATCTGGCGTTGCAGTGAGCTGTGGTGTGGGTCGCAGACATGGCTCGGCTCCCGCGTTTCTGTGGCTCTGGCATAGGCCGGCGGCTACAGCTCCAATTCCACCCCTAGCCTGGGAACCTCCATATGCTGCGGGTGGCAGCCTAAAAAAGGCAAAAAGAAAAAAAAAGATTTAAACTCAGAACTATAAGTCAAACCATTATAAGGTGGGGACTATCTTCATATTCTTCCAAATGTTTGAGAGCTGATAGTTCAGCTACTATGCATTGGTGTGGCTGTATCAGTTGTTAAAATAAGGAAACACTCCTTTGAGGTTGTTAACATGGTCACTTTTCTGACCTCTTGAGGACTCTCTTTCCTCCTTGGACACTTCAGCCCCTCTCTGTCACCCTGTAGACCTTGTCCACCAACCATCAACTAATGTGTGAATGCCTGGCAGAGCAGGGATCATACAGCATCCTGCTCGTGTTACAGCCTGTATCCATCCTTATGGGTCCTTGCTTGTCCTATGCAATTGCGAATATTATAAATATTATCCCCGGAGATTTCTCTGTAAGCAAATACATCTGATACTTTCAAGGAGGAGAGAAGGGAGATTATAAAACATTATACAGGGCATTCCCATTGTGGCTCAGTGGGTTATGAACCCAACTAGTATCCATGAAGACACGGGTTTAATCCCTGGCCTTGCTTAGTGGGTTAAGGATCCCTCCGGTGAGCTGCAGTGCAGGTCACAGACACGGCTCAGATCCCAAGTTTTTGTGACAATGGTGTAGGCCGGCAGCCGCAGCTCTGATTTGACTCCTAGCCTAGGAATTTCCATGTGCTGCAGTTGCAGCCCTAAAAAACAAAAACCAAAACGTTTCTCTAAGTTCCTGCTGTGGTACAGTGGGTTAGGATCTGGCGTTGCTACAGCTGTGGCATAGGTCACATCTATGTCACAGATTTGATCCCTGACCTGGGAACTTCCATATGCCCCAAGTGGGGCCAAAAAAACAAAAACAAAAAATTTTCTCTGGTGGCATGATTATGATTTTTTCCCTTTTTAATCTTTTTTTTTTTTTTGGTCTTTTGTTTTTTCAGGGCCGCACTTGCAGCATGTGGAAGTTCCCAGGACAGGGGTCCAATCGGAGCTGCAGCTGCTGGCCTACACCACAGCCACAGCAATGCCAGATCCGAGTCACGTCTGCGACCTACACCACAGCTCACGGCAACGCTGGATCCTTAACCCACTGAGCGAGGCCGGGGGTGGAACCCGCAACCTCATGGTTCCTAGTCAGATTCATTTCTGCTGCGCCACGATGGGAACTCTGTCCCTTTTTAATCTCAACTTCAGTTCTAGATTTCTTTACAATAAACACATTACTTACATGTCTAATAAAAAAGAGAATATACCTAATTGGTTTTATTTCAGTAAATTTATTTATTTATTTATTTTTTAAGTAATAGCAACATTTTCAACAGCTCCATCTGCTGGCTACTGAATAAAGTTAATTTTCAAATATTACTGTATTTGGTTTTGCTATAGCCAGGAGAAGAAATGGAATTCTTTTTTTTTTTTCTTTTTGTCTTTTTAGGGCCACACTTGCGTTATATGGAGGGTCTCAGGCTAGGGGTTGAATCAGAGCTGTAGCCACTGGCCTACACCACAGCCATAGCAATTTGAGATCCAAGCTGCATCTGCAACATACACCACAGCTCATGGCAACACCAGATCCTTAACCCACTGAGCAAAGCCAGGGGTTGAACCTGCATCCTCAAAGATACTAGTCACATTTGTTTCTGCGGAGCAACGATGGGAACTCCCAGGAAATAGAATTCTTACATTAAAACAAAGGATGCTTCTTATATATCTATGAAGAGAAGTATCAGAAGTCAAGTTAATTTACCTGGAATGAAAAGTGATACAAATTTGGTTGGATATAGATACAGGGGTGAGATATGTAGGGTACTACGCACTGTTTGCATAGACTAGAAACACAACTCTGAAGAATTGTTTTGGTGTTTTTGGCTATCTTACACGAGCATACTGATTTTGTTGATTGTGTAAAATGAAAACATTGACTAGTGGTTGAATATGGATATATATGAAATACATTGTAGGAATGCATATAGTTTGGCACACATAATCAGAGCTGCAGTCTAAATTCTCCTATGTCATTCTCATTATTTTCAAGGAAAATTGCTCTTGGTTCCATATCTCTTTATTATTTCCTGAAGTTGAACTGATAATAAATGCTTTCCTGAATACAAACTTAGATGGTAGAAAAGAGTATTATATTTTGTATAAAAATTTCTCAATTATTTAGCTTTGGAACTCTTAAAAGTAAAATCTATCGTTGTGCTAAGTGAAATAAGTCGTTCATGAAAAGACAAGTACTGTACAGTTGCACTTACATGAAATATCTAATGTAGTCAAATTAGTAGAAATAGGAGTTCCCGTTGTGGCGCAGTGGTTAACGAATCTGACTAGGAACCATGAGGTTGCGGGTTCGGTCCCTGCCCTTGCTCAGTGGGTTAAGGATCCAGCATTGCTGTGAGCTGTGGTGAAGGTTGCAGACGCAGCTTGGATCCTGCATTGCTGTGGCTCTGGCATAGGCCGGTGGCTCCAGCTCTGATACAACCCCTAGCCTGGGAACTTCCATATGCCGCTGGAGCGGCCCAAGAAATAGCAAAAAGACGAAAAAAAAAATTAGTAGAAATAGAAAGTTGGATGGGAGACACCAGGGGTTGGGGAGAAGAGGAGAAGGGGAGTTATTGCTTAATGGGTATAGACTCCCAGTTTTGCAAGATGAAAAGGCTCTATGTAATATATATTTATTTATTTATTTATTTATTTATTTATTTATTTATTTATTTTTGGTCTTTTGTCTTTTTGTTGTTGTTGTTGTTGTTGCTATTTCTTGGGCCGCTCCCTCGGCATATGGAGGTTCCCAAGCTAGGGGTCAAATCGGAGCTGTAGCCACCGGCCTACACCAGAGCCACAGCAACACAGGATCCGAGCCACGTCTGCAACCTACACCACAGCTCACGGGAACGCCGGATCGTTAACCCACTGAGCAAGGGCAGGGACCGAACCCGCAACCTCATGGTTCCTAGTCGGATTCGTTAACCACTGCGCCACGACGGGAACTCCGTAATATATATTTAATATCTATATATATAAAAATTTGAGAGAAAATGTTGATGCAACCATGCACTATACTTAATGTTCCATTTCTCTGGTCTCCTCATAAGTCAATCAGTATTTTTACAGATTTATCATATTTGTGACTTAAAGTACATATTTTCTAAATTACCAAAAAAAAAAAAAAAAGGAGTTCCCGTCGTGGCTCAGTGGTTAACAAATCCAACTAGGAACCATGAGGTTGTGGGTTCGATCCCTGGTCTTGCTCAGTGGGTTAAGGATCTGGCGTTGCTGTGAGCTGTGGTGTAGGTTACAGAGGCGGCTCAGATCCCTTGTTGCTGTGGCTGTGGTGTAGGCTGGTGGCTATGGCTCCAATTAGGTCCGGAGCCTGGGAACCTCCATATGCCGTGGGAGTGGCCCTAGAAAAGGCAACAAGACCAAAAAAAAGTAGTTACAAATAAAATTTCCCCTGACCATGCTCCCTGGACAAAGCACATAGCTATTTGAGTCTCACTTTCTTTATGTGAAATGAATTGAAAGGGATGATCATTTCTATGCTCTATGAACCCTGAAATTTTTTAAAGTCTTCTCCTGGCATCTTTCTGACACTCTTTCCTAACCAACTCTAAAGCAATAATATATGTAAACAAACTGATAATAAAATTTTAACAAGCCAACCATCAACTAATTACAGGATTATTAGTACTTTCCTTTTTAGGGCCAAACCTGTGGCATATGGAAGTTCCCAGGCCAGGGGTCGAATCAGAGCTACAGCTGCTGACCTGCACTGGAGCTCAAGGCCATGCCAGATCCTTAATCCACTGAGCTAGGCCAGGGATTGAACCTGCATCCTCCTTGTGGATACTAGTCAGGTTGGTTTCTGCTGAGCCACAACAGGAACTGCTTTTAGTACATTTTATAAAAGAAATTACATCTAGTTTCATTCCATAAAGAGAAAATTTCCCCTCTACAGTGGGTAGATAGATGTGTATAAACTTACAAAGAACAGAATTCTTAAATATGGATATATTTATATATGTAGCATGCATACCCTATTTGGGAAGAATGTTGAAATCCTGGAAAAGAATAAGGAATGTTTCCCTTTGAATCCCCCTCCCGTTTTTGGCCACACCCATGGCATATGGAAGTTTCCTGGGCCAGGGATCTAATTGGAGCTACAGCTGCAACCAATGTCACAGTTGTGGCAATGCTGGATCCTTAACCCATTGCAACTGGCAGGGGGATTGAACCCACCCTGCCACAGAGACAACACCAGACCTTAACCTGCTACACCACAGTGGGAACTCTTGCCTCTTTTAAAAATAGTGAGGCAAACATTTTCCACAATTATTAATAGCATATGCACTAAGACTATGGAGAGGAAAAGAAAATGAAGATGAATAAATCTCTCTGCAAAGAAAGTCATGGGCCAAACCAGCGTGGGTGTGGGGAGGGAGGAAAAAGTATAGAGTAAAGAGAAGTAAATAAAAGTGGCTACGTTAAGTAAAGGAGTCTGGTTAAATAAGTAGGGATAAGCCTCCTCCTAGCCTAGGGCCTACCTATCAGCATAGCAGGAACTGACCTGGATGCCAGACAATTTGTTAAAATCAAAACATATATGAGAGTTTTGGAGAGAGCCCTCATTTTTATTGTTTAGTTACAATGGCCAGATTATTCTACTACTCAGTATTTAAAGACATTTTATTCTTGATGAAAATGTGTTTAAAGGAGCTCATGGATTCCTCTAAGTATGCTTCTGGTATTAAGTTTAACTGCTTACTGAGAATTACAGCTAGTTCTAGTGGCTAATCATAATACTCTTTAATTCTCATTTGCTTTCTTACATATCTGAGCCTATGATATAGTTGATATAAATATGACATTTAAAGTCATTGTTCAATATCAAAATAAAAGCATGAGCAGGAGTTCCCATTTGTTTGGCGCAGCGGAAACAAATCCGACTAGGAACCATGAGGTTGCAGGTTCGATCCCTTGCTCAGCGTTAAGAATCTGGCATTGCCATGAGCTGTGGTGTAGGTCAAAGATCGGATCTGGTGTTGCTGTGGCTGTTTCCTAGGCCAGCGGCAACAGCTCCGATTAGACCCCTAGCCTGGGAACCTCCATATGCCGCCGCCAGTGGGTGCAAAGCAAAAAAAAAAAAATAATAATAATAATAAAATAAAAAAATAAAAGCATGAGCATAAAGTAATACATATGTATAATACTATATGAATATATCTATACATATATATTTAAATACTTGCACTTTGGTATTGGCATAATTTTTAGCAAACTTCAACAGTGGCGAAGAATACACTATGAAACAGTGTTAGCTATTTATTACAAGTTGTTAAAAAATTACATTTTTGTTCCAGACTCTATGGGCTATGCAGTTCACAATAGAAGGTCACCAGCCACATATACTTATTGAGCACTTGAAACATGGATAGCGGGAATTGAGACGTGCTTTACCTGTAAAATTCACAGGATGAACAAAAAGATGTAAATTATCTCATTAATATTTTACATTGATTACATGTGCAACTGACTATTTTGAATATACCATGTTACATAAAATATTATTAAAATTAATTTTTCTGGTTCCTTTTCACTTTTCAAAACTGGAAGGTTTTACATTGCATACACAATTCATATCATATTTCTGCTGAACAGCATGGATTTACAGTATAAATAAATGCAATTTCCTCTCATTAATGAAGCACAGGCCCATGGATTGCACACACTGCTAAGTGCTGAATATGAGTTAAAGCAGATAGTCTTGGCTTTAGATATTCTGCCCAGCGCATTCAAGAATTCTCAAACAGGGAGTTCCCATCGTGGCTCAGCGGAAACGAATCTGACTAATCCATGAGGATGCAGATTTGATCCGTGGCCTCTCTCAGTGGGTTAAGGATCTGGAATTGCTGTGAGCTGAAGTAGGTGGCAGCCATGGCTTGGATTCTGCGTTGCTGTGGCTGTGGCTACAGCTCCAATTCAACCCCTAGCCTGGGAACTTCCATATGCCTCTGGAGCAGCCCTAAAAAGACAAAAAAAAAAAAAGAAGAAGAAGAAAGAAAGAAAGAAAAAGCTCAAACAGCGGCTTAGAACCTCAATCATAAAGGTGACCTATGCTATTTAACTCCAAGAAAACCACAAAGACTCTAAAAAGTCTGTATATTTACCCGAATGATCTTTGATAACACACATACACACCTATGCCCAAAGATCCCTAAGAGTTTTTCAGAAAAAAAAAACAACTTCACTGCATAGGAGATTGGGAGTACTCTTGGTTATTAGACAGGTAAGAAGATGGTCCGAAACACTTTAAGGAACTAAGGTGTTTAACGAGATGAGACTTCTGAAACAATGTTCAAAGACAAAGTCAGCCAGAAACTGCCCTGGCTTATGTTTGCTGGCCCTGGCATTAAGCTGTATTGTAGGCAAAGGTCATCTCGGAACTCTTACCCTAATTTCCTTTTGTGGCATCTTTTCCTTTCTAGCTCTTTTCCCTGTTTCGAAATCCCAGTGCCTTTCTAGTCCCTGTCTCTTTTATCTGCCTCTTTCTACAGAAAGGAAAATAATCTTGTGTTGGTGTAAAGAAGGTGGAAGTGTGGGCTGACAGGTGCATGCGGTTTGCAGAAACCCTCCAGGTGACTTTGGGATCCCTCTGCTCCACTGCGGTTGAGACCCACTGCCCTGAGGCTACAGATGAATGTGGCATCTTACAGGAATATTTGCATTTTAAAGAGTATCACAGGATATATGACTAAAAAAAAAAAAAAGATACATAGCAGGATATATAGCCCTAAAAAAAAAAAAGTTTTATTGCATTTTGGAGTGAAATGATACATGTGAAAGTAAAATTATACATTTGTTCTGATCAGATGTAGCCTTTCAGAAATTCTTTCTGTTCCCCCCCCCACTTTTTTTTAATACACTTATACAGTTTCTTTTTCTTTCTTTTTTTTTTTTTGCTATTTCTTGGGCCGCTCCCTCGGCATATGGAGGTTCCCAGGCTAGGGGTCGAATCAGAGCTGTAGCCACCGGCCTACACCAGAGCCACAGCAACACAGGATCTGAGCCATGTCTGCAACCTACACCACAGCTCACGGCAACGCCGGATCCTTAACCCACTGAGCGAGGGCAGGGACCGAACCCGAAACCTCATGGTTCCTAGTCAGATTCGTTAACCACTGCGCCACGACAGGAACTCCCAGTTTCTTTTTCTTTTTTCGTCTCTTGGTCTTTTCTAGGGCCTCACCCGCGACATATGGAGGTTCCCAGGCTAGGGGTTGAATCGGAGCTGTAGCTGCCAGTCTACCCCAGAGCCACAGCAACTCCAGCTCCTAGCCGTGTCTTTGACCTACACCACAGCTCATGGTAACACCAGATCCTTAACCCCCTGAATGAGGCCAGGGATGGAACCTGCAACCTCATGGTTCCTGTTCAGATTTGTTAACCACTGAGCCACGACGGGAACTCCCACTTATACAGTTTCTTATAGCTCAGATTATTACTTCCATTGCTTTTTTTTTTTTTTCTCATTTTTTTGGGCTGCTCTTTGACATTAAGTTCTTGGGCCAGGGATCAGATCTGAGCCATAGTTGTGACCTATGCTGCCGGATCCTTTAGCCCACTGTGCAGGGTGGGGTATCAAACCTGCGTCCTGGCGCTGCAGAGACACTGCCTTTTCTGTTGTGTCACAGGGGGAACTCCTCTAGTTGCTTTTTGAAAGTGATTCAAACTTATATTGTTTTTGCTATTCATATATTTCAATAAATATAATTGTAAACGCTAAGTACTGCATTTCTACAGAAGCGCATTCATATGTTCTATTTTTTTAACGTGGAAATTATTTTCTTTCAAACAGTGTAATTTCGAAGTTCTACCCTCAAGAGACAATTCTCCAGCCTACACCTGCTGATACACCTCCTGCATGTCCTGCAAGGTTTAAGGGTCCCTCACTTAAGGCAGGGACGATGGTCAAGCCTGTATGATTTTTGTCTCCAGCTGTGGTATAACCAGGATTTCAGAAACCATGCTTTATACATTAGTGAAGATGCTTCCAAAAGGTAGTGGGGACAGTGTAGGTGTTTTTACAGTTGTTCATGTGAACTCCAGGCACTCCTGAGCTCTTTTCTCTTAATCCCCTCAATCTCAACTTTACACTCTACCAAAAAAACAAAGCAAACAAGCAACAACCAAAAAACCAATGATCAGAATATGAGTGGTATGGTGGGCAGAATAATGAGTCCCAAAGATATCTATGTCCTCTGCTGAAGAACCTGTGAATATTAGGGTTACATGGCAAAGGGGAATTAAGGTTATAGATCAAATTAAGGTTGCTAATCATCTGACTTTAAATTAGGCAAATTATCCTGGATTATTTAGATGGGCCCAATATAACTGACTTTAAATTAGGCAAATTATCCTGGATTATTTAGATGGGCCCAATATAATCAGAAGGGTCTTTAAACTCGAATGAAGGAGGCAGAAGTGAGTCTGACAAAGACATGTGACAATGGAAACAGGGTCAGAAAGATGCTGTTGTGTGGACTGTGATGATGAAGAAGAGGGGACAAGGGCTCAGGAATGTGGTTAGCCTCTCCAAGCTGCAAAAGGCAAGAAAATGGGTTTTCTCCTAGAGAATTCTAGACCCTCCAGAAAGGAATGTAGCTGTGCCAACATCTTGAGTTTAACCCAGTGAAACCTGTGCCAGTTCTCTGAATCACAGAACTGTAAGGCAATAAATCTGTTGTTGGTTGTTTTTATAATTTGTTTACAATAGCCATAAAAAAACTAGCACAGGGATTTGTGGGGGTTTTTGTCTGTGTGTGTGTGCTTTTAGTGCTGTACCCATGCATGTGGAAGTTCCTAGGCTAGGGATCGAATCGGAGGTATAGCTGCTGGCCACAGCCACAGCAGTGCAGGATATGAGCCATGTGTGCAACCTACACCACAGCTCATAGCAATGCCAGACCCTTAACCCACTGAGTGAGGCCAAGGATCGAGCTGGTATCCTCATGGAACCTAGTCAGGTTCATTAACTGCTGAGCCATGAAGGGAACTCCCAGATTTGTGGGTTTTTTTATAATCAAAGATAATTCTTTTAACCAAGTCTGTATAAAATCAGAATTTTTTTTTTTTTGTCTTTTGTCTTTTGTCCTTTTAGGGCAGCACCCGAGGCATATGAAGGTTTAGAGGCTAGGGGTCTAATCGGAGGTGTTGTTGCCAACCTAAGTCACAGCCACAGCAACGTCAGATCTGAGCCGAGTCTGCAAATTACACCACAGCTCATGGCAATGCCAGATCCTTAACCCACTGATTGAGGCCAGGGATCAAACCTGCAACCTCATGGTTCAGAGTCAGATTTGTTTCTGCTTCGCCACGATGGGAACTGCAAATCAGAATTTTTCCATCATTCTCACCACTGATTTTTTTTTTTTTTGTCTTTTTAGGGCCACACCCACACAACACATGCAGGTTCCCAGGCTGGGGGTCCAATCAGTGCTGTAGCCACTGGCCTACACCACAGCCAGAGCAAGGATCTGAGCAGAGTCTGCATCCTATACCACTGCTCAAGGCAATGCTGGATCCTTAACCCACTGAATGAGGCTGGGGATTGAATCTGCATTCTCATGGACACTTGTTAGATTCATTTCCGATGAGCTATGACAGGAACTCCCTACCACTGATTTTGAATGGTTTATCTATCTTTTTTTTTTTTTTTTGCTTTTATCTAGGGCCGCTCCCACGGCATGTGGAGGTTTTTGGTTTTTGTTTGTTTTTGCTTTATCTAGGGCCGCACATGGAGGTTGCCAGGCTAGGGGTCTAATCGGAGCTGTAGCCTCCGGCCTAGGCCGGAGCCACAGCAACGCAGGATCCGAGCCGCGTCTGCAACCTACACCACAGCTCACGGCAACGCCGGATCCTTTAACCCACTGAGCAAGGGCAGGGATCGAACCTGCAACCTCATGGTTCCTAGTCAGATTCGTTAACCACTGCGCCACGACGGGAACTCCCGGTTTATCTATCTTAAACCAAGCTGCATCCAATTGTATTGCTCCTGATGAACTACAATTTGCTTATTTTTTGGACTTTATTTTTATTAGATCAATTTTAAGTTTATAGCAAAATTGAGAATAAGATACAGAGATTTCCCATACACACCCTCCCCTCCCATTCGGCTTTTTAAAGCCCTAGAGACAGACATTTATTTTTAATACTAATTTCTTTTAATACCAACTTCAGATTTGTTTCCCTAAATAGTGTTGCTTTAAATGAAGGTTTATATTACTAATTTCTGTAAATCCATTTGCTATTGCATACAACATAGTTCCTTTTTTTTTTTTAAGCAACTGCTTCATTTAATCTTTAGAGGTTTTTTTTTTTCTCTTTCCATCCTAATAGTAAATCTCCAGATCAACTTTCAATATACTCGTAGTACAGCTGCAGAAGTGAGGAGCGGCATCCCCTGGAGGTGAAGGGGGTTAGAAACCCACCTCCCAGAAGACTTCCTTGTGTTCTTCAGATTATTTCTCCCTGTAATAAGGACAATTGTGATAAAATGAATGAATGGAATGCTTTGTTACAGGTGGAATTGTTATGTCCCCGCAGCCGCCGCCTAAACAATACCTGAAAATGGGACAGCTGTGAGATTAAGTAAAGACATAACATATAAAGTGCAAGAACAACAAAAACAAAAACAATTCTTACGGCATTTTGAGATGACTAGGTCAGAGTTAGCAAGGAGCAAAGTAGTTAACATCAATTTTATTTACTTAGCACGATATTAGTATTGTTTCATTGTTTTAAAAAATTCCCAACTTTTATCCATAAAGGTAGAGGTATATAACAATTTACGTGGTTTTCGGCAAAACTCAAGGAAGCCTTAGAAGCAGAGAAAGCATTGACAGCCCCGGGTCTCGATGTCACAGCGGCGGCGTGCCCGTGTGACTGCGTGCGCGCGCGACGGGCGGGGCGGAGGCGGGCACGCGCGGGCGAACGGGGCGGGGCGGATGGGAGGCCGGCGGGCACGCGCGCGAGGCTGTCCGGTCGGCAGGGGGCGCTGCGCACCCACGCGGCGCTCTGCCTGCCCCCGGTGCTGTCCGCGGCAGTTCGATTGGAGCAGCCGCCGAAGAGCTCTTGGCGCCATTTTGAAGCGGAGAGGAGGAGGAACGGCGGGGCTGGCTGCGGAAGGGGAGGGGGGGAGGAGGCGATTGGATGCGGCGGCGGCGGCGGAGCCCGGAGAGCAGCGGAGTGAGAGGAGTAACGAGTCGGGCACCCGGAGGTAGGAAACAATTCAGTTAACGGGAAGAAAATGTCTCTTCTCTCTGGTCGCCGCGCTCCATTTTTCAGCGCCCGCCACCGCGGCTGTGTCTGTGGCGGGGCTCAAGCGCCGCCCGCCTGCCAGCCGAGACTCGCTTCCAGGCATCGGTGGCTGCAGCCGCCGGCTGCCTGGCGGCGGCGGGGCCGGGAGGAGTGGGGCGCGGGCCGGGGGCGTGGGCCCGGCTGTGCGGTGGGGGTGGGGAGGGCCCCTCGGCCGCCGTGTTCCCTCCACGCCGTGGGCTCAGCCGCAGCCTCTGGAAATTAAACTTGCCGCCCTGGCCCGACCGGGGCGCCCGCGGCGACGGAGGCGGCGGGCCGCGGGCGGTGACCTTGCGCGCGCCGGGGGTCCGCGCCCGCTGCCGGGCTGCCCGGCCGCCCCGCAGCCCGCGCCCCGCCACCGCCCCTCCCCCCCGCGCCCGGCCGGCCGGCGGCTGTTTCCCGGGCGGCAGGCGGGCGGCGCGGCGCTCCTGTTGAATCCTCCCGCGGGCGGGTTTTCCCCCTTCCGGGCGAGGGGCGGGGAGCGCGGGTCCCGGCTGACCCCGGGGCGGTTTGCGGGCCTCGGCCCTTCCGCCCCCGCGGCCGGGTCCCCCGCGCCTGGCCCGCTCCGCGCAGCCTCTGCTCCGGGCGACGACAAGGGCCGATAGAGTGACATTTTTATACTGTTACTTGCCAGTCGCCAGAGATAAAGCGCGCTCACCGCGCCTCTTGGAGCTGGTGCTGGGGGCACCCGAGGACCTAGTTGGGGAAGAGTCCAGACCGGCTGGAGTGGCTCCTCCCTGGCGACCACTGAGTCCTAGCTTTCCTTTAGGAAGCCTCGGAATTGGAACGACAGTGCAAACGGTGTCTGGTTGACATTTTTTTGAGTCTGTTATCTTACTGACACCTGAAAAGTTTCTGGTCGGGAGAAAAAGCTTGTTTGTGGTTCTGTGCTGCTTTGCCTCTTGGTACATGCGCTGAAGCCGCGACACGCTAAGCCGTGGTACAGTTATTCGAGGGAATGAATCCGAACCCAGAAACGTAGCACCTCCGCTTCAGAACTGCCGCTTCCTCGGTTCCTCCGCGGCCCGTGCAAACTCGGGATAGGGTTGGAAAGAGCGTTTTGGGCATCCTCGTCAACTCCAAAAGAGACCCCTTTATTTGACTTTGAAAAACGTACTTCGAATACTCATACTTTTATTATGAAATGATGGCTGGACAGTACTGTCCTGAACGACCCTACCAACCCTGTTTATTAAACCATTTCGGAAATTTTGGATATAGCCTTTAATTTCGAAGGTTTAGTCTGTGGTCTTGAGTGATTTGGGGGTCACCGGCTGTCTTCCTAATAATCATTAAGAATCCAAGTTTATTTATGTATATAAGAGGCGAGCTGTACATGAGTCATAATTATTTAAAACTTGAATGGCAACCCCCCCCCCACAAAAACCCAAAACCTCGATGGCAGTATGTATAATCATTGTTCTCAGCATATGTATATGAAGTCCCAAGATAGAGTATTTTCTGTTCTAACTTATACAGTAGTCAAGTAAAATAGTTAAAAACACAAAAATGGTATTAAGCAAAATAAGGGTTAGAAAAGACACTTATCTATGCACTGCATATGTCAGAAATGTTAGCATTTTTAGGAACCGTAAAATGAGCATTCTTATGGTGTATGCAGGTCAGTTTGTGGAACAATTAATTTTGTATCACTGAGTAGTAGCAGAAAACCTAATTAAAATTTGTAGTGGTGAATATATAGGTGAAAGTTTCAACATGAAACTTCTTAAGATAGATTTATTTTGAAAAACTTAGGTGTAAAAAAATTAAGTCAGAACATTATTCTTTCAAAATGAATTTACAAGTGTATATAGAAAAGGTGCGTTTTAGACATTCTTTGATTACTGAAGTAGTTATTTTTGCCTTTTTGATGGTTTAAAAAATTATCTCTGGGTTTTACTTGAAGGTGTATTTTAAATGACATGGTAGTGTTTGTATTGACTTTTTTTTTTGTCTTGAAGAATTTTTGTGCTCTTTCTTATTTTCTCTTTTGTTGAGGTTGATTATCCATGCATTAACTTTGTTTTTACAGAAGCTTTTTATTAAATTAAATTTTTTTTAACCATTCCCACCCCTACAGTAGCTTTTTACTCTTCTTGTCACTTTCATTCTTGTATGCTTATGCCTTTCTTTTCCGTCACTTTCCCCAAGAATTAGAGGAGATAAAGTGATGATAGTGATTCTTGTTGTCATGGGATGTTGTACTAGCTTATTTGATAAGTAGTTGTACTGAGTTGGATTTTGGATAAAAATTTTTTAAGTTTAAAGTTGTTTTGAAACTTTAACAGTCACAAAGAGTTATGTTTTGAGGACTAGGCTTTATCAATAATTGGTTAGGCCTAAAATAAAGCAGTACTCTATATTAGGGCTTGCCCTGGTGAAAAGTAAATGGTAACCAAAACTTTGTGTCAGGGGGAATATTTTGGAAGATTGTATTCTTTCTGCTTCTCCCTCTTTGAGTAGTAGGATTGTCCTGTGGCTTCCTTAGTGCTCCTTTTTCATCATGTGTGCCTAGAACCTACAGGAGAGCTTACAGTGATTTGGTTTTGATGACAAGTACTGTATATAATTTATACTCAAAAGAGTAGATTTGTGTTTCCTTTGTTAGTGTTAGGGAGCTATAAGGAAACATAGATGATTTCCAACTCACTTATCATATGCATGAGACATTAGTTCAGATTATATTTTGAATGGTTTAGCCAAAGTCACAGTCATATCCTTATGGTGGAATTGGGGTAGTCCTTAGGTCTCCTGGAGGCTTAGAAGCATCCACATGGTCTGTATTGTTTTATTCAGGATTTAAGCAATATTTAAAATTATTGCCAGATAGCATCTTATTTTCTATCCCCTCCTCCCTTTTTCATTCATTCATTCAACCAAGAAATAGAGTTTCGAGGTTAACACAGAGTCTGGTTGATAATGTCTATCCAGGATTCAGTCCACTTAAATTATCTCAGAAGATAACCTCTTTCATGTCTGTCTCCTGGAGCCGCTTGATCTTTCATTGGGTAAAAATACTTGAAAAGGCATTTATTTATTCTTTGTTACACTTGTAAGCCAGGGTAGTTTGGAAGTTAGTATTGAACTTTATTTTGTTATAAGATGTATGTGTCTGTGCATGTGTGAGGTTTGTTTGTTTTTTTTTGTCTTTTCTAGGGCCGCTCCCACAGCATATGGAGGTTCCCAGGCTAGGGGTCGAATTGGAGCTGTAGCCACTGGCCTACACCAGAGCCACAGCAACGCGGGATCCGAGCCGCGTCTGCAACCCACACCACAGCTCACGGCAACGCCAGGTCCTTAACCCACTGAGCAAGGCCAGGCACTGAACCTGCAACCTCATGGCTTCTAGTCGGATTCATTAACCACTGCGTCACAATGGGAACTCCTTTTTTTTTTTTTTTTTTTTTAACTTTTAAACTCAGTTTACTATGCAAGTCATTTGTCACTTCCAATTACAGTAGGTGCTTGGGGGAAATTGTATTTGATTTGAATATTCCTGTTTGGAAATGTTGAAAATTCAAAAAATACTTAGTTTAAAAAGAAATCCAGTAATTTCTCTGAGAACATATTTACTTTTTAAGCTTATTTAAGAAGCTGCCAGGTGATTTGAAATTCTCACTTCTTGCAGTGGAGAGGTCAGTTCTTCTTTACACTATACTGTTATGAACTGCCCGTTGATAACCATTTTCCCCAATACTTGAAAATGGTTTTATAACCTTTTCCTACTAATCCAAAATTAAGGGTAAGTTTGCTGCTTTGAAACTATAATCGTTTAAGTTGGTGGGGGTGATCATGCTCAGTGAGAAACTCATGAAGATTAAACTAAGGTGAGTAAAATTTAGTTATTTAAAGTAAATCTAAAGCTCTTCTGAGATAATTAAAATATCTGTAATAGTTACTGTACTCTAATGATTAGACATCAGTACTGAGCAATAATTAGAAATACTTGGTTTAGCTGTGCAAAACTTGTAAGGCAGCTAAGGGGAGTGGAGGAAAGACTGATGAGGCATCTTTAAAAGATCCATGATCTGGAAGTACTCCATTAATTGGCTTACTCCCTTCGACAGAGAATGTTCTGACCTGATTCAGTTAAAATGAACAAATATTAGGCTTCATATATGTATTGTACCAGGAATGATGGAATAAACAGAGCTGAGACCCTGTCCTGTAGGAGTTTAGAGTTGTGGTTGGCCCCCTGCATCAAGGTGATGAGAGCTGAGAAAAACGGGAGTGGAATCCCTGCTGTTCAGTGATTCTAGAAGGGACACGCTTTCCTCTTCAGTGATGGTTGAGGTTGCACTTCTTTATGTGGGAGAGCAAAGAAAGGGACATTATAGCCACAGGCATTGTCTCTCTCTAGGAGAGAATGCTTAGGGGGCCCAAAAAGGAAACTAAAGTTTGTGGTTCTCTGGGCATAGTAGGGATTGTTTTTCATCTCAGAGGTGGTTTTAGAGAAGTAAGTGAAGAGATTTTAAAGAGTAGTCACAGATCCATGTCCAAAATGTATTTGCAAAATAGATCCACAGCTCCTTTTAGTGGCTCAGTGGAAGTGAACCGGACTAGCATCCATGATGATGAGGATTCGATCCCTGGCCTCTATCAGTGGGTTAAGGATCCTGCGTTGCCATGGCTGTGGTGTAGGCCGGCAGCTACAGCTCCAATTCGACCCCTAGCCTGGGAACTTCCATATGCCGTGGGTGTGGCCCTAAAAAGACAAAACAAAAGCAAAAACCCCTGAAATGAAAAAAAGCCAAAATATATCCCTTGGTAGTTGAAGTTCAATCAGGCAGTTTCAGTTAGCATTCAGATAATTAGGATGGGAGTTGGGGGTGTTTGTGAGAGTTGGTGGTAAGAGTAGTTCTTAAGGTTTTGGGAAATAGAGTACTTAAAAGAATTGTGTATTTTAAGTTAAAAGTTATACATGTAGGAGTTCCTGTCGTGGCTCAGTGGTTAACGAATCCGACTAGGAACCATGAGGTTGCGGGTTCAGTCCCTGGCCTTGCTCAGTGGGTTAAGGATCCAGCGTTGCCTTGAGCTGTGGTGTGGGTTGCAGACGTGGCTCGGATCCCGAGTTGCTGTGGCTCTGGCGTAGGCCGGTGGCTCCAGCTCCGATTCGACCCCTAGCCTGGGAACCTCCATATGCTGCTGAAGCAGCCCAAGAAATGGCAAAAAGACAAAAAAAAAAAACCAAAACAACAACAAAAAGTTACACATGTATATAATAAGAAAATTCTTAAGGTCCAGAAAAGTAAAACTACTTTTCCTCTTTCCCCCTAAGAGGAAATCCACTGTTAACAGTTTTTAGACAGTTTACTTTTCAAAAAATTTATACAAATAGTATTTTACTTTACTGCTTTTGCTGGTATTAAAAACTGTATTTTTTACTTTTTTCTATAGTTAATGTCATATAGCTCTTTACATATTGGCACATATATATCAACGTAATTTAAAAAATGATTAGAGTACTATATGAAAGTATCATAATTTATTCTGACTCTTTTTGAGTGGTATTTAGCTTGTAACAACTTACACAAACCTACAGTATGTGAGTATGCCTGTTACATATTCACCAGTATTTAACTTTATTAAACTTTGTGCCTTTTGCTGACTTGATATGTGGAGTTCGTATCTTGTTTTGGCTTTGCATTTTGTTGATTATGAGGAGGGTAAAATTTTTAATATGCTTATTTGGCAGAGATTATTTGAAACACATACTTTAGAGTGAGTAGGTTAATTTATTTAAATTTACCAATCTAAAATGTTCTGGAACTTTTCGAAAGGAATAAGGTTTCAGAGCCCTTGGCACCTAGAGAAGGAGCAGTACTCTGAATGGAGAGGCTATAGTGCTAGGCTTTGAATCACAACCAAGAGTTAATGTGAGGCTACTGAAAGCCCTTAACTTGGTCTTAACAGAAGATTATATAAAGGTAGGAGGGGAGATTTGAGAGTCAGCAAATAAATTTTATATAGGGTCAGCTCTGTCTCTAACTGTCTGCTCTCACTGTCTCACCCCCTAACCCCACCCCCATCCCACTTGTCATTTTATTTTTACTGTCATTTGATGTGCTCCTCTTCCCTGGTGGGGGTGGCAACCTTGACTTTGGTATTTCAGTTCCTCCAGAGATGAGGGACTCTTCGGTTTTCTTATTAAGGGAAACTGATTTTTCCTTCACACCAAAGGGAGTTCCTATTTCTACCATCCTTTAGATCTATTTTCTGATCTTTAGTAGTACCTCTTTATAGTTGATAATCTGTTAGGGTCAGAGGCCTTACATGCTGAACTGTACAGAAGCCTGGGATGTTGGTATGACTACATGGGCTTTGTTCCTATTTAATCCCTACAGGCTGCCCCGACCCCACCACCGTCAGCGTCACTTTTTTTTTTTTTTTGGCTTTTTAGGGCCCCACCTGCAGCATATGGAAGTTCCCAGGTTAGGTGTCTAATTGGAGCCATAGCCATCAACTTTTGCCTCAGCCATAGCAACGCCAGATCCGAGCCACATCTGCAATCTACATCACAGTTCACGGCAATGGCAATGCCGGATCCTTAACCCACTGAGCAAGGCCAGGGATCGAATCCGAATCCTTATGATTCCTAGTTGAGTTCATTACTGTGAGCCACAACGGGAAATCCTTTTTTTTTTTTTTTTTTTAATTGATAAGGTTTTTCTTAGTAGGCTTTGGAGGCAATTGGTTTAAAAGGCTCTTATCTTGCTACACCCCTCCTCCACCACCATAGTTAGCATATAGAGGTGAAGTTAATTAATGAGCTTGACTCTGGTGATCTTTTCACAATGCATATTTATATATATAGACATCAAGCTATATACTTTATATATTTTAAATATCTACATTTATATCTTAAAGCTATCTCAGTAAAGCTGGTTGAAAAAAAATTTGTCTGTCTCCAGTTATTATATACACCATTTAACATCAAATGGATGGCCCTTTTTCGTGTTTACCCTTAGTCTAGGCCAGCCCCTTAATCTCAAATAGGGCTGATTTTGAACACCCCTTCCCTCCCAGCTTCTCCCCACAAGACGTCTGGCAGTGTCTCGAGACATTTTGGTTGTCACGACTGGATGGCGGATAGGGGAAGAGTGGTACTACTGATATTTAGTAGTAACAGAGGGATACTCAACATCCCTGAGTAGAGGCCAGAGGTTGCTGAACAGCCTACAATGTGAAGGGCAGCCCTCCACAACAACAGCAAGAAAATTAGCTTAAAATGTCTCTGTTGCCAAGAAACCTAAAATGTCACTTTTGTCAAGAAACCCTGGTTTCGGCAGAACTAGTCCAGGAAGCCTGCTGTTAGCTCCAGCCCAGCTGAATTAGGCCTACTCACCAACTTTGATGATAGCAATCAAGGGGTAGTAATGTTTCAGTAGTCTTACGCTCAAAGTGGACAACTTTGAAATTAAGCTCTTGAGTATTGTTTTCTCCTTCCTCTCTCTCTTTGGTCCCTTTCTTTTAAGCTTTTTACTTTCCTTTTCCTCTGCCTTTATGGTATAACATAATTAGGTCAAAGCTTTGTAGTTCTAGTTAGAGTTTGGAAGGTCATTAACATGGAAGAATTGAAGAGCAGCAGGAGCATATTTAGGCATTTGATAATGATACTTGATGAGTGAAGTCCCTTGCTAAGGAAAGCAGAAGAGCGTAGTGGTTAAGCACATGGGCATGGAGTTAAGACTGCTTGGGTTCCCGACATGGCATAGCGGAAACAAATCTGACTAGGAACCATGAGGTTGCGGGTTTAATCCCAGGCCTCACTCCGTTGGTTGAGGATCTGGTGTAGGTCACAGACGTGGCTTGGATCTGGCATCGCTGTGGCTCTGGAAAAAAAAAAAAAAGACTGCTTGGCTTTTATCCTGCCTCCATCGTTAGCTAGCTGTGTCACTGAACAAATTGGGTTAAGGATCCCAAATTACCAAATCTTGCCTTAGTTTCTTAATCTGGTGAAGTGGGGATGATGCTCATTTTTAAAGCAGCTTTGCTGAGATTAATTTGCATACCATACCCATTGAAAGTGCACAGTTCATTGTTTTCTGGTACATTCACAGCTTGTGTGCAGCTATCACTACAATCTGATCTTAGAATTTTTTGTTTTTTGTCTTTTGTCTTTTGAAGGCCGCACCTGTGGCATATGGAGGTTCCCAGGCTAGGGGTCTAATCAGAGCTTTTGCTGCTGGCTATGCCAGAGCCATGGCAATGCCAGATCTGAGCCGCGTCTGCGACCTACACCACAGCTCACAGCAACGCCAGATCCTTAACCCACTGAGCAAGGCCAGGGATCGAACCCGCCACCTCATGGTTCCTAGTTGGATTCTTTAACCACTGAGTCAGGACAGGAACTCCTAGCTGTCACTTCTAATCATGCCTTATCTGATTAGTTTTTTGGTATAAGCCAGGCTAAATGCCTAACCTGGTGCCAAATATGTAAGTACTGAATAAAACGCTATAACAACTGTGGGCAGGGAGACAATTTGTGGCAAGTCCACTCACATCACTTTATTTTTTATACATTTTTTTTTGTCTTTTTTGTCTTTTCTAGTGCTGCACCCACAGCACATGGAGGTTCCCAGGTTAGGGATCCAGTTGGAGCTGTAGGCACCTGCCTACGCTAGAACCACAGCAATGTGAGATCCGAGCCTTGTCTGCAACCCACACCACAGCTCACGGCAATGCCGGATCGCCAACCCATTGAGCTACGCCAGGGATCAAACCTGTGGTCTCATGGTTCCTAGTCAGATTCGTTAACCACTGAGCCATGATGGGAACTCCTATTTTTTATAAATTTTTAAATTTTTGGCTATGTCTGCAGCACGTGGAGGCTCTGAGGCCCAGGATCGAACCTGCACTAAAGCAGCAGCGCAAGCCACAGCAGTGACAATACCAAATCCTTAACCTGTTGTGCCACCAGAGAACTCCCATATCACTTTATAGAGAAGGCAAAGAGGGATAATTGTTGAATGGATTTCTTCATGCTGTGCTAGGCAAGGAAATTGTCCTCAGAGATATGAAGATGAAAGAAGTTCTTTCATTTAAGAGATAAATACTCAAGTAGGAAGAAGGAGACTTGTAATATTGAAGTTATAATTATAAAATATATAAAAGAGAGAATAAAGTGCTTTCAGGAGGGCATAAACAAAAATATTTGAAATTGGAAATTTGATAAAGGAAGTTGATTATGTTAAGCTAAGAATACAAGAACCATGAAAAACTTCTTGAAGGAGGGACCATTTTGGCCAAGTCTTTTTTTTTTTTTTGTCTTTTTGCCATTTCTTGGGTCGCTCCCCTGGCCTATGGAGGTTCCCAGGCTAGGGGTCCAACCGGAGCTGTAGCTGCCGACCTACGCCAGAGCCACAGCAACACGGGATCCAAGTCGTGTCTGCAACCTACACCACACACAGCTCATGGCAACGCCGGATCCTTAACCCACTGAGCAAGGCCAGGGATCGAACCCACCACCTCATGGTTCCTAGTCGGATTCGTTTTAACTCCTTGTCCAAGTCTTAAGATGATAAAACATAGGACTTTGGCTTGAAGAACTCTGTATATTTTGAGTTGGTGGTAGTATCCTCATCTTTTTTTTTTTTTTTTTTTTTGGTCTTTTTGCTATTTCTTTGGGCCGCTCCCACGGCATATGGAGGTTTCTAGGCTAGGGGTCGAATCGGAGCTGTAGTATCCTCATCTTTAAAAAAATTTTTTTTTTTGCTGCCTCATGCTGCTGATGAATGGTTGCTTTTGGTCGCTATACCCACACCCATTTTTGATGTTTCTAATCTGTTGTGAACTTGGGAAGTTATCTAAATGTAAGAAATAAGCTTTGTGAGAGCCTGGTGTCTGTGAGAAAAGGGTATGATTATGTGGCCTTAAGCTGTCAGTTTGAGTTAGTTGTCTTTCAGTTTTATTTTCTGGGTTAATTGGGTATATAGACTATATAATTCCTAGATAAATTAGGCTCATATAAAAATTTTTTTCCCCTTCTCCAAGGCTTGTGCTGATAGCCATATCCCCAACCTTTCTTCTAAATTTACTATCTTTTTCTCATGTTCTGTTTTACGCAGCCCCTCTAGTTCAGGTCCGAATCTGAGCTGCCTTCCGCTATCCTTTAATACCTGCCTTGGTTAATACAGTTTTTTTTTCTTTTTTTTTAAAGCTGAATGGCTAGATTTGTCATCAAGTCAAGCCACCTGGGTGTCATTTTGACCCCTCCATGTCCTTTACTTCTCAAATCAAATGAGTTACCAAATCCTGTTGATTCTGATAGAGTGGTTTCAAAGGATTTAAAAATACAAAATGTTGTGTGCACATTAATACTTCAAAGGTAAAAAAACAGAACGATACACCATAAAAAGTCCCTCATCCAAACCCTTACTCAACTGCATAGTTCCCAGATTCCTATAATAGTTTACCAGAATTACTGATTTCTTATATATCATTCTGGAGATTTAAAAAATACAACCCTGTACAAATAAATTTACCCCATCATACTCCTTCTTTTACCCCAACACATGTTTTACACTAAGGTTGGAAACTTTAACTGCTTTGCCTCGCCCCCACCCCCACTTAACAGTATACCCTGGAGACCTTTCTGTATTAGTAAATAAAGTGCTAGCATGTGTACTCTTTTCTCGCAACAGCTGCTTTTCCAGCATTTTCTTTTCCTCTTCATAGGTTCTCTAAAACTCCAAGAACACTGTGCTCCTGACTCCCTCTTGTGTCAGAGTCTTTGTTTTTGGGTCTTTGCGTGTGGTATTTCTCTGCTTATAGTGGTCCATTCCACCTGTCTTCATTATCCTTCACCTAACGAAAAGGCTTTTCTGTTACCTAACTCTTCTTTCAGGCAATGTATGGTGCCCCTTTCTCCTTCTCAGGCATCCGTGTGTATATCTTTATAATAGAAACCCTCACATTGTGTACTGTTATTGTCTTTCCTTGCCCTGGGTTGTTATCCTCTTGAGTGCATGGACTTGTAGTTATTTTGGAACCTAGCATAGTGTGTGGCACATAGTAGATGAGAGATAATTACCAAATATTCATAAATATTGTATGTATACACTAAATATACATGTGGACAACCTAAGATCAAAGGAAAAACAATACTATGAGCTCACATTTATTTTTAAAATTTATTTTTATTTATCTTGAGATGTAAATTAAATACAGTAAGATGTTCATACCTTAGCTGTTCACTTTGAGGTGTGATGGTTATGTAGTTATACCTGTGTAACTAAAAACCACAAGATGATATAGAGCATTCTCATCACTCGAGAAAGTTTCATTCAGTTCCCTTCTCCCCCAAGCACTCTGATTTCTAACAGTATAAATTATTTTGTTTAGTTTTCATACAGTGTGTACTTTTTTTGCATCTAGCTTCTTTTGCTTAACATATATTTCCAGGTGCATCTATGAGGTTGGATATGTCATAGTTTTTCTTTTTATTGCTGAGTAGTATTTCATTGGATAAAATATACCAGAGTTTATCTTTTCTTCTGTTGATGAACATTTGAGTGGTTTCCAGTTTTTACTGTTAAGAATAACGCCTAAGGCCTAGGAGGAGTTCCCGTCGTGGCGCAGTGGTTAGCGCATCCGACTAGGAACCATGAGGTGGCGGGTTCGATCCCTGGCCTTGCTCAGTGGGTTAAGGATCTGGCCGTGATCTGTGGTGTAGGTTGCAGACACGGCTTGGATCCCATGTTGCTGTGGCTCTGGTGTAGGTCGGCAGCTACAGCTCCGATTCGACCCCTATCCTGGGAACCTCCATATGCCGCGGGTGCAGCCCTAAAACAAACAAACAAACAAAAAAAAAGGTTGTCTTTTTATTATTGATATGTGAGAATTCTTAGTATAGTCTGGTTTTTCAGATCAATGTATCGAGAGTATTTTCTCCCAGGTTATAAGTTTGTCTTTTCCTTAACAGTGTATTTTAATAATCTAAAGTTTTTAATTTTTATGAAGTTTAGTTGATCAATTTTTTAAAAATAGATTTGAGTTCTAAGAAGCCTTTGTGTAACCAGAAGTCATGAAAATAATTTCCCTTGTTTTCTTTTACAAGTTTTGTAGTCTTTTACATATAGGGCTCTGGCCCATCTTGAATTAATTATTATGGATGGTGTGTGAAGTAGGGGTTGAGCTTCATTTTTAAAAATAATTTTTTCAGAGTTCCTGTTGTGGTGCAGTGGTTAACAAATCTGACTAGGAACCATGAGGTGGCGGGTTTGATCCCTGGCCTTGCTCAGTGAGTTAAGGATCCAGCATTGCCGTGAGCTGTGGTGTAGGTCGCAGATGCTGCTTGGATCTGGTGTTGCTGTGGCTGTGGTGTAGGCCGGTGGCTAGAGCTCTGATTAGGCCCCTAGCCTGGGAACCTCCACATGCTGTAGGTTCGGCCCTAGAAAAGACAAAAAAAAAAAAAATTTTCTTTTTCAATTCCAATACCATTGTTTGAAAAAAATTTTTTTTTCCTTTCTTACACTGAATTGCCTTTGTGTTTTTGTCCAGGATTGTTTAAACATAGATGTATGGATATGTTTCTGGATTCTCTTTTTTGTTTCTTTGATCGGATTGTTTCTCCTATGCAAGTATCATATTTTGTCTGGCACCTTAAGTCTTGGAATCAAGTAGTGTGAATCCTCTAACATTGGCCAGTCTGGTTCCTTTTTGTTTCTATATAAATTTTAAAATTATTTTGTCAACTTCTTCCTTCCTTCCTCTCTCTCCCTTTCTTTTTGCTTTTTAGGCCCACGACCACAGCATATGAAGTTCCCAGGCTAGGCATCAAATCAGAGCTACAGTTGCTGGCCTATGCCACAGACATAGCAACTCGGGATTGGAGTCACATCTGAGACACCACAGCTTATGGTAACGCCCAATCCCCGACCCACTGATTGAGGCCAGGGCTTGAACCCACAGCCTCATGGATACTAGTCAGATTTGTTTCTGCTGGGCCACAATGGGAACTCCTTCAATTTCCTTTTTTTTGGTTTTTTCTAGGGCCGCAACTGCGGCATATGGAGGTTCCCAGGCTAGGGGCTAATTGGAGCTGTAGCCTCCAGCCTACGCCAGAGTCACAGCAACATCAGATCCAAGCCGTGTCTGCAACCTACACCACAGCTCATGGCAATGCTGTATCCTTAACCCCCTGAGCAAGGCCAGGGACCGAACCCACAATCTCATGGTTCCTAGTCGGATTCGTTAACCACTGAGACAAGACGGGATCTCCCCTCAATTTCTATTTTTAAAAAAGCCTTTTGGGATTTTGATTGGGATCATGTTGCTCTATAGATTTGTTTAGGGAGAACTGACTTACAGCAGTATTGGATATCGTAGTCAGCCTTTAACATGGCTTCCATTTATCTGTGCCTCCTTATGTGATATACTTGGCAAGATTTTCACCTTTTGAAATGTGAGGCTTATTTTATGGTGTAGTGTATGGTCTCATACAGTTAGGTCAAGTTGGTTAGTAGCATTGTTTAAACCACCTGTATCTGAGGTTAGAAAATGTTGTGCAAAGGACTGTGTAGAAAATATTTTAGGTTTTGTGAATTTTATAGTTTCTGTTTCAACTATTCTGCCCTTATAGTGCAAAAGCAGTCGTGGCAATATGTAAACAAATGGGCATGGCAGTGCTGTAAAAAACTTCAGGGAGTTCCCTTCTTGGCTCAGTGGTTAACAAACCTGACTAGGATCCATGAGGATGCGGGTTCGAACCCTGGCCTGGCTCAGTGGGTTAAAGATCTGGCATTGCTATGAGCTGTGCCGTAGGCTCGGATCCCGAGTGGCTGCGGCTGTGGGCTGTGGCTGTGGCGTAGGCCCGGTGGCTACAGCTCCGATTGGACCCCTGGCCTGGAAACCTCCATATGCCACAAGTGCAGCCCTAAAAAGCAAAAAAAAGAAAATTTCATTTACAAAGATGGACAGAGGGCCGTGGATCTGCCCTGCAGTTAGCTAACCCCTGATTTATATACTTATGGATTGTTTTTATCCATTTCAGTTGCAGAGAGAGAGGTATCAAAATTTTCATATATAACTGGATTTGTTAATTTCTTCCTATAACTTTGCCAGCTTTTGCTTCATGTATTTCCTCTGTGTTTTTGCCTTCAAGCTCTAATATTAAGTGTATTCTTCTTTATGATTATTATGCCTTCTGGATGAATTGACCTTTTTACCTTTAATAATTATCTTTTATTGAAGTTAAATTTTTCCGATGTTAATGTACTTACACCACTTGCCTTACATTTATTATTTGTGTTTGTGGTGTATAATTTTTTATTATTACATGTTTAACCTGACTGTATCTTTGTTTTTAAAATACATCTCTTATAGATAGCATATATTTAATGGGTTTATTCTTTTCTTTCTTTCTTCCTCTTTCTCTCTTTCTAAATATTAAACATTTCTAACAATCTCTGTCATTGAGTGGAAGATTTGATAACTTTACGTTTAATGTTATTTATATGATTGAGTTTGCCGTTTTGCTATGTGCTTTATCTCTTTGTCTCCTCTTCCTTCTTTTATGTTAGTCAGAATTTAAAAAATATTTTAAATCCTTGATGGGCTTTTTAAGCTGTATTGCTTTGTATAAGTGGCTGCTCTAGGGATTAGAGTGTTCGTGATTAACTTTTATAGTTCGTTTAGCATTAACATTATGCTACTTGATGTAAAATTAAGAACCTTATTAAGCATAATTACATTTAATCTTTGTGCTGTTGGTGCGTTATCTTTTGCTTCAACACAGTGTTAATTTTGCTTTAAATAGTTGCCTTTTAAAGAATTTGAGAAAAACAAGAGAGTCTTCTTTATATAACTATATTGTTATTAATACAGGTTTAGTTGTATAGATCTAAGTTTTGTTTGATGTTATTTCCCTTCAGCTTGAAGAATTTCCTTTAGCATTGAATAGTGTCCAGGTCTAGTGATAAGTATATATACATATAGCTTTTGTGTATATATATTTACTCTTATTTTTCAAGAATATTTTTGCTAGCTATAGACTGTGGGTTGACAGTCTTAAATTGCTGTAAAGGTTCTTTTTTTTAAATTGTCTTCTGGTTTCCATTGCATCTTTAGTTTTCAACAATTTGGTATGTTCTTTTTCTTTTCTTTTTTGTTATTCTGCTTAGTTGGTTGAACTTGTTGGATTTGCTAATTGGCTTTTTTTTCATCAATTTTCAACCATTGTTTAAAAACGCTTTTTTTTGCTCCATTCTCTCTTCTCCTGAGATTCTTACTCTGTGGGTTTTTTTTTTTTTTTTTTTGGTCTTTTTGCCATTTCTCCGGCTGCTCCCGCAGCATATGGAGGTTCCCAGGCTAGGGGCCTAATCGGAGCTGTAGCCACCGGCCTACACCAGAGCCACAGCAACACCAGATCCGAGCCACGTCTGTGACCCACACCACAGCTCAAGGCAACGCTGGATCCTTAACCCACTGAGCAAGGGCAGGGATCGAACCCACAACCTCATGGTTCCTAGTCAGATTCGTTAACCACTGAGCCATGACAGGAACTCCGGGTTTTTTTTGTTTTTGTTTTTCTCTCTTTTTAGGGCCTCACCCACAGCATATGGAGGTTCCCAGGCTAGGGGTCCAATCAGAGCTGTAGCCATCAGCTTATGACAGGGCCACAGCAACTCTGGATCTGAGCTGTGTCTGTGACCTACACCACAGCTCATGGCAGCGCCGAATCCTTAACCCATTGAGCAGGGCCAGGGGTCGAACTTGCGTCCTCATGGATGCCCAGTCAGGTTCGTTAATTGCTGAGCCACAACGAGAACTCCTGAGATTCTTATTGTTTTGCTTAAAAATGTAGTGTTGGTCTGTGAGTCTCTTGTTTTTAATTTTTTGCAGCCTTTCCTTTTCAGTTCTTAGATTGAATAATTTACTGATCTGTCTTCAAGGTCATTATTATTATTATTATTATTTTTCTAAGTGGCTGCACCTGCAAGTTCCTGGGCCAGGAATCTGAGCTGCAGCTGTGACTTTAGCTGCAGCTGTGGCAATGCTGGATCCTTTTACCCACTGTGCTGGGCTGGGGATCCAGCCTGCACCTCTGCAGTGACTTGAGCTGCTGCAGTCAGATTCTTAACCCACTGAACCACAGCAGGAACTCCTAGAAAGTTTTAATTGTGGAGTGGACATTGTGGATGAAATATCTCTAAATTCTCTTTATCTTCCTCTGATGAATATAATTTACTGATTGATCATCCTGAACTTGAGGAGGCTTGGTCTTACACTTTAAGGTGGGTCTGTAGAAGGACTTGGTGCTTTTTAAGCCCTTGTAACTTGGCCAGGCTCATGTCTCCTCTGCAGTGGGCAGCAGCTGAAATTGTTTCTCAGTTCTTTTAGCTTTCCATTTGTTGTTTACCACTGCGCTCCTTGGGATCTTCCCTGAGCACACTCAGTTCAAGGGTCAGTGAAGAATTTAAAGGCATTTATATTCGTTTTTGAGACTTGTGCTCTGGTTCACTCCTTTCCTGATTTTCCAGCCACTCTGTGCTAGGAGCTTAATAAAGCTGTATTAACTCAACTTTCTGCTTGAGTTCTGGTGACCCTGTGCTATTGTAGACGTGGAGTGTCCTCAGGGGAAAAGCTATATAAGCCCATTTTCATTCATTTCAAACAGTCCTTCTAAGCATAGTTACTTAGTGCACACCTTGTTTTAGGGTTATATGTTTTTAGAGTAAGATAGAAACTCACTATTGCTTTAATTACATAATTTAAGTAGGTAATTATTTAGTTAAAAGTTGAGCTAAAGAGTGTTACAAAGACTCGCGAAAGGGACAGTCATATTTCTGCTGCTCTTTTATTCCCCTTTTATTAGCAGCAGCCTCTGATAGACAGCCGTGAGACACATGGGACCAGATATTGGAAGAAAATGTTGTTTTTCAACTGTTTTCAACTTTTACTTCTCTTTGTAGTTCTACTCTATGGGAAAAGTTACTAAAATGTTAATGTCTCAACTGCTTTTATCTTAAAATTTGTGATCTTGATAGGGCTATAAGACATCTATTTACATTTAAATGGTTAGGACCAGCTCAGGTCCAGAGGACCCTTCAGAATCATTCCGACAAAACTTTGATTTTAGAACTCTAACTTTAAAATAGATTTAAAAAGAAAGTGTGTCCGAGAGGGAACTGGGTGAGTTGATTGTAGAGATAGCACATAATCTTCTTAAATTGGTTGTTCTAGCCTTTTGGCACAAAGTCTAAGGTTAGCAGTATTATAGTTTATATATATATGCATATATATATATATGCATGTATTGTTTTTAGTTGTTCTTTTGAATTTGAATATATCTTATTTTGTCGTTTTAATGCAAATGTATCTTTGTAAGTAGGTAGACTTAAAAATTTGAACTTGCTTCTTTAGAAAGTAAATGCATTTAAAATGTAACATTCTTCAGGTAAATCCTTAAGTATTTTCCGGTGAAAGGAACGTGATGTACACTATAACCCCGTTATATGCTATTTGACTTTTTGCCTTTAGTTGAGTATTATAAGAGGTTGAAAAGAGGCAGGTAGACACATTCAGCTCTTTCTACAGTAGTCTAACCCTAACTAACATTTTTGTCTCTGTCACTTAGAGTTTGATTAGAGAAGTAAAATTATTACAGTGATTGGGTTTTACTAAGTGTAGGAAGTAGTTATACACATTTGAATCTCTGCTAGGCTTGAAGTCATCAGGGCTGGCAGTTGGGAAGGGAACATGGGCATGAAGTGGAGGAAACTAAGGTTAAACTGAAACCTGCAAAGAATATTTGGAACTTAAATGAGTTGGATCCTCTGAGTCTAAACTTGAACCTTCATCACTCTCTCACTGCTTCCGCACTTGCAACCTTGATGATGTAGGTAACTTTCTACCTTGATGATATAGGAAGCCTGCAGTAGATGTGGCACACCTCACCGTGGTGCTGCATACAAATGCGTCCCAGTGTTATTTAGAAAAGCAAAGGCGGAGATTGACAGGAGCTCGAAGGACTGTAGGCCCAGTTGCTGCCATACTTCAATAAGGTGAGCCCAAAGATCCACAACAATTTGAGAACTGCAGTAACACCAGACCTTACACTGATGTTCTGAACCTGACTGCTGCTTCACTTTAGTCTGCTAAATCTCATGGGATTTTTTTTTTCCTTTCTTTCTTTCTTTTTTTTCTTTTTTCTTTTTTTTTTTTTTTTGAGGCCAAACCTAACCCACAACCATGCAGGGAGGGAATGGTATTCGGGAAAATGTAGTTGCAACCCAGCTAGGATAAAAAGCCATCACAGGTCATCCCTTGTCACCATGGCGCCAATGCACACCTCTTTTTTTAAAATTTCTTGCTTTTTAGGGCTGCACCTATGGCATATGGAAGTTCCCAGGCTAGGGGTTGAATCAGAGCTGCAGCTGCCAGCTTACCGCAGCCACAGCAATACCGGATCTGAGCCACATCTCTGACTCATACCACAGCTCACAGCAACACTGGATCCTCACTGAGTGAGGCCAGGGATTGAACCTGCCTCCTCACGGATACTAGTCAGGTTTGTTACCACTGAGCCATAATGAGAAATCCAGTGCATACCTCTTTTAAACATATTTGATTTTAATAAAGACACTTGCAAAACTGAACTTATGGTAAATGTAATGCAGCTATCCTTTGTTCAGCTAATAACATACAAACCCATTCCTTAAGAAAGGATAAAAAAATCCCTTTATCCATAGTTGGCTTAATTTTTTTTTTGCCTGCGTCTACTCATATTTTCTGCTTGACATCCTATAACTTAAATATGGAGATATGATATGAAATTAGCTGCTGTCAGATGGTTATAGAAAGGGAGATAGAAATAAATTGGTGTGTGAGTTCCCATTTTGGTGCAGCAGAAACAAATCCTACTAGTATCCGAGAGGATGTGGGTTCCATTCCTGGCCTAGCTCAGTGGGTTGGGGATCTGGCATTGCTGTGAGCTGTCGTGTAGGTCTCAGGTGTGGCTTGGATCCCAAGTTGCTGTGGCTGTGGTGTAGGGTAGCAGCTGCAATTCGACCCCTAGCCTGGAAACTTCCATGTGCTATGGATGCCGTCCTAAAAAGCAAAATAACTGAATACATACATACATACATACATACATACATAGGTGGAGTTCCTGCTGTGGCACAGCGGGATCAGTGGCATTTTGGGTATGCGGGGACATAGGTTCAATCCCCAGCCTGGCCAGTGGGTTAAGGATCTGGTCTTCCCAACTGTGGCTTGGGTTGCAGTTGCAGCTCGGATCTGATCCCTGGCCCAGGAACTCCATATGCTGCTGGTGGCCAAAGAAGAAAAAGAAAAAACATTGGTAAATATATATATAACTTTTTTATGTCATAAAAGGAAGAAATACTCATTAGAATTTTCATTTCTGCAATTAGTCATTTGGTTGTAGTTGCTGTCTATAATTGCCTTCTGCTGTCATTCCACATTCCCTCTGTTGTTGGCAGTACCTCAGCTGATTGTGGTTTCTTGCCTGGTAGGGTGACCTAAATCATTCCTTAAGGGTCTGGGTCATTAGCAGTTCTGCCTGGATGGTTTCCACTGACTTTAATCGCAGTACATGGAAATACTAAGTGGCCTCCCAGAGGAACTTTTGCATTCCAGACATTTTTTCTTAGCCCCTCTTGTGTAGTACAGCCCCTTGCCTGTAAGATCAGTCATCCTAGTCAATTTCTGTAACCCCCTTTTTGGTCTGTCGATTCATTGGCACAAATAACCCAAAGTGGCTGGGTGGCAGTCTCAACTTTCAGTTTTAATGGAACCATTACTGCATCTGTTGGTGAAAACTAAGAACTGCCAAAGAAACTGTATGGGCATAGATTCATATAGTGGGTAAATGATGTGGCATGTTATATATGTCAATGAATTGGAAGCAAAGTAAATCAGTTGAGTGAGATATAAATTAAGTTTGAGTTAATACAAGTTAATATAGGTACATTTCACAGTACTTGGGGAGTTAGGATAACCTATACAGAAATATTTATTTTGGAGGAAGGGTAAATATATAAAAAATGCACATGTAATTTAAAAAAAATTATCATCCAGTATTTAATAATGGACAGGTGATTGGTAGCAGTTGAGTTCTGATTCTAGATCTGATAGGCTTTTTGGATTTTTTTGTTTACTTAAAGGAGGAAGCAAGAGTTACATTTACTATGTCAGCTTTTTTTTTTCTTTTTTGTTTTTTTTTGTCTTTTTGGGACTGCATCCATGGCATTTGGAGATTCCCAGGGTAGGAGTCTAATTGGAACTGTAGCTGCTGGTCTATGCCACAGCCACAGCAGCGTCCGCGAACTACACTACAGCTCACAGCAACACCGGATCCTCAACCCACTTAGCAAGGCCACAGATTGAACCTGCAACCTTATGGTTCCTAGTCAGATTCGTTTCTGCAGCGCCACGATGGGGACTCCCTATTTTTGGCTTTTATAAATTACTGTTTCTTCCCTTTTTTTGCTGCACCTGTGGCCTAAAAGTTCCCTGACTAGGTATTGAATCTGAGCTGTAGCTGAGGCAGCTCAGCTGTGACCTGCGCCACTGCTGCATCAATGCCATATCCTTAACCTGCTGCGCCACAGAGTAAAATTAACTTTAAAGAATATAAAACAGTAGGTGTGAACGACTTCTTTTTCACTAATGAAAATACTGTAGTAGCATTCCACGTCCTATCTACTCTGAAACTGGAAGTCATAATAATGTAGTGATTTGGAGGATGAGCTTGGAGTCAGACTGCCTGGCTTTAAATCCCAGCTCTTCTGCCTACCGTGAATTTCAGTTAACTATTACTTTGTGCATGGCTCTCCTCCCACCCCCCAAAAAAGCCCCACAAAACCTTCAGTGGCTTAAAATGAGTGTATGTTATTACTTATGAATCTGTAGATCAGATGGTTGGTTCTGATCATCGGGGTTAAATTTGGCTCAATTCACCTGAGCTGATTTCATCTAGGATTGCATTTCTATCTGGTCACCTGACAGGTTGGCCGGAAGCTGGCTGGTCTATGGTGGCTTCTCACATTTCTGGCCATAGGCTGGCTCTCTGCTGGATGATGGAGAGTTACTGAGGCACACGTCTCTCATCATTTATCAGGCAAGTCTGGGCTTGTTCACATGGTGGCCACAGGATTCCAAGAGGTAGTAGAAACGTAGGAGATCTCTTGAGGTCTACACTTAGAATTTTTTGACCTCATTTCTTATTTCATTCCTTAACTGTTAATTAATTCTGCCATGTTCTGTTGGTTCCAGGCAAGTCATGAGGCCAGACAAGATTTAAGATGTAAGGAAAGTAACTGTGCCTTGAGGAGAGGGGCTGCAGTGTCACATTGCTGGGGGTGTGGATACAGGAAGGGTGGCGAATTGGGCCCATTTTATAATCATTCTACCATATAGCGTGCTTATGCACAAATCTCTTCATATCTTTGAATCTGCTTCCTAACTTGTAAAGATGGTTAGGGGAGTAATGATACCTTTTTAGACAATTTTGAAGATTAGATAAAAATCTATGTAAAGTGTCTAAGGTAGTGTCTTAATATATGCCAGTATGTTTATTATTATTATGTTTATTATTATTATTACTTGGTAATAATTAGCTGTTTTATATTCATGACTAAAATAACCACAATAATCCTGTGATACTGTCATTATTTCCTTCTTACAGCTAAGGAGACAGACTGGGTTGTCTTAAGTTATCAATATGCCAAGGTTGGTGGTAGATCCAACATTTGAAGCAAGACTTTTTTTTTCTTTTTTTTCCTTGCTTTGAAAATTTAATAATTGCCTTTTAGAGCCAGTACAGGGGTAGAACATGTGGGCTCTGGAACTATCTGTGTTAGAGTCCTTGTGCCAGACCTTTAAATTACTTAACCTCTTTGTGCCTCACTTTCTAGAGAAGGAGATTGCTTACCTGCAAGGTTGTGGGTGAGGACTAAATGAACTAATGTACATTAAGTGTTTGGAACTGTGGGTATAGGCTAGGCGGATACTCAGTAAGTTGTTATTTCTTCTCCTCTCATTAATACACCATGCTACTTTTAGTCTGAACCTTTTAAGAGCTCTCTTATTGAAAACATTAAATGAGGCTGAAATTATTACCCTTTTATAATTTTTTTCATCAAGTAGTATTAACCTTTATGGTTAGTTTCCTAATATAATAATTATGGATTTTACTGGTGTGAATTGCTTATATTATATAGGAACATTTCACTTTGAGGGAAAATTACTCCATGATATTTTTCCCCCCACCTCCTTTCTGAGCTTTTCTTACATAATGTCATTTATTTCTATGGCTTCTGTTCAGTGTTGGTTACTCCCAAATTAACATAAGAAGTTTGACCTCGTTCCTGATTTCATTCCTTAATTGTTTTTTCTTCTCTCTCCAATTAGTAATTAAATTTACTATTTTTGTTCTTTCTCACACTCTCTCTTCTCCTTTATGCTTATTGCTTTTGGTTTAGTGAAGATCCTTCTCATTTTTTTCTTTTTCTTTGATATCTGATTTTATTTGAAACTCTTAGAGGTTTTTTGTTTTTTGTTTTTTTTTTCCCCCTTTTTTGGTTATCCCACGGCATGTGGCATTCCTGGGCCAGGGATCAGTTCCGAGCTGCAGTCACAACCTAAGCTGCAGCTGAGGCAAAGCCAGATCCTTAACCCACTGTGCCAGGGGATCGAACCTGCATCCCAGCACTCCCAAGATGCTGTTGATCCTGTTGTGTCACAGCAGGGACTCCTAGAACATTTTATTTTTGACTAGACTCAGACGTAGGGGACAGCTTCTCTCTCTCAGTAGCCTGTTCCTGGCAGTTTTTCTTTGGCCTCCTTCATTCTCTTGGCCAACAGTTTAGTGTATTCTGCAGCCTTTCCTTACTGTTCTTGGTACCCTGTTCCTTCAAAACAGTATGCTGATGTTTGTGTTGCAGGACACGTGGAGTAACAAACATTGGTGATGGGTTTTTTGGTCCTAGGTTTCTTACCTCTTTGTTTAGGGCTTTCTTACAACGTACTGGTGAACATCCTCTTCTTCAGAGAGATCAAAAAGTTTGTGAATCCCAACTGTTTTGGTCTCCAGTCAGTCAGCACATACATGATTTACATTCTTTTCTTCCATTCCCTTGATGATTTCACTTTCTTTTGTTTTTGTCTTTTCTAGGGCCACACCCATGGCATATGGAGGTTCCCAGGCTAGGGTCTAATCAGAGCTGTAGCCACCAGCCTACGCCAGAGCCACAGCATCTGAGCTGAGTCTGAGACCTACACCACAGCTCATAGTAGTGCCGGATCCTTAACCCAATGAGCGAGGCCAGAGATCGAACCCGCAACCTCTTGGTTCCTAGTTGGATTTGTTAACCATTGAGCCACGACAGGAACTCCTTGATAGTTTCACTTTCTTGGTGTTACCTTTTGAAGCACAAAAGTTTTTTGGTTTTGTTATAAATCCCCACTTACCCTTGTATTAAGAGTTGAGCCCAGTCTCTCTCCTTTGTTGTTATATAGTCTTGACATTTAAAGGGGTCTGGAATAAGCTATTGTGTGGCATTAAAATTATTTCGTGAAGGATGCATTTGAGTTCCGGAAATCTCTGATCTGCTTCAAAGCAGATAGTTCTTCCCCAAAGAACCCACTTGTCCTAAATTCTCTTGTCAGGAGTTCCTGAGGTGGCTCAGCAGGTAACGAACCTGACTAGAATCCGTGAGGATGCAGGTTCGATCCCTGGCCTCACTCAGTGGATTAAGGAGCCAGCGTTGCCCTGAGCTGTGATGTAGGTTGCAGACAGAGGCCTGGATCTGACATTGCTGTGACTGTGGAGTAGGCTGGCAGCTGCACCTCCAATTCAACCCCTGGCGTGGGAACATTTGCCGTGGGTGCGGCTCTCAAAAGACCAAAAAAAAAAATTTCCCTCCCCAGAGCAGCCAGGGAAGATTGACTCTTATCATTGGAGAGAGAAGTCTCTCCACCACACCTAAACAGGCATTGTTGCAAAACTATGATATCTCTCATCTGTTCTTGTCCGAGTCCATATATCTTTCCTAAAGTCACTTGTTTTCTTGTAAGTGGTCTTCCCTTTCCCCAATTAAGATATTATATGAGCTCTAGATTTTAAACATCTTGAGTCACATTTTTCTATGAACTCCTATACATATGTATATGAGTGAAAGTCCGTCTTTTCTCTGGCTAATTTGTTTTCTGGGAGGAAAAAAAAATGTTTCCTCTGTGCATCCTAAATATGTTTATTGGTTGGCACTGTACAAATCAAACTGACAAAAGAAGAGTGCATTTTAGAGATGTGATAAGACGAAGGAAAAGGACGCCGAGTTCCTAATGGTGGCAACCTCTGGGAAGTTAAATATATGAGGAACTAATGGAAGATAAGGGCTAGTTAGTAAAGTTAAAAGTTTATTTTTTTATTTATTTTTTATTTTTTTATTTATTTTTTGTCTTTTTGCTATTTCTTTGGGCCACTCCCGAAGCATATGGAGGTTCCCAGGCTAGGGGTCGAATCGGAGCTGTAGCCGCTGGCCTACGCCAGAGCCACAGCAGCACAGGATCCGAGCCGCGTCTGCAACCTAAACCACAGCTCACGGCAACGCCGGATCGTTAACCCACTGAGCAAGGCCAGGGACCGAACCCGCAACCTCATGGTTCCTAGTCGGATTCGTTAACCACTGCGCCATGACGGGAACTCCTTAAAAGTTTATTTAAAAATTCAGGTATAATTTATCTGTAACATAGTAGCTTTAAGTATACAGCATAATGACTTAATATTTGTATATACCGTGAAATGATCGCCGCAGTAAGTCTAGTTATGATTAACATCCGTCACCGTACATAGTTAATTTTGTTTAGATTCTGCGTATGAGATCAGACATTTTTTTGTCTTTCTGTCTTTGACTTATTTCACTTAGCATAATGCCCTCAAGCTCCATCTGTGTTGTTGAAAACAGCAAGATTTCCTTCTTTCATTTAATGGCTGAATAATACTCCATTGGAATTAAATTTGGAATTGAATTCCAGCTTTATCAGTTACAAGTGTTAATGACCTTGTGGGCTGTGGACATGTTGCTTCTCTTAGTCTCTAAGCATGAACACCATATATCTCAGGGTTGCTGGAAGGATGAATAACAAATCACATACAAGAACTTAGGTAGTTCCTGGCAAATAGGTGCTCAGCGTTTATTAGTTTTATTCTCTCAGTTATTATGTACTAAAGACAATAATTTGCCAATCTAGAAGTTGACTTCTGTTTTCAAAATACTTGTACTTGCCTACAGCCAAAGACTTCCTTAATACTGTTAAATATAGTTACATCTTGGGTTCTAGAAATACATCAAGAGGCTAAGCTAGAAATGGCAATTACTTTTTATTTTCTTTAAATTTTTTTTTTGTATTTTAAAAACACAAATTGAGATCTTGCTATATATATAATGCTTTTTGACTTTTAAATTTAATGATGTATTTTGAACTTTGGTCTAGGTCAGTACCTGAATTGCCTCATCAGTTTTAGTTTTATATGTTTATACCACAGATTGCTTAACTTTTCTATTGTAGGACATATAGTTAATTTTCAGTAATTTGCTCTTAACACCTGTAAATACAAAAAAATGTAGCATATGTTGCCATTGCTTGGTATCTTGGAGTTGATGCTGGCACGTAGAGAAGGGAAGAGTCAAGGAAATGGAATAGAATTAGAGCCAAGAGCAGTAATGGAATCATCCTGAAAGCCTTCTCTACTTTGGGATTACTATTTTCCCAAGATAATAAACTCTTTTTTTGTTGTTGAATACAGTTGGACTGGGGATTTTTTTTCCCTTGACATTTCATAAATCCTTGTGGGAGTTCCTCTCGTGGCTCAGTGGTTAATGAATCTGACTGGGAACCATGAGGTTGTGGGTTCGAACCCTGGCCTAGCTCAGTGGGTTAAGGATCTGGCGTTGCGGTGAGCTGTGGTGTAGGTTGCAGAGATGGCTTTGATCCTCCGTGGTTGTGGCTGTGGCATAGGCCAGTGTCTACAGCTCTGATTAGACCCTTAGCCTGGGAATCTCCCTATGCTGCAGGTGCAGCCCTAGAAAAGACAAAAAGACGAAAAAAAACAAATCTATGTGGATATTAATACATCCTTATCTTGCACTTCTCTAAGTGGAAATGCTCTAGTGTTTTATAATGAAGTTTATTTGCTCTTTAATTCTGAAAAGTACTGTTTATCATTAAAGAATTTCCCTTCTTGATTTGCTCTAAGAGATTTATGTAAACCAGGAATAGTGAGCCGTTTAATTAAGATGATCTTCTGGGTTTTTTTTTCCCCTGCCTATCAATAAAATTAATTGATAGAGTCTCTGATATTGACAGTCTTTGCAGAGAAGTTTTTTGCAAGAGAGAAATTGTGCATTAGTGAGAAGTGAAATCATGTGCATATTTATTTGTCTCATATAAAACAAATTCCTAAGCTGTGGTCTAACCACCTGTGAATCAATACCTCTGGCTAGGAGAATTGCTATATCCCCATCAGCTTAAATCTGTTTTACCCGAAACTATTTACTTGCCAAGAAGATGGAATTATCCTGATTATCATGGCCAGTTAGGACCTATCTAATGGAGTTAGATGTTACAACTAACCCAAAGTTCATTGCAGCTACATTATCAAAAAGGGTTGTGATGGTCGTAGAGGAGGTAGGCACATATCCACATTGTTTTGGGTATCTTGGCAATGGAAAAATATGAGATAGATAAGAGATAAATATTGGAGAGGAAGAGACCAATGTTGCAAAACAGTATTGTAGGCTTCTTTCTTGCAAATGGAGTCAGGTTTGTTCCCTACTGAACCCCAAGGTTTAAATAAGAGTAATTTAAACCAACTGTGGCGATTTCATTTCCCTTACTAGCATCTGGTTTAGTAATGATATGATTACTTATTTCCATTTCTGCTAGTTCAGTGTGTGTAGTATTCTTCCTTATTGTGGTCTTAATTTTTATTTTTATTCCAAAGGTGAGAGGGGACACCTTGTTTATTGGATATTTTCCCCTCATCTGTGATGTACCTCATGACATTTTTTTCTGTTGGGTTGTGTTTTTCTTCATTTTTTATAGGTGTTCTTTGTATATTCTGGTTACCAGCTTTAAAAAAAAGCTGCGAATACCTTCTCCCATATTGAGGTGTTAGTTTTAATATAGTAAAGCTTATCTTTTATTTCATCATTTATATATTTACTTATATTTAGTTTGGTTTAAGAAATCTTTCCAGACTTGGGTAATAAAAAAAGTTTCTTGTTTTAAACCTTTGTCTTTCATTTCAGTTCACTGGAGATGCTTTTTAATTTTTTCCCCCCATCAACAACAGGATAGAGGGAGTTGTGTTCATGGCTCAGCGGTTTTTGAACATGACTAGTATTCATGAGGATGCGGGTTTGATCTCTGGCCTCGCTCAGTGGGTTAAGGATCCAGTGTTGCCATGAGCTGTGGTGTAGGTTGCAGATGTGGCTTGGCTCCATGTTGTTACGGCTGTGGCGTAGGCTGGCAGCTGTAGCACCAATTTAACTCCTGCCTGGGAACTTCTATATGCTGTGAGGACAGCCCTAGAAAGCAAACACACAGACACACACACAACAGGATAGAGATTGAAACTCATTTTTTCCTTTATGAATATTTGGATTCATTTATTAAAGAGTCTGTCTTTTCTGCATTGATCTGCAAAACTATCATACTTCAGTTTCTGTTTGTGTGTGTCCGTATTTGGACTCAGTTCTGTTCTATGATCTATTTGTCTGGATTCATTTATTAAAGAGTCTGTCTTTTCTGCATTGATCTGCAAAACTATCATAATTCAATTTCTGTTTGTGTGTGTCCATATTTGGACTCAGTTCTGTTCTATGATCTATTTGTCTGTCATCACTGTGGTAAATTTTGCTATCTGTTAGGACAAATTCCACCCCTCACTTTTTCGTGGGTGTTTTGGTTTTTTTGCACATCCAGATAAATTTATTTTATTTATTTTATTTTATTTTTTTTGTCTTTTCAGGGCCATACTCGCAGGATATGGAAGTTCCCAGGCTAAGGGTCTAATCGGAGCTGTAGCTGCCAGCTTACACCACAGCCACAGCAACGCCAGATAAAGCCGTGTCTGCCACCTATACCACAGTTCACAGCAATGCCAGATCCTTAACCCACTGAGCGAGGCCAGGGACTGAGCCCGCAACCTCATGGTTCCTAGTTGGATTCGTTTCCTCTGCTCCACGACGGGAACTCCGAGGCAATTTTAAAATCTAGTGCTGGAGTTCCCGTGGTGGCGCAGTGGTTAACGAATCCGAATAGGAACCATGAGGTTGCGGGTTCGGTCCCTGCCCTTGCTCAGTGGGTTAACGATCCGGCGTTGCCATGAGCTGTGGTGTAGGTTGCAGATGCGGCTCGGATCCCGCGTTGCTGTGGCTCTGGTGTAGGCCGGCAGCTACAGCTCCGATTCGACCCCTAGCCTGGGAACCTCTGTATGCTGTGGGAGTGGCCCAAGAAATAGCAAAAACACAAAACAAACAAAAAAACAAACAAAAAAAATTTAAAAAAAAATTAAAATCTAGTGCTTAAAGTCTTTCAGGTGCTCTGTATCTATAGAATACTTTGGGGGAGAATTGACATCTTCATGATATTGAACATCTTTATGACATGAACATAGTATATCATTGTAAGCATTTAGGTTTTATATAATTATTTTTAGTAAGTTATTATAATGTTCATCATATGGGTCTGAAACATGTTTGGTTAGATTCTAAAAATGTACTTAAAATATGCTTTTTGATTTTTTTAGTTTTAAATTGTTTTTTCAGTTGCTTTGGCTAATATATGGAACTGCTGTAGATTTTGGTATACCACATTTGTCCACCTTGCCAAGCTTTTAGTTTTCCAATATTTCACTATTTATGGGTTTCTTTTCTTTCTTTCTTTCTTTTCCCTTTTTTTTTTTTTAAATGCTTTTTAGGGCTGCACCCGAGGCACATAGAGGTTCCCAGGCTAGGGGTCAACTTGGAGCTCTAGTTGCGGTGTATGTACAGTGTGTTACTTTGATACATTTATATATTGTAATATGATTGCCAACATGGCAATCTTAATTATGTTGCATAATTCTAGTACACTCCTGTTGTCTATATTTATTATTCTGTGCATTAGGGCTGTATGACTTATCTACTACTCACTACAAGTTTATGCCCCTAAATACCGTCAGTCTTATCCACCATTCTCCCTACCCCATGCATCCTCAGGTAACCACTGTTGTACTCTTTTTTTATAAATTTAACCTTTTGGATTCCACTTTATTATAAATGATGACATACAGTACTTGTCTTTCTGTGATTTATCTCACTTTGTATAATGTGCTTAAGTTCCATCCATGTCGTTTCTAAGGCAGGATATACTCCTTTCTCATGGTTTGATTCCTTTGTGTACCTATACCTTTTGTATTTTATCCATTTATCCTTTGATGGGCATGTGGGGTTTTTTTCCCTGTATCTTGACTATTGTGAATAATGCTCTGATAAACGTGGAAGGGCATGAATCTTGTCAAAATCCTCCTTTTATTTCCTTTGAGTATATATCCAGAAGTGTAACTGCTGGAGTGTAAGGTAGATCTGTTTTTATTTTTTTGAAGAAAAACCATATTGTTTTTATTGAGCAGCAATGCTGTCTTCCATAGTTAACACAGTGGTTGAATCAGTTTACATTTCCAGCAATGATGTATAAAGGTTCCCTTTAAACCACATCTTTGCCAGCACCTGTTGTCTCTAGTCTTTTTCTTTTTTTTGCTGTACCCAGGGCATGTGGAAGTTCCTAGGCCAGGGACCGAACCAGTGCTGCAGTTGTGACCTGCCCCATAGCTGCTGCAGTGCCGAATCCTTAACCCACTGCACACAGGGGAATTTCCATGTTGTCTCTTTTCTTGATGATGGGCATTCTAACAAGTGTGAGGCAGTATCTTATTTCTTTTTTTTTTGGTCTTTTTTTTGCTATTTCTTGGGCCGCTCCCGCGACATGTGGAGATTCCCAGGCTAGGGGTCCAATCGGAGCTGTAGACACCGGCCTACGCCAGAGCCACAGCAACGTGGGATCCGAGCCGCGTCTGCAACCTACACCACAGCTCATGGCAACGCCGGATCGTTAACCCACTGAGCAAGGGCAGGGACCGAACCCGCAACCTCATGGTTCCTATTCGGATTCGTTAACCACTGCGCCACGACGGGAACTCCCTTATTTCTTGATGATTGTTGATGTTGAGCATCTTTTCATATGCCTGTTGGCCATTTTGATTTTCTTTTTTGGTGGGGGGTTGTCTCTTTAGTTCTTCTGCCCATTTTCTTTTTCTTTTTTTTTTGTCTTTTCTAAGGTCACACCTACAGCATATGGAGGTTCCCAGGCTAGGGGTCCAGTCAGAGCTGTAGCAGCTGGCCTATGCCAGAGCCCCAGCAACATGGGATCTGAGCTGCGTCTGCATTCTATACCACAGCTCACGGCAATGCCAGGGTTAACCCACTGAGCAAGGCCAGGGATCGAACCTGGAACCTCATGGTTTCTAGTCGGATTTGTTAACCACTGAGCCAGGACAGGAACTCCTGCACATTTTCTAATTGAGTTGTTTGTTTTGTTTGTTTGTTTGCCATTAAGTTGATTAATTTCTTTAGGTATTTTGTATATTAATCCCTTATCCCTGCATATGATTTGAGAACATTTTCTCTTCATATGTTTTTGCATTTTGTTGTTTCTTTTGCTAGGCAAAAGCTTTTGCATTTCATGTAGTCCCATTTGTTGCTTTTTACTTTTGTTGTTTATGGTTTTGTTGTCATGTCCAAAAAATCATTACCAAAACCAATTTTGATGAGCGTCTTCCCTACGTTTTCTTATAGGAAAAGAAAATGGTATCAGGACTTGTGTTTATCTTTGATCCATTTTGAGTTAATTTTTGTGAGTGGTGTTAGATTAGGGTCCAGTTTCTTTGTTCTGTCTGTATTTCTCTGGTTTTCTCAGTATTGTTCATTGAAGAGACTGCCCTTTTCCCATTGGGTACTTTTGGATTCCTTGTTTGGGTATCAGTTGCTGGGATTTAATTGTGGGCTCTCTACTCTCGATTCTATTCTGTTGGCTGATGTATCTGTTTTTGTGCTAGTACCAGTCTGTGTTTTATTACGTGGCTTTAGGGCATAGTTTGAAATCTTGGAATTGCTTTGGCTGTTTGGGGTCTTTTGGGGGTCCACACAAGTTTTAGGATGATTTCTTTTATTTCTATGAATAATAATGCCTTTTTATTTGACTGTAATTGGGTTGAATCTGTAGACAGCTTTGGGTTGAATTGCCATTTTAGCAATATTCTTTTGATCCATGAACATGAGATATCTTTCCATTTGTTTGCTTTGTTTTCTCTCAGTGTAGTCTTGCAGTTTTAATTATACAAATCTTTCATTTCCTTGGTTAAATTTATTTGATGCTTTTGTAACTTAGTTTTCTTTGTTTTTCAGATGCTTTATCTTTAGTATGTTGATTTTATATCCTACCGTCTTGCCAAAATCATTAATTAATTCCAGCAGTTTTTTGATGTATATTTGGGGATTCTGTACAAGATCATATCATCAGCAAATAGCAAGTTTTACTTTGTTTCTAATTTGGATGGCCTTTTTTTGTCTTGCAGAAATGTTTTAGCTAGGACTTCCAGTAATACATTGAATAGGAGTAGTGAGAGTGGGCATCCTTATCTTATTCCAGATCTTAGAGAAAACACTTTCAATTTCTTTCCAATGAATATAGTGTTATCTATGGGTTTGTTTTATATGGCCTTTGTTATGTTGAGGTATGTTCTTTCCATACTCAGTATGTTAGGGGTTTTTCATCATGAAAGGATTTTATATTTTTCAGTATTTTTTCTGCATCTGTTGAGATGAGCATTTGATTTTTTTGTCATTTATTTTATTTATACCTGTTTCATTTCATTTCATTTTATGTTTTTGGTCTTTTAGGGCCACATCAGTGGTATAAGGAGATTCCCAGGCTAGGGATCTAATCGGAGCTGTAGCTACTGCCCTACACCACAGCTCACAGCAACTCGGTATCTGAGTCATGTCTGCAGCCTACACCACAGCTCACAGCAATGCTGGATTCTTAACCCATTGATCAAGGCCAGGGATCAGACCACGTCCTCATGGATACTAGTTGGGTTGGTTAACTGCTGAGCCACGACAGGAACTCCTCTTTACACCTGTGGATGTGCATAAATTGAACCTTCCTTTGCATCCCATGGATAAATCTCATTTGGTCATGGTTTGCTGGTACATTGTTTGCATCCATATTCTTGAATTTAGTTTGCTAATAATATTGTTTGTGTCTATATTCATCAGGATTACTGGTCTATATGTTGTTTTCTGGTGGTGTCCTTACCTGGTTTTGCTATCAAGGAAATGCTAGTTTTGTAGAATGAGTTAGGACATGTTTTCTCGTCCTCGATATTTTGGAAGAGTTTGAGGAGGATTGGGGTTAGTTCTTGGTAAAATGGGGGTTAATGTTTGGTAGAATTCTCCGGTGAAGCTGTTTGGTCCTGGAGTTTTCTGTGTTGGCAGATTTTTAAATACTGATTTAATCTCTTTAATCGTTATTGGTCTGTTCAGATTTTATGTTTCTTCTTGATTCTTGGTGGGTTCTATGTTTTTAAAAATGTATCCATTTCTTCTGAATTATGTGATTTGTTGGCATAAAACCGTTCATGGTAGTCACTTGTGATTCTGTGAATTTCTGTACTGTCAATTGTAGTATCTCCTTTTTTGTTTAAGTTTTTACTTTTATTTATTTATTTTTTATGGCTACACCTGCAGCATGTGAAAGTTCCCAGACTAAGGGTCAGATTGGAGTTGCAGCTTCAGCCTATGCCACAGGCGTGGCAACACTGGATCCATGCTGCATCTGTGACCTAAACCACATCTTACGTCAATGCCAGATCCTTAACCCATTGAGCCAGGCCAAGGATCAAATAGACATTCTCACAGAGACAAGACCGAGTCCTTAACCTGATGAGCCACAACAGGAATTCCTTGTTTATAATTTTGAGTCTCTCTTTTTTTTTTTTCTCTAAGTATAGCTAAAGGTTTGTTAATTGTGTTTACCATTTTTAAGAACCAGCTCTTGGTTTCATTGATTCTTTCTGCTGTTTTTTTTTTCCAGTTTCCATTTTATTTCTGTTCTGATCTGTATTATGTCCTTCTTTTTGCTAATTTTGGACTTTGTTCTTCTTTTCCTAGTTCTCAAGTGCACTTGAGAAGAATGTGCATTCTGCTGCTTTTGAATGGATTGTTTTGTACATGTCCAGTCCATTTGTTCTAAAGTACAGTTTAATTGCAGTGTTCCCTTGGTCATTTTCTGTCTGGACTCTCTGATCTATCCATTGCTCATAGAGGGTTGTTGAAGTCCACTATTGTTACTTTTGTTGTCTCCTTCCCCCTTAAGATTTGTTAATATTTGCTTAATATCTTCAGTGCTTGAATGTTGGGGGACATCTATATTTAGTTTTGTTATATATTCTTTTTTTTTTTCGGTCTTTTTATGGCTCACCTGTGGTATGTGGAGGTTCCCAGGCTAGGGGTCTAATTGGAGCTGTAGCTGCCGGCCTCCACCACAGCTCATGGCAATGCCAGATCCTTAACCCACTGAGTGAGGCCAGGGTTCAAACCCACAACCTCATGGTTCCTAGTTGGATTTGTTTCTGCTACGCCATGACGGGAACTCCTGTTATACCTTCTTGATGTACTTACCGCCTTATCATTATATGATGACCTTCTTTGTTGTACTTTTTAGGCTTGAAGTCTATTTTTTCTGATAAAAGTATAGCTATGCTTGCCTTCTTTAGTTTTCAGTTGGCTTGGAATATCCTTTGACTTTGAGTCTATGTGCGTATTTAAAGTTGAAATGAGTCCCTCATAGGCAGCGTATATTGAGTCTTGTTTTTTTAAATCCATCTAGCTGCTCTAAGCCTTTTGGTTGATGAGGTCAGCCTGTATACATTTAGAGTGATTATTGATATGTAGGTATTTACTACCTTTTGTCTTTTGCCTTCTGGTTATTTGGTCTTTCCATTTTTTCCTTTTCCTTTTATTTTTGTCTACCTTTGTATGTGATGGCTTTTCGTGGTGATTTGCTCAGTCTCCCCTTTTTTATGTTTTGTGCCTCTGTTCTCAGTTTATGCTTGACAGTTACCATGAGCTTTGTATAAAACATACGTAAATAGTTCTTTTTCTGCTGACAGCAATTTTCACTCATCTTTAATAAAGGCTTCAGCCTTTTTTACTCTTCCTCCTTGATATTTTTGATGTCACAGATTATCTTTTTATGCTGTGATTTCATTACCAAGTTGTGATAGCTATACTTATTTTTAATGCTCTTTTCCTTTCAATTTTATACTATAATCAAGAGTTTAATTTACAATTCTAAAAAAGAAAAACAGTTTTCTAATTCTGTTTATCACTTTAATCAGAATTTTGAGTACTTTTATCTTTTTGTTTCAGCTTAAATTGCTCATCCCAACATTTCGTGTAAGGCAGTCTAGTGGTAGTGAACTCAGTTTTTGTCTGGGAAAGCTTTTATGTCATCTTTATATCTGAAGGATATCTTTAGCTGTTTTGAATTTGTCATTCCATTCTTTCCTGGCCTGTCGAGTTTCTGTTTAGAAATCTGCTGATACTCTAATTTGGGGATCAGGGGGATCCTGTCTGTTTCTTTGGCTGCCCTTAAAATTCCTTATTATTGACTGTACAATTTTAACATAATACTGGAGAAGGTCTATTTGCATTGAGTTAATAAAGTGTTCTGTTAGCTTCATGGACTTGTATATCAGTTCTTTCCAGGTTAGGGAAGTTCTCAGCTATTATTTCTTCAAATACAATGTCAGTTACCTTCTTCTCCTTCTGGTATGCCCATTAATCTTGTGTTAGCTCCCCCAGTGGAGTCTGATAGTTCTCTTAGGATTTCTTCAGTTTTTAAAAGTCTCAGTTCTCTCTCTTCTTCACCTAAATTATATTTCTGTTCCTATCTTCAACATCGCTTATTCTGTCTTCCATCTCATCTGCCTAATTTCCATTGCTTTCTAATATATTCATCTAGTTTATTGAGCGCTTCAGCCCCAGAATTTCTGTTTGGTTCTTTTTTACAATTCCAGTCTTTTTGGTGAAGGACTCCCATTTGTTAATTTTACTCCTAAGATTGTTATATCACCTTTCTGAGTTTTCTTACAGCTTGTTGAATTTCTTAACAACAGCTATTTTGAATTCTTCATCAATTAGGTCACACTATTCCATGTATTTGTGTTTTGGTTGCTGGAAAATTGTCATTTTCTTTTTGTGATACCATATTACTGTGATTTTTTTCACAGTATTTGATGAAAAGTGCTTCTGTCGTTGCATTTGAAGTGGAGAACCTTTCTTATTTAGGTGAGGCTTTGTTTTACTTTGATTCTAATAGTTCAGTAGGTTGGTAATTAGGACTTGTTTTCCAGGTGGTGCTATGTAGCACAAGTTTTTGGTTGCTAGTACTGACTCTTGGCTAAGGTTGGGAGCCATAAAAAATGCTGGCAGAGAAAAAGTGGTGGCAGCATAGTGGGAAGAGGTGTGTGCTTAGCAGTTTGGGCTTTGAGTGTGCCCTCAGGCTGATAGGATGATCCTTGAGTTGGGGTAGGTAGGGTAGGTGGGCTAAGAGGTCCATGGTGGCCCTCTTTCCAGAATGTCAGGGCAGATAGGATAGTTTTTAGTTCTCTTTTCCACCTTCCCTTTTGTTTCCCTCCATTTCATCTACCAGAAAGGGCTTGTTGACCTCCTGCTGGACCTCATGCCACTTGCCTTGCTTCCCAGCCTCTTTCAAGGTCCTGTCCACCCACTCTTGGGTGCACAGATCGTCGGATCTCTTGGGTGTCATGCTGTTCTGAGCAGAGGTGCTTTTTTGGTTGAGGATGTTCTGATTAGTTGTAAATTGAAGGGGAGAGATAAACTACTTAATGCCATCATGATGTATCACCATCATTTTTTTTTTCTTTTTGAGATAGAAGTTATAGTCTCTTCCTTTTAAGAAAAAAATGGTTTTCTTGGAGTTCCTGTTGTGGTGCAGAGGAACTGAATCTGACTAGGAACCATGAAGTTGTGGGTTCGATCCTTTGCCTCGCTCAGTGGGTTGAGTATCCGGTGTTGCTGTGAGCTGTGGTGAAGGTCATAGACACAGCTCAGACCTGGCATTGCTGTGGCTGTGGTATAGGCCAGCAAATGTAGTTTTTTTTTTTTTTTTGCTTTTTCTCTGCCATGTTTTACTATTGCTATTTTTCATACTAGCTTACTTTAGTTACTGTACATACAGATCTATCCACATTTCATTGATGTACTAATTAAAAAATTTAAAGTTTCTATTGTGTCTTTTTGTGTTTATTTTTATTTTGTGTTAACTTTATCTGATCTGTTCGCTGATTCTCATTTTGCATACCTCTTTTGGACTCTCTGAGTCTTCTGATGTACCTTTTTTTTTTTTAGGGCTGCACTCATGGCATATGGAGGTTCCAGACTAGGGGTCCAATCAGAGCTGTAGTCACCAGCCTACGCCACAGCAACACGGGATCCGAGCCGCGTCTGCGACCTACACAAAGCTCACGGCAATGCCAGATTCTTAACCCACTGAGCAAGGCCAGGAATTGAATCCGAGTCCTCATGGATGCTAGTTGGGTTCATTAACAGCTGAACTACGACAGGAACTCCCCTGATGTACTTTTTGATTTATCCTTAGGCCGTTATATTTGTAAATGAAATTCTTAATTAGTCAGTATTGGTGTGGATGTGGGCTTCTTTAGCCATTGTACCATTTGGGATTATTTTCTCTAGATGGGTCCTTAAAAGGGACTGGGTAGCTCTAGTTTCTCTGTATAGGTTATCTCTGGTATGGTAAATAAACTTAGACAAGCTTTAAGAGTAGGATTATTTTTAGAGTATGTGGGCTGGGAGCATACTGGTAGGGCTTGTGTCTCCCATGAACAAGACAGATGGCTAAGAGAGCATTTGGGTCATGAAATCCCGACTTGATTTCTCTTGCAGTCTGTGCCAAGTCAGGAATGCTCAGGTGCAAAGTCTTTATGTCCTTTACGTCTTACTTCTGCTTTGGTTTCTAGCGGACTTTCAAAATCCTGTGGTTTTTTTTTTTTTGTGTGTGTGTGTGTGTGTTTTTAGCTATTTCTTGGGCCGCTCCCACGGCATATGGAGGTTCCCAGGCTAGGGGTTGAATCGGAGCTGTAGCCACCGGCCTACGCCAGAGCCACAGCAATGCGGGATCCGAGCCGCGTTTGCGACCCACACCACAGCTCATGGCAACGCCGGATCCTCAACCCACTGAGCAAGGGCAGGGACTGAACCCGAACCCGCAACCTCATGGTTCCCAGTTGGATTCGTTAACCACCGCACCACGATGGGAACTCCATTTTTGGGTTTTTTAAAAAGCTTTTCAGCTTTTTAGGGCTGCACCCATGGTTATTGAAGTTCCCAGGCCAGGGGTTATACTAGAGCGGTAGCTTCTGGTCTATACCACACAGCAGTGCTGGATCCAAGGCCCATCTGCGGTCTACACCACAGCTCATGACAACGCGAGCCTCTTAACCCACTGAGTGAGGCCAGGGATTGAATGGGAGTCCTCATGGTTACTAGTTAGATTTGTTACCACTGGGTCATGGCAGGAACTCCCGTATTGCAACTTTAAAAGGTCATCGTTATACTCTTTGACTGTGGATTGTAACCTATGTATGCCCCGTCACAGAATCTGTTATTCAGATGTGATCTTTAAAGCAGTTGAAGGTCAGGAAAGGCCTTTCCCTCTTCCTTGCAGCAACCTAAGACTTTTTGTTTAAGCGTAGAGGTTCCAGTGACTCCTGTTAGAAGTATGAAGGAGGTAGGCCAGACTGTGGTCCTAGGCTCCTCATCAGCTACAGAGACTTCTCTTTTTTTAGATATTTTGTAACTTAGAATATGGTGAGAGATTTTGTTTGAATGTAGCACTCAGCTGCTAAGAGAGTGTTTGAAAATCATTGTTAGATGACAGAGGCTTTGAGACTGAACTGGAATTCTCTTGGTGACTGTCTGTTACCTTCTCCTTCTGGTATGCCCATTAGTCTTATATTAGCCCTCCTAATGGAGTCTGATAGTTCTCATAGGATTTCTTCAGTTTTTAAAAGTCTCAGTTCTCTCTCCGCTTAAATTCTATTTCTGTTGCCATCTTCAGCATTGCTTATTGTCTTCCATCTCATCTGCCTAATTTCCATTGCTTTCTAATACATTTAGAAATAAACCAATATAGGAGTTCCCTGTTGGCCTAGTGGTTGAGGATCCGGCATTGTCCCTACTGTGGAAGGGTTAGATCTCTGGCTAAGGAACTTCCAAATGCCATGGATGTGGTCAGAAAATAAATCAGTTAGCATAACACAGGCAACATTTGGGGTTTTTTTCCTCCTTATTTAGTTATTGTATTCAACCTGTAGTTTTGTCTTCTGCTTTTTTGTTTGTTTGTTTTTTCCTTTGAGGGCTGCACCCCAGCATATGGAGGTTCCCAGTCTAGGGAGAGAATCGGAGCAACTCCAGATCCGAGCGGTAACACTGGATCCTTAACCCACTGAGCAAGGCCAGGGATTGAACCCACAACCTCATGGTTGCTAGTTGGATTCGTTTCCACTGCTCCATGACTGGAACTCCTGTCTTCTGCTTTTCTAGAAAGAAATGTGATGGTGAGGAGCCTGTCATCAGCCTACTTATTTTTGGTATGTTTTCCCTCCCCCCCTCCTTCCCTCCCCTTTTTTTAACTGCCACACTTGCCACATACGGAAAGTTTCCAGGCTAGGAGTTGAATCAGAGCTTCAGCAGCAGGTCTGTGCCACAGCCATGGCAACACTGGATCCTTAACCCACTGAGTGAGGCCAGGGATTGAATTTGCATATTCATGGACATTGTGTTGGATTTTTAACTCGCTGAGTCACAACAGGAACTCCTCTTTTTTTTTCTTTATCTTTTTTTTTTTTTTTGGTCTTTTTGCCTTTTCTAGGACCGCTTCTCACGGCATATGGAGGTTCCCAGGCTAGGGGTCTAATCGAAGCTGTAGCCACCGGCCTACGCCAGAGCCACAGCAACATGGGATCCGAGCCGCGTCTGCAACCTACACCACAGCTCACAGCAACGCTGGATCCTTAACCCATTGATCAAGGCCAGGGATCGAACCTGCAACCTCATGGTTCCTAGTCAGATTTGTTAACCACTGCACCATGACGGGAGCTCCAAGAATTAATTATTTTTTAGTTTTTAGTTTTTGCTTTTTTTTAGGCCCACACCCTTGGCATATGGACCACAGGCTAGGGGTCAAATTGGAGCTACAGCTGCTGGCCTACACCACAGTCACAGCAACTCGGAATCTGAGTCGGGTTGGTTAACCACTGAACCACAATGGGAACTCTCTTTTTTTCTTTAAAATTTTTATTTTATACTGGAGTATAGTTGTGTTAGTCTCAGATGTACAAGCAAGTGATTCAGTTCTACACAGACATGTATCTATTCTTTTTCAGATTCTTTTCCTATGTAGGTTATGGAATATCAAGTAGAGTTCCCTCTGCTATACATAGGTCCTTTTTGAGGTATGTTTTTTATCTTTACAGTTTTTTGTTTTCCTTGTCCTGTCACCAAGGAAGATATGGTAAAGATATTGTACCATGGTGCAACTTACAAATATCTGTGAGAATCCCTTTTAAACATAGAGAGATTCCCCAAAGTTCTTGGTTCACGGTGCTCTTAGCACTTCCATCATTTTAGAGCCAAAAAATAATTCCTAACAGATCTGTTTAAGTTAGGTACAGATAGCTTAAAACGTATTTATGATCTAAGAATTACACTTCCATTGAAAGAAAAAATATTTCTAAATAATTATTAAATAACAAGTTACTTATTGATAGGATGTATGTGCCTCTTGGGCCTGTGCAAGTTCTGAAGTCTTATAATTTGGACTGGACACTGCCACCTGCATTTCCTATTTTATGTTGATTTCCATGTAGTACTTTTTATCACATCAACTGTCCCAAACCCAGTTTCTCAAAGGTATGGTAACCATCAAAAGGAATGTAGGAAGACCTCATGTTGAAATGGAACTCCCTTGAACTAGTAATTGACCTGGTGTCTTACATCTCTTGAGAACTGCTGTGTCTTCCTTGATAATTTAAAATATCCCACAATACCTGTGAGTTTGCTGTAAAGTCCAGGATGTTTGGAGATGTCTTGGTATACAATTTAGTAACTGTAGGTATAGTGCTTTACAGTTTATGCAACATTTAAGCAAATAGTTACAGTTTATATTTTGTAGAAGAGAAAATGGAGCTATCTTTGTAGGTTAAGTTATAGATATTTGTACAAAGCTAAAATACTGAGCTGTTTGTTTGCATCTCAGAAGACAGTCTATATTTTAAAGTTTATTTCTGATTGCTATTTTTGACATGTAGTTCATTTTCTTGAGTGTTTTTTTAGTGAAAGAGTTTCTGTGAGTTTTCTTTAGTGGAAGAAAACTTAATATGTGCCAGGGGATTTAAAAGAAATAATCTTCTTTCAAAGTGAAAGATTAAACCATTTTATGTATTGACATTCTTTCTGTTGCAAATTTTTTTTCCTGAGAAAATGTAAAAAAAAAAAACATTAAAATTTAATTTACGAGTGTGCAGTAATTGAGTAACTACCTTAAAGGAATCTGTGAGGAACAGATCATATTTAACTGATACTGTTGGAGAGCTGACTAGTAAGAATTGCAGATAGCTAGGAGAATATAAACAGTAAGATAATAGAATTATAGAGTTTTAGACCTGGAAAAGAGTTGGAACAAGGATGGAGAATGAGGGTTGGGTCATCTAATGGAATTCATTGCATCATCTAATTGAAATCTTCTGTGCCTTTTAGGATCTTGCAGTGGGAGGTTGAGTGAGATTGTTTGGGAGGGAGGTAGGAAGGAAGAGGAATACTTCATGAGAGAGAGTGTGATTTTATTTTTTTGTTTGTTTTTTAGGGCCGAACCTGCTGCATATGGAGGTTCCCAGGCTAGTGGTCCAGTCGGAGCAGCAACTGCTGGCCTAAGCCACAACCATAGCAATGCAGGATCCGGGCTGTGTCTGTGACCCACACCGCAGCTCACGGCAATGCTGGATCCTTAACCCACTGAGTGAGACCAGGAATTGAACCTCTGTCCTTATGGATGCTAGTCGGATTCATTTCCGCTGCGCCACAACAGGAACTCCTGGTGTTATTCTTCTTACAGGTAGCAGTGTCCTTGACAGTCACTGTTTGCACTCATGGCTCCTGGCTCAGAGGAATATCTGTTGCCTATTCTTTATTTAGAAGTTCAGTATTAGGGAAAATATTTATTTATTTATTTATTTATTTATTTATTTTTTTGGTCTCTTTTAGGGCTGCACTCAGGGCATATGGATGCTCCCAGGGCAGGAGTCCAATCAGAGCTGTAGCTGCCGACCTACACCAGAGCCACAGCAACGCCAGATCTGAGCCCCGTCTGTGAGCTACACCATAGCTCATGGCAACACCGGATCCTTAACCCACTGAGCGAGGCCAGGGATCAAACCTGCGTCCTCATAGATGCTAGTCGGCTTTGTTAACCATTGAGCCACAACGGGAACTCCAGGGAAAATATATTAAGAAAACCTCGAAGGGTAGAGAATTCATAACATCTATAGATTATTGGTATTTGTTAAGGATTTTGTTGTTGTTGTTGTTGTTTTAGGGCTGCACCCTTGGCGTATGGAAGTTCCCAGGCTAGCAGTCAAATTGGAGCTGTAGCTGCTGGCCTACACCACATCCCCTGTAGCTCAGGATCTGAGCCACGTCTGTGACCTACCCCACAGGTCACAGCAACACTGGATCCTCAGCCCACTGAGCAAGGCCAGGGATCGAACCTGTGTCCTCATGGGTACTAGTCAGGTTCGTTACTGCTGAGCCACTACAGCAACTCCCAAGGATTGGCTTTTAAAACTACTTTATTACAAATGCGTTGAGGTCGATTTTGTCTGATGAATATTGCTACTCCATCTTTCGATTCCTGTTTGCATGGAATACTTTCTTTGATCCTTTCACTTTCAATTTCTATGTGTCCCTAGAACTGAAGTGGGTCTCTTGAAGACAGCATGTATATGGATCTTGTTTTTGTATCCATTCAGCCAGTCTATGTCTTTTGGTTGGGGCATTTAGTCCATTTACATTTAAGGTAATTATTGATATGTATGTTCTTTTTGCCATTTTATTAACTGTTTTGGATTTGGTTTTGTTGCTCTTTTTTCTTCTGTTCTTCTTTTGTTCTCTCCTCTTGTGATTTGATGACTATCCTTAGTGTTGTATTTGAGTTGATTTTTCTTATTTGAGTGTGTATCAATTGTAGATTTTTGGTTTGCAGTTACCTTGAAGTTTGGATATAGGAGTCTATATATATATATATACACACGAGATTGGTCTCTTAATTGCAAGTGCATCTCCAGTGTCATGCATTTGTATCCTCCTCTTCTCATGATTTCTGATTTTGGTAGCACATTTGTGTGTGAATGATTTCATATCTTTACTGTATGTATACCTTTACTGGTGAGGCTTGTCATTTGTGGTATTTTTGTTTCTGGTTGTGGCCTTTCCTTTTCTGCCTAGAGAAGTTCCTTTAGTATTTGTTGTAAAGCTGGTTTAGTGTTGGTGAATTGTCTCAGCTTTTGCTTATCTGTGAAGGTTTTGATTTCTCCTTCAAATCTGAATGAAGCCTTGCTGGGTAAAGTAATCTTGGTTGAACGTTTTTTCTTTTCATCACATTCAGTATATTGTGCCACTCCCTTCTGGCCTACAGAGTTTCTGCTGAAAAATCTGCTGATAGCCTTATCGGGGTTCCTTTATATGTTATTTGTTTCTTTTCCCTAGCTGCTTTCCATATTTTCTCTTTGTCTTTAATTTTGGTCAGTTTGATTAATATGTGTCTTGGGAGAGTCCTCCTTGGGTTTATTTTATATGGCGCTCACTGCACTTTGTGGATTTGAGTGAGTGGTTCCTTTCCCATGTTAGGGAAGTTTTCAGCTGCTATCTCTTTGAATATTTTTTTGTGTCCCTTTCTCTTTCTCTTCTCCTTCTGGCACCCCTATAATACGGACGTTGGTGCGTTTAACATTGTCCCAGAGTTCTCTGACACACTGTTGATTTCTTTTCAATCTTTTTTCTCTTTTCTGTTCCACACATCAGTGATTCCCACTCGTCTGTCCTCCACCTTGCTTCTTTGTTCTTCTGCCTCCTGTACTGTGCAGTTGATTGCTTCTAATGAAAGTTTTATTTCAGTGATTGAGTTTGCGTCTCTGCTTGCTTAGGTTTTAAATCTTGTATTTCTTTGCTCCGTGTCTGCTGTAAAAAATTATCCATCTTTGGTTCCAGTTTATTTCCAGTGTGTTGCATCATCTTCAGCATCGTCAGTCTAACATCTTTTTCCTGGAGGCTGAGAATCTCCTGACGACTTAGGTGTTTCTTCTGGGGTTTTTTCTTGTTCCCTTATCTGAGTTATGGTTCTCTGCCTTTTCATTTTTAGAGGTTTTTGGTGAGGTCTCCTTTTTGCAAGCAATAGAACTGTAGCCTCTCTTGCTTCTGGTGTCTGTCCCCCTTCTGGCCAGCGTTGGTACAGGGGCTTGCTGTAGGCTTCCTGAAGGGAAGGACTGGTGCCTGGCCACTGGTAGGTGGGGGTGATTCCTGTCCCTCTGTTGGATGGGGCTTTGTCTCTGGGTGAGATTAGAGGTGGCTGTTTGCCTGGAGGCTCTTTAGGCAGACTGTTTGCTGATGGGTGGGGCTGTGACCCCACCTGGATGATTGTTTGGCCTGGGGCTTTTCAGCACTGATGAGTGGGGCTGGATTTTCCCAAAATGGCCACCTCTAGAGGAACACAGGCTGGTGAATATTACCGAGACCTTTGCCTCCAATGTCCTTCCCCCACAACGAGCCACGGTCACCCCCTGTTTTCCCAGGAGGTCCTCCAAGAACTGCGGTCAGGCCCAACCCAGATTCCTGTGAGGACTTTGCCTTGCCCTGGGACCCAGTGCACATGAAAGCCTGTGTAGGCCTCTCAAGGATGGAGTCTCCGTTTCCCCCAGTCCCATGGAGCTCCTGCACACAAGCCTCACTGGCCCTCAATGCCAGATGCTCTGGGGCCTCTTTCTCCCAATCCCAGATCCCCAGGCATGGGGATTTGATGTGGGGCTCAGAACTCTCACTCTTATAGGATAGTCTCTGTGATACAGTTACTTTTCAGTCTGTGGGCTTCCCAGCCCTTGGGTATGGGATTATTTATATCATGTAATCACCCCTCCCCTCCTACTGTCTTGATGTGGCCTCCTCTTTGTCTTCTGGAATAGGATATCTTTTGGAAAGTTTCCAGTCCATTTGGTTGAAGGTTGTTTACCATTTGATTGTAATTCTGCTGTTTTTATGAGAGAAGGTGAGCTCCAATTCTTCTCTTCTGCCAACTTAATCCCATCTCACACAAACACTTTGAAATAACGTATCTGTAGGAGAACTGTCTTCAGTCCTAAATTCAAATAATGTCAGTATGCCATTTTTACCTACAGTAGAAATAAATTTTAATTCTCTACTTCCCATTAATTTAGTTCTGTACATATTTTTTTCATTTTACTTTACATCTTTCCAGAGGTTGTTCTCTTTTTGGTGTATGTTGTAGTGGCACCTGTTTTACAAAAGTGTCATTTTTATACCAATGACTCTACACACTACACACTTGAGAATATCATGTTTCTCACTTCTCAGTAATAGTATAGATGAGTTAATGCAACTTGCTCTTTGTAATGACTACATAACATTTCATGGTAAAAGATTTACCACATAGCCATTCCCTTGTTGAAGTCAGTTTTTTCCCATGTTTTTTCAATGTAAACAGTGCTGAATTAAATATTTTTTTACATTCATTTCAGTATTTTTATTCCTGTGAGATAGAGTTGGAAGGGAGGTTTGTCATTAAAATGTGATGGATATAATTAATACATTTCTTTTCAGACAGTCTGTAATTCTTCACATTTCCAACAATATTTGACAGATCAATGGTTTTCAGATTGTTCTCTGGGGACCTTCTTGACAAGAAGAGCCAGAGGCATTGGGGTAACCCATCTCCCAAATTCAGCCAGAAGAGTTGCTTTTTAATCTCTTCAGTATATTTATTGCACATTGTTATTTTGGTTAGAAGAATGAGTTTCATGATTAAAATAAGATTGAAGAATCAATGCTCTATGTAGTTAGATTTTTCTCTCTAGATCAAATTAGATGTTGAGATCACTGACTTTTTGGGTGTCTTGTGTTTTCTTCCCATTCCTGTAGTGTTTTTATTGAATCATACTTTAAGTACTTTTTATTTATTTATTTTATTACTCAATGAATTGATTACATTTATAGTTGTACAGTGATCATCACAATCCAATTTTATAGGATTTCCATCCCACACCCCCAGCACATCCCTCCACCCCCTGCAGTGTCTCCTTTGGAAACCATAAGTTTTTCAAAGTCTGTGAGTCAGTGTCTGTTCTGCAAAGAAGTTCATTGTGTCCTTTTTCCAGATTGCACATGTCAGTGAAAGCATTTGATATTGGTGTCTCATTGTCTGACTGACTTCATTCAGCATGATAATTTCTAGGTCCATCCATGTTGCTAAAAATGCCAGTATTTTGTTCCTTTTAATGGCTGAGTAATATTCCATTGTATATATGTACCACATCTTCCTGATCCACACCTCTGTTGATGATACTTAGGCTTGCATTGAGGAATAAAAGTGTAACTAAAAGTCACTTTTATGTTTATTTTAGGTATGCTGCTGAGTTACGTTTATGTTGCTCTTGGCCTCACTCTCTCTTAAATATTGTGTTTGCATAGTTTATTCTCTTACGATTTTGCAGGTGCCACTCAGATGTCACCTCATTGGAGAGTCCTTTTCTGTGTTTGCATCTAAAACAGCTCCCTCTCCCACTTACCTTTTATTTTCTTAACATTTCACTTTACCTAACACACATAACTTATTTGTTGCCTTTTTCCTCCAACTTTATTTTTATTTAAATTTTTATTTTTGTTTTTCCTCCAACTCTAAGTTTCATGAGAGCAAGAGTCTTTGTTTTTCTTTACTTTTGTATCCCCAGTGGCCAGAACAGTGCTTGGGGTATATAATAATAGATTCTCAAATATTTGTTGTTGAAAGAATGAATGGCATGAGCCTGTATTGTGTCAGGTTTGTGTTGTTTCGGTGAAGCCCTGTGTTTTAGAGATCGGTTGACAACCTTTACCCTAAGTACTCATCTGGATGTAGCATAAGTGAAGAGTGTATCTAATGGCTAAGATGGGGTTTAAAAATAAATTAGTTTTTTGGCTGTTCTAGAATATTAATCAAGTACCTGAAGTTATATTCTGTACTATTTTCCAAACTTTTTTGACCATGGGAATTACCTGAGACATTCCTAAAGATGTAAACTCAGAGTTTCCTTTATGGCTTTGTGGTTAATGAAGCCAATTAGGATCCATGAGGATGCAGGTTCGATCCCTGGCCTCGCTCAGTGGGTTAAGGATCTGGTGTTGCCAGGAGCTATGGTGTAGGTCGCAGACACAGTTCAGATCTGGCCTTGCTGTGGCTTTGGCATAGGGCAGCAGTAGGTATCTCTGATTCAACCCCTAGCCTGGGAACCTCCATATGCCGTGGGAGCGGCTCTAGAAGAGGCAAAAAGACCAAAAAAAAAAGAAAAAAAGAAAAAGAAAGAAAGAAAAGGAATTTATGGCTTCCAAAAGGCACAGGGAGGGGAATGGAAGGATAAATTAGGAGTTTGGGATTAACAAGTATACACTTACTATATAACACATAGATTAACAGGAACTACTGTATAGTACAGGGAACTATATGCAATATCTTTATTTTTTTGCTTTTTAGGGCAGCACTGTGGCATATGGAAGTTCTCAAGGCTAGGGGTCGAATTGGAGCTACAGCTGCCAGCCTACGCCACAGCCACAGTATTGCCAGATCTGAGCCATGTCTGTGACCTACACCACAGCTCATGGCAATGCAGGATCCTTAACCCACTGAGTGAGGCCAGGGATTGAACCTGCAACCTCATGGTTACTAGTCAGATTTGTTTCCGCTCGCCACAACGGGAACTCCCTATATTCAGTATCTTAGTAATAACCTATAATGGAAAAGAATCTTAAAAAGAATATATATATGTGTGTGTATGTAAACCAAACCACTTTGCTGTACATCTGAAACAAACACAACTTTGTAAATCAACTATATTTCAGTAATTAAATAAAACAATCAGGGAAAGGATAGTCTTCAACAGATGATACTGGAGCAACTGGATTTCCACATTTGAAAGAATGAAGTTGATCCCCATCTCAGACAGAATGTAAAGGCTCAAAGTGGATCAGGACCTAAACAACTAAAACCATAAATGCTTAGAAGAAAACACAGGCGTAGAATTTCATGACTTTGGAAGTTTGATAATAGATTTTTTGATATGATAGCAGCATGAGCAATACAAGAGAAATTAGCAAATCATATCTGATAAGGATTTAATATCCAAAATATTTAAAACACTCTTGCAGCTCAACAACGAAAGAACAAACAGCCTAATTAGGAAGTGGGGAAGGGGGAGTTTCCATCGTGGCTCAGTGGTAAGGAACCCGACTAATACCCATGACGATGTGGGTTTGATCCCTGGCCTCACTCAGTTGGTTAAGGATCTGGTACTGCTGTGAGCTGTGGTGTAGGTCACAGATGTGGCTCAGATCCCACGTTGCTATGGCTGTGGAGTAGGCCAGCAGCTGCAGCTCCGATTCAACCTGTCTCCTCAGAACTTCCATATGCGGAGGTTGCGGCCCTAAAAAGCCACATACACAAGGAAGAAATGGGGAAAGGGCTTGAATAGACATTTTTCTGGAATCTTTGGATTTTAAAGAATCCCTAATGTGTTAAGTCTATACCAAAAAGAATTGAAAGCAAGGTCTTGAAGAGATGTTTGTAACCCATGTTCATAGCAGTGTTATTTACACTAGCTACCAGTGGAAACACTCCAAATGTCCATCAACAGATAAATGAATAAACGAAATGTGGTATATACATACAATGGAATATTACTCAGTTGTAAAAATTAATGAAGTTCTGATACAGGATAAAACATGGATGGATCTTGAAAACGTTATGCAAAATGAAATAAGGCAGACACAAAAGGACAAATACTCTGGTTACATTTACATGAGGTATTTAAAATAGGCAAATTCATAGAGACAGAAAGTAGCTCAGAGGTTACCAGGGGCTGGGGAAAGGAGAGAATGGGGTGTTATTGCTCAATTGTTTATGTTTCTGTTTAAGGTGATGGAAAGTTTTGGAAATAGATAGTGGTGGTTGCACAGCATTATGAGTATAATAATTAATGCCACTCAGTTGTACACTTAAAAATGGCTAAAATGGAAAACTTTGTTATATATTTTTTACCACAATAAAAAATAATATATTAAATGTAAACCAAAATATTTAAACCAAAAACTGTCTAAATAGGAAGTGAATTGTGTGTTATGTGAACTATATCTCAATAAAGCTGTTTAAGAAGACAAAAACAACACAAAGCAAAAACAAGCATCCCTGTTTAGACAGCACTGCCACAGAACAAAGCTGGATTGGTTTTAGCCAGAAAGAATATAAGGTAGATATTTGCAATTATCTATCATAACTGTAGAAAAATCTTTGTAGTTCTCCCACGGGATGAGCAGTAGCTTCCTAGTTAGGATGATGCAGCTGCAAAATATCCTAAATAGAAAAAGAAATTTGGAAGTTTGGAGGCAATTCAATTAATAACTGCAAAAAGAACACTGAGATTAAAAATAATACCTTCAAAAGTAATGTCTTCAAAAATATCTTCAAATATTTATGTTCAATAATGGTTTTGGTATGTTAAAGTTTTCAGTGAACTTTACATTCAGAATTATCTTTTAATTTTCCCCCACCCCTGCCCAACTTATTCCTTATGTTTCATCTACAAGGTATGTACCTTTAAAAAACTTTTAACATTTTATCATGGGAAGAATGGTTAATATGAAATTTACCCTCTTAAAACTTTTAAGTTTACAGTGCAGTAAGTGTATAACTTTTAAAGCTAATTTGTTGTCATTATGGATATTCTATTTTAATTAAGTAGAATTAATGATTATATATTCATTTACTCTGCAAATAGTTTGGTATGATCCTTAAGTATCAATATAGATTGTACATTTATGCCCATGTTATTGTAGTCTGAAAGAAATACAAATGTAGCATTATGCAGGATAATACTGTTTTTTGTTTTGTTTTGTTTTTTGTCTTTTTGCCATTTCTTGGGCCGCTCCCGCGGCATATGGAGGTTCCCTGGCTAGGGGTCCAGTTGGAGCTGCATCCACCGGCCTACACCAGACCACAGCAACACAGGATCCGAGCCGAGTCTGCGACCTACACCACAGTTCACGCATGGCAACGCCGGATCGTTAATCCACTGAGCAAGGGCAGGGACCGAACCCGCAACCCTGTGGTTCCTAGGCGAATTCGTTAACCACTGAGCCACGATGGGAATTCCAATACTGGGTTTTGAATTCAAAGTGCAGGTGTCTCTGAGTTGGCTCTGTTTACTTTACTTTACTATTGAACACAGCAGCTCTTTGTAAACAGTTTTCATTCTGAGTTCCCTAAGTGAGGGAAGGAAGGGTCAGGGAAGTAACAAGGATGCCATGGAGATAAATGCCTATGCCTGTCTTGGTCTGAGAAAGGGTCAGAATATTCTCTCTTCGTGGGTAGAACTCGCCTACTGCTGTCTTACCTATTTTCTCACACTAAAGCATTTTCTTTCCTGTTTTTAATTATATTCTTTTGAATGTTATATTCTTGTCCTGTTACTGTATCTGTGACCAGCAGTCTTATGTACCACTCAGTATGACTTTATCTTTGGATCTGATTGCTCTTGTATACTTTTGAGAGCAGAGAAAAACTGACACTAATTGTCTTATATGATAAAGGCCAAACTTCTTACCAGGGGCATAAAAAAACCTGAGATTAACAGGTCTCAGTTTCTTTTATAATCCTCCTCACCTGTGTGTGCGCATATGTACACACCCACATGCCCATTCCAGTTCAATCACTCTGTTAACATCACTGCTACAGGACATGTTTTTGTAACATAAATTAGCTCTGTGATAAGTAGAGGAATGATTTTAGTATAATAGAGAAGTATCGTTGGTCATAAATGTCTTTTTCCCAGCCTATTAATGTTTTGATGTGTTCAAGGGCAGTTTTCCAAAGAGAACATTTTAACAGTGTGTGAAGATAACTGAAAATCCTCAGTGCAAATCAAAACTACAGTGAGATCAGATCATACTTGTTAGAATGGCTCTTATCAAAAAGACAAGAAGTAATTACTGATTTGGATGTGGAGAAAAAGGGAACCCTTGTATATTGGTGCTGCCACCTTGGAGAACAGTATGGAGGTTCCTCTTAAAAACTAAAAATTGAACTGCTGAATGATCCAGCGATTCCATTTGTTAGGTATTTGTCCAAAGAAAATGAAAACACTAACTGAAAAATATGCAAGCACTCCCATGTTCCTTGCAGCATTATTTACAATAGTCAAGATATGGAAATAATTTTAAGTGTCCATTGATGATGAGTGAGTGATAAAAGAAAATGTGAGATACACCTACATACAGACATAATGAGATGTTATTCAGCCACAAAAAAGAAGGAAATCTACCCATTGCAACAACATGAATGGACCTTAAGTGCATTATGATAAGTGAAGCAAGTCAGAGAAAGACAAACACTCTATGAACTCATGTATAGAATCTGAAAACACAACAACCCCCCCAAAACCTGAACTCAGAGGTTTAAGAAACAGATTGGTAGTTGCTAGAGGCAACTATGAACGAAGGAGGCCAAAAGGTACAAACTTTCAGTTAAAAAATAATGTCATGGGACACAGTGTGCAGCATGGTGACTGCAGTTAATAACACCTTGTTGTATATTTGAAAGTTACTGGGAGTTCCCGTCGTGGCGCAGTGGTTAATGAATCCGACTAGGAACCATGAGGTTGCGGGTTCGGTCCCTGCCCTTGCTCAGTGGATTAACGATCCGGCGTTGCCGTGAGCTGTGGTGTAGGTCGCAGACGTGGCTCTGATCCTGCGTTGCTGTGGCTCTGGCGTAGGCTAGTGGCTACAGCTCCGATTCGACCCCTAGCCTGGGAACTTCCATATGCCGCAGGAGCGGCCCAATAAATAGCAAAAAGACGAGAAAAAAAAAAAGAGAGAGAGAGAGAGAAAGTTACTAAGAGAATAGATCTTAAAAAGTTTTCTTTTAGTTCCTGCTGTGGCACAATGGGATGGGTGGCATCTTGGGAGCGCTAGGATGCAGGTTTGATCCCCAGCCCGGCGTAGTGGGTTAAGGATCTGGCGTTGCTGTAGCTGTGGCTTAGGTCACAACTGCGGCTCAGATCTGATCCCTGGCCCAGGAACTCCATATGCCTTGGGGTGACCAAAAAAGAAAAACAAAATTTTTTTGCAAGAAAAAATTTATAACCGTGATGGATGTTAACTAGATTTATTGTGGTGATCACTTTGCAATGTATACATATATCGAAGCATTATGTTGCGCACCTGAAACTGATACAGTGTTATATGTCAGTTATGTCTCAGTAAAAATTAAAAGGTTCAGGACCTTACATTGTCTCTGTGAGGATACAGGTTTGATTCCTGGCCTCACCCAGTGGGTTAAGGATCCAGTGTTGCTGCAAGTTGCATTGTGGGTCTTAGATATAGCTTGGATCTGGTGTTGCGTGGCTGTGGTGTAGACCCCAGCTGCAGCTCTGACTTGAGCCATAGCCCAGTACCTTCCATATGCTGTAGATCGAGCTTTAAAAAGAAAAAGAAAAACAAATATCTTCTGGAGTTCCCGACATGGCACAGTGGAAACGAATCCTACTAGGAACGATGAGGTTTCGGGTTCGATCCCTGGCCTTGCTTAGTGGGTTATGGATCTGGCATTGTCATGAGCTGTGGTGGAGGTCGCAGATGCGGCTCGGATCTGGCTTTGCTCCGGCTCCAGCATAGGCCAGCAGCTGTAGCTCCGGTTAGACCCCTAGCCTGGGACCCTCCATATACCTTGAGCGCGGCCCTAAAAAGACAAAAGACCAAAAAAAAAAAAAAAATCTTCTCTAAGTGAACCATAGATGCAGTACAAGAAGAGAAAAAAAAGCTGAAAATCCGGATGCAGAATTGCCTCTGTTTGTTACAGTCAGAAGATTTAATAGTATTAAGAATCCCTAATCTTTTTGTAAAGCTGTCTAGTACAGCAGCGTAGATGAAATATCTGTGAGGCTGTTTTCCCACTTTTAACAAAAAATTGAAGGCTGTCACTGGATTACTTTTTTGTTTGTTTGTTTTTTAGAGCCACACTCTCAGCATATGGAAGTTCCGAGGCTAGGGGTCAAATTGGAGTTACAGCTGCTGGCCTACGCCACAGCCACTGCCATGTGGGGTTGATCTGAGCCGAGTCTGTGACCTACACCACAGCTCAGGGCAATGCCGGATCCTTAACCCACTGAGCGAGGCCAGGGATGGAACCCGCATCCTCACGGATACTGGTCGGATTCGTTTCCACTGCGCCACGAAGGGAACTCCGTATTTTTAATTAATTTTGTTAAAATTTTTCCTATTGGAAGTAAGTACCTTTGGGAAACTATGTTTTAAAGGGAGAGCTTGAACTCCAAGATTTACGGTTGAGAAGTTTGATTGTGATCGTCCATTTGCTGGAAACACTTGCCAGTGGATACTAACTATGCTAGTATTTTATTAGGATTGTTGTTTTGCCAATATGTGACCATTATTATAAAGTGTTGATTTTGCGGAATGTGAGGTTTTTCTAGAAATACACATGTTGTAACAGGTATTTATTCTTATCTTTTCCTCAGACCTGGACTGTCTTTGTGCTTTTGCCCATTGCTCAGTAATTTCTCTGCCCAGAATCCTCATTTAGCCACCAATTTCTCTTCCATAGCTTAAATTAAATTCCAACTGTCTATGATGTGCTGCTGACAACTTTCTCTCCTGTCTTTGATGTAATGAATTATTCCCTCATTTGTGTTTCCTTTAAAACATTGATTTTATGTGTATAAGTCAATAAATTTTAGTCATTGCCCTCCAGACATCACTCGTGTCATTTGTCACTCCCAGCTGACAATTAATCTGTTTTCTGTGTCTACAGATTTGCCCTTTATGGATGTTTTTATGTGAATGCAATCACATAATATGTAGTCTCACTGTGTCTGGCTTCTTTTACTTGTATAATGTTTTTGAGGTTAATCCTTGTTTTATTATATACCATTACTTTTTTTTTCATTATACGGGTATATTGCGTTTTGTTCATCCATTAGCCAGTTAATAGATATCTGGATTGTTTACACTTTTTAGGATGCATTGTTCTCAACTCTGTAAAAATTCCCATGGTACTTTTTTTGCGTGCAGGTGTTTGGGCTTGAGTATTAGGGGATTCATTGTGCTCTGAAGATTTAGTGTGCTTTATCATTAGACCAAAGGAATAGACCTTGGAAATAAAGATGTGGACTAGATTATTTCCAGTTTAGTTGCTCGATAGTGTCAGCATAGTTAATTTCTCTGATCCTCAGTCTCCTCATTTATAAAATGGGCATATTATATAATTCATCCCATACTTAAGAAAATTTCTTCAGCTCCTACCTTCTGCCCATTGTTTTGCTATGCATTAGGTGTAGAGCAGTGAAGAAAATAGGATATTTGTTCTTGCAGTTTAGAAGACATTAGGTGATAAATGTTTACAATTATGATGAATTCTTTGAAGGAAAAGGATGGACTGGTATGAGAGCATGTAGTAGAGATTTATTTAATTTAGCTTGGGCAGATTTGGGAAGGTGTCCCTGAGGAATTGACATATGAGACTTCAGGCATGAAAGGAAGCAGTAACAGAGGAGGAAAAAAGTTTTTGAAGCCAAAAGAATAGCACACACTTAAAAGGATCTTGGTTTGATGAGTTTAAGGAATAGACCTGTGACTGGAGTGCAGTGAGAAAGTGGTCAGATTAATATATGTAGAACTTATTTTAAGGTCAATGAGAACCTCTTTAAGAGTAAGGCAATGACATGAAGAGATTAGCATATTAAGATCATTCTGGCTACTGTATGAAGAGTGAATTGGAGGTGGTTTAGATTAAGTTATGGTGAAGTAATGGCCAATTGAAGGTGAATTTTATTTGTTTTGCAGGTAACATTTATAGGACTTGATTGCTTTTAAGTGTTGAGAGAGAATTATCTAGGGTCACACCCAGTTTTCTGGGAGTAACAAGTTGGATACAGTAAGACATCATACACAGAAGATGCAAGAAGGAAGGTTTCTTTAGAAGGGAAAGAAGTTGGGAGATAGTTTGTTGTTTGGTTTTGGGGTTTTTTTAAAGTTCGAGATGCCTTTGAGAATACTCAGGTGGAAATGTTAAGTTGGCAGTTGTGTGTGAGGACTAGAGTTCAAAAGAGAGCTCTTGGTGAGGTATGTGTTTATTATTTTAAAGTCTTTGGAGTAGCTTTAAGAAAGCTTAAGGCAGAAGCCTTGGGATAAAAACGTATAGACTAAAAAGTGAATAGAAGGGCCAGGATTAAGCTCTGATGAATTACTGATGTTTAGAGGTTGGATAGAGGAGAAGGAAACAAAGGAGACAGTGACCAGTAAGGTAGGAGAAAAATCAGGAAAAGGTAAAGTATAGTGGAAACCAGAGGAAAAGAGTGTTTTCAGAAAGAGGTTGTCATCAACTGTGTGTCATTCTTCTGAGATCAATAAAATTAGGATTAGAAAAGTGTTCCTTTGATTTGGCAACATGGAGGACAATGATGACATTTAGTTAGCTTGTACTCCATGGCAAATCACCCAAAACTTAATGGCTTGCAACCACCGTCATTTATTGAGCTCCCAGTTTTTTAGGTTTGCAGCTTGAGTTTGGCTTAGCTGGGTAGTCCTATTGATCTGGGTCAGCCTTAGGTGATTCACTTGGGCTTGCTCATACATCTTCAGATATGTATATGTGATCACTGGATGGTTTGTCTGGGGGTGGCTTTGTTCATGATGCTCATGGCTGGACTCTCTGGGCTGGCTTGCTCTCTCTCGCTCTTGTTTTCCAGTGGGATAACTTTTGGGCTTGCACTAGGAGCAGAGTTCCAAGAGCAGCAAGTCAATTAATTCCAAAGCACAAGCACTTTTTAAGCTTGCCGGTATCCCAATGGCCAGAGCAAGTCTTAAGACCATCTCAGATTCAAGAGCTGGAAAAACGCTTGCCCAGAGGAGCCACAAAGTCACATTGCAAGGGTATAGATTCAGGGAAGGGAAACATCTGTTGTCATTTTTGAAGTCTGCCACAATGATGATGGCAAAAGCTTATTACTGGTAATGGAGGATGCTGGAAACAAGATTGGATTGGTATGAACAGGAAATGCTCTAAGCAAAAGTATAGATTAACTTTTTGAGAAGCTTGGCTGTGAAGGTAATTTGAGAGGGAAGACAGCTAGAGGGATATCTGCAGTCTAAGCAGATGTGTATTTCCTTGCTTTCCTGCCTGAATGCCTTCCTTTCACTCAGGAACAGAGCTACTTATACTGAATACTGAGGGAAAAGACCTAGTAGATGTAGAGGACGCTGATGCTGAGGAAAGAGGAGAGAACATGAAAGTCTCTAGCAGCTTGTAGAGGATGGATTCTGTGCACCTGTGAAGGGATTAGTTTTTGATGTGAGGAGGGCTACATACTCTCTGGAAAAAAAGTAGGGAAATAGGAAAGAAGTAGGAAAGAAGCAGGGAATAGGTACAGTAGGTTTAGTAATGGAGACTGGGGAAATTTTGTTTTCTCAGTGAAGTAGAGGCAGTCTACTGAGAGCCAAGAAGATGTGCTTGAGGTTTGATGTGAATAGAGAAAAGGACATAATTTCATCTCCTCCACTGATTGGAACACTGAACTAGTAACTGAAAAAACGCCAGTTATTCAGTAAATGAGAGGTATTGTCAGTATTAATAGAAAATATTGTTTTAAAGGGATTTAATAGAACACTCTCTGTTACTACTTAGAAATTGTTGCTAGTTCGAGTGTTTTAGGGCCTGGGACTCCTTGCTGTCTGAACCAGTTTAATTCTATTCCTGTCTGTAACATTGGTGGTCCTTAAAAAGAATGTAGGCAAGAGAGTAACCATATGTTTAATGTTTTTAAATAAATATTACCAAAAATATGAACAAAATAGGCCTGCCTGCTTTCTAAAAGGACTTCCTAAAGCATTTAAAATTACTTTGTATTACCAAAACATATAGGGATAATTATGAAATATACTTAATTTGAATGAATAAAGATAATTCAAGCTGAATTATCTTTATTAATTAGTGGTAACATTGGTAATAATTATCTTTGTAATTAGTGGTAATCATCAATTCAAGCTGAATTATCTTTATTAATTAGTGGTAACATTGTATGTGAAAAAAGGAGTTTTTTGTTTTAATAGTTGGGTAATATGTAAAGGGGCCTTAAGGTTATATACTTAGGGAAGAATAATATAATTTATTTTGTCTCTTTTCTCTTAGAACACATTCTCATTAGCTTTTTAGATGTCCGTGGCCAACCTAGCTTCTTATTCTGTGTAGTGACTGTGTATTAGAAGGGTTGTATTTATGGAGGGCACCATCTGCTGGTTATAAGAGGTACTGGTTGTGGGGAGCCTGCCTTTTGCAGTTGTCAGACTCCTCAAAATCTTATGTTCCTTCTAATCTGACCTTAAACTTGGGGTAAAGCCCCAGGAGAAAAAACAGCTTTTAATAAATATGGGCATGTAGGGATTCTATTAGTGGTTTGATTTTATTTCTCTGACTCTGAACATATTGTTACATACTGGATTTTTAAGAAAAATCATGAAAATGGCCAGTACCCATCTTTTGCTTACCAGGTCATTTGAAAAATGGCTACGGCTTCTACCCTTACTCTTCAAATCAGTCAATGCTTTGCTCTTCTTTCCTTTTTGTTGAAAAGATCTTAAATATTTTTACTACAGTCCTTATTGGTTTCATCTTATGAATGTTTATTTACATCTGATAACAGAGGGAAGAGTGATGATTTCATTGTTTATTTCTTTCTGCAGCTGTTCATATGGTTTAAAAAATTACTGATATGTTTCTTTTAATTAATGACCATTTTTTTTAACGTATTCAGTGGTTGTGTAAACTACTTAGTATTGTGTTTTACTTATCATTCACTATGGACACAGAAATGTAAATATAATAATATGCATATAATGATATTTGAAATTAATATTATATGCATATTATATACATTTATATGCTGTGTATTAAATGGATTCTGACATGGTCACTTTTATAAATTTTTTTTTAAGTTATTATTTTCTCATTTTCGGTGTATCGATTCCACCATAATAAGGTGTGTATAATTGAAATTTTACAAAGATAAATGTCAAATAATTTCTTTGACACTGTTTAACCTCAGAGGAGTAGCTATATATCAGTATATCTTTCTAGAACCACTGCTAACAATCGAAGATACTCTTTTTTTCTTGTACCCTTCCTTTCTTCCTCTACATTGCTCCCTTTCTTCTCTGTCTCCTTTCCACCTTTTTTCTCTTACCTTATAATTTTGTGTTCATTCCTGTTATTCTCCAGAATGTCTTTCTGAAAGATCATTGTGTCAAATCCAGGGGAGTATTTCCTGAGGCCATTTTGTACCAGTGTTGTGCACTTCTAAAGTAACTAGCACAATATGTAACCCCTTCATCTTTAGACATTTTTTTCTAGTTAAAAAAAATATATATATATTTTCCCTTTGTTGACCTGCTTCTGTTTTCTTTCCTGATTCCCTCCTGCTCCCATACCAATATAGATATTTCTCAGAGTTCATAGTTGAGTCTTGATATCCTAACTCACCCTACACACTTTCTTTATTGATTTTGTAAACCCATAAAGCATGATCTATACATGGTGCTCAGATATTCTCTGGCCTTGACTTCTTTCTAGAACTTCGGCCATAACACCTCCAGTTGCCTTCTATTCCAAACTTAATTTTTCCAAATTTAAGTTATTCCAAATTAATCTCTGTTTTTTCCCTCTGTTATTATGAGGACAGATATTTTGTATATTTTTCTTATCTTTGGATTCCTAGTGCCTAGAATACTATATCATACTAGGTAAATTCTCAGTAAATATTTAAGTAATTGACTTTCCAGGAACAAGGCTTCGAATATTTTTTTTCTTTTGTCTTTTCTAGGTCTTAACCTATGGCATATGGAGGTTCCCAGGCTAGGGGTCTAATCGGAGCTGTAGCCACCGGCCTACGCCAGAGACACAGCAACGCGGGATCTGAGCCGCATCTGCAACCTACACCACTGCTCATGTCAATGGCGGATCCTTAACCCACTGAGCAAGGCCAGGGATGGAACCTGCAACCTCATCATTCCTAGTCGGATTCGTTAACCACTGAGCCACGACGGGAACTCCAAGAATCTTGTAATCATCTTCTACTTCTCTCAAATAATCATCCTGTAGTGTTTGTTTCAGTTTTCTTTTTTTGACAGCCCCTGTGGCATGTGGAAGTTCCCAGGCCAGGGGTTGAACCTGAGCCACAGCTGCAACGCAGGATCCTTAACCCTCTGCACCACATGGGAACTTCCTGCATCGGTTTTCTTATTTTCCAGTCATTGCCTTCAGTCTGCTCCTTATTAGTTCTTACCTGGAATTCTGTAGCAGTTTCCTCATTGGTTTTACTGTATTTTATTTCTCCACTGTCTCGTCTGTACTGCCTATTGTAGCCACCATTTCTTAAAATAGTTCATTCATTCAGCAAGTATTTCCTGAGCACCTACTTTGTTCTAGGTTCTGAAAGGATGCCTGAAATAATATATACTATCTTTTTCTTAAAGAGCTTACTGTCTAGTAGGAGAAGCAGACATGGAAATAAGTTCATGAAATATGATGTGATAAATGCTAATTATGATATGTTCAGAATTTGCCTAGCTTTAGGGGGAGGAACCTCACTCTGCCTAGAGAGGTCAGGGAAAGTTTAAACATAGGCTTGAAATTTTAAGGTACATGGAGTTTGCTTATGGACATGGGCTAGTGGAAACAGCCTGTGTGTATTCACAGCACTATTTCAAACTTCTGCTTACAATATGGTATTGCTTATAAAACAGAAGTACAAACTGAGTTAGCCTGCTTCTTTGTTGGCTCTATCTTCTCCTTCTTAGCTCCCTTTATTTACTTCCTTTCACTTTTTCCTTCAATCTCAGTTTTAGACCAGTAGCAAATTCTGAATTTTATCCTCTGAGTTATTGATTGGTTGATTGATTGATTGATTGATTGTCTTTTTGGGTCTGCACCCGCGGGTTATGGAGGTTCCCAGGCTAGGGGTTGCAATGCGGGATCTGAGTATACCACACCACACAGCTCAGTGCGACACAGGATCCTTAACCCACTGAGCAAGGCCGGGGATCAAACCAGTGTCCTCATGGATACTAGTCGGGTTCATTAACTGCCTAGCTATGGCGGGAACTCCTCTGAGATTGATTTAAATTGTTTTCTCTTTTTGTTCTGTATATAATTACCACTTCACCCACATCTACTTATGTAAGTGGACTTTCTTTCAGTCTTATTTTTTTCAAGATTGTTTGTTATTTCTGTTTAGGATAACGTTAGAATTTATTGTTATTTAATTATTCAGGGGGAATTTGTTTCCTTTGTAGACTTTGAGACCTATCTTAATTCATTTTGCCTTATAGTTGTTGTTAAAAAGTCATGCAAGTCACAGGCACTTAATAAAGTTTTGACTATACAGACGAGTATATTCTGCAAAGGTACCATGTCTACATTATGTAGCTGCAGTCTGTGGTCACAATCTGTTAAAAATGATGAACAGCTCTTTTTTTTTTTTGGTCTTTTTAGGCCTGCACCTGAGATATACGGAGGTTCCCAGGCCAGGGGTCCAATCAGAGCTGTAGCTGCCAGCCTACACCACAGCCATAGCCGCGCAGGATCCGAGCCATGTCTGTGACCTACACCACAGCTCTCGTGAACGCCAGATCCTTAACCCACTGATTAAGGCCAGGGATTGAACCCATGACCTTATGGATGCTAGTTGGGCTCGTTAACCGCTGAGCCACTGTAGAAATTCCCAGCTTTTGTTTCTGTTGAGGCAAGGAAGAGAGGCTTTATTCTACTCCAAGTTCTGTGGAATACTGAGAATCCTATCACATTATTCACCCATCTGTGGAATGATTTGTTGTAGGCATTTGCTGAATACCTTCTTTATTCAAGACAGCTATGGGCTTGATTCATGCTTTTCGTAACCTGAGCCCATGAAGTTGTTATATTCTAAAAGCTTTTACATTTTGCTTCAATATTTAGATCATTAATCGACCTGGAATTCCCTTTGCATATGGTGTGTGAAATATGGATACAGTGTCTTTTTTTTTTCTTTTTTCTTTTTTGTCTTTTGTTGTTGTTGTTATTGTTGTTGTTGTTGCTATTTCTTGGGCCGCTCCCGCGGCATATGGAAGTTCCCAGGCTAGGGGTTGAATCGGAGCTGTAGCCACCGGCCTACGCCAGAGCCACAGCAACGCGGGATCCGAGCCGCGTCTGCAACCTACACCACAGCTCATGGCAACGCCGGATTCGTTAACCCACTGAGCAAGGGCAGGGACTGAACCCGCAACCTCATGGTTCCTAGTCGGATTCGTCAACCACTGCGCCACGACAGGAACTCCCAGTGTCTTTTTTTTTTATATAGGTGTGAAAGATTTTCAGAACTTTAAAAATGTAAACAACTTTATTGAGGAATAGTTAACATACCATAAAATGAATAAAATTGACTTATTTCACGTGTACAATTGAGTGGTTTTTTAGTAAATTTACTGAGCTGTACAACCATCAGCATAATCCAGTTTTATCAGTGCAGTAAGATCGCTCATGCTGATCCATCACTGAATTATTTTTAACTTTTCATCCTGAGCCCTCTGCAGCATCCAGTACCGTTGGTCACTTCCGTTCTTGCAGCTTGATGTAATGTACCCCTTACTTTCTAACATGGCTTCCTTCTGGGTCCTCCCTCACCTATTAGATCATTCCCAGATTCTTTTGCAAGCTCTTTTTCCTCTTCCCATTTCAAAGAAGGGTCTTCTTTCATCTCTTTCTTGGCCTACCACTCTTCTCACTTATATAGTCTTTCTGAATGCTTTCATCTGTGCCCCTGGTTTTATCTTTCACTGAGGATCTCCAAATCTATCTAGCTCTCTGGGCCATTTCTTTTTTCTTTTTTTTTTTGGTCTTTTCTCCCCTCTCCTCTCCCCTCTATTCTTCTCCCTCTTCTCTACTCCCTTGCCATCTCCTTTTCAGCTTTATTGAAGTATAACTGATAGACAAAAACCCTTGCATATGTTTATGGGCACCATGCTGTACAGCACATCCCTAGATCTGAATAATCTTGCATAACTATAACTTAACCCATTGAATAACAAGTCCCTGTTTTCCTTTCTTCCCGTCTCCAGGTAACCACTGTTCTACTTTCTCCTTCTATAAATTTAACTATTTTATTTATTTGTTTATTTTTTGCTTTTTAGGGCCACACCTGCAGCATATGGAGGTTCCCAGGCTAGGAGTTGAATTGGCCCTCCAGCTGCCAGCCTACGCCACAGCCACAGCAACGTGGGATCTGAGCCGTGTCTGAGACCTATACCACAGCTCATGGCAACACCAGATCCTTAACCCACCAAGCAAGGCCAGGGATTAAATCCGTGTCCTCATGGATACTAGTTGGGTGCATTACTGCTGAGGCATAATGGGAACTCCTAAGTTTGACTATTTTAGATACCTAATATAAGTGAAAACAGGAAGTATTTGTCCTTTGTCTGGCTTATTTCACTCAGCATAATGCCTTCCAGGTCCATCCATGTTGGGTAAATGGCAAATATTATTCAGCTGTTCTTTTTAAAGGCTGAATAATATTCCATTGTAGGTATATATCACTTTTTCTTTATTCATTCATCTGTTGACCATTTAGGTTGTTTCCATGTTTTGGATCTTGTGAATAATGCTGCCGTGAACATGCGTGAGCAGATATCTCTTAGAGATCCTGATTTCTATTCTTTCAGATATCTCTCTGGAATTTGGATTGGTGGATCATATGATAGTTCTACTTTTAATTTTTTGAGAAACCTCCACACTGTTTTTCCATAGCAGTTGTGTCATTTTACATTCTCACCAACAGTGTACAGGGATTCCCATCTTTCCACATCCTTGCCAACACTTTTTTATGTTGTTTTTTGATAATGTTTCTCCTAACAGGTGTGAAGTGTGATACCTCATTGTGGTTTTGATTTGTATTTCTCAGTAGTGAATAATGGAAAAGTTTTCCTCTTAGATCAGGAGCAAGACAAAGATGTCCATTCCTGACACGTCTGTCCACTATAGTACAGTATCTGTCAGGGATTGGTTCTCAGATCACCAAAGGATGCCAAAATCCAAGGATGCTCAAGTCCCTTGTGTAAAAGTGTAGTATTTGCATATAACCTATGCACATCTTCTTATATACTTTAAATCATCTTTAGGTTACTTATAATACCTAATACAACATAAATGCAATGTAAATAGTTGCCTGTGTGCAGCAAATTCAAATTTTGCCATTTGGAACTTTTTGGAATGTCTTGGTGAGTATTTTGATCTGTGGTTGGTTGATTCTGAGGATGTGGAACTTGCAGATGTGAAGGGCGAACTGTAAAGGGCATCCAGGTTGTAAAGGGAGAAGTAAAATTATCTGTTTGCAGATGACATGATCTTATATGTAGAAAACCCTGAAGACTCTAGTAAAAAAAAACTCAGTTCCTGTTGTGGCTCAGCGGAAACAAATCCGACTAGGTACCATGAGGTTGTGGGTTTGATCCCTGGCCTTGCTCAGTGGGTTAAGGATCCGGTGTTGCAGTGAGCTGTGGTGTAAATCGAAGACGCAACTCAGATCCTGCATTGCTGTGGCTGTGGCACAGGCCAGCAGCTGTAGCTCCAATTCGACCCTTAGCCTGGGAACCTCCATATGCCACAGGTGTGGCCCTAAAAAGAAAAAAAATTACTTAGGAATAAACTTTAGCAAGGAGGTAAAAGACTGACATACTGTAAACACAATGAGTTAATGAAATAAATAAAAGAAGACACAAATAAATGGAAAGACATCCAGTGTTCATGGATTGGTTTCATGGATTGTTCTTGGATTGTTAAAATATTAAGTGATACTCAGAACTTTTGTGTTCTCTGTTCTTCTTTCTGATGTGCCCTGCCACTGTTTTCAGGTATTAAGTTTCATGTTGTGTGGGTCTGTTTTTTCTAGGCTAGTCTGTCTGTCTTTCTGTCTTTCTTTCTGTCTGTCTTTGTCTTTAAGTAAACACAATGAGTTAATGAAATAAATAAAAGAAGACACAAATAAATGGAAAGACATCCAGTGTTCATGGATTGGTTTCATGGATTGTTCTTGGATTGTTAAAATATTAAGTGATACTCAGAACTTTTGTGTTCTCTGTTCTTCTTTCTGATGTGCCCTGCCACTGTTTTCAGGTATTAAGTTTCATGTTGTGTGGGTCTGTTTTTTCTAGGCTAGTCTGTCTGTCTTTCTGTCTTTCTTTCTGTCTGTCTTTGTCTTTCTGTCTGTCTCTGTCTTTCTTTGTCTGTCTTTCCTTCTTTCTTTCTTTCTGTCTGTCTGTCTCTGTCTGTCTGTCTTTCTTTCTGTCTGCCTGCCTGCCTTCCTTCCTTCCTTCCTTCTCCTTCCTTCCTTCCAGGGCCACATCCACGGCATATGGAAGTTCCCAGGCTAGGGGTCTTATCGGAGCTGTTGCTGCCAGCCTACGCTAGAGCCACAGCAACACCAGATCTGAGCTGAGTCTGTGACCTAGACCACAGTTCACTGCTGAAGCCTTAACCCACTGAGCAAGGCCAGGGATCGAACCTGCAACGTCATGGTTCCTAGTCGGATTCATTTCCGGTGTGCCACGACAGGAACTCCATAGGCTAGTATTTCTCATTGATATTTTTTTGCTCCAATACCACACCATCCAAATTACTTGAGCATGGGAGTTCCTGTTGTGGCTCAGGGAGTTAGGGACCTGATGTTGTCTCTGTGAGGATGTCGGTTTGATTCCTGGCCTTGCTGAGTGGGTTAAGGATCCAGTGTTTCTGCAAGCTGTAGCTAGCTTAAGTCACAGATGTGGCTTGTATCCAGTGTTGCTGTGGCTGTGGCATAGACTTCAGTTGAAGCTCTGATTTGACCCCTAGCCTGGGAACTTCCATGTGCTGCAGGTGCAGCCATAGAAAGAAAAACAAAATAAAAAAATTACTTTAGCTTTGTGAAGGATTTCAATGTCTGGTATAAAAGTCTATTCACTGTGTTTTTCTTAAATATCTTGCTATTCTTGGCCTTCTGAATTTACATATAAATTTAAAAATAAATTGGAGTTCCCGTCGTGGCGCAGTGGTTAACGAATCCGACTAGGAACCATGAGGTGGCGGGTTCGGTCCCTGCCCTTGCTCAGTGGGTTAACGAATCCGGCGTTGCCGTGAGCTGTGGTGTAGGTTGCAGACGCGGCTTGGATCCCGCGTTGCTGTAGCTCTGGCGTAGGCCGGTGGCTACAGCTCCAATTCGACCCCTAGCCTGGAAACCTCCATATGCCGTGGGAGCGGCCCAAGAAATAGCAACAACAACAACAACAAAAAAGACAAAAGACAAAAAATAAATAAATAAAAATAAATTGGTCATCTTTCTTTCTCCCTTTCTTTTTTCCTTCCTCCCTCCGTCTCTTCCTTCCTTCCTTTCTTCCTTTCTTTTTGGCTGTGCCCACGGCACATGAAAGTTCCTGGATCAGGGATCAGACCCACGCCATAACAGTGACCTGGGCTGCTGCAGTGACAATGCTGGATGCTTAACCTGCTGTGCCCCAAGAGAACTCTGGTCATGTTTCTTTCAAAATCAGAATCTGGTCTTGATTGGGACTGTATTTTTTTTTTAGTGATTTTTATTTTTTCTGTTATAGTTGGTTTACAGTGTTTTGTCATTGATTGCGACTGTATTGACTGCATAATCAGTGTGAGAAGATTTGCTCTTTATAGTATTTGAGACTTTTAATCTGTGAACAAGATGTCTGTCTTTATATTTTCTTTCATTTCTATCAATAAAACTTCATGATTTTTCTCTGTAAAATACATCTTTTATTAAATTAATTCTTAGTTTATACTTTTCAATGTAAATTATATTTTAAAAATTCTTGGGAGTTCCCTTACGGCCTAGTGGTTAAGAACTCAGCATCACTGCTGTGGCATATGTTACTGATGGGATACACGTTCAGTCCCTGGCCCTGGGAACTTATACATGCTAGGAGCATAGCCCCAAATTAAGTAAATAAATAAAGCTTTTGGTTGCTGTAATATAAAATAATTGTTTTGATTTTAAAACTTTTGTATTTTGAAATAATTATGGACATAAAGTTACAAAAATAGTACACACTCTTGTGAACCCTTCATCCATCTTGGGCCAGAGGTGGCATCTTATGTAACTTGTAGCACAATATCAAATTAGGGAATTAACAGTGCATGGTGTTGTTGATTATGTTTCAGACTCACTTTACTCAAGTTTTTGCCCATTCTCTCTCTCATTCTCTCTCTTTGTATGTGTGTGTAGTTCTTTGTAGTTTGATCCCATATATAGATTGATTTCACCACTGCCACGATCAACATACATAACTCTAAAGTAAATCCCTTGTGCTATGCTTATGCTCATGCTCATCCGTGTTCCCTGGAAACCACTAGTTTGTTCTCCATATCTATGGTTTCGTCATGTTCGAGGATGTTAAATAAATGGCACCATAACAGAATGTAACCTTTTGAGATTGGCTCTTTCAATAATATAGTGACCATAAGTTATTGCATATATTAGTAAAACAGTTCTTATTGCTGAGTAGTATTTCATTAGGTGGGCCTATCTGAGTTTTTTTAACCTTTCACATGTTGATTGGGCATTTTTGTTGCTTCTAGTTTTGAGGTGTATGAACAAAACTGTTATAAACCTTCTTGTACAGATTCATTTGAACAGAAGCTTTTGTTACTCTGGGATAAAGCCCAAGAGAGCAAAATTCTGGTTTGTGTGGTAAGGGCATGTTTAGTTGTATGAAAATCTGCCAGATTGTTTTCAATTGTGGTTGTACTATTTACATTTCTACCAGCAACTTGTTACAGAGACAGTTTCCTTGCATCCTTGCCTATATTTGATGTTACCACTGTTTTTTATTTTACCTGTTATAATAGTATATAATGATATCTCATGGTTTTAATTTGCATTTCTCTAATAATTAATGATGTTGAACATCTTTTCATGTGTTTATTTGCCATATATATCCTATTCAGATGTCTCTTCATGTTTTTTGCCCATCTTATTTTTAAAAAATTTTATAGTATAATTGATTTACAGTGTTGTCAATTTCTGCTGTATAGAAAAGTGATGCAGTCGTATACATTCCCTTTCTTATCTTCCATCATGGTCTATCCCAAGAGATGGGATATAGTCTTTGGTGTTACACAGTAGGACCTCATTGCTTATCCATTCTAAAGGCAATAGTTTACATCTACTAACCCCAAACTCCTAGTCCGTCTCACTGCCACCACCCCCCTGCCCCGGCCCCAGCAACCTGTTGTCTATGTTTGTGAGTCTGTTTCTGTTTTGTAGATAGGTTCATTTGTGCCATATTTTAGATTCTACATATAAGTGATATCATATGATATTTGTCTTTCTCTAACTAATGTCACTTTGTATGAGAATCTCTAGTTGCATCCATGTCGCAGTGAATGGCATTGTTTTATTCTTTTTTATGGCTGAGTAGTGTTCCGTTATATACATGTACCACATCTTCTTAATCCATTTATCTGTCGATGGACATTTAGGTTGTTTCCATGTCTTTGATATTATGAATAGTGCTACTGTGAGCATATGGGTGCATGTATCTTTTTGCATTATAGTTTTGTCTGGGTATATGCCCAGGAGAGGGATTGATGGATCATATGCTGGTTCTGTATTTCGTATTATGAGAAACTTGCCTACTGTTTTCCACAGTGGTTGTAGAAACTTATATTCCTACCAACAAACAGTGTAAGAGGGTTCCCTTTTCTCTACATCCTCTCTAACATTTGTTATTTATAGACTTATTAATGATGGCCATTCTGACTGGCGTGAAGTGTCTCACTGTAGTTTTTTAAATCGAATATATCAGTTTTTCTTTTGTGGATCTTGCTTTTGGTGTCATTTCTAAAAACTCTTGGACTAACTTCAGTAGTGAAGATTTTCTTCTAAAGTTTTTTTGTTTGCTTTACATTGTATATTTAAATTCATTATCTGTTTTCTTTTTTTCTTTTTCTTTTTTCTTTTTTGGCTTTTTATGGCCATACCTGTGGCATATGGAAGTTCCTAGGCTAGGGGTCCAATCAGAGCTGCAGCTGCCAGCTTATGCCACAGCCATAGCAACACAGGATCTGAGCCGTGTCTGTGACCTACACCACAGCTCATGGCAACACCAGATCCTTAACCCACTGAGTGAGGCCAGAGATCGAACCCGGAATCTCATGGATACTAATTGAACTTGTATCCGCTGCACCACAATGGGAACTCAGCTTTTTTTTTTTTCTTTCTATTTTATTTTATGGCTATGAATTGATGTTGAATTTTTATCAAACATTTTTTTCCTCCTTTTTTTGTGATTATCACATGATTTTTCTTTGTTAATCTGTTAATATGGTAAATTCAACCTTGCATTCCTGGGATTAAGCCCAATTTTTTATATGTAGCCTCATTTGGTTTCTCAGTATTTTAATTAAGAATTTTGGGGAGCTCCTGAAGTGGTGCAGTGGGATCAGCGGCATCTTGGGAGCACTGGGATGCAGGTTCGTTCCCTGGACCAGCATGGTGGGTTAAGTAAGGATCTGGCCACAGCTGCGGCTTGGAGCTGATCCCCGACCCAGGAGTTCCATATGCTGTGGAGTGGTCAAAAAAAAAAAAAAAAGAAAGAAAGAAAGAATATGTGAAAGTAAAGATTTCATTAAAAAAAAAAAAAAAAAAGAAGTTTCCGTTGTGGTTCAGTAAAAGAGTTCCCAACGAGTATCTGTGAGGATGTGTGTTCACTCCTTGGCCTCTCTCAGTGGCTTAAGGATCCAGCGTTGCTGTGAGCTGTGGTGTAGGTCGCAGGTGCAGGTCGGATCCCACATTGCTGTGGCTGCAGCTCTCGTGCAACCCAGACCTGAGAACTTCCATATGGTGAGAGTGTGACCCTAAAGAGACAAAAAAAGATTTTTTTTTAAATAAAAAAATTTAAAAACAAAAAATTGGGGGAGTTCCCGTTGTGGCTCAGCAGATTCAGAGCCTGACATAGTGTACATGAGGGATGTGGATTCAATCCGTGGCCTCACTCAGTGGGTTATGGATCCTGGCCATGCTGAAGGTTGTGAAATAGGTCACACATACAGCTCAGATCCAGCATTGCTGTGGCTGCGGCATAAGCCATAAGCAGGCAGCTGCAGCTTCAATATAACCCCTGGCCTGGGAACTAACATACGCCACACCCAGGTGGGGCTTTTATTAAAAGAAAAAACAAACAAAAAAGAAAAAGAAAAAGAATTTTGTATCTGTGTTTATGAGCAAGATTAGTCTGTTATTTTGTTCCCTTTCTCTTATTTTTCTCATTCGGTTTTAGTATCATGGTTATGCTAGTTAGTTGCATAAATTAATTGTGAAGGAGTCCCTTGTTTCCTAGTCCTTGGAACTACTTATATGACATTGGAATTATTTCTTCCTCAGTTACTTGATAAAACTCACTAGCAGTGTCATCTAGACTTAGATATTTGTCCTTGTGGAAAGATTTATAGATTATTGATTTTGTTTCATAATGGTTTTTTTTTGAGTAATTTTTTGTAAGGTATAGCTTTTCTCTATTTCGTCTAAATTTTCAGAGTTTTTAAGATTGGCCTCTGGTTTTTGAATTTGTTAATTCTATGCTTGTTTTTATTTTTTCCTCTGATTTATTGATCCTTAGAAAGTTTTAAAATGTTTTTAATTTTTTAAATGTTGAGATTTTCTTTTTTGTTGTTGAAGCATAGCGTAATTCAGAAAAGTGTAAAACTTGTGTCCAGTTGTATGACTTCATGCAAAGTGAAAACAATGGTATAATAACATCCAGATAAAGTAGAGCATTACCTGCACCCAAGAAATCTTCTCTTATTCCTCTTTCAGTTACATCTCCTACCAAAGCATGATCCACTAGTGTTTCATGTCTGGTTTCTTACACATGCCTTTGTTTGTTTGTTTGTTTGTTTTTGTTTGTTTGCCTTTTCTAGGGCCGCTACCGCGGCACATGGAGGTTCCCAGGCTAGGAGTCAAAACGGAGCTGTAGCCACCGGCCTACACCAGAGCCATGGCAACGCCGGGTCCTTAACCCACTTGGCAAGGCCAGGGACCTAACCCGCAACCTCATGTTTCCTAGTCGGATTCGTTAACCACTGCGCCATGACAGGAACTCCTGTTTGTTTGTTTTTGTTTTTTTTAAAGACCCTACCTGCACCATATGGAAGTTCCTGGGCTAGGGGTTGAATTGGAGCTGCAACTGCTGGCCTGCGCCACAGCCACGGTAACACTGGATGCAAGCCACGTCTTCGACCTACTCTGCAGCTTGTGGCAACACTGGATTCTTTTTTTTTTTTTTTTTCCTATTTCTTGGGCCGCTCCCATGGCATATGGAGGTTCCCAGGCTAGGGGTCGAATCGGAGCTGTAGCCACCAGCCTACGCCAGAGCCACAGCAACGTGGGATCCAAGCCGTGTCTGCAACCTACACCGCAGCTCACGGCAACGCCGGATCATTTAACCCACTGAGTGAGGCCAGGGATCAAACCTGCAATCTCACAGAGACAATGTTGGATCCTTAACCCACTGAGTCACAATAGGAACTCCACATAACTTTCTTTTTAATGTTACTCTATATTGTGTGAAGCAGTAGCTTGTTCACTGTCATAACTATTGTATTCCATTGTATGACTATACTGCAATGTATCTATTCATTCTCCTGTTGATAGGCATTTGTGTTTTCTGAGTAGCATGAATGGTATTGCTGTGAACATTTTTGTATGTCCGGTACTGGATGCATGTATGTTTCTGATGAGTAATTACGAAGGAGTGGATCCTGGGGCCTGCTTATTTATGTTCATTAATTTATATTTAGCTTAAAAGCTTTTTGTTAATGATCTTTTAATCTGATCATGTATACCATATTATAATGGGAGCTCCCTTGTGGTGTAGTGGGTTAAGGATCTGGCATTGTCACTGAATTAGCTCATGCCGCTGCTCTAGTGCAGGTTCAGCCCCTGACCTAGTAGATCCACATGCCATGGGTGGGGCTTCCCCCCCCCAAAAAAAACTAATGTATGTTGAACATTGTTCTAAGTGCTGTATATATATATTAACTTATTATGGATTTCAGTTTTTGTTTGGAGAATTTGTTCTTATTTCACTCTTCTTAAAATGATATTCCTGTAGTTCTTGCTGTGGCACAGTAGGTTAAGACTCTGAATACAGTGGCTTGGGTCATTGCAGAGGCACAGATTTGATCCCTCGCCTGGAGAGGTGGGTTAGAGGATCTAGTGTTGTTTGGTGCAGCTGCAGCTTGGATTCGGTCCCTAGCCCAGGAATATGCCAATATGCCACCCCACCCTGATGGCCATTAAAACACACACACAAAACCATATGCCTTTGATGTAAACTTCACCTTTGCAGCTCTATTCTTTAACTGCATTGTGGATTACATTTCTCTGTTGAAAAGTCACTTACTAGTTTACTTATGTTACTTTCAAGGTAATATGACTACTCTAATTTTTTTTTCTTTTTTCTTTCTTTTTTGGTCTTTTTAGGGCTGCACCCGAGGCATATGAAGGTTCCCAGGCTAGGCGTCGGATTGGAGCTGTAGCCACTGGCCTATGCCATAGCCCTAGCAATGCCAGATCCAAGCTGCGTCTGTGACCTACACCACAGCTCACGGCAACGCGGATCCTTTACCCACTGAGCGAGGCCAGGGATTGAACCTGAGTCCTTATGGATGCTAGTCAGATTCGTTTTCACTGAGCCATGACAAGAACTCCTGCTTTAAGGTTTTTGTTTTCTGGAATTATTATTATTATTGTTAGGAATTATTATTTTGAACTTAATTCTATTTGGCTTCTTGAATTTATGAATCGGTATTTCTCATATTCTCCTCCTAGAGGGGCATGTGCCCTATTTCTCTCCTGGTACTCCTTCCATGGATAAGTTAAATTACTCTTTTTTTTCTGTAGATCCCATTTTTATGTTTCTCTGTTTCATATTTTTTTTAATTTATTGAAGTATAGTTGAACACAATTTTAACATCTGTACAGCAGAGTGATTCCACTTTATATATGTGTTCTGTACTTAATATTTCTTCTGACCTTTCTTCTAGTTCACTAATTCTAATAGCTTTTCTTAATCTGCCAATAAGCTTACCCATTGAGTTTTTATTTTCAGGGTTTTTTTTCTGGTTTTTGTTTGTTTTTTTGTCTTGTTTTGCTTTTTAGGGCTGTACCTGCGGCATATGGAAGTTCCTAGGACAGAGGTCCAGTCAGAGCTACAGCTGCCAGCCTACACCACACCCACAGCAATGCCAGATCTGAGTCGCGTCTGCTGCGTACACCACAGCTCACAGCAATGCTGGATCCTTAACCCACTGAGCAAGGCCGGGGATCGAACCCGAAACCTCATGGTTCCTATTTGGATTTGTTTGCACTGTGCCACGACAGGAACTCCTATTTTCAGTTTTGTTTTCTTCCTCCTTCCCTCCTTTCCCTCCATACCTGTGGCATATGGAAGTTCCCAGGCTAGGGGTCAAATTGGAGCTGCAGCTGCCAACCTGTGCCATAGCCACAGAGAAGTGGGTTCTGAGCTGCGCCTTTGACCTACACCACAGCTCACGGCTACACCAGATCCTTAACCCACTGAGTGAGGCCAGGGATTGAACCCGAATCCTCATGGATACTAGTCGGGTTCGTAACCCACTGAGCCACAAGGGGAACTGTTACAATTTTTCATTTTCAGAACGTGTTTTTTGTTCAGATCTTCTAGTTTACATTTTATAGTTTTTTATTCCTTAAATATTATTATACATTTTTATTTCTTTAAAATTATAAATACATTTGACCCTTGAACAGCACAGAGGTATGGAGTGCTGACAACCCCTCCCACCCCCATCACAATTCAGAACCCATGTATAACTGTTACTGTCCAGGACTCCCGGCCTCTTTAATAAAAGGCCTTGCAAGATGTTCAGGCAAAGCTTTATTGGGGCCCCTGCTGCAGCAGGGAGGAGCAAAAACAAACAACAGGTTCTTATTTGCCTGTTCCTGGTGGAGGGTGTGCTGGTTGCTTATCTGCAGTGAAGGTAGGGGCAGAATCAGGGGTTTGCCTACCCCTTTGGTGGTGTTGTGTGCAGGGGGGCATGTATAGTGCCTGCTTTTGTTCCCGACACCCTGTTTTTGCTCTCAGCTTTTCAAAGTAGGAGTTAGTTTTTTCAGTCTTTTTGTATCTTGTCCATAATTTGCCCCAACTACACATGCACGGAGTTATTTTTGGTCCTTTATACTTTCTTTGTATTTTGTGGCTTGAGAAGACGTTTGTTCAGGTGCAAGCACTGAAGCAAAGAGTCCCAGGTTCCAGCTTCTCTCCTAACTTTATAGCTGACCCTCTGTATTCATGGTTCTGTATTGGCAGATTCAACCAACAACAGTGTAGTAATGTAGTACTTACTGAAAAAGCTCTCCGTCTAAGTGGACCCATGCAGTTCAGATCCATGTTGGCCAGCTGTATGGTAGTTTTATATTCTGTTTGGTAATTGTAATGCTGGAAGTCTTCCTGGGTCTGTTCATGCAGGTCTGATTTCTGCTGGTTCTTACTCATAGCGCCTTGTTTCATTAGGTGCTTGATTATTTTTGACTTGATAATGCTTTTTTTTTGTCTTTTGTTGTTGTTGTTATTGTTGTTGTTGTTGCTATTTCTTGGGCCGCTCCCGCGGCATATGGAGGTTCCCAGGCTAGGGGTCGAATCGGAGCTGTAGCCACCGGCCTACGCCAGAGCCACAGCAACGCGGGATCCGAGCCGCGTCTGCAACCTACACCACAGCTCACGGCAACGCCGGATCGTTAACCCACTGAGCAAGGGCAGGGACCGAACCTGCAACCTCATGATGGTTCCTAGTCGGATTTGTTAACCACTGCGCCACGATGGGAACTCCTTTTTTTTTTTTTGTCTTTTTTGTCTTTTGTTGTTGTTGTTGTGATAATGCTTATTACCCTAGAAACATCATATAGGGATTCTTTGAGGTGTGGAATGAAGGTGCTCTCCTTCAGGAGGACTCGAATTTACTTATTTTGGGCGCTTGGGGTGCTCCTAGTTGGAGGTCACTGAGTGTGAGTTTCTGTTCTCTGGACTACTTAGGCAATGTGAACCTCAGCAAATGTGTAGGCTTAGGGCCAAAACTAATAAGCTGTTCCTCTCTTGTATCTGCTATTACTTAGTACCACGACAGCCTTGTCTGCTGTCCCTTGTGGATTGTAATGGGGACGTGGACACATGTTAACCCTTTGTTTAACTCTTTTCCTTTGCAAGTGTTATCTTTCTCGGGTTTGGGATAGGATTCTATGTTAATATTAGAAGGGTCTCTTATTTGACATTCCACCTTCATAGGAATTTTTCTTCCTTTTTCCGTAAGATTACCAAAACTAACTTTAGATTTTTCAGGGTTGGCAAGATGCCCTCAAGGTGAAATGGATATAATGCTCCATTTACTTCTCTGGGTTCCTGAATTCTCTTAGATTTTGGCCCAAGTCATACATGGTGTTATTAAAAAAAAAAGCACCCATATAAATACATATATATATATATTTATCACTTACAGTTTTTGTAGTTGGAAGGTTAGTGCAAATATTCTAGCTTGCCAATGAGGGAAATGAAAGTAAAGACAAAATTTAAAAAGTTGGGGATATATTCAATAAAATGATTTTCATTAACTAGAAAAGTGAATTACTGTAAATTAGGAATAGTTATAAATTTGTGTGTGTGTGTAGAGAGTGATTCTTTTTCATGTTTTTTTATGAATGGTTGTTAATACTTATTTTTTGGTTTGCTTCTAATAGTATTTTTTGTTTTAGGGGTAAAAATATTTCCATCATGGCTCATTCAAAGACAAGGACCAATGATGGAAAAATTACCTATCCTCCTGGTGTCAAAGAAATCTCAGATAAAATATCTAAAGAGGAGATGGTGAGACGGTTAAAGGTGAGTAAAATTCAATTATATCTTTTGGGCATGTGTTAACGATGGGTTAAGTTGAGGGGGATGATCACATATGGTTGTATGTTGTTAGATCAGCCTAAGAAAAGCAAATCAGGAGGCCGTTTGGTGGCCCAGAAGTTAAAGATCCAGCTGTGTCACCCATGTGCCTGGGGTGCTGTGGCAGGTTCTGTCCCTGGCTCAGGAATTTTCACGTGCTGCAGGCATGGCCAAAAAAAAGAAAAGAAAAAAAAAAAGACAAAACAGGAGATGTCTTATGCCAAAACTAATCAGCTGCAATTAGGATCTCAGAAAGTGGGGTAGATCAAGAACTGTTGACCTGTAGTTTCTTGTTCATGGGAGTGCAGCTGGAGAGGCGGAGCTGAGATTTTCTACGGCCTCCTATATGTGGGTATAAAGAACAAATGCACAGTACTCTATACTCATTGTTGTCTATAGAAAGTTGTCTCCTTTCTTCTGTGTCTCATTTATTTTATAAAAGTAACCATTTTAACCTGAGAAAAGTTTTAACTCTTTCTACTTTGTACTAAAGGCCATATTTTACTTTCTTGTATTTTAAGAGTAGGCTTAAAGAGCTTTACTTTTAGCTTCTCTTTCTGCTTCAGATATGTAGTATAAGTCAGGATTGATGATGAACTTCCATACATGATTCAGTGGACGGTTAGACTCTTCATATTTGTTTGAATAATATTTCATCTTTTCTGAGCAGTGGTGGTCTCTGATTACAGTGGTTAAAGGAGCAGAATGTCCAAGAAGATCATTTGTTTCTTTTTTTCTTTTTTGTTTGCCCTGCGGCATATGCGCTTCCTGGGCCAGGCATCATATCTGAGCCTCAGCTGTGGTAATGCCAGACTCTTTAACCCACTGTGCTGGGCTGAGGATCGAACCTGTGTCCTGGAGCTGCAGAGATGCCATTCATCTGTTGCACCACAGAGGGAACTCCCAAGTAGATTGTTAAATTAATTATTAGTTAGTTCAGATGTTCTTTATTTTTGAGCATTTTTCCCTTCTATGTTAAATCCACGTAGACATTTATATTGCTTGTTGTCTTAGTATTTACTTGTATTTCAAGTCTAGAAAACTTGCCTTAATTAGTCATTGAAGGCCCAGGAGCCTTAAAGTACTATTTTATTGCTGCATGGCTTATTTTTATTAGAATAAAAAGATCCTAACACTATTATAAGTTTCATATAAAGTCTCAGTGTTATATCCTTATGCATAAAGTATTAGAATGTCAGATATAAGGTGTTTATTATTCAAAGCAAAAGACATTGAAGCAGATTAAATTTACCAGTTTGTGCATATTTTATCTATTTGGGAATTTGTGTATATTTTATTAAAAATGACATTACAAACTTTCTATATATGATATTTTTCATTTCTATGTATCTACATTTTCTTGACCTATTAAGTTTTTAGAGAAACGAATACATTAATTTCCTTAGGTGACTTTATATGTCAGCAGTGATAGCCTTATTGTTTCCTAAGAAATTATACATATAAGATATTAGCATTTAATGTCTTTTAGGGATGCTATTTTTTCAGATATCTTTTGAAAGTTTTCACAGTTTTAATCATGGTACAATGCATTTTTTTCCCCTAGGTATCTCAGACATCTTTTGTAATTTAGAGGACTCATATATGAGTTATTCCTGAGTTTTTCTGACGCTCTTTGGGTTGTACTGAGGGATTTCTTTTATTTCGCCCTTGAGTAAACTTTGTTGTTGGTTTTGGTGGAATGACTTCCATGGTGCTCACATTTAGTGCTTGTATACTTTCATTATTTATGCCCAGCAGTAATGTACGCCCAGAAGTCAAAAACTTCATTTTTTTTCTAATTTATTCTTCCCACTATTTTAAGCAACCTCCATAGGAGAAATATAGAAATAATTTAATGTTGGGATGATGGTAATTTTTGATATGTACAAGTATAGGTATAAGTTTTATAAATTATAAAAATTTGTTAATTTGGAAGGTGTTCTTATTTATGTAATTTGTAGAGTTTTTAATTTTATTCAGAATATACTCAAAATATATTCAGTCTCTCACTTGTGAAGAGATTTCAGGGAAGAGAATAGTTCCTTCTATATATATAGAGATAGCTCTTTTTTTTTTTTTAAATAATATACCTAGGCCATCAGGTATATCTTAAAAGTTTTATTACTTTTATATCTTAAAAGTAATAAAATCAAAAAGTTAGGTGAATGGCCCTGCACATTATTCCCTTAAGTTAATTGTAGTGTCAGGCTGGAAGGATTGGGCCACTAGTAGTCCTGGCCTCTTGTGTAATGAACTGAGAGTCTGCTCTGTGAGGAACACTCTTAGCCACAGCTGCTCTGAGAATTTAGAAGCACATTGGACAGTTCATTATTCAGAACTCTAAATCTGTGGCAGAGTGGTCATCTATGCACTACGTCTCAAGGACCAAGTCATAGACTAGTTGGCCATCCCTGCTTGTTGATTAGTATTTGTTAGCACCACCTAGTGGATATCAGATAGTCACCTTTGCATTAGAGTTGTATTTAAATTTTCCTGTGAAGTTAGGCAGTTTTGTTAAGTCTTATGTGAAATAGAAGCAGGACTGAGGCTGTGACTACTGATACTGAAATTAGAGAAAGCGCTTCACAGAATTCAAACTATGTAATTTTTCACCATTCTTGTTTCCATCCCACTTCTTTTATGTAAATGTTTGCTTAAGCTCAGTGTTGTACAAATGAGACTAGAAGTAATATGTACGGCTACTTTCAAAGTTTAAAAATCTAATTAACAGGTATGATGGGTAAATGACAAGTATTTTATTTAATCTTTTAAAGAAAAGTTATATTTACTCCCCAGTTTAGAAGGACCTTGTTCTGTCAGATATTTGCAGGGGAAACATGAACTTGTATTAATTGGAAGTTAACCTTTGTAATGAATATGGCTTTTATTTCAAATGAATATAGTTTTATGTGGAGGTTTTCATTATTTGGTTATTTTATTTTTATATAGATGGTTGTGAAAACTTTCATGGATATGGACCAGGACTCTGAAGAAGAAAAGGAGCTTTATTTAAACCTAGCTTTACATCTTGCTTCAGATTTTTTCCTCAAGCATCCTGATAAAGATGTTCGCTTACTGGTAGCTTGCTGCCTTGCTGATATTTTCAGGATTTATGCTCCTGAGGCTCCTTACACATCCCCTGATAAACTAAAGGCAAGTATCGATTAAAAGATTGATACTCTCTCTTTCTAACTAAAATGGGAATTAACATATGTAGATCATTTTTTTTTTACATTTTCTTTGACAGCAATCTCCTGTTAAACTGTGGTTTTCTGTAGAATTCCCTGCCCCCCATTAGTACTTAAAAATTTTGTAAAAATGCTTTCTGATCTTCAGAATAAGGAGTAAATTGGCACAGGGTATTCTGTAGTTTTTACATTAAGTCATCATTAGCAAACACTATTTCAGTATCACTTGGGGAGCATTTTCCTTTTTAAAAATCCATGGGGAGTTCCTGTTGTAGCTCACCAGAAACGAACCCGACTAGTATCCATGAGGATACGGGTTCCATCCCTGGCCTCAGTCAGAGGGTTAAGGATCCAGTTGCCATGAGCTGTGGTGTAGGTCACAGATGTGGCTCCTATATCTGGAGATGTAGGCCCAGTGGCTGCATCTCCGGTTCAGCCCCTAGCCTGGGAACTTCCGTATGCTGCAGGTATGGTCCTAAAAAGCAAAGATAAATAAATAAACAAATAAATAAATACCCATATTGAAAAAGTCCCCTGGTGGCCTAGCAATTAATGATTTGATGTTATCACTGCTGTGGGCTCTGGTTTTATCCCTGGTCTGGGAATTTCCACATGCCATGGGTACAAAAAAAAAAAAAAACATATTGAAGACCATGTTCATTATTTAAAAGACAGTACCTGGAGTTCCCGTCGTGGCGCAGTGGTTAACGAATCCGACTAGGAACCATGAGGTTGTGGGTTCGGCCCCTGCCCTTGCTCAGTGGGTTAATGATCCGGCGTTGCCGTGAGCTGTGGTGTAGGTTGCACACGCGGCTCGGATCCCGCGTTGCTGTGGCTCTGGCGTAGGCCGGTGGCTACAGCTCCGATTCGACCCCTAGCCTGGGAACCTCCATATGCCGCGGGAGCGGCCCAAAAAATAGCAACAACAAAAAAGACAAAAAAAGACCAAAAAATAAAATAAAATAAAAGACAGTACCTAGTATACACTTGAATTTATAATATATGATCCTAATTCATTTAGTGGAGTATGTGCTATGAATTGTTTTTGACAAAAATACTGTGAACAGAACTTTAGTGAAAGGTGGAAAACACACACACTACTTTGGTTATGACAGTAAAGGAGTGCAAATGAAGTAATTTTTTAAATGTGAGAAAAGGAGAATAGTATGAATAATTTAATGGGCAGAAAGTGTGAAAATAAGTAAAGCTGTGCAAAAAGATACTGAATAAGGCAGAAGAAAATTAGAAAACAGTAATAAAAGGTAATTGTGGTCACTGTCAGGAATGAGTCTGTAGGAAGATTATTAATACCCAGTATGAAAAAAAATGGCAATTTTAGGTTCATTTAACAAATACTAATGTTAGCATGTGCCAGAAACTGTTACCTTGGTGGGAAACAACCCAGACTTGGTTTTGGTTCTTCAACTCAGGAGTTGCCTCATGAAAACTGGAGTGGGAAAAGTGCTCATTTGATCAATTTAGCCAGCATTTTAGTATGGAATGCCCAAACTTGTTTGGACATGCTTATTTTATATACCCCAGGTTGGGGGAGGTAGGGGACAATATGTATCATTTAAAAGTAGGATTGAATTGTAAGCTTTATGAATGGTCAGAGACTTAAAGTAGTAATAGTAGCTGGTCTGTGGAATTGTGTACCCAGATGTGTATCTTGATTTCTCATTGTGAACCTCAAATTTGAGGTATTTCATTAGTTTAAGGAGTAACTGTACTTGGTTGACTGTGGGCTGTGGCTCTTCTTCACTAGATGTCTTGGTATTCTCATGAGAAGTGGAGTCTAACTTGAGGCTGATGCTATGTGATTTCTTCTTTATCTCTTGTGGATTTCTCAGTTTGCATTATCAATGACCTATCTGAAGACTTTAGAGTAATGAAAAGTCCTCTCAAAAGAATAGTTACAAATCTCTTCTATTTATAATAGGACAATTTTTTGAGAATATTGAAGAGCTGTGATTAAATTAAGAGTCTTTTTTAGATTCTAGCTGAAACATTAATTATCTTTTTTTTCTGGTCTTTTTTGGGGGGTCCTATTTTAAATGCCACTTTTTTTGTTTATTGGGGGTAGTACTTAAAATTATATGAGGGTGTTTCTAAATACTTAAAGAATAGTTTTCACTCTGTTTTGGTTAGTATCAAGTTTGTGTTTGTCTTTGTCTTCAGTAGTATTAGTAGAACATTGTGACCCTTTGTTCATCACCTTTCCACTGAGGAATGATAGGGAAAAACAGCTAATTTTAATGATTAGGAGACTTGACAAGTTAACTTCTAAGGGTCTTTTTAAAATTTCTAAGCTTCTGCAATCTATTGTCTTTTTACTTGGTGGTTTTATTTTGGAATTTTAGTTTCCTAAACTGTGTTCCTGCTTTATAATTACCATATATAGTACTGTTCCAGCAAACCTGATCAGATCAACTCTCAGTCACCGCAACCTTTTTATTCTAACAACAGCATAACTTTTAGTTTACTCCGTTTCCAGTTGTATTCTTTTTTTTTTCTTTTTTTACTGTAGGATGTTTTTATTTAAGATCATAGTATATGATTTACTGTATTCCTTTGAAGGGTAGTTGGATATTTGGTGTTTTCGTGATGATGCACATTTATGAATTCCAGCCAAATATAAGTTTTTTTCCTAGTTCTTTAAAATTTATCATGATACATACACATGAGTGCTGAATTATCATTAGGAATTTAGTGGGTGTTTTCATTTAGCATTTACGATCTAAACAATGCTTTATCTCTCTTTTTTTTAAGGATATATTTATGTTTATAACAAGGCAGTTGAAGGGACTAGAAGATACAAAGAGCCCACAATTCAATAGGTATTTTTATTTACTTGAGGTAAGCAATATATTATATCTCGAGGTGACATTTTATACTAGTTTTTGTGCTTGTATATATTCATTGAAATGTTTACCTTTTTCCTTTTTTATTTCCTGTTTTTAGAACATTGCTTGGGTCAAGTCATATAACATATGCTTTGAGTTGGAAGATAGCAACGAAATTTTTACCCAGTTATACAGAACATTATTTTCAGTTATAAAGTAAGTTTATTTTACTAAGACTGTAACCTTTTTTTAAATAGAATTTTTAGCTTACAAATTGAATCTGCATAAACTGTTTGTTATGAATATTGGAAAGCTGAGAGTTTTAAATTCAGAACTCATTAACATGGTTTTTATAGATATTTTGAGAATGAATAGAAGTTTTTGTGTGTGTGTGAAGAATAATATAAGAGTGGCATAAGGCAGTCTCTAGTCAACATAAAAGTATCTTTTGGGAGTTCCTGTCCTGGCTCAGTGGTTAACAAATCTGACTAGCATCCATGAGGACGAATCTGAATAGCAACCATGAGGATGCAGCTTCTATCCCTGGCCTTGCTCAGTGGGTTAAGGATACGGTATTCTGTGAGTTGTGGTGTAGGTTGCAGACACGGCTTGGATACTGCATTGCTGTGGCTGTGGTATAGGCCAGCAGCTATAGCTCCTATTCGATCCCTAGCCTGGGAACCTCTATATGTTATATTGCAGCCCTAAAAAACAAACAAACAAAAAATCTTTTGGACTAATTTAAATCACATGTTACCGACTCCTTAAATCATGGGAATAGTTGAGTTTTTTTGTGTCTTCTGTAAAATTGTATACCAGAATTAAGCTCAGCAAAGCAGTTTGATTTTCCAAACTTAAGGTAAAACTGAAGTTGCATTTGACTTAATTACTTTTGATTGTGAGACTGGTTAAAATTAGGAAAAAGTAATCCAGGAAATGTAGTTTAAGAATATATTTGAGGCAGGGAGTTCCCATTGTGGCGCAGCAGAAACGAATCCAACTAGGAACCATGAGGTTGTGGGTTTGATCCCTGGCCTTGCTTAGTGGGTTAAGGATCTGGTGTTGCCATGAGCTGTGGTGTAGGTTGCAGACACAGCTCCGATCCTGGGTTGCTATGGCTGTGGTGTAGGCCAGCAGCTGTAGCTCTGATTTGACCCCTACTGTGGGAATTTCCCTATGTCATGAGTGAAGCCCTAAAAAGCCCCCCCCCAAAAAAAAAGATTTGAGGGAGAGGGAAGTTGTAAATGATATATAGCATTTGATTTAATATATGCCTTATTATCATTTTAGAATAGAGTGTACTGTTCCATGTTATGATTAAATCCTATAAATTTCAGGTTACTTTAAATGAAATACCTGTTTTGAATTTCAGTAATGGCCACAATCAGAAAGTTCATATGCACATGGTGGACCTCATGAGTTCTATTATTTGTGAAGGGGATACAGTATCTCAGGAGCTTTTGGATACAGTTTTGGTAAATCTGGTACCTGCCCATAAGGTACGTAGTAATATATACTGACATATATCTAAAGCCTGTTAATATTAGGGTCTAGAATTTGTGCTTATGTTTAAAATATAATTTATCCTGCTTTGACATTAGTTTTGGGGACTGTTTTATTGATTAATGTTAGTGAATATTAATTGTGTTTAATAAAACATGATACATATAGTCACTGATTAAAAGAAGAGATAACAGATTTAGTACATGTGATAAAACATCTGTAATGTTTAATCTGTAACGTATAATCCTATACAAAACAATGAGTTTTGTATAGGATTATGTTTCAAAGAGTAGGCTTTGATGCTATTGTATAAGTTTACATGTTGGGAGATACAGAACCAATTAGGGCCTTTTACCAATTAGGTAAAAGACAGTGATAGTGTAGATGGAGGAGAGGGATGAAATGAAAAGGCAACTCTCTACTAGTTTGGAGAAAAGCGTATGTTGTTGACAGTGTTTCCTGCCTGGGTAATAGTAATCAAGAAGTATATTTGTGGGTTTTGTTTTTCGAAAACAACTAATAGTCCAACTAATAAGCAGTTGGAACTATGGTTCTGTGATTCATTAGTATAAAGATCCTGCACAATACAGACCTTTCTGGCAAGTTAATCCAAGTTTATAACTACACAGTGTACACAGAATTAATGCTTAAAATGAACTCATAGTCCAAAATATCCAAACTTTTAAAATAGCCCATCAATGCTGAAAATCAGACACTCCCTAAAACCTCACATAGTATAATTATTAATTAAAAACAGTAAATACCCTTAAAAGGATTAAGTATTACATTTTTTGGCCACACCCATGGCATATGAAAGTTCAGGTATCACACCTGCACCGTAACTGTAACCAGAGCCACAGTGGTGACACCAGATCCTTAACCCACAGAGCCATATGAGAACTGAACTTTTAATGTGTTTAATCCCTATAAGCATAAGCGTTAAAAAGCACGATCGCTTTACCTATGAAAGGAGAAGATATGGTTAGGAAGAAAAGTAGAAATGAGAAATGATCATTGAAATTAAAATCTTTCTTGGGTCATAAAAGACATTTAGAGAACTGGATTTGAAGAAATTATACTGATAAAATGAAATAGAGTTAAGGGAAACATAAAATATTCTAACACATTGAAGATAGAATGTAAAGGTCCAATATTTTTAACAGTAATTTCAGAACACCTAGTAAGAATGAAGAAGAAATGATGTTCAAATGAGTACTTGCTTAAAATATTCTAGAATTGATACATTTATGAGTTAGGTAAACAAAAGTGTCATAAACAGAGTAAATAAAAATAAATCTCAGACCAGGCACATCCTAGGGAGATTGTAGAATGTCAGAAACAGAAATAATTTGTAAAGAATCCAGAGGGAAAAGGCATAGCCCTTACCAAGAAATGAACATTAAACTGATTGCTGATACAGCTCTTACCAAGGAATAAACATTTAACTGATGGCAGTGATAGATGCCAGAAGATAAAAGATCTACATTTCCAAAGTGTTAAGATAAAATAACGGTATGTACACACACACACACACACACACACACACACACACACACACGCAGTTACTCTCCAATTTCAGTGAAATTTAGACATTAAATATTCAGCTTGTCAGTAGATCCTTCCTGAAAGAACTACTACTATTTGAGTACCTTAGCGTAACGAAAATTCAACTTAAAAAAGTGAAGTATAAGAAATAGTGGTGAACAAAGAAATACTCTAAGTAAAAACTGATACCTATGACAACAACAGTAACAATAATAATTATAATGATTAATTAAAGGGGAATTAACACAGTGGCCCTAAACCACTGGATAAAAATAACGTGTAAGATCGAATAGCTTCATGGAGTTAATGAGTGATGTGATCCTGGTGATGATCAGAAGTGTAGAGCTGCTCATTTACTTTGAATTTTAAATGAAGTATTCACATTAAAATGTGAAGATTTACAGTGCAGTGAAGAATTACAATAAATGTAAATGGCCTAAATTTGCCACTATAGGCAGATTATCAGTTAGATAAAAAATATTCCATCTGGTCATTGTTAATGGAGATAACAACAATACTGTTACAAAAAGGTTGAAATTAAAAAAGAATGGAAAAAAGGAGTTCCCATTGTGGCTCAGCAGGTTAAGAACCTGACAGTATCTCTGAGAATGCAGGTTCATTCCCTGGCCTTGCTCGGGGGGTTAAAGATCCATCGTTGCTGTAGCATAGGTCTCAAATGGGGCTCAGATCTGCTGTTGCTGTGCCTGTGTCATAGGCTGGCAGCTGCAGCTCCGAATCATCCCTTAGCCCAGGAACTTACATGTGCTACAGGTGTGGTCTTGAAAAGGAAAAAAAAAGGTTGGAAAAAAGATTTGCCAGGCACATACTAACTAAAAGAAAACTGAAGTAGATTGTGTTAAATTTAGATGCTGTAGTCTCTACTGAGTATAATGAAAAGGATTTATACAATGGTGAGTTTGTTTTAGTTCTTAGGAAGATATCTAAACTTGTATGTACATATGCTCAAAATACATAAAGCATACATTGAAAGAATTATAAGGAAAAATAAACTCACAATTTGGTGGACCTTTTTAGTACAGTTTCCAGTGATTATAAGTCAAAAAGACCAACAGTTTGTAAAACTATTGAGGATTTTAAAATGCAATATTTGAGAGGTCCCTGTGGCACAGCAGGTTAAGGATCTGGCATTGTCACTGCAGTGGATCAGGATGTTGCTGTGCCACGAGTTTGATTCCTGGCTCCAAAACTTCTGTACACTATGGGTGTAGACAAAAAACAAAAACCAAAATCCCCACAAAATTAACCAGATTATCACTTGTAATTGTTAAAAGAATAAATCGTAGTGGCAATTATAAAATTTTCAGAAATGATAATTTAAATGATCATATTAAAATTGTGGGATTCAACCTAATGTTTTTGTTTGTTTTTGTTTTTGTTTTGTTTTGTTTTGTTTTTGTATTTTTGCTATTTCTTTGGGCTACTCCCGTGGCATATGGACGTTCCCAGGCTAGGGGTCTAATCAGAGTTGTAGCTGCCAGCCTACTCCAGAGCCACAGCAACGCGGGATCCGAGCCCTGTCTGCAACCTACACCACAGCTCATGGCAACACCGGATCATTAACCCACTGAGCAAGGGCAGGGATCGAACCCGCAACCACATGGTTCCTAGTCGGATTCGTTAACCACTGCGCCATGACGGGAACTCCCCTAATGTTTTTTTAAATCTTATTTTATTTAAATGTTAAGTTCAAGAAGTAATAAAAATATCATCAAAATAGACAAACTGTGGAATTCCTTGGTGGCTCAGCAGTTCCAGCAGATTCAGTCCTTGGCTCTGGAACTTCTACATGCTGTGGGTGCCAAAAAAAAAAAAAAAAAAAAAACCCAAACCAAAACTGTACAAGGAAGTAAATAATTAAGAACAGAAATCAATGAAATAGAAAGTGACATTTCAGAAAAAGTACATTAAATTGGCATACTCTTGGCAGGTTGAATCAGAAAAAGGGAGATGGTATCCATATACACTTTTAGAGTGAAATGAGGAAATGAGGAACATCAGATATTAAAAAGATCAATAGACAAGTCTATTGATAATATTTCATGCTAATATATTTGGAATTAGAGGAAGCAAATTCCTAGAAAAAATTTTTTTTCTCAAAATCTTGAATAACCTCTAACCATTAAAGGAAATTTAATTGGTTTTAAAAACTACATCCAGGAGTTCCCTGGCAGCTCAGCAGGTTAAGGATCCAACATTGTCACTGCAGTGGCTGTGGTTACTGCTTTGGTGCAGGTTCATTTCATGGCCCTGGAACTTCCACATGCCATGGGTGTGACTAAAACAAAAAAAACAAAACTATATCCATAAAACAAAAACCCTTCCTTCCACATAACAGTTGTGGTAATAGTAGCAACAGCAGCAGAACTCAAACTCATCACCAGGAGATTTTTAAAAAATCATTTAAGTGGCAAATAATGCTGATAATCAGCAGACTTTTACAGATTATAGAAAAGGAATGCGTGCTCCACATTTTTCATTATGAGCAGAGTATAATCTTCATAGAGAAGCTAGACAAAATCAAAGGCAAGAAAGAAGAATTACAGGCTAATTTAATTTAAAATATAGTCATGTAAGTCCCATATAAAATAAGCATAGACAGTATACAGAATGATAGTGAGCAAATTGGCTTTATATTAGGATTACAAAAATGGATTAACATTAGAAAACGTTAGCAGTAGACCAGGATTTGTGGAAATTCACAGTAAAATTAAAAAGTAGATGTATAAAAAGGCTGTTTGATAAAATTCTATATAATTTGTGATAGAAACTCAGTATTTGCAAGAGAAAGGAACTTCCTTATACTAATACAGTTATGTATGCTGCTGCACTTATGGTGAAATGATGAAGCATTCTCTTTCAAGTTAGGAACCTTAAAAGATGTCACTTCTATGCAGGAAAAAGGCAAGTATGCTATTTCTCATCAGCATTAACTAGAGGCCTTAGTGGAATAAAATAACTGGAATAAAAGTTAGTAGAATAGAATAAGACAAATAAAATATAAAATATAAAAGGATTAGAAAAGAGAAAGAAAACTGAAATTATTTTTAGATGTTACGACTGCCCGTGCAGGAAAAACGCAAAACATTGTACAGATTCGTTTCTAGAACAAATAAGAAAATTCTGCAAAGTTGCTAGATAGATCAGTGTGTGAATGTCTGCTAGTCTAATTTCAAAAGATTTTAATTTGTAGCTTTAACAAAGACGTGAGCTACCTAGAAATGTAATAACAATGTATATGACCTTATGTTGAACATCACTGTAATTTACAGAAAGGTATAAAAGAAGTCTTAAATATGTTGCATTATTTGTAATGTTTGTGGGATGGGGAAACTCAGTATCATCATGGAGTCAGTCCCCTACATACTAAGAGATAATCCAGTCAAAATAGAAACTGCGTGGGTGTATAATTTGACAAATTGATTTTTGAAGAAGAATAAGAAAGTGAGGACTTATCTTACCTGGTATTAAGACAGTGTTTCATATGTCCCTTTGTAATCAGGCAAGGATAGACAAAAGGACATACGGAAGTAATAAAGAATTTAATTCACTTCATGCATAAACATAAATTACAGGCAGAATAAAGATCTAAATCTGAAAAGCAAATCTTTTTGGGGGGCCACATACATGACATTTGGAGGTTCCTGGGCTAAGAATCACCCTACACCACAGCAGTGCTGCAGTGACAACACTGGGTCCTTAACCCACCGTGCCACAGAAGGAACTCCTGAAAAGCAAATCTTTAGAATTTCATTTGAAAATATAAAACAATGTCTTAATCTCAATGTAGAAAAGAATTTAAGAAATATCTAGAGAGCACAAGCCAAATAGGAAAAGATTGATAGATTATATTAAAATTAAAATTTATATGCTGTAAGACAACATAAACATTGTAAAAAAATATAGGCTAATATATGTTATGCACATAATGGACAAATGTTTAGTGTATAGAATTGATAGAGAAACTGCAGATAAGGCAAAACAGCTCATTTGAAAAATGGCAGAGATAGTATTTACTGAAAATCATTTTGTATATGTGCACGGAGGCATGTACAAGACAATTGAATATCTTATGAATAGGGGAATGAGTTAAAAAGCTATAGCAGGAGTTCCTGTCATGGCTCAGCAATTAGCGAACCCAACTAGCATCCATGAGGTCGTTTTTTCGATCCCTGGCCTCGCTCAGTGGGTTAAGGATCTGATGCTGCCGTGAGCTGTGGTGTAGATTGCAGACACGGCTCGTATATGGAGTTGCTGTGGCTGTGGCGTAGGCCAGTGGCTACAGCTCCAATTCGACCCCTGGCCTGGGAACCTCCATATGCCGCAGGTGCGGCCCTAAAAGACAAAAAGACCAAAAAAAAAAAAAAAGCTGTAGCATATTAATATTGAAATGGTAAACAGCTAGAAATGAATGAAATAATATAGCACAAAGCATCAATGCAGGTAACTCTAAAAATATGCTGATGGAGTTCCCGTGGTGGCGCAGTGGTTAATGAATCCGAATAGGAACCATGAGGTTGCGGGTTCGGTCCCTGCCCTTGCTCAGTGGGTTAAGGAACCAGCGTTGCTGTGAGCTGTGGTGTAGGTTGCAGACGCGGCTCAGATCCCGAGTTGCTGTGGTTCTGGTGTAGGCCGGTGACTGCAGCTCCGATTCAACCCCTAGCCTGGGAATGTCCATGTGCCGCGGGAGCAGCCCAAGAAATAGCAAAAAAAGACCAAAAAAAAAAATGCTGAGTGTGAATTTCAGGATATATACAATCTTCCTACTCTGTAATTTTTTTTTTTTTTTTCTTTTTAGGACCACACTTGTGGCACATGGAAGTTCCCAGGCCAGTGGTCAAATCGGAGTCGCAACTGCCATCCTATACCACAGCTCATGGCAACACTGGCCTCTTAACCCACTGAGAGAGACCAGGGATTGAACCTACATCCTCATGAATACTAGTTGGGTTCCACTGAGCCACAGCAGGAACTCCCTGTAACATGTTTAAACTGGAATAGTGATTCCATTTTAGATCTTTGGTACTAATTCTTTCTATCATCAAAGTCTCTTAGAAACTTTTTTTCTTAAGGGTTTTTTTTTGTTTTTTTTTGTTGTTGTTGTTTTTTTTTGTCTTTTTGCCACTTCTTGGGCCGCTCCCGCGGCATATGGAGGTTCCCAGGCTAGGGGTCGAATCGGAGCTGTAGCCACCGGCCTACACCACAGCCACAGCCACTCGGGATCCGAGCCACGTCTGCAACCTACTCCACAGCTCACGGCAACGCTGGTTCCTTAACCCACTGAGCAAGGGCAGGGATCGAACCCGCAACCTCATGGTTTCTAGTCGGATTCGTTAACCACGGAGCCATGATGGGAACTCCCCTTAAGGTATTTTTTTCTTGTGCTTTTTTTTTTTCTTTTCATGCTTTTGAAAATACTATTGAATAGTATGGACTCTGCTATGTTTCTTAAGTCTTTGGATTTAAATTGTGTTCTGAGATGTGCTTTGAGAAAATCTGCTTTCACATAGCTGCCCCAAAACTCTTGTCTTTGTTCACCTTGGATTCGCCAATTCTATCAACACTAGAACCCAGTTCATTCTCTTAAGATGTTTTGGTTCTTTTGGTCTTGGAGTGAAATAGCATGTATTTGTACTTAGCTGAACTGACTTTGCAGTTAGCTTTACAGTGACTTTGTATGTCCTTTTCTGTTTAATAAACATTTATTCACCCTATACTATGAAGGAGATATGAAGGTAATTATCTTTGCTTGGAAGAGATCTTATGGTTTACTAAACCAGTTAATTTTATTTTTCTAGTTTCTTTTTTTTTCTTTTCCTTCGCCTTTTTTCAAATTACTCAACGAATTTATTACATTTATAGTTGTACAATGATCATCACAATCTAATTTTATAGGATTTCCATCCCACAACCCCAGCGCATTCCCCTACCCCCTGCACTGTCTCCTTTGGAAACCATAAGTTTTTCAAAGTCTGTGAGTCAGTGTCTGTTCTGCAAAAAAGTTCAGTCTGTCCTTTTTTCAGATTCCACATGTCAGTGAAAGCATTGGATGTTGGTGTCTCATTGTCTGACTTCACTCAGCATGATAATTTCTAGGTCCATCTGTGTTGCTAAAGATGCCAGTATTTTGTTCTTTTAATGGCTGAGTAATTCTCCATTGTGTATATGTACCACATGTTCTTGATCCACCCCTCTGTCGATGGACATTTGGGTTGTTTCCATGTCTTGGCTATTGAAAATAGTCCTGCAATGAACACTGAAGTACATGTGTCTTAGCGAGTTGTGGTTTTCTCTGGATAGATGTCCAGGAGTGGGATTGCTGGATCAAGTGGTAGTTCTATGTTTAGTTTTCTGAGGAATCTCCATGCTGTTTTTCACAGTGGTTGCACCAATTTACATTCCCACCAACAGTGTACTAGGGTTCCCTTTTCTCTACACCCTCTACAGCACTTATTGTTTGTAGACTTTTTGCTGATGGCCGTTGTAAACCAGTTAACTTTAGGAGAAAATTTGCTTTGCACATTTCATTTTATTCTAATTGAGTCCTAGACAGTTTCCTCTTTCATTTACTAAAGAGTGGCTTTTTGAATAAAAGCATTATTTCATTTTTCATATGGAGGAGTGTATAATATAGATACTGTTTGTTTTTCAGAATTTAAATAAGCAAGCATATGATTTGGCAAAGGCTTTACTGAAGAGGACAGCTCAAGCTATTGAACCATATATTACCAATGTAAGTCTTGTAATTGGTTGTCAGAAATAACAGCCAAAATTTTAAAAACTACTAGAAGCAAAATTTCGTCAAGTACACACTTTAAAATTTTGTATTTTTTAATCATTAAGTGTATTTTCTTTCTCCTTATTATTTGAAATTATTATTTTAATATTTTCTGAAAGTTAAGCTCTCATTTTCTTTTGTTCATTTCATTTTCTCACATTGCCTAGGGACTAAAACAGTTTTTATTTTGGTTATTAGCAAGATACACTTTCTGTTGTTGGATACTGAGTTAGATATAATTAGATAAAATATATGGAACTTTTCATTATTCAGAGAAATTGCTTACAAAAAAGCTCTTTTGGAATTAAACTAATTTGTACAGGAAGAAGATCCGACCTAACATCAGGACATAGAAGTCAAAGACGGCAGGCATGAATGATAGCAGTAACAGTGAAAGTTGCCTATCTTGCTATCCCTGGGGTAGATCCCATATTAAACCTACCTCTTCTGAGGAAAGGGGAAGAATTGCAATGAATTGAGCTCTTTCATTATCATCTCAAATCTACTTATTTATGATCAGCCATCTTCTATTTATTTTCATAGGTGTGTTTTCCCTGTTAGGTTCACTGATAGGAGCTTATGAGTTGCACTACCCTAGATGGCAACATTCACGTTGTATTACATGGCATAAAAATAAGAAAATAACAGTATACTATGTTGATACATTTTCTGGATTGGGAAAATAAATATTTGATTGGGAATAAAAGAAAATCTAGAACACCATCTTAATGTTGGCCTATGGAATTGTGTAGCAGGTCTGTCTTTCTACCTGCTTTCTACTTTTACCCACATCTAGTGACATAAAGGATATAAATGCCTTACTGAAAAAAGAGAACAAAAGCCTTTTATAATTACTGTTGTGTTTAATTTCCTGAAGTATATTGAAGGAGAATTTTTCTTGAAGTATACAAAATTTAAGTCAGTATATAAAATACATCATGAAAAGATGTACTTTGAAAAGTAACATACTTTATGGAGTAATACCTTGGATTTTTGTTTCTGGCTTATGGCCTTAAATAATTTTAAGCACTTGATGATTTGGAAAAAATGTATTTGATTTATAAAGAAATTGTTTTAGCACATGAACTTTTAGAATTTGGAGATTCAAATTGAGTAATCTGTCTTAATAGCTCCAGTCAGATTGCCAGGGAATTCCAAATACTGATTTCTGCAAGTTTTGTGAGTCTTGGGTATTGGCTGGGATAAATTGGTTAGATGAATGGATTGAGTCCTTTTGTTATTGACTACTGGCACTTGAGCTTTGTAGAACTAAATGTAATTTAAGTATTCTGTGATGACATACCCCTTCCCTTGTCCTTGCTTCAAGTGCCCCTGAATGACTCTCTCCATGGCCATTATATAAACTAGGTGAGCTCCTCCTGGTGGTCATTTATTTAAAGTGGTATTGCCAAGCCAGATGGTTTTTAGGGGAAACTTACCTTTTTTTGGATGCCTTTTTCTGGCATAAAAATAAAACACTACACTATGTTGATTTGTTTTTTGGATTTGGAAAATAAAAGGAAAAAAAGGTTAAGATGGAATGATGGTGTTTATTGAAACTGGGTGATTAGGTTCATTAGACTATACTCTCAACATTTGTGTATGTCTGAATGTATTTGTAATAAGAGTTGAAAGAAGGTAGAGGAAATATTTTTAACAATCTTAGATAAGTCAAAATAAAAACATTTCTCTGTCACTTACACCTTATGTTAATTTCCTGTTCTTGTTCTTGCCTACAGAAATAGACAACCTCTTCCATACTTTGTTCTTATATTTATCTCAGAAGCTGGGGGTGAGATGGGGGTACAGGAAGCACTGGATTAGTAGAATGATCTGAGCACACTTTCAGTTATGATTTATTCCCACTACTTTGTTATTATGTTTTCATCTTTCCCTGTTTTCCAGTCCTTTGCCTTATTTGAGAGTTAGCTAAGAAGTCATTAAGAATTGCTGGGTTTTTTTCCCCTTTCTTTCCTTATAAATCATCTTATTTTTCTACCTCAAGCCTATACAGTTACATGTAGAATGCTCCCTGGTGAGATTAATTGTCTTGTGGGATTTTAATACAGTTGAAAATCATTCTCAGCCTTTTTGGACTTATGCATATAATAGCCATTATTTATTTATTCTTCTAGTAGAGAATTAGCAAGCAAAAATAGAGGTAAGATATCAAGGTATTTATATATATGTATGAAAATATATATATGATGTAATATATAGGGTAATATATAGGATATCAAGATATAGTAACCCTACTTCTGTCTCTTACTTGTATCTTTTTTCACTAATATTTATAGACAGATTCAAATTTGTTCTATATAGGTACTGATTCTTATGTATGTAAAATTTAAGAAGTCACTGTAGTGTTGTAGACTATTTTTAAAAATAAAGTTTGTTATAATTTGACAACTCAGGAAACTAAAAAGGGTATATATATTTAAAAAGGTGCTTCAGTATCAAAAACAAAAAATACATAGTGACAGTTCAAAAATTTCCTGAATGGATTACTTCTTGGTGTGCTATTTTTGACTAGATCTTTCTCTTTTTTTTTGGTCTTTTTCGGGTTGCACCTGTGACATATGAAAGTTCCCAGGTTAGGGGTTGAATTGGAGCTGCAACTGCAGGCCTACACCACAGCTCACGTCAATGCTGAATCCTTAACCCACTGGCTGAGGCCAGGGATCAAACCTGCAACCTCATGAATACTAGTCGGGTTCATTACTGCTGAGCCACAATGGGAACTCCAATTTTGTACTAGATTTTTTTTTTGGCCGAATCTGCTGGGCATGTGTAAGTTCCCAGGCCAGAGATCAAACCAGAGCCACAGCAGTGACAAAGCTGGATCCTTAACCCACTGGGCCGCCAGAGAACTCTTTTATTAGATCTTTTTAATGAAAAGTTTTAGAGGATGACACAGAATTTTGTTGGACTGAAAAATCTATCAGGTTTAAATTGCTTAATTTCATTTTGCCTCAGTTATTGGAGTGGATGGTTGGGATGATTGTAGAGAATGTATTAATTAGTGTGAAAAGACTTTTAATTAAAATTGATCTTTTAAATCCATGGTAGGATTTTTTACTGACGCTTAACTTACTCCTACTCCTTTCATTAGGAGGCAGTTTTTATTTAATTTGTAATGTGAAAATTAGTTACCCATTTGTAAATGAAAGATAATGTTTTCTGGAAGGAAATACTTCATTCAACTCTATATCTGCTTTCTCCACTAAATCGTAAGCCCTCAGGGAGGTTGTTTTACTAATACTTGTATCATAGTACCTGTTACATACATATTATTCATCCATTTACTAAATCTACATTGGATACCTCTGTCAGGCACTGTGTTAGGCTCTTGTTATACAGTGGAGAAGACTGACTTGGAGATAGATGGAGATTATAAGTGTCAAAAAAAATGTTTTTGACAGAATTTGTAAGAAGTTAAGCCAGGGGATTTTTTTCTTCCATTTTCTTTCTTTCTTTTGTTCATTCCTCCTTTTGTTCTTCCTTCCTTCCTTCCTTCCTTCTTCCTTCCCTCCCTCTCTCCCTCCTTTCATTTCCTTTCGTTTCCTTTCCTTTCCTTTCGTTTCCTTCCCTCCCTTCCTTCCTTCCTTCCTTCCTTCCTTCCTACCTACCTACCTACCTATCTTCCTTCCATCCGGTCTGTCTGTCTGTCTTTTTTATAGGGCTGTACCCATGGCACATGGAAGATCCCAGGCTAAGGGTCAGATTGGAGCTACAGCTGCCCACCTACACCACAGCCACAGCAACACGGGATCTGAGCCACGTCTGCAGCCTACACCACAGCTCACAGCAACGCCAGATCCTTAAGCCACTGAGCAAGGTGGGATTGAACCTGAGTCCTCATGGATACTAGTCAGGTTCATTAACCACTGAGCCACTACGGGAGCTCCTTTTTCCATTTTTAAACGAGTTTTTCCCAGACAGGTAGAAGAAGAGGATGGCTGGGTCATTGAGGTTGCCAAATTTGAAAGAATTACTGTTTTTCGTTAAGGAAAGGTAGATATGATTTTAAACAGGAGAAAATTTATGAATGAAAACAACAAAGCCATTTTATTTTTAACCTGAATGAGAATATAACCTTTGATGAATATAACCATGAAATTCTTTTCCCACAAAAATGAAGAAGAAGGAGGACAAGTTATTTTTCAAACCAATAAAGAACAGTAGAATAAATTTGTTCTTTTCTCCCCTTCATGACTAGGTATTTGGTACAAATGTATAGATCTAAAAAGCTTCACCTAAGAACAACCCGAGAGCAGTTCTCAGTGGGTTTAGAATCCAACATGGTGTCTGTGAGGATGCAAGTTCTATCCCAGCCTCACTCATTGGGTTAAGGATCCAGTGTAGGTCTCAGATGTGGCTTGGATCCAGTGTTGGCTGTGGTGTAGGCTGGCAGCTGCAGCTTCGATTCAACTCCTAGCCTGGGAACTTCCATATGCCTCAGGTGTGGCCATAAAAAGAAGGAAAGGAAAAGGAAAAAAAGAGAACAATTCGAGAACTAAAAGTAAGCAGAGAAGACACTGAGGTGTAAAGTCCTTGACTTTGTACTTTCTGGATAGAAAACCTCATTCAGCCAAGTTATATGTTAACTGTCACAGAGAGAAGAGTTCAGGACAGCTTATGCAGTGGGGAGAATCCTTAACTCCTTCTTCAAGGAAACAGAAGATACTGTTGAGAATATGTGGTATATGCTCTCGGTTAATTTTTTTTCCATATTTGGAAGACTTTAAATAGAAAGGAACTTGATCTTTATGCCATGTATCTTTACCATTTTTGTAGCGATGTGATGAGTGGTCTGCATGTGGAAACTAGTTAAGAGCTGGCTGCTTATAGAAAAAGTTCAAATTTGGATTCTCTTTGTGTATGCTGTTAATTAGATTATAATTAAAAGCCTATAAGCCTTATACATATATGTGCATTGTTTATCAGAATATAAAAGACAAAATATGAAAGATGTTGTTTTATGTTGTAAATGTAAAATTACATGTTTTAAAAATGGAATTGCCTCCTGCTGTGAAGGTGCAAAGCTTTGACTTGGGTGGTGGTGTTGCCTGTACTGGTCGGCTGAATAGAATGTGACCTCTTGCCCTTAAGAAATTTATCTAGTAGAGAAGTAAGATGGGTATACAAATAACTCTAACACAGGATAAAATATGGTAAGCACCAAATAGGGAATAAAGTATATTTGGTAAGTAAGGTGTTTATTGATATGCTGATTGACGAGTCAGTACAAAGTACCTGTCTTTTATCATATACAAACTGAATTCCATGTTTTATTTTTTTATGTAGCCTATAGTGGTTTCCTACCGACTGTTTAAAAAATGTTTTAATATACCTCTTATGACTTTGTATAAAATGATAATGAATTGGATAATAAGATTTTAGAAAATTTAGATAAGCAATGGGATCTTGCTGTATAGCACTGGGAACTACTATGTCTGGTGACTTGTGATGGAGCATGATAACGTGAGAAAAAAGAATATATACATGTATGTGTGACTGGGTCACCTTGCTGTGCAATAGAAAATTGACAGAACAATGTAAATCAGCTATAATGGAAAAAATAAAAATCATTACAAACCTCCCCAAAAAAAGATTTGAGAAAATTTTTATCTACTGTGGTTTCTATTCTATTAATGATAAATTTTCTTTCTCAAAAGTTTTTTAATCAGGTTCTGATGCTTGGGAAAACATCTATCAGCGATTTGTCAGAGCATGTCTTTGACTTAATTTTGGAGCTCTATAATATTGATAGTCATTTGCTGCTCTCAGTTTTACCCCAGCTTGAATTTAAATTGAAGGTAACTATTCTAAAATAATATGATTTTATCAACCAGATTAGCAAGTAGCATTATTTATAGCTTTTTAATACTTATAGCGGTTTAAATTGAATGTTCCAGATGTGCTGGTATATTACTGTTACTTACTTACATGTTTGTGCCTTGCCTATTTGTGTGTCTCTGGTGCCTGGCATGATGCCTAGCAGGTAGAATCTGCTTAATTAATGATTAGCAGGTTGATATTTTCCAGATAAACTCTAGGTCGTGACTGACCTTTGAGGTCATAGCTATATATCAGACTTGTGTTTTTAAGAGGTACATTGGTTCCAGGACCCCTTGATTATGCCATAAAAGTAGTTTAGGGTCTGTTATCCACATAGGGTGAATTATTTTACCTTTATAAATACTAACTTGTATTTGTCTATCCTTTCTTGAAAGCTCTTTGGCTTTTCACATGATTTTCTGAAATCTTTTGGTAACATGTCCTTATTTCCTTGACATTAAATTATGCCATAATGTTAAATTTCATGTATGTAGCTTTGGTAAATATATTCTCTTTCAAATTACTATATACATGTTAAATAAAGCTGGTTATAATTAATTCTCTTGATGAACCCCACTGTAGCACCCAGAAAAGTTTTCAAATTATTTCTGTATTGAATTTCTTGTTTCTAAAGTTTTGGGTTTATGTCTGAAAACTAAAGAATAAACAGTTTATGGGGTTCCCGTCATGGTACAGTGGTTAACGAATCCAACTAGGAACCATGAGGGTGCGGGTTCGATCCCTGCCCTTGCTCAGTGGGTTAAGGATCTGGCATTGCCATGAGCTGTGGTGTAGGTTGCAGACGCAGCTTGGATTCTTCGTTGCTGTGGCTCTGGTGTAGGCCAGTGGCTACAGCTCCGATTCGACCCCTAGCCTGGGAACCTCCATACGCTGCGGGAGTGGCCCAAGAAATGGCAAAAAGACAAAAAAAAAAAAAGATTAAACAGTTTATGTTGGCAGTGTAAATACCCCCAGAATGCAGCAGATAATCATTCTCATTTTTATTCTGGAGTATATTTTTGGTGTATTTCACAAGTGAGCCATTTATTGACTGGCCTTGCTCTGCTCCCTCCCCCCCTTTCAGATAGTTAGCAATTTTGATGAGGCAAGGTGCAGTCATACTTTTATTTATTGGTTTGATTATCTCTAAATATCTCTAAAATATTGAATACTATAAGAAATACAAAAATAAAGAATTATCATCCCTGCTTTCAGCAAATTTGACATCTGTTGTGGGAGGAAGAGGGAGAAAAATCCATAGCTAATAAGAGGCTAGATAATATAAATATCATAAAGGATACAGACAGCATATGACTGAAGCAAGGAAATAGCATGCAGAAGCATAAAGAAGTAGGAAGGTGCTGGGTGAATTTGTAGAACACAAAGAATTACAGTTGCATGATACCATAAAGCAAGTTTAAATCTTGGTTGCACATTAGAATCTTTACTTGTGGGGCCTTAATAAACAAGCAGATGTCCTAGACCATTTGATCAGAATTTCTGGCAGTAGAGTCCAGGAATGAGTTTTTGGTTTTGTTTTGTTTGTTTGTTTTAAAACATAAAAGGTCATCCTAATGTTCAGCCAGGGTTGAAAAGTACTTTTTTTGAGGAATAATCAAAGAAATAATAGAGATGAGTCAGATCATACTGTAGGGGGCTTTGAATGCTAGGCTGAGGCACTGGTTTAAAACTTCAAAAGAATTTAAAAGGAAATCTGAGCGTTCTCTTGTGGCACAGTGAGCTAAGGATCCAGCATTGTCACTGCAATGGCTTGGGTCACTGTTGTAGCACAGGTTTGGTCTTTGGCCTGGGAACTTCCACCCGCTGCAGGTGTGGCCAAAAAGAAAAAAAATCTGTACAGTGCTGTCCATAGTACCTAGAATATTGGTGCTTTTTGACAATCTCTGTCACATTTTATGTTGAAGTTCCTATTATGGCTGACATATTAATTAAAATACTGTGTTGTTTGTTGGAGGTACCAGAATCAATAATATAATTTGAGTTCTTGTCCCCAGACTACCCATAGTGTATATATAAAGCAGAAATTTTACTTTTTACTTGTTCAAGACTTGATCACATTGTTGAACTCTATTATGAATCTGGTCTGTGTAGATGAACTAACTTTCCTATAGGGAGATATAGTGCATATTTATTTCTGCAAAGGCTTAACCAATACCATCATGCATAATTCCCTGTTTACTGTAAGCCTGGTCTCTATCAGTTTCTGTTCTTAAAAACCACAAGCAATTTTTTAAGGATCCAAATAGGTTTGATGTGAGTTAGTTTTTGAATTTGACTTTGAATAGAAATAAGCCTCAATTTTAAGAGGGGCTAATAACTTAATCACATCAAACTTTGGAATGAATTTTCCAAAGGGGGGTACTGCTTTAATGTAATTTGAGATGGTTAGAGTATTTGAGAGGACATTTAATTTTGTGAAGAATATATGGAACATTTTGTGATTTTTCAGCTGAAGTTGATGAAACTTCTGTGAAATTGGAGATTAAGGGAAATCATGGGAAGATTATTCTGGGTGTACCTCTGGTTTTAAAGTTGTGGTTGTGTTTTATTTTAGAGCAATGATAATGAGGAACGCCTTCAAGTTGTTAAACTACTGGCAAAAATGTTTGGGGCAAAGGATTCAGAACTGGCTTCTCAAAACAAACCACTTTGGCAGTGTTACTTGGGCAGGTATATGGTTTTGGTGTCCTTTTTAAAAGTAATATGTATTTACATCTACTTATTAAACAAAATCCACATTTAAGATTGTTCTGTGAAATCATAAAAATGAAGAGTTTTTCATGTTTTGAAATTTTTTGAATACTGATGGTGATTTGCCATGTTTTTAGCATCCCCCTTTTTATTTTGTCCTCAGTAATTTTTAAAAGATGATAGATACATTTAATATTTATTAATATTTATTTCACAAGGTATTATAATCATGAAATTAAAGCATATTATTACATAGCAGTGGTTAATTCCAACTGAAAATACATCATTGTGAGATATAGCCCCTCCACAAAAAATTGTATTTGATTAGATTATTTATAGATAATGTAAGGATGAGGGTATCCATAGCATGAATAAATGGTCATGTATATTCCCCTACTGACCTTTCTGCATTTCTCATCATAATGAGGAAATGATAACCTGGGTTTCTTATAATGCTTTTAATGATATAGAAACCACCTTGCAGTTGGCTGCAGAATTTTGAGTATGTTTGTATAATTTTTTTCTGTGAGAAGATTTTATTTTATTTCATTACATTTCTAAAGATATCTGACCCTGAGTATCTTAAAACCACTTCCAAGTGCCCTGGCTGAAGCCTGCTTTGACCCTGAGGATAGATTCCCCCACCCCTTTTTGTTATTACGCTCATAGTAAATAATGCAAATAGGTCATAAATAAATAGGATTTAAGATTGTTAATGTCTTTGCTTTGTATTGGAATATTTTGGAGTTCCTGTCATGGCTCAGCAGAAACAAATCTGACTGGTATCCATGGTGACGCAGGTTCTATCCCTGGCCTTGCTCAGTGGGTTAAGGATCTGGTGTTGCCGTGAGCTGTGGTGTAGGTTGCAGACTCGGCTCAGATCCAGGGTTGCTTTGGTGTAGGCCAGGGGCTACAGCTCCCATTCTACCCATAGCCTGGAATCTCCATATGCCATAGGCATGGTCCTAAAAAAAAGAAATATTTTCATTGTTATCACCACTTTTCTATTTCATTATCAGAACTATCAGTGATTATAATAGATTTAATCTCCTCTGGTTTTCTTTACCTAATTTTTTAAGTGAAAACATAAACCTTTATAAATGCTTGTTAAGACTTAAATTCTTACTCTTATTATCGCTTATGTGTCTCAATAGTAATATTTAACAAAATGTGTTAAACTAATATTAGCCCATTGTCATTTTGAGTTTGATTTTCTAGATTTTGTTTTCTCCCCATAAATACAGTGGAAAGATTTAGGGCAAGAGGGCAAAAAATTTTATGTTTAATTAAATTATACAACTAAAGTTAAAGTATTTAATGTGTTAAAACAAACATACAATTTTACATATAGACATTTAATATTTAAATATTTAATACATTTAAGTCAGGGCTTAGATTAGCCAGACTTTATTTCCTCGGATTATAGGAGGAAAAATCCTAATTAAAGTTTGTTACCTTTCTCTTACATTGTTATTTTTCCTTTTATTATAAGTGACATAAAACTTGTATATTATTACCAATTTTAAGTAGCTAAAGTATTTTTAAAGATGCTTTTTAATGAAGTACACATTTAGTTGAGAATGGTAAAATATACAGTGATTGAGTATTTTCAAAACACTCAGGAAACCATGAGACCAAAGTCTAGATTTTATATATGTGTGAATGTGTGTGTGTGTGTGTGTGTGTGTATTTATTTATTTTTTTTGCTTTTTAGGGCCTTACCCTCCGCACACGGTGGTTCCCAGGCTAGGGGTCTAATCAGAGAGCTACAGCTGCTGGCCAACGCCACAGCCACAGCAACGCCAGATCTGAGCCATGTATGTGACCTACACCGCAGCTCACGGCAATGCCGCATCCTTAACCCACTGAGTGAGGCCAGGGGTTGAACCCACAACCTCAAGGTTCCTAGTCAGATTCATTTCTGATGCACCATGACGGGAACTCCCATAACTTTTTTTGATTGTACTTCAAAGCAATTTTTTCCTGATAATAAGCTTTTATTAGTGATTTGTTGCTCATTTAGAAGACTTCTTTTTTGTTTTGATGTTAGATTTTGTTTCTTTCCTTTTTTTGCTTTTTTTAGGGCTGAATATGAGGCATGTGGAAGTGCCCAGGCTAGGGGTCTTACTGGAGCTACAGCTGCTGGCCTATGCCACAGCCACGGCAACACAGGATCTGAGCCTTGTCTGCAACCTGCACCACAGCTTGTGTCAGCAGCACATCCTTAGCCCGCTGAGCAAGGCCAGAGATTGAATCCATATCCTCATGGCTGCTAGTCGGCTTCATTACTACTGAGCCGCAACTCCTAGATTTTTTTCATGTGGTATTGGATGATACAAGATTTGGAAACTTTTTGTTGTTTCACAGTTAAGACATGAAAATGTTGAATGGAAAATTCTTATATCACTTTTAAGGTTCTTGTTGCTACTTAAAGATTAAAAAACCAAAAAAAATCACTGTTTTAGTCCATAATGAACTTATGTGTATGGACTGTAAACTTTATGGTGCAGAGACAACTAGACACCCTGTGCTTCCTGAGGAAGGAACACAATGTCAAAACCAAGTAGTCAGTAGTCCTGCTAAAAAAATCAACCTGAATGTGGTCATAGTTTGCAGGATTTGAGAGAGAGGAACATGTTAATTGACATCAGTTAGCAGTCTATAAACTGGAAAAACTCTACAAACACAAAACAGTTGCTTCACCAGATTGTAAGTGACAAGAAAAAGAGAGAAGGAAATATAAGAGTAGAAAGAAAGTACTTAAATGCATTGAACAATTTAAACTTTGTAGCATTACATACTAAGATATTTATATTTCCATGTAAAAATTTGCTTTGGTATTAGTGGAAATACGGTGGTTCACTTGATAGGAGTAATTTGGGCACACTTTTAGTGTCATTTAAAATAACACAGGGTTGGTGCAAAGTCTACCAAACATTTGTGAATATCTTATATTTAAGAAAGAATGACTTGAGGAAAAGTTTTTGTTTCAGCATGGGAATAGATAATGTGTGTGTGAACTGTGTATATACATATACTTGCATAAACAGTCATATTTGAAAGTATAATATTTAATATTCATAAGGAAAAATTTTGTCATTCCATTTCTTGCATTTGAGCCAAAATGAATATTCTTTAAACATACACCTTAAAAGTACATAATTCTCACAGGAAATCCTCCTGGTTTAATACAGAGGTTCCAAAGCTTTCATTACATATACAGTATATCAAAAGCTTTGTTAAAATATTCTGGCTCTGCTTTGAATTACCCTGCATAAATTTTTTTCTCTTTTAATTAGAGAAATAAATATAAATTGAGGGCAGATTAAACACATACCTGTTTCTCTTATTTTAAAGATTACTCTGCCTTTCTGTTTTATCAGGTTTAATGATATCCATGTTCCAATCCGCCTGGAATGTGTGAAATTTGCTAGCCATTGTCTCATGAACCATCCTGATTTAGCAAAGGACTTAACAGGTACTGTATACCTATAAGGGTAAATATTCCTAAATGCTTGCTGGTGAAGAAGTCAGTTGCATATATAGGGGGAAAACCTTTTGTTGTTGTTGTTTGTGATGATGATGTATGAAATCTTCTTTCAGTCTGTCATTGTGGAAGTTACTGTCTGAAGCTAGAATTTTTTCTTCCTGGTGCCTCCATAGGCTAGAAGCACCTGTATAAAAAGTAGTGTCATCAGAGACAATATTGGTTTCTAAATTTAAGAACAATTCCAAAAATATTTCTGACATTTGGATTTGAACAGGTCTTGACTTTGAATAGATTATGAGACTTTAATGGTCTTTAGTATTTTGAGAACTTAGGTGGGAGTCATTATTTTATAGACTAATTTAACCATACTTAATGGAGGTAACTTTTCTGAAATCTATATATTTATAACATATTTCAGAACTTTGCATTTTTATAGTAATTAATATCGTATCTTGACTGTTGCTGTTCTGTTAAATGTGTTACAGTTATGAAATAGTTCAGAAAATACAGATGAATCTAACAGCCACTGTCTTCCTCAGAAATGTTGGCATTTTGCTATAATAGCTTAGGAGACTTTTTAAAAAAAGGAATGTTATAGTTGAATGCTGTTCACAAACTTCTGCTTCTGCAAAGATATCCTCTCTGTTGAATTTGAACTGAATCCTATTCATGTTTTTCTATCTATGCCACATGTATATCTGTTCATGTATATAGTGTTGCTATGTGATTTCAAAATTTTATTGAGATGATAAAATTTGATGTAGTTGAGTTTTTACTGCTATCTTATTTTGTGTTTGTCTTTTTTTTTTTTTTTTTAATTGGTTTTTTAGGCCCACATCCACTGCACATGGAAGTTCCCAGGCCAGGGGTCAAATCGGAGCTGTAGCTGTCAGCCCATACCACAGCCAGAGCCGTGCTGGATCCGAGCCGCGTCTGTGACCTACACTACAGCACACTGTAGCGGTAGTGGTAACGCTGGCCTTTAACCCACAGGTGAGGTCCGGGATCACACCTGTGTCCTCATGAATACTAGTCAGATTCATTTCCGCTGAGCCACAATGGGAACCCCCTTATTTTGTGTTTTCTATTTTCCATGCCTCTTCTTTGTTTCTTTTGTTTCTGTTTTCCTCTCTTTTCTGCTCAGTTGATTAATTTTCTTCCCATTTTTCCTTTTTTATCCTCATAGGCTAGGAATTTTACATTTTCTTTCATGCTTCACTGCATAATTGATTAATATGTCTAAAGTTAATAAGAACACTAGCTTCTTTCTGAGCAATCAAGGACTCTTGAAAATGTTAACTCTGAGCACTCTCCCCTCATTTTTCATGCTATTGTTTGTTATTATTTAATTATTTACTCCTTTTTTAACTTAACCAACTTGTGTACATGTTAAACTATTTTTTGGGAAGATATCCTGATTGGAACCTTCTGTCTACTACTCATATCTGAACTTGGACTGCTTGCTCTGTGTGAACGTTTGCTCTATAGCATTGATGTTAAGACAATTCATTCTTCCTCTCTCTTTTGCCTTCCCTCTCTTCTTTCCTTTTTTTCTCCCTCCTTCTGCATGAGCATAAGCATGTGTCTGTGTCTGTTTCTTCCTTTTCTCTTCCTCCTTCGCTTTTCCCCTGGATATTCCTCTCACTCTGTAGCATCCTTTTCTTGTGTTATGGATATACCATTCTCTGAGAATATTAATTGTAGTATTTTGGAGAAGTTTTCTTATTCCTAGAAATATCTGTTCTGCCTAACTTGTTTTTCCCACTTTTTATTTGCTTTTGTCTCTGTTTTCCCTGTAAGAGGCTTTCCTCAAGTGTTTGGCAATTTAAATAAGAGTGTCTGCTTTTAATGAGAGTGAAGGACTAGGGAGTTCCCGTTGTGGCTCAGCAGTAATGAACCTGACTAGTATCCATGAGGATGTAGGTTCCATCCCTAGTCTCACTCTGTGGGTAAGGATCCGGTGTTGCCGTGAGTGTGGCATAGGTCACAGATGCAGCTAGGATCCTGCATTGCTGTGGCTTTTGGCTCAGGCCAGCAGCTACAGCTCAGATATGACCCCTAGCCTGGGAACTTCCTTATGCTTCGGGTAGGTGGATATCTGGGTTGATTTTGGGCTGGGGCTATTAGGATTAAGATTACTGTGAGTATTTTTATAGAAGTATTTCTGTGGGTTTATGACTTTATTTCATTTTGGAACTTGTTAAAAGTGAAATTGCTCGTCTTAGGGAAATATATGCTTACCTTTTCAAGAAATGACCAGGTTCTCTATAGTGATTGTACTGTTCCCACGTGCACCAGAAATGTCCTTGCCAACATTATGTATTGTCATTTTTATTTTTATTTTTTTTTATTTTAGCCATTCTCATAGATTTTGGTGTTTTATGGTGATTTTAATTTGCATTCTCCTGATGACTAATGATATTGAGCATCTTTTTATGTGCATATTGATACATATTTTCTTTTTTTAAGTTATAGTTGATTTACAGTATTGTGGATATGTATTTTCTTTTATGACATATCTTTAAATTTTATTCTTTATTTAAAAAAATTTTTTTTGCCTTTTTTTGGGGGGGGGGCTGCATCCGCGGCATATGGAAGTTCCCAGGCTAAGGGTCAAATTGGAGTTATAGCTGCCAGCCTACACCACAGCCACAGCAATGGCAGATCTGTGCCATGTCTGTGACATGCACCACAGCTCACAGGCACACCGGATCCTTAACCCATTGAGGATCAAACCCACAACCTCATGGTTCCTAGTCAGATTTGTTTCTGCTGTGCCGCAACAGGAACTCCTGACATGTCTTTAAATTTTAAACCCATCCTTTTTTAATTGGCTTGGTTGTCTTTTTTCTTGTTGATTTGTAGTACTTTACATATCTTATATCTTTTTAAAGTATTTTTTCCATAGTCAGAATTTTAATGTGTTCTTTCCTATTGGCTAAATAATAGATATTTTCATTTCTTTATACCTATCTAAAATGTATTTTAGGAGTTCCCATCGTGGCGCAGTGGTTAATGAATCTGACTGGGAATCATGAGGTTGCAGGTTCGGTCCCTGCCCTTGCTCAGTGGGTTGACGATCCGGCGTTGCCGTGAGCTGTGGTGTAGGTTGCAGACGCGACTCTGATCCTGCGTTGCTGTGGCTCTGGCGTAGGCCGGTGGCTACAGCTCCGATTCGACCCCTAGCCTGGGAACCTCCATATGCCGTGGGAGCAGCCCAAAGAAATAGCAAAAAGACAAAAAAAAAATAAAATAAACACCCACATTTAAAAAAAATAAAATGTATTTTAGATGTGAATAATTTCATCAATAATGTTTTTGTCCTTACTGTGTTTTGAATGTTTTGCTTTACCAGAGAATAGTGTATAATTTCACTTTTTATGAAAACTTTATCATGTTTTATGTTTTCTAGTCCTTAGCCTCCTGGAACATTTTAATTTTTAGAGTTGGCTAAAATGTTTGAAAAATCTTGGGAGTTCCTGTTGTGGCTTAATGGGTTAAGAATCCAATTAGTATCCGTCAGGATGTGGATTTGATAACCCTCGCTCAGTGGTTTAAGGATCCAGTGTTGTTGCAAGCTACAGCTTAGGGTGCAGATGTGGCTCAGGTTTGGTGTTGTTGTGGCTGGGGTATAGGCTGGCAGCAGCTGCAGCTCCAGTTCAACCCCAGCCTGGGAACTTCCGTATGCAGCAGATGCAGCCCTAAAAAGCCACACACACTCACACACACACACGCACGCAAAGGAAAAATCCAGAGTTGTAACTCTTTATGCAGATTTTTAACTACTTCTCATGTTTAGCTGCAGTCTTCATTTCTGCTTTTCTCATTGTTCGGTTCCTTGAATTTTAGGGATCTGCTGTGGAAATTAGCTTGTTTATGATTTTCTTCCCTTTTTGGATTTCATCCTTTTTCTTTGTCCTCTGGCATTTACCAGTCGTCCGTCTGCCAAAATGTTGTTGAGGAATCTCTTTTGCTATGATCTCTTTTCTTGTTAACTGTCCCCTTTAAAAAACATATTCTTAGGATTTCAGGAGTGAGCTAAGTATGTTATGCACACACTTTTCTCTTCTTTACTGTGTGTTTGTAGGATTCATTCTGTGCCTTCAGCCAAGTTTTGAGGGACCTAGCCATATTGTGAAGACTATTGTTAGATGCTCTGTCCTGCTAACTTTTGAGGATCCTTCTTTGTCCTGTTTTCTCTTCTACACAGTTAAATATCTATAAGTACTATGTATACCCTGTTAAATATGATTTGGTTTATTGAAATGGGGATGCATCTGAAAATTGTTAGTGTGTCATTAGTCCCCCCCCCCCCCCCTTTTTTTTTTTTTGCTTTCTAGGGCTGCAGTCATGGCTTATGGAAGTTCCCAGGCTAAGAGTCTAATGGGAGCTACAGCTGCCGGCCTACAGCACAGCCATAGCAATGCCAGATCTGAGTTGTGTCTGCAACCTACACCACAGCTCATGGCAATGCTGGATCCTTAACCTGCTGAGCAAGGCCAGGGATCGAATCACAACCTCATGGTTCCTAGTTGGATTGTTTCCAAAGTGCCAGGAGGGGAACTCCCGTTTTTCCTTTCTTAGTGGCACCTGAAATAATACATACTACATTTGAAACACATATAGTGAAAGATAAAATGCCTGTCTTTAACTTGATGGGGAAGTGAATTTAAAAAATTTTTTAAATTTTTTTTAAATTTTTAGGGCCACACTTGTGGCGTTTGGAAGTTCCCAGGCTAGGGATCAAATTAGAACTGCAGCTGCGGGCCTACACCACAGCCATAGCAACTTGGGATCCAAGCCATGTCTGTGACGTACACCACAGCTCACAGCAACATCAGATCCTGAACTCACTGAGGAAGGCCAGGGATTGAACTCGCATCCTCGTGAATACTGATCGGGTTTGTTATCACTGAGCCATGACAAGAATTCTGGGGAGTGAATTTGAGATATATTTAACATGGTGCATTTGGAATCAGTGCTAAAAATAATTTTCTTTACTGAGATAGGTAAAATAATATTTCCATTTCTTCAGAAGTTTTTTGGTAACATGTTGTCTTTCTCATTTTTTGAAATTGTTCCTGTTAGTAGAGAATGCTCAAGGTAGAGGGACTTAAGACCTGGGTGTTGGTTTTACTAGCTTTTACGGTATTTGTTACTGTTGATTTATTGGGAAGTAAATCCACTCACAATCGTAAGCACTGTTTGTGTTTGTAGGCATGGCTCTATATGTTACTCTGGATCCAAGCAATGAAATTTTGTGTTACCGGTCTTATAATTAAGAAGTTGAATAATAATTTATGGTCTCATACCTCTTTTTTAAACCTAACATTTCATTACTGAGGATTGTTGCTTTTTTCTTTCAGTTTTTCTTAGTGCCAGATCTGAACTCTCATGTTTTTGACTTTTTCTCCTACAGCCACTCATAATTGCTAAATGTTTCATTTCTTTTTTCTACCCTTTGGCCTTGTTTAGTTCAGTTAAATGGAATTGCCTCTGGTCTCTTCTGCAACCCTATTTCTTGGCTGCCATAATCTTACTAAGGGTTTCCTAGTTAAGGGATAGAAACTTGAATTCTCTAGCCTTTTTCTGGTAGAATTGCTTGGCTTGTGTATTTTAAGCATTCAAACAAACGAACAAACAAAAAGTGAAATATTTATCATTGATATTCTTCTTTTTTAAAATATTAACTTAATTTTTAAATTTAAAAAAAATTGGGGGGGCACCCCATGGCATATGGAGTTCCTGAGCCAAGGATCAGATCCAAGCCACAGTCGTGACGTAAGCCACAGCTGCAGCAATGTGAGATCCTTTTAAGCCATTGCACTGGAGTAGGTGAACCTGTATCCCAGCACTCCCAAGATGCTGCCGATCCTGTTTCGATCCTGTTCACCACAAGGGAACTCCTAAACTCCTATATTTTGACCGAAGGACTGACCTTCCTTCTTCCTTCTCTTTCTCCCTTTCTCCCATCTCTGCTCCTAATGTTTTTGAAACATTGAACCTTCTACTTAGGTTGCATTGTAGCTTACTTTCAGAGGTCTTATACAGTTTTTAAAAACATTTTAATTGTCAAAGCTTCATTTTAATCAAATAAAAATTTATCTTTCAGAGTATCTTAAAGTGAGGTCACATGACCCTGAGGAAGCTATTAGACATGATGTTATTGTGTCTATAGTTACAGCAGCTAAAAAGGATATTCTTCTGGTCAATGACCACTTACTTAATTTTGTGAGAGAGAGAACATTAGACAAACGGGTAAGTAGGGATAATAATTAATAGTAGGTTTGCATTTTGAATACTTGAAGTTTAATAGTATTTCTTTTGGAAATATTGAAATTTAAATGTAATTAGCCCTTTTTGGGGTGGAGGCATTTTAATATTTAAAATAATGTTTTTGAGAAGGTTTTACTCTTTGTTGAATTAGATTTTATTAATTTTTCTTTGTTTTCATTCTCACCATAAGCTCTATTGTCAGTACACTAATTTTTTTTGAGGTTTGTAATATATTTTGTTTATTTTTTATGATGATATTTTTTTCCATTATAGCTGGTTTACAGTGTTCCATCAACTTTCTTCTGTGCAGCAAGCTGACCCAGTCACACATACATATATACATTCTTTTTTCTCACATTCTCATGCTCCATCATAAGTGACTGAATGTAGTTCCCAGTGCTGTACAGCAGGATCTCATTGCTTATTGATTACTACACTAATTTTAATGTGACTTTTGTAAAGGCCTCTGATGCAACATCTCTTTTCTCTTTTTCTTCTTTCATACGGGTATCAATCAGTTGATTGACCTTTAACTGATTGTATTATCACTCCTATGGAGTAGAAAATAAAAGATGCTGTCAACTTGGCAAGGCCAACCCCAGCATGCTTCTAGTCTTCTGTGACCCCAGACCTTCCCTCTTGAGCACACAGTAGCTCCTCTCATTAGTCCATAACTTCTGAAGAGGGGTCTGCATCTTGTTATGTTCGTATTCCATGTTGCCTGGATTGTATTAGGCACTGAGTACATGTTCAGGGACTGTTCATACTCCCCTCCTCCCCATTGTCTTTCTTCTCATGGCATGGGTTTTATAGACTTGAGAGTTAACAGAAATTTTGGTAAAGGATGAAAATCTTTGATGGATTTAGAGGTTAATTAGCAAAGAAAGGGGGAGGCCTGTGGGTCACTTTGAATAGATTTAACTAGGTAAATATTTTACAACATTTTGACAATCACTTTTAAGGTCAGTTGCCCTGTTGCCATCATTTAATTCTCTCTCTGATACTGCTGGTTATGGGTGAAGAATAGATGAACAGGACTTACACAGTTTTCCCACCAAATCTATAGGTATTCAGAGCAACTTACTTTAATTGATAAATTTCCACCTGTCTCTATTGAGTATTCCATTAGGGTATATTAAACAATGAAAAGGCCAAAAGCTATAAAGAAGGAAAAGGAGATTTGCATTGTGGTAGGATAACAGCCTTCTAAGTGTTTAAGTAATCTTTTTCATGGTTACATTTAGAATTGGAGCTAAGTATTTGTGTATTATTTGGATCATAATTCATGTATGTTTGTGATTATCATGTTGTGTTCATCATAGGACTCTGGTTCATTCATATAAATATTGAGTACCGTGGAGTTCCCGTCGTGGTGCAGCGGAAACGAATCCGACTAGGAACCATGAGGTTGCGGGTTCGATCCCTTGCCTCGATCAGTGGGTTAAGGATCCGGCATTGCCGTGAGCTGTGGTGTAGGTCACAGACATGGCTCGGATCTGGCGTTGCTGTGGCTCCGGTGTAGGCCGGCAGCAACAGCTCCGATTAGACCCCTAGCCTGGGAACCTCCATATGCCGCAGGTGCGGCCCTAAAAAAGGACAAAAAGTCACAAAAATAACTAAATAAATAAATATTGAGTACCAAAAAATAATTGAATATATTTCTGTCTTTGGTAGTTTTGGGATATACTCTATCTGTAAATTCTCCCTAGAATAGCAGTTTGGGGAATTAGAGATAAAATAGAGAATTAAAGTTTTTACAAACAAATTGAATTCTTACTTTATGAGTAAAGCTCTTGAAGTCTTTTATTTTAATATGTATGTAGTGGATGGATGAAATAAAGATTATTCTTTACTGTAATTGAAAGAAAAATCTAGAGAAAAATGTTGCTGTGAGTGATTTACTGCAAAGGAAAAATGAATAATCTTTGTAGATTAATGAAGTTCTAAATATTAACATTCTACTGATTATAGTGCTATGTTTATGTAAAATTGAAGAATAAACTCATAGCAAGATAAGTAATGTTGGATGTACAATAGCAGATACGTATTTATTTAAAAAAAAAACTTGAATACATTTCTCTTATTCTTGAATTTTATTCCCAGATATACAAAATGAACCACTATTGTGTCTTTCCCTTAAATATCTGATAAAGCCATATTATGTATACCTTTAATACACATATGCTTAATATATAGAATAATTTGGGAAAAAAATCTCATTTTATCCAGTTAGCACTTAAAGTTTATCAGTTAACTGTGTTTGCCTTTTAAAATTTGGTAGCATGGATTTCCCTCACTAATTCCAAGTGACATTATATAGATTATGATTGACTTTTTCAGGGGTAGGTAATGGGTTTAAGCACAAAAGCATTAAAATTTTTTATACTTGTTAATAGATATCTGTGCTTGACATAGTAGATATATTAAAATGATAGTTGAATTTTTAATACAGTCATAAATTGATACTCAGTAACTGAAGTCTGATGAAAATATATTGTTTTAAGCAAATAAAAAGCTGGGAAACTATAGACTTAACTAAATTAATATAATTGAGACATTTTTAAATTATAATTTTTTTTAAATTTTAAGTGGAGAGTACGCAAAGAAGCCATGATGGGACTTGCTCAGATTTATAAGAAATATGCTTTACAATCAGCAGCTGGGAAGGATGCTGCCAAACAGATTTCATGGATCAAAGACAAATTGCTACATATATATTATCAAAATAGTATTGATGATAGGTAAGTTAAGGACACTATATGTAAAATGTTTGGTGCTTTTAGTATTATATAACTATTGTTGAGCTTTTGTTTTAGGCAAACTATTTTCTTCATAATTTTAAACTTACTCCTCCTCAGTTTTTATTACAAGTTAATGTTAGTGAGTTACTAGTTACAAAGCCATAAATGAAGTAGTAAAATACATTTGACTTTAGGGATGAGTATAGCTTTTATGGTCATTTTCATATACTATGTTTTAACAGTAATATTTCAAAGTAGGAATGTATGTAATTATGATTTTAATTTTGTTTCATAAGTAAATGTATAATGCATTTTTTCAAATAAAATCTTTTGAATAAAATTCAAGTGAATATATACCATTTGGATTTAGACATTTTAAATTAAAACAATTCCTACTCAAGGTTAAAAATATAGTTTATAAATTTACATGAAGTATGGAACCTAACTATTTAGTAGTTCATAGACCTGTAAATCTTGCTTGCAAGCTAAATTGAGTTGGTGAATTTTTAGTGAGGTCCAAATGATCTTGCCTATAGTAGGTCTGAACAAGAAAATTAAGAACCAACAGGACATCTTAAAATTTTTAAGAGTTAACAGAATCTAGAAACTGAGTTTTATCTTAGGTTGATATCTAAGAAACTTGATAGTGATTATTTTTATTTGACATTTTAAAACTTTTTGTGTGGCATCAGTGCATTTTGATTTGATAGCCCCCCCCCCCCCACCTTTTAAATGTTTTTTGGTACTTTAAACCACGTCTTTTTTCTTGATGACCACTGTGAAAACTCGAAGAATCTTAAACATTTCTTTATAGTTTTAACATAGGTGGTGAGAATTTGTCACTTGAAAGGTTGAGGTAATCCTTTATTATTCAGCCAAGGAAGCTAAGTCCGTGGTATATAACTTGCTGAAGGTCATGGAGAAGTAGTTCTCTTAGCTGGGTGTAGGAATGTTGCCAGTACATTCAGCTAAACCTTTGTGTGTGTTTGTCTGTGTCTGTGTTTCTGTGTGTGTCTGTCTTCTTGTGGAAAGAGATCTGATTTGGAAATCTCATCTCCACTCAGAAAGAAGAAGCACTCTTATATGTGTTCTTTACATGTTTTTGGATTTTATGTACAGGTTTAATACATACGTTTAAAGAAATTAATGCAGTACTTTCTCTCTGTTCTTTTGTAGATTACTTGTTGAACGGATATTTGCTCAATATATGGTTCCCCACAATTTGGAAACTACAGAACGGATGAAATGCCTGTATTATTTGTATGCCACACTGGATTTAAATGCTGTGAAGTATGTTTCACATGTCAAACTCTGTTTTTTCCATCTTTTGCAATATATTGGATTTTATGGAAAAAAATTGTATTTTTAAATGCCAACAATTTGTGTAATGCAGACATTATTTCAATGGTCAGACTCAATAAAATGCCTGGATTTTTTTTCAGAAAGTACTGCTATTAACATGAAATTAACAGAATTTTTGTAAGTAACTAAAAAACAACTGATCGACATGGAATCTTTTTAGGACTTAGTTTTTCTGTCTACACATTTTCATGTTGTTGTCTCAAGAAATATTGATGTACTTTTTGTTTTTGTTTGTATTCCTGGAAGTAGTAGAATAGTCCATATTGTGAAAATAGTAGTTGGTTATCTTCACCTGATATACTGATCTGAATTATGGCGTTGTTTAGGCAGTAGGATACATATTTTCAAAAGTATTTTTTGATGGAGTTCCCATCGTGGAGCAGTGGTTAACGAATCCAACTAGGAACCATGAGGTTGCGGGTTCGGTCCCTGGCCTTGCTCAGTGGGTTAAAGGATCCGGCGTTGCCGTGAGCTGTAGTGTAGTGTAGGCTTGGATCCCACGTTGCTGTGGCACTGGCATAGGCTGTTGGCTATAGCTCCGATTAGACCCCTAGCCTGGGAAATTCCATATGCCGCAGGAGCGGCCCAAGAAATGGCAAAAAGACCAAAAAAAAAAAAAAAAGTATTTTTTGAATAAAAACATGGTCGTAAAGGTAAGTGCAAGTATATCTTTATGACCATGTTTTTATTAAAAAACGCTTTTGAAAGCCTTCCTGGGGAATTGGCATTTTGAATATGGAAGGGACATTGCTAATTAAATTGTACTGGGATTGCGGAGATTGAGGTTTGGAGAGTGGTGTGCTCAAGGTTTCAGAAAGCAACAAAAGATCCTTCGTATTTCAGTAAATGTCACCACAGCTAATGGGTATTAAATATTCAGAAATTGGAAGTCTAAGGAGCTGTATTTAGTTTTCATTCCTACCACAGCTTAATGGGACTTCACTCCCCCCCATGGAAATTATTTTATGTGCCATTTATATCATTCATAGACATGTTGAGGAAAATGTTATAGGGGGAGAAATGTACATTTCTTGATATCTGCTGTACTCCAGGCACAGGAATGTTTGTTATCTGTGGCTGCTTTTGTGCTGCAGTGGCGGGGTTGAGTAGTTTCAATAGCGACCTTATGACTCACAAATCTTATAATATTTATATCTCGCCTTTTATGGAAAAAACTTTGCAACTCCTAGTATAAGTGATATTTTTTCTATTTTGCAAATGATGAACTGAATATCATGGAGATCAATTAATTTGCACAAAATTATACAGATAATAGAAACAGCCAGAATTTTTTTTTTTTTGTCTTTCTGTCTTTTTAGGGCTGCACCCATAGCATATGGAGGTTCCCAGGCCAGAGGTCTGATTGGAGCTATGGCTGTTGGCCTATGCCACAGCCCCATCAAAGCCAGATTGGAGCCGTGTCTGCATCCTATACCACAGCTCACAGCAACGCCAGATCCTTAACCTACTGAGCAAGGCCAGGGATTGAACCCACAACGTCATGGTTCCTAGTCGGATTTGCTTTCGTTGCACCACGACAGGAACTCCCAGAGCCAGAATTTGAACTCAGTTCTACCTGGTTCCAAAGCTCCTTCTTTTCCCACTGCATATAGTAAAATATGTTACAACTATATTTAATTGATTGTAAAACATAAAAGTTTCATATGGAAAAGTTACGTGGAATTGGAATGCATCCTTCATGGTGCAATTGCTGGCCTCTTAGAATGGATGAGATATGTATATACTCCATTCACAATAACCTGTTAGAAATCACTGCTAGCCTATATTCTTTGACGTACTTCAGTTGTCATTTAGGAGTAAAAATGAATTAAAGACACTTTCAAGCAAAAAAATGAGAGTTTACCATTTATAGATTCTATTTGAAAAAAGTACTAAAGAATGGAGAAGAAAATTGAATCCAGAAGGAAGAAATAGGATAGAGTTTTCTTTACAAGAAGTGGGCATCTGGATTAAGTCATTTAGCATCTAGGGTGCTATCGAGCCAGCAACATCACTGTAGCAGTATGTGAGCGCTCTTGAAAGTCCTTGGGCTACCCAGCTTCCTGCTTTGGGGTCCCCATCAGGTAACATGAGATGGCAGGTGAACAGTTCTAAGGTTGTTTTTTTTTTTTTTGTCTGTCTTTTTGCCTTTTTGCCTTTTCTAGGGCCGTTCCCATGGCATATGGAGTTCCCAGGCTAGGGGTTGAATCGGAGCTGCAGCCTCCTCTGGCAGCTCATGGCAGCGCCGGATCATTAACCCACTGAGCAAGGCCAGGGATCGAACCCGCAACCTCATGGTTCCTAGTTGGATTATTTAACCACTGTGCCACAATGGGAACTCCCTAAAGTTCTTTTTTGTTGTTGTTAAAGGCCACACCTGTGGCACATGGAAGTTCCCAGACTAGGGCTCAAATAGGAGCTGCACCCACTGGCCTATACCACAGTTACAGCAATGCCAGCTCTGAGCTCCATCTGTGACCTATGCCACAGCTTGAGAAACGCCCGATCCTTAACCCACTGAGCAAGGCCAGGGATCGAACCCGCATCTTTAGGGACACTCTGTTGGGTTCTTAACCCGCTGAGCCACAACAGGAACTTCCTAAGTTTCTTTTGTCATATAAGGGTGAGGACAGACATTGATTAAATCAGACCATGACTCAAGTGTGCCTGTTACAAATATGAATCACCCCTAAAATAATTAATTTGAATGTATAGCTTCCAAACCCATAGGAGCAAACAAGTAATAAAAACCTTAATAACAGAAGTGGAAAAGAAAATAAAAAGATAATTGTAAATAAAATACATGAAACATAAAAAGCAGTTTTAAGACTATTATCAGATATCATTCATCACTTAAATGACAAAGTCCATTTGTTTGAATTAAAAAGTAAATATGATAAATAGGATATAGACTGAGAAATAATCCCTAGAAAAGTTAAAATTCCACACTGGATCAATTGATTCTACAAAAATGGTGAGTGAATGAATAACCTGTTTTAAGTTATCTTAATGTGATTAAGATATATTTTTAAAGGATTTTTTGTTTTAAAATTATTATTTTTTTGGAATTAACTATATACATCTAGTGCTTCTTCACATTTTATTTCTTTAACTTTACATTTACCTATGATTATTTATTCAGTTACAAGTTCTGAAGCATAATAATAAAATAAAAATATCTCTGAATCCACCACACAGCTTGTGAACACTTTTCGCTTTCATCTTGCTATCTTTCTCATGAAGGAATTGACTAGCCGTAATTTTGTGTTTCTCATTTCCTTTTAAAAAACAGTTTTATCATATGTATGTATATATGTATGTATCCCTTAATAATGTATTATTTGTTTTTGCTTGTTTTTGAACTTCATGAAAATAGAATAATTGTGTATAGTCTTCTGTGACTTTTTTCATGCCATTCTATTATGTTTCTAACCTTTATCCATGCTGTATTTATAGCTTGTGGGTCATTCACTTTTACTGTGGTATTGAATTATGTTGTCATTATGCCGCAATTTTACTCCACCATCTTGACCTGGGAAATCTGAATGGACATTTGTGTTGTTTCCATTTTTTAAATAATACGAACAGTGCTACTGTGAACATTTTTCAATTTAGTATGCACAAGCAGGAGTTTCTCTAAGATATGATTATGAATGGTTCACAAATTTGGCTGCATATTAGAATCCCTTGGCGATGTTTAAACAGTACTGACGCATGAATCTCACTTTCACTTTGTAATGTAGTATGAGCATTGGGCTTTTTAGAAAGCATTTCTGGAGATTCTAATGGGCAGCCAGTGTTTCGGTTCACTAATATGCAGCTACAAGTGGAGGTGCTGAGCATGCATATTTTTGGTATTATAAACTAGTCATGTTATTTCCCAATATGATTATATTAATTTATGCTCTACAGTGGTTTGTAAGATTCTATATCCTCCTAAACATTATCTGGCATCTCATTTTTTGTGAATCTTTGTCTCATTTTCATTTTCTTGAATACCAATAATATTGAAGTTTTCTTTAATGTTTCTAATTTCACCACAGTCCTATGTTATATTACAACACCTGTCCTAGTTTATTCATTTACGTTCCCATTCTAACCTAGAAAGAATTTGTGACCTCTAATTAGTTTGAAAGGTATTTTAAAATAGCTGCTTGGCAGGTGGGTTCCTGGTAAGAACTTGTTTGATAAGGATTTTTGCTTACTTATTAAAAGCCATATATTTTATTCTATGACCGTATTCTTTCCGATAAGACAAAATGCTTTCTGTATTTTAGATTTTTTGAGGTGCACCAGCTTTTGGATAAGTCCATAAGTTAACTAGATGTCTTGATTATTGAAAGAGAGAAAAGAGGCAGACTTGAATACTTTCTGACTGTGGTGTCTATTTCCACCTCCTCCAAGTTCCTCAGAACAACTACTAGCAACAAGAGTAAGCCGTAGTATCCGGTGTCCTGGTTTTGATCATCTGTTTTATATAGTGCAGGCTCTCATCTAGACAGTTCTGTACTACTGAGTCTGATGGGTAATTTGCCAGTTGGGAGCAGAGGGCTGGAGGAGAGATTTCTTTTCAACATTTTCACAGGTTTCCGACTGCAGCCTGATGATAGTCAAAAAAATTTTTTTGAATTGGTACATACTTGTGGTATGTTGGTAAAAACAGAGAAGCCCTAGTGAGGGAACTGGTTGTCTACTTAAAATGTCAGTTAACAGATTTAAGAGTTATCTGAGCTCTAACCAGGTTTTTAATTTTATTTAGTGACAGAACTGGAACTCAGGCTAGTATTAAATGAATATACTTGTCTTCCTATTGCAGTAATACTGTTTCTACTAATGTAACTTCTTTTTCTCAAGTACCATTTAGAAAGGCAGAACACGGAACACATTGTCTTTGCTGTTTAATATAATTTAATTAAAATGTTCGAAGGGATATTCCCCCTGACTATTAAAACACAAATTCTTAGTCATTGATGGTCATTTTTTGATTTAAGCTATAGCCATAGTAGTTTATCATGAGCTTTAGAATTGCTTAACATTTTATCACTGAATTAATAAATGACAAATAAAATAATTTCTCCTTTGTTTCAAGTGAAGGGAAGTTTCAAAATTCAGGCCTTTCAGAAGTTCTGAGTAGTGATAAAATGTATAGGTAGAATTAGTTGACTTTGGAGCTCAGAAGTAATTTCACAGATGACTCCACTGTTTCTTTAAAAATTACTGTTTTAATTGTGTAACTTATGTTAGCCATTCAATTTTTACAGTCCTTTAGATAATGGTCATTTTTCTTCTAATGTTTACATTCTTAAAGTGTGTCAGTTGAGTTTTTATGGCACTTGAGTAACTTGAAAACAGTGAAGTATAGCTATTTAAGATGAAAATGCCCCAGTATGTTGTTTTGCTAATACCACTTTGAAGTGACCACTCTGAAGGAATTTAAATACCTAAATTTAAGCTAATTTATCTGCTTTAAAAAATGCAAAGGGCCATATGATCTAGGAATCCCACTCCTGAGCATTTACCTAGACAAAAGTATATTTGAAAAGATACATGCACCTCCCCCCCCCCCGGACTATTTTCAGTAGCCAAGAAATGCGAACAACCTAACTGTCCATCAACAAATGAATGGATAAAAAAGATGTGTGTGTGTGTACATATATACACACATACTGTGGAACACAGCTCAGCTATTAAGAGAATGAAATAATGCCATTTGCAGCAACATGGGTGGACCTAGAGATTTTCATACTAAGTGAATTAAAGAGAAAGACAAATAGCATATGCTATCACTTATATGTAGAATCTAAAATACAACACAAATCAACATATCTACAAAACAGAAACAGACTTGTGGTTGCCAAGGGGGAGGGAAGGATTGGGAGTTTGAGATTAGTGGAGGCAAACTTACATAGGTTTGATAAATGACAAGGTTCTACTGTATAGCACAGGGGACTATATTCAGTATCTGATAAGCCATAAAAGAAAAAATGAGAAAAATTGTATGTATAACTGAGTCACTTTGCTGTACAGCAGAAATTAACACTAATGTAAATCAACTATACTTCAATAAAATTTTTAAAAAATGGAAAGGTATTTTTTAAAACTTACTACTGAAAATGAAGTAATTGCCTTGTTTATCTAAAGACAAAGTGTAGTTTTATATGCTTCTGTATTAAGTTACTCTTTTATGGCAGTGCTTCATGTGTGGTGATGGAGGGTAATAGAACTGTAGACAGTTGAGTACAAAATAAGGAGAAGTATTTGGTTTGGAATATTTCCTTTTTAAAACTTTAAATGTGAGTAATTCCGATATTCTGTAACAATATTTCAATGGCATTAACTGCTTTATGATTTATGTATGGTTTCTCGAAAACCTATAGAATTTCTTTTTATAAATTTATTTATTTATTTTCTTTTTAGGCCACCCCCACGGCATATGGAAGTTCCCAGGCTAGGAGTTCAGTTGGAGCTGCAGCTGCCGGCCTACACCTTAGCCACAGCAACACTGGATCTCAGCCGTGGGGTCAACGGCAACACCAGATCCTTAACCCAGTAAGCAGGGCCAGTGATTGAACCCTCATCCTCATGGATACTAGTTGGGTTTGTTACCACTGAACCACTTCAGGAACTCCCTGTTTCTTTTTTAGGTTAAAATGCCTGTATAAGAACAATATAAAGAGGAGAATATCAAAATTTTTGCCCTAGAAAATGAATATTCACTTACAGACATAATTTATAAATGAAAGTATATAATATATATTAAATTATAATGTTTCTGTTTCAGGAAGAAATACCAACATTCTCTCAGGAGTCACTTTTTTCTGTTTGTGTCTGATTCCTTTCATCCTGCTTGTTATAGGACCTTACTCCGTTAAATAGTATTTTATTTCTCAAGTTTATTATCTTTGCAGTTAAGTGCTATGCTCTTGCCTACAAATATCTTGCAGTTAACAATAGATTTTTCCCTATCTTTATACAAAAGAAGAAACAACCACCACTAATTCCCTTTTTTTTTTTTTTTTGGTACAGCCCTCTCCTCAGATGTTATTGTTGCATTTATTTGACCCTCTCTTTTTCTTCGTACCTCATCAATTGCTTAATTAGTCCTGTAGTTTTTACCTCATCGCTATCATCTCCTTTTGTAATTTGAACTTTCAGAAAAAATAAAGCTGGAATATTTTTGAAGGATTTGTATCCTCTCTTGTTATTTAAATTTATGTTTGTGTTTTTTAGAGCATTGAATGAAATGTGGAAATGTCAGAATTTGCTTCGACATCAAGTAAAGGATTTGCTTGACTTAATTAAGCAACCCAAAGTAAGTTAGCTTTAATGAAAAGTTCTTTGATAAGTTTTGTAAAACACATGTATTTTACTTACTCCTTATTACCATTTCTGCTCTTTGTTGAACATCTGTTTCTGTCTGGAACAGTCCTCACTCTAGAACCTATGGTATATCTCAGAACAATGAAATTTTTTTAGAGACTTACTGCATAGGTAAGTTTAAATTTACTGTATCTGTAAAAGGTGATACCCAACAGGAAAGAGAGCTTGCTTCTGTGTGCTCAAAATTAAGGCTTTCCTGGTAGTTTTTAAATTAAAATAATCAAACCAAAACAATAACTCTGCATCTTGGAAAACCTACAAAATAGAGTAAAATTACACTTAATGTCGCCACACTGAAATGCTCCCATCATCTTTGTATAGTCTTATGGTTATAGAAAGTTTTAAGATCATGTAATTATAGTTAAGTATCTTGGTATTTTTACTTATAATTAATATTTTGGTAATTTGAATGCACCATCTGGTCTTCATAATTATAATTTAAGGATGGTTTTTCATCGAGTAGATGCTATTTAAGAGTGTTGACCTACATCGGTCTATAAAATGTATAATTTATCTGCAAAGCAGCTTGCCTGGTTATTTAAAATTGTATCGAGAGAAAACAATGTAGTGTTATTTTTGTTTCTTTTTCAGTGTGTAGTGCACCCCCACACACAGCATACTCTAGCATATACTTCTTGTTCATAGGCAGAGGTCTATAGGGTGGAGTTGTTTCATCTAAGAGGAGAAATTTCCCAGTTTCCCTAGGTGTAAATTTGGCCATTTTCTCTAAATGTCATTGGCTAACAGTACTTGTTTGAGTGGTTTATACTGTCCTCCTCCCTTTAAAAAAACAAAAAACAAAAAACATTTAAATCACAAGTAGTAAGGCATTTCAGACCACTTGTTTGCCTGATTGGAGCTTACCATTGAGTAGTATTTTTGTTTTATAGGCTAACAATAACCTCTTTGTTTATGATTTATTGAATGTATTCATTTAACCTTCTGTGACTTCTGAGTATATTGAGCCTGCTAGAATAAGTTATTCCTTACAGTCAGTGACGTAAAACTAATTATATAAATTCTGCTGTTTAAGTGCTTTCTCTGCGAAGGAGGGAAATTGGAAAACCCCCCTAAGTTAATGTGTTTTAGCCAATAAACACATGTTTCAGTCAGTGTTATAATGTAATGATACAGTGCATTTCAGTTAGTTAGCTCTGGATAAAGTATCTTTGTTTGCCACCTAAAGCCTTATTATATTACTTGCTCTTTGTAAAATTGCAGACATGTTAATTAAAAATGTGGGGTGTTCTTATATGCATATGTATATAATTATTCCTGATTTTAGGCATTATTGAAGTCGTAGTAGCAGCTGAATAACATGTTAAGTGTGTAGATCATATGTTGAACAGTATGGTATATGAGACTGTAAACAAAAGTAACTGTTTTTGACTCTCACTGTCCCTTTAAAATTTTTTAAGTTGGACTTCCTTCCCCTTACCTGTTGATAAAACTTTTTGAGGGTCTCATGACTTTCCTGTTCGGTCTTAGGTGAAATAAAATACAATCTCAGTTAAATCACCATGCTTTGTTCCCTTCTAGTATGTGGAATTTCCTTTAACTTGTCTTAAAAAAATTACCAAGTTATAAAAATTAAAGGAGGAGTTCTAATTCATTTGTGAAGGGGTTGAAGAAGAAACAGAATGGAGGAGGATAGTACTCTAAATTGGAATTTTAGTAAAGTGAGAATAGTAATCTCTTATTACCTAATATTCACTTTACACTGAGAGCTGTAATAGATGTTATAGAGTTAGAAAAATACATGAAACTGTGTTTAACTTTTGGGTGTGTATAATCTGCCTATTTTACCAGGAAGACTCTTAGATCCTTAATAATCAATGTATGTTTTTTTGGCTTCTTTATTATTTCTTTTGATTAAGATAGTTTTTATTCTTTCTTAGCGGTGCAGCTCTTCTCCTTCATTTAACTGAATAGATTTGCCCATTGTCACCCAAAGTGACTTTGTACTTTGTTGATGTTTCTTTTTCATGTGAATCAACTTGTTGAAATCCCAATAGTACCTCTTTCCCCCCAAATTAAGCAACAGTAGAAATCTAATCTTTCCAGGCAGATCTGTTCAAATATTTTAGGTTCCAAATATCTGAGAATTAGCTCTTGTACTCTATTACTCTTTTTGTTTCTCTTTCCTCTTAACAAGTTCCCTCTCAGTAGGGATATTTTGTTTATTTTTTCATTTGTTGCCTTCACCCTAAAGGTTTTCTAGCTCAGTGTTTTACACAGAATTGCTCAATGACTTTTTAAATAATTCTAACTTGATGCAATGAATAACTAGCATTCTTAGAAACATCTTCTATACAAATGACCTGACAGAGTGTGTATTATATGCAGCACAAATGTGGTGAACACATTCATTCACTAAAATACTACCCTGATGCTGCAAATAACTAGTACTCTTGGAAAAGTCTTTTGTACATGTCAGTGGCATTTAATGGCCTTCATCTAGTGTCTTTCCCATAAGCTTCATGACTATGCGTTATAATCCTCAGGCTTAACAATTTTAGGAATGCTTCAGTTCAATCAGAATTGTGTATTTGTCACGTTTTTGTTTGCGAGAGGCTGAAAACGTGAAAAACAGTATTTCCAGATTATTTTGTTCCTTTTTAAAACCTAGTTGTCCTGTTTTTTGAGTACTTAAGAAAAACAAAATATCTGTGTCCCAGAGGTTGATGCAGCAGTTGTCTGGGTTTTTTTGTCATTGTTTTGGAGACTCACAAAACAGGATGAAGGAAGAGGTGGATCGTGACTTCACCTCCACCTTTTACTTGGTTCATCTTTTAAACATGGCTAAAGAAGGAGCATATAGTGGTGGCTAGGCTGTGGGCCTAGAGCACGAGTAGATTATGCTTACCTGACTTTCTGAAGAATATAATGAAGGTTATTGTTAAGAAATTTTAATTTTGCATTTTTTGTGTGGTTTACAGACGGATGCCAGTGTCAAGGCCATATTTTCAAAAGTGATGGTCATTACAAGTAAGTTATTTCAGATACTATATATAAAATTTACAGTTTATTTGAAACATTTCTTTCTGATAATATAAAGTGTCTTGGAGTTCCATTTTAGGCTAGCATAATACAGGAAAAGATTAAAGTGATTATTTTGTTTGATATTTCTCAACATACTCAGTTTTCCTTTTTTTGGATTTTTGTTTTGCATACTACACAGAATTACTTTGTGTGTTGATAAGACCAAGAGCTGGAGAAAGGATTTATTACATAAATTTATGTTTGAGAATTTATTCAAATTACTACATAAGCTTGGTGTTAAAAACTGAATGCGTGGTTTGGTGTTGCTTGCCCTAATGTGACCCTGTCTGAAGCTCGTTTCTTTGTGAACCAAAATTTAGAGTGAATTGTATACCTAGTAAGTTCAAAAGAGCTTTGAAAAAAAGTTAATTTTTTTACTTTCAGTGATTTCAAGTAAAATGTTATTTAAATGCTTTTAAGAGCAAATACTGAAGGATTGTGAAGTATGTCTTCTTTGTGAAATACATCTTCAGGACACGGATAGGGAAAAGTACCTGTCTTTGCCGGGCGTTTGCTTTTCCTCTCACCTCGGAGATGGCCGAGGACAGCATACGGATAGAGGGAAAATCAGGCACGCCTGGAGGGTGGCTCTGCCGAGCTCCCACTCGGGAGTAATGAAGAGACCTTAGATGGATTTCTGAGATGTTATCAGATATTCTAAGATGTGTGTCGAAGTAATGTTGAGACACTGAAGGGAAGAGTAACTTGTCTCATTGGGTTGTAGACTAAATGATAGAAGTCTTAGCACCAATAGAAATTTCAGACAAAAATACCTTTTAGTCCTGGGTAAACATAAATTAGTTTTCGGTCCTTTTGGATGACTCAAAGCAAGTGCTTTTGTACTGTTGCTTTTTAGTAATTATTTCCTTGGTCGTTTGGCTGTGTACAGTATCCCCCGAAGGACATCATATCCTATATTCTTTCTGTTTTTAACCCTGTGTCTATTGTCTTCCAACAAGTACATATTTTCCAAATTTTGTCCTGAGGACTGCCGATGTCCTGCAGGTGTTAATTGTACTGTTAGAAAAAAGGGTTCCACGGTCAAGTACGTTTACAGAATCCTGAATTAAAGGGGTTTTTTGGCTTGTTCTTTTTCCCTCCTTCCCTTTCTCCCTCTGTCTCTCTCCCCTCGTTTTTTCTTCCCTTCTCTCTCCCTCTCTTCCCTCTGTCTCTACCCTCCTTCCCTCTACCCCGTTTCACTTTTTTTTTGTTTTGCCACTTAAAAGGTAGGTTTTACCATAGCCCTTAATATGATGCCTATACATTATGGAGGGGCCGTAAAGTGACATCTTCCAAAACTAGTTTTGCAAACAGTACAGTCAAATTTTTGTACTACAGAAATACAGAAGGGTCATACAGTTAAGTAGTGGAGGGAAATTTGTCCTTACTGTATTTAGCGACCTAGCCAAGACTTAAAAATGGAATTTTAAAGTTTTATAGGAACTTGACTTCTGATTTACCATATTCATACCTTTCATTGTGTGTTTTGATACATGACCTATTAGGAGAATAACGTATAGAAATCATTTTTGACTCTACAAGAATTCTTCCTTCCTCATGTAGTAATGGCATGTCACGCAGTAACATGTGGAACATGTTGCTCAGCATGTGTTAGTGCCAAGTAGCATGCATGTATATGTGCATTATCTCTGTTTAATAGTAAATGGTGCAGTACAGGAAAATAGTTTCTTCAAGGTAAAACTTACCGATCTGGATCTCTTGCAATAAGTTACCAAAGAACAGCGTATGCAACAAGCTCAAAGAGACCAAAAATTGGTATTATTCAGATTGGCATTTAGTGCCTTTAAATATTACAAGGAGTTATTTAGAAATAGCCAGTTCAGTCTTTACCGCTATAGATGGTCCATCACAATGATCTCACTGTATGTTTCTAGGATACAGATTTTTATTTGTGAGAATTTACTATTGGCGTGCTGCAATTTTTATGTCATGAAATACATTTTTAAGTTAGGATTATTCATCAAAATAATGTTTCTCTTTTATTATTTTGAGCAATTTCTAAAATTGTATTTTAATGGAATTTTAATTTAAGGAAATTTGCCAGATCCCGGTAAGGCTCAGGATTTCATGAAGAAATTCACCCAGGTGTTAGAAGATGACGAGAAAATAAGAAAACAGTTAGAAGTACTTGTTAGTCCAACATGCTCCTGCAAGCAGGCTGAAGGTTGTGTGGTAAGGAGAATTTAAAAGAGCTCATGTTTGGTGGAACCCCCAAATCTTTTTTGTTCCCTTTTGTAAGAAAATTTATATTCATTATTTAAAATGTAGAAAATATCACAAAAATAGCAATACAGTTAAACTATAATTCCTCTGTAGAGACAGTTGCTGTTAATATTGTGGTGTAGTCCTTCCAGAATAAGATTATACCATACATAAAGCTTTGTACATGTTACTCTCTTTCATTACTCTTTTACAGTATTATATTCAAAAGCAGCATAGCATACCTTTGAATATATGTACCGTATTTTATTGGACAGTCCACTTGTGTTTTACATTTAAATTTTTTTCCCAGTTTTTTTTTTTGTTTGTTTGTTTTTGTTTTTTTTTTGCTATTTCTTTGGGCCTCTCCCGTGGCATATGGAGGTTCCCAGGCTAGGGGTCGAATCGGAGCTGTAGCCACCGGCCTACGCCAGAGCCACAGCAACGCGGGATCCGAGCCACATCTGCAACCTACACCACAGCTCAGGGCAACGCCGGATCGTTAACCCACTGAGCAAGGCCAGGGATCGAACCTGCAACCTCATGGTTCCTAATCAGATTCGTTAACCACTGCGCCATGACGGGAACTCCTCAGTTTTTGATTAATATAAAGAATACTTTAATCTCTTTATAGCTAAAGAATTTTATACATTCTTGATTTCATTTCTTTAGGATAAATTCAGTGTTGGCCAGTATCATTGTTGGGAACAAGCAAAACTGAAAAAAAGACATAGTTATTTTGATAGGATTTATGAAATCGGTTGCTAGTCATCTGACCATTTTTTTCTTCTCTGGTATATAAACCATTCATATTTCTTTTATGAATTGTGTGGGTTTTTTGGTTTTGTTTTTTATGTATTATTATCCATCATGGTCTATCCCAGGAGACTGATATAGTTCCCTGTGCTGTACAGTAGGACCTTATTGTCTGTCCATCCTAAATGTAATAGTTTGCATCTCCTGATCCCAAACTCCAAGTCCATCCCACTCCCTCGCACCTAAATTGTATGTTTTTAATCTTTAGAATATTGTTTTTATCTTTTTGATTCGTTAGTTGGTCATGGCATTGTATGTTACTTAGGCTGCAGATCGTTTGCTGTCAGTTGTAGTTTGCGCTTTTCATCTTGTTTATGATGCTCTTTAGTTTTATCTCACTAAGCCTGTCAGTAGTCTCCTCAAGGTTTTTGCCTTTGGAGTCCTGCTTATGAAATCCCATTCTAATGCAGGTTAATGAAAATACTTACTCATGTCAGTATTTCTTAATTTCTTGTCTGTGTGTTTCTTCCTAAAGTCTTAAAAAAGAGGATTCTTGGCTCCACTCCAGATTAACTAAATGGGAATCTTCACAATGAGCCCTAAGAATCTGTAGTTTTAATAAACTACCCCAGTAATTTTGCTTGTTCATGTTTGTTTGTCCACAGACCTTTTGTTTTACTCTTTTCTCATTGGTTTCACTTTTTTGGAATATTTTTGGTGTACGATGTGAGATAGGGATCTACTCTGCTTTTATTCTAAATGTCTGACCAGTTATTTTAATACATTCACTGTAACAATATGTTGAACAATCTACCTTTTCCCTACTTAGTTGAAATGTTACTGTATATGCTAAATTTTTAATTTAGTCTATTTCCAAACTTGTTCAGTTCCCATTAATAATTTATTCCAGCACAAATACTATGTGGTTTTAATTTTTGTAGGCTCTTAACATTTTAATGTAGTTAATTATTTAAACCTGTCTTTGTAATATTTTACAAATCTGCATTACAGCGTGAAATAACTAAGAAGTTGGGCAACCCCAAACAGCCTACAAATCCTTTTCTGGAAATGATCAAGTTTCTCTTGGAGAGGATAGCACCTGTGCACATAGATACTGAATCTATCAGGTATTTTTATGTTAAAATATTGAAGTTTCATAACTAGACATTCATTCATTCATGCTTTAGTAGCCAACCATTATTAAGTACCTGCTATATACAGGGTACCTGCTATATATATATATATGTGTGTGTGTGTGTGTGTATAATTTATATTATATATATAATGTTATAAAATATAATATATATATTATTTATATTATATACAATGTTATAAAATATATATATTAAGTTAAGGTAAGATTAAGTACTTGCTATATATATATAGATTTATATATATACATAATGGCTATACACTCATCTGTATGTATCTCTGTATGTGTATGTGTTTGAAAATATGCACACAGTCATCTGTACATATCTGTGTATTTTTAGTTTTCATTTATTTATTTGTTTTTAGGTCCACACCCATGGCATTATGGAGGTTCCCAGGCTAGGGGTTGAATCAGAGCTGTAGCTGCTGGTGTACACCACAGCCACAGCAACACCAGATACGAGCTGAGTCTGACCTACACCATAGCTCATGGCAATGCCAGATCCCCAGCCCACTGAGCAAGGCCAGGGACTGAACCTGTATCCTCATGGAAACTGTTTGGGTTTCTTAGCCACTGAGCCAAGATGGGATCTCTAGTTTTTTTTCTTTTAATGGTTGTTTTGTTTTGTTTGCAGCATGTGGAAGTTCCCGGGCCAGAGTTAGAACCCGTGCCACAGCAGTGACAATGCTGGATCCTTAATCCATTGAGCCACCAGGGAACTTACTTAATTTTTCTCCATATTTAATCTTATGTATTACTTCAATTTGGGTGAGATTTTTGTCAATCCAAGCATACTTTTTATCTATCACCTGTATACTAGGAATTCCTCTTTTTGGTTTTTTTATTTTTATTTTTTTTGTCCTTTTAGGGCTGTGCCTGTGGCATATGGAGGTTCCCAGGCTAGGGGTCAAATCAGGGATTGCAGCTGTTGGCCTACACCACAGCCATGGCAATTACATAAGGAAAACCAAGCCTCATCTGTGACCGACACCACAGTCCACTACAATGCCGGATCCATAATCCACTGAGGGAGGCCAGGAATTGAATCTGCGTTCTCGTGCATACCAGTCAGATTCATTTCTGCTGAGCTCCAGGAATTCCTATTTTTTGGTTAGCTTGCATAGGTTAACTGATGGAAAGAGAGTGTGTAATTCTACCCTCAAGAAAAGAAGACTTGGTGAATATGTTGTAAAGCAACATACGATGTGTTTTCACAGATATCTGAGAACTGAAGGTGGTATTTTTAGAACAACCTCCAAATAAAGTTTCAGGTTTGATATCACCTGATTGTGACATCTTGGGAAATACTTTCTTTTTATGTCTATACTTGTTTTTGTAAATTATGAGAAGAGCTTTTTTTCTTTCTTTTTAAATGTTAAAAATGTTTTGGCTTTTTTTAGGGCTGAGGTATCTGAGCCCTGTGGCATATGGAGGTTCACAGGCTAGGAGTTGAATTGGAGCTGTAGCCACTAGCCTGCATCACAGCCACAGCAGCTTGGGTCGCTACGTCTGCTACCTACACCATCACTCATGCCAACACTGAATCCTTAACCACTGAGCGAGGCAAGCGATCAAACTCCAATTCTTATGGATGCTAGTTGGGTTCTTTAACTGCTGAGCCACGACGGGAACTCCCTCTTTCCTTTTTTAAAAAAACTTCCTAAAAATGTTCCAACTGATTGAAAAAATAAACTACTTAAAAAATACATTTAGCATAGTGATTTATTAGTGACCCATAGTAGCTGTCAGAGGTATATTAGAATCTAAATAATACTGATGGTACTCTGTACTCAGTGAAGTTGCTTTGACGGTTTTTTTTTTGTTGTTGTTGTTTTTGAGGAGGGCATAGGGTGTAGCTTTTGACCTGTCACCCTCTGCAGAATAGGGGTTCCTTACTTTGAATGCCCATTCGTCACTTTGGACTCCTCTTACATCATTTTTCATTTGAAGAAGGTTTGAAAAACAAAACAAAATAAAAAAACTTGATCCCTCTAGATTAGTACAAGGAAGAATCTGAATCAGACTGAAATTCATTAATTAAATAAGTAATCCCATGCCTTCTATATTGTCAAAGCATACTTTCTGTTTTTCATTAACCTGTCTAGTAATGCAATAATGAGTTTTAGTCAGAAGGTTGTATTATAGTTCCATAAAATTGGTGCAGATAGTGTTCAGAGGACTGATTTCTCTAAGGGGATAGCATTTGAGCTAAGAGAAAGTATGAGTAAGAATTTATTTTTACAGAAGCAGGAGGTGTATATAGGTATTGAGATTAATATAAGGAAAACTAACTGGCTAGGAAAGAAGGAGGATATTTGGAAATGATTGCCATCTGTTTAAACTACAGTGTGGAGAAGTATAAAGTTGTTATGAGATCCTCAAAAAAGCATTTAGGATCAGATTGTGGAAAGCCTTTCGTATCTAACTTTAGTACTTTTACTTTGTTTTTTGGTCTGTCGAGAGCCAGGAATAATTGATGACGGCTTGGAGAAAAGAATTAGAAGAGATAGATTGCTCTATGGGTGGTGGTAGTGGGATGGAAAAGAAAGAACATCGTTGAGGAAGGTTTTAAAAGAACAACCTAAAAACTGGGTTGTCTTATCAGAAACACGGAATATAAGGGAGGAGGAGTCATAAGTATATTCGGTATGAGGTCAAGTCCAGATGATGAACAGAATGAGAATACCTTGAAAAGATGAAGGGAGCTGGTGAGAAAGGATATGCTGCTTATTTGGACATGGCTTCTTTTTTTGTTTGTTTGTTTTTGGTCTTTTTAGGTCTGCACCTTTAGCACATGGAGCTTCCTAGGTTAGGGGTCGAATTGGAGCTGTACCTGCCAGCTTACGCCACAGCCACAGCAAGGCGGGATCTGAGCCACATCTGCGACCTATATCACAGCTCACAGCAATGCCAGATTCGTAGCCCACTGAGTGAGGCCAGGGATCGAACCTGAGTCCTCATGGATGCTAGTCGGGTTTGTTAACCGCTGAGCTGTGATGGGAACTCTGGCATTTTTTTTTTTTTTTTTAATCAAGGCAAATTGAATTTATGTGAAACTGTGAGAATAGACTAGTTTCCTGAGCAGGATTGTGTAGAAAAAAGTTAAAAAGATCAAAAGCTCATGGACAGAGCCTTGGAATTTTTTTTAACAGTAGAAAAATTATGGTAAGGTAAAAAAGCCAAGTTGCTGCAGTGTTTTGAAAGTTAAGATAATGAAATAATGCACATGAAATTATGAACTAAAGACCAAGGACCAAAACAGGTCTTTGGCTTTAGCAAATACTAGGTCCTGTGATATAGAAGACATGTTCAAACATAAACAACAGGGAGTAGCCCTTAGTACTTATAATGTGCCTGGGATGATTCTAATGTTTTGTGTGTTTTAACTCATTTACTTCTTAATTTTATGAGACAGATATTATTATTCCCATTTTATAGGTAAGGAACAGTAAGTTACACAGATAGTAAGCAGCTGTCCCACTGCTGGGAAGTAGCTAATGGTATTTAAACGGAGGAAGTCGAGCTCTAGTGCCCTCCTGGTTAACCACCACGCTGTGTGATGGGCTTCCTGAAAGGTTCCACTCCTAGTTTGCACCAGTAGGTAGTGAGTGTCCAGTTCACCAAACTTCCTGGTAGTGGCTGTTAACCTTTTCAGTCTTTGCCACCTTTAGATGAATGATACTCTTTTAAAAAAAAAAAAATTGTATTGTGAATAAAGTTGAACATTTCCCCCCCATATGTTTCTTGGGTAATTGCATTTATTTTCATTTTTCTGTCAGTGGCTTAGAGGAATTGTTTTTTCTTATTGATTATATGAGTGCTTTATGAAATAAGTCTATTAACACAGTTGGATTGCCTTTTAAATTTGTGCTTTACAGGAGTTCGCATCATGGCTGAGTGGATAACGAACCCGACTAGTATCCATGAGGACACAGGTTCGATCCCTGACCTTGCTCATTGGGTTAAGGATCCAGTGTTGCCCTGAGCCATGATGTAGGTCACAGACACAGCTCAGATCTGGCGTGGCTGTGGCTGTCGTGTAGGCCAGCAGTTACAGCTCCAGTTTGACCCCTAGCCTGGGAACTTCCATTTAATATTTAATTGTTGTGGAATTCATTTCAGTGTAAGGTAGAGATGGAGAATCACCCTTTTTTTTGGGCAATGCCTGTGGCATTTTGAAGTTCTGGTGCCAGGAATCAAACCAGAGCCAAAGCAGTGACAATGCCAGGTTCTTAATCCACTGAGCCACCAGGGAACTCCGAGATCCATCCTTATTAAAAAGCCTGATAGCTAGATTCTGTGCATTTAAAACTTTTTTTCCTAGTTATTTTGTATATTTTGGCTTCTCATTATAAATTTATTTCTTCTATTCCTCACCCCCTATCTTTTAAGTGGCTTTAGCTGATAGAGAACAGCACTGTTGATTTTTAGTGTTTTGTTGGTATCACCTCACTGAGCGCTTAGTATTTTGTAATAATTTTTCAGGTGATTATCTTTGGTTTTCCAGGTTGATGCTTTCTCTTATGGATTTTTTTTTTTAAATGTAACTGGCTCTTTTCTTTGGTTATTAACTCACTTGTACCTTTCCTGACTACCTTGGCTAATGAAACGCACTTCTTGTCTTGGCCTTCTTTCTAGTCATCATTGTTCCTGGATTATCTTTTTTATGTATTTGTTTACTTATTTCTGGCCTTTAGTGTTCCCTCAGACTAAGAGCTTCATGTGCTAAGTCATGGAAGAAAATAATGAATTTAATTTTGGATATATGGTATTTTTCATTCCTATGGTACATGTAGGTAAAAAAACCTTGGGACTGCTGAAAATATGGGAAGAGGATTCAGGTTGAAGATTTTGATTTGGGCGAGTTGGACTTGTAAGAATCAGTTAATCAGGGAAAATGGGCAGAAAAGGACAGAAAACATCCTCAAAAATACTGTTAAGGGAATGACAAATATAAGAGGACCCTGCAGGGGAGACATATATTTGACTCATAGTTTGACCTTAAAGGTGATTACATAATATTTTTGGAGAAACATAGCTCTATTCAACATTTTAAGGAACATTGGGTAATTGAATTTTCTTATACCTAGATACATATTATGTCTCTAACCTGGTATCTGTTACCTGTTTTTTTGTAGAAAGAACAGATACCTGTCAGGATGGATGATTATTTTGGATAATTGACAGTGTATCAGAAATATTTGTTTTAAAGTCACATAAGCTTGTTATTAAAAGAAAGTGTCAAGACATTGTGTTCTCTTTGATCTGTTCTAATGTTCTAGTGAGGACTTATTGTCTGTCTGTTACCTGGCATTTTTACACCTTTCAGAAGCAGGCCTTTCTGGTCCTTAAAGCAGAGGCTGACACAGTCCATTTTTGGTAGATGGTTTGAAAGTGCTTGATGTTGCCGTTTATCCTCTATTTTATTTTGCATTGTTCAGCTTACTGGAGCAGTAATCAATTTTAGATAATTAGAAAACATCTATTATTATGCATGTGTTCAGGCATAGACCTTACACAGAAAATACAAGAATAAAAATGTAACATTGAAATAACGAATCACATAACATTTTGACCTCATTTGAATGGACAGGGTAAAATACTATTTCAAACAGAAGATTCTCAAAATATTTATTATAGCATTTTGCTCTGCCATAATGGTTTGTGTGTTTTAGATGTGATCTTTATAGCAAATACTCATGATTATTTTTCTTAGGTATTGCTAATAAAAGACAATTAAAAATGCAAAAAAAATATTTTTGTCATACTTTAGTGCCCTTATAAAGCAAGTGAACAAATCAATAGATGGAACAGCAGATGATGAAGATGAGGGGGTTCCAACTGATCAAGCCATCAGGGCCGGTCTTGAACTGCTTAAGGTAAATATACTTACCGTGAAATTAAGTGTTTAATTAGACAACTGTTAAATGTATGTATAATTTGTGTCTTTTTCTGGCTGTACCCGTGACACGTGGAAGTGCGTAGGTCAGGAGTCAGATCTTCATTCACTGCAGTACCAACACAAGCTGCTTCAGTGACAACACTGGGTCCTTAACCCACTGAGCCACAGAAAACTCCATGTAGTTTGTACTATTTATTATTTACTTATTTTTAGTTGTTATTATTATTATTTTTTTTTTTGGCTTTTAGAGCCACACCTGCAGCACATGGATGTTCCAGCCAAGGGGTTCAATCAGAGCTGCAGCTGCTGGCCTACACCATAGTCCCAGCAGCGCCAGGTCCAAGCCAAGCCATGCCTGCGACCTACACCACAGCTCACAGCAAAGCTGAATCCCCGACCCACTGAGCTAGACCAGAGAATTCCTAGTTTGTATTTTTTCGTCTTGAGATTTGATTTTTAAGTTTATAGAACAAAATTTTCTTAATCGTCCTTAGGTCGTTTTGAAACTGCATATTCTAACATGTAAGCTAAATATTTTCAGGTTTAAATTATATCAGATAGCCTTGTATTAATTACATTAAGGGTTATAATTTGAACATTTCATTAGTGAGCAGAAGGAACCAGGTTTTTTTTACTGTTATTTTGTTAGTTAAAATATACTACTAACTTTTACTGATTACAGAAATATCAATTAATTGTTGATAAGTCAGAAAATATAAAATTATACAGGAAAAAACATTTATAAGCCTATCATATATAAGCATTTGTTTTTTCTTTTTTTTATTTTTCGGTATATGGAGTTCTCAGGCCACGGATCAGATCTGAGCTGCGTTTGCAACCGACGGCACAGCTGTGGCAACGCCAGATCTTTTAACCCACAGTGCCAGGCCAGGGATTAAACTTGTGCCCTAGTGCTGTAGAGACGCGCCGATCCCATTGTGCCAGGGGAAACTCCAACACTTTGTATAATCTTTAGAAAAATGTACACTTTTGTATAATCGAGGTCAGACTGAATGTACAATTTTTTATATTGACTGTTTTCCCATAATAAATAATAAGCATTTTTCACAATGCTTTTTAAGACAGTATTTTTAAGAATATCAAAAAACAGATCTGATTATTGGTTCTCATTTATTAGATGTATGCTTTGAGGCAAGTTAATTGCCTCTGCTTCCTCATACGTATGGAGATAATAGTACTTCTCTCAGAGGGACTAAATAAACCATATACTTAAATGTCTTAGCACAGTGTGTGCCTCATAATGAAAATAATAATAAAAAATGTTTTTTGGCAATAGTGATTAGTTCACTTTTGGAGTATCAGTGTTCTTAGTTGTTTTCATGTTGTTGGATATTTAAGTTTTTTTAATTTTATTCTTATAATCAGTGCTAAGATAGATATATCTAATAGCTCCTGCTAATGTCTTCTTTTTTATTTTTTAAATACTAGAAGGGCATTACTGCATTAGAGTATGACCACTTTCAAAATTCTTTGAGAGATACCTGTAGTCAGATTCTTTTATAGAGATATCATACTCATATGTAATTCTGTCAACAGTTTATGAAGATGCCTATCTTATCTTCACAAATTTGTAATAATGTAAAATTTTAGGAGATTTGCTAATCTAATAAGTGAAAATGATGTTTTAATTTGCATAGTTACTGTTGCTAGTGAGGTCCACCTTCCGTATGTTGATCATCAGTGTTTTCTCTGTGGTGAAATTGTCTTTTTTTTTTTTTTTGTCTTTTGCTTTTTTAGGGTCACACCTGTGGCACAGGGAGGTTCCCAGGCTGTTGGTCACATTGGAGCTGTAGCCACTGGCCTATGCCACAGCCACAGCAACGCAGGATCTGAGTTGCATCTGCAGCCTACACCACAGCTCACAGCAATGCTGGATCCTTAAACCACTGAGCAAGGCCAGGATCGAACCCATGTCCTCATGGATACTAGTCAGTTTGTTAACCAATGAGCCGTGATGGGAACTCCCGAAATTGTCATTTTTATCCTCTGTTCATTTTCTACTAACATCTCAATCTTTTGTTTTTTTTTTTAACTCATTTAAGTGAGCTTTTAATTTCCTTGGCTTTCTTATAGGACATATTAGATACATAAAAACTGGAATGTATTTGTTTCATGTAAGTTATAAAGTGTAGTGATAAAATGAATACTAGTGGAAAGTAAAAGGAATGCTAATTAAAATTAAATAGAGTATTAATACTGTTGAAATACGCTGCTGTTTTTTTGTTTGTTTGTTTGTTTAACTCTGCATCCCTAGGTGTATGTTTCCTGAACTTGGGGTTTATTATTTTCTTACTATTCTTTATAGATTTTCCATTTATGTCTATATTTCTAAATAACATTGCTTATTTTGCTTGTTTCTAAATCTTATAAATGTGACATTATGTATAACATATTTTCTACTACTTGTTTTTACATTCCACATTTGGTTCTTATTGTTTATTTGAAGCTTAAAAATCCTTTCATGTTTAGAGGGGTTTTTTTATTGTTTTTGTTTTTTTAAATCTGAAACAACCCAGTTAAAGTTTACTTTGAAAATATATATTAGAGGAAAGGATCTAATTTGATTTCCTCCAAATAGCTACCCACTTTACCAGGACTGTTTATTAAAAATTCCATCCGTTCTTGGTTATTTTCTGTTGCCTTCTTTATAATCTACCGTACTCTATTTAATCTTAAGTTCTTATATATGCCGAGGATTTGTTTTTTATTTTTTATTTTTTATTTGCCTTTTCTAGGGCCGCACCCGCACATATGGAGGTTCCCAGGCTAGGGGTCTATTTGGAGCTTCAGCTGTTGGTCTACGCCAGAGCCACAGCAACGCAGGATCCGAGCTGTGTCTGCAACCTACACCACAGCTCACGGCAACGCCGGATCGTTAACCCACTGAATGAGGCCAGGGATCAAATCCGCAACCTCCTGGTTCCTCGTTGGATTCTTTAACCACTGTGCCACGACAGGGAACTCCTATTTTTTTTTTATTTTTTTTTTATGTTTTTTCTACTGTCAATACCATGTTGATTTGATTATCGAAAACTTATAATTTACTATCTGGTGTTTTATTCCCCTTGCTGGGTTACGCTTTTCCAAAAATGTTATTTGCTGGTCTCTTCTAATGACCTTTATTTAGAAGAACAGAGGTGTTTTCTTAAATTCTCTCTACTAATTTTCCTTTTCTCCTACCCTCATTTTCCTCTACTGCCCTCCTGAAACATTAATCAAATCTAAATTATTTTGGATAGCATTATGTTAACATGTTATTTAATTTTGAAAGTAATTATTTCTTTACATTGTACAGTCTTATATAAGAACATTTCTGTTCTATGTGTAAGTTTAAAATTTTATTGCTAGTGCTCTTATTTTTAGCATAATTATTTTTGTATTTAATGTATAGTATTTCTAATATATAATAATTTGGATTTATATTATAAAGATCAAAAGGATTTACAGATAATTTTTATGACTCATGTTTTAGGTACTCTCATTTACACACCCCATCTCATTTCATTCTGCTGAAACATTTGAGTCTCTCCTGGCTTGTCTGAAAATGGATGATGAAAAAGTAGCAGAAGCTGCACTTCAGATTTTCAAAAATACGGGAAGCAAAATTGAAGAGGATTTCCCACACATCAGATCGTGAGTTGAGTTTATTCTGATAAATATTCTGGAAGATAGAAAAATAATTTACTGTTTTTTGAATTATGTCATAGTTGGAATCTTTTAAGTTTTGAGGAAATAATATCTGGCTTATCTTAATGCCTACTATTCAGTTTATATTCTCATTTCTGAGGAGAAAGCATTGATTGGTATTTTAGAAGATTCATGAAAATGTAGGGTGAACATGGCATTTCTTTCTTAAGCATCAGTTTTGCTTAAAGATTTTTAATAAAAAGTTTTATAGTAAAGTAGTTATTTGGCATGTTATGGCATAGAATAAACAATTCATGTGAATTTAAGGTCAGGTAGCAAATTCCAAGGGAATTTCATTAGCTTTCTCCATAGTGCTCTTTTCTTTTGTCATGATGAGTATTAGATGGAAAATTTTTAGAAGTAGTGCTTTTGACACAGGGAAGCAGGAGGGCCTGGAATACTCATCCTAGTAGGAGTGTGTTTTTCATATATGTCGGTGTATCCTAGTATTTCCAACAATTGCAAATTGTACTATTATCCTGGACATCTCTAATGGTGCTTGATTATTGTTCAGTATTCTGTGATAGCACAAAAGAATTGTCTTCATTTTTTAAATCATCCCTGCTACTTCTCTCAGAGCATCTCTCCTCCCTGTTCATGGAGAACACATCTAATAGTTACTCTTGATATTGATAGTCACTGGTGATTGCTTTTACCTCTCCCTCATTACTTCTGGCCTACCTAGTTGTAGTTGGGGCACTATACCTCTCCATGTGGCCCTTTTCCTCCGAACGAGACTGTGGACAAAGCTAGCTTTTAGATGCTCAGCTGCTCTTCTTGTTCTTCCTTTCTCTTCATGTGAACTTAATTCTAGAAACTATTGATACATAAGACAAAAGCATTATTTAAATTATAATTGAAACATACCAGAATCTTGTAAGAGTATTCTTTTTGGCAAGCATAAGAAACATTATTGTTTAGAATTGACTTCTTAATTTTTAAGGGAGTCTCGAGCATGAATTTGCTTTTGGAATGGAGCCATGACTCTCCTATCCAGATCAGAGAACAGAGTTTGGAGATAAATGTATAGGCATACAATATATGTAAACTCTGTGTAACTCCATACCTTTTACTGAATGCCCACTTAATGTATTATCTCATTTAAATGTTGTAACAATTCAGTAAAGTGTAAGAATTATTCTCATTTTCCAAATGAGGAATCAATGTTTACCTGAGGTAAATAGTTCTAGGTCATATAGCTAGCATGTGCCAGAATGAAGATTTGAATGTAGGCCTGTTTATTTGCAGTGCCTATGGAACATAGCCACCTATGGCACCGTTCCTTTCTTAATTAACAAGTTTTAGCTTGATTTATTCGATGAAGGTTTTTATTTTCATTCTAGACTATCTTTCCCAGTACTCTTTATATTTTATAGAAACATCATTTGATATATTTGTAGGAGAACTCTGAGAGCAAAGTTGAAAGGCAGACATTTTAGAACACACAAAGGCATTTTAAAATATCCACCACTTAAATGTGGACCTAAAGTACTTTGATGGAGATGCTGAGTATATCAGATGTCTTTCATGAGGAGGATTAGCTCAGTTGCTATTGAATACCTGCTCTGTGCATACACTGCACTCGATAAAGTACCTCATGGTCTGTGTCTTCCAGGGGATAACTTATGTATGCAGGAGTTCTGCTATGGTGCAGTAGGTTAATAATCTGGCTTGTCTCTCTGGCATTGCCAGTTTGACCCCCTAGCCCAGTGCAGTGGGTTAAGGATTTGGCGTTGTCCCAGATGTGGCTTAAATTCGATTCCTGGCCCAGGAACTTCCATATGCCTTGGGTGTGGCTAAAAATAGAAAATAAAATACGTGTGCAGATTTTATAAGTTAAATTTATTAAATTGGGTGAGTTGGTATTGAGGGAACTGGTAGAGTTAAATGAATGTTTATTAAATTATCTTCCCTCGAATTTACCAAAATAATTTAAAAGAACCAAAAGAAAAATGTATCTAAGTAGAAACTACCACAAACTGGACAGAATTGGTGCTAGGTAAGCCATTTAGACTGAGTGGATGTGAGAACACTGACAGTTGATACACATATCCCCAAATCAGGTGTATAAGGGAGTGTATGGTAAGTGTTCTTTCGCTCGCTGATCTCCAAAGAGGAGCTTGAGGTGTGGACAAGCTGTGAGAGAAATAAGGAAAACCTAATTTCAGCTGTAATAGAACTAAATTAGGGATTCTGTGGTCATACCATTTTTCTTTGGGCTTAACGGGAGGGACACAGTGTAGAGGTGTTGTAGAATTGTGAAGCAAATGTCTTATTACCAATTTTACAGGAGTAGAAAAAATTACATGCTGACCCAAACAACTAAAATGATGGTGATTGGAGTTTCCCCCTGTGGCATAGTGGGTTACAAATCCAACTGCAGTGGATAGGGTAGCTGTGGAAGCACAGGTTCAATCGCCGGCCCCACACAGTGGATTAAAAGGATCCAGCATTGCCACACCTGCAGCTCACATTCAGTCCCTGGCCTGGAAACTTCCATGTGCCACAGATGAGGCCAGAAAATAAATAAAATGATGGTGACTTACAGTTGCATTGTGACTTAGCAAGTGTTTCTGGAGTCTGGCTCACCCCAAAATAGGCACATGCGCCAAAACACATGGGAGTCCCCTTAGAGTGTAGGGTATGGCTGTAGTCCAAGTGGAGCTGGTTCTCAACTGGAAGAGCTTAGGCAGACGTGGACAGAAATTACACAGAAATAAATGACTCACTACCTTTAGTCCTAATTTCCTCCTCCATGCTACTTTATCCAACTAATGAAGCAAGAGTAGTTTGAGTTGTGATGTTATTTTTTTTAAGACAATTTCTAGTGTTAAGTCACAGGGAGACACTATATTTTTGTTTAAATGGCAGAGGTAGAGAGGATTTCTCTTATTCAGAGATGAATTAACAGAATACAAATAATATAACAAATATGAAACCTGTGCAGCTATTTTAGCATCCAGAAGATAGCTGATTAGCACTTTGAAAGAACTGAATTTTTCTAGGAAAAAGAAAATTTGAGACAGTTGTTCTCATCCACCAAGAAAGTTAAACAGCAAATGGCAGCTGGGTGGTTGGTGGTGGGGAATAAAAAGCAAGAGCAAAAATAAGATAACATAAAACATAAAAAGGGAAATGGAAGAACTAAGGATACAGAAGAACAGGAACATATTTGTATCATAGAATATAATTTGCTAGAAACAGCAAGGAGCAAACGATATTGAAAATGTAATCAGGAAGGTAGAAATTGAGCTTGAGGAAAAAAACTGCATAGAAAGTGAGTATAGTGGGCAAAGAAATAAGGCAGTTAGAGAGACCTGCCCATAGTGAAAAGCCATAATTGGTTTCTGTGGAGAAGACAACAATAATGGGAAATGGAAGACATTATTAAAAAATAATAATAAAGTTGTTTAGAGTGAATGAAACCATGAACCTGGAGACCAGGAGGGCTCATGTTTTAGGAGAATATCTTGATGGAATTTACTGAATTTTTGGAGATGCCTGAAGTTATTTCACAAACATCAAGAAAAAAGGAGATGATGTACAACTGAAAAGTAATGAGGCTGATAGTTCTTTTCAACCGCATAAGATTTCTGAAGTTATGATTCAACTGCTAGAGAGTTTTGATGCACAAAAAGGCTGTAACTGAAGCCTTTCCTAAGTTGCCAGGTAGTGCTTAAATAAGGGCAGATGAAGGATATTCTTTAGGATTCAAGGACTTAGGAGATGTATTACCCCTTTTTTATTGTGAGGTCCTTACCAAGGTGGGTGCTTTTTCCCTTTGTATTCAGTTTTGCTTATGCCCCTAAATCCAACTTTTGCTTTCTTTTTGTTTGCATTTCTCTGATTTGTCTTTTCTCATCATTTTACTTTCAGTATTTAAGTTTAGATATGGCTACATCTGTGTTTTAAATGTTTGAAAACCCTAATACATTGTAAGTATAAATGAATTTGAGAAAATTACCCTGCCAAGTGTTTGCGTTAAAAGAAAATATTTCTGATCTAAAGGAAAAAAAACCCAAAACCGCATAGAAATTCTAATTCTTTTTAATTTTTCAGAGAATAGGAGGGGAAAGAATGTGTTTAGATTACTTTTTATGAAGCCAAGGTAACTAGCAGGAATGCTAAAACCAGATTAAAAAAAAACGAAGACAAATCTTACTGAAATCAATACAAAAAATGTATGTAAAATATTATTAAGAGAATTTACTATCAGTAAAAACAAGACTATACTGTGGTCAAAGTTCCTACTGTGGCTCCGTGGTAATGAACTCGACTAATATCCTTGAGGACATGGGTTTGATCTCTGGCCTCACTCAGTGGATTAAAGGATCCAGTGTTGCCATGAGCCGTGCTGTAGGTTTCAGATGCAGCTCAAATCCCGAGTTGCTGTGGCTGTGGCTGTGGCATAGGCCATTGGCTACAGCTCTAATTCAACCCCTAGCCTGGGAACTTCCATATGCTGCGGGTGTGGCCCCCCAAATACAAAAAAACCCACTGAGCCCAAATGTGGTTAATTCCAGGAATACAAAAAGGGACACAGTTAGAAAGCTTAATATTAATGATATAATTCATTATATAAATGAAAAAGGGAAAGGGCACACAATGGATCATTTTGACAAATGCTGAAGGGGCTTCTAATAAAATTAGGCTGTTTATAATTAAACCCAATAAAATAGGAATTAATACCTTCATACCACTCAAACCAGTAGGCACTATCATATAGTAAAATACTACAAGCATTCACAGTAAAAGTCAGGAACAAGATGAGAAAATCCACTATCTCTGCCATGATTCAACATTGTTTTGGAAACATTAGCCAATATAATTATATAAAAAAATAAAATAAGGAGTTCCCTTTGTGGCACAGCAGAAACAAATCCAACTGGTAACCCTGAAGTTGTGGGTCCAATCCCTGGCCTCGCTCAGTGGATTAAGGATCTGGCGTTTTCACAAGGTGTGGTGTAGGTCAGGGATGCAGCTTGGGATCCTGCATTACTCTGGCATGGACTGGCAGCTATAGCTCCGATTGGACCCCTAGCCTGGGAACCTCCATATGCCGTGGGTGCGGCCCTTAAAAGCAAAAAAAAAAAAAAGACAGACAGAAGGAAAATAAGAGGTGCATGTGTTGGAAAGGAGGAAGCAAAGTTATATTTCTTGGAAAAATCTAAGAGAGCCAACTGCAAAACTACTTAAAAAAAAAAAAGATGACCAAAATAAATATGTAAAAATCCTAAGCTTTCTTTATATGCCACTAACAATCACTTAGAAAGTATTGTAGCAGTAAAAATCAGAAGATTTAAAAGTAGAGTGCATAGGAAATTTGCAACCTTATACAACCCTGTGTTAGTGAGGAGTATAATATTTAACAATTAGTCATAAAAACTTAGATTACTCAATAAATGGCTGGCAAGCTGAAAAAGAAAAAAATTAATGTAGACTGCTTGTTTGACTTTACGTATGTTCCAGATGAGTCAAAGATTATTTACCTAAGGTTTTATTTTAAAAATTTTTGTCTAAGGTTTAAGTATATGTAAATTAATGCAAGTGTTAGTAGCCAGTGCATTTTGTAACTTTTTTCTTTGTCAGGGAATGGAGAAGTTTCCCCAATTCATAAATGAAATATTGATGGATTAGAGTTTTAAAAATTCATTTGTTGAAAAAATGTTTATAGAGCCTTCACTGTGTATAAGGTAATGAGGATGTTGAAGCGAATAGGACAGGTTAAGTCTGCCCTTATATTTTAGTGAGAGAGAATATTATTTAGACAAGAGCAAAAGTCATGAAGTAAGTTGGAAATACATACAGCTGGCATGCTGAGAAGCTATTTTTCAATATATATGATTTTAGAAAAAGTATTTAAAGATTCTTAGCAAAGAAATCACAGTTATGTCTCAGTAGAAATAGTAGCATAAGGAATGAATAAGAAATTTATAATCACAGTAAGAAAGGACATTTATGCTGACTGAGAAGAATGAGGGGAAGTACAAGTAAAATATTCATGTGCTGTAACCAGTTTTAGCTAGCATACTAGTGATGCTGTCTTGGTTGGAGTACAAACTGATGCAGCTTTTCTGAGTTGGTGATGTGGTAATACATACCAGCTTAAAATGTGTGTGGTCTTTGGTATGGTAGTTTTACTTTTATGAATTTATTCCAGAGATAATTAGAAAAGGTGTCTATATAATGATTATATGGTTTAGGGTCCAGTCAGAAACAGAAACCATAATAGGTATTTTCAACATACCTATTAACATTAATACAGATGTTTGAAGCATGAAAGAATGAAAAGTTGCTTTGGTAACTCAGAGATTAGGAATTGCTGGAAGCAGCTACTTCCTTAGCGCTGGTAGACCAACTGGGAAGAAGTGGTGTTAAGTACTGCTTGGCAGGTGGAAGAGCCCTGTCAACGTCACAGCTAATTGTCAGAGGAGGGGTGGCCTGACTCTTGCTGTGGGATAGTGCAGCTGCTGCAGAGAAGGCCTAAAGACGCTGTGGTGGCTCTTGTTGGAAGAACCTACCAGTTCTTGAGGGAGTCTGGGAAATGTAATTTGCAGAGTTATAACTGCAGGATCTCAGAGCAGATTTTAGGATAGATTTAAAGCTCAGAGACAGTTGGTAAATATTCATGGTTTTGTTATCAGGATTAAAAAAAAAAACCATCTAAATGCTCACATGTAGGAGATTGGTTAGATTAACGATTGTGGCATAGCCATCCGCTGAAGAGCTGAGTGCATAGTATTCAGCAATACTTGACACAGGAGTTTCTCCACAACATTTTTGGGTGAAAAAATGTTTCCAAATAATATATATTTTGTATTCTGTTTGCTTTTTTATTAAGGGCTGCACCCGCTGGCATATGGAGGTTCCCAGGCTAGGGGTCTCAAATCAGAGCTGTAGCTGCCAGCCTACACCACAGCCACAGCAACACAGGGCTGCGACCTACACCACAACTGACGGCAATGCCGGCTCCTTAACCCGCTGAGCAAGGCCAGGGAGTGAAACCGGCATCCTTATGGATGCCAGTCAGGTTCGTTAACTGCTGAGACATGATGGGAACTCCATTTTGTATTCTAATATATTTAATATATGCAGGTATGTATGTATAGAGAAATTTTAGATGCTCACCAAAATGTTCACACTAATTATTTCAGGATAGTAGAATTTTAAGGTTTTTGTGCATTTGTTTGTTTGTTTGCAGAGGGGAGATCTCTTGTGGCACCACAGGTTAAGTATCTTGAATCATTGCTGTGTCATGGGTTCGATCCCTGGCCTAGGAACCTCTACATGCTGTGGAAGGAGCCAAAAAGGAATTTTTGTTCTTTAGTGTTTTTTGTTTTTTTGTTTTTTTTTGCTATTTCTTTGGGCCGCTTCTGCGGCATATGGAGGTTCCCAGGCTAGGGGTCGAATTGGAGCTGTAGCCGCCGGCCTACGCCAGAGCCACAGCAACATGGGATCTGAGCCGCGTCTGCAACCTACACCACAGCTCACGGCAACGCCGGATCCTTAACCCACTGAGCAAGGGCAGGGACCGAACCCGCAACCTCATGGTTCCTAGTCGGATTCGTTAACCACTGTGCCACGACGGGAACTCCGTTCTTTAGTGTTTTTAATGTATTTTTCAGTTTTGTTTGTGTGTCATGATATGCATTATTATTATCAAGGGGAGAAAACTTAAATTTGAAAGAAAAATTCAGTTTAATGAGGGAATAAAGGATTCCTTTTAATAGAAACTTATTAATATAAAAGGAGTCAGAAAGGTAGTTGCTTTATTTACATATCACTAACTTCTCAGACTGCCTAGTACTTCACAATTGTTGAAATTGTTTTTTTTTTCCTTCTTGACTATTTTCCTTCTTGACATTATGTCTTTTTTCAGTTTAAATGAGTGTGCAGAAAATTTGATGAATTTAAAATTTCTCATACTATCTTAAAATCCCAACCATAGTTGCTTCTTACTTGTATATGATCTGTAATTTTCCTCTCAATGACTAAGGAAAGAGATTATATTTTTCTTTTTATATTATAGGTTTTGGTTTTTTCTATTATAGTTGATTTACACTGTTCTGGTGTACAATTTCTGCTGCACAGCAAAGTGACTCCACCATGTTCCATCACAAGTGACTAGATATAGTGCCCTGTGCAGCAGGATCTTACTGTTCTACAGCAGGATCTTACTGCTCATCCACTCCAAATGCAATAGTTTGCAACTACTAACCCCATGCTCCCAGTCAATCCCACTCCCTCTCCCTCCCTCCCGGCAACCACAAGTCTGTTTAAACCAAAGTCCATGCATTTGTGTCTTTTCTGGGGAAAAGTTCATTTGTGCCATATATTAGATTCCAGATATAAGGGATATCATATGGTATTTTTCTTTCTCTTTATGACTTATTTCACTTAGTATGAGAGTCTCTAGTTCCATCTGTGTTGCTGCAAATGGCATTATTTTGTTCTTTTTTATGGCTGAGTAGTATTCCATTGTGTATATATACCACATCTTCTTCATCCATTCATATGTCGATGAATATTTAGGTTGTTTCCATGTCTTGGCTATTGTGAGTAGTGCTCCAGTGAACGTAATGGGTGCACATATCTTTTTCAAGGCAAGTTTTGCCCAGATAGATGCCCAGGAGTGGGATTGCTGGGTCATAGGGTAGTTTTATATGTAGTTTTCTGAGGTACCTCCATACTGTTTTCTATAGTGGTTGTACCACTTTGCATGCCCACCAACAAGTGTAGGAGGGTTCCCTCTTCTCTACACCGTTTCCAGCATTTGTAATTTGTTGACTCTTTAATGATAGCCATTCTGACAGGTGTGAGTTGGTACCCCATAGTAGTTTTGATTTGCATTTCTCTAATAATTAGTGATGTTGAGCATTTTTTCATGTGTCTGTTGGTCATTTCTATATCTTCTTTGAAGTAATGCCTATTCAGGTCTTCTGTCAGTTGGGTTGTTGGGTGTTTTTGGTTGAGTTGTCTAAGTTGTTTGTATATTTTAGAGATTAAGACCTTGTCGGTTACATCATTTGAAACTATTTTCTCCCATTCCATAGGTTGTCTTTTTTTTTTCTTTTTTTTTTAATGGTTTCCTTTGCTGTGAAAAGCTTTTAAGTTTGGTTAAGTCCCATTGGTTTATTTTTGTTTTTATTTCTGTTGCCTTGGGAGACTGACCTAAGAAAACATTTGTATGATTGATATCCAAGAATGTTTAACTGTGTTCTCTTCTAGGAGTTTTATGGTGTCTTATGTTTAAGTCTTTAAGCCATTTTGAGTTTATTTTTATGCATGGTGTGAGGGTGTGTTCCAGTTTCATTGATTTACATGCAGTTGTCCAGTTTTCCCAGCATCACTTGCTGAAAAGACTGTCTTTTTCCCATTTTATATTCTTGCCTCCTTTGTTGAAGATTAATTGCCCGTAGGTGTCTGGGTTTATTTCTGGGTTCTCTATTCTGTTCCATTGGTCTGTATGTATGTTTGTTTTTCTATCAGTACCACACTGTCTCATTTACTATAGCTTTGTAATATTGTCTGAAGTCTGAGTGAGTTATGGCTTCTGGTTTTTTTCCTCAGGATTGCTTTGGTAATTCTGGATCTTTTATGGTGCCATGTAAATTTTTGGATTGTTTGTACTAGTTCTTTGAAAAATATCATGGGTAATTTGACAGGGATTACATTGAATCTGTAGATTGCTTTGGGTAGTATGGCCATTCTAACAATGTTGATTCCTCCAATTCAGGAGCATAGAATGTCTTTCCATTTTTCTGAATCCTCTTTAATTTCCTTGATTAATGTTTTATAGTTTTTGGCAAATAAGTCTTCCACTTCCTTAGTCAGGTTTATTCCTAGGTATTCAATTTTTGGGGGGTGCTATTTTAAAAGGTATTGTACTTTTATATTCACTTTTTAATACTTCCTTGTTAGTATACAGAAATGCAACCAATTTCTGTGTTAATCTTGTATCCTGCTACTTTGCTGAATTCATTGATCAGAGGAAGGATATTATGAATGTTTGTATTGTTATGTATGATGTATGAGAACACAGGTCTTATCTGGGCATTTTAGTTATTGAAGTAGCCAGAAAGTTATCAATTTTCATTTCTGAAAAAAGCCACTAACCATAGACCAAAAAGAGCATTTTGGTGAGACTCAGATTGTTTTTTTTACGTGTTTTATTATTGAAATTTTTAAACATATGTAGAATTAGGTAGAATATTATAATGAACTTCCCTGTATCCATTAAGCAGCTTTTATATAAATAACTAAAAGCCACATTGTTTAATTTATAATTTTACCCTTTCTCCTTGTTCTCCTTATATTTGAGAACAGATCCCAGGCTCTGTATATCATTTCATCTATACATCTAAGTATCTCTAAAAGATAAGAACTCTTAAAAAATAATTACAATGCCTTTATCGCAAATGTAGTTAATAATAATTGCTTAATGTGAATAATATCCAATTGATTTTCTCAAAAATGTAGTAATTTTTTTTAACAGTTTGGGTTTTTTTGAATCAAGATCTAAGTAAGGTTTCCACATTGTCATTGGTTGTTATGTCTCTGAAGTCCCCTGTCTCCTGTAAGCTCCCCCTCCAGTTCTCTCCTCTCTTTGTTTGATAAAGAAACCAGGTCGTTTCTCTTGCAGAGTCTCACATAGACTGATTTTTTTTGTTGTTGTTGTTAATTGTGTGCCTTTGGTATGCTTTAATGTTTTCTTCTGTTTTCTGTAAGGTGAGAGTTGAATCCAAATAGTTGGATTTTGATTCTGATATTTTGTCACAGGACCATTTGCAGGTTGTGGTATGCTGGTATGTGGTCGGTCATGGGGCACATAATACCTGGTTATTTCTCTCTCTTTTTTTTGATGTTAGTAGCTGATGATGTTTAGTAATCAGTGGTCATATTCTGCCATTCCTTTATCACTTGTTAGCTGAATAATTTTATAAAGAGGAATTTCTCATCTATTCTTTGGTTCCCCAGTGTTACACTTATTTAGGAAAGTCAGGATAAGTGCTTGATTCTTTTATATATTGAACAGAGTTCAAAATATGGAGGAAGAAGTTTACTACCATCCTGTGTTGTCATCTTTTTAAAAATATTATAGGAAATTCCCATTGTGGCTCAGCAGGTTAAGGTCTTAGTGTTGTCTCTGTGAGGATGCGGGTTCAATTCCTGGCCTCGCTCAGTGGGTTAAGGATCTGGTGTTGGTTGCAGATGTGGTTTGGCTCCTGCTTGGCTCAATTTCTAGCCTGGGAACTTTCATATGCCACAGGTGAGGCTGTGAAAAGAAAAAAAATACATATAAACTGATTGATTTACTCATATTTGTGTTTCAGTCAGTTGCACTGGTCTCTTTATGCTCTGATTATCCCATCTGTACCCAGGAGGCTATTCAGGTTGACCTCTGAATCCTTTGGAATGTTTCTACTAATCTTTGTAGTATCTTTGCCGTCTAGTATAATAGAATGTTCCAGACCCATCTTGTCCATGTCCTGCCCTATACCTGGAATCAATCATTTCTCTAAGGAGCCCTGGTTCCTTTTAATGGACATAGTATCAAGAAATTAGAATATGAGTCTTGTGGGTACTAATTGCTAATGTGTGGGTTACTTTTCTAGAACAGTTCAGTGGATACAGCTTTTGAAAAAAGGTTTTGTTTTTTTTTTTAAATAAAGTGCATTGTGTGTTTTTATTGATTATTCCATTTCAAACTGCGTTTTTATTGAGCCTTTTTTAAAATTTTTACATTTTTTTATCTCTTTGCCCTGTGCTGAGAAAACACAGGTGATAAAACATTGATATTACATAATAAATCCTTTGAATTATCCCATAATAAATACATAACGGTCTCAGAATAGTAGTGGCACCACCAATGTGATTCCTAAAAACAGCTGTTTGTTTACTTACGTAGTTCTGTTTTGTATTTAGGGTGTATCACATTAGGGATTTGCAGTCAAATTCCTGTGTTTTAAGGTTACTTGGAATGATTCTTTATGTGGTTATGCTGCCAAATGGATGCACACTTTTGTTCATTTGTTTCATTTTATTTTTTAAGAGTTTACTTTAAAAAATTTTATTTCTTAATTGTATGAAATTTTCTTTAAAGATGAACCAAAAAAGCAGGATATATTTTGAGAAGTCTAGCTTGTATTCTTTAACTCTCTACCTGTTTTTTCTTACCTGTAGATAAACTTAAAAAAAAAAGTCCTTCCATGCCTGTCTGTCTAGATGTGTTTAAGTGTGTACATGTATGTATATGTGTGTTCATATGCCCTTTTGATAGATGAATGATAAAGTACACTATTCATACCTTTCTGCACTTTGCTTTTTTTTTCTCTTTACGTATACTAGCAGTAACTCTGTATTTAAATATTTATTTTGTGGCTGTGTCATAGAGTAACTGCATTTATTATTTTGCTCGATATTGCTACATTTCCCTCCATAGTGTTTAGACCGTTTCACATTCTCTGTAGCAGTGTATGACTGTAGCAGTTTCCCCACAGCCCTGTCAACTGACTGTGCTGTTGATGAAATGTTTCTCTGTGTTCCTGGTCATCTTCCTTATTCTACAGTCTTTGAGAATAGCATCATCACTCATACTTTCATTTATATTAGTTTTTGCGAGGCAGATCTCTTTCATTCTTTCCTCCCTCCCTCTTTTCCTTCCTTTAGATCTTCCTGGGACTTAATATTTAAAATGAATTTCTTATAAACATCCCATGGTTTGGTCTTTGTTCTGCTTTTGGTTGTTTTAATCCAATCTGACACACTCTTTCAGTTGGAGTGTTTAGACTGTTTACCATTTAATATAACCATAGTTGGGTTTAAAACTACCACCTTGAGAAGTTCCCATTGTGGCGCAGTGGAAACAAATCTGACTAGTATCCATGAGGATGCAGATTTCGATCCCTGGCCTTTCTCAGTGGGTCGGGGATCTGGCGTTGCTATGGCTGTGGCAAAGCCTAGCAGCTAAAGCTCTGATTCAACCACTAGTCTGGAAACTTCCATATGCTACAGGTGTGGCCCTAAAAAGAAAAGCAAAGAAAAAAAAGTTACCATCTTGATACTTTGTTTTCTTATTTTATTTTATTTTATTTTATTTTATTTTATTTTATTTTATTTTATTTTATTTTTTGCTTTTGACGGCCACACCTGTGGCATATGGAGGTTCCTAGGCCAGGGTCAAATTGGAGCTACAGCTGCTGGCCTACGCTGTGGCATCTTGGGATTGGAGCCACATCTGCGATCTACACCACAGTTCACAGCAAAGCCAGATCCTTAACCCACTGAGTGAGGCCCGGGATCAAACCTGCATCCTCATGATTCTTAGTTGGATTTGTTTCCACTGCACCACGATGGGAACTCCTGAATATTTTGTTTTCATTTCGTCTTTTTTGTGTTCCCATTTCTTTCTCTTTCTGACCTTTCTGGTGTTGGGTATTTTTAATGATTTTGTTTTATTGTCTCACTGTTGCTTATCCGTTTTCAAGTAAAATTATACCACGGAATGTATAATGTAAAAATCTTGCAACAGTGCAGTTCCATGCCTTCTTCCTCCAGGCTTTTGTTGTCATGTATTTTGTTTCTGTATATATTATAAATGCTAAAATATGTTGTTGTTTTCATTTTAAGCAGTTTGATATATCTCACATTAACAATGACATTTCTTTGATTTGTACACGTATATTTGCCATTTCTGCCACTCATCATGTTTTGATTATCTCTCCATATTTTCATTTGGAATAATTTTTCTTCCTCAATAATATTTCTTAGAATATAATTGTCCTTCTAATTTATTTTCTTAGCTTTTCTTTGTCTGAAAGTCTTTATGTTACCTTCATTCTTGAAAGGCATTTTTGCTCAGAATAGAATTCTAGGTTGAGAGTTGTTTTCATTTAATACCCAAAAGATGTTATCCATTATATCCTGGACTGCATAGTTTCTTTCTTTCTTTTTGTCTTTTTTTTTTTTTTTTTGCTTTTTAGGGCTGCACCCATGGTGTGGGGGTTCCCAGCTTAGGGGTCGAATGGGAGCTACACCTGCCAGCCTATACCACAGCCACAGCAACACAGGATCCGAGCCACGTCTGCGACCTACACCACAGCTCATGGTAATGCTGGATCCTTAACCCTCTGAGCAAGGTCAGGGATCAAACCCACAGCCTCATGGTTACTGGTTGTATTCGTTTCCGCTGCGCCATGATGGGAACTCCTAGACTGCATAGTTTCTAAGGAAAAGTGTTCTTTCATTCTTTGTTCCTCTATACATGTGTCTTTTCTGAGTATTTTTGAGATGTTTCTTTTTATTGTTGTTTTCACCAAAAATTGATAATGATTTGCCTTTGAGTGGTTTACTTTCTGTTTCTTCTGCTTGAGCTTTATTGAGATTCTTGGGACTCTGGGTTTATTGCCATCATATTTGGAATTTCGTTGGTTATTTTTTCTCCAAATGTTTGTATATTTTTTATGTTCTCCCCTTCTCACCTCCTTGGTTTCTGGGATTCCAGTTACATGTATTTTTGACTAGTTGATGTTGTCTTGGTAGTCACTGATACTCCATCCCCACACCCCACTCCACTTTGTTTTATTTTGCATAGTTTCTATTGCTATGTACTCACATTCACTGACTTTTCCTCTGTAATATGTAATCAGCTTTTGACTCTGTGTTTATATTTTTCCTTTGCAGTATTGTATTTTTCATGTTTAGTAGTTCCATTTATTTTTTTTTAATGTACTTATTTTATTTCTGCCTTCATCATGTTCACGTTTTCTACTTACCTTCATGAGCATGTGGAACATATTCATAGCAACCGTTTTAATGTCTTTGATAATTCTGTCACCAGTGCCATTTCTGGGACTGCTCCCATTGATTATTTTTCTCCGGATTGTATATTAGAAGGTTTTTCTACTGTGGCTGGTGGAAACATGAATTACTACCAGCCTGGCGTGTGGCAGGGAGTTTTTTGACCTGCTGTTTTCCAGTGTTCTTCTCCTGGTCTTGGGTAGTTTTTGCTCATTCATGACTCTGGTCATTATTCAGGTAGAGACTCCAAGATACCCCTCTTTGGATCTCCACGACACAAGTTCTCTTTCTTGGTAGCCCCCTCCTCTGTGGTACCTTGCCCTAGAAGTTATAGCTGATTTGGGCTCCCTGAACTCCCATTTCTGTCTCCCTCAACTGCATGCAACCACCAGGCTCTGTTGGGCTTACTTCTTGTGCATCAGTCTGCTGACTCCCTCTTTGCAGTAATTGAGGGAAGATGTGGGGCCCTTCTAGTTTCTTTCTCATCTTTTAGAGATTTTGGTACTGTGCTTCTTATTTTCCAGTGTTTGAAACCTTTAACATATTATCTTGTTTTCTACTTGAGAAAGAAGAATAAATTCAGTCTCAGATACATTGTCCTAATATGAAGCAGAAATCCTCTCAGCGTAGTTTTTTTTTTTTTTTTTTGTCCATTTGCCATTTCTTGGGCCACTCCTGCGGCATATGGAGGTTCCCAGGCTAGGTAGGGGTCTAATTGGAGCTGTAGCTGCCACCCTATGCCAGAGCCATAGCAACGCAGGATCTGAGTCACGTCTGCAACCTACACCACAGCTCACGGCAACGCCGGATCCTTAATCCACTGAGCAAGCGCAGGGACCAAACCCACAACCTCATGATTCCTAGTCAGATTTGTTAACCATTGCTCCAGGACAGGAACGCCCCTCAGTGTAGGTTTTTTTTCTTTGTCTTTTTGCTATTTCTTGGGCCGCTCCCGCGGCACATGGAGGTTCCCAGGCTAGGAGTCGAATCAGAGCTGTAGCCCCTGGCCTAAACCACAGCTCATGGCAATGCCGGGTCGTTAACCCACTGAGCAAGGGCAGGGACCAAACCCGCAACCTCATGGTTCCTAGTCGGATTTGTTAACCACTGCACCACAACAGGAACTCCTCAGCGTAGTTTTAATTTGTATTTACTTATTTTTTAAAAAGGAATGAAGGCGGAGTTCCCATCATGGCTCAGCGGAAACGAATCTGAAGAGCATCCATGAGGATGCAGGTTTGATCCCTGGCCTCAGTGGGTTAAGGATCCGGCATTGCCGTGAGCTGTGGTGTAGGTCACAGGTGTGGCTCGGATCCCGTGTTGCTGTGGCTGTGGTGTAGGCCAGCAGCTAAAGCTCCTATTTGACCCTTAGCCTGGGAACCTTCATATGCTGTGGGTGTGGCCCTAAAATGACAAAAATTAATTAATTAATTAATTTTTTTTTAAAAAGGAGTGAAGGTAAACATCTGTTCACACTAATAGAGTAACTTATCTTCATTTGAAGAGCTTTCTGCTCTGTTATGTCCGTCTCTTTTTTTTTTCATGATATTCTTGGTCTTTTCAATCTCTATTTGTAGATGTTTACATTTTAGAGATATTAACCTTTTCTCTGTAATATGAAATGCAGAATTTCCTTTCAGTTTGTCATTTGTCTTTATTATATTTTGCTATTGGTGTATTTTCTGAAAGTATGATGTTGTTAAAAGGGGTTATTTTATCTCTCTCTTTTTAATTCTGGAGCACTGGGTTGTTATTGGGCAAGGAGGAGGATTCAGAAGTTGCTTTCACGAAGATGTATGCATGATAGTCGAGCTAAGAGATCTTGCTTTATTCGGTATTCTTTTTAAGTTTTTGTGTAGTGGAATGATATGATACATAAATGTTCTTCCCTGCAGCTAGCTAGCTACATGACCCACTCTCTACCTCTTTCAGAACTCTGCTCAAATGTTGCTTTATTGAGATGTCTTCTGTATCCATCCTATTTGAAATTATAACACTCTCAGTCACTTAGCTCCATTCCCTGTCTCTGCAGTCTTTTGCTGCTGCTTCATCATCATCTCCTTTTTTTTTTTCCTTAACAGATGTTACCTCAATTTGACATAACATATTTTGCTAATTTATGTGTTAACCATTTGTCTTATCTCTAATGTGCTGGTAGCATGAAGACAAGGATTTGGGACTTTTAATAGTTCCTGGCACATAGTAAATACTCAGTTTGTATGGTTAAATAATCAGATTTAATGTAGGTTGTTTTGGCAGAGAGTCAAGTCTGAACTGCATGAGAAAGAGACTTGTCCGGTTGAGAAAGAATGTGTCATTATAGTGGTCTTTTGTTTAAGGTGGTAGAAGTCCTAGCTGGAATGATACCAGTGACAATAAAATAGAAAAGGCTAATGGAAGTAACATTGAAAAGAAGAAATGGGTCAGCATCCTTGTTTGTATTTATAATTGTTAAGTAAAAGCAAATTAAAAATTTGGATTGTAATTTTAGTATAATCATTTATAAAACACAATTATAGGTGATTGAAATGTAACTTTTTTGTTTGTACATTACTTTAAAAATACAAACATTTTTAAAGTAGTTAGGGGAAGTCATGTTGATTTTTCTGATTTATTGTTTTTCTATATTTTTTTTTAGAGCTTTGCTTCCTGTCTTACATCACAAATCTAAAAAAGGACCCCCTCGTCAAGCCAAATATGCTATTCATTGTATCCATGCGATATTTTCTAGTAAAGAGACCCAGTTTGCACAGATATTTGAGGTAAAGAGAAAATTTTCGTGTTGTTTCATGTTATAGTTAAAAACAGTATGAATGATTTTATAGGATGTTCACATTTGGAGATTTTGATTTTTAGGGCTGCACCCGCAGCACATGGAGGTTCCCAGATTAAGGGTCAAATTGGAACTATAGCTGCCAGCCTACGCCACAGCCACAGCAATGCCAGATCCAAGCCACATCTGCAACCTATACCACAGCTCATGGCAATGCTGGATCCTTAACCCACTGAGCGAGGCCAGGGATCGAACCTGCAACCTCATGGTTCCTAGTCAGATTCGTTTCCGCTGTGCCACGACAGGAACTCCCCTGGAGATATTTTTATAGCTTCTTTTCAGAATTTGAATCAGTATGGTCAATATTGACAAGTGGTTATAATCTGAAAATAACTGATTATTCTCATGTTTAATGCTAACTCAGATTCAGAAATAAAACAGTTGTGTAATAATTTTTGACACTACTTTATACATTTAGAGTTAGGAAACTATTTTTCATTAATAATTAATTATATATAAAACAGACTTACTGATAATAGGTAATAGATTATTCTCTGAGTTTATAAATTTGAAAATTAGATTTCTCTTTATGAAATACTACTGAAGTAGGGCTTTGCAAAGCAGTACTAATTTGTAATGTGAGGTAAATAAGTTTGTACTTTAACGACTGACTTAGTTTTTAAATTTTTATTTATTTATTTATTGTCTTTTAGGGCCCCCCCTGTGGCATATGGAGGTTCCTGGGCTAGGGGTCCAATCGGAGCTGTAGCTTCCAGCCTACACCACAGCCACAGCAGCAAGGGATCCAAGCTGCATCTGCGACTTACACCGCACTTCACACAACTTGGGATTCTCATCCCAGTAAGCAAGGCCAGGGATCGAACCCATGTCCTCATGGATCATAGTCGGGTTCGTTACCGCTGAGCCACGATGGGAACTCCAATGATTGACCTAATTTTACGTTAGACTAAAAAATGTGCCTTTTCCTTTGCAGGACATTTGGTCCGTGCCAAAAGGTCTTTGATATTTGGTCCTGTTTGAAACATCCATGAACGTGTTTGATCCATGCCAAACGCTTTTGGACAGGACCAAATATCAAGGACATTTTGACCCGAACCAGATATCTCCATGAGGTTTTGGACAGCACCAAATATAAACAGATATCAAGGACTTTTCTATGTGGACCAAGTGTCTTATGGACATACTGGACAGGACCAAGTATCTGCTGACCATCTTTTCAATAATGTATTTCATTTGATTTTTTCCACACTTTGAATCATGCAAGACCCTAAGTACTGCAGTTTCATTACAGTCTATTATAATCTCGGGCTGTTTTATCATTTTTACTGTAAGTAGAAGCTATGCAGAAACTCTGAAATCCTAACTTATAATTTTGGTTTAGGAGTGTTGAATGAAGTCAAAACAATTTGGAAATTATGCTCATGCTTCACACCATAAATAATTAGACTTGATATTCTGTTTTGGAAATATGGATGCTAATTTTGTCATATTTCCATATATCATGTTAAAGACTCAAAGGAGGCAAAAAAGTTTTTTTAATCTATTAAATAGCAACTTTGCTATAGATAGCAAATAGCAATATATTTTAAATTTTGTGCATTTTGGAAGGTATTTTCTGTAGTCTTTTTTTTTTTTTAATTTAGAAAGAGGATGACTTCAGTGAGTTCATGTTGATTTCTAGAAAGCTTTTGTTTTTCTGGGAAAAATCTCCTTTTTGTTCCTTCCAGCGATGATGATGGAGAGGATAATGTTGATTATAACTTGAATTTGTAGGGTATTTATTTTCATTTTGATATCTGTTACTTCGTCTTTGTAAGAACCTAACCAGTAATCCTTTGCTGTAACATACAAGGTTGGTTGGCTTTCTGAGGAAAGGTTTCACAGAGACATCTGGCCATTTTCAGTTACCAATAATTGTGTCTTGGATAAACCTCATTTGCCACTGCACAAAGCTAGCCATTTTAGGATTACCATTAATCCAAGTTCTGGCCATTAATTTTGCTTTTTCAAAAATGATTTTGTTATCTAATTATGGAAAATTATCACACATGATAATAAATAAATTTTTAAAAAGTACACCATCAGGTATTTGTTTGAAATGTAAATAACAAGCTATCACTTAGATGTGCAGTAGAGGTAGTGAGGGGGTCATCGAGAATAGCAAGAAATAAACTCATTTAAATATACTCTTGACTAAATGAAGCCTTTCATATTACCCCAGTATTTTGGGAAAAAACAGTTTTGTTTTGTTTTTCAAGCCTAGAGCTCTTGGTGTTCAGTGTAGGAGAATAGAACATCAGTTCTTCATTAAAATGTGTTATTTAAAATTTTTTAATGGATAATGTAATCACCTGCTTCAAAATCAGAAGATACAAATGTCCAGTAGTAATAGTATGAGGGTAAAACATTTTCTTCTTTACCTCACCTTGTATCCCCACATCCAGTTTATTTTCTGAGGCACCCATTGTTGTCAGTTTGTTGTTTTTTGTTTGTTTGTTTTGTTCTCATTTTTACAGCTGCACCTGTGGCATATGGAAGTTTCCTGGCTAGGGGTCTAATTGGAGCTGCAGCTGCAGGCCGATGCCACAGCCATGGCAGTGCTGGATCAGAGCCGCATCTGTGACCCACACCTCAGATTATGGCAATGCCAGATCCTTAACCCACTGATGAGGCCAGGGATCAAATCCACATCCTCACAGAGACAGCGTTGGGTTCTTAACCTACTGAACCACAACAGGAACTCCCAGTGTTGTCAGTTTCTAATGTATTTTTCTGGAGAGATTTTATTCATATTCAAGTAATGCAAATACACACCTGTACATGATTTGCTTTCTTCCCTTCGTCTTATTCCATGAGGCATACTGCAGTCACTTTTCTCATTTTCCTCCTTTAAAATTTTAACAGTATATTTGAGATATCAATTTGTATGCGTATATAAGGATCCTCATCCTTTTGTCATGGCAAAAGGAATATAATGGTTGGATTTCCTATTAGAATAATAAAAATAATTTTTTAGTTATGATATTTAATATTTGATGCCATAAAAATCCTCCAAAATGCACATGATTACACACAGTAGAACATTGTTTCTTGCTCCTGAAAAAAAGACCAGTTGGATGGTTTGGTTGCATTCTAGTCAGTGGCTTAGGCACACAGACCCTTTTAGACTAGTGGCTTCTCTTTGAGTCCCACTGGATCCTTGTGTTAAGCCAGCCAGTGAGTGAAGAGAGGGAAGGTGGAGAAGATACACTGCTCATCTCTGCCTCAGCGCAGGCATGGCATACCTCACTTTGATTCCCATTCTGTTAACCAGAGCACACCCACGTATCCTCACCCGACTGCACGTGTAGGCATCCTTATGCCCAGGAAGTAGAATCGAAGAGGATGTTGGTAAGCCCTAGCAGTCTCTAACGTATTTCTGTATGTGGTCATAAAATATTTGAAACATAATATGATTCTTTGTGCTGAATTGTTTCTTTACCTACCTCTAAAATATAACTTGGGCAAAACTGAAAATTCTTAAATATGCCTTCTAGACATAAATAATCTGTAAAAGTTGAAAGGTAAGCTTGAGCTACTAGTTACACCATGTAGTAGTAGAACTTTTGTAGTTTTTAAAATTTGAAGATGAAATATGTGAACAGTTTGCATGTTTATGAAATTGAATATATTTTCCTTTCCTCATTTTTCAGCCTCTGCATAAGAGCCTAGATCCAAGCAACCTGGAACATCTCATAACACCGCTGGTTACTATTGGTCATATTGCTCTCCTTGCACCGGATCAGTTTGCTGCTCCTTTGAAGTCCTTGGTAGCTACTTTCATTGTGAAAGATCTTCTCATGAATGATCGGGTAATTTATATTTTTTAGATGTGTATTCTTTATAATACTGTCTTTTAAAATTTTATACAACAAAGAGAGAGGTGATGCAATATAAATAACTCTTTACTTTGGCTAAGTTTAGATTTTCCTTTTTTTTTTTTTTTTTTTGGTCTTTTTGCCATTTTCAGGGCCGCTCCCGCGGCATATGGAGGTTCCCAGGTTAGGGGTCTAATTGGAGCTGTAGCCACCGACCTACGCCAGAGCCACAGCAATGCGGGATCTGAGCCGCGTCTGCAACCTACACCACAGCTCACGTCAACGCCGGATCCTTAACCCACTGAGCAAGGGCAGGGATTGAACCTGCACCCTCATGGTTCTTAGTCGAGTTCGTTAATCACTGACACACGTCGGCAACTCCAGATTTTCCTATTTTTTTTAACATATTGGATCTCATTATAAGTCAAACTACATTGGAATATCTCTTTAGTTGAACATCAGCCTTTGACATGGAATACATTCCTTGATAAATAGAAAATATCACCTGATTCTGACTATATTTCAACTATACAGGGGTTTAATTTTTGTAATGACATGTATTTTAAAAAATGTGAAGACTGACAAGCTAGTTTACAGTCTGGTTGTCATTACAGTAGTTGTTTCATTTCCTACATACAACAGGGATTTAAAAGAGCCTTGGGAGAAAACATTGGGAAAGAAATAGTAATTTTTTTCCGGGGTGTGAGTATTTGGGCGCAGGGCATGCTTGGATCTGGGAGAATTCCCCTGCAGTCAACTGGAGTTTTATGCACGTGTCTGTGTATTTCTAGATAAATACACATGTGCAGACACATATATATCCATCTACTTTATGTCTACTGTGTGCTCAGGACTGTAATAAATTCCTTGGAGAATTAAAAGAAATATTAGATATAGTTACTCCTCTTGAAATATAGTTACGATTCTTGAAATGTGTAGCTTTATCACATTTCATATTCATATTTTTTCTTCCATCCTGATAAGGTAACTGTTAATATTTTAAAACTAATTGGTATGGGAAAATAGTTTGTGGGGGTAATAGTCAAAATAATTGCGTATTATGTTAGATCTCTAAGGATTTGTGGCTGTTTAACTTTTTAACACACATTAGAGTTGTATGATTTGGAGACCAAAGGCCTCTATTAATTATAGTTGTCTACCAGTTCCTCTGGCTTTGTTCTTGAGTTGTGTCATTCACTTTTTCTTCCCCTAAGTACAATATATCATATATGTATCCTTTAGATCATATTTGTTAATTGTGTGTTTCAAGTTTTTATATCCTAACTATTATGTTTTTTTTTTTTAATTTTTTATTGTTATTTCCCCAATACAGTTTTTTTTTTCTACTGTACAGCATGGTGATACAGTTACACATACATGTATACATTCTTTTTTCTCCCATTATCATGCTCCATCATAAGTGACTGGACATAGTTGTTTTCTTTAGTGAACAAATTTTATTGACATAAAACATGCCATAAAAGTGCATACTTTAGAAGGGTACAGTTCATTAAGTTATCACAAAGTTAGCATTTTGACTAAGCAACTATCCAGGTAAAGAAATAGAATATTGCCAGTGCCTGAAAAGTGTCTCACCCACCCCACCCACTCCTGTTTATTTTTCCTTATTATTACCTCCTCCTACTTCCTGAATATAACTGTTATTCTGACTTCTTACAGTATAGATCAGTTTTACCTGTTTTTAAACTTTTATAAATGGGATGGTACAAAATAAGTCTTTTATGTCTGACCTCCTTAACTTAGTATTATGTTTATGAGATTAATCCACCTCGTTGCATATGACAGTAGTGTGTTCATTTGCATTGCTGTATAGTATTTCATTGTTTCCATTTATTATAGTGGGTCCTGTTGCTGGACATTTGGGTTATTTCTAGTGTTAAATGCATACCACTGCTATTAATATTCTTTTACATATCATTTTGTGTACTTATGAATACATTTCTATGGTAGTATAATTGCTGCACCTTAGGGTATGTGTAAGTTTGATTTTCGTAGAATTTGTCATTGTTTTTCAATATCAATTAATATTCCTAACATTCCTATAATATTCTAATTGTGCCATTTCCTAATCTGTACTAGGTATGCCAATCTAACATTTTAGCTCTTACGTGACTGTGTAATGAATGGTATGCTGTTGGTTCCCTTTTCATGTATGTGGTGCCTCATTGGCTGTCTTCTTCCGTGAAGTAGCCACTCTAGCCTCTTTCACAATTTTCTGTTATATTGTCAGCCCCTCTTAATTCATTTATAAGATTTCCTTATATATTCTGTTGGCACTATGTTTTATTTACAAAGTTCCTTTCCCATTTTGTATGCCCTTTTATACTCATTTAGTGGTGGGTTTTTTTTTTTCCCCCCTTTGGATGAGCAGAGATTCTTAATTTTATTTTATTTATTTATTTATTTATTTATTTATTTTTTAGTCTTTTTGCCTTTTCTATGGCCTAGGCATATGGAGGTCCCCAGGCTAGGGGTCTAATCAGAGCTGTAGCCACTGGCCTACACCACAGCCACAGCAACGCCAGATCCGAGCCGCGTCTGCGACCTACACCACAGCTCACGGCAACGCCGGATCGTTAACCCACTGAGCAAGGCCAGAGATCGAACCCGCAACCTCATGGTTCCTAGTCGGATTCGTTAACCACTGCGCCGTGACGGGAACTCCAGAGATTCTTAATTTTAAACCCATTTTATCAACTCTTTTCTTTTTGATTAGCAGTTATATTGTTTTAAGTTTTTTGCCTCCCCCAAGATTGTGAACATACTCCCTGTATTACTTTATAGAGCTTTGTTCATGTGTACAAGGCACTAGCCACATGTAGCTATTTACATTTAAGTTTAAACTTAATATAATGTAAATCTGTTCATGCATTTCAGGTGCTCAGTAGCTGCATATTGCTAGTATTAGATAGCACACAACATTTTCGCTATCTTAGACACTTCAGTTGTACTCTTTTGCTCTAGGAGCTTTAAATAGTTTTAAATTTCATATTTAGCTGTGTAATCTATTTAGTATTCATTTTTGTATATGGTATGTGATAGAGGTGAAGATTCATTTTTATTTCCATCTGACTTAGCACCATGTATCAAAAAGATTGTCTTGGAGTTCCTGTCATGGTGCAGCGGAAATGAATCTGACTAGGAACCGTGAGGTTGCAGGTTCAATCCCTGGCTTCGCTCAGTGGGTTAAGGATCTGGCATTGCCATGAGCTGTGGTGGAGGTTGCAGACACAGCTTGGATCTGGTGCTGCTGTGGCTGTGGTGTAGGCCAGCATCTGTAGCTCTGATTCAACCCCTAACCTGGGAACCTCCATATGCCACAAGTGCAACACTAAAAATCCAAAAAAAAACCCCAAAAAACCAAAAAAACTCTCTTCCCTGTGCTTACGCAAAAACAGAAAATCATGTGAAATTCACATAATATTAACCATTTTAGAACATTCACAGTGTTGTGCAGTCGCTCAGCTCTAATTCCAGACCATTTTCATTAAGCATTCACTCTCATTTTCCCTAGCCTCTGGCAACCACCAGTCATCTCCTTTCTGTCTTACTGGATTTACCTATTCTGAATATTTACTTTACAGGCATACCTCTGTTACATTGTAGCTTTGGTTCTAGACCACTGCAATAAATTGACGATCACAGTGAAGCAAGGCAAATGAATTTGTTGGTTTCCCAGTGCATATAATAAGCTATATTTTCATTATACTGTAGTGTAGTAAGTGCACAATAGCATTATATTTTTCAAAAAGGTACAGACCTTAATTTAAAAATGCTTCATTGCGGAGTTCCCATTGTGGCACAGTGGTTAATGAATCTGACTAGGAACCGTGAGGTTGCGGGTTCGATCCCTGGGCTCTCTCAGTGAGTTAAGGATCCGGCATTGCCATGAGCTGTAGTGTAGGTCGCAGACGTGGCTCCGATCCCGCGTTGCTGTGGCTGTGACGTAGGCCAGTGGCTACAGCTCTTTTTTGACCCCTAGTCTGGGAACCTCCATGTGCCACGGGAGCAGCCCAAGAAATGGCAAAAAGACCCCCCCTAAAACAAAAGCTTCATTGCTAAAAATGCTAATCATCATCCAAGTCTTCAGTTAGTTGTAATCTTTTTGCTGGTGGAGGGTCTTGCCTCAGCATTATTATTTTTTTTTATTACTCAAATGAATTTATCACATCTGTAGTTGTATGATAATCATAACAATCTGATTTCACAGGATTTCCATCCCACAGCCCAGGCACATCCCTCCACCGCCCAAACTGTCTCCTCCGGAGACCATAAGTTTTTCAGTGTCTGTGAGTCAGCATCTGTTCTGCAAGAAGTTCAGTCTGTCCTTTTTTCAGATTCCACATGTCAGTGAAAGCATTGGATGTTGGTGTGTCATTGTATGACTGACTTCATTTAGCATGATAGTTTCTAGGTCCATCCATGTTGCAAAAAATGCTGGTATTTCGTTCTTTCTGATGGCTGAGTAATATTCCATTGTGTATGTGTACCACCTCTTCTTGATCCACTCCTCTGTCGATGGACATCTAGGTTGTTTCCATGTCTTGGCTATTGTAAATAGTGCTGCAATGAACATCGGAGTACATGTGTCTTTTGAGTCATGGTTTTCTCTGGATAGATGCCCAGAAGTGGGATTGCTTGCCTCAGCATTATTGATTAGACTGGTGGTTACTGAAGCTTGGAGTGGCTGTGATAATTTCTTAAAATAAAAATATGCAGATTACCTCATTAACTAGTCTTTCATGAATGATTTCTTTATAGCACACAATGATGTTTGATAGCATTTTTTGTTGTTGTTGTTGTTGTTATTGTTGTTGTTGTTGCTATTTCTTGGGCCGCTCCCACGGCATATGGAGGTTCCCAGGCTAGGGGTTGAATCGGAGCTGTAGCCACCGGCCTACGCCAGAGCCACAGCAACGCGGGATCCGAGTCGCGTCTGCAACCTACACCACAGCTCAGGGCAACGCCGGATCGTTAACCCACTGAGCAAGGGCAGGGACCGAACCCACAACCTCATGGTTCCTAGTTGGATTTGTTAACCACTGCGCCACGACGGGAACTCCTGATAGCATTTTTATCTGCAGTAGAACTTTGAAAATTGGAGACTGTCCTCTCAGACCCTGCTGTTGCTTTATCAACTAAGTTTATATAATAGTGTAAATACTTTGTAGTCATTTCAATAGTCTTGACCACACCTGTAGCAGAACTTGATTCCATCTCAAGAAACCTTTTTTTTTGCTCATCCATAAGAAATAAGTTTGTGAAAGTTTGATCGTGATATTGGAGCAATTCAGTCACATCTTCCAGCTCCACTTCTAATTTTAGTTCTCTTGCTATTTCCACCACATCTGCAGTTACTTCTTCCACTGAAGTCTTGAACCCCAGTTCTCCATGATAGTTGGGATCAACTTCTTCTGAACTGTTGTTAATTTTTTTGAATTATAGTTGACTTACCAATACTATATTAGTTTAGGTGTGTAACATAGTGATTCAATATTTTTATACATTATAAAATGATCAGTGTAAGAAGTCAGGTTATCATCTGTTACCATACAAAGTTGTTAACAGTATTATTGACTGTATTCCCTATGTTATGCATTACATTCCTGTGCCTTACCTATTTTATAACGAAGTTTGTACTGCTTAATCTCCCTCACCTATTTCACTCATCCTTCACCCTTACTCCTCTCCCCTCTGGCAAACACATTTGTTCTCTTCTCTATGAAGTTGTTTCATTTTATCGTGTTTATTCTTTTGCTTTGTTTTTTAGATTCCACATATAAGTGAAATCGTATAGTGTTTGTCTTTTTCTTTTTGTCTCACTTATTAGCATAAATGCTCTAGCGCCATCCATTCTAACACAAATGACATGATTTCATTCAATATTATGCCTGAGTAATATTACATTGTGTGTGAGAGAATGTGAGTGTAACTATTACATGCCAAGGCAAAGTAGACTTTGTAGCAAAAACTGCAACAAGAGACAAAGAAGAATGTTACGTAATAATAAAGATATCAACCCAAGATGATTTATCAACCCAACAAGTTGTAAATATATATGCACCTGGCATAGCATCACCTGAATATATCAAGCAAATATTAATAAACATAAAGCACGAAACTGACAGTAGTGCAATAATATTAGGGTACTTTAATAACCACTTATATCACTGGATAGATTATCCAGACAGAAAATCAATAAGGAAACGCTGGCCTTAAAGAACACATTAGATCAGATTGACTTAATAGAGGTTTATAAAACATTCGATCCAAAAGCAGCTGTCATAACTTTGTTTCTGTTTTGTTGTGTTTGTTCATTTGCTTTGTGTTTTAGATAACACATATAAGTGAAATCATACAGTGTTCATCTTTCTCTGTTTGATTTATTTCACTCAGCATTAAATCTATGTCTGTCTATTCATGTTGTTGCAAATGGCAAGATTTTATTCTTTTTATGGCTGAGTAATACTCCATTGTATATATAATATGTTAATGCATCTTCTTTATCCATTCATCCATTGATGAAACTTAGGTTGCTTCCAAATCTTGGCTGTTCTAAATAATGTTACAGTGAACTTAGGGGTGCATTCATCTTCTTTCATTAATTGTTCTCATTTTCTTCAGATAAATACCCAGGAGTGGAATTGCTGGATTATGTGGTAGTCCTATTTTTAGTTTTTTGAGGACTCTCTATACTGTTTTCCATAGCAGCATCATGAATTTACATTCCCACCAACAATGTACCAGGATTCGCTTTTCTCCACATCCTCACCAATGCTTGTTATTTGTTACCTTTTTGACAGTAGCCATTCTGACAGATGTGAGGTGATATCTTATTGCGGTTTTGATGTACATTTCTCTCTGATGATTAGTGATGCTGAGCATGTACCTTTTGGCCATTTGTATGTCGTATTTGGAAAATTCTCTCTTCAGGTTTTCTGCCGATTTTTTAATCAGGTTGTTTTCTTGCTCTTGAGTTATATGAACTCTTTGTATATTTTGGGTATATCTTTTGCAGATATCTTCTCCCATTCAGTGGGTTGTCTTTGCATTTTGTTGATGGGTTTTTGTTTTTTTTTACTTTTTAAAAAAAGTTTTATTGAAGTTTAGTTGATTTACAGTGTTGTGATAATTTCTGTTGTACAACAAAATGATTCAGCTATAAATATACACACACCCATTCTTTTTTAGATTCTTTTCTCATATAGATGATCACAGAACATTGGGCAGAGTTCTCTGTGCTATACTTCAGGTCCCTTTTGATTCCATATACCGCAGTGTGCATATGCCAATCAATATTTTTTTTCTTGATGTTCAGTTATGTGGGTTCTTTGTATATTTTAGATATTAACCACTTATCAGATATTTTGTTTGCAGTTGTCTCCTCCCATTCAGTAGTACTGATAGGCATGTATTTATTGCTTTTAAAAAAATTTCTTTCTTTATTGGCTGCCCCAAGGCATATGGAGTTCCTGGGCCAGGGATCAGATCAAAGCCGCAGTTGTGACCTAAGCCTCAGCTGCAGCAACACTGGGTCCTTAACCTACTGCGCTGGGCCGGGACTTGAACCTGTGTCTCAGTGCTCACAAGAGACTGGTGATCCCATTGCACCACAGCAGGAATTCCTACTTATTATTACTATTTTGTTAATTATTTTTCTGGTTGTTTTATAGTTCTTCTTTCACTGTCTTCCACTGTGATTTGTGAAGTGGTGTTTGGACTCTTTCTTTTTTTACATGTGTATCAGAGATTTTAGTTTGTGGTTGAATTAAGATTGTTATGTAACAATCTCTGTGTGAGAGAGAGAAATTTTAAGTTAATGATCTTGTCTTTTTCTGCTTAGAAAATTCCTGTTTCTTTTAACATTTCTTTTAAAGCTAGTTAGTAATGCTGAACTCTTTCAGCTTTTTTGCTTGTCTATAAAATTCTTCATCTCCTTCTAATCAAAATTGATAGGCGTGCTGGGTAGAGTATTCTTGGTTGTGGGTTTTTTTCTTTTAATCGCTTTGAATGTATTGTACCACTCCCTCTGGCTTACAAACTTTCACTGAAAAGTCAACTGATTGTCTTATGAGAGTTTCCTTGTGTGTGACTATTTGCTTTTCTCTTGCAACCTTTAAAATTCTGTCCTTATCTTTACATTTTGCCATTTTGATTATAACTTGTCTTGGTATGGACCTCCTTAGGGTCATCTTGTTTGGGAGTCTCTGTGCTCCTTGGACCTGAGTGTCTGTTTCCTTCCCCAGATTAGACCAGTTTTCAGCTATTGTTGTTTCAAATGAAATCTCTGCCCCTTTCTCTTTTCTGCTTCTGAAAACCTTAGAAAGCGAATGTTACTACACTTGATATCGTCTTGGAGTTCTCTTAAAGTATCATTTTTTGTTTTGTTTTGCTTTTTGCTTTTTGGGGCCATGCCTGCGGCATATGGAGGTTCGCAGGCTAGGGGTTAAATCGGAGCTACAGCTGCCAGCCTACACCACAGCCACAGCAAGGCCAGATCCAAGCCACATCTGCAACCTCCACCACAGCTCATGGCAATGCCAAATCTTTAACCCACTGAGCACGGCCAGAGATGGAACCCACAACCTCATGGTTCCTAGTTGGATTCGTTAACCACTGCGCCTCAACGGAAACTCCTTTATTTTTTTTTTTTTTATTCTTTTTTTCTGTTCAGCTTCATTGATTTCCACAACTCTGATCATCTAGTTTGCTGACCCATTCTTCTGTGTCCTCCTGTCTACTGTTGACGCCTTTCAGTGTATTTTTTTGGTTGTTGAATTCTTTAGCTCTGATTGGACTCTATCTATATTTTCTTTTCTTTTTTTTTTTTTGTCTTTTGTTGTTGTTATTGTTGTTGTTGTTGTTGTTGTTGCTATTTCTTGGGCCGCTCCCATGGCATATGGAGGTTCCCAGGCCAGGGGTAGAATTGGAGCTGTAGCCACCGGCCTACGCCAGAGCCACAGCAACGCGGGATCCGAGCCGCGTCTGCAACCTACACCACAGCTCATGGCAACGCCGGATCGTTAACCCACTGAGCAAGGGCAGGGATCGAACCCACAACCTCATGGTTCCTAGTTGGGTTCGTTAACCACTGCGCCACGACAGAAACTCCAATGTATTTTCTAATTCTTTTTTAAACTTCTCACTGTGTTCATTCATTCTTCTCCCAATTCATTGAGCATATTTTTGATCATTACTTGTAACTCTTAATCAGGTAAATTGTTTATTTCCACTTTGCTTAGTTGTTTTGAGGTTTTATCTTGTTTTTTCATGCCAGACATATTCCTCTGTCAACTCATTTTTCCTAATTCTGTGTTAAGCTGTTATGTATTATATAGGTCATTTCTTGATCCTCTTCACCAGAGCTGTTCGCTAATGAGTGCCCCCATGTGACTGTGTGGGCTCTTCTCTTATGGCAGGCCTGCTACTCTGGACATGCTGGTTGGCAAAGCTTACCTTTGGTGCTCTGCCTTTTGTGGTGCCTGCCAAGCCACTATCAGTTATGTCTGGGTCCCGTGCTGGGCTGGCGGAGCAGTCTGGGAGATCCCATGGCTGTTGCCAACCTGATGGTGTGCAGGTTAGCCCCTGCTGCACAGGCTAGAAGGAGGACTCTGTAATGGTGCTTGCCAACACCAGTGTCTTGCATGGTGGAATGAGCTCCCAAAAATGACTGCCGCCATTTTCTGTGTCTCCAGGAAGAGTCCCAGTTGCCCTCTGCTGCCTAACCAGGAGGTGCTCCAAGATCAGCAAGTAGGTCTGACTCAAGATTCCTTTCATATTACTGCCTCTGTGCTGGGACTCAGACATTATGAGAGATTTTGTGTGCTCCCTTTTTAAGAGTGGAGTCTCTCTTTCCTCCAACACTCTGGTCCTCCTGTATGCAAATCCCTCTGACCTTCATGCCAGATATTCTGGGGGCCCATCTACCCAGTGCAGGATACCCAGGCTAGAGAGCCTCGTATGGGGCTTGGACCCCTTGCTCCTTAGGAAGAACCTCTAAATTTGTGATTATCCTCTTGTTTGGGGATCACTTACTCAGAACTATTTGTGTTAGTTATCTTACATCTCTGTAACTCTGCCCCTCTTGTTTCTTCTTTATATCTTCAGTTGTGAAAAACCTTTTCTGCTAGAGGAGAGGTTCTTGTAGGTGGTTTTTATATAAGCAGTTGTAATTCTGGTGTGCTGGTGAGAGGAGGTGAGCCTAGGGTCTTCTTACTCTACCATCCTGGCCACCCTCCTGTTAATGTTGATGTTTTGACTTCTTCCCATGAATCATGAATGTTCTTAATGGTCTCTAGAGTGGTAAATCCTTTCCAGAAGGTTTTCAGTTCTCTTTGCTCAGATCCATCAGAGGAATCACTTCCTGTAGCAGCTATAGCCTTATGAATTATATTTCTTCAGTAATAATACTTGAAAGTTAAAATTCCTCCTTGGTCCATGGACTACGGAACGGATGCTGTGTTAGCATACATGAAAACATTAATCTACTGAACATCTCCATCAGAGCTCTTGGATTACCAGCTGTATTATCAGTGAGCCGTAGAAGTCGTATAGGAATCTTTTTTCTGAGCAGTAGGTCTCAATATTTAGTAAACCATGTGGTTAATAGATGTACTATCAGCCAGACTTTGTTATTCCATTTGTAGAGCACAAGTTTAGCATGATTCATAAGGGCCCTTAGGATTTTCAGAGTGTTAAATGATCATTGACTTCATTTGAAAGCTGTGGCTGCATTAGCTGCTAGCAGGAGTAGGCCTATCCTTTGACACTTTGAAGCTAAGCATTGACCTCTCTGGCTTTGAAAGTCCTAGATGGCATCTTCTTCCAATATAAGGTTGTCTTTTATTGAAAATCTGTTGTTTAGCATAGCCACCTGAATTAGTTATCTTAGCTCTGGATAACTTGCTGTAGCTTCTGCATAGTACTTGCTGCTTTACCTTGTACTTCTGTGCCACGAGATGGCTTCTTTCCTTAAACATTGTGAATCAGCCTCTGCTTGCCTCAGATTTTTCTTCTACAGCCTCCTCACCTCTCACAGCCTTCATAGAATTGAAGAGTTGGGATCTTATTCTGGGTTAGGCTTTGGCCTAAGGGAATGTTGGGCTGGTTTGATCTTCTCTCCAGTCCACGAAAACTTTCTCCGTATAAGCAATAAGTGTGTCTTGCTTTCTTAACCATTTGCATGCTTACTGGCATTCCTTCAACAACTCTTCTTTTGCATTTACACCTCGCTGTCACAAGAGGCATAATTTTCAGCTCATCGCAGCTTTGAACATGCCTTTGTCATGTTCTAAGCTTAGTCATTTCTAGCTTTTGATTTAAAGCGAGACGTGTGGAGTACCCGTTGTGGCTCAGTGGTGATGAACCTGACTAGTATACATGAAGATGCGGGTTTGATCCCTGGCCTCACTCAGTGGGTTAAGGATCTGGCGTTGCCATAAGCTGTGGTGTTGGTCACAGATGCAGCTTGGATCTGGCGTTGCTATGGCTGGGGTGTAAGCTGGCAGCCGCAGCTCCGATTCAGCCCCTAGCCTGGGACTTGCCATATGCTGCATGTGAGCCCCTAAAAAGCAAAGTAAATAAATAAATAAGACATGCAATTCTGCCTTTCACTTGAAAACTTAAAGCCATCGTAGGGTTATTAAGTGGCCTAATATTAATACTGTGTCTCAGGGAATAGGGCAGCCTGAGGAGAGGGGGCGAGAGAGGGGAAAGGCCAATCCATAGAGCAGTCAGAACACACACATTTATTAAGTTCACTGAGTTATATGGGCATGGTTCATGGCACCTCACAGTAGTTACAGTAGCGTCATCAAAGATTGCTGATCATTTATCACCATAAGAAATGTAGTAATAATGAAATTATTTGAAGTATTGTGAGAATTATGAAAGTGTGACACAGAGGCATAAATAGTGAGTAAATGCTGTTGGAAAAATGGCACTCATGGACTTGTTTGATGTAAACCTTCAATTTATTATTTTTTTAATTTTTTAAACTCAATGGATTTTATTATATTTATAGTTGCACAGCTATCATCACAACCCAGTTTTTTTGTTGTTTTTTTTTGTTTGTTTGTTTGTTTTTTGTCTTTTTGTCTTTTCTAGGGCCGCTCCCGTGGCATATGGAGGTTCCCAGGTTAGGGGTCTAATCGGAGCTGTAGCCACCGGCCTACGCCAGAGCCACAGCAACGCGGGATCCGAGCCGCGTCTGCAACCTACACCACAGCTCACGGCAACGCCGGATCGTTAACCCATGAGCAAGGGCAGGGACCGAACCCGCAACCTCATGGTTCCTAGTCGGATTCGTTAACCACTGCGCCACGATGGGAACTCCACAACCCAGTTTTTTTGGGTGCGTGTGAGCACAGATTTCTCTAGGTTATGTTCACATGGGTGAAATTGAACATCAGTGTGTACACATACTTTTTATCGCTGAATGATTTTTCAAAATGGTTGTTAAAACTTGCTTTCCTCTCAGCAGTATATACCACCTGTTATTGTCAGATTTCTTAATTTTTGCTCACATAATAGACATAAAATAGTGTCTCTGTATAGTGTTATAGTCTCAATTTGCATTTACTAATAAAGTTTATGTGTCTAGTCATCATTCATGTTGCCTCCTTTGTCAAATTCCTTTTGATGTCCTTGACCTTTTTTTCTTGGTTTGTTTGTCTTTTCCTCACAGGTAATCTTTACACACACTAATATTTTTTTCAGGCATATGTTGAAGTATTTTCATAAAATGGATACAATCTCATTTATTCCCTTGTATCCTTTGAACAGAAGTTACTAATTTTAATGTAGCTAAATTTATCATTCTTTTCTCTTGCTTTATTTGCTCATCTACAAGATGTCTTTCATTAAAGTTTTATAATTTTCTCTGTGAAGAAAATTGTAAAATTTCTCTTACACAACTTTGCTAGGTACTTCAGTTTTTAAAATGATGTGTAGTGTTTGTGGTTGATTGGGGAAATTATTTTGTAGTTTTGATCTTATATCCACCTATCTTCTTAAACTCTTTTCTCTTTACTTTTCATGATAATTATGAGAAAGGCCACTTTTAATCATTTTATTATCCTGAAATATCTCTGTATATTTCCTTATGTTTCCACATGCATCTCCTGTACTTACGTGTTTCCATCTCGACTTCATCTATCAGTTTTTGAAAGAGGTATATTCAAGTCTTCTACTGTGATGATATCTTTTATCTTCTTTTTAAAAAATCATTTTTGTTTTGGCTTATTTCGGTATTGTTCTGCTACTTTTACAGGTGTTCATGAATTTTATATCTTACAATGTGAGATTAAAGAAAGGTCACCAATATCCTGTTTAAATTAGTATTTCATTTAAATCCACATCTCATTTAATGCTTTTCATTTTGACTGGTATCTCTCTCCATCCTGTCTAGTTTTAGGTTTTCTCTGTCTTTGGTTTTGTTTCATCTGTTGTGGTTTTATGTATTATTTCTGAATGTCTTTTGGTCTTACTTATGATAACTTTTTTTTTGGTTGTTTTTCCTATTTGTAGTAACTTATACTGATTGAATTTTTCTTGTGAATTAAATATTTTAGTGGAGTGCATCTTTGAATAATTCTTTCAAAATGGCTTGTGATTTGGAAGATCTTTCTCTTGAATTTTTAAAATACTTTCCTCCTCATTCTTTTTTTTTTTTTTTTTAATGCCCATATACACGGCATATGGAAGTTCCCAGGCCAGGGATTGAATCTAAGCTACATGTGTAAATTAGGCTGCACCTGCAGCAGTGCTGGATCCTTTAACCCAATGCACCAGGTTGGGGGTTGAACTTGCATCTCCACAGCAAGCTGAGCCACTGCAGTCAGATTCTTAATCCATTGCACCTCAGTGGTACCTCCTTCCTCTTGATTACTAAATACTAAAATTTATTTCTCAAGTCGCTTGGTTGCAGAAATTTCAGGACATTGTTTTTTGACATCTGGTCTTGCCACCAAGAAATTTGAAGTCAATCTAGTTCTTTCTTCTTTTTTTGGTAAGGTTCCCCCATTAAAGCTTTGGGGTATTTTGGACATTCTTAGCTCAGAAATTTCATGAGTATGTTTCTAATATGATTCTTCTTTTGTTATTTCCATGTCATACTTTGAAGGCACTTTTATTATTTCCATGTCATACTTTGAAGGCACTTTTCAACTGAAGAATTGATTCTTAAACTATTTGTGTATAGCTCTTTGTGTTTGGGGAGTTTGCCTTCTGGATGTTTGGGCTTGTCTGTCCTATTGCTAGAGGGTTATCTGAAGTGCTGTTTGAATTCTCTTTCCTCTTAAAAATCACTCATGTCAGGTGAAGGTAAAAATGGGATTTCCAGTGTTCCAAGATTGGGTTCAGCTCTTTTGTCACTTAATTTCCTGGCTGCTACTGTAAATTCATGTATTTATCATCTCAGGGTTATTCTGTGATTGTGCTGAAAAAAATGTCTTATTAATGAGTGTTTCCTTCCATGCTTTTATGGCAGTGTCAATGCTCTACCTCTGTTAATTTTTTGTACCATGTATTTTCCATTCTTCAGAATTTTCCTGTGATTTTGATTTTCTTTGGGGCCCCTTTCTGCCCAGCTAACTGGAGTGAGTGCATGCACGCATGCCGGCGCCCACATATGCGTACGTTTGTGTGTGTGCGTGTTGCCATTTTGGTGGGATTTAAATAGGAAGTTACTAATATATGTTTTCTGTTACTTCTACTGCAAACCTTTGTAACTTTTCCCAGCTCAAAATATTTTGCATATACCTTTCCTCTTGTTAAAAAACTGCACCTGACCCTTCAGCAACATGAAGGTTAAAGGTGCCAACCCTCTGCAGAGTGAAAAATTCTGGTATAATTTATAGTTTGGTTCCTCCCTATCTGCAGGGCATTTGTGATTTAGCCAAACATGCAGTGTGTATTATTGTAGTATGTGTTTGTTAAAAAATACATGGACGTTGGAGATCCCATTGTGGCTTAGTGGGTTATAAACCTGACTAGTAGCCATGAGGATGCAGGTTCGATTCCTGGCCTTGCTCAGTGGGTTAAGGATCTGGCATTGCCATGAGCTGTGGTGTAGGTCATATGTGGCTCAGATCCCAAGTTGCTGTGGTTGTGGCATAGGCCAGTAGCTGTAGCTACAATTTGACCCCTAGCCTTGGAACTTCCAAATGCCACAGTTATGACCTTAAAAAGAAAAAAAGAAAAAAAAAAGTGGAAATGGACCTGCACAGTTCCACCTTGTCCTATTCAAGGGTCGTCTGTACCCTTTCGGGCTCCGCTGATTTTTATCCTAGTCCTTGCCGGCTGCCTTAAATAAATTGAAACATTGGTCTTAAAGGGGTGAGTAAGGAAGTAATTGTAAGTGGCTAATGTCGGTCCTGTCTCACATGAACAGAGAACCCACAGGTGATGGATATTTTCTTATGTGGTGCTAGTGAGGACAAAACTTTCAACCTTTTTGAATTGAATAACAGAAAGCATAGTCATATATAATGACTGTTGCTGCAGAAGATAAACATTTCATTTATTCACTAAATATTAAATATAATTAAACATGAGAAGTTATATTCATGTTTTCAAGGCCTTAATTTTTGTTTAGCTTCCAGGAAAAAAGACAACTAAGCTTTGGGTTCCAGATGAAGAAGTTTCACCTGAGACAATGGTCAAAGTGAGTGATATGCAAAGATCTGTTGATTTTAATATATTTATTATTATTACAGATATTAAGATCTCTCTTCCTATTATGTAGAAAGGGCTATTAAAATCTTTTAAGTTCTTGTATTTATTGTATGACATTATCCTCTGTGCTGTGAGTGTATAGGGCAATAATAAGAAATCTGAGGCCTGTGGGCAGCTGTAAATGTTCTAGTTTGGGGGGCGGGGAAGAGTTTGAAAACTTCCATGTTGCTGGTTCTTAAGTATCAGCCTATTAATGGCAAAAAACAATGCTGGTTTCCTTATACATTCTCCTGTTTGGTAAAGATGGTCATTCATATTTTAAGACTAGTGATCTTTTCCATGGAATTTGATAAACTTTTGTCTTTTGAGTTAGAAAAAAAAATCATGTAATTCCCTGATTTAGGAGTTATGCATAAAAGATTGCTCATCACTAGTGTAGAGAGTATTGCTTTAGTAAACACCATATGTAGTCTGTAATATAGACCTCATCTTAGTCCACAGCCCAAGGTGTGTGTGTGTTTTGTATATTTTAATGTAGTGAACTACTACTTTGTCGCATTATTGCAGATTCAGATTCTGATACTGTTTCTCCAGAACTGCAGTAGTCTTTCCTTTAGCAACATTGAGTGATGCTTGCTACTTTTGAGTTCCTGTATAAACCTATCTTCTCAGTATTAGTCTTAAGTAGCAGTTTTGTTTAGTTGAGCAGCATTGCACTAGAAAGTAGGCCATCTGCGCTTAAGTTCATGTTTACCAAGTGGCCCAGGAAGAACATTTTAAAACCATCAGCCACCTGCCACTGTTCAAAGCCCATTTAGCTCCTGAGCCTCAGATCTGTAAAAGTTCAGATAATAGGTGAAAAAGCTAACATGCAGCCCTTCAAAAAGGATTGTTGTAATTATTAGAGGCAGTAACAGTTTTTAAAGTACCAAGTTCTTCATAATTGTAAAATGTATCAAGGTAAGGTGGTATCATCTTTCAGGCACAGAAGATTGAATGTAATTTGCATTTGGGAACTTTTCAACTAGGGGTGTTAGTATGATTTTACTGTGGGTTCCAAGTAGAGTGGGAGTTCCCTGATGATCCAGTTGACTAAGATTTGGCACTTACACCGCTATGGCCTGGATTCAGTCCCTGGGCTGAGAAGTGAGATCCTATATCAAGCCACTGCATGTTGCAGCCAATGAATGAATGTTGGGGAACCATTAAAAATACAAAAGCAAAGATAATTCATTTGTCAGTTGCCTGGGGCATGAAACATCTTTAATTTAAAACATTTAAAGTTATCTTCACATTATGCAGGAAAAAAAAAACTATTTTCTTTCCTTTTCTTAAAAAGCATCTATTAAAAACATTGCTTCATTCCTTTTCAAGGATGATAACAATTTCTTTAAATATAGCAATTTTTTGTCAATTTGTATTTCAAATAGATTCAGGCTATTAAAATGATGGTTCGGTGGCTACTTGGAATGAAAAATAATCACAGTAAATCAGGAACTTCTACTTTAAGATTACTTACAACAATACTGCATAGTGATGGAGACCTGACAGAACAGGGGAAAATCAGGTATGTGATTACTGCTTCACAGTTCTTTGGGTTAGACAGTATTTCAGCGTCTGGTATAATTGCTGAATGGTGGTTTCTTTTTAAAAAGGTAATACAGTAGAAATTGACACAAAGTTCATCAACTATACTTTAAAATTTTTTAATTAAAATATTAAAAAATTAAGAATTACAAAATAGTACTGCTTTGTAGGTGTGCATATATTTTTTATTGTAATATGCTTTTGTATACTGGTTATTTCAGAATGACAGCCACATGCCTAGTACAGAGTACTGCCATGCACTTTTAAACAGTAGATGTTCACTTTTTTGAATATCTAATGTGAAAATATTAGTGTACCAATTAATAACTGATGTTCTATATTCTTGTTACTGTCTAAAGGAAAAAAGAACAGAATGGATAGAAGGCAGCTTATTGTATCTTTTTCCAGAACTATAAATACATGCAAATGTAAAAAATTTACATGATGCAAATTATTTAAAATACACATACCTTTATGTTCGTTTTGTTTCATTTGAAAGATATATATTATAGGGGAGTTCCCTTCATGGTGTGGCAGAAACGAATCCGACTAGATTTGAGGGTTCAATCCCTAGCCTTGCTTAGTGGGTTAAGTATCCAGTGTTGCTGTGAGCTGTGGTGTAGGTCACAGACGTGGGTCAGATCTGGGTGTTGCTGTGGCTGTGGCGTAGGCCAGCAGCTATAGCTTAGATTAGACCCCTTGCCTGGGAACTTATGCTGTGGGTATGGCCCTAAAAAACAGCAAAAAATAAAGGCTCTGGAGCCCAGATTCAAATCCTGGCACTGCCTCTTAGCAGCCAGGTGACGTTCAGCAAGTTACTTTCACCTCTCTGCACCTCATTTTCTTCATCTGTAAAACAGAGATAATGATTATGTCTATATCATCAACCTGTTAGGATAATTAAATAAGTTAGTATATTTATTATATTTAAGACACTGCCCAGCACATAGTAGTTAGAAGTATTGATGATGTAGTGGCTATTATGTCAAGATTAGCTAAAATTTAGAAGTTTGTCCTCTGTGAAAGCACAAGTGCCATTTATTGCCTTTTACTGATAATAAGAAATGTGAGAATAACTTTCCCCCCTTAATATATCTGGCTTAAAGTTTTTAAGACAAAATATAAATGGTGATTGCCAGCTACATAATGCCTTTCCATCTGTTTTTATTCTTCTTAAATGTTTTGCTCATGCTGTACTTTTTGCATAAAATATTAACAGTAGCACATTCTTCTCAAATTAAATAAAAAGAAAACTCTGTAAACCATTGCACCTGTATAACTCATGTGTTTACCTTCTTGCAGTCTTAGTGGTCTTCACCTTCTGCTCTTGTAATTTATATGCTGGCATTCTGGGTTTATAGAATAATTGAAGAAAAAAATTTCCTTGGTAGTAATAAATTTTGTCTCTGAATTTATTAATTACATTATTTATGTGCATATTTAGATCTCATTCACCTGTTTTTATTCATGGTATTGTTTAATAGAATCACTTGAATTCTGCAAACATAGGTGAATTACATCGGGTCAACATTTTTCTTTCTTTTTCCTTTTTGTCTTTTTTTAGGGCCACACCCACAGCATATGGAAGTTCCCAAGCTAGGGGTCAAATCTGAGCTGTAACTGCTGGCCTTTACCACAGCTACAGCAGTGCCAGATCTGAGCCACATCTGCAACCTACACCACAGCTCATGGCAATGCCAGATCCTCAAACCACTGAGCAAGGCCAGGGATCGAACCTGTATCTTCACGGATACTAGCCGGGTTCATTACTGCTGAGACACCACAGGAACTCCAGGTCTGCATTTTTAAAGTATGTTTTGTATAGAAACCTCGTGTTCAAAAACGTTAAGTATTATAATTATTTATATTTATACTAAAAAAAAAACAAAACCAAAAATCCAACAAGAAAATCGTACTTTCCTTAGCAGTAGTTGAGTGATTTATCTTAGAATGACTCCTTGGAATATTGCTTTTGATGAGCTGAAAAGCACACCTGAAATCTGTAACTTCAGAATCTTATTAATGTTGGCATACCTTCAGTAAATATCCATACAAAATCCTTAGAAAGATAAAGAGTCTTAAGCCCACTAGACCATTAGATCTTGGAAGACTAAGATTATCTCTTCAGTCCTTCTCAGTACTGTATACATGATAGACACATATGTGTTGTATGAAAATTAAATAATAATCTCTTAGTATGGAACTACATAGGGGCTCCTAATTAAGGAGTTACAGGATTCCCTCCTACCATTAGGGTCTAAGATCCCTATAATTCATCTAAGGATCACTATATGTTAGGGAGAATTGTTTAGGTATATTTACTAGTCAAGAATTTCCTGATTAAGTATGTACCATTTAGCAAAATTTTTCATCCCTTAAACCTAAAAGAAGGTTCTTGACAATATTTAGGAAGTTGAATACTAGCTAAAAATAGTATGTTTTAGGAGTTCCCATTGTGGCTCAGCAGTAATGAGCCCAACTAGTATCCATGAGGACGTGGGTTTGATCCCCAGCCTCGCTCAGTGGGCTGGGGATCCAGTGTGGCCATGAGCTGTGGTGTAGGTTGCAGACGCGGCTCACATCCCACATTGCTGTGCCTTAGCTGTAGGGCGGCAGCTGCAGCTCCTCTTTGACCCCTAGCCTGGGAACTTGCAGGTGCTGCCCTAAAAAGACCAAAAAAAAGTATATTTTATCCACTATACCTGCTTTCTTTCTACTTCTTTTGTACTTAACACCATAGTTTTAATTGACTAATTAGCAAATTATGTATCTTTATGCTTAATATATTACTAAACATATCAAAAACAAAAACATCATAGTGGAAGACTTAAGACCTGACAACTAAACATACAAATAAATTTGTTCTAGGCCTCGCTAAAAGCTATTTTGTGTGGAATGAGAGAATTAAATGACTAGCATAGACCTATGTTCAAAAGAAGAATTGTGTAGTGTCAGACACCATCTTCTCAGAAATTAAGTAAGCATCATATGGTGTTCAATTTTACTAAAACAATCTACCCCCCCTTTTTCTTTTTTTTTGCCAGAGGCATTTTTTTAAAAGTAGATATACAAAGTAGGAATGTTTTTGTGCAGACATTTGGAAATCTAATTCACATTCTTTCTTCTTATTTTTCAGTAAACCGGATATGTCACGTCTGAGACTTGCTGCTGGAAGTGCTATTGTGAAGCTAGCACAAGAACCCTGTTATCATGAAATTATCACGTTAGAACAGTATCAGCTGTGTGCTTTAGCGATCAATGTAAGGAAAGTGGCTGTATAGAACATGACTTTGTATGGTCTTTGACTCCTAGAAAGGAGAAAGTCGACCACGATGTAGAGAGAAAAATCTTGAATGATTGTAGCTCCTTTTAGAAATACTGTGCGAGAAATGTTTCAGAGAGCTAAAACTGTTACTTGACGTCAGGGTTGCTAACAATACAGTGGATTTTTATTATCTGCAGTGGGTCTGTTCTACAAAGTCACCCCAGTTACAGAAGGAGCAGATCCTGAACCATTGCTCATAGGGGCAATAAGCCTGTGGTCACAACATTTTTGTCAGTCGATCAATACTACATAAGCTTGTTTTATGTTAGGTTCTGTTTAATCATGCTTTTAAATATATAAATAGTTGTTTCATTAACACTGGACTCATGGCCAGCAGTGCTGTAACTCATGCTTCACTGAAGCGTATCTAACACACGTTTTCTCCATAAGGCATATTCAGTGTTCTTGCTCTTAGGACTGTTGAATAGCACGTCAGCAGTTTGCATGAGAGCTGTTTTAAACAACAGAATCACCACCTCAAAGTACAAAAATGTGGCACTAAGTAGATCACTGAAGAGACAGTTGTTAATGAGAGCTGAAGCAGAAAGGCAGCACATTGCCTTGACTTCAGCAGGAATGTATTAGGCCACTCAGATTTTTTTTCATCTCTGCATTTACTCTCAAATGACCATGAAAGTGCTACAAGTATTGATTTGGGGTTTACAAATAAATCTTAGTGAGTAGGTGAATTCACAAATTTATACTGTGTGAATAAGGATTTAGTTCTTAAAAGGAAGGAAAATATATAGAAATTTATGGTTTTTATAAAGACACATATAGGTTAATTTTAGGACACAAGCATTCCTTATTACTCAGTGGATTAGAATTTCAAATTATTAACTGTGATAGTAATGATTCATATTCCAGTCTTGCGGGTTTGTATTAGAGTATTGTAATATTTGAACTATATAACTTTACAAGTTTGTGGCATCACTGATAAAGAAAAATGACTTTTATAGTAGTAAGTATGATATTCCAGTATAGTTTTTCATTCATAATTTGATTATTTCAAACTAGTTTTTCTCTTCTTTCCTAGGAATCTTATGAATAAGAATTTGGCATTTATTTCAGGGATAATTGTAATTTTTCTCTCCACTCCTCACTTCCTTCTACTGCTTGTTTAAAAATTGCTGCTATGTGTAATCCTTAAACGTAATCATTTTTTTTTTGTCTTTTTTGACCGCACATGTTAGCATGCAGAGGTTTCCAGGCTAAGGGTTGAATTAGAGCTGTAGCTGCTGTACACCACAGCCACAGCAATGAGGAATCTGAGCCACGTCTGTGACCTACACGACAGCTCACTGCAACTCGGGATCCTTAATCCACTGGGCGAGGCCAAGGATCAAACCCGCGTCCTCATGGATACTAGTCGGGTTTGTTTGTTAACCACTGCTTCACGATGGGAACTCCTTCATCTGTATTTTTAAATGGTAGTCATTTTGTCAGTTTCTAGGACTTCAGGATTTAAAATAGCTATTCCAAATCCTGTGTGTTATGGTTTATTTTAGTTTGGGTAGTGTTATTCAGATATTAGACTAAACAACTTGAGAAATGAGATTTTGGGGAGCCCAAAATTTCCTGGTTTAGTTTTCCCCCTTTAATTTTGGAGATAATCTTATTTTGCAATAAGATGAAACTTGTTTAAAAAGTATTAATTTTTTTAAGAAAACACCCTATGTAATTTTTTTCAAACTTGATAATTTGCAGTGTGATTTGTCAGACTCTTGGTCTGCTATTTCTTTAAGGTATTGGTGTTGTCGGTTGCAAAGTAGAACCTTTAAAAAAAAAGGAAAGTATGGAAAACTTTAAAAAGAGATGGACTTTGTTTGACATTTCCTATTTGTTATAAGTATGTACAGGTCATTAGGTAAATGTCCACTGTGTGCAGAAAGCATCCACACCTTGTTAAATGCCAGAGCCTTTTTTTCTAGCACACTGTTTGATGTATGGTATACTATCAGAATCACCAAATAGCCCAGGTGAAAGTTCAGGTTACCAACGTTTAAAGATTGTTTTGGAATTCTAGTGTCTGCAGAACATGTGTTAATGGTTAAAAGTTAATTATTAGCACATTCTCACAACTTACAAATATGAGATTACCCTATTCTAAACAAAACTTTCCTAATTCTTTTGTTCCTCTAAACCAAATGCCTGTCTCATTTTAAATTTCCTAACTTCAGTAGAGAGTAATCTCTAGCTTTGTCTCATTTTCTCACTCCTCACTACTCATCTTTTGGTATTTGTCTTTGTTGTTTTCCAGAAATGTTTTATTAAACCTGCCAAATCCAGTGATCTTAATCTTCAGTATACATGGCCTTTTTGCATCATTTGACACAGCTCATTGCACCTTTATTCTTGAAATGCTGTTTGTTTTTTTTTCTCCCGATTGTTGTCATACTTGTATGACTACTTTTTTCTGGCCCTTCTCAAGGCTGTAGTCCCACTTCCAATGCTAAACAGAAATTCCAAACTTTCAGAGTCCCCATCGTGGCTCAGTGGTTAATAAATCCGACTAGGAACAGTGAGGCTGCCGATTCAATCCCTGGCCTTGCTCACTGGGTTGAGGATCTGGCGTTGCTGTGAGCTGTGGTGTAGGTTGCAGACGTGGCTTGGATCTGGTATTGCTGTGCCTCTGGTATAGGCTGGCAGCTAGAGCTCTGATTAGACCCCTAGTCTGGCAACCTTCATATGACGCAGGTGCAGCCCCAGAAAAGACAAAAAGAAAAAAGAAAAAAAAAGTCAAACTTTCATGTTCTGTGAATATAAGACTGAATTCATAATATTTCCCAAATCTGTTCTTTCCTGACATGTAGTTAGGAAAGCAATAAGTCAGTCAGTAAAAAATAAAATAAATCTGGATGGTATTTCTTAAACCTGAAAGCATGATTTATATCTGACTGTTTGCACTTAAAACTTGTTGCAACAGTGCAAATAATTCTGCCCTTTGATATCTTTTCCTCTCCAGCTTTATTAAGATGTAATTGATGTATAACATTGTGTGTTTAAGTTGAGCAACAAGGCGTTTTGGTACATGTGCATGTTGTAAGATGATTAAGGTTAGTTAACATAGCCACCATCTCATGTAGTTACCATTTGCTATGTGTGTGGTGAGAACTTTTAAGGTCTTCTCTCTTAGTGACTTTCAAGTATACAACACAGTACTGTTAACTATATTCACCATGCTGTGCACTAGCTTCCTAAAACTTCACTTGCAACTGGAAGCCTGTCCCTTTTTTTTTTTTACTTTTCATTGGAATATGTAGTTGATTTACAGTGTTTTGTTAGTTTCAGGTGTACAGTGAAGTGATTCAGTTATGCATGTACATTTATCCATCCTTTTTCAGATTCTTCTCCCATGTAGTAGTGACTGTCTGTTTATCCCAAACTCCTAATTTATCTCCCACTGTCCACGTTTCCCCTTTGGTAACGATAAGTTTGTTTTTGACATCTGTGAGTCTGTTTTGTAAATAAGTTCATTTGTATAACTTTTTAAAATTAGGTTCTGCATTTAAGTGATATCATATAGCATTTGTTTTTCTCTGTCTGACTTACTTCACTTACTATGACAATCTCTAGGACAGTCCATGTTGCTTCAAATAGCATTATTTTGTTCTTTGATTTTTAATTCATGATCTTTTTAATTCATACCTTAACCATTCTTATTGCTGTTCCCATCATCCACTCTCACTTACAGTGTGAGACTTTCTCTATTGTTGGTTAAATTTTCCTCTCACAATTCTGATCATGTTACTCCCCTGGTCAGAAATATTTGGGGGCTAGCATTGTAGTTCTCACTGTGGCACAGCAAGTTAGGGATCCATTGTTATCTCTGTGATGGTGTGGAGTTTGATCCTCCGCCTAGTTCACTGAGTTAAAGATCTGGCATTGCTGCAGCTGTGGCTGTGGTGTAGGTTGCAGCTCTGGTTTGGGTTTGATCCCTGTCCTGGGAATTTCCATATGCCATGGGTATAGCCATAAATATGTATATATTTGGAGTTCTGTTGTGGCTCAGCTGTAACAAACCAGACTAGTATTCATGAGGACATGGGTTCAATCCCTGGCCCTGCTTAGTGGGTTTAGTTGGTTATGGATCTCGTTTTGCTGTGAGCTGTGGTGTAGATTGCAGACATGGCTCAGATCTGGTGTGGCTGTGGCATAGGCAGGCAGCTGCAGCTCCCATTCGACTCCTAGCCTAGGAACTTCCATATGCTTTGTGTGACCCTTAAAAATATGTGTGTGTGTGTATGTATGAGTTTATACTTTTTTTTGTCTTTTGTCTTTTTTATGGCTGCACCTGCAGCATATGAAAGTTCCCAGGCTAGGGGTCAGATTCGATCTGCAGCTGCCAGCCTACACTGTAGCCACAGCATTGCCAGATCTGAGCTGTGTCTGTGACCTATACCACAGCTCACAGCAAGGCTAGATCGTTAACCCACTGAGTGAGACCAGGAAGCAAACCTGCATCCTCTTGGATACTAGTCGGGTTCTTAACCCTCTGAGTCACAGTGGGAACTCCTAGGAGTTTGTGCTCTTAAGGAAGAAAAAATTCTACATATTTTAGAACTTTCCATTCAAGCCTTTCTAATACTTGGACCTAAATATATTTTTAATATACTTTTAAAATACTGTTTAGCACACTGCCCTTTTTATCTACCCTCATTTCAGTGAAGCCGAACATTTTTCTTTTATGTATCTGTAGTTGCTGCCTCTAATTTTCTTTCCACCTTCCGGTTTCTACACTTCCAAATCCAGTGTTTTCTGCAAATCATGCCTCAGACACAACCTTCTATACAAAACTTGCTTATATTTTTAGAGTTGATCTCCTTTCGATTCCCTTTAGATTTTATCTATAGTCCTCTGGTACATATATTTCTTGTGCTTAGTTGTTTATGTACTTGTGGTTTATTTCTCTTTATTTGAGTTGAGCTCATTCAAGGCAGTTTTGTATCTCGGAGGCCCTTGTCAGGTATTTGAATGGAAAGTACCTCTGGAGGAATAGAAATTCAATGATAATGCATCTTAAAATTATTTAATACTTACGTATTTTAGAATTTGAATGCAACTCATGTCACTGTGTACTGCTATGTGCCATGCATTATTCTACATTCTGTAAATACAAAGATGAGCCGTGGCTACAGCACTCAAGAAGATAACCTTTTTTGAGAGCAGAAAATGAGTGCTGATAATACTATGCAGTACACAAAGTAATTGACCTATTTACAAGGTAGTAGAAGTAGTTCTGAGGATAATTTGTACTAAAAAAGGCCATTAAAAGTGGGAGTTCCCGTTGTGGCTCAGTGGTTAGCGAATCTGACGAGGAACCATGAGGTTGTGGGTTCGATCCCTGGCCTTGCTCAGTGGGTTGGGATCTGGCGTTGCCGTGAGCTGTGGTGTAGGTTGCAGACACGGTTTGGATCCAGTGTTGCTATTGCTCTGGCGTAGCCTGGCGGCTACAGCTCCAATTTGACCCCTAGCCTGGGAATCTCCATATGCCGAGGGATCGGCCTAAAAAATGACAAAAAAGACAAAAAAAAAAGTTATGGGAGTTCCCGTCGTGGCGCAGTGGTTAATGAATCCGACTAGGAACCATGAGGTTGCGGGTTCGGTCCCTGCCCTTGCTCAGTGGGTTAACGATCCGGCGTTGCCGTGAGCTGTGGTGTAGGTTGCAGACGCAGCTTGGATCCTGCGTTGCTGTGGCTCTGGCGTAGGCCGGTGGCTACAGCTCTGATTCAACCCCTAGCCTGGGAACCTCCATATGCCGCGGGAGCGGCCCAATAAATAGCAAAAAAAAGACCAAAAAAAAAAAAGTTAATTTACTTAAGGATTTCCCACTGTGGCACAATGGGATCAGGGGCACTTGGATTCAGGTTCAGTCCCTGGCCTGGCACATTGGGTTAGGGACCCAGTGTTCACAACTGCCACTCAGATCCGATCCCTGGCCTAGGAACTCCATATGCCACAGGACAGTCAAAAAAGGGGGGAAAAAGTTAATTTACTTAAGATGCAGTTAATTTACTTATTTTTTACTTAAGCAGAAGTTAATTTTGAGAGTTCCCTTTGTGGCTCAGTTGTAGCAAGTCTGACTAGTATCCATGAAGATGCAGGTTCGATCGCTGGCCTTACTCAGTGGGTTAAGAATCTGGTGTTGCCATGAGCTGTGGTGTAGGTCGCAGACATGACTCAGGTCTGGCATTGGCTGTGGCTGTGGCATAGGCCAGCAGCTCCAGCTCTGATTAGACTCCTGACCTGGGAACTTCCGTGTGCCGCAGCTGTGGCCCTTAAGCAAAAAAAAAAAAAAAAGAGTTAATTTGCTTAAAAGCTTTGATCAGAACTTTATCTTGGGGGAAAATACTTTGTAGTATTGGACACCATCTTTATATGAAACCAATTATTGATTATAATCATAACCATGAAGGCATCAAGTGTTTGCTTTTTTGAGAGTGTTTTTTTCCTGATAAAAATTGTATCAATCTATCCTTTACTTCACATTTTTATAACCTAATGAAAAGGATAAATCTTTGCAAAAAAAAACAAAAATGAAATAAACATTGGAGGACTTGCTTAGTTCCCAGGAGCACATCTTTTAAATTTTTATTCAGATGATTCTCTTTTGATGTACCTATTGTATCATCATTCTTGTCAGTTTTCTCGTCTTTTATTGTTCAGTATGTCAGTTGCCTTGCATATGATTTGACGGTTTTCTTCTCGACCATCACTGAAATGACTTTTTGAAATTGTACTACCTCTGTCATGATTCACAGTGGACTTTGTAATCAGTTTGCATTGTATTGTTGGATCCTTTTTGATTAGTGAGAGAATGACAAAAACTTTGTTTTGGTTAGGAGTGTATCTAAGAGGGAGGGATGTTAGTTTTTTGTTGTATTTTTGATGTACATTTTATTTACAATATTGTGTTAGTTTCAGATGTATAGCATAGTGATTCAGGTTTTTTGCACATTATATAGTTATTACAGGTTATTAGAAGAGATTGAGAATAATTCCCTGGGCTGTACAGTAAATCCTTATTGCTTATATATTTTATGTATGGTTTTTGGTGTCCATTAATCCCATTCTCCTAGTTTACCCCTCTCCCCCTCGTTTAAGTTTTAATGAATGGTCTTTTCATTTGTGAATATATTTGTGATATACTGACTTTTACTTACACAGTTTGTAACTGGGTATTTTCATAATAAATAGTCAGATAATGAAGATTTCTCTCCCTGTAGGAGTAGTACTGAGGAAGGAATGAGATAAGTTTAACTTTGTTTTGTGGAGTATGAGGGTTGATAATAGACAGTATTTCTGTGAAAGCTTGACTACTTTTTTTAAAGTGAGCATTTGGTATTATAATAAACTGAATTTTAAATTAGATGAAAGAAAGTACATAAACTAAGGATTTAAAGATAAAGGCAAGATGGTTTTGAAGAAAAAATGAGCACTCTAGATAGAAGAAATAAACATAAAGTTGCAATAATATGAAACACACCACATGTTGTGTTCATGGGTGGAGTGTAAGGTTTAACTATGAACGACTTCCTATGTCATAGGAGGTCTTTGTATGTCTCATATAGGGCTTAAAAGTCATATTGAGCTTTTCCCTATAGTTTAGAAAAAATTCTGAGGTCTGTGTAGCAGACATTATGCTAGGTTTAGAAGCACACAGAAGAGTCAAGACATAGTTCTGGTCCTTAAGGAACAGCTAGCAGTGGATGAGACAGATACTCCAGTCATTTTCCTGCTGTATACTAGATCTTATGCTGGAGAAATGCAGAGTGCCAAGAGAGCACTGAGGTGGATGCAGGGTAAAGATTACACAGTGATTTCTGGACGACATGGGAGCTGTCGTTAAAGATGGGGAGGAGTTGGCTACAGAGTGGAGGTGGGTGGTTTAGGAGAGGAAAGTAGGCCTGGTGGTAATGAACAGAATGGTTCATTTATAGAACCAAAAGCAATGTGGTGTCTCAGATCGATTACTAACGCTTGCCTTCAGAGTTGCACACTTTAATCTGAATAGGTTTTTGAATGATAGAACCAAAATATATAAATTGGACAGAGTTTTATCTTGCTCAGTAAATGAAGACGCTAAATTTGAGGTAGTGTTTGAACTTTTTTTTCATGTCTTTAAGTCAGGATGGACGTGTGTTTACTAGTTATGTATTTGAAGAACACAGTCAGTATGTTCTAACACAGATAACTGGGAGTTATCAGGGTCCAGGTGATCATTCCAGCCTTGATGTTAATTTCTCACAGTGTCTCAGTCTTGGGAGCAGAAGCAAAGCTTGTACGTGAACCTGCCATATTTCTGGTTACTTGATATAGTGAATTTAATATCTAAAGTTGTTACTTGCTCTTCGGTGCCATTGGATAATATGTGGAATAATTGTGTCTTCACAGGATGAATGCTACCAAGTAAGACAAGTATTTGCTCAGAAACTTCACAAAGGCCTTTCCCGATTACGGCTTCCGCTTGAGTATATGGCCATTTGTGCACTTTGTGCAAAAGATCCTGTAAAAGAAAGAAGAGCTCATGCCAGGCAGTGTCTGGTAAAAAATATCAATGTGAGGCGCGAGTATTTGAAGCAGCATGCAGCTGTTAGTGGTAAGCGTACATGAAAATGAAAAGTGTCCTTTTCCATCCTGCCAGTTTCAGTTGTATAAACCTCAAGATGATGGTACTGTTATTTATTATATTCTAACTGACCCTCATTAAATATGAGTTGTTGCTCTTTTCAATAACAGCTTTTCCTTTTAAAAGGTCATTTTAAAATAGAAATGCATGGGCATTTAAATATCAACCTATACCTCTTTATGTAACTGACTGAAAGGCCAAAGGAAATAAGCAGTGACTTGGGAGGTACTTTTATTTATTTATTTTTTTGTCTTTTTGCCATTTCTTGGGCCGCTCCCGTGGCATATGGAGGTTCCCAGGCTAGGGGTCCAATTGGAGCTGTAGCCCCCGGCCTACACCACAGCCACAGCAACGCAGGATCCGAGCTGCGTCTGCAACCTACACCACAGCTCATGGCAACACCGGATCCTTAACCCACTGAGCAAGGCCAGGGATCGAACCCGCAACCTCATGGTTCCTAGTCAGATTCGTTAACCAGTGAGCCACGACGGGAACTCCATGGGAGGTACTTTTAATAAAACAGTAAAAAGTACATTTATATAGATTGTTCTTTGATCTTTGTTGGTTGACCTTACCTGTAGCTGACATGAAGAGCAGGTTCCTGTGTGCCTTTTTAAAAGCTGCTCACTTTACCCCATCCGTGCTGTTAGTTTTTGTGCCTCTCTGACTTCTTGGACTTGTTTAACATCATTAAAACCCATCCAGTTATGCAAGTCAGAAGTCAGAGACATTCTTCATGTCTTCTTTGTTCCTCTCATTGGTCACTAAATCCTCTTAATTCTTCTTCTGAAGATCTTGAATATTTTTCCTCAGCTCTCCTACTCTGGTATATTTCACTTGGGTTATCATATATACTCCTAATTAACTCCTTGTGCAAATGTTCCCCTGTTTCTGGCCCATCTCCAGCTGTGCCGCATTACTATCAAAGTGATCTTTCTAAAACAGATCAGATCACATCACTTCCTTACTTGAAATCCCTGTTGATTCCTTATTGCTCATAGGATCAGGTTGAAAAGCATGAGCATAGCCCTTTATAGTTTATTTTTACCCTGAGTTTCAAGCTTTCTCTCAGCCACTCCCTACTGTAAATTCTGTGATCCTCGTACTCTAGATAATTTGAAATTTGTGCAGCTGTCTTTTTTTCTCTTTTGTCAACTCTGTCTGGAAATTGCCTCCCCCTTCTGGCCAAACAGATAAACAAACAAAACCAAGGAGAGTGGTTTGCGCCCCCTTTGAATCTTTTAAAATACAGTTTTGGTGTTTCCTCATCACTTCTTTCCTCACCTTGTAAAAAATGAGGGCTCTGGAGTCAAACCCACCCCTGCCAATTACTAATTGTGTTTGGGCAGGTCACTGTTGCAGTCTTAGCCTTAGTTTCCTTATTTGTAAGGTTAGTATAATTTTACTCATGTCTTATGTTAGTTACGAGGATTAAAAAATTATGTATATAAAGGACCTGTCATAATGCGTGGTCCAAAGAAATACTCAGTAGTTGTTAGCTATTCTTATTTTAGGGCACTTTCCATAATGAAGTATAGCTTCTGTCCTGTCTGTGCTCTAGTGTGAGGTCTTTGTCTAGTTGTATTCATCTTTACATTTAAAACAGGAAACCCCGATAAAAATAGTAGACCTGGAAAAGAGGAGGAAGCGCTCAGTAACTATTTGATAGACTTTAATTCAAATTTCACTGAATTTTGAAACTTGCTGCATTTTTTTTCTTCTATACCTACCTTGAAATGAAGGATATTACACACAAACTATTTTCCTTGAGTTCAGTAATAGAAATAAAGAAAACTTGGTGCCTTATTGACACATATATTTTTGTGTTCTAGGTTGAACATCTGATTTAAAATTTTATTTTGAGAGTAGGAAACATGAAAGGAATTGTTCAGAATATGAATCCTGGTCTTTTGAGTAATCTGTATTAAAACTAGATAGGATTTCCATTTTTAACCTTTGATAAAATATGTAGATCTCAGTCAAAATATAAAAATATTTGAATTTAAATTAAACTTTGTTATTTAAAATGCCCTATAAACAGAATCTATTCCTTTATATCTGTTCTTCTGTTACAAATAATATCCAGAGTGTCAACCTTTACTTCGTAATTTTTTCTGCCATACTAAATGAAACATTTACTAGTTTTTATCATTTTGCTCAGCAGCTTACAAGGGAGTATTGAATATTGAGTTGCTAATAATAAAAAGAAAAATAGTTCTTATGTTTCTTAGTCTTGAATATGGTTTGGGTCACTTTTCCCTCTATCTATTGAAAATTCCAATATTTGTCTTTGTAGCTTCAGCACATGTGCATTTAGTAGGCATTTCAACGTTGGACATCATGGATGAATGAATAAGCTGTTTAACTTATGATGTACTTCAGCATTGGACGTTTCAGTGTATTACCATATTGTGGTAAACTATTGGGGTAGAGGAAATACAGTATCAGAGAGAAAGAGAATGAGTAAAACTTGGTTTTCTAACCTGGATGTTTTTGTTTTGTTTTGTTTTGTTTCTTTCTTTTTTCTTTCTTTCTTTTTTTTTTTTTTTCTTTTTCAGAAAAATTATTGTCTCTTCTACCTGAGTATGTTGTTCCATATACAATTCACCTTTTGGCACATGACCCAGATTATGTCAAAGTACAGGATATTGAACAACTTAAAGATGTTAAAGAGTAAGATTTTTTTCCATCCCATTTTCATATGTTCTGAAAGTTTTTTCCCCTTTCCTGCTGATAATGGAATCTTAGTTATAATCAGTTTATTAAATTTATTTCATTTATTAGGAGTTTAAGGTTCTTTACCTTATTTGTTCTCTTTCTTTTTTCATACCATTGCTTCACATTTCATTTCTTAGATAGTTTCCCCAAACAACTTAGCATAATTATTGTATTACTGTCCTATTTCTCTACCAGCCTAACAATTCTCTTCTACTGAAGCAGTCCATTAAGAGTTTCCATTCCAGCTCTTATCTTTTCCTACTTTCCTCTGTAATGTTGTATAGATTTTCATTTGGGGTGAATTAATACTCTCTTTATTCACATGGTAAGGACATTTTCTTTGCAGTTACCATCTTCCTCCCTAAGGAAGAGAGAAGTGGTCTGATTCGCTAATAGCCCAGGTTGATAACCAGGGAACTGCGCCTGCTTGCTCCTTCATTGGTGGTTCTCTCAGAGCTTCTAAAAGCTGCAGTTCTTTCAGAGATTCTTGTAGACAGGCTGAAAGAATATCAATGCTTGGATGTGGAATAGGGGAATATAACATTTTTTAGAGAGGTCCTTATAAGACCAGCAGAGTTCTTTAAGAATGAGACCCTGTTTCTGTTTCAATGAAGGATGAACTTTGTGGCCAGAGTTAAACATTTGAGATGCTTTAAGAGAACAAAATTAAATTACTGATAACTTTCTCATGACAAGAGAAAGGCTTTTACCTTCTTTTTGCCACGGTTTCTATTTTTAAAAAATAAGCAGTTAATTTTCCCAAAATGAATTCTCTGTTGAGTGATTATATCAAAGAAAAGCTTTCTGCTACCCCTCTTTCTCAGAGAACACTGGTTTTTAAAATAGATGAAATATTCTTTGGAATTTACTAGACATTTTTGGCTAGATTTATACATTGCCCTACTCCAGCCAAGAGTGATCTCCATTCTATCAGAGAACCACTCCAGAAAAACTTAGCCTCTGCCTGAGGTCTCAAAGGTTGTTTTTCCCCCTTCTAGAATAATACATTGTTTCCCATTTCCCTTTCCTCTCCATTTTCTCTTCTGTCATATCACTCTGTCCCATTCTATTTATATAATACAGTGACAAAGCACTTTAGTTTTTCCAGGTTTAATGTAATTAACTTTAAAACTAAAATATTGAAACTTTATTCTTTTTTCCCCGTTTTAAGCAAAAACAGTATGTAGAGTTGTTCCCTCTAATTTATTGATGAAGATTCTTAACTACTGAGTAAGGAGTTTAGATTTTCTTGATGACTTCCATTCAGGACCACAGTCAGGCTTGAATATCTGAGGCTTCACTTTGTCTGTGCCTTAGTTATTCCTTTAGGCAGGCCTCCCTTCATTCTCTCTACCATTTCTGTTTCTTTTTAAGCTGCCTTCTTAGTAAAATTAGTGAAACTTTGAGAAGGGGTCTTATGAACTCATACCCACATTGCTGATATGTATGTGACGTACCCCTTTTTCTCTATCTATTTATGGCTATTTGCTTTTAATTTTTTCTGCTCCTGGAGTTGATTATTACATTTAAAATTATTTTATCTGTATTTAATAATGAATTTTTTCTTTCTTCTGGTATTTTTTTTTAGATGTCTTTGGTTTGTTCTGGAAATATTAATGGCTAAAAATGAAAATAACAGTCATGCATTTATCAGAAAGATGGTAGAAAATATTAAACAAACAAAAGATGCTCAAGGACCAGATGATGCAAAAATGAATGAAGTATGTAATTTTTTGTAAATAATTATGATTCCATGTCAGTTTTAAACATTGGAGTATAGGGTATGAAACTTCTATGGACGACAATCATTCTTTTCTATTAGTAGTAAAAAGTGCATGGTGTTTGTATCAGTAGTAATTAGACTTACTGATATAGTATTACTATAAAAGCAGTAGCAGTGCTGTTACTAGTAACTAATGATAATAACAGAGTAAGCATGTTCCAGAATTACTCCTAATTCAGAGTCTGGGATGCCAACTTAAGTACCTAATTTTTTTTTTAATACCATTGCAGAAACTGTATACTGTGTGTGATGTTGCCATGAATATCATCATGTCAAAAAGCACCACATATAGTTTGGAATCTCCTAAAGACCCAGTACTGCCAGCTCGTTTTTTCACCCAACCTGACAAGGTAGTTTTTTTTTAGAATTTGTTTGTGTAAGTTGAAATAAAACGTGTTCTCACCCCTAGGTTGTGGGAAGATCAGGAAGGATCAGTATCACGAGTTGGCCCACTCCTAATGTCATGGAAAGGTCGCGGTGAATCTTAACAGTGTGGTTCAAGACCAGCATAAGGGCCAAACTGGAGGACACAGATAAGCTTCAGAGTTGAATTGGGATGCTCTAGAGTTTGTATTGCAAGTTTTATGCCAGTCTAAGAGCACAGGCAAAAGTGTGATTAAAGCCTGTAAATATGGGTTAATGGCCATTGATCTAAAATGGGAAGGAGAATGCTGATATGATTTGAAGTTAATAGGTTCTTGATGGAGATTTGTAACTGGTAGGAGGAAGCAAGCAGAGAACTAGTGCTGGAACAGTCGCAAGACCCTGGAAACACTTCAGGAATGTTCCCAAACCACTCTTGGAAAACTCAAGTATTGTATGATACCAAAAAATGTCTTTTAGAATAGAGATTCATCGTGCATCTAAGCCTATTAAGGGACTGAGAGTAACGAAACAGTCACTACTTACCAGTGCTTACAAATCGGAATGGGCCAGTAGGTTCACCCAATAAAAGAGACTGTCTGCTTCTGAGCATTCACCTTTCTGTGGAGTGTATGTGTCCTGTTCCCTGGAGAGCATTATTACAGAAGCATTTGTTTGCTGACATACTCTTAGAACTCTAGTGTGTTAGAGCTCAGATGTGTTGTATTTATACTAGGGTTAGTATGAGGTTAGTTCACGCTTATTAGAGCATTTAAAATCACCAACTGAAATTTTGTGTTGCAACTGATTTTTTAGTTTAAATAAATATGTATTTTATAACATACTTTAAAACAAAAGCTGCTCTGTGCTTTGTTAGCTTGAATCACCTGATAGAGACAGTGTTTCAGTATTCGTTGACTATGTCTTTTTTCCCTTGTTTGTAGAACTTCAGTAACACCAAAAATTATCTGCCTCCAGAAATGAAATCGTTTTTTACTCCTGGAAAAGTATGTTTTGAAAATTGTTTTAATTTTTATGTGGTAGTTTTTTTTAGTGTGGCTGTTAACATAATGATATTATTTTGCATTTCTTTAAAAATTGGTGTGTCAAAAGAAAATAGAAGTATTAGATACCCTCCATTTACTAAGAAGAAATATTTTCTATATAGATGCAAACTGAGATACAGAACTTACTTTTTACCTTACAATAAAACCCTGGAGACCATGATTCTTAAATATCCTGTAATATTAAGATAAAAATATTAAGGTAAAAATATCTTATGTCCTTCCTTTGTAGCAAGAGTCTGTGATTACCAGTTTTCATTGTTGACTGTGCATTTTATTTGTCCTTACTTTCTATGTAAACCTTTTCCTGCACATAACTAAGAAACTTAACTGTTATTCTGTTTATATAGTTTATTTGTTCAGGTGATATTCAATCTATAATCCTTATTTTGCTTAAGAGTAGGCAGATTTTTCATGGATTTGTATATGTAAATTCTTTGACAGATGTTATTTATGATTCTTTGTATCTAAATTTCTTTTGGCTCTAATCAAATAGAAAGAGATATGCATTTTTCATTTCAGCCTAAAACAACCAATGTTCTAGGAGCTGTTAATAAGCCGCTTTCATCAGCAGGCAAACAATCTCAGACAAAATCATCGCGAATGGAAACTGTAAGCAATGCAAGCAGCAGCTCAAATCCAAGCTCTCCTGGAAGAATAAAAGGGAGGTGAGTACATAAGAAATATTATACTTTATATTTAAGGATTCCACCAAGGCTCTGATCTCTAAAGTAACGTAACTCAAAACATTTCATGTCAGTGAATAAAAATCGATGCCTACCTGAACATTCTGGTTTAACACTGGTAGATGTACAGTTGTCTGTATTTGCTTGCTCATTTAGGAAGGTACTCCGTCTTAGCCTCTCATATTTCAGTTGTTGGTAGACATAAGCTAATTTCCAACCTAAGTATCTAGTGACTGTAAACTTTTAAATTATGGTACATCCATACAGTGGAATACATAGTCATTAAAAAATGACAAAGTTCTGAACCATATGAAAAGTTTCCACACACATTATTGAGTGAAAAAGGCAAACAATAGAATCGTGTAAAGTCTTTTGGAATTAAAAAAAAAGAAAGATTTGTATTTACATTTGCTTGTAAATGCATAGAAAGTTTTTGGAAGAATACATAGCATCTTAATAGTGTAGATAATCTAGTGTAGGAGGGAGACCGTTTTATATTCTGATGTGCTTCAGATTCCTTTTTACCCTGTGCGTATGCATGCTTTTTTATTAAAAACAAAGTTTAAAAATGTACTTTCAAATTATGCTGTGCAGGAGATTCTTTTTTCTTCTTAAGAAATAAAAAAATAATTCACACTTTAGCTAGTTTTAGCATAATGCGTTTGTCAGCAGCAGAGCTTTGTACAAGGCTAAACTGCTGTCATTTATTGAATTTGCTAAGTTACTATGAAAGATTATGCTGTTTTTGGCACTGTTCATAACCATTCACTAAAGAAGGGAGGAGACAGGGGTTCCTGCTGTGGCACGGTAGATTAATCATCTGGCTTGTCTCTGTGGAGGCACCATTTCAATCCCTGGCCCGGCCCCAGTGGATTAAGGATGAGCCCTTGCTGCAGCTCTGGCTTGGATTAGATCCCTAGCCCAGGAACTACCATATGCTGCGGGTGCAGCCAAAATTTTTTTTTAAAAAAAAGAAGGCAGGAGACATTCTCCATGTCTTACCAGTTTCCTCGTAATGAATAAATTGTCAAAGGATATATAATATAATAGGGTTCGAACGAAAATTACATAGAAAGCTCTAGTTTGTTCGAGATTTCTGTTTTAATGCATATTAGTGTCTAATTCATAAGTGACCCTTCACCAATGTATAACATTTGGACATTGTGCTAGTGGATGGCCTCATATTTAACATGACCAAAGACATTTCCAGCAACTCATTTCCTAAACTACCAATTTTTCTCCTTGAATTCTTGATTATAGTGAAAGATGATCTAATTAATTCATCCATCTAGGCAAAGGGGCTCAAAATTGTCTGATGCTCCTCATATGCTAAGACGTTTGGCCAATTATTTTTCTCTATGACGTTTATTTAATACTCTTCTGCTATCGTCATTTCATTCATTCCCTTTAATTACTGTGGTATTTGGCTCTTTCCCTTTCTTATTTCTCTGGCCGTGTATATTCTATCACTGCTAGGTAATCTTTTTTAAATGCCACTGTTCTCAGGTTATTGCTTGGCTTCCCTTGTTTGCTTTCAAGACAATGGTACAGTTTTACTCTGCCCTCATTTCCCATTCTTATTCAAAACAAATGACTCCCCGTTTCCCTTCGAGACTTTTTCAGTATACTTGCGGTTAAACTTTGTTTCAGCCATTTGTCACTATTTTCTCCAAATCCCATCAGTTTACTAAGACTCTTTCTGGAGCCAGGTGTGCTTGAGAGATCAGTTTGGTTGGAGAGTAGAAAAGAGAGAATAATGGCCAGTCTGAGGTTGAGAGGTAGCCAGACTGTGTTTGGACTTTGTGGATAATGTAAGGAATTTGGGTTTGATTTTAAGTAAAACTGGAAGTTGATGTGGAGCCTAGTTGTGATTGTTTGTGGAGAGTGGAGGAGTTTGAATTGAGGTAGGAAGAGACAGTGAGCAGCCAGCCTTTAGCAATCTAGGGAAGAGGCAAAAAGGGAGGAAGATGGAAAATTGCCAGATGGTGTTAAATATGAGACATGCTGTTAAAACCGATACATTTCAAAAAGAATGAAACCTTTCCTCATAAAGCTCTAAAGCAACACCAGGGAACAGGAAAAACATTTTTAAGGTTATTTGATGATAATAACAATTACAAATGTCTTATTAAAAGGCTTGATAGTTCTGAGATGGATCACAGTGAAAATGAAGATTACACAATGTCTTCACCTTTGCCGGGAAAAAAAAGTGACAAGAGAGACGACTCTGATCTTGTAAGGGTGAGATATTTGGTTTGATTTTATGATAATTATAATAAGAATTTTATTATATAAATAATAATTTTTACACTGAAACCAATTGACATTACTCACAAGTTTGACATCCGATTTTACTTTAATGGTTTTTTTAATCACAAATTTGAGTTTATAATTTTCCTCTACCATGTAATTTAAGTACTTTGAATCTCTTGTGTTTCTTGTCATTCTAATAAGCCATCTTTATTCTTTAGGTCTTTGGAATCAAACTTGCCAGTTCCATACTCAGAACTGCTTGGCTTTTGTGTTTTTTTAAACGCAGTAAGTTTAGACTTAGCCTTAGAGAAAGAGACTAGAAGAGAGGGTCTTTAAAGGTTGCTCCACTTTAGCTGATTTCTTTCTTTCTTTTTTTGCTTTTTAGGGCTGCACTCACAGCATATGGGTGCTTCCAGGCTAGGTTTGAACCAGAGCTACAGCCGCCGGCCTACGCCACAGCCACAACAACACGGGATCCAAACTGCATTTGCAACCTACACCACAGCTCACAGCAACGTCAGATACCTGACCTACTGAGTGAAACCAGGGTTTGAACCCACATCCTCATGGATACTAGTTGGATACGAGTTGGATTAGTTGCTGCTGCGCCATGACGGCAACCCTGTTAGTTGATTTCTGAGCCTTTAATTACTAAGTAAACTTGTCGTAAAGGTAGGAAGTGCTACAGTTTTCATAAAGTCCCTGTTTAGTTTTTAATCTAAATAGCAATGATAACTAGTATGATAAACATAATTTGTAAATGTCATTTGAATACAGATTTGGCAGTTTTTGTACAGATGTAGAATGTAGTTATGTATTCCAACACAACCTGGCATTAATAATTAGACACATTTTGACTTTCTAGGTTAGCTCTCAACATTTCTTAAAAAACCCATTAGGTTCCCTGAATCATTTTCTTTATCTGTAAAGTGTGGGTGACTGGCTGGTAAGGTTTATCAGAATAAATGAATTAGCCCAAATGTATGGTAGTTGCTGCTGTTTTATTATTGTTATAAAGATTAATATTTTTGGTGATTAATAATAAATGTTAATGTGTTTGAATCTACTCAGTTAATAAAGGTGAAAAGTTACCAGTAAAGGCTTTTGCTTTCTCTGAAATATTGCTTGCCCTTCTTGTCTTCTCCTGGCCCAACATTACATATCTCAAGAAGTTAAAATTATTTTCAGGTTTCTCCAGTAATTTATTTTAGCAGATTGTTTCTCTTTCCATTTAAAAAAGTTAAAATTCTAAAATTCTTACTGGATCTTAAGTATATTATAAATTATAATTTTTATTGGCTGTTTAAAATTTTCACCCCAGTAGAATTAAACATTGATCTCTTATGTAGAAAGGAATCTTGTTATCTGGATTTGTAGAAGAGAATCCTTGAATTGAGGAAAGGTGTTTATGTCTTCTAGGCCTGCTTCTCACTTAGTACAGAAATTCCTTCATTATCATTTATGAAAGTTGGTCACCGTGTGCTTGAAGATGCCTTAAGTGGAGAGCTTAAAATTCTCTCTTTTGTTGGAAACCTCAATTTAGGCTTCCACACTCACATGCTGCCCCTTCCCCACAAAATTGGGAAAGATGTTTTGATAATTCTTAATATTTTGTTATCCTATAAATTCCATACCTAGTTCTACCATTTGGAGCAGAGCTTCTGAGATTTATTTGTATAATTAATGGAGTTCTTTGGCTGCCTTTTGTGTAACATCGCATCCATTTTCAGAAGAACCTTATTAATCTTAATTTCAACTGAAATATCTTCAAAGAGATGAAAATTATGAGACAACTTCAATGTAAAGAACAATAGGTTATGGCAAAAGAGTATTATCTTCACTACCAGTTTCACATACCAAAATTGCACTGCAAATGGATTTTTCTTTGTAAACAGTTAAATTCTAATATTTAGTTTTGCAAATAAAATATTTTCCCCATTTCCTGTTTTTAACCTCAGTTTTATATTCCCCTCCGTTCTGAATACAGTGCAGTGCAAAAATGAAAAATTAGAGAACGCAGTACTTTAGGAAGCTAGATTATTTTACAAGATTCTCAAGAAAGTGGACATTGAATTTCACCAACCTTTTCCAGAGGATAAAGGAATTCACCCACATTTTGAGACTTTTGGACATCAAAATGAGTTATAACATTTAAAATTGGAGAGTTGAGTTAATTTAATATTTCTCTTGCTATCTGTAGGTAACGACAGTTAATTTTTAATTTATGTGCAAAACTAGATAAATACTAACAAATTAAAACCAGCAATCTATAGATCTTTTCTTCCTGGAATGTTAAGGATAATTTAAATGCTAAAAAAAAGACTTTTTTAAAGCAAATTGATATCCCAAATAAAAAATATTAACAACAGTCTCAGATTATGCCAAATTGACATAAATAAAATGACAGGAATAAAACTCTTCTTGATATAGCTACACTAATACCATAAAGACATTTCATACTAAATGTTTTATCTTTTTAAGTCAGTAGGCAATGATTTAGTAAAAATTATTCAACTTAAAGGCAAAATACTTAAAACATTATTATTAAAAATCAGAAACACAAATTCCCGTCATGGCTCAGTGATTAACAAGCTCGACTAGTATCCCTGAGGATGCAATTTCAATCCCTGGCCCTGCTCAGTGGGTTAAGGATCCAGTGTTGCTGTGAGCTGTGGTGTAGGTCGCAGATGTGGCTCAGATCTTGAGTTGCTCTGGCTGTGGCATAGGCCAGCAGCTACAGCTCTGATTCAACCCCTAGCCTGGCAACCTCCACATGCCACGGGTGCAGCCCTAAAAAGACAAAAGACAAAAAAAAAAAATCAGAAACAGGAGTTCCCACTGTGGGATAGCAGGATAAGGGTCTGGCATTGTCTCTGTGGCAACATGGGTTCAGTCCCTGACCCATGAGCTTCCATATGCAGCCACAAAAAGGGAAAAAAAAAAAAAAAAAAGGAACAAAACAAAGCAACCTGTTATTGTTATCACCACTATTATTTAAATTGTTCTGGAATATTTGACCAATTTTGAAAAATATGAAATAGGAATCAAAAGTATGATGACAAAAAAGACAAATTTATTTTTATTTTTGTATTCTTAAAAAAATAAGGGAAGCAATTGAAAAACTTAGGAATTTAGCATGGGAGTTCCTGTCGTGCCTCAGCAGTTAATGAATCTGACTAGCATCCATGAGGACACAGGTTCAATCTCTGGCCTTGCTCAGTGGGTTAATGGTCTGCTGTTGCCGTGAGCGGTGATTTAGGCCGCAGACGTGGCTTGGATCCTGCATTGCTGTTGCTGTGGCTTTGGCGTAGGCTGGCAGCTACAGCTCCCATTTCATCACTCCTTATGCTGCGAGTGCAGCCCTAAGAAGCCAAAAAATAAAAACAGAAAAATTTAGCATGATAGGCTATGTATGTATGTATGTAACTAACTTTGGTAATTTTACTTTGTATCAGATATACACTTGAGAATAAGAGGGATTTACTCCACCACAATAACCATTACAACAATGGAATTAGATAGATTGATTTAAACATATCCTTAAAAAGAAGTAGCGGGAACCTGTGTGTAGAAAATACCAAAGCAGAGATATAGAAGAGAGAGAAGCCATACCATTTTCCTTCATGGAAAAATGAATTTAAAGGGTGACAGTTCTTAGGAGTTCCCGTCGTGGCGCAGTGATTAACGAATCCGACTAGGAACCATGAGGTTGTGGGTTCGGTCCCTGCCCTTGCTCAGTGGGTTAATGATCCGGCGTTGCCGTGAGCTGTGGTGTAGGTTGCAGACGCGGCTCGGATCCCGAGTTGCTGTGGCTCTGGCGTAGGCCGGTGGCTATAGCTCCGATTCGACCCCTAGCCTGGGAACCTCCATATGCCTCGGGAGCGGCCCAAGAAATAGCAACAACAACAACAACAGAAAAGACAAAAGACAAAAATAAATAAATAAATAAATAAAAATAAAAGGTGACAGTTCTAAGTGAACATATCATTGTAAAATTCCAGTGTGATTTTTAAGTCCGTGTAGAAGAATAAATGGATACCAAAAAGAGGAGTAATGATAAGATCAGTCCAACAAAACACAAACATGCTTAGTTATAATTAATAAAATATTGTACTATTACAATAACACAGAAATTATTTTTAAAAAATACAAAATAAAGTAGGCATTATAAACCAGTGATTTTGAAATGATTGGGTGTCTCTTTGGCAGTGGGAGTGGGAAAAACAGTTTAAAACCTCATCTCACATCCTAAACAAAATACAAATAATGTATTCGAAAACAAGATACAATAATGTCTAAAACAAAATAATAAAAAAACCCAAAATGCAATTCTTAAGCAAATTACACTAGTCTTAGTCTGCTCAGGCAGTCGTAATAAAACACCATACACGGACTAGGAGGCTTAAACAACATACATTAATTTTCTCATATTTCTGGAGGTTGGGAGGTCCACGATCAAATTACTGGCCAATTGAGCTCCTCTTAGGAGCTCTGTTCCTGCTTTACAGATGGCCACCTTCTTATTTGTTCTTACCTTACATGGTGGAAAGATAGGCATCTCCCTGGTGTCTCTTTTTATAAAGGACAATAATCCCATCATGAGGACCCCACTCTCATGACATTATCTCAAACTGAATTACCTCCCAAAGGCCCAGAGAGTCTCAATTGGGAACACAACTCAGTTCATAGCAAATACAACTAAAATTTAAAGACACAGAAAAGTGTGGAATAATGTAGATTAAAACTCATAATAAACAAATGGACAAAGGGCATATTATCAAGGACATAATCAGGTACTTCACAGACAGGAAACACAAATGACTAATTAAACATATAAAAGCATAGGAGTTCCCGTTGTGGCGCAGTGGTTAACAATCCGACTAGGAACAATGAGGTTGCGGGTTCCATCCCTGGCTTTGCTCAGTCGGTCAAGGATCCAGCATTGCATGAGCTGTGGTGTAGGTCGCAGACGCTGCTGGATCCCACGTTGCTGTGGCTGTGGCATGGGCCAGTGGCTACAGCTCCGATTTAACCCCTAGCCTGGGAACCTCCATGTGCCGTGGGAGTGGTCCTAGAAAAGGCAAAAAGACACCTGCATGCGCGCGCGCGCACACACACACACACACACACACTATATATATAGGTGATCAGGTAATTTTTGTTTTTCACTGGTTTTTAAAACTTTGATGTAGATTTTTGGAAATTAACTTAGTCCTACAAATATGTGTTTATGTGTTTTATGCACACACACGTGTATATGTATGGACAGCACTGTAAATTCATACATACTATTCTTGCTTTTTTTGAAGAATTTCCTCAGTTTCTGCCTGCTGGTCAATGCTTAAATTCTGTGATTGTAGACTGGGATTTTATTTTAAATTTCAAAGTCACTGATTTAAAATTTTGTCGTTGTTAGTTGTACCTGGGAAGAAGCAGTGTCTTTGATTCAGAAGTGTTTTCAAAATTTATAATAAGTGATGAATATGTTTAACTTTCATATCTTGCATTGTCCATTTACAAAATAAAAATAATAGTTCTGTATATGATGTGTATGTATGATATGTAACATAGTTGATATTCTTTGTCTTATTAGACACTAAATGGTAAAATTAGAATTACTTCAATTGACTATCCAAACATATCCATTAAGCCTCAGTGTAGTTGCCCATTATTCAAGCACTGAATTTGGAATATTATTTTTTATGATACAGCTTTTCAATAATATTTTATAGTCTAATCAAATACTGATCTTGAGAGTTTTCATTTGAGCCTGTCTAGCTTCAGTAAGGATAAAAATTAAAAAACTTAAAAGCGTAAGTAATGATGGTTCTAATATAGTTAAGAACTCTGCCCTTTTTTAAGGTACATTTTTAGCACTGAAGTGGTTAGCAGTTTTTTTGTTTATTCTTAAAAATATACATACTAACAATTTATGCTCAGTTTTATATTTGAAATTGTGACTTTTATTCCTAGTCTGAATTGGACAAACCTAGAAGCCGGAAGAAAACACCTGTAACAGACTCAGAAGAGAAATTAGGCATGGATGACCTAACTAAGTTGGTACAGGAACAGAAACCTAAAGGCAGTCAACGTGGACGGAAGAGGGGCCATACGGCTTCAGAATCAGAGGAACAGCAGTGGCCCGAGGAAAAGAGGCTCAAAGAAGATATTTTAGAAAATGAGGATGAGCAGAATAGTCCACCAAAAAAAGGTAAAAGAGGCCGACCACCAAAACCTCTTGGTGGAGGTACCCCCAAAGAAGAGCCAACAATGAAAACGTCTAAAAAAGGAAGCAAAAAGAAATCTGGACCTTCAGCAGCAGAAGAAGAGGAAGAAGAAGAAAGACAAAGTGGAAACACAGAACAGAAGTCCAAAAGTAAACAGCACCGAACTTCAAGGAGAGCACAGCAGAGGTCAGTATGTGTGACTCTGAACTGTGTATGTTCAGTTACTGTGTTACAGATCATAATTTGATGCTGTCCACATTTGGGTCTTCCCCAAAGCAGAGCAGAGTCTCCTGAAACTAGTGCAGTTGAATCCACACAATCCACACCACAGAAAGGACGAGGAAGACCATCAAAAACGCCATCACCATCACAACCCAAAAAAAATGTGTAAGTTGTAAATAATATTAAATGTCAAACCAGTTTCAGATTATTTTGCGAGTTCATTAATTTCTAAATATACGTAGGGCTGCATTTAAATCCCCATGTATTTAGCCCCGTTACACTAGGTAAGATAAAACTTTTGTGGACTTACCTAGATTATTACTGATATCCCTGTCAACCCTGTGGTGACACTTGTACACTTTTACAGGTCGTAGACACAGCTTTGTGATGAATGCCAGATAGCTTATTATTTCCAATATAGACCTGACGGAGCCTAAAGAAGGTATTTTTAAATAATCACAGCATCATTGACCATGTTGCCTTGTCGTTCCATACTACAATTTTTCTTTATGTCCTTCCTCAGCAACTTTAAAAAATAGCTTTCGCACTTCCACTTTCATTCTTTGAACTGTGTAGAAAAGTAACAGGCATCATTTTCTTAAAGTCCACCCATGGAAATTTTCACATGCTGATCTCAAATTTTTGATAATCTTGATTTTGCTTGTTTTCAGATCACATTAGCACATCTGTATCTACATATAGATAGTTTGGGATGTTCACACATACATGTTTATAGGAACGTTAACAATAACAAATCTATATCCAGGTTTATTAAAGTGACAGGAACATGAATGCTGTAATTTGTAAACTGACGCTTTTTTCTTCTCAGTTATTTAAGTAGAAATAGACTAGCATGTCTTTTGTTAGAAATTACGCAGTTTTTCTGAAAGTAATCCCATATGTCAATAGCTTGACCTTTTCAGAGTTGCCATTACACCTTGGTTAAATACTTAGCTATCTTTGCAGTTTTTCCTGTTCCTGTGTATTCCACAGGAAGAGGAAAAGTTACCTGAGTGTCTAGCCAGTACTTCCTGCCTTCCACTTAATTTTTTCCTCAGGTAAAAGGTAAAGGTAAGTACATTTTTGTGGCTGCTTCATAAATATGTTTGTATTCAACCATGGAAAATCATTGTTTTCTCAAAAAACAAAAAAAATCTTAAGGAATCTTAAATTTCCATGGTTAATTTTATAACAAGGAAATAACAAGGGGTAAATATCTTTCATGTTCACAACTTTAATTTCTTTATATTTGGGCATCATAAAATTAGACGGTTAACATGTTATCCTCTAAAATTACACAAGTCCTCACATAAGTGTTCTAAACCAAACAAGTGTTTCTTTTAAAAAGTCAATACAGAAAGAGATTCTGTACTCTATCTTAACAGCTAACTTCCTTTCACTGGGGAGCCCTTTTTTAGAGGTAAGTGTAATAACATGTTATGATTTGCCTGTTTTTTTGTTCTGGCCTCAGTGGAACTGAGAAGGATTTTATTATTTTCCCTTATATTTACTTCTGTTAATTCTTAAAGATGAATCAAGTAAAAAAAAAATTACTTGGTTTGAGCATGGATTGAACAATACATATTTTGGATTGCTTATAGAAGTAATAAGCTCAGTTCTTGATTTTAAAACATTTGTTGAGAGAGATATTTGATTAAGTGACTGCCTCCTATGTTTCAGAGAGTACTAGGTACTAGGAGTACAGTGGCACAGGACAAACATGATTCTTATCCTCATAGGACTTACTATTGAAATGGGCGTGTACTCATTAAATAATGATGTAAATAATGGAATTATTAATTGTGATCAGTACCCTGAAGGATAACATTCGGGTGCTCTAAGAGAGTGTAATGAGAGGGTTGGAGAATTGAGGATGTTTTCTCTTTGGAAAGTGACCCATTGATTCCTTGAGAATAGTAGGAGCGAGACTGAGAGAGTGTAGGGAGAAGGACCATGTCAGGTGGAGGGAACTCTGTCTTCTGAAGGGGGAAAAATCCTGGCCGACTTAGAAAGCTGAAGGAGGACATATTTTGTTGTGTTATAGTTGCGGAGATTACTCTCAGTACAGTAGCAGATCTCTAGGGGAGCGACATCGGCTGGTTTTACACTTTAAAGAGGTTACTGTGTAGAGAGAAGACACAAAAGATGATATTGGCTTAGAAATATGTGGTAACAATGAAGGTGGAGGGAGTTTCCATTGTGGCACAGCAGAAATAAATCCTACTAGTATCCACGAGGAAGTGGGTTCGATCCCTGGCCTCGGTCAGTGGGTTGGGGATCCGGCGTTGCCATGAGCTGTGGTATAGGTCACAGATGCAGCTCGGATCCTGTGTGGCTGTGGCTGCGGCTGTGGCTGTGGCCTTGGCCAGCAGCTGTAGCTATGTGCTGTGTTCAACCCCCAGCCTGGGAACTTCCTTATGCAGCCGGTATGGCCCTAAAAAGCAAAAAAAAAAGATGGAGAGAAGTGAATGGATTTGAGATTTCTTTATCTATATAAGTAGAATCTTAGGTCCATACTTAAGAAAGACTAAATTTTCTGCTTTGAGCAGCTCAGTAGATACAGAAGCCTTTTACTGAGTTGGGAAAGATAAAGAGTGAACTTTACGTTTTGTTTTATTTATTTATTTATTGTCTTTTTTCTTTTTTTGCCTTTTCTGAGGCCACTCCCGAGGCATATGGAGGTTTCCAGGCTAGGGGTCTAATTGGAGCTGTAGCTGCCGGCCTACGCCAGAGCCACAGCAATGTGGGGTCTGAGCCGCGCCTGCGACCTACACTGCAGCTCACAGCAACGCCAGATCCTTAACCCACTGAGCAAGGCCAGGGATCGAACCCGCAGCCTCATGGTTCCTAGTCGGATTCGTTAACCACCGAGCCACGATGGGAACTCCTAACTCCTAGGTTTCGTTTTCAAATCCCTTATGTTATTTGTCTCAGTCAAATAAATAACACTTTTGTTATCTGGTAGATCTTTTTATAAGTAAGATTCTAAGATTAAACACTGGTTTAAGGCCTCTAATGTAAGAACATTTCTTGTCTTACAAGGTAATTGAGAATAAAAATGATAACACATGAGCGTTCATGCAATACAAGTAACCTACCACTTAAAGCTCAGCATGCTCAGTTTATTTTACATGTGTTTTACTCTAGCCGTTTGGGACGTTCCAAACAAGCAGCTACTAAAGAAAATGACTCAAGCGAAGAAGTAGATGTGTTTCAGGGTAGCTCCCCTGTCAATGATGATAATCCACAGGAAGAAACAGAAGAGGAGGAAGTTTCTACAGTAAATGTATGTGTTTATGAAAGTGCCACGTGTGATAGAATTAGAAGTGGTATATATTTGGTCAGATCCGTTTAGCAGTTGCTGTTACTTAGTGAGTCTAAATATTTATATATTTTTCTTTATTAGTTTGTACTGTTGTTTCATCTACTGGTTTGCCAATAAATGGTGACATGTCTGAGTTGCAGATTATTTGCATGTATTTGATAGTTGTTAGGATCCAAACTAAGTAACTGTTTTATGAGGAAGCCAACCGTAAACCTAAATTCATACATATCAAATGTTTTCTTTTACTGCAGAAACATAAGTAAAAAACATCATATTTGCAACTGTTTTCCTGACTGTTGACAATGACTTTGGTTCATTTCTCTTTAAAATTATTAAATTGAAAAATAAGGTAGTTTTCTCTTTTGCTATCCTGGGAAAGGCAATTATGGCCATTTGAATATTATATAGGTCTAAATATGTGGTGCCGAGGCAGAAAGTTAGCCTAGGAGAAAGGTTTTAAGGAAAGAAAAGCAAAGAAGATCAGGAACATGTAAGAATAATGATTGGTTAAAAAACAATAATAATTACTGCTGTGTCTAATTAGTGTGTACACATTTTAATTAAGCATCTGGTGATATTTCTTTTAAGGTGCGGCGGCGGAGTTCTAAAAGAGAAAGGCGATGAACAAATGTCATTAGGAACTTTCTATGTGAAAGCTTTGAAAAAAGTTTGTTTGTCAAGCTTCAGGCTGAGTAGAGCCTTTGATGCACACAATGGGACTGCTGAAGAATGGACAGCTGGACTTACTCTGATGACCTCACGTTCTTGTGGTCACAGGCGTCAGCCATATGCATGCTGATGGCAGTGACTACGGCGTCTTGGGAAAAGGTGTGATGTGCGATGGCTGTGTAGACATACTAAAGAAGAAACTTGTAAATATATTTTTTTCTCCCCCCCCCCTTTTTTTTAAATGTTTCTGACTTCTAAAGTGCTTGTATAGCTTTTATCTGCGGCTTTAAACTGACAGCACCCAACTGTTTATTGGATCTATTAATTTGAAAGAGTTTGTTAGTATAGATCTTAAGCAGTAATCTGTCAGTGTTTGTATTTGTATTCTCTGCAATTTTACTGTGAAAAATTATTTTTCAACAAACAGTGTCAGTTTCTTGATGTCACTATTTGTTGGAGAGTCAAAATGATCTCTTTCCCTTGTGTATCTCACCTAGTGTTTACTCCTGGGCACCCTTAATCTTCAGAGGTGCTAAATTGTCTGCCATTGCACCTGAGCAATGCCTCTGATGGGAAGACACCACACAAATTGTGAAATAGTCCTGACGTTGTTTGATTATTTTACACCTCAGTATTGATCCCAGAATTTTCTGGCCTTTCATGGCAATGAAAATTTTAAAAAGAGAGAGATTTAAAATATTTTAATTTTAAAGAGTGTGTTATAAAATAATGTACTGAATTCTTTATGCCATTTTATCATCCCTTTTCAGTTTTTATTAATCTACTGTATCAATAAAATTCTGTAATTTGAATTAGTTTTTAATAGTCTAGAATGTTATTGTGTATAGATATTTCCTCTTGAACATTATGTTCAGAAAATGCAAATTATTACACTATAATATAAAATCTGATATATACACATTAGAAAAGTTTCAGTTCTCCATAGCAGTGTAAAGTTAATGAGAAAGAAAAAAATTTTATTGATGCAGTGTGTCTTTATAAAGCTGTTCTTGAAAGCAAGTGTTTTGTATTTTATAGTGAGTTGCATGTTTATGAAACAAAGTGCTGAAAACGGGATGTGCTCTTCTCTGTAAATTCATATTTAGCCATAGTATATGATAGATTGCCCCATAACATAGTTTTTCATCAAGAGTTTATTATTGTACTTTATTTTGGAGCCAAAAATTGTTTTTTTTTGGGGGGGGGGGTGGGAGGTAGGGTGGGAGTCATATATCCAGCTATATGAGCTACTGTAGGTATCACAGTCTTATGAGCTTCGAATGAAATTCCACTTTGTCCAGATTGGGAGAAGTGGAAATTTATTTCGGTTTAGAGCATATCTTTTTTTCTTTGTTGTAATCTACAAAATATAGAAACAAAGGCAGTATCCTTTCTACAGTTTTATGAACTGTATTTTCACCAAAACGTATAGGTTACAACTTAATGCTTATCTAAACTCCTTTTATTGTTTCAGGTGCTTTTCTTTCATTTTTTTCATGGTGACCATCAGAAAACAAAATCATATTCTAACTTATTAAATTTACCACAGTGAATAGTGGAGCATTTTCATATAATATGCCATTATGTTTAAGGTATTATTTCCAAGATTGGTTATAACAGATGGGGGATATAATAAAGAAGCTACTATTTTGGAAAATGACATTTTACTATTTTCCAATGTATATCACAATTGATGTGATTATTTTTCTTTTAAAGATTTCTTCATGTTTATGAAATGACCTTTTATTTTTTAAAAAAAAGTTTTGAATTGTGTCTTAATCTCTCAATACTTAACTATTTTTCATTTACAACAGTACCGACACCAGTGATGATAGGAGGCTGCTGTATATCAAGGCAGCTAATGTTGGACCAAGATGCAATTGGTTTTTAAATGTTTCGTTAGCTCAGTTCTCCCACACACGCTATTTCTATTTCAGCAGTACAAAGGCATGTTTTTAAATCTATAAAATAAAGAATAAGGGATAGCTTTGTATTTTTGTCATTAACTAAATTGCACCAGAAATGTTTATGGAAGTATATCTTTAAGACCATTTTATAAAACATAATGAAAAAATGATTGTGGAGGATTTTTATTTGCATGATCATCGTTAACCAAATTCCACTGCACATTAATTCTGTACATCAGTTCACAAAGAATGTTCATTGTAGATTTCGTTCAATGCCAATGAGTCTGTGATTTTACAATTTGTTCACTTTTGGGAAGATTATGATGTAAATTTTCCATTTTTCTGTAGAAAAATAGGTGCAATAATGATCAAAGTTTTGATGTCCTGAGTCTTCATCTTAGGGAATTATCTTATTATTATGTTTAAGCTTAACATTTCATGTACTAACATTTGGAGGGCCACATACTCTAAACTAAAGTCAAATTAAGTATGTATAAAACGTTAACTGCTAACAGTGGTTAGCAAACTCTTCAGTGATAATATTCATTTTGAAAATATGTACTGTATAAAATTAAGAAACTATTTAACTCACTGTAACAAGTTCCATTATGAAAATCTTATGATTCTTCAGTGAGGTTATCTTGCTGCACTCTGTAGCAAATCCGTTTAATCTACAATATAATAAAATTTCTTGCTGCAGTGCAACAGGAAGCTTTTTCAGTGATCTCCACTGTATATGTAAATTACAAATGTGGCTGTAAAACTTGTTCCAGGTATTAAAGGTTAAATTCCTTACTGTATCTTCTTACAACTTGTAAGTTTTTTAAGATTTCCTTTGCCCACTTGAAGAATGTCAGGATCTTAAGAATTTGTTTAACTTAGACGTATCTCCCCTACCACATAGTATTATGTCACAGTGATGAACAATTGGTATTTAGATAGATAACCAATTTTCAGACACATTTTTGGATTTTCTGTCAAGTTGAATAAACATGAAAGTTAATATATAATTGTATTATTTTATTTATGTAAATCTATATATATTTAAATATGTTTACTAAGTAGAGGAAGGCACATTTCGAGGATTTTTCATTTTGGAGACTTTGTCTCATTAAGAGGAAATAAATTTCCTAGTAACATTTTTTTCAAACTTTTTTTTGTTCTTTTTAGGGCCGCACCTGCCGCATATGGAGGTTCCCAGGGTAGGAGTCAAATCAGAGCTGTAGCTGTCGGCTGGCACCACAGCCACAGCAACACAGGATTCCTGCCACATCTATGACCTACACCACAGCTCGTGGCAGTGCCGATCCTGAGGGAGGCCAGGGATCAAACTTGCGTCCTCATGGATGCTAGACAGATTCGTTTCCGCTGAGCCCCTACAGGAACTCCCTCAAACTTTTTGTTTAAACTTCTCATGCAAAATCATGTCCAGCAGAGATTTACTAAGTATTATTTAAGTTAAAAGATTGCATAACTGAAGAAAATAAATGTATCATATAAACTTTTAGAAGTAAGCACTAAGAAAATAAGTTACTATAGTAACTTATAGTGGCAGGTTTTGTTTTGTTTTGTTTTGTTTTTGTCTTTTGTCTTTTTAGGGCCGCACTCACGGCCTGTGGAGGTTCCCAGGCTAGGGGTCTAATCAGATCTGTTGCTGCTGGCCTACGCCAGAGCCACAGCAATGCCAAATCTGAGCCACATCTGCAACCTACACCACAGCTCACGGCAATGCCAGATCCTTAACCCACTGAGTGAGGCCAGGGATTGAATCCACAACCTTAAGGTTCCTAGTTGGATTCATTTCCACTTCGCCACGATGGGAACTCCTATAGTGGCAGTTTTATTAATTTGTTCAACAAGTATTTATTGAGTACCTACTATGGCTGTTCTAGTTACAGAGGATAAAGTGTGATCAAGATAAAATCTCTGCCCTTGGGGAGCTTACGGGGAGGGGGGAGAGTGGGGGAAAGAAAACCATAAGTCATAAATAATGTCAGATGGTGAAAAGTGTGGAAATGAGAAAAGGAAAAGCAGGATAGCAGAAATGATTGGAGAAGTTATTTTATATACTTTGAAGCTGTGTTATTCAGTAAAATGTAGAATCATTTTATGATGAAGTGACACTTTTATAATTATAAAACATCACTCGCTATCTGTTTGAATGGTTCATGCCTATTTTGAGAATTGGTATGGCCATACCAGTTTTAACTATTGTTTCCGTGACAGAGCTTTTTCTATCCTGTTATTTTCAACTTATTTGTGTCCTGAGTTTAAAAGTGTGTGTTATATAAACATTTTATACTTTGGTCCTCTTCTTTTATCCAGCCTTAGAATCTTTGCTCTTTAATTAGAATATTTAGACTATTTTTGGTTTGATTACTGACAGAGTAGCTTTTATTGCTAATTTTCTTTTTTGCCAATTTTTTCTTTATTCCTTTTTTTCTCCTTTTCCTACCTTCTTTTCGGTCAGTAGAGTACTTCTTACTATTCTCTCTCTCCTACTAGCTTTTTTGTCATACCTAATTGTATTATTATTTGGTGGTTACCCTACAGATTACAATATCCACACTTACTGTGGTCAGTGTTATATTAATGTTTTTTACCACCTTCTGAACAATGCAAGTTTAAAATAGTTCAACTCCATTTGCTGCCTCTCTACTCGTTGTGCCGTAGTTGTATTTTGCAGTTGTAAATGTCAGAATATCGATACTTTTCTGTATTTATTTTTGCTTCTTAGGACTGCACCTGTGGCATCTGGAAGTTCCCAGGCTATGGGTCACATTGGAGCTGCAGCTGCCAACCTACACCCCACACACAGCACTGTAGGATATGAGTCGCATCTGCAACTTACACCACAGTTCACGGCAACACCGGATCCTTAGCTTGCTGAACGAGGCCAGGGATTGAACCCACATCCTCATCGATATTAGTTGGGTTCATTACCAAAGAGCCACAGTGGGAGCTCCCTCAATGCTTTTAATAATCAGCATTGTCTCCTGTTTATCTGTACAGCTTCTCTTTTCTTTGCATTTTATTTATTTATTTATTTTTTTGATAGTTTATGCTCTGTCTTAATTCATTTTCCTTCAGCCTGAAGAATTTTTAGTATTGTTTATAGTGCAGGTCTGGTGACAGTTAACTCTTTCACCTTTTGTTTGTTTGAAAGGTCTTAATCACACTTTGATTTTTGAAGGGTAATTTTTCATTGGATATGGAATTCTAGATTGGCAATTTTTTTTTTTTTTTGTCTTTTGTAGGGCTGCACCCATGGCATATGGAGGTTCCCAGGCTAGGGGTCCAATCCGAGCTGCAGCCACCAGCTATGCCAGAGCCACAGCAATGTGGGATCCGACCTGCGTCTGCAACCTACACCACAGCTCACAGCAATGCCAGATCCCAGCCCACTGAGCGAGGCCAGGGATCGAACCCACAGCCTCATGGTTCCTAGTGGGATTTGTTAACCAGTGAGCCACGACAGGAACTCCATAGATTGGCACTTTTATTTATTTAGCAGTTTAAAAGTTGACATTCTCTTGCCCTCGGATTTTTATATTTTCTGTTGTGAAGTCAGCTTAAAACCGTATTGCTCTCTGTAGGTAAAGTGCCCTTTTTTTTTTTCTGGCTGCTTTTGGGTTTTTCTCTTTATCTTTGTTTTTAGTGGTTTGACTGTTCTGAGCATACTTATGGTTTTCACTTTATTTATCATGCTTGGAGTTTACTGAGCTGTTGAACCTGTGGGTTGATAGAGTCCATCAGTTTTAAAAAATTATCGCTTTACATATGACTTCTCCTCTACTATCACTTGTCTCTTTCTGACACTCCAGTTTTAAATATATTTTGCTATTTGTGACCCATGTACTTTTTATTTTCTTCCCTGTCCTATCCACTGCCCCCCCCAGCCTTCTTTCTGTGCTTCAGTTTGGATATTTTCTATTGACCCATCTTGAGGTTCATCAGGCCTATCTTCTACCACGTCCAGTTTTCCATTTAACCCATCCAATTAGTGGATTTTTGCCTTTTTTAAAAGTTTTAGAACGTCCAGTTAAATTTTATGTATTTCATTTCTCTGTTGAATGTCTTTTCTGTTTTAAAAAAATATAGCTAGTGAATATTTGAATTTTATATAACTAATTTTAACATCTGCAACATCCGTGGATCTGATTCTGTTGCCTGATTCTTTTTTTTTTTTTTTTTCCTCAATCAGCAGTCATTTATCCTGGTCATACTTCTTTCTCTCATTTTATAGGAATTTTAATTTTTTTTTCTCTTAATACAGGAGAATGTGTATAAAAGAACTGAAGGACTGGAGTTGATGTAATTCCCCACTCCCCTCCCCCCAGGAGAGAATGTGCCTTGTTTTTTGTTAGGCATTTCAGAGCTGGATTACCTCAATCCGTGGAGCTGGGCTTGAACTGCAGGTTTTGTTAGGTTCAGAAGTCTTCAGACTAAGACTTGTATTACGTGTAGGGCCTTTCCCTTTAGCATAGCAAGACTGCGGATTTCATTCAGCTTTTTTCTCCAGCTAGCCTCTCAGTAGGAAGGCTGTTTTACAGAGTATAGTCATAGAAGGTTCTCTGAGGAGGTGACATCTGATCATAGACTTTCATTAAGTGAGGGATCCAGCTGCATGAGGGGAAAGATTACAGGCAGAGGGAAGATGTAAGTACAGAAGTCCTTAGAGAAGAATGAGTCCATCAGGTATTTCAAGAAGGCGGTGTTTCTGGAGTGAAAGCAACCAGAGTAGGAAAGAAAGTCAGAAGATAACAGAGCCAGATCATGCCTGTATGCTTCTCGAGTGTTTTTTCCAAAGTTTGATGGGAATCCATTGTAGGACTTAAGTAGAAGAGTAGCATGATCTGGGCCTTTTTTTAAAAAATCATTTTTTAATTAAAAAAATTATTTGGACCCCACACGTCTAAAACTGAGTACATAACCTTTCCTTCCTGTTTCTGCTCATTTTCATATCTCTGAAAATAGAACTATCATTTAGGTAGTAATGTAAATCAGCAATCTAGAAATTGCTTCCAACTCCTCTTTCTTAGAGTCATAACCAGTCTGTCGTCAAGTCCTCTTGACTTTACCTTCTGATTATCCCTGAAATTTTTCTAATATTTTCACCATTGCATCTTCTTTAAGTTCTCATTTCTTTGCATCCAAACTCATCTGCTCACGTTTACTCTTGCCTGACCTCAAATTCATTTTCACAGTGTAGCCAGACTATTGTGAAATACGGTGATCCCATCAGCAGCAGCAACAGCAAACCCTACATACAAACCCTTTAACACTTTACCATTGCATTTAGGATGTGACCTACAGAGCTCTGCATCTTTGGTCATTCCTGTCTAGCCAGTCTTTTCTTCTTAGTCTGTGTCAGCTGCACCGTTCTTTCAGTCCCCGTGTACCTGGTTGCCAGAGGCACAAGCTATTAGGGTGCATTTAAAGGTATATAGACATCCAAAAAATAAAGCAAAAGTCTATTCTTTCTGCATGGAGCATTCTTCCTTTTTTCTGCTATATCTAGTTGTTTCCTACGCACACTACAAGTAAGGATTTTCCCTAAGGAAGCCTTTACAGATTTCTCTGATCAGGGCAAACCCCACTGTTCTGTGTCCTCTTAGCTTACTTCTTATAGAGCTTAGCACAGTTGGCATTTGGGGTATCTGATTAATGCCTATCCCACTATGTCCAACATTGTAAACTGCATGAAGACAGAATTGGTCTTTTTGTTTACTAGTTTGGCTCTAGCACTCATCACAGTGCCTAGTGCACTTAGTACTCAAAACTGTTGAATAAATCTAAACTTTACAGCCTTAAAATGTAGATGAATAACAGACATTAAAAATTGTTCGATTTAAGATGAAGGAATCTGATCATGTGTTGTGCCAGATAACCTTACTAAAAGCTTCACAAAATACTGTCATCTCATGCAGTCCTCACTGTAGTGATTGATGGTGGGTCCTTTAACAAATGAGGGAATTGAGGGTCACAGATTGTGGTTTCCTTGAGATTCCTCTTCTCTGAAGTGATGACTGAGGAGTTGATCACATCTGTTTTACTCCAAAGCTGTGCCCTTTCTCTACTACCTCAAATATTAGTCATCAAACTGACATTGATGGAATAAATATTAATAAATCCTAAAGAAGTATTGACGTAATTCTCAAGTTGTGTTGGCATCTCCTAGTCAAGGCGATCACATAATATTAGCCACATTTTATGGGATACTCTGTTACTTGTTTGCCTACATTGTGAGAAATGCGTCCTATCGACATTTTACAGTGTTGCCCAGAGGTCAAAGAGGAGAGCCAGTCAGAGTTGATGGTCTGAAATAATGCTTATGCCATTGATTCGGACTGGAATTCAAATAGTTTACTTAAACCAACACTGCTTTCTATTTATGCTTCAGACCGAGATCTTAGAAAGCAATGGTTGAAAATGTAATTTCATTTCCTTTACATAATTTACATTCTTGAGTGGATGAGTAACTAGGTTCACTAGTCTTCTGCATTATGCCTCTTGAGTGCCTGTAGTTATGCGTAAGAATCCCAGAGAGATGATAATACCATTAGTCCCTTAAAGGTGGTGTGTGAATGTTTCGAGGTTAGGTGCATGCCAGACATGCTCATTTGGGAGCAAAAGAAGAAAGCTGGGGCTCTGTTAGGCCTTTAAACATGACAGCTTTAGAAGAGTGTGTAATACAGTTGAAAGGACTATGAACAGGGAATTCCGTTTGTTAACTCTAAGATTAGCTAAGTTTAGTAGTTTGCTCTGAAGAAGCAGTTACCTTGTCCTCGAGCTTCAAAGTGTTCATAACTAGTAATTGTTAGAACTGAGTTCTGTAGTTCTGTTACTCAGGTAAGCAAGACAACATTCACGTTAAGTAACAGTCAGTTGAACATCTTTTCTGATGTAAAACCTCACACAGGTACTTCCTAAATACTTTCCCATAGAAAGGAGGTAGAGGAGTTCCCGTTGTGGCTTAGACCAACATCGTGTCTGTGAGCTGGCAGGTTTGATCCCTGGCCTCACTCAGTGGGTTAAGGATCTGGTGTTGCCGCAAGCTGCAGCATAGACCCCAGCTGCAGCTCTGATTCAACTCCTAACCGGGCAACTTCCATATGCCATAGGTACAGCCTTAGAAATAGAAATAAAATAAAAAAAGAAAGGAGCTAGAAACAACATAGGCATTCAGGGCAAAATACAAAAATCATCTTTTGGTTCACTAGATCAGGATTTCAGGTCTAAGTTTCTCACTCGTATATACCTGTATGTCCTCTGTTTTATCCAAGTGGGACCATACTGTACCTTTCTACAACCTTTTCCTTTACTTAATGTTTTTATAAAGCTGTCAGCACATGTGGGTTTATCTTACCCTATTAGTAATTGTGTAAGATTCATTGTATAGATATGCCATGATTTATTTAATCACTCTTCTATTTAGATGGGCATTTGGGGTATTTACATTTTTCACTGTTACAAACAGTACAGTAAAATGATCTTTCCTATGTATTTCTTTGTGCTGAAGTGCCAGATTTCCTATAAGAAATAGTTTCTAGGCAGAGAATCGTGGAGTTCCTTTGATTCTGCCAAATGACTTTCCCAAAAGTCTACCAATCAGTACTGCTTTTAATTTGTCAGTCCTGCGGTTATAAAATTACTTTGTTTTCATTTGCATTTTGCCAGTTACAAGTGAAACATTTTTCCTTTTGATTGATTCTTTCTACTTGTTCATATTCTTTCCCATTTTTCTATTTACCTCTTTGTCTTTTTAATATTGTTGTTATCTCCGGGTGAAAAAGGAGGTAGGCCTGGGTTAGAGACTTTATCCACACCCTGATACATTTTGTTACAAAAAAGAAAAAGGTACTGCAATTTTGGACTAGCATATATGCTACCAGTGAGTTTGCCACCCTTCCATGAGCTCTCTGTGTATTCTCACGTTATTCACCTGCCTGTTAAATATATGCGAGATATCCGCTAGTGAGTCCCTTATCTTTAAGCTTGTTTTAAATGGTGTCTTCTGTCATATAGTACAGGAGTTCTTCCTCTTTGTGAGATCATAGCTGTCAGTATTTTTCATTGTGGCCTCTGAGTTTTGTGCTTACTACAAGATTTTGAAAATATTTTCCTCTTCTAACACATATTCTAATACATGTACTTGTTTTTAAACATTAGATCATTTAATCCATCTGGGTATTACTTTTGTCTGTTGTGCATAAGTGTGGTCCAACTCAATTTTGTCCTAAGTGTATACTTACTTTTCTTAACACAGTTTATTGTATGGTTTGTTTTATAATCACTGGTTTGAATTGCCATATATATCATGAAGTAAAGATCTTTATCTCCTTGGACCTGGTTTTGGACTCATGTTTCATTGATCTCTTTGTCTTTGCCTGTACCAATATCTAATGTGATTACTAAACCTATATAATAAGTTTTTATATTTAGTCTGAAATTTTCCCCTTAATTTTAATTTTAACAATGTCTTATGTGTTATTCTTTGCTATTCTTGTTATTTCCCCTTACAGAATATCAACATCTTTACAATATCGAGTCGACCCGCTGAGATAAGTTTTTTTGAAGTCCTTCCTTTCAATATAATTTTACTATTTTCTTCATAAGAATAGGCTTTGCCTCTTCAAAAAGATACTTTATGGATTTTATTGTTATTGCTAACATTGTTATTGTTATTCTGTTATCTGACTGGTTATGCCTGCTGTGTTATATTTTCAGCCACTTTGCTGAGCTTTTATTAGTCGTACTAGGTTTTCGGTTAATTCTCTTGGATTTGTTAGATACAGAACACTCTCTTAAACAGTTTTGCTGGTATTTCAGATTGTTCCGCTACTATATGTCATGTTTTTCTGGTCTAATTATGTTGGTTGGCACTTCCAGAGCATTGTTAAATGGAAAGCACCCTTTCTTTTTTCAGTTTGAGAAAGTTTTTATTTCTGTTTAATCAGAGTTACTAAAAAAGAAAAATAAAATCTGGAATGTGTGTTGAATCACATGTTTGCATGGCAGTTTATGTTTTAAATATATATATGTGTGTGTGCTATCAGTGTAACAAATTATATGAATAGATTTCATATATAGAATCATCCTTGCTTTGGTAGGATTAACCCAGTTTGGTCATGCTGCTAGACTCAGAGTGCTAATAACATTTCACTCAGTATCCTTATATTATTCATTCATGTTGAGTATTGAGATTGGTTTGTTATTTTGTTGTTGTTGTGTGTTTTCCTTACTCCAGTATTGGTATGAAGGGTTTTGCTAGCCTTTAGAGTGTGTTGGAATGCTGTCCCCATTTTTCTGTGGGAAAAAATATATATTTTTTCAGTTTATATAATGTAGTAATTGTTTATTTCCCAAAATCTTGATAGAGCTCACATTTTATATTGTGCATGGCACCTTTTTTCATTTTATTTTTTCAATTTTCAAGTAAAAACTCTGCCTGGCATCTGGGAAATAATAAAGCAAACCATTATGATCTTAATCTCCAAGTTTAAAAGATGTTAATGTCACATTTTTCAAATTCTTGATGACCACCCCCCAACACACACACACACACACACACACACACACACACACACACACACACACACGTTCTCTCTCCTCTCTGAAGGTGAGCAATAAAGTCTCTCAGGAATGTTTAGCAAGCAATGTTTCTTTGTCTTTTAAGAATAAACATTCCAGAATAGTGTTATAGATACTGTAGAGTGAGTGCATTTGTGTCTGTCCTTTCATGGGGTAGAGAAACTCACTTTATGTAAAAGATGCATTCCTTTTTTTTTTTTTTAATAAGAAATAAGGGAGTTCCTGTTGTGGCTCAGTGGTAAGGAACCCTACTAGTATCCATGGGGACGTGGGTTCAGTCCTTGGCCTTGCGTAATGAGTTAATGATCCGGAAACTTCCATGTGCCGCAGGTGTGACCCTAAAAAGCAAAAAGAGAAAGGATGGAAGGTGGGCAGGCAGGAAGGAGGAAGGAAGGAAATACTAAGAGATACAGCTAAAATTTGATCTTTTTTCATTCTTCCCCCTTTCTTCACTAAGAAATAACTATCCTGATATTAATGTGTACCATTCCCATGTATGTTTTCATTCTCCTCTTACATATGTATACTTAAAAAAGTACAGAGGGCTATTTTGTATATTTTTTTAATTTTATGGGAAAAATCCGTTGTATCTATAATTTAGAAACCCGTTTTTCCCTAATACTCTGTCTTTGAGGTATAGCTATATTTACTACATGTTCTACTTTTTCATGATTTAACATCTGAGAAATTAGGACGCTTCTTAAATTGTGATAGATTGGATTTGATAAAATCTTGTGTTTAATTCCTCCTAATTGCCTTTGTAAAGCATTCTGTTGTTTGACTATACCGCAGTTAACCTACTCTTGCGGGAGTTCCCATTGTGGCTCAGCAGATTCTGACTAGCATCCAAGACGACACAGGTTCGATCCCTGGCCTCGCTCAGTGGGTTAAGGGTAAGGTATTGCCTTGAGCTGTGGCAGAGGTTGAAGACACAGCTCGGATCTGGCGTTGCTGTGGCTGTGATGTAGGCCAGCAGCTCTAGCTCCAGTTTGACCCCTAGCCTGGAAACCTCCATGTGCTGCAGGTTCGGCCCTAAAATGACAAAAAAAAAAAAAAAAACCCAAAACCAAAACATGGTTAATCTACTTTCATAGCACAGTTTCATACTCTCATCCTTATTATCAGATTGGTTACACTTTCACTATTACAAACCAGGGCCAAAATAAACATCTCTCCTGTCTCGTAAACAGTTATTCTGAATGGAAAATTTGAATTTAATCAACATGCATATTCTACTTTCTAGGTATTGTCAACTTGCATGTGGCAGTGGTGTCTTACTCTACACCCACCAGCAATGTATAAGAGCTTTTGTTTGCTTTTAATTGCTAGATTTGTATCCATTTGAAAATAACTGTATGTGCTCTGGATTAGGGGTCTTATTTTACCTTTTTCAAATGCACAGCCATTCACCTCCACACTATTTTAAAATAGTTTATTCTTTTTTCTTTGACTTAAATGCAATATCTGTCATTATGCCAAGTGTTTTCATATGTTAACATTTAAAATAGTATATTTGTTTTTGTAAAGTTTATGTTTCTAGGCTCTCTTTTGTGTTCTATTTAATTTGTGTATTACTCCTATACCTAGTATATTTTCATTATTTAGTTTTATATTATGGCTTATTATGCGTATTAATGCTCTTCAAAATTTTCCTGGCTGTTTTTTGTTCTTTTTACATCCCCACATGAATTTTAAAATCAGGTTGCCAAATTCTGGGGAAAGTCTACATAGGATTTTTATTGGAGTTACATTGAATTAAAAAATTTTTCTGAGAGAATAATTTTTTTATGATATTAAATCCACCCAGGAGTATGGATGGCTGTTGGTGTCTTACTTTTGGTATCCATATGTAAAGTTTTACAGTTACCTTCATAATGGTCTTGCAGACTTTCTTTAAGATTACTTTCTCTAATTGTTGCTAATAGGTAAAGAACACTAGCTCAGTCTGCCTTTACTCCTTTAGGGCCTGAAAACTTTTTTAGGAGCTGAAGCATTTATTTTCTTTTTACCATTTTTTATCATTAGTTAATCCAAGTTTTTCACTTCTTCCTGAAGTGAAATTTTGGTAATTCATGTTTTCCTTGGAAATTGTGCATGTCTAGATTTAGAAACGTGTTGGTAGGGAGTTCCCTTTGTGGCACCGTGGAAATGAATCTGATTAATGTCCACGAGGATGCAGGTCGGATCCCTGGCCTCGCCCAGTGGGTTGGGGAATCCCACGTTGCTGTGGCTGTGGTACAGGCCGGCAGCTGCAGCTCTGATTCAACCCCTGGCCTGGGGGACTTCCATATGTAACAGGTGCGGCCCTAAAAAGCAAAAAAAAAAGTGTGTTGGTAAAAGTTTAACATAGACTCTTCTATTTTATAAATTTGTGTAGCATCTCTCTTTTTTTTTTTTTTCTTGGTTCAAAAAATTTTTTGGCCTCCCCACCACCACCCATCCCTGGATTTCATTGGGATTTTCCAAGAACCAACTTTTGGTTTTATTGGTTGAGCATTTTTGTTGTTGCTTGTTACTTCTGTAATTTCTGCAGTAATTTCTGCAATAATCTTCATTCCTTTTTTCAACTCGATTTGAATTTATTCTTCTTTTAGTCTCTTGGGCTGTATACTTTGTTCTTTCACCTTCAGTGTTTCTTTAATAAAATATGCATTTCTCTTCTAACTACTACTTGATTACATCCCAAAGGTTTTATTTTGTAGTGTTTCCCCTTTATTATTCCTTTATAAATAGCTTGTAATTTTCATTTTGATTCTTAAGTTTAGTGGGACCTTTTCTCCCAGCAGGCTTTTAAAAAATTCTGAATAGATAGGGTTGGGGGGAGGGGTGATTTTGTTCTCTCTTTGTGATTAATTTCTAGTTTAATTAAATGTAGGGCAAGAATATCACTTGTGTAATTTTGCTTCTTGGTCTGTACTGAGAGATTTTTGTTGTGCTTTCATATGTGTCTGAAAAGGTTTATTCATTGTTTTGTGTACCAAATTTTATGTATGTATGTGTGTTTTAGATTGAACTTGTTTATTGGGTTGTTTACATTTATATGTCTTGGTTTTATTGTCTGTCAAACCTCTTGGTTTAGGAGGTGGTTCTTTTAATGTCCCTGATAAAGACTATGAGTATACCCATTTCTCCTTGTATCCGTTTTAACTTTCTGTGTTTCAAAATTGGACTATGAGAAGTTCTGTGACTGATGGAAATATTTGATAGTCCTTTTTCTACCTTCCCTGTGCTATTCCGATTTGTATCTGATTTTAAAACAGCAGATAGGTGTCTTTATTATTTTTTTCCCCTTTCATTTTTTTCTGTTCTCTTCCCAGAATTCTTTTTAGATAATTTGGAGTTTTTCAAATTGTCTTCCACATCTAAACTTTACCCTTGCAACTCTTTTTTATAGCATGTGTTTTGGGCTGTGTTTCTTGTTAAAGATGTGTTTTTCTTTTCAAAATTTGGCAGAATTTCTACATTACTTATGGACTTATCTGGAGTGTGTATGTTCTTACCTGCTTTCATTATATGAAGAAAGATAATTGCCAGCACTTCATCTTTTTTGTTTGTTTGTTTTTTTGTCTCTTTGCCTTTTCTAGGACCGTACCTGCGGCATATGGAGGTTCCCAGGCTAGGGTCTAATCAGAGCTGTAGCCACCGGCCTACACCAGAGACGCAGCAATACAGGATCTGAGCCATGTCTTCGACCTACACCACAGCTCATGGCAACGCCGGATCCTTAACCCACTGAGCGAGGCCAGGGATCGAACCCATAGCCTCATGGTTCCTCGTCAGATTCGTTAACCACTGAGCCAGACAGGAACTCCCCAGCACTTGATCTTCTGTCTGGATCCTGTGGAATCTCTTCTTGATTCTAGCATTTATATTGTATTCCTACCCATTTTTTCTTTTTGTTTGCTTGAGGAATGAAAGTTTCATAAACTTGTACTTAATCCATCATCTCTCAGCTTTCCAGAGCTGCTTTAAAAAAAAAAAAAGAAAAGAAAAAGTAATTATATTTAGCGTGTCTGGTTCTAATACTGCTGCTTATCATTGTAGGTTGGAGTCACTTCAGTTCCTCAAAGCTTCTAACACCCAATTCAGAGCAGCTCATTTTATGGAACTATTGCTTTAGGTCACCAGTGACCAAATCCAGTCCGTCCTTCTCAGTCCTCTTTGTCCATGACTTCTGTATATCACTTACTTCTTGACTGGCCCTTGCAACACTGTTAAAATAGGGTTTTCTTCCTACCCTTCTGAATGTCTCTTGTTTTCACTGGTGGTTTTTCTTGCTTCACTCACTCCTTAATTGGCAATGTAACTTAATGTAAGACTTTTCAACGTTTTGCTCTCTTTCAAAAGGCAAAATTTTTTTTACTGACTTCTGCACAGTAGACATTGTACATTCAGTAGCCATTGAGAAAATGTCCATATATAATACAAGGTCATTTAAATAGAGCCACATCGTAAATATATTTAACTTATACACTGACTTTAAAACTGAACCCCTCCCCTGAGAGATATGACTCCATTAGCTTCTTTAATCTCCACAAAAACAAATAGTAATAAGATTAAGTATATAAAAGACAAATGTTTAATAATGTGAAGTAAATATTGCAAGAAGCAATATCTACCGGTTTTCCATTTGCCAGTATTTTCGTAGCTGTCTTGAAGACAGAGTTGTCTGAATACCCTGACATCTAAATATACATCCTTTTGTGCCTTTCATAAATTTAGGGCCTTGGTTCTCAAATTTTAGTGTGCATAGAAATCACAGCTTTGGGTTATGTGTATAAAACCATGGGAGATGTAAGGTATTTTTAAGGGTACTTTCAACTATACCTGAATTTATATAGCAACTTTAGATTTGCCACACTCAGTAAGTTTTTATTGCTTTTTATCTACAGAGATTTGGATGATATTACTACATATATGCAAATACATTTATTGAAACTATGTAAATATAGATCTCTTCATTCTGTGTGATGCTCCCTGTGTAGAGGAAAGTGTAGACAAAGTGTAGTAGAGGTTTTATTTTACTTTCTCTGCAGTTGTAATAGACGTATGATCTTGGGCAAGTTATTTTAGCTGTCTGCACTACAGTTTCCTCATCTGTAAAATGGGAGCAAGTAGCTTTAAAAAAAAAAAAAATCTCAAAGTGGGAGTTCCCATCATGGCTCAGTGGTTAATGAATCCTACTAGTAACCTTGAAGTTTCAGGTTCGATCCCTGGCCTCGCTCAGTGGGTTAAGGATCCGGCGTTGCCATCAGCTGTGGTGTAGGTCACAGACAAGGCTCTGATCCCTCGTTGCTGTGGCTGTGGTGTAGGCTGACGGCTGCAGCTCCAATTAGACCCCTAGCCTGGGAACCTCCATATGCTGCAGGTGCGCCCCTGAAAAAGACAAAAAGACCAAAAAAAAAAAAAAAAACCTGAAAGTGTAGTCAATCAAATAAAGCTGTGCAACAACACCAACAAAAAAATGTAGATCAAGTCCTCAGTTGGTTATCATAATTTGGTTACTGGGATCATTACCCACTTTTGGACAAGGGGGTTATAGGTAGTCCTTAAAGAAAATATGTTCAACTGAGGAGCAAGATATGGTCATGGGCAAACTGAGAGTTACCTGTGGGGCTGTGTATGTTAGGGTATCTCTATTATGATGTATTTACTGCTTTGGGACAGAGGTTGGGAATATCCAAGCTACGTTGCTGTATTCTAGTGTACACCTTTGGTGGTTTCTCAAATCCCTGATCTTTGCACATTGTGCAAATGATAGTTCACTTTGCCCAGTGATCTTGGATTTTTTTTTCCAATTTTAAAAAATTGTAGTAAAATTCACGTCAGAAAATTTACCAACTTAACCACTCTTTTAAGTGCACAGTTCAGTGGTATTAATTATAATATAATAGAGGTGGTGTAGCCATCACCACCATCTATTTCCAAAACTCCCTTCTTTCTGCAAAACTGAAACTCTATACCCATTAAACAGTAATTCCTCATTTCCCCTTCATCCAGCTCCTGGCAACCACCACTCATTTGTCAGTGGACACTTGGGGTCGCTTCCACATTGTAGCTATTGGGAACAATGCTGCTGTGGACATGAACATTGCAAATATTTCTTCAAGATTCTGCCTTCACTTCTTTTGGGTGTATACCCAGAAGTTGGAATTGCTGAGTCATGTAGTAATTCTATTTAAAAAAATTTGAGGAACTTCCATACTGTTTTCTGCAGTGGTTGTGTGATGTTATATTCCCACCAACAGTGCACAAGAGTTCCAGTTTCTCCATATCACTGATTCTGTTTTGATTCCTGTTTATTACAGCTCTGCTGTAATCTTAACCAAACCTGAATCTAGGACTATGCCCTGTGCCTTCTGCTTACGACCAGTTAAACTTTAGCCTGCCTTTTAAATGGCCCGATTTGATTACACTGTAGAAATACTACTGTTTTTCTAAAACAATACCTAAGGTATGGGCCTTCATGGAATCTTACTTATCCCACTTTTTAAAACCAGAAGGCCTTTTTTTTTTTTTTTTTTCCCCATACTAGTGCAACCATTGAAAATAATTAAAATAAGTAGAGTTTCCGTGGTGCACAGTTGGTTAAGGACCGGACATTGTCTCTGTGAGGATGTGGGTTTGATCCCTGGCATTGTCTCAAGCTTCAGCATAAGTCACAGATGTGGCTCGGTTTTCCCGTTGCCATGGCTGTGGCATAGGCCAACACCTGCAGCTCCAGTTTGACCCCTAGCCCAGGAACTTCCATATGCCACAGGTTTGGCTTAAAGTTTAAAAAGAAAAAGGGTAGAAAACTTCATACTGAGTTAAGCAGAGAAACAGCCGTAACTGTACACAATAAATTACGAAGAATATCTGCTAAATATTTTTGGACTAAAACAGGTGAATTCCAAGAGCATGATGAAAGAAAAGGCTTGGCAAAGAATTCTCTCAAAAAAGTATCACCACCTGAACAGTCCACTTTAAAGATGCTCTGGTAGGCGTGGCAAGATGATCAAGCAGCGTGGCTGGGCCCAGGATAGGTGTTGGACATCCCTAACGCGGATACAGTTGGTATCTTAAATGACAAAGGACGTGGAAATTATGAAAAGTTTTATAGAATCACTGGATCTTCTGCTTTCCAGCCTCCAGACAGTTGCTTTGGAAGTGAGAAATAGCCAAGGGGAACATAGCTGCACAACCCACTTGCAGTTGGTGACAATTCAGCTGAGAGAAACACCAGATGGATCTTCAGAGCATGATGACAAAGGCTTCTCCGTGAGCCACCCTGATCTCATGCTCTGCAGGAGCTGATGCAAAAGTTGAGTGTGGATATGCTTCCTCCTGACTCCTTGGTGAACATGTATTCCAAAACCCCCAGTTGAAGCTGGTTCAGAGAGCTAACTTCCCTTTCAGTGTCCTGGATACAGTAAATTGAGGGTCTAGACAGAACTGCCATCATCAGAAGATAGGTAATGGGCAGAAAGGAACAAACAAAGGGACTAAATAGTTACCACAACCCAACCGTACCCCTCTTAGCCCCAGATTTCCATCCCGCCAGTCCGGTAAACCAGCAGAAGGAACAGAATAAGTAAAAGATGATGGAGAATACATATTTTAAAATATCCTAGGTGGGAGTTGCTGATGTGGCTCAGTGGTTAATGATCCTGACTAGGATCCTCAAGGATGCGGGTTCGATCCCTGACCTCGCTCACTGGGTTAAGGATTGCTGTGAGCTGTGATGTAGATCGCAGACGAGGCTTGGATCCTGAGTTGCTGTGGCTGTGGTGTAGGCCGGCAGCTGTAGCTCTGATTCAACCCCTAGCCTGAGAACTTCCACATGCCGCGGGTGCGGTCCTAAAAAGCAAAAAAAAAAAAAATCCAGGAAAGATGGCGGGCACTCTCCATACTCTCAAAGAGGTGAGAGAAGTTGAACTTGTAAAAAGAGCTCAAAGAAGCCATGAGATTGAAGAGATGAACACTAACCTGCAAATAATTAGAGATCCAAGTATATGAGGGATCAGCATAAGGTAAATCTAACAGGTGCATGTTAAACTCTTGTCCTTGAAATAGAATATGCCTTTTCAAGCAATCCTGGGTCATCTGTAGAAATTGAACTAACATGCCATAAAGAATCTCAAATTCCAGAATTAAAAATTAATTAAAACCAAAGAAGTATTTAATTATCTGTAGGTGTTTTTTTTAATATACATACCTTTGGATCAAGGAAGCAATAGATGAGTATCTCGAGTGTAACTAATGAAAATACCATGTATCAAAGGCAGTACATATATACTATAAGCTTGAAAGCGTAGGCTGTACAGCCAGAACCTGATTGTGCTTGGTTCCCGGTTTTGCTGGTTGTCAGGTGAATAACCTTGAGGAGTTGTATAACCTCACAAGGTCTCAGTTTCAATGGATTAGATAAGTGTAAAGAAGTCCCTGACACATAGTAAGTACTCAAAAAATACCAGCCACTGTTAGCGTTTTCTAAAATGACCAGTGTGGCTAGAATGGAATAAAGCAGGCTGAGCTGGGTACTGAGTGAAGCCGGGAATGCAGGGAGCACAGATGTAGGGCCTTGCAGGTTGCAGTGAATGGGATGGGAAGCCATTCGAGGTTTTGAGCAGAGGAGTCATATACGCTGACTTCCACTTTAAAAGATCCTCTGGCTGATGTGTTGAGGATGGACTGAGAGAGGGGCGCTGAGGTAGAAAGACCAGGTAAGGGGACTTTGCATTCACCTGGGTGATACGTAACCGAAACGGCCATGTTGGTCTGGAATGGGAGTGATGGCTGTGGTGAAAGTGTGTCTAAATAGACCGAAGATAGAACCAGCAGAATTTGCTGATGTCTTGGGAATGGACTGGGCTGCTGGAGAGGTGGCGTTACCATGAACTGAGGGATGCCTGTTATTACTAGAGAACAGGGCCCACAACATTGTAAATCAACTATATTTTCATAAAAAAAAGAAAAGAAGAACAGGGCTAAATGATAAGAGAATAAATACCCTTTTCTGAGTATGGGGATTTTTCTGTATATGGGAACTCTCCACAGAGTTATGAGTTGTGCTGAACTCCTAGGGGAATGAGCCTGTTCCCAAATCCCAGTTGGGGAGCCTGAGCCGGCCCTTGGGGACCTGCCTTCATCCTGTTCTTGGAACTAGAGCCCCTCTACTTCAGGAACCTGCAGTGGTTAGACACAGGACAGTGACAGACAATGATAGAAGCTGCTGGAGGAAGCCAGGATGTGACATCGTGTCCTGTGCTGAGGGTGTGGGATGAGACGTCCATCCTGTGAGACAGCCACTCGCGTCTGGAGAACCTCCAGACTCTGGGAGTCAGCTGGCCCCGAGCTTTAAAAGGGGCTGGGAGCTACTCCGGTGAGTGGAGAGGAGCAAATTGAGAAAAGCAAAGTGTATAAAGGAGAAATTCATCAAATGAAATTATGTTCACTTTGTCATCTCACCTTTTTCGGGCCTCATTAACATTTACAGTTATGGGGTGAGGCTGCACTGGTTTGGGCACCCTGGCGAGAAGCCTGAGTTCCCGGTGTTAACAGACACAAGGCAGTTACGCAAGGCAGTTACGGTTCTGAATTTGGTAACTTGTTAGGTCACACATGCCTCTTCACAGGGTATCAGCAGGGCGCTGTTGGGCTGGAGGGAAGGGAGGCAGAAGCCAGACTGGGTTAATAAGCACATGGGAAGTTGGGAAGCTGACAGTGGAGACGGATTTGGCAAAGTTTGGATGAGAGGGCTCTTTTCTTAAAGGATAAATTAAACTTGAACATTTTTCCACATTAAGTATTCATGTTTGGGCTACCTGCCCACAGCGCCCCTGAGCCGTATGACCTTGTGCCCGCTCGGACTCTCCCTGACTGGAAAGGGGCCACCTCTTCACAAGTGACCTTCCACTGTGTGACCTGACTCAGAAGCTGAGCCAAGCCCACTTGGGTTTTCCTCCTGGAATTTGAATTCAAGGACACTGCAGTTTAGGAGTTCCGGTTGTGGCTCAGTGGTTAATGAACCCGACGAGTATCCATGAGGACACGGGTTGGATCCCTGGCCTTGCTCACTGGGTTCAGGATCCGACATTGCCGTGGCTGTGGTGTAGGTTGGCAGCTGTAGCTCTGAATCGACCCCTAGCCTGGGAACATCCATATGCCAGGGGTACAGCCCTAAAAGGACAAAAAAGAAAAAAGAAGAAGAAGAAGAAGAAAAGATTGCACCTCTACTCTAGCCCTTCTTAATGCTCTTTATGCTTTGTTTTTCTCTATAGCAGTCATCACTTTCTGGCATATCATATAATAGACTTTAGTAAGTTGTTTATCGTGTTTTCCTGCGTCAGAATGTGTCCCAGTGAGCTTTGTTCTCTGTTGCATCCCCAGGGTTTGGAACAGCAAGTTCTAACTACAGGCCATCAATACATATGTACAGTGTGAATAAGGCATTCCCTTTTTATAAATGTTGAAACCAAAGACCAGGAAATTATACATTTTTCCACATAACACAGTTTTTTGATAGAGTTTGATTAGAATAGTTTCTTTGTTACAATGACATCAATATATATGCTAATCAAATCTTGAAATGCAGATTTAATTTTCATTTTAGAGCCTGTCTTCTCAGTAAGTTTATTTCTATCTTAGGAGCCAGTTTAGATCATTGTATTGTCAAATTATTAACCCTAACCTGTGTTGCATGTACCATTACCATAATCCGTCAAGCACAAACTCTTTCTTAATGGACTTAGTGGCCACATGTGGATCATGAATGACCAAAATTGTTTTATATTAAGATGATTTTTAGTTTCTATAAATAATATATAGACATAGTTGGGGAAATAGAATGTACAGAATGGCCTGCAGTAAAATGTCCCACACTCTCAGGATAATAAATCTCTAGAATCTATTCTCATCCCCCTACTTTCTCCTGAATCTCCCTCTTGGAGCTTTGCATCTTTCTGCCCAAGCTCTCATTCTGGACTTCCTTCTCTTAGGTGGAATCTGTGGCATAGATCTCATGCCTTCCTCTTAAATTATTTCCATACTTTGCTAGAATTCATCTTAAAGTAAATTCTTAGGAAAGAGTTATGGGAAGTAAACTTTGTGACTACTTCAAAAGTCTGATTTTTTTTTTTTTAATTTTAGGGCCACTCCTGCGGCATATGGAGGTTCTTAGGCTAGAGGTTGAATCAGAGCTGCAGCTGCCAGTCTACACCATAGACACAGCAACGCAGGATCCGAGCTACCTCTGCAAACTACAATGCAGCTCATGGCAATGTCAGATCCTCAGCCCACTGAGCAAGGCCAGGGATCGAACCCACAACCTCATGGATACTAGTTGGGCTCCTAACCTTCTGAGCCAAAGTGGGAATTCCTGAAATTTAAAAAAATTTATTCCACATTCACATGTGTCATTTGGCCAGATGGAGGAGTCTCAGTGGCACTGTAAGACGACCCTGCGAAAAGGCTATGTATTAGTGTGGCTCTCTGGGAAATTCCACCTGCCACAGTGAGTGACTTAGCAACAGCGGTGCTTGCCTCTTTAAGTTTCTAGTTCCTCCTTTTTTACCTGCCCCCCCCACCCCCACCTCCACCTCCATTTTTCCTCTGAGCTCTAGAGCCTTTGGAAATGTCAACCTTTCTGACCCCTGACCCTTGACTTCTATTCCATGGCCATGTCAGCTCACCTCCCCTTGGCTTTCTTTTTGCAGTTCACTGCTACCCTTGGCCCATGTCTCCACACTTGAATTGTCTATGGAGTTGAAGAAGGAGAAATAACGCTTGCAATTCGAGCAATCCCATCCAAAAAACAAATACAATAGAAGTAATTATCCTTCTCTGCCTGTAAAGTTTTCTGTTTCCTCTTTCCTCTGCTTCAGTCACAGTATTTCCTGCTGAACAACAAAAGCAAAAATGAGACACTAAAGCTAGAGCATTCAAACACAGAGGGCAACTGATTTAAAAGAAAATGGTTTGCATTTGAAGAGGCTTAGTTTCTTGGCAGAAGGATTTCAACTGTGGAGCTTCCTTCATGGACTGGTGTTTAGAGATCAGAGAATGAGGTGCAGAGCTGTTTGGAGCTCAAGGATGTGGTGCCACAACCAGGGGAGGTGAAATGAAAAACAGACCACCCAAACCAAACGTGGTGGCATTTTGTGAATGGAAAATGTGGCTTGGGAATCGGTGAGACAAGATAAAAGGAATCTTATATAAAAGGGAAAATATAAAATAGCTGAATGTGTGCGGAGAGAGAAGGGATTTCTTGTATAAAAAGCCATGCTTTGTGGTACCCATCAACACACACACACGTAGAGAAGGGCTTGCTGGGTGTTGTCCTGGCCCATCAACACACACCGCGCACGACACACACACACACACACACGAAGGGCTTGCTGGGTGTGCTGGGTGTTCGGACTAGGGAGCTGTACACACACACACACACACACACACGAAGGGCTTGCTGGGTGTGCTGGGTGTTCGGACTAGGGAGCTGAACACACACACACACACACACACACGAAGGGCTTGCTGGGTGTGCTGGGTGTTCGGACTAGGGAGCTGAACACACACACACACACACACACACACACACACACACACACACACACACGAAGGGCTTGCTGGGTGTTGTCCTGGGCCAGACTAGGGAGCTGAAGAGGCCAGGGATGCTGCACCAGGGCAGTGCCTCAGACGTGATACCGTCCCCTCTGCCGGCCTGGCTGGACCACAGCACAGAATCCTGAGCCGCAAATGTGGAACCTGGGTAAGGGAATAGCTTGGGATCACCTAAAAGAGATTTTGTCAAAGAAAGTGGCGTGCGGGGGTAAGGGTGGCTCAGCAGTAGGAGTTGTGGGCGATTCCAAGAGCTGAAGTTGAGGAGGGCATCTGCACGGCACCTGGGAGAGGGGGAGGGCTCAGGAGGGAGACGGAGGAACCCAGGGAAGATCCCAGGCAGCAAGGGATCCCCTGGGGGGGCGGGGTTCTCCCCGCGGCGGCTGCGCAGCTCGGGCTGCAGGTCCCGCGCAGTGCGCAGCCTCTCTGCACACGGCCGGCCGCCATCTTGAGCTGAGCTGCGCGCGGGGCTGGTGCACGCGGCGCCCCCCCGTCGCCTGCCTGTCGAGCCGAGGTGTCCGCCCAGCGGCTTGGCGCCCGGAACCCTGCGCTGAGGTACCGCGTGTGAGGCCTCCGCACGTGGTGCCCTGGGAGCCAGGGAAACTAGACAGAGCACAAAGGAAAAGAAAACAAAAAGGTTAGCCTTTATTTCCTTATCCAGATTGTTTCCATTTCCAGGAAACTGTTAAAGCCGGGGTCCCCAGCTCTAAGGCCGCTGGTTGATAGTTTGTCCTTACAGGGTTTCTGAATGCTTTTCCAGACGGGAAGGGCGCCTTCCTCAGGAAAGGTGCCCGCGTGCCCGGCCTTGGTGTCCGCGTGGCTCCTTCCCCCGGGGCCCCTCCCGCCGTCCGATGGCCCAGTTGCCCCCGGGGATGCGCCCCTGCGCTGGGATGCGAACAGCCCCGCGTGAGGGTTGTCGTTTTGCCCTTTCGCTGGCGTTGTGCCTCATCACGAGAAACATTCGAGACCCAACTCTTGAGAATCTTTACGTAATCGGCAGTGTTGTCTGTGTAAATGCCAAGGTTGACAAACCGCTCTCAGAAGTTTAATTAAAAACCGAGAAGGCTTATTTGGAAGTTGAGACGTGGCATTTTATTTGCTCTTAAATATATTTACACATCGAAAGAAAATAATATGATGCTGGAGTCCAAGAGATACTGAACATGTATTAATTGATTCTTAGGGCAAAAGCGTAAGTGAATTCCAATGATGACAGTCTGAGCTAATTCAACTCAAATCCCTGCATAGCTAACAGTTGTCAAAGCCCTAACAATAGTCACTCATGTCAAGCAGTAGTCTAAATATGAAACTTTAAAAACACTTAGAGCTTTTGTGATTGAGTTGTCCTATTATGTAAGGATTTTCCAACAGGCGACATAGCAGTTAATTTTTCATAGATCAACTTGTAATGAGATTGCCAGACCAATACACTGAAACAATAAAATGGCAGTCTCATCATTCGAACAATTACAGCTGGGTGTATAAAACCGGCATTGTGTAAGGTCAGATTTTTACCGTCAGAAGGCTGTAGACATCCTTAGATTTTGGCGGAAAGCATCAGCTTCATTAATTACAGGAGTGCTATTGAGTTACTTATCAGAATATAATTAAATTTGTATCAACATTATATAAACATCAATTGCTGTGGATCTGGAGGATTAATACTCTAATCATATAATTATAGATAATACATGTGTGGTAAGGACAACTCTGATGTTGTTAAGAATAATTGCTGTCAGTATTTCTGATATTGAAACTTTTCAGACCTTCTAAAATACTGTTTTGGAAGCCCTGGCATTATGAAAGGATAGCAGAGAGTATATACATTTTATCATAGTTATATCTTTTATAGCATTTAGTTTCCTTGTGGTTATTTGTCAGGATCTTTATCCTTTGCTCCACCACCGAAAAAAAAAAAAAAAAAGCTGAAAACCAAATCAGTTCATAGTGGCTTGTAAGGAGAGTTGTTAGCATGTTGGAACATACAGTTCAAAGTCAAACTAATATTGACAAGGTAAATTTTTGGCAAGTTAGGTAAAATTCTCTTTACTGGGGACAAGAGTCTATTTTGAATGAGTGAAAAAAAAAAATCTAGATTCTAGTGCTGGCTTGAGATCCTGAAAAAGGTATAAGATTTTCCTCAGCCTTTGATTCCTTATGTGTGAAATGGTTGATTAAACCCCATAATCTTTAATGTATCTTGCCATTAGGAAACATATTTCTCTGAAACAAAAAATGAGAAAGGGTTCATTGTATACAAATACAGAAGAACTGCTAAGGCTCCTGATGGTACATGAAATGACTACCTCATATAAAACAACTTAGGCCCTAGGGCAGCTCTCTTAACAATATGCCCACTATTGTCCCTCTTTGTTACTTACTGCCCTTCAGTTCACTGGATGAAAAATGACACGTAAGAATGTCCCAGCCAGGAGTTCCCGTCGTGGCGCAGTGGTTAACGAATCCGACTAGGAACCATGAGGTTGCGGGTTGGATCCCTGCCCTTGCTCAGTGGGTTAACGATCCGGCGTTGCCGTGAGCTGTGGTGTAGGTTGCAGACGCGGCTCGGATCCCGCGTTGCTGTGGCTCTGGCGTAGGCCGGTGGCTGCAGCTCCGATTAGACCCCTAGCCTGGGAACCTCCATATGCCGCTGGAGCGGCCCAAAGAAATACCAAAAAAAAAAAAAAAAAAAAAAAGAATGTCCCAGCCATTACAGTACACCCCTAGAACTCACGTTCTGACCAGTGGTACCCAGGCAGCAGTTAGCCATCTTGAGGAGTACAACTATTTTTATAAGACATGTGAACCTCAGGCTTTGGACTTAGCATGCTGTGGTGGGCTTCGGAGATGTGGTGTAATGTCACTTATGACTTTGGCACAGGTTAAAGCACCATGTATTTCTGAAGATAGTTCTCTGTATCATGATTTTTCTCCTTGGAATCATTTGCTAGTTCATCTCACCTCTATTATGTTCCTTGAGGATGTTGGCATCCTTTCTATCTGGATCCAGTGGCTACTTTCAGCCTCACTATTTCAATGCCATATGTATGCCCTTCATCACTCTGTCTATTTATATACATATCTGCTAATATAAAATCTCCAAGTGCAAATGTAATGTACATTATATTGGTACTGTTTACCTGATTTGATGACTCTTAGCCCCAGAATCTTGATGGTAATAGGAGAGTTAATTGAGATCTTTAATAAGATGTCTGGTTTGGGTTGCAAGAAAAAGTAAATCCCCAATTCATTTTACTTAAGTGAAAAAAAAAAAAGAAGTGTATCACATATAACAGGAAGTCTGGCTCAAGAGCCCCAGTAGGACACAGGTTATATGGTTCAGCACCCTGGCTTGCCCTCATGGTTGCAAAATGGCTGCAGCAGTTCCTGTCACCACATCATCTAGCTGCAATAATATCAGTAGAAGAAGGGATCTTTTCTGTGTGTCTCTTTTTGTTAGCGAAGATATTTTTTCCATACTGCCTCTCCACTCCCAGCCAGTTCATTGACCAGAATGTATTGATACTCATACCTTCACCAATTATTTGGTAAGAGGAATACAATTATCATCACTCATTTAATATCTTGTTTTACTTGAACAGTTTATTTATATAAACATAATAAGAGGTGTTGAGTAATATATAAATTATATAAATAACTTCTTTTTGTATGTAACAAAGCCAGAACCACATATTAAAGCTTTACAATTATCTTCTGTCTGGAGGCTTTGTAAAGTCTGGAGAGTTGTAAATTAATTTTATGAGTGAGCCAGTTTTTATCTTTGCTATCAGCATTATTTTTTCTAAGATTCCCATATTTGTTAATATTCTTGGCCTGCCAGGAAATGAAATTCTTTACTATCTGTGGGGCTGGAATGTCATAAGTCACAGAGCAGAAGTTTTTCTAGGAAGACTTTGTGGACATAACCTTGTTCTTTAACAGTGGACCTATCATATCTACTTAAATGGAATTTTTGGAATAAGTAATATTCAGTTATGTTCCGGTAAGAAAAGAACATGGTTGTAACTAGTAATTCCCTCCAGAGGTGGACAAGTTATATGAATTTATTTGGGCATATTAAAAAATACTTACGAAATAGAAAATTTGGTCACAAAAAATAAGCAACTTAATAAAAGTACTTTCCACACTACTTAGTTATCATTGTTTTGTAGGAAATCAATACATTATAATCCCAAAAATTGTTATGTTAAAATTGTCTTGATATTATAATACATATCTCATGGGACAAGATCTCTCACATGATTTTTTTTTCTTTTTAATTTTGACTGTTCATTTGGGGCAAAATACTATGTTAGGAGTGCTTCATTCCAGTATATGAGTGGATATATCCTAAATTGAGGGTGAGAGATAGATAAAATATTTTTCTAATGTAGATTGAAATAAAATATTAATCATAATGAAACCAGTACTCACAAACCTACTGGGAACATGTCTCCACTCTTGTTATAACTCACCTTTCAATTTATTGAAAATATTGAATTTATCATGCAATGTATTTATTAAATAAAAGTCCTTTGCCATGTGTGTGAATGTGTGTGCACACTGAGGGAGGTGGGCACTGAGGGAGGTGGGAAAGCCTTTAATGGTACCTTCAGGATCCAGGGCAGACAGCATTTCCTGCTACTAGTCTTGATTTTCTTTTGTACTTCTAGACACATACCCAGCAGGATCTTAATGTAGTTAAATTTGCTCATAATGGCTAAAGGGAGAAAATGCCCCCTAGATAGCACTTTATAATGCCCCTTCTGAGAAAAGAATTCCAGCAAAAGTGTGGACCTAATTGTAAAAACATTAAACTTATAAAAGCATGAAATTGCATCTTAGGGTGTACATGAATTAATATGCTCTTCATACTGGAGGTTTTTCTGTATATATCACTGAGGCTCAACCACACAGTTACGCCTTTGTACCACTGAGGACTGCATTCCAAAGCCGTATCGTGTGTGCAAAACAAAACAAAAAAGGCAAGGAAAAGAAATACCCAGAATACTTTGGGCTGGTGCGGGAGTGAAGGATACTTTATAAAGGTTGCTTTTCTCCTAGATTCCTACTTCTGTGTTTTCCTCTGAAGGGGAGCTCAGCCATTTCTTGTTGACTGACAACCTCTGGGAATATGTGGGGCTTGCCTTTCTGGGCCTCCTAATCTATGTGAAACTCATATATTCTTACATCCAGCTCAAGGCCAGACCAGATGGCCTAGCACCACACAGACAGCCATGTCCCTGCCACTTAAGCCCAACTGCAATGTCAATTTGTTTGCAAAAGACTATCCCGGTACCGCACTTCAAAGCAGCATTGCTCTGTGGAGTGGAGTAAACTGTCTCTGAACTCACTAGAAAGCACCTCAGAGATCTGTGGTTTTTGAGCATGTTGTGTTGTTAATATGGGAAGGCAGAGGGAAAAAGAGCTAGATCTTGCTTATGTAGCAGTTTCTTATTCTTTCGACTTTAAATAGGGGTAACATTTTTTGGCCAGCACTTTGAAAATGGCCATTTCTAGAAAATGGTCCTCTAGCATTTGTGTAAATGGATGGTGACCCATTTGCTTTCCAATGACCTTCAGGGAGCTCCATCTTCCAGAGGTGGGAAGGGGCCTTAGAATCAGAAAGAGTAGACTTCTAGTCTCAGCTTTGAGATCTTGAGCAAATTCCAAACAATTCTCATTTTTCATAGGAGTTCTGTTCTATAAAGTTGCTGTGAACCCTGAATTAACAGATACTGAACCACTGCTTCTGGGGGAAATACTGGGGCTAGTTTCCTATGAGCCTCTGGGGACATCTTTGTCAACTGATCAATACATACCCTTGTTTTATGTGTGTTTCTGTTTAAAGGCACCTTATTTAATATGAATTGTTGATTTATTAACATTAGACTCACAGCCACCAGGGCTGTAACTCATGCCTGTATTTTCTCTGTAAAGCACATTCCAGCCTTCTTCTATGTAGGAACACCAAACAGCACCTCAGCACTACATTTGGGGGCCAAATAAACAGTGAGATCACCAGCAAAAAGCAGAAAAATGCAAAAAAAAATAGTACTAAATTGACTGTGAAAAGGACACACTATTATGAAAACAATAACAAGGAGGCAGATCATTGCCTTGTTCAGCCTCAGCTGGATCGATCGTGTCAGGCAACTTAAATTTTTTGCTGCTCTGCACATGACCACAGATGACCATGCAATGGCAAGTTTTGATTCAGGGCTACAAGTAAATTTTGACTAGGTGAATTCCTAAATATGGAATCCGGAAGGACTGAGGATCAGCTGTACTTAACCCCTGTGGACCTCTGTTTTCTCTTGTATGAATTAGAGATTATACAGTTTATTCTGGAGGGTTGCTGGGAGGAGTGAATGAGAAGAAGTTTTCATAGCACTTGGCACATGTCAGGACCTCCTGTGCATTGGTTCCTCCTCTTTATTTGTTTATTTTTTTGTCTTTTTAGGTCTGCACCGGAGGCATATGGAGGTTTCCAGGCTAGGGGTTGAATCACAGCTGCAGCTGCCAGCCACATTGACAGGCACAGCCACGCCAGATCCAAGTCACGTCTGCAACCTACACCACAGCTTACAGCAACGCCGGATCCTCAACCCACTGAGCAAGGTCAGGGATCGAACCTGCGTACTCATGGATGCTAGTCATATTCATTTCTGTTGCGCCACAACGGGAACTCCCATTGGTTCCTTCTTTTGCCTCTTCCTCTGCTTTCTCTCTAGCTTTGACTTAGGACCCATCTTGCTCTCCACCTGCCTCTGTCCTCTCAAGCACCCTCTCCTGCATCCTTCTAATCCCTATCTACCTCCTCCTGGGAGACTGGGTTAAGACTCAGCTTTGCTAAGAAGATTTCCAGGTGATCTTGTGCCCATGCAGCTTGTACCACCCCCATTAAGGTGGTAACTCTTTGTCTGAAAGTGGCTTTTGGGGTCTTGTTTCCTCCTACCTGGTAAACTTTTGTGGCAGGAATCATGCCTTCAGTTTTTCCTGTTCCTCACGGCACAGACACCACAGCTGGGGCTTTGAAAGTACTCCATAATTAATAGGCTGAAGAAAGAAACACAAACCAACCAGGCTGAGTTTTCTGTCTGGCACGTGCTTGCCTGCTCAGTGTAGTCTAGGCTAAGAGTCCCGACTGACTTAGGTACTTGATTGGCACCAGTGTCATGTGGTCTGAGGGCCGTATATTATAGTTTCTCACGGGTTCAACTCGTCAGAATAGAGATGCATCACAGGGAAACGGGCAAGGAGGACAGAAGCAGCCTCAAGTATGTGGTCCAATACGGCCATTCCTTTTGGCCCCAACAGATGCACAATCGAAGGTATTTTGGATTGAATCATGCAAATATTCTACTTGCTGATCCATTTTTCCATCTCTCTACTTCATGTAACTGTGTAGACAGACCTTGTTTGGCACAACTCTGGTAGTCTTTGATAGCTTTCTGCCTGTGCCTATCAGACCTGGAATCACAGCCATTTTCTTATGAAGTGCTGGCTTCTTTTAGAGAGAAAGGGTAATTCAGGACCGCTAGAGGGATGTTCATTTTGTATCTAGTCCTTTAAATTAACAGAGCTAAGGGACAAACAATTGTATATGCGATAAAATACTTAATGATTTCTTTTTCCTTTTTTTTTTGCTTTTATTTATTTATTTTTTTTTAGGGCTGCACCTGCAGCATACGGAAGTTCCCAGGCTAGGAGTTGAATCAGAGCTGCAGCTGCTGGCCTACACCACAGGCACAGCAACTCGGGATCCGAGCCACATCCTGAGACCTACACTGCAGCTCACAGCAGCTTGGATCCTCAGCCCACTAAGCGAGGCCAGGGATCGAACCCTCATCCTCATGGATATGAGTTGGGTTTTAACCCCACCGAGTCACAGCAGAAACTTCCCAAATACTCATGATTTCATATTGATGATACCAATGAAACTTTGAGACCATAAAGCTTTTGCTTAACCTTTTCTCTATTATGTCACTATCTCCTTTCATCCACACCAAGAATTATGGTTCTTAATGACAAAAAAGAAAGATAAAATAAATCATAATTACTTACTTTTTAAAAGCCTGTAATCACATACCACAGTCTCGGGATAACAATGCTAAAACCCATATGAACACTGAAAATAAAAAATTTTTGCATATGCTGTCTCCATTCTTGCACCATTAAAAAAAAAATAGTTAATACAAAGTCTGTATTGCCAGACCATATAGGCATTCCATACTATATATACTCTCTCTTTCTGAACCCGCATTTAGTCTCACTCACTCAGTTCTGCAGGTTACTCTGTGTTGATTGCTCATCATCCATCTAATGTCTCTAGTTATTTTGCTTATCTGAAGCTCATTCTCTAATTTTTCAGACAGGGATTGTGGGAACATTCCTTGAGTTCTTGCAGAGTGATAATAGTGTGTCTTTTATGCAAGAAAATCAATTTTGCTTTTCATAAAAGCAGTGGCTTACATTTTCATTCCTTGTGAGCTACGTCTTCTTTTTTCTATGTGCTGAAACACCTCCCTCCCTTCTCCCTAGCTTCCTTCCTTCCTTCTGTCCTTCCTCTTTTTCTCTATCACTCTCATTCTTTCTTCCTTTCCTGCCAATAATTTTGTTAGATTAGCTGTTGGTCATTCAGGGTTGATACTCTCAGGTACAAAGTGTGCTCTTTTAATGTATGATTTCAACTTTATTTTTATTTCAGGAAAGTTTTCCTGAATTATAGCCTTTAGCATTCATTCTGTTCTCTCACTTTGGTTTTATTCTTCAGAGACTCGTATTATCTGCATTTTTGAGCGTCAATTTTTGTCACTTTCTGTCAAATCCGTGTTATCTCTTTTTCATTTATTTTTTTTCGATTTCCCTCTATCTTTTATGTCCCTTAAGGCACTATTTCCTGTGTTTCTTCTAGTTTAGTCTTTAATTCTGAAATGATTTTTAAAAATTATTCTTTCCTGTGTTCTCCAGCCTCATTTCTGCATTTTTCAAATTCTGATTTGGGTTTTCTTTCATGACATGTATTTTTCTTAACATCTTCTATCATTTTGAAGTAGTTATAGTTTTGACCTTTGTGGGCATGTTTTTCTATCGTGCTCTTGGTCTATAGGGATGTTATTCTGCTCCTTTTCCTTTTTTGTTTGTGATAAATCTGCATAGGATTTGACCTTGAGGATTTTCTGTTGTCAGCTTTTTTTTTTTGGTCTTTTCTGGGATTGCACCCATGGCCTATAGAGATTCCCAGGCTAGGGTTCTTATCGGAGCTGTAGCTGCCAGCCTATGCCACAATCACAGCAATGCTGGATCCGAGCTGTGTCTGTGACCCACACCACAGCTCACGGCAACGCCGGATCCTCAACCCACTGAGCAAGGCCAGGGATCGAACTGGCAACCTCATGGTTCCTAGTCGGATTCGTTAACCACTGAGCCACGATGGGAACTCCCTGTTGTCAACTTTTATGTAAATTTAGTTTTCCTAAAATCTTAGGATGAGATAGGGTTCAAAAAGTTTTTCTAATTCAAAAGAATGCCCACTTCTGTCATTTTTATGTAGTTCAGAAAATTTTGATGACTTGCTTTCTGAGATTTCCTGGATCTGTTTCCTACCCGTTTTGACCTAGACCTTTTCTTTAAAAGCATGAAATGATTTATGAATTTAACTGTTGTTTTTGCACAGGGGCCTTGCTAATCTCTATATTGTTCCCCTTTTTAGTTATATGCTGCCAAAGCAAGCACAGCCATAGCCTGTCAACAAGTTTTGTTGCCCAGACAATCAATTCTTCCCACAGAAATGCAAATCTGATGATTTCATCTCTATCCCCATCCTGATTGGGGCAGAGTTGGAATAAAATTAAAACTCCTTGTCTCCTAAATGCTGTGCATCCCCTGGCCCCTTGTCTCCTTCTCTGATCTCATCTGAGCCTGTCCTTCTCAGCCCTTGTCTCCTTCTCTGATCTCATCTGAGCCTGTCCTTCTCAGCCCCCTCACACCATCTAGACTTCTCTCTGCTTCTAGTACAAGCTTGTTCTACCCCAAGGCCTTTTCACTTGTCATTCCCTTTTCTTGGAACTCTCTTCCCTTAGTGCTTCAGCTCTTTGTATGTTTAGTGCTTTCTCATCCTTCAAATATCAGCTGAAATGTAACCTTTTCTGAGACCAAACCGCCATGTTTAAAGTGGCCCTACTCCCCCAGTTACAGTCACTGTTCATCACATCTTCCTCTTATTTCCATCTTAGCACTTGTCACAGTCAGAAATTTTCTTTGTGTTTTGTTTACTTGTTTACCACACACTCAGGCCAACAGTCTTGCCTGCCTTGTTTTCTACTGTGTCTCCAGTGCCTTGGATAGTTGTGACACATAGTCATTGCTCAATAAATATTTACTGAAAGAAGAAACAAATTCAGTTCGTCTCTCATCTACCTTCTTTTCAAAATCTTGACTCACTTGGCTGCCTCCCTCTACACATTTTCACAATTAGTCATTTCCTAGCACATGTAGCTGCCTTTCCTAGGACTTATATTCATTTATTCTGTTACTTCATCAGTTCACAATTACATCTGCTCACTTCTCTCTTCTGTGGGCTCCGTAAGGACAGAGTTAAAGTTTTTCAGCTTTGTGTTCTGTGCACATAGTGGGAATGCAGTAAATCTTTCTTGAATGAATGAATGATGTTTTCTCTAGAGTGTGGAGATTAAGGTACCTGATGAGTGAACTGCGAGATGAGAGAAAAACATCTTGAAAATCTAATGTCATGCTCTGTGACATTAAATGTGCTTTCTTGGAGTTCCTGCTGTGGTGCAGTGGGTTAAGAATCTGATTGCTTGAGTTGTTGCAGAGGTGCAGGATCTATTTCTGGCCCTGTGTAGTGGGTTAATGAATCCAGTTTTGAAGTTCCCACCGTGGCACAGTGGGATTGACCGCATCTTGGGAGCGCTGGGACACAGGTTCAGTCCCCCGCCCAGCATGGTGGGTTAAGGATCCCATGTGTATTTTAGGTTGTTACTGTGGCTTGAATCTGATCCCTGGCCCACCTCCGTATGCCATGGGGTGGCTAAAAAAGAAAAAGAAAAAGGAATCCAGCGTTGCCATAGCTGTGGCTCTAGTTTGATTCCTGGCCTGGGAACTTCCATGTGCCATGAGTGTGGCCGTAAAAAACCTGCAGCATGTGGACATTCCCAGGCCAGGGATCAAACTTGTGCCACAGTTACATCTTACGCCACAGCCATGGCAACATCATATCCTTAACCTCCAGCGCCACATGGGAACTTCCTAAATTTGCTTTTTTATGTAGCTACTCATTTGTTCCTCACAAATTCCTATAAACTGGAGAAGGTGTTACTGTTCCTATTTAGAAATGAAGAAATAGAAGTTTAAGTCTGAGCTTCCAAAGTTGGTAGGTAGTGGATCCAATCTAAAAAGCCGGAACATTTGATTTCAAGAGCAGGGCTTTACGCATTAAGCAGGGACGAATGTGCCTTTGATAAACACAGTGAGACATTGTTCTTTCGTGGATGATAAATGCTTGAAGGTAAATCTACAGAGGAGAGTTGACATTGCTTTAGGCCAATGCAGCATCATTAGAATGAGTATAATCTTGAAATGGCTATGATGGATACGACCCATTTGGGTCCTGATTTTTTTTTTTTTTTTTTTAATCAGAGTCTCACTATCACTCTTGTCTAGAACAGGAGCTGAGAAACAAATGCAGGTGAGCATATGGATGAATGGGGTAGAGTAGGGATAAAATCCATAATGTGGGCTCTGCTGGTTAAGTGAAGGCAGCAGCAAGGTGGCAAACTGTGGGATCATGATTGGTAGGGAGTTGTATGGCATCTGAAGAACAATGGAAAGTTGGTGGCAGGGGTGGTAGAAGTGCCTTCTGCAAAGGTAGAGCCAAAGTGAATGGCTCAAGCCAGTGCCAAGTCTCATCCAAGTCCACCTGGTGTCCTGAATGTAGGAATCCTCTGAAGTGAGCCCTCATGGCTTAAGTATAATCCTTAGGGGCCCCTTTATCCATCTGTACCTCACACTTGCTCTTTGAACAGCGGAAATGTTGTTGAAAGTGGATTCTGGGAGAAGAGTGCCATGAATCACCAACTTTATTCTTCACTCTTCACCTTTTCAGTAGGGGGCTCTTGCTGTGTTCTCAGTGCATCACCATGGATGGTGGATGAGAACCTGAGAATGCGTCTCACTGGGGCCCCTGAGGGTCTCTGAACAGAGACAGGCCTTCCCCCCCACTTCTCAAGCAGGAGCTTCCCTGTGTTACACCCTTAACCACTAGATGGGTGAAGGACGCTCAGCGTTCGTGGAATTTTCTAAGCACTGGCTGCTGCCCTGGATGGACAAGGCATTTTGGAAGTTGATATTAGACCTTCCAACTTCTCCCATACCTGCCCAGTTTCATTGTCCTTCCCTTATCCCGCTGCCTCCTTGGCCTCTCCATCCTTGGCCACTGACACTAGGACCTATGCCACTCCTGTCAGGCTGGTCAGGTCAAAGCATGGATGTTCTCTGGTCAAAGAACCCTGCTCTGGGAGTTCCCTTCATGCCAAGTACTTGCCCCACTGATTGTTAAAATTTCACTCACTTCATCAAACAACCCTTAAAAGTATCACATTTCATAGTCTCGGGGTCAAATCTAACTCTTCCTCCTCTTTTCCTTCCCTTTGCCTCACAAAATTCCCATGGGAGCTACACCGCTGATACCCATGGCCACACCTTGAGCTTGAAGCACTGGTCCTCAAACCTGTTTGGAAAACTATGATATATTATTCATTCATTTTTTAAGATCTAAATACCAACTTTTGGACTAAAATAGACACTATCTTATGCTAATCTCTAGTCTGTGGACTAGAGGCAGAAAGATACCAGTAATATAGGAAAAAATGTGTTTTGAGAAATCTTAAATTAAGAAAATTTATCCATGAACATAGTTCTCCCTCCTCCAAATGCTGACTAGGGAGTTATGAAATTCTGGTAGTGGAGCCTGTTGGTGGACTTTTGAAATAAGACAGTATTTTAGGGAGGGAGTGGACAGGAGAGAGAATAACATGCATTAAACACCAGCTGTGGATCAGTGTTGGGGGCTTCACAGGTGGGCCCAGAGGACTGGAGAAGGATTAAAATAGCCAGCGCATCCTAGGAAACTCCATGACCACATTCTTACCCTGGAGGAAATGTGAAGGGGTTGAAAAGCTAGCACTTAATAATAATGCCACACTACACCCAGCATTTAGTTTTTTAAACCATTTTATTGGGATATGGTTGAGATACAAAAAGCTGGATATAATTAATGTATACAACTTAATGGGTTTGGAGAAGACTATACATCTGTGAAACCATCACCATAATCAATGCCAGAACCATATCCATCACCCCCAAAAGTTTCCTCCTGCCCTGTTTGTTTATTCTCTCATTCCAGCACTGTTTTAAGTGGTTTATGTATTTTAACTCATGGAGTCCTTACAACTTCCTTATGAGGTAGATGTTCCTACACTAGTTCCATTTTACAGATGGGAAAACTGAGGCAGAGATTTGCCAAAATTTAGTTAGTAGACACGAGATTTGCGGAGCCTATGTTGTCTTACACAGTCTTGCTGAGAACCTGCCCTGCACATTCTCCACTCCTTCAGTAAGTCGTGTGTGTGTGTGTGTGCGTGTGTGTCTGTCTGTCTGTGTATGTGAGTGAGCCCAGGGGTTAGTGCTATGCTCCAGCAGCATTGTGACTTTGTTTTGCTCACTACTGTGTCCTTGCCCTCAGCACAGCGATCAGAAAATGTTGGCTCAAAGAAAGACTAAACTTAGACTTTGCTGAGTGCAGAGCTCACATTACTCCTTTGTTAGAAGTTATTTCATGGTCTTCGTTATGACCTTGTTTTCTTTTTTCATTTGAGTGAAAAATGACTTTGGCATTTAAATAGCATGACTTCATTATTGGTATTTTTAATCTGCCCCCACCATCAATTCCCTTTTTGGTATTTTGTCACTACTAATATATTTAGAAACATCTGTCTTTTTAGTTTTTTCCCTGCTTTTTGAATCTATGATGCATTTTTAACAAGGATTAAGTATTCTGTATATGCAAAATAGTTGTATTTTTTATTTTAGTTTATCTCCACTCCATAATAGAGGTTAAGAGTATACCCTTTTGATAACAAAGAACTTTCTTACTATCTTTTTGATTGAATAGGCAAAAAAACCCCACCGTAATTGTGTGAAATGGTCTGATTTAGAAACCAATTATGAGGAGCATAATTGTCTACTAATGAAATATGCATGTAAGTCCTTGGTTTGCTGCTTCTAATGTCACTGTAGACAAATGTGTAGCCAGCAGTAACTTGCATAAAGTAAACTGAAAGCCAACCATTTTTAGATTGTGTCTGAAAATCCCAGGACAGCCAACAACTCAGAACCAAAAATAGTCTCTAATTTCTCCTGCAAATGTCTTACCATTTCACCGTGTGTGTGTGTGTGTGTGTGTGTGTGTGTGTGTGTGTGTGTGTGTGTGTGTGTGTGCGTGCGCGCAAAGGATGCTTTCTGATCTGAAATTAAGGTTCATTTGCTCCTCCTTTCTGGCTACTAATAGTTATCAGAGAGTCAGTAGGTTTCTCTGGACTTCAGAGCTGAAGCTCTGAGGTTATTTTTTATTGTAAGGATGCAAATGGACAGAGAGCCCCCTAAGTTTCCTTAGGAAGTGCATTGTTAGGAATCATCTTGTTGCCCACCTCAGTTTCCATTGGTTGTGAATGATGCGACCAGGCAGCCCAACATGCTGGCCCTTTTGCTCTCAGAGTATCAACAGGGAGAAGATGGCAGGGAATGCTTCTGAGCTCCCTGCCTCTTCCTCATTAGGGTTCGTGAGCTGCTTGCTGCAGCCTGGGTAGTAGGGCAGAGGCGGGTCAAGCTGCACAGCCTAAGCAGGGCAGCAGGGCCAGTCTCCTTGGCTCTAAATGTCCAAGGGCAGGATGCTGGACTCCGATAGCCCCTGGCCTCCAGATATTTGCCTTGCTCATGCCTGTAACATCAGAGCAAATTCTCCTTGTCTTAAGGCCAGTCAAGCTTGTGTCACTGAAATTATCCCTTGTGCTTCCTTCCCCCTCCTACACTGCTTCAGTCTCCTTACTTACTGGATTTTATCAGTTCTAAGACATGTTTTTGGGGGGTTGTATTTTAGCATCTCTGAAATTGGGATGCATCTTAAAATCATTGTTGTCGTAGTTTAGTTGGCAGTGTTGGGACATAAATTAACTGTGTGCTTTATAATCTTCGATGTCTTAGGCTTGAGGAAATATCAGTCATAGCACATCTGCGGGCTCTGCAAGACCATCCCCTTTTCCAGCCCTGTCATCTGACACCCCTCACAGAACTGTCCCAAGGAACATGCTGTGCATGACTTCTGACCCCAAAACATGTGCTGTACTTTCTTGCCAGGCCATCTTTGCTCCTGATTTTCCTCTGCTTTTGATGCTTTTCCCATAACTGTGTGTGGAAATCCATCCCATTCTCCAGGGTCCATGTCAAAGACTCAGGCCAAGCTGGAGATTCCTCTAATTATTCCCATCCAGAAATCATCCCTTCCTTCTCTAAAATCCATATGGAGATCTCTTCCTGCCACTTTATAGTACTTAGAGCACTTGAAAGAAACTGATAACCAAATTATGTCTTTTTCTTAATAATTTTTTTTGTCTTTTTCTCTTTTTAGGGCTGCACACACGGCATATGGAGGTTCCCAGGCTAGGGGTCTAATCGGAGCTATGGCTGCTGGCCTACCTCACAGCCACAGCAATGCCAAATCCGAGGCATGTCTGTGACCTACACCACAGCTCACAGCAACGCCAGATCCTTAACCCAGGGATCGAACCCGCAACCTCATGGTTCCTAGCTGCGCCATGACAGGAATTCCAAATTTTGTTGTTGTTGTTGTTGTTGTTGTTTGTTGTTGTTGTTGTTGCTATTTCTTGGGCCGCTCCCGCGGCATATGGGGGTTCCCAGGCTAGGGGTTGAATCGGAGCTGTAGCCACCGGCCTACGCCAGAGCCACAGCAACGCGGGATCCTAGCCGCGTCTGCAACCTACATCACAGCTCATGGCAACGCCGGGTCCCCAACCCACTGAGCAAGGGCAGGGACCGAACCCGCAACCTCATGGTTCCTAGTCGGATTCGTTAACCACTGCGCCACGACGGGAACTCCCCAGGAATTCCAAATTTTTATTCTTACTTTTCTTGGTATTTGTAAGCAAAGATACATTTAAACTCTCAAACAGTTGTTTTTTCATGGGTAATTTGGTAAAGGGTGTTTGACCAGACTGTAATTCAGATGCAGTACCTGCTATTAGTTTTATGTGAAATCTTTCTATTTAAGGATCAACTAGAGGACAGGAAAATATGAGTAATTAAGAATACTTTTTTTTTGTCTTTTTTTTGCTATTTCTTTGTGCCGCTTCTGCGGCATATGGAGGTTCCCAGGCTAGGGGTCAAATCGGAGCTGTAGACCCCAGCCTACGCCACAGTCACAGCAATGCAGGATCTCAGCCGCGTCTGCAACCTACACCACCGCTCACGGCAACGCTGGATCCTTAACCCACTGAGCAAGGCCAGGGACTGAATCTGCAACCTCATGGTTCCTAGTCGGATTCGTTAACCACTGCGCCACAACGGGAACTCCAGGAATACTTTTAAACATTTTATAATTTATTCTGAAAAGTCCACACGCATATTTTTTCAAGTTTAAAAATTGAAGAAAGATAATTTTTTTTTCTTTTTGGGCCTCACCTGTGGCATATGGAACTTCCTGGGCTAGGGGTCAAACCAGAACTGCAGTTGCCAGCTTACACCACAGCCACAGCAGCACAAGATCCAAGCCACATCTGTGACCTACACCACAGCTTGCAGCAACACTGGGTCCTTAACCCGTTGAGCGAGGCTTGGATCCAACCCACATCCTCTTGATTACTAGTCAGGTTCTCATCCTGCTGAGCCACAATGGAAACTCCTAGAAATGTTTAAAAATGTTATCCTTCTGCAGTTTTCAGTCCCATTCTCCAACGTCTAGGCCTTTCAATTTTACTATTAATGGGGTGAAAGTAAGATAGCTAATCCAAAGTATGGGCAGGCTTGTCTTAAGTGCTAGGGTGAAAATACGGATTTAACTCTGAGAAGATTCTGAAATGAGCAGCATGGTAAAGCATTGTTCTCGTCACAGCTTACAGAGGTCTTGGACACTGCCATTACTTAAGGTGGGAGGCAGGGAAAGCCCTCAATATGCACTCAGCTCACAGTTCCAGGGCTTCCAGGCGTGGGGCAGAGGAGGAACACTGATGGCTGGTGGAAAACAGAGGCCTGGCAGGGACTGTCCCTAAAGTGTACAGAAATGAGTAGGGGTATTCCCTGTCCTGGCTTAAAGAAGTGAGAAGTGTCAGGGTTTGAGACTGAGGCACACAGGGAAAGGACCACAGCAAAAGTAGATAAATGTGATAGAGAGATGGTTTTAGGAGAGTAAAAGATGAGTTCAACCAGGTCTCTAAAGAAGTCTGCACCAGTGTACCTTTAGCTGAAAGCCCTTTAAGCTGTTATCAGTCTGTCCACCAGAGTGTGAATGAGTCTTGTATCCTTTCCATAGAGCAGGTTTTAGAAGGTGGGTGCAGGCAGCACTGAGGCCTTGAGGGGAGAGGGTTGCTGCTGTGGGAGGGGAGGGTGGTAGGTCAGGAGGCTCCTTCACATCTTCCCGAAGCCACCCTGGAGGCTTTTCCTGTGGCCAAGGGCTGCCCTGCTGGGTGACTTGGGAACCATGAGAAGCCGGGCTCCATCTCTAGCACCAGCTTGCAGGAGTCCCTGTGATGCATGGGTAGGGGACAACTTATGCTTGCCTTTGGCCTTTCTGTTCACAGCATAGCTTTTGCAGCCACACAACTTGCAAATGCTGGGTTTGCCCTAGTCACTGCCGTAGCCATCTTTCTACAGCCCCACAAAGTCTTATTTACACCAGCGATGCAGCACACAGAGAAGAGTCACTGGCACATCAGGGAGAAACTGGCTTTCTTTTTATTTCTCCTGAAGATACCAGAGTTAATATTGCACCACAGGGCGGGAGCCTTTGTTATCTGGCAAATAGGTATTCCGGTGTGTTCTCACTGCCTGTCACTTAAGATTCATCTCCACAGGAAACATCCAACCAAGCAAAAGGATTGTTTTCTTACTCCCTTAGGTTTTAGCGATATTGAATCATTTCATTGATCTGTCTTCTTATAATTGGTTTTGTATCTTTTAAGTGAAAATAGGATCTGTGGCCTTATTGCATATCTTAAGAACCTTCTCTTGTTTTCAAAGCCAGCATGGAAACGGTGACATACATATACTGTTCTCAGAAGACCTCTTGTCTTCCCCAGAAAGACTTACTGGCCATGTAATTTCTTAATTCAATGCCAAAGCAATCACACATCTGTTGAGCATCTATAATGGACTAAACTCTGTGCTGGGCACAGGGGATACAAAGTCCAATAAAGAGCCATCCTAGAATTTCATTCATTCATTTATTCAGCAAATCTCTGTACTTGGTAGTGGCCACACCACAATGAGTGAAATAGAAAATGTTCCTGCCCTCAGGGAGTTCATATCATAATGGGGGCAGGAAACAATGTAATAGCAGGTGGTGATACATCATAGGAAGAAAAGTAGGTAAGCACAGAATCTGTGTGTCCTGTTGTAGATGAGTGGTCAGGAAGATCTCTCTGAAGAGATGGCATGTGGGTAAAATTCTGAGTAAATAAGGGAATGAGCCTCCGTTACCTGGAGAAATATGCCAGACAGAGAGAGGAGCAAGTGCAGAGGCCCTGGGGTGTCTGAGCCATAAGAAGATGGTGTGGTCCTGCTTAGTGAGCAAGGTGGGAACAGCAGGAGGGGAAGGTCAAAGATCCAGGCCAGATGATGCAAGGCTTGGAGACCACATATGGACTTGGATTTTATGCTGTTGCATTTTAATGTCTGCATTTGGATTTTTTTTTAGCATACAGGATTTAAAAAAAAACCTTATTGCTGAAGCATAAGAAATACACAGAAGCATAAAAAAATTTGAAGATGCCTGTATAACCATTACTCAGGTTGAGAAATATAATTTTACCTGCACCCCACCCTAGAGTCTTCTCCCAGTCACTGTCCCCTTGCCACTCTCTGACTTCTAGAACCATTGAATGATTTTTGAACTTCTTATAAATGAAAGCATACAGTATATGGTCTTTTATGTTTGGTTTCATTCATGCAATAGTACGCTTGTGAGAATCCTCAAAAGTTGTTTTATGTTGTATTTGTTCATTGTTATTACTATATAATACTCCATGCATGAATACTCTACTCTTTATCCACGTGGGTTGTTTCCATCTATTGTCTATTACAGATACAGCTGCTGCAAGCATTCATGTATATGTCTTTCAGTATATCTGTATGTGTTTCTATTGGGTATAAATCTAGGAATGGAATTTCTGGCTCATGGGATATGTGTGTATGTATGTATGTATGTATGTAATATATATGTTCAGTTTATATGTATATTCAATTTCATTAAATATTGTCAGTTTTCCGAAGTGCTTGTATCACATCTCACTCCTACTAGCATTTTATGAGAGTTCCAGTTGCTTTATATCCTTGCCAACAATGAGAGGGTTTATTTTCTTTGTTTTAGCTGGTTTGTCTATAATGGTTTTGCCACTGTAATTTTAATTTGCATTTTACTGGTCACTTGTGAGGTTAAGTACCTTTTCATATGTTTATGAACTGATTAGGACATCTTCTTTTGTGAAGTACCTGCTGAAATCTTTTGCCCAGTTTTTTTTTTTTTTTTTTTTCTGTTAATCATATGTCTTATTAAAAAGTTCGTAGGAGCTCTGGGAGTTCCCGTCATGTCTCAGTGGTTAACGAATCTGACTAGGAACCATGAGGTTGCGGGTTCGTTCTCTGGCCTTGCTCAGTGGGTTAAGAATCCGGCCTTGCCATGAGCTGTGGTGTAGGTCGAAGATGTGGCTCGGATCCCTAGTTGGTGTGGCTCTGGCTTAGGCCGGCAGCTACAGCTCCGATTAGACCCCTAGCCTGGGAACCTCCATATGCCGAGGGAGGGGCCCAAGAAAATGGCAAAAAAAGAAAAAAAAGTTTGTAGGAATTCTTTGTATATTCTGGATATAAATCCCTGATTGGATATTTATATTGCAAATATTTCACTCACTCTGTGGTTTGCCTTTTCATCCTCTTACTGGTGTCTTTTTTGGGGAATTTTAACATGTCTCTTTATTTTATTTATTTATTTATTTATTTTTCTTTTTTTTTATTTTATTTTCCCACGTACAGCAAGGGGATCAAGTTATCCTTACATGTATACATTATATTTACATTTTTTTTCCCCACCCTTTGTTCTGCTGCAACATGAGTATCTATACATAGTTCTCAATGCTACTCAGCAGGATCTCCTTGTAAATCTGTTCCAAGTTGTGTCTGATAATCCCAAGCTCCCGATCCTTCCTACTCCCTCCCTCTCCCATCAGGCAACCACAAGTCTGTTTTCCAAGTCCATGATTTTCTTTTCTGTGGAGATGTTCATTTGTGCTGGATATTAGATTCCAGTTATAAGTGATATCATATGGTATTTGTCTTTGTCTTTCTGGCTCATTTCACTCAGTATGAGATTCTCTAGTTCCATCCATGTTGCTGCAAATGGCATTATATCATTCTTTTTTATGGCTGAGTAGTATTCCATTGTGTATATATACCACATCTTCCGAATCTAATCATCCATTGATGGACATTTGGGTTGTTTCCACGTCCTGGCTATTGTGAATAGTGCTGCAGTGAACATGTGGGTGCATGTGTCTCTTTTAAGTAGAGTTTTGTCCGGATAGATGCCCAAGAGTGGGATTGCGGGGTCATATGGAAGTTCTATGTATAGATTTCTAAGGTATGTCCAAACTGTTCTCCATAGTGGCTGTACCAGTTTACATTCCCACCAAGAGTGCAGGAGGGTTCCCTTTTCTCCACACCCCCTCCAGCACTTGTTATTTGTGGATTTATTAATGATGGCCATTCTGACTGGTGTGAGGTGGTACCCCATAGTAGTTTTGATTTGCATTTCTCTTATAATCAATGATGTTGAGCATTTTTTCATGTGTTTGCTGGCCATCTGTATATCTTCCTTGGAGAAATGTCTATTCAGGTCTTTTGCCCATTTTTCCATTGATTGATTGGCTTTTTTGCTGTTGGGTTGTATAAGTTGCTTGTAAAGTTTAGAGATTAAGCCCTTGTTGGTTGCATCATTTGAAACTATTTTCTCCCATTCTGAGTTGTCTTTTTGTTTTCTTTTTGGTTTCCTTTGCTGTGCAAAAGCTTTTCAGTTTGATGAGGTCCCATGGGTTTATTTTTGCTCTTATTTCTGTTGCTTTGGGAGACTGACCTGATCTTTTATTTTTAATGCTTAGTGTTCTTTTTAAGCAATCTGTTCCTATTCAAAGCTAAGGAAGATCTTCTATGTTTTTGTTTTGCAGTTTTATTATTTTATCTTTCACGTTTAGGCATACAGTCCATATGGACATCATTTCCTTGTATGGAGTGAGGTAGGGATCAAGCTGCAATTTTATACCTATGTATAGCCATTTGACTGAGCATCATTTATTGGAAAGATTATCGTTTCTTCACTAGATGTAATTTTAAGTGCTGTTTGAGAAGTTGTTTGAGCAAGGAAGTGGCATAATTAGATCTTATGTTTTGAGAGGATCACTCTGGCTGTGCCATGAAGAATAGACAGTGGCTCCTGTGAAATCAGGGAGCCCGATTTAGAGGCAGTTGCAGTAGGTCAGATGAGAGTTGAGGGGTGCTTGGACTAGGGTGGTAGTAGTGGAGATGAAGAGAGATATTTGAAGATTTTGCTTCAGAGGACCAGTTCATGAACTGGATGCAGGGTGTGACATCCTTTAGACATTTCTGTCTAAAAGACGGAAATCAAATGTGACTGCCAATTTTTTTGTCTGAGCAGTTAAGCAGATAGTGGAGAACCTCTGGAGAGTATCTAGGCTGTCCAGTGTCCATGAAAACAATTCTTGCTGTCACATCTGTGTCCAAATTTGATTCAAAATTTTATTTCTAAACGTGTGGGAGAAGACATAGGTTGATTCTGTCAACACTAATTTGAGCTGTTTTCTCCTTTGTCTTTCTTCTGCCACTGAAGCTAGGAAATGTAAATATTTGATTTCCTGGCTTCCCTTGCACCTAGCAGTGACCAGATGATGTAATCCTTGTCAGCAGGCAGAGGTCTATTGGTGCCCAGAGGCATGCCAGCACATGGAGGTGCTGTAATATTTGTTGAGTGAGAGAATAAAAAGTATGAATGATGTGATTAGAGACATAAGAGGGAGAGGAAATATTTCTGGAAGAAGAGGGAGGAAAAAGAGAATGATTGAGTGCATAGGGTGAACAGCTGGCTTTGGCAAAGTGGAAGGGCAGTTGTTCTCTGAGACTGGATCGTCATTTGTCTGACCATCACCAAGGTCAATGAACATTTTTTCTTCTTTAACTCTAGTGAGGGATATTAATTACCTTCTCTTTGAATTTTTCACTTTTGTTCTTTCTTCTAGTTTGCTTATTTCTCTGGCCACTTTTTAAAAATAGCTACGTAAACCAATGGTTTTAGTATATTCACAAATATTTGCAGCCTTCAGAAAGAAACCTTTAGCTGTTACCCTTCTACCTCGACTCCCTGGCCCTAAGAACCCACTAATTAAATGATTTTATTCTTTCCTTCTGGACCCTCTTATATCTCTTTCTTACCTAATTGCCCTGAGTAGAATCTCCAATACAATGCTGAATAGAAATGGTGAGAGGAAAAAAATGGATATCTTTGTCTGTTCTTGACCTTAGGTGGAAATTATCCAGTCCTTTGCCTTTAAGTATGATGTCAGCTATGAGGTTTCTTTGTAGATGCTCTTTATCAGGTTGAGGAAGTTCTCTCCTATTCTTTTTTTTTTTTTTTTTTTTGGCTTTTTAGAGCCACATTGTGGCATATGGAAGTTCCCAGGCTAGGGTTCAAATCTGGCTGCAGCTGCTGGCCTACATCATAGCCGCAGAAATGCAGGAGCCAAGCCATGTCTGCAACCTACACCACAGCTCACAGCAACACCAGATCTTTAACCCTCTGAGCAGGGCCAGGGAGCGAACCCTCATCCTTGTGGATACTAGTTGGATTTGTTTCCGCTGAGCCACAGTGGGAACTCTCTCTTACTCCTAATTTGTTGAGTATGTTTATCATTAAAGGGTGTTGGATTTTGTCAAATGCTATTACTCATTTATTGAGATGATCATATATATGTGTATATGTATGTATTTTTTCTCTTATTTGGAACCTCAACTCTAACAAGTTAGTTAACAAGTGAGTCAACAAGTTAGTCGTAACTTGTTAACAAGTTAGCTAACAAGTAAGTCTTGAAACTAGCAAGGTGAAATTCAGCTGGGCCGATATTTTCAGCAGCCATATTCCCTGAGAGTGGGGGAGGGCCTCAGCTCTGGGGCCCCTCCAGGTGTGAGCCCCGCACCCAGAATCACCTGGGCTGTGGCTGTGATACAGACAAGGAGCCTTTCCTCTGCCTGGGGACTGTACTGTCAGGTGCTTCATTTTTTTTTTTTTCCCCCAAGACAACTATGGACATTTTATCTTCGTGTAAGAAGCGTTGCTTGAGAGACTTTGCTGTGTTTGAATAATATTTAACAAAGCAGTGATTTAAGGACAGCTCTTGAGAGTAGCTGTAACCCCCAGCCCTGGGCTGGCAAGGTAATATTGCTGTATTCTCTAGAAGATCCCCTCCTCGGGGTTTATTACCTTTCTTGTGGCTGTAGTTGAATAAAGTTACGTTTGCTTAAATTGAATGTGCTTATTTGAGCTGTCTTCCGCTTAGGAAAAAAATAAAGGATATGGTGACATAAATCTACTGAGTATCGTGGAGATAAGAGTGAGGGGCCACATGTAGCTGAGATTGAGTGGATTATATCCTGGGGGATGGGAAAATGGCAGGGAGGGGGGAGTGAAAGCAGACAGTCATGTTCCTATGGCACAAGCCCTGGAAGTGGATCTTGATTCATTTCACATGAAATTCCAGTGTGCCCCAGCAGTGGAGACCCTTCTGTGTTTGCTTATTTGTTTAGTAAAAGGGAGATGTCCCCAGCCTAGCAGCCTTCATGAGCTGTTTGCATGGAGAGAATCCCAATAATTGAACCAAACTGGAAGGCAGGAAATAGAGCTCTAACAGGATATTTTTTAAAGGGTATTTTTAAAATGGCTATGTAATACTTCATCTGAAAAAAGCATGTTTTTAGGCCTTTGTCTTTTTGTCACTCCTTTTTCCTCAGTGTCATACAGTAGACCCTCAATAAATATTGCTTCAGTACATTTGATGGGTTTCCAGTTTTTTTCCTTTATAAGGCATGCTGCCTTGAACACAGGGAAGCCTGCCTCCCTTGATTTCCACAGGATGAATTCTTATGAATAAGATTACTGCTTTAGAGCAGTGCCTCTTGAGGTACATATGAATTACGGGGGTAGGGGAGTGGAGGGGTTTGCTAAAATGTAGGACCCGATTCTACAGGTGTGGGGTGGGGCCTAAGAGTCTACATTTTTTTTTTTTGAGTCTACATTTTTAATAAGCTTTGGGTCATGCTGATGCTGCTGATCCAGGGACCAAACTTCAATCCTGGATGCCCTAGTTAAGCAGGGGGCCATGGCCAGCTAGTGCAGCAGCTCACCTCTGGGCGGCAGGTTTGAGTGGATCAGGCACCCAGTGTATTAGGAGGAAAGAGAAAACTAACCCCTGGTCTCCAGAGTCAGTCCCCAGACTGTTGAGGGTGAATTTCTGCTCCTCCCTCATGAAATGTTAGGAAGGGAAAAGAAGTCTCAGTGCTGATTTTTGTGATCTATTTGGAGTCAAGTAGATGTACTGGCAGCCCAGAGGAATTACCAATGAACCAAGAAATGGGATGCTGGCAACTTGCCAATTCTTATTAGCATCCCTCCAGGCTGCACAGAGGGAGCAGATCTTAGAGCGGTCAGCTCAGAGGCTGCCTTCACTGGAGCCAGTCACAGTGCTGTCTGCCCAGCCTTGCTGGGGCCTGAGAGCAAATTGCTCACTTTTTCTGCCTCTGCTGTGGAATCTTAAGTGACGTTTGCCTCAGTTCTCAGGAGAGATTTGACCCTTGATGCCTATTTTTCTTTTGTCCAGGTTTATGTTTATTTTCAGGAACTGTTCTCTTCCAAGTAACACCTGGGGACCCAGCTGGAGAAGGGCAGGAAGAACAGATGGGTGGTATGTACCCCCAAGAACTATTGCTGGAGACTTACAAATGGGGTTTGATCTTGGGCTTGTAATGTGGTTGACTTCCTGGGGTGGTTTGAAAAGCTGCCACGGTTTTCTCTGATCTTTTTTTTTTTTTTGGCTTTTTAGGGTTGCACCTGCTGCATATGGAGGTTCTCAGGCTAGGGGCTGAATTGGAGCTGTAGCCACTGGCCTACACCAGTGCCACAGCAACACTAAATTGCTTCCCGCATCTGCGACCCACACCACGGCTCACAGCAATGCTGGATCCTTAACCGACTGAGCAAGGCCAGGGATCAAACCCTAAACCTCATGGTTACTAGTCAGATTCGTTTCCACTGTGCCATAAGGGGAACTCCTATCTGGTCTTATTAACAGTTTCATTTGGAGAGATTTGCCCCTGAGATGATTTTGTAAAATGCAGTCCAAAAACTAAGTAAAGAAATGATTCGCCAAAAGCATCACTTAGCCTTCTAGAGGAAAGAAATCACTTCTTCCAATAAAGGCCTTTGCTAAGAGCCTAATGACTTGAAAATGCAGAAAGTGTGTTTCAAATGCTGCAGTTATTCTCAGGCGGGTTGCTGTGTCCTGTGTTTCAGTTAGATGACATAGGAGGAAATTTTGTCTTCAGCAGGGAGTTCCAGAGAACTGACCAATTCAGGACACCGCCTGGGCCTCAAGGAGTGCCGGAAAGGTCTTGAAAATGTGGGCTCTGCCTTCCCTCAGCTACGTGACCCAGCTGGGGAGAAAACCCACAGGCACACAGAATTTCCTTGGACCCAATCCCTAAAGTTGCACATTAATAAGAGTAAACAAATAGACTGGCCTCATACATTCACAAGTTTAATTTCCCTAATGGAAGCAGCATCTTCCACTGTGCAATTCTATGACTCTCATCTCTTGTATGTACCACTCTCCTACCACTATTGCTTTTTATCTTATAAAAAGTTATTTATGAATTTGCCTTAACTCCCTAACATATGCTTCTTGGAGACTCTGTTGTGAACCCATATCTAGTGGAGGATCAGGCAGAGCCAAATCAAGTCTAAGAGGGCTTCCTGGAGGAGATAAATTTGCTCCTAGATTTTTGAAGAAAATAATAATCTTGGCTTGGTGAAATTATCCTCTCAACTTTCCTTTCTCCTATTTTCACATTTTAGGTTTCTCTACCTCTCTGGTCTCATTTTTAAATGTGAATGATCCTCCAGGCATTTCACATATATATATGCGCGCACACACACACACACACCCACTCTTTCCTTTGATAATCTTAGCCCTCCTCTACTTTAAATGACTCTTCCCTTGTTCCAGACTTCAATTTCACATTCCTCTAAGAGAGACCCAGGTGATCCCTGCCTCCTGGTATCCACGACCTTGTATGACTGTACTCCCTTTGAGTAACTTGCTTCTAATTGATAGGAGGTAGCCACACTGAGGGAAGTCACTTCCATGCTTAGGTTACGAGAGTAAACAAGGTAAACCTCTATGTCACTAGCAGACTCTCTCTCTTGACACCTTGGTTTGCATGCTTTGGTGAAGACGCCACGTTGGAAAGGCCCGTGTGGTGAGAGGCTGAGGGTAGCCTCTGGCCAAGAGCCAGCAAGGCCCATGAGGAACTGAATTCCGATGCCAGCCACAGAAGTGAGTTTGGAAGTGGCCCCACCCCTGAGCCTTCAGATGAATATACGTGTCAGCTGACTCCTTGAGCACAGCTTTGTGAAAGACCCTGGGGAGAAGGCTCAGCTATGCCTGAATCCTGACCCACAGAAACTGTGAGATAATGAGCACATGCTGCTGAAGCCACTGAGTTTTGGGGTACTTTGTTACATAGCAATAGATAACTGATACCTACTGTGTGACCTATGTTGATAGAATGTCAAGCCTGAATTCTTTATGTTCTCTCCATTTCCCCTGTCTAGTACCTCTGCATAGTTATTGTCATTTTAGCCCCTATTTACTCAGCCTCTAGTCTTTTGAGCCCTCTTCCTTCTTCCTGCCCCTTCACCTCTTGTTTCTAAATCTCAGGTTCTGATCATTGTCTTTTGTGATGTGTCCTCTTTCCTGCCTGAGTGGAGTGCCTGAAGCAGAGACTTTTCGAAGGAATGTGTGATGCTTCCTCCTTGTGTCTGGCCGGGCCGCCATCATCTGGCCCTCTGCTTGTAGATACTTGCTTTTTTTGTCTTTTTGCCTTTTCTAGGGCTGCTCCTGTGGCATATGGAGGTTCCCAGGCTAGGGGTCGAATTGGAGCTGCAGACCTCCGTCCTACACCAGAACCACAGCAACGCAGGATCCGAGCCTTGTCTGTAACCTACACCACAGCTCACGGCAACGCTGGCTCCTTAACCCACTGAGCAAGGCCAGGGACTGAACCTGCAACCTCATGGTTCCTAGTCGGATTCGTTAACCACTGCACCACAACGAGAACTCCTGCTTCCAGATACTTTCTCCTCCAAGTAAGATATGAAGTCAGTCTTTCAGTATTCCTTCCCCCGGGAAATGATCAAAACCTTCAGTGGCTCCCTCTTGCTTCTTGTTCTCCATCAGTCGCATGCTGGCCTGTTGCTAAGGTCCTTCCTGATCTGGTCGCACTCTCCCTTCTAGTCTGCCATTTGGGTCTCAGCACACACATGTCTGTTTATGCCAACACTGAGGTCTCCGTCCTTGTAGAAGTCTCATCTGGGGGATCTTGCCTTTTCTTGATTCTGCTGTTTCAGATCCTATGCTTTCTTCAGAGTCCAGCTCAAGCTCTGTTGCTTTCACTCAGAAACAGATCTTATTTGGGCTCTACTAGGTGCCAGATCCTGTGGTAAAGGTCTGAATTCAGCCGTGAACAAAACAGGCATCTCCTGCTTTCAGGGAGTTTACAGTCCAACTAGAGGAGAGAGATAGTAAACAAATAACATGAAGTAAATCGGTACTATAGTTGGTGCCCAAAACTCTGTGGAGGATCCGAGAGTGTTCCTTGGGGATGTGGACATTTAAGGCTACCCCTTGAGGAGGAATAGGCATTAACTAGGGGAATAGGTGGAAAAAATGGTCCAGGCAGAGGGAACCGCACAAGTGAAAGCTCTAAAGTGGGAGCCAGCAGAGTTTCTTGGTTCTCACCTCTGTCTCGATTCTTTGCAGCCAATCACCTTCATGCCACAATACGTAGCAATTAATGAAACATTGCCTAATAGCGTTCTCTGACGTTTCATGGACCACCCTTGTCTTCTCGATTAAACTAGAGGCTGGGCTCAAATCTCATATTATTTTTTCTTTGGGGCACCAAAGCACAATACTGAGGACACACTGGATTAAAATGAAAAGGCATCAGCTGCTTTGACTGAGGTCCAAGAGTACATGTCCCTTGGAGCCACCCAGGGTGGGTCCTAATTCAGTGCCGCCGCCGACGGAGGAACTGTATGTGGGCCCTGGGCCAGCTGCAGGCGAAGGTGCAAATACACAGCGCAGACAGTTCCCACCTTCGTGAGAGTAGCCGCCCCACTGGGGCGCAGGCAGTTCCATTAGACCTCCCCATGCAGTGGGGTTATTTCGCTCATATAACTGCTCGTCAACAACACGTCTGCAGATTCCTCCCCTTTTCCTCCATCACCTTGAATCTCAGGACATGATTTTACTGACAGCCTTAGTCTTTTTGTAATTCATTTGCTGAACTGTTGACTCACAGTTTCCTCTCAGCCTTTTGGTGAGTGTAACTCAATCATCTGTGGCTTTGCTCCAAAGACAGGAAGCTTGCAGTTCAGGAGAAACTTCAGAGTGGGCAGATACTGTCCATCTCCCCTTGCTTGTGAGACCATTTCGAATCCAGATCCAAGTGCCCTCACCTTTGCCTGAGTCTGACTCATGAGCTCATCAGTCACCTTTGAGGCTAATCAAGGGCGAGCTGTAGGAACAAGCTGATTTATTTTCTTTCAAGAATCTTTTGGCCCTGACCATGTATGAAGCAAGGGGTATGCGCCTGTATGAGTACCTTGAGCTGAAATGTTTGCTGATTTACCACAGACACAGGATGTGAGGGCTGAGAATTACCACGAAGGGAAAAGGCCTCATGGGGCCAGGGACCTTTGGTCTTTAAACTCGCTCTCCATGGAGTTCCGTTATGGCGCAGTGGTTAGCGAATCCGACTAGGAACCATGAGGTTGCGGGTTCGGTCTCTGGCCTTGCTCAGTGGGTTAAGGATCTGGCATTGCCGTGAGCTGTGGTGTAGGTTGCAGACGCGGCTCGGATCCCACATTGCTATAGCTCTGGCATAGGCTGGTGGCTACAGCTCCGACTAAACTCCTAGCCTGGGAGCCTCCACATGCCGCAGGAGCGGCCCAAGAAATGGCAAAAAGACAAAAAAACAAAAACAAAAAAAACCCTCGCTCTCCAGGCCTCTTCCCCCTCCCCCAACTTTCCCCCTCCCCCCTTCCTTTCCCCTCTTCCCTTCCTCCCCTCCTTCTCTCATTGGAGGGTATTTATAAAGGCGGCATAGCCAGGGCAGAATTTGAACCCCGGGACCTCAAGCTCTGGGATAATTTGGTGACAAGGGCTTAGAATGTCAGGTAAAATGGGTTCCCTTCTAACAAATGGCTTCTAATTCGTTATGTTCTTTAACACCTGACAGATGACGGCAGGATTTAGCTGTTAGTGGAATTCTGGAGTCCCTAACTGCTAGTATCTAAAGAGTAAGTAGCAGCTGGGATTGAGAGCACAGGAAAGATCCATCTTCAGATGCAAACTCAGGCTGGTTGAGATGTAGAAGGACTGAGCAGCCTGCAGCCAGGGGCTGACCCACTCACTCTCACAGTCAGGACGAGATAGCTGGAAGGAGAGAAAGCTTCGTCTGTGGTGTCATTCCTTCAATCAGCCCAGATAGTAACATTTGTAGGTGGGTGTGGCAGAAAAACAGTGGTAATTGCTTCCTGGACATTCTTCTATTTAATAAAGCAGATAAAACTAAGAGGTATGACTAGGCGCTTCCCACTAGGGGAGGAAAAAAAATACAACCCTTAAATATGTTTATTTTCGCTAAATTGGCCCTTATGTGAAACATTTGCTCCCTATGTTGTGAGAGACCGCTCACCCTCTAGTTTGCTTTTTTAAGAACTTTCCAGAGGCCCTAGATTTGAATTTCAAAGAGCTTTCTGAGGGCCCAAACCTTTATAAGTTTCTTCACAACAGAATAGAGCAGGAAGATGATTATTTTTCTCAAGTAATTTCTCTTTTTTCTCCAGCTTTATTGAAGAGTAATTGATGAAAAATTATGTATGTTTAAGGAGTGCAGTGTGATGTTTTGATATACATATACACTGAAATGTTCTCCACAACCTAATTAACACATCCATTCTCTCAGTTACCTTTTTTTTTGGTGAGAACAGTTAAGATAAACTCTCAGCAGATTTCAAGTGTTCAATACAGTACTGTTAACTCTCTGTGCAAATACATTTTTTAAAGAACAAATTTATTTCCTAAAATATATACGTATATATTTTTCCAGAACCATTGTTTTTGGTTTTTTGGAGGCCACCCTCCAGCATGGCAAATGGTGTTCCTGGGCCAGGGCTCCTGAGACAATGCCAATCCCATTGTGCCACAGCAGGAACTCCTGTACAAATAATTTTAACATCTTCAATGGTCTAGGTTGGAAAGGCACGAGTACCTGAAACACAGGCTTAGGTTATCCCCATAGAGCCCCGAGGAAGGTGTGGGGATGAGGAGCAGCCTAGGATTCAGGAGGAAGGGAGAGGAGGAAGTCGGTGACTCACAGGTTCACCTTTGCCTTCATTGTCAGCTCCTTCATTCCTGAGCATCTTGATGTACTGAGCTCCGTGGGGTGTAACAGTGCAGTGACTCAGTCCCTTTGGCCCGGATTTCAGAGTCTGGCTGGGGAATGGAGTGAAGACTGCCAAGTTGTAAGAGAGATTTCACAAAGTCCTCTGGGAAACAGGAAGGCAGGGGCCAGAGGGAGGGCTTCATGGAGGAGGCGGAGTAGTAGTAGGAGGAGGAGGAGGTGGAGGAGCAGGAGGAGAGGGAAGACGAGTTCTTTCGCAGAAGGCTGTTACCCAGGCCTGCCCTTGCCTCGGAGAGGGCAAAGTCAAGGGAAACCTCAGGGAACAGAACTCTTTTTGGAATGCGCAAGGGGCCTGAAATAAATTCAGGATTACTCTTGACATTTGGAGATACACAGAGAGTAGAAAGGATATTCAGAATATTTTCTGAATGTAGAGGAAATCATTATACTTTTCCAACACTGGGGCATGTTCCATTAGAGCTGGCAGCATCCACTGAAGAATTGCTTTTCTCTTACATGGAGCATAATGAGCTTGAGAGCCCAGGAAGGCATGCCTAGTGTTCAGAGCTCAGTGCTTGGTACTTGGTTGTCAGTGCTTAGTGCTCAGTGCTTGGTGCTTGGTTCTGTGTTTAGTACTCCACATTCACGAAGCCTTGTGGTAAGCAGAGGCCACACTGAGGACAGGAGCTGCTCTGGGATATCAGTCACTCGTGGAGTTCACTGGCTTCTCAGTAGCTTAAAAATATTTGAAAAAGCTTCATTTTGAGTTATATTTGTTTAGGAAAATCCGAAGAAATCAATTCTTTGGGCTATCAGCTTTTTCTGCATTTTCCAGTAAAAGGAATCCTAGAATGAAAGGGGTGGATGAGGTTTCTGACTATTTTCTCTGTGGCCTCAGTTTCCTCATCTGTACCAGGAGAAGGTGGGGCCAGTGGAGAATGACTGCTCTTGCTGCTGGAGTGTTCTCTTAGTCTGAGCTTCGTGTAGACCAGCAGCTGTTTGCAGTTACTTAGCCAGGCAGTCAGAGGAAGTTCTCTCCCCACCATGTTTATCCATCTGCCAAACTGCATTCTTTTTTGGGCAACATCTGTTTGAATTTCCTGTGTGATGTTGTCTCAGTTGACCCCCAGAATAATTACATACTTATTCTGGAGTAATCAGTTCATCTGAATCCTTTTCAACAGGATAGCAGATTTCACTGGGAAAAATGACATGTCAAGAACAGAGTTCCTCCAGGGAGCCGCAGATCAGGGAGCTTATCCATTAATGCCCTTGTCCTTAGGGATGGTGGGGAGGGGCAGAGATGACTCTGCCTTTTGGAGCCAAGCTAGACCTAAAACATCAGCCTCTTCTCCCCTCCCCATTCTTTCTTCTTTGGAAATGAGCTGTGGGAGTGAGGTGTGGGAGGGTTGGCTTGCAGGCTATAATATGAAGTTTATGGTGGTGTAGGCAGAAGGAGAAGAGGGTTTTATTACAGCCAAGAGTAACACAATTGAATACTTTCTATTTCCTTTGACATATACCTAAATGGCATAAAGTAAAAAAACAAAATTGTGTGCTTGCAACAAAATTATCTCTTTTTGAGTTCCTGTACATAGCCTGACTTGGGGGTTTGGGTGAAGGTGTGACAGTATGAGATGCATAATGATTGGGGGGAAATGAGTGAAGGTTTATAGAGCAGAAAACAGTACATGAAAGGCCGCCTCACTGTTAGATCTTCAGTGACCTTGGATGATAGGCTGAAGCTCTGTACTGCATGTTTATGGAAAGTCATTGGAGGGATATGAACATTCAGTTAATTGAATTTCACATCTTTCACATCTGGGGCTGACCCCTGTGAGGAGAGGGAGCATGATGTGCCCTGTCCCTGGGGTATAATGTCCTGAGCTCTGTGTACTTCTATTTTCTTCCTCCAGGGATGGTCTTGCATGAATGTCCTGTAGGAAGCTGGCAGTTTTCCAGGTTGAGGGGTGGGGGCTGCCGAATCTTTTAAAGGTCATAATTATGGAGCTGGTCTGTGTTCATTTATTCAGTTAACTAATATATTAAGCACCTCCTATGTGTCAGATATTAGATTCTGGGGATACAACAAATTAATCATGGTCCCAGATTTCAGAGATCTTAAATGGGGAGGGAAATGCTAAAATATATGTTCATTGTAATGCAGTGAGAGAGAGAGAAAAAAAAACACCAGGATCTGTGGGACGACAGAAGTTCAAAGGAAAGTTTTCTTAGAGAAGATGAAACTTGCCCTACAGGTTAATGGATAGCTAAGAGTTAAGCAAACAGGTCAAGAAGGCTACAAGGCCATTTCAGGTTGAGGAATCAGTTTGGTGTGTGCATTTTGGTTTTATTAGAATGGTGTGCCTCAGACAGAGGGGAACAAAAAGTCAGATTGTCATAGTTGAGAACCGAATGAAACTGCAGGAAGACAAGACAGGGAGTGAACAAGCCTCTTTCAGTAACCATGCTGGTTCTGGAAACATGCAGAACTGGATAATCTCAAATCCTGCAGCAAATACCCAGAAATTCTGGGCAAAATTTAGCAAAGATCTTTTTGAATGACTAGCTCGCTTTGCGAGAGGAAATCCCATAGTTCTAGAAACAGAGGGACTGAAAAACCAGAATGGAAAGCTCTTGCTTATGACTTGGGTTTGGGGAAAACACAAAGAAGGCTGTCAGTCTCTGTAGCCCAGGAACTTAGACCTTCATGCCCACATGGCGATAGGGGGCTGTGAGGCTGAGCTGATAAAAAAGAGCTAAAACTGAACGAACCTCCTCCTTCAACCCAACATGCTCAAATGGCTATACCCTCAGTGAGAGGCTGGACTAGGAAAATCTGTGCACTGGCACAGAAGAGAACAGGAAGCTTTTCTGGTTTAGGGTGGAAAAAAAGAGATTCCTTCTCACTTTTCTCACCCAAATTCATAACCACAGGGCTGTGTTTCATCTGAGTTTTTGGTAGTGAGTTTATACTATCCATACGGTTCAGCAAAAGCCAAACCAAACATTTGTTTTAATAAAAATTGCCCCCAGATTGCAAATACAAACAGTGAGGGCTCTGCAGAATGAACACAAAACTGTTCTGAAAAAGAGAGGTGTTTCCAGCCTGGGACATAAAAGATTTGTACAGTGGAGACAACAAAAATCAAGACTTTAGATAATTGAATGGCAATATCTGAAAGCAAATAAAAAATAAATATATTTAAGTGACTAATATATAAAAGAAAGATTTAAAGCTATAGAGCCAGACGACATCAGGAAATAATTCACAGATTTGAGAGGATCATATGGAACTTTTAGAAAAATATCATTGGAAAAATATGAGTGAATGGTTTAAACAGCAGCGTAGAAAGAGTTGAATAGAGAAACAGTCAACCAGAAGACGGATCTGAAGAGATGTCCAAGAAGGCAGCACAGTGAGAAATAAAGAGATGGAGAAATATGTGAGTGAGGTTAAGAAACATGGATGATAGAATGAGAACATACAAACTGTGTCTACCAAGAGGTCTCACAGGGAAAAAAAAGGAATAAAAGGATGAGCAAGGAGTTCCCATTGTGGCACAGTGGAAATGAATCTGACTAATATCCGTAAGGACGCAGGTTCAAGCCTTGGCCTTGGTTAGTGGGTCGGGGATCTGGCATTACCATGAGCTGTAGTGTAGTTTGCAGATGCGGCTCGGATCCCACATTGCTGTGGCTGTGGTGTAGGCTGGCAGCTGTAGCTCTGATTTGACCCCTAGCCTGGAAACTTCCATATGCTGCAGGTATGGCCCTAAAACAAACAAAAAACTGATGAGTGATATTAGAAGAACTAATAACTTTGAAGCTCCAAGAATTGGTGAAGGATAAGAATCCACACTTTCAAGAAGCACAGTGATTTCTGAAGAAAAACAAAAATAATTCCACCTTCAGACAAATCTTATTGAAAATTCAGGATTCCAAAGACAAGAAAAATATTCAAGGAAACCATAGTAAAAAGATGAATAATCTGGAGTTCCCGTCGTGGCGCAGTGGTTAACGAATCCTACTAGGAACCATGAGGTTGCGGGTTCAGTCCCTGCCCTTGCTCAGTGGGTTAATGATCCGGCGTTGCTGTGAGCTGTGGTGTAGGTTGCAGACGCGGCTCGGATCCCGCGTTGCTGTGGCTCTGGCGTTGGCCGGTGGCTACAGCTCCGATTCAACCCCTAGCCTGGGAACCTCCATATGCCGCGGGAGCGGCCCAAGAAATAGCAACAACAACAACAACAACAAAAAAGACAAAAGACAAAAAAAAAAGATGAATAATCTAAAAAGGAATAGAAATTAGAATTTTCACAGACTTCACAATCACAGTATAAGCCGTAAGATAATGGAACAGTATTTTCAAACTCTGAGAGCATCAACTTAGAATTTTTTCTGGCTAAGTTTTTATGTAAGAGAGGATGATTTAGAGAGTTTTTAAGTCAACTTAGAGATTTTTTTAGTCAAAAACTTGGAGGATTTACTACTTTCAGAGAATGAAATACTGAAGGATGTACATCAAGAAGAAGGAAACTCAGCTTAGAAGAAAGGACAAAAACCATGAAGTAGTGGTGCATAAAGAAACAAGTGGAGTTCCCGCTATGGCCCAGTGGGCTAAAGACCTGGCATTGTCTGTGCTCAGGTCACAGCTCTGGTGCAGATTCGATCCCTGGCTTGGCAACTTCTCCATGCTAAGCTTGTAGGCAAAAAGGCGTAAATGTTACAATTTAATGCTAAAGAAACAATTCAGTGGAAAGATATAAAAATTCTGATGTGGAATAAACAAAAATAGTATCAAAGGATTCCATTTAGGAGTTCCCGTCGTGGCGCAGTGGAAATGAATCCAACTAGGAACCATGAGGTTGGGGGTTCGATCCCTGGCCTCCCTTGGTGGGTTAAGGATCCGGCATTGCCACGAGCTGTGGTGTAGGTCGCAGTCTCGGCTTGGACGTGCCATGGGTGTGGCTCTAAAAAAGACAAAAAAAATCCATTTATATCAGATTTTAGTATAATTGACAGAATTATAAGGAGAAATCCACAATTATGGTGAAATGTATGCTAATAAACTTGTCTCAGTAACTGATCAAGCAGACCCCAAATTCAAAAGGTTTGCAATATTTTAACAACATAATTAGATTGATATAATATACATATACAGAACTCTACATCCAGCATTAAGGAGTTGGTAGCAACTCAGCTTCCACCATTCTGAAGAGAACAAAGCCCCAGCCCTGATGTAACAGAGAAAACCTAGAGACCTCAGTGACGGTGTGGAGGAGAGCTGTTCTGCCTGTCTGTTCCAGGGCCTCAGAACTGACTTGGGTGAGAGAAGAGCTGCTGTAGTCTTTAAGCCATTGTATTCTTTGGGCTCTCCATTACAGTAGCTTAGCATTCAACCCTAACTAATGCACTCAGGCTCTACCAAACTTTCTTTTTAAATGTTTAATTTGAAAATAATTTTAGACATACAGAGAAGGTAAGTAATAGCATCAAATTCCCACATACCCCTCACTCAGTTTCCCCTAATATTAACAATCTTACATATCTATAATACAATTAAGGAAACTAGGAAATTAACATTGATAGAAAACTATTCATTTATCTGCAGACTTGAAAAGAAATTCTCCTGTTTTCCCACTAATATCCTTTTCCTGCTCCAGATTCAATGCAGAATCCCAGGTTGCATTTAATTATCTTGTCTTTGACAGCTTCTCAGCCATTCCGTGTCTTTCATTGCCTTGATACTTTTTAAGAGTATTGGTCAATTATTTTGCAGAGTGCCTTTCAATTTGGGTTTTTCAGATCTCTTCTCTAGATTGAGGCTATGCATTTTTCACAAGAATACTGAAAATGATATGGTGGCCTTCTCAATGCATCGTGTCGGAAGAGACATGTTGACAGGTCCTTTTTCTGCTGATATGAACTGGATCACCTGTTTAAGGTGGTGTCTGCCAGTTTTCTCCACTGTTGCATTACTATTTCCCCTTTGTAATTAATACATATCTTTTGGGGAGGTACATTTAGATTCTGTAAATATCTTGTTTCTCCATATACTTTTGTCCGCAAATTTTAGCACCTATAGATAATTTTTGTTTGAGGGAAGCAGGGGTCTTCTTTTCAGCTGGTGTCCACCCCAGCTGAGGGGTGAGGGAACCAGCTGTTCTTCCTGATGGGCTGGGTGAGTGGCCAGTAGAGACAGCACAGACGTCTCAGACCTGTGGGACCTAACGGTGTACAAGAAGCTAGTTGGACCGCACGAGCAGGGTAGCCAAGACCAGGGGGAAGATGTGACCAGTGAGGAGTTATCAGCTGCTTGAGGACAGGGGCCAAATTTGTTCCCTTTATGGTTATAACCCCAGGCTTAGGACAGTGCTTGAGCATGGTAATGCTTGTTAAGGCCTGAGGAGTTCCTGCTGTGGCGCAACGGGATTGGTGGTGTCTCTGCAGTACGAAGTTCCATCCCTGGCCCGGCTCAGTGGCTTAAAGGATCCAGCATTGCTACAGCTGCAGTGTAGGTTGTAACCATGGCTCTAATCTGATCCCTGGCCTGGGAACTCCATGTGCCTTGGGGCTGCCAAAAAAGAAAAGAAAAAATAAAAAGGATTGAATCCTGTTATCCTCGCTCCCACCAATTCATACTTTGAACCTTTAACCTTCAGTATTTCAGAATGCAACTGTATTTGGAGATAGGGCTTTAATGAGGCCATTAAGGTGGGCCCTATTCCAATGTGACTGGTGTCCTCATGAGAGGAGGAAGTTGGGTCACGTAGACGCCAGGACCGCACTTACACAGAGGAAAGCATGTGAGCTCACAGCAGGAATACAGCCTTCTCGCAGCCAAGGGGAAACCAAAGCTGCTGACACGTGACCTTGGCTTTCCAGCCTCCAGGACTGTGAGGAAGTACATTTCTCACAGTTTAAGCCACCAGTCTCAGTGTTTTGTTATGGCAGCTCTGGCAAATGGGTACAGTGCTTCGCAGATATCTTCTGAGTCTGTGAAGGAATGCAAAGGCTATTCTGCCCTTCAGAGGTCAAGGGCAGGGTTTCAGCATTTTTTTTCTTTTTCTTTTCTTTTTTTTTTTTTTTTTAAAAAAAAACCACACCTGCAACATATGGAAGTTCCCTTAGCTAGGGGTTGAATTGGAGCTGCGGCTTCTGGCTTACACCACAGCCATGGCAACGCCAGAGCCCAGCTGCATGAGCAAACTACACTGCAGCTTGCGGCAACGCCTGATCCTTAACCCATGAAGTGAGGCCAGGGATCAAACCTGAATCCTCAGGACACTATATCAGTGGGCAGGGAGGTCCTTCTCACACATGAGCGCTGCAGATCACCTGGCCTCTTGTTAGAATGCAGATTCTGATGGTCAAGCTCTGGGAAGGGGCCTGAGATTCCGCAGGTCTGACAAACTCCTGAGGCAGGTAGAGGGTCTAAGGCATCTCCAGTGAGTAGTGAGGCTTGGAGTCCTGAGGCTTGCCTTTGAATTTGATGGTCTTTGGTGATTTTTAAAGGAAGAAGAGGGAATCTAATGAGTTCAATTCAGCAAGCACTCTGAGTACTTTCCAGATGCAAGACCCTGTGCCAGCTTGAGGAACAGCCCCCAGGTGGGCAGCCAGGAGGAGAGGAGGCCAGCAAGCCAGAGCATGTCCAAACTGTCAGGCCCTCCTTTGTCTGGGAAGAGCCAATTTTATTCTACCACCGAGAGAATAAAGCTTGCCCATCAGTCATGCAGGGCTGCGGGGAAGACAACTTTTTCATCAGAGTTTAAGAAAAACTAGATTAGTTTTTGAAAAGAGTGGGAGGCAGATGAGAGTTATTTGTTGATGTCAGTGACCTTGTAATTCTATATGGGATTCTCTCTCATCTTCTGCCCTTGGGTCAGGGTTCTACGGAGGCATGTTGCTCCTCCAGCGACTGCTGAGAAGGCAGTCTGCTCACCATCGCGGACCAAGTGTCAGGGGTGCCCCCACACCATCTCCGTGTCATTTTAACACACCCTTCCCTCTGCCAAGCAATCAAGACTCCTTTAGGAGCTGCAGGGAGGAACAGTTTCTACTGTTCACATAAATAAATAACCTATTCTCCACGTGGCTCTTTTTCCAAAGCTCCAGGAAATCAATTTGTGATGGAAATGAGGTACAGGTCATCACTGGGAATTACAAAATGATGGAGTTTTTATTATTATTAATTCATCAATCTATAAATAGCCTCCCAAAAAACCCAGGTGACTTGGCTTGAGAAGGATGAGACACGGCTCCCTTGATCTCTTTAGTGAGGGCCCCTTGCAGGGAAGGTGCGGGCCAGGCAGGGAGGGAGTCGGCAGGAGATCCCGCATGGTGGGGCTCTGCGGGGGCTGGTTTGGGCCGAAGCTAGGATGTCTATAAGGAATTATTTACAGAGGGTACTGGGCCCACTGAGATTTTTCTATAGAAAGGACCCACACCCATGATTTTTGCCTTTCTCATCTTCCTTCGGATGGCAGGACTGATGACAGGGTGACAGATACAGGGGTTCCAGCACTAGGAGCCTGAGTGCTCTTTTTTTTTTTTTTTTTTTGGTCTTTTCTAGGGCCACTCCGGCAGCATATGGAGGTTCCCAGGCTAGGGGTCGAATCGGAGCTATTGCTGCTGGCCTACACCACAGCTCACGGCAACGCTGGATCCTTAACCCACTGAGCAAGGCCAGGGATCAAACCCGCAACCTCGTGGTTCCTAGTCGGATTCGTTAACCACTGTGCCATGACGGGAACTCTTCCACTGCTTGCTCTTGAAAGGAGCAGGTCAGGAGCCCAGTTGGTGGCCCCTGGCCATGTGCCAGGCTGCTCTCTCCGAAGCCTGGGGGGCCCAAAGGGTGGGGGCAGAAAAGTCTTTGTTGCCTTTGCTTTATTTTGTTTTATTTTATTTTCCAGCTTTATTAAGCTATAATTGGCATACAGATTGTGTAAGTTTAAGGTGTACAGTGTGTTGATCTGATCCACTTATATACTGTAAAATGATTCCCACCTCAGCATTTGCTAACACCTACATCCTGTCATTACTATTGTGTGTGCGTGTGTGTGTGTGTGTGTGTGTGTGTGTGTGTGTGTGTTGAGAACATTTAAGGTCTACTCTCTTAACACCTTAAAATATGTATTCCAGTGTTATATTGTGCATTAGATCCCCAGAACTTGTTCATCTTATAACTAGACATTTGTACCTTTTGGCTAATATTTTCCCATTCCCCGCCCCCTCCAGCCCATGGTAACCGCCACTCTATTGGGTTTTTAAGATTCCACAAACAAGTGAAATCATACACTTGTCTTTCTCTGCCTGACTTACTTTGTTTAGCGTGATACCCTCAAGTTTCATCCAAACTGTCACAAACGCCAAAGTTTCTTTCTTTCTCTTGTCTGAATAATATTCCATTGTGTGTGTGTGTGTGTGTGTGTGTGTGTGTTTGTATCTTACATCTTCATCTGTTGACGACTGTTTCCATATCTTAGCTATTGTGAATAAAGCTGCAGTGAACATGGGGTGTAGATATCTTTTCGGAATGCTGGTTTCATTTCCTTTGAGGATATTGCTGGATTGCTGGATGTCCTTTCCTCCACATCCGCATCATCACTTTCGATCTCCTGTCTTTTGGATGATAGCCATTCTAACAGGTCGATGTGATACCTCACTGTGCTTTTTGTGTTTTCGTGATGATTAGTGATGTTGAGCACCTTTTCACGTACCTGTTTGCCATTTGTATGTCTTCTTTGGAAAAATGTCTATTCAGATCCTCTGCCCACTTTTTAATTTTTAATTTTTAGGGCCACACCCATGGCATATGGAAGTTCCCAGGCTAAGGGTCAAATCAGAGCTGCAGCTGCTGGCCTGTACCACAGCCACAACAATGCCAGATATGAGCTGTGTCTTGCACCGGCCTTGCAGCTCACAGCAATGCCAGATCTGTAACCCACGGAATGGGGCCAGGGATTGAACCGAAGTCCTCATGGATTCTAGTAGAGTTCATTACCTCTGAGCCACAGTGGGAACTCCCCTCTGCCCATTTTTCCATTGGATTGTTTTTTGCTGTTGAGTTGTATGAGCACTTTATATAATTTGGACATTAACCCCTTATCATAATATCATATGTATGATTTGCACGTACTTTCTCCTTTTCTGTAGGTTGCCTTCTTATTTATTTATTTTTGGTTATTTTTTTATGCTGTGCAGAAGCTTTTTAGTTTGATATAGTATCATTTATTTTTGCTTTTGTTGCCTGTGCCTCTGGTGACATATCCAGAAAATTGCTGCTGAGATCAATGTCAAGTTGCTTTTTCCTGTTTTATTCTAGGAGTTTTATAGTTCCAGGCCTTATGGTTAAGTCTTTGATCCATTTTGAGTGTATTTTTGTGAGTGGTGTAAGGTAGGGGTCAAGACAGCGCTCCTTTCTAGAGCCTTTAGTGAGAGAATGGCCCTGTTGATACCTTGATTTTGGATTTCTAGCTTCTGGAACTGTGGGACATTAAAATTCTGTTGTTTTAAGCTAGGCAGTTTGTGGTACTCTGTTTTGGCAGCTCTAGGAAACTGAAATGTATGGTTTCATGATCTTCATGTCCATTCCTGCCTTTTTTTCAAGGACAAAGGAAAACTTCTTCCTGTTTCCTACCAGCGTGCCCATGTCCACCAAACTCCCGCTTTCATCATTTAGGACAACTTCAGCCCATCCCCCTGCACTCTTCCCCATCTTTCACAGAGTAGATGAGCTCTTCGCACAAGTTCACATCCCTCAGCATACACTTGCACTGGAACGCATAACCCTGGATGGTAACTTTGTGTTTACAATGTTTTCCTCACTAGACATTGAGTTCCTTGAGGACAGGGACAACCAGATCTTTTCATTGTGTGCATTCTAATAAATAACAGTTAAAGAGACATTTTTAAAATCCAAAACTACTTTTCTCTCTGTAAGGTGTAACTGTTTCAGTTGCTATTTTATTTTGTTTCATTTTATTTTTTGCCTTTTTGTCTTTTTTTCAGGGCCGCATCCCAGGCTAGGGGTCTAATTGGAGCTGTAGCCGCCAGCCTACGCCAGAGTCACAGCCATGCCAGATCCGAGCTACGTCTGCAACCTACACCACAGCTCACGGCAACACCAGATCCCCAACCCACTGAGTGAGGCGAGGGATCAAACCCGCAACCTCATGGTTCCCAGTCAGATTGTTTCTGCTGAGCCACAATGGGAACTCCATCAGTTGCTTTTTTAATTGTTTAACTCGTAAATCTCAGGCAAATATTTTTCTCTAGTAAACAATAGAGTGAGGCATTTGATTCTAATTATTTATATAAAGATGAAAACATACAAGACTCAAGGTCTGTGAATTTTTTTAGATTTACTAATATGATATCATTTTAATTATTTAAATATATAGGAAAATTCTGCATAGGAGGACCAGCTTCTCTGTGAATAAAAATATATTACTGAATTATTAAGATTTTCAACAACTTCCTGATATAAAACTTTATATTTTCCTCTCATATAAGGTATCATATCAGTATTGTAATTATATGTGCATTGCATTTTGCAAATGTTATTTGTTTTCATAAATTCATTTACAAATTTGAATAACTTAAAAAAAGGTAGAGTCTGAAAGGTAGGTGTTTAATACTTGCTGGGTAAAAATCACAATTCTGAGACATTGGCTTCCCAAATTGGTGAAATTTTATACTAAGTTGAGCGGTAGGAGGTGCCAAAATGTGAGGTGCCCAAAGTGAAGGAGTTGGCAACCCTTGTCACTGTCTACTGTGCCTGGAAAAGTGAAGGATATTAGTGGATCCCTGATTAAATGCCCCATTGCTTCCAAGGCACTTCTGGATTCCAGAATATGCTCTGAGCCAGAGGCTCAGGACTTGCCGTTTGGGCCATGAGGCAGAGTATTAGAGAGTATTTATACTTTATGAACTGTCACTGAGAAAATGGATTTTCCATCCCAGACTCCAATCTGATATTTCTGGGGTGTAAGAGAGGAGAATGAACGTCAGGCTGCTGAGGGCTCCCTTTTACTTGTAGTTTTGTGTTCAAGCTCACATGCATAGTTTAAATTCCTCCGGAAACTGGGTATGAGTGAAAGAGGTGTAAGTCTTGGCGTCTTTTGCCTTGGCTAACAGGACCTCTATCAAATCAGTTTATTTTTTGGCCATGCCTGTGGCATGTGGAAGTTCCCAGCAGGGGCTGAACCTGTGACACAGCAGTGATCTGCATCACAGTAATAACAGTGCTGGATCCTTATTTAACCCACTGAGCCACCAGGAAACTCCTGTCAAATCAATTTGTAATGCCTTCCTTCGAATGCTCCATTTTCCTAACTTCTCCCCTCTCTGGTCAGTTTTCCATGCTTCCGTTGCTGTTCTGATCATGTCACTCCCCCAAATCACTGAAAACTCCTCATGTCACACAGGATGTTAGTCAGGTAATAGTGTCCAGATCTTGCCTCTCCCCGGCTTCACTCTAGTTTCCAGGCTCATTGCTGGCTTTACCCTCTTTTCTCCTCTTTTTGGGGAAGGACTTCCACTTAAGTTCAGCTGTTGAATTGTCCTTTATCCTTCCAGGTTTAAGGGAGATGTCATCTCTTCCCTTTGAGGGAAGCCTTTTTGGTGTCCTAACCAAAGCCACTGACTCCTTTTTAGGATATTCATAGAATTTTGTTGATTATAGTCCATTCTGCCTCAATACTGGTTTCTTGGATAAGAACTTCATCCAGTGTGATTGGAAATGGGGACTAATTTCAGTAAAACGCAGGAATCGTGATAATCCCCTGTGATTTTCCATAACATGCTAGCGTTTTCTACAAATCAGGGTCATGCTTTCTCATAATTAAAAAGATAACCTTGGCGATATATGAAGACTTTAAAGAAACAGCCCAAAATCTACCGAAGTGCCTTTCTTTAGGGCAGGTACCAGCTGGATGGGTGGCCTCAAGGGCCTCTTTGCTTCCCACTGTTTGCTGTTTGGTGAAGTTGTGCCTGTTAATAAAGAAACTGCAAAGACACTTACTTTGGTGTTAAAACAATGGGCTGATAAAGAAGGTCACACCCTATGTCAGATGTTTGGTTCTGATTAAATGATTTCTATTCGAAGCAAATGGCTGAGTGAATCTAAAAGTGCAGAAATAATAATACCAGCTTCCATGGATGACCTCAGGATTAAATGGGTTAGGAGTTCCCTTGTGGCACAGGGGGTTAAGGATCTGGTGTTGTCACTGCGGTGGCTTGGGTTGCGGCTGTGGGTTCGATCCCTGGCCTGGGAACATCTGCATGTGGTGGGTGTGGCCAGAAAAAAAAGATTAAATGGGATAATATGTGAGAAAATACCTAACCTAAAACTTTGTATATAATCAGTATAAATCGGTCTCTAGTCAGCTATTGATCTCACCCAGTCAATTTTTATTCAGATATTTTCCTTTTACTATTATAATTTGCTTTTGGCTTTTTGTTTTTTATTGGTCCCCAGACAGAAAGCCAGAATAATTGTGAGATGCACCTTATATATTTCCTTTCTCTCAAGGATTATAGTACTGCCTTGCCTCTGTCCAATGCTGAAAAGTAATTGCCTTGTGTATTTTACCCAGTTTTACAGTTGTTCATGGTAGAGGTTAACTCTAACACCAATTACCTGTTGTGGCCAGAAACAAAAATCTGTTATGCATGTATTTAATTTTCAAAATATTTATGACCAAGTAAAATAGATATTATTGTACTTACTTTAAGATGAGGAAATTGATTCACACTAGTCACAAATAATTTTCCCTAGGTCACATAATAAGTGGTGGTGGTGTGATTCGAACCCAGATCTTCTTGGTGCCAAAGTCATGCTTTAATTCCTATATCAGATTTCTAAAAGGGCATCTTTTTTTGGCTAAGAAATGGTATTTTAATTTCTTTAAGAAATTGTGAAGCTCCATCTTAATTTTTTATGCTCATTTTCTTATGAATTTTATTTTGTATAATTAGCATCTTAAAGAGGAACAGTTTAATATAAAGTGTTAGAAATAAATAAGTTATTTCAGAGCAGAAACATGTTCCTGTGGAACAGAAAGATGTGTCACAGAGCTTCTATGGAGGGGACCTACAAAGCATTTTTGGCTGATAGATGAGCCGTTAAAGCAAGGATGATAGCTGGGGTCCAGAGAATCCAGAGTTAAGAGATCATGAGCAGGAAGCAAGTGAAGGTAGGAACCCTGAAGTAAACAGAAAGACAAATGAAGTAAGACTGGAAGCCCAGAGCATCACCAGGAGTGTGTTCAGGGAACTGAGGGAGGATTCTAGGAGTGTGGATAAAGTTATGGTAGCTGGACGTTAAGCCATGGTGAAACTACAACATTAGGTCCAGGAGACCCAGAAGTTGAATGTCTTCAAGAGGGGATAGAAGGGCCTCAAGTTAGCATCTTGCAGCAAAAGAACCACTATTGGCTCTGATGATAGAACTCCCGCCTGTATTCCAAAGCTAAACCATCTCAGGACTGAATTCACTGTCCCTTCATCCTCACCAATGGTTTTCAGCCCTGGGAACACATTAGAACAACATAAAAAGTTTCTGAGGAGTTCCTGTTTTGGCACAGTGGAAACAAATCCGAATAGTATCCTTGAGGATGTGGGTTTGATCCCTGGCCTCGCTCAGTGGGTTAAGAATCTGGCGTTGCCATGAGCTGTGGTGTAGTCTGCAGGTGTGGCTCGTATCCCATGTTGCTGTGGCTGTGGTGTAGGCTGGTGGCTGTAGCTCCAGTTCAGTCCTTAGCCTGGGACCTTCCATATGCTGTGGGTGCAGTCCTAAAAAGCAAAAAAAAAAAAAAAAAAAAGTTTTTGAAAGTTCTTAAACACGAGCTATGCCCCAGATAGATTAAATCTCTGGGCGTCTAGCCTAGATACTAGTTGTCATACTGAAAGACACATCAATGGAAATTATTTAATCTTAAGAACATAGAGAAAAGGGATTTTTGAAAAGACCCAGAGGAGTTCCTGTTGTGGCTGAGTGGAGATGAATCTGACTAGTGTCAATGAGGACGCAGGTTCCCTGGCCTTGCTCAGTGGGTTAGGGATCCGGTGTTGTCATGAGCTGTGGTGTAGGTTGCAGATGTGGCTCGTATCTGGCGTTGCTCTGGCTGTGGCAGCTGTAGCTCTGATTCGACCCCCTGTCTGGGAACCTCCATAACCCATGGGTGCGGCCCTAAAAAGACAATAAATAAATAAATAAAAAGACACTCAGTCTCAGTACCCCACACAATGATATTGAGGGGTCTAACATGCAAGTACTTGGAGCCCCAGAAATAGAAAAGAGAGAGGTGATGAAGAAAAAGAATTCGAAGAAACAATACCTGAAACATTCCCAAATTTAGTGAAAAAGCTCAACCTGTAGCTCCAAGAAGCTCAGTAGAACCCAATCAGGATAAATACATAGAAAATTGTACTTAAGTACATTAAAAGAGCTGAAACCAAAGATAAAGAGAAAGTCTTTAAAGTCATCCAGAGAAAAACAGCACATTTCCTATGGGGAACCACATAAGAAGAATGGAGGGAAGACAGTGTTTCTGCTCTTCAGAAGCAGTGGAGGCAAGAAGATGGTGCAGCTGGTGTCTTTAAGGAACGGGGGGAACCTCAGAAAACCCACCTATCAACGCAGAATTATATATCCAAAGAAAATGTTCTTAAATGTCTGTGAAATAAAAGCATTTCCAGAAGAACAAAAGCTCAGAAAAGTCATCACCAGAAGATCTGAATAAGAAATGTTAAAGGAAGTTTCTTCAGACAGACGTCAGGTGACTCCAAAAAGGAACTGGGGGCTGGAGAATGCAATGTAGACAACTTGAAAGAGGAAGTTATGTAGTTAAATGGAAAAGATTATTTTTTCTCCTTTTAATTTCTTTAAAAGACAAAGAATTTAAAACAAAATATGACATTGTGTTGTGGGGTTTATAACCAATGTATGTAGATGTGAAAGCATATGAGAACAAAAGCACAAAGAACAGGGCTATGAAGGGACCTTCCTCCAGCTGTAAAGTTGTAAGGCTTTTATGTTTACATGAAGTGGTAAAAATGTTAACTCTAGGAGTTCCCATTGTGGTGCAGGGGAAACGAATCCAACTAGGAATGATGAGGTTTCAGGTTAGATCCCTGGCCTTGCTCAGTGGGTTTAGGATCTGGTGTGGGCATGAGCTGTGGTGTAGGTTGCAGACGCAGCTCAGATCCCGAGTTGCTGTGGCTATAGTACAGTTCGGTGGCTGTAGCTCCGATTGGACACCTAGCCTGGGAACTTCCATATGCCACAGGTGCGGCCCTAAAAAAGCAAAAAAAAAAAAAAAAAATTAACCAAACTGAATCAAGTTAAGGATAAATATTGTAACCCCTAGAGTGATCACTAAAAAAGATATGTCTAAAAAGCTAGTAGATGGATTAAAATAAAATACTAAAAATATGCAATTAACTTAGGAAAGGAAGATCAGAGGAAATACAGCAAAAATAGGAAACAAAAAGCAAGACGGTGGGCCTAAAACCAGTCCTGTTAATAATCGCATTAAATGTAAGGGAAGACGTTGTCAGGCTATATGAAAAATAAGGTTAAAGTATATGCTGTGTGCAGTAAGTGCACTTTGAATATAAAGACACAGAATGTAAAGTGATGGAAAAAGATATATCATAAAAATGGTAATCATAAAAAGATGATGTGATCATATTAAAGTCAGACAGTGGATTTGATGATAAGGAGTGTTATCAAAAAAAGAGAGGAGTTCCCATTGTGGCTCAGTGGAAACAAACCCAACCTGGGACCTGGGTTCAATCCCTGGCTTTGCTCAGTGGGTTGAGGGTCCAGTGTTTTCGTGAGCTGTGGTGTAGGTCGCAGATGTGGCTTAGATCTGACATTGCTATGACTGTTGCGTAGGCCAGCAGCTACAGCTCTGATTTGACCCCTTGCCTGGGAACTTCCACTTGCTGCACGTGCGGCTCTAAAAAAAATAAAAATTAAAAATAAGTAAGGTGACATTTAATAATGATAAAAGTCAACTTATTATGAATACATAGGTTTATTCATCTGCAAAGAGAAATTCAAAACGCATGGGACAAAACCCAAAAAAACTAAGGGGTAAAACAGACCAAACCACAATGATAGTTGAAGATTTTAATACTTCTTTCTTAATAATCAATAGAACAACTGGGCAAAAACATTAATAGGTATATAGACATTTATAGTCTGCTAATTGACGTTATAGAACCTTACACTTAACAACTACAGAATCCATATCCTGTCATGTTCATATGGAATTTTCACCAAGATTGACCATAAAATAAGTCTTAGTATGTTTCAAAGGATGGCAATTCAGTAGTGACCTCTCATCACAATGGAATTAAGTTTCAAATCAAGAACAAAAAGATACCTAGGAAAACCTCCAAACATTTGGAGACGAAACAGCACAGTTCTACGTAACACATGGGTCAAAGAAGTAATTACAAGAAAAATTTAAAATTGTTTTGAGCTGAATGGCAATACCATAACATACCGAAATTATAGACTGCACGTAAAGTAGTGCTTAGAGGGAAATTTATGGCATTAAATGCTTATATTAGAGAAAGAAGTCTTTTAAATCACGTTAGTTTCCATTTTAGGCAGTTAAGAAAAGAGAAAATTCAATACAAGGAAAGCAGAAATGACGTAGTAAAGAGGAATGGGGATAAACAGAGAAAATTAATAAAGTCCTATCCTTTGAGCAGATTAATAAAATTGATAAACACCTAATTATATATATACATGTATACCACACATTCAGAGAGAGAGGATAAAAATAACTGAATTTAGGAGTTCGCATCGTGGGTCAGCGGTTAACAAATCTGACTAGCATCCTTGAGGATGCAGGTTCAATCCCTGGCCTCACTCAGTGGGTTAAAGATACGGCATTGCTCTGAACTGTGGTGTAGGTCGCAGACACAGCTCGGTTCCTTTGTTGCTGTGGCTGTGGTGTAGGCCATCAGCTACAGCTCTGATTCGACCCCTAGCCTGGGAACCTCCATATGCTGTGGGTGCGGCCCTAAAAAAGCAAAAATAAAACAAAACAAACAAACAAAAAAAACCCAAATTGAATTTAGAAATATAAGAAATCAAAGAGGAAATATTACTTCAGATCCTAAAGACATTAATAGAATATTAAGGGGATGTTATGAGACTCATTATGCCAAAAAACACAACTTAAAAAGAACTGAGCAAATTCCATGAGCCACACAATTTATCAAAATTGACATAATGTAGAAAATCTGAATAGCTCCTTATCTATCAAGGAAATTAAGACTTTCCTATAAAGAAAACCCCAATTCCAAATGGTTTCACTGTGAATGATATCAAACATTTAAGAGATAGCATCAGTCTTATTCAAACTCCCCCAGAAAATAAAGAAGGAAGTATTCTTCACCTTGTTTACTTGTTTATAGGCCAATACAATGCTCTTACCAAAACCTGATCAAGAAATCGCGAGAAGAGAAAATTACAAACCAAATCCTTTGTGAACATGGATGTAAAAATTCTTAACAAAATATTAACAAATCAAATATAATAAAAAAAATCAGGTCATGGCCAAGTAGAATTGATTAAAGGATTATAACATATGAACATCAGATACTAATGGATAAAAGACTACACCATGTTACCATTTCAATAAATGCAGAAAAGGCATTTGACAAAATTCTGCCCCCATTCATGATAAATACTCTCAGAACACCAGAAGTAAAATGTACCTCCTTCAGTCTGCTAAAGTCCATCCATACAAAGCATACAGCTAACACTATACTAAATGGTGAACGACTGAATGTCACCTAAGACTGAAATCACCTAAGATTTTATGCAAAGTAAAAATCTCCTGAGAAGCATTCCGACATTGTGACCATGCCAGATTTTGGATAGGTTATGTTTACATTGGCTTTAGCAAACGGGATATGGATAATTCCTATATAAACTGCTTTTAAGTCTAGTTTTTGGAAAATTATAGACCATTTAAAAATATACAAATAAATTGAACAATTCATGGCAAAACTGCATTGATAATATTGAAGCCTGGCTAACTGTAATTTATTATTACAAACCAAAAACAGCAGCAACAGTAAATTCTAACAACTGAAGACAACATTTACTGTGCACTAATGGTGGAGAGTTCTTCCAGAAAACTGTAGAAATCACAAACTCTATCCATGGACTTTTGTTGCCCAAGATTGTGTGGCTTCCAGGCTTATTAGGAAAATACCTAGTGAGTGGCTTGTTAAATTGCAATCAAGTTAATTTTGGTTTATGAATTCTGATTTTGGCTTCTGTCCATAACTCATTTCGTGCATTATTACTGAGTAGCGTTAGTCTGTGGCTGAACGACAGTCTGAGGGATGGCCTACAAGTACGGAGGATAAAATTCTCATGTTTGGGTCAGTTTGACTTATTAGGTGGCCCATGACGGGACTTGGAGAAAATGTCGCTCTGGGGAAAGAGGTGAGATGGCATGGGAGAGGTGCTGAATCGGAATATCGGAGCACGTGTGGTTTGGAAACCATGATATGTAATTCCTTTCAAATTTAAAATCATATTAAAGAAGTGCATGAGATTATGCTTATGCAAATAGATAATGTATCAAAAAGCTGTTAAAGCCGTGAGCATATGAAATCAGTGTAAGTAGAATGGTAAATTCTTATAGAGTATGGCTGAACTCACTAAGTAGAATTCACTCTTAGCTGAGTCTCTCACTTCAGGTCCATAGCCTGAGACTACAGGCCCCCTCCTCTTCATACCCTCCAGTGACCCCTCAGAGTCTCTCTCTACCACTTTCCTCATTGCCCTTCTTCCCTTTGGCCACAGTGGCATTTTGATTGCCCCTCTAAACCTGTTTAGGGCCTTTGCACTGGCTCACTCCCTCAATTAACTTCTGGTCTTTGTTCAAAAGCTCATTTTCATGAGGTTTAATATGGCCATTCTGTTTAATCTTCAGACTGCCCTACATTTCTATCCCCTAAATCCTGAATGCCCTTATCTTGCTGTATTTTTTTAAATAGCACTTACCTCTTTCTGACATATATATATATATATATGCCATTATTTGTGATATTTATCAAGATGTGAATCTATTGAGTTGAGTTTTTAAACTCAGGTCTCTAATAGCATTTGGAAGGTCTATTTCCTCTCTGGTTATATAAGGAAGGTCATCCTGAATAGAGCAGAATTTTTTGATTGGACATTAGTAATGACCCCTCATATTTAATTAGAACTGTTTAAAAAACATAAAGTAAAAGAAACTTTTCACGTCTTCTTCCCTTAGCGTTGTTTACGGTCAGTTCTGATCCACTTGGCTGTTAGGTTTGCAGAACTGTTTGCTCTTTTTACTCCTCCTGGTCTGTATAGGGTTCTGTGGTGCATCACCCAGATCCCCTCTTCACTGTCAAGACACCCATTCTCCCAGCCACTGGGAGTGTTAGCTGCTGCTGTTTCTCTGGAACTTGCCTTTAGCCTAAAAGAACCATCTCCCCCACCTCTCTCGAGGCATCCCACATCCATTTACAGGTTGAGTTGTGGTACAAAGGCCCAGCCTCCTCCACTCACTTGAAGACAGCTTAAAGGGCTAGAATGAAGGACTTTATTGTAACTACATCACAGCTCGACTTTTGTCTCTGCCTAATCCTGATTTGCTCCCTTTTAGTTGTTTTTACAATGTACCCCAATAAACTTCCTGCACAAAAATCTCCATCTGAGTTTGTTTTCTAAGGAACTCAACACAAGACAGGACTAGAAATAGAATTTTAAAGCTTGATTACTCATTGGGTGACTGGCAATGAAGAGCCCGTCACTGGTGGATGAAGAGTTTGGAGAGCTCCTGGAAGGCTGGAGCAGGACAACTGCTAAAACTCACCTGTGGTGAACTGGGATAGGATACTGAAATATCACTGTTAGAAGGGCCGGCACTGCTGGGAGCATCGTCTCAGCCTTTTGAGAGGTCCTAAGGGAAAGAGTCATTATAAGGACAGTGGAATTGGATGGCTTTTATTAGGGTGTCAATTGAATAGAGATAATCAAAGGCTGAGAGTAATTAATCAATAATTTAAGGGGATGTGGCAAAGCCAGAGGGCTTCCTTACTGCCAACAAGGAGACCCTCATCTTCTGTGGCTGGAGGATACAAAAAACTGTGAATCAGGTCCAGACATTAATGTTAAGCCTGGAGCTCCATAGCATGTTGAATTCATAATCTGGCAAGGCTAATACATTAAAGTCAAAGTTCAGGTTAGGGATGGATGGGACTCTTAGACTTGAGATGGGGACATCTGGGTTCATGCACTTGGGAATCTTGAATCTGCGGATCTCTTTCACCTTTTGGTCTTGCAGAAGTGGTCCAATCCTACCTGTTGGAGGCTAGCACCCTGCGTGCTTATAGATATTGAAAAGGCCTGTCTTTTGATGCATGTGCCTCTGTTAGGGTCCAGCCCCACCTACCCTGCAGGCCACATATTCCTATGTCCCTCCAGGGCAAATCAGTGGTTCAAGTTGCATTGTAACCTGGTTGCGTAAGTTTTGGCTCTGTTTAGGGAGAAAAGATAGCAAGAATAGGAGCTACAGGTCCTAGCCAACATTCACTGGTAGGAGCCAAGGGATTCTCTCTAGGACCAGATCCCCAGCACGATGGATAAGGGGTGGGGGCGGGGCAGAAGAAAACTTGGAAGTGGAGAATTTACTGATAGGTAGCATTCTGACTTTCTGAGAATTAATTGATAAAGTAGGATGCAGGATTTAGTATACCAACATGCTGCTAGGATGACTCTTGAAAAAGCCATTGGAAAAAGCAGTGGCCCACACGAAGTGAAATAGAAATGCCAGAACTGCTGCCAGAGTGGACTTCCTCTATTCCCTAAGACTTAGAGAAGTAGGCATGATAAACTTGATCTACTATGCAAGGATGGGAAAACCACCAGCCAACTCTATGATGCAGGAAGGCCCAGAGGACAGTGTTTACCAAAGAGATTAGGGACCCACTGACCGAGGGCCACCAGGCCAGGGTTGAAGGTAGGCGATTCTGTTAAAGAACTGGGATCGCTGATACAAATGGGATGATGAAATTCTGAATAATAGAGTCCAGGTGGCACAATGTTCTGTATGAGCAACAGAGTGGAATGGCTGCCTTGGGGGCCTGATGTTCAGAGAGCCATGGAGATGAATAATGGAACAAGTGTCTGAGGGGCAAGGTAGATGGGCTGCCAATAAGAGTGTTGTTCAGTTGAAGCAAGTAAAAGAAACCAAAGATAGATTACCAGGAGGCTGAAGGCACCTCAGTAAAAAGCCAAAATTTGGAGTTCCCGCTGTGGTGCAGTAGGATAAGAATCTGACTGCAGAATGGTCATCATTAATAAGTCTACAAATAACAAATGCTGGAAAGGGTGTGGCAAAAAGGAAACTCTCCTAGACTGTTGGCGAGAATGTAAGTTGGTACAACCACTATGAAAAACAGTATGGAGGTTCCTTCGAAAACTAAATATAAAACTATCATATGACCCAGCAGTTCCACTCCTGGGCATATATCCTGACAAAACTACAATTCAAAAAGACACATGCACCCTCTGTTCTTAGCAGCACTATTCACAATAGCAAAGACATGGAAACAACCTAAATGTCCATTGACAGATGAATGGATTAAGAAGATATGGTGCAGGAATTCCTATTGTGGTGCAGTGGAAATGAATCCAACTAGTATCCGTGAAGATATGGGTTTGATCCCTGACCTCCTTCAGTGGGTTAAGGATTTGGCGTTGCTCTGAGCTGTGGTGTAGGTCTCAGATGCAGCTTGGATTGTGAATTGCTATGGCTCTGGTGTAGACTAGCACTTATGGCTCCAACTGGACCCCTGGCTGGAGTCCATATGCCTTGGGTATGGCCCTAAAAAATAAAAAGAATAAAAAAGAAGAAGATGACGATGTGGTACACAATGGAATAATACTTAGCCATATAAAAGAATGAAGTAATGCTATTTGCAGCAACATGGATGCAACTAGAGATTTCATACTAGGTGAATTAAGTCAGAAAGAGGAAGACAGGAAGTTCCCTTGTGGCACAGTGGGTTAAGTATCCAGCGTTGCTGCCACGGCTGTGGTGCAGGCTGCAACTGCAGCAGGAGTTCAGTCCCTGGCCCAGGAACTCTGATGTGCCACAGGTGTGGCCAAAAAAAAAAAAAAAAAAAAAGAGAAAGACAAAGATAGATATCATTTATATGTGGAATCTAAAATGTGGTACAAATGAGCCTAGCTGTAAAACAGAAACAGACTCACAGACATGGAGAATAGACTTGTGGTTACCAAGGTAGAGGGGAGGGAGTGGGATGAACTGGGAGCTTCGGGTTAGTAGATGCACACTTTTACATTTAGAATGGATAAGCAATGAGGTCCTGCTGTATAGCACAGGGAACTATATCCAGTCTCTTGTGATAGAACATGATGGAAAACAATATGAGAAAAAGAATGCATATTTGTGTATGACTGGGGTCACTTTGCTGTACGGTAGAAATTGACACAACATTGTAAATCAACTACACTTTAATAAGAAAAAAAATTTTTTTTAAAGAATCTGACTGTAGCAGCTTGGTTGTTGTGGTTTGATCCTTGGCCCAGCACAGTGGATTAAATTATCCAGTGTTGCTGCAGCTGCAGCTCGGATTCAAACGGCCCAGGAACTTCCATAGCCATGGGTGCAGCATTAAAAAAAAAAAAGTTGGAGTTCCCATCGTGGCTCAGTAGTTAACGAACCCGACTAGTAACCATGAGGTTGCGGGTTTGATCCCTGGCCTTGCTCAGTGGGTTGTGTTTGGCGTTGCTGTGAGCTGTAGTGTAGGTTGCAGATGTGGCTCGAATCCCGCATTGCTGTGGCTGTGGTGTAGGCAGGTGGCTACAGCTCCGATTCGACCCCTAGCCTGGGAACCTCCACATGCTGTGTGTGAGGCCCTCCAAAGACAAAAGACAAAAGACCAAAAAAAAAAAAAAAAAAAGTCAAAACTCCTTGCCCTGTTTCTTTATCTGAACCAGTTTTCAGGCCCAGCATCTGCTGGCTTAAGAAGAAGGGGGTTCCCTGGAGGAGGAAGAATCCTGTAGCACTACAGCAAGTCTCTAAGGTAATGAGTCTCCCAGTCCTTCCCCAGAGGAAGCTGTGACAGTTTATTTGGTTAATTGTACACTGGGGAGAGGAAAATAAACAGATATTTCAAGTTCTGTTGGACACAGGGTTGTGATCATTCATACCTATGACTAAAGCATCCTCATGGCCCCTCCTGTTAGAGTTGAGGCTTGGAAATAATAATAAATGGGTTCTGGACAGACCTTGTTTCACAGTGGTTCTGCTGGGCCCAAGGACCTAGTTTGTGGTCATTTCCCAGATTCCTGAACATATATTTGAATTGGAAGAATTCCCACATTTGAGCCTAGCAGGGAGGCTGAGTGAAAACTTCTAAATCTGTACCGAACCCTAAAAGGTAGTAAAACATAAATCATATAGTATTTTGGGGAGAATGATGGAGATTAGTGTTGCGTGTTTTTTAAATTGAAATGTAGTTGATTTACAATATTATATTAGTTTAAGATGTTCAAAATGATGATTCAGTATTTTTATGGATTATACTCAATTTAAAGTTATTGTAAAGTAATAGCCACATTTCCCTGTGCTATTTATTATTAGTGTCACTTTTTTTGGTTTTCACTATTTTTTTTTTCATTTTTCAAAGTTTTATTGAAGTATAGTTGATTTACAAGGTTGTGATAACTTTGGCATTAGTGTTACTTTTAAAGATCTAAGGATTGTGGGCGGTTGTCCCCTGAATATGCCCATTTAGTTCACTAGTTTGCCTCCTATAAAAGCAAATGGATCCTAGGAGTAGATTCCTGCCAGTTCAACTGAGCAGAAGCTCCAATTGCAGGTGTCATGCTAGTATAATTATCAGCGTAGGTTAATATGGACCCTGGCTCCTGATATGGCTATTGATCTGGCACATGTTGTGTTGTCTTCTATTAGAAAAGAGTACTAGAAACAGTTTGTCTTCATGTGGGACAAATTTTAGAATACATTTACAGTCTTTCTCTAGCTTTTATGTCAACTCAGGCTCTCTGTCATAATGTAGTCCCAAGGGCCCCAGACTATCTGGAAATTCTGTGAAACATTGTATTGGTCTACCATCCTGATGACATTATGAAAGTTGAAGTAATGAGCAAGAATTGGCAAGTGTGTTGGAGGCCTTAGCAAAGCACATGCACACCAGAGTTCCTATTGTGGTTCAGTGGGTTATGAACTTGACCAATATCCATGAAGAGACGTGTTTGATCCCTGACCCTGCTCAGTGGGTTTAGGATGGGGCATTGCCATGAGCTGTGGTATAGGTTGCAGACATGGCTTGGTGTTGCTGCGGCTATGGCGTAGGCTGGGAGCTGCAGCTCTGATTCGACCTCTAGCCTGGGAACTTTCGTATGCCACAGGTGTGGCCCTAAAAATCAAAAACAACAAACAAAAACAACACATGCACTCCAAAGGGTGAGAGATTAACTCAATTAGAGGGCCAGTGGCATGCCTGGATCTCTCTCCAAAATAATATTTTGTTTCCTTTTGTGTTCACCCCTAGTAAGAAGGCAGCACAATACCTGGTTGGTCTTTGGGTTTATGGAGACAGTGTATTCCACACTTGAACAAAATGCTCTGACCCACTTACTGAAGGACATGGAAAGCTTCCAGCTTTGAGTGTCATCCAGAGAAGAGAGGGTTCTGTCACAGGTCCAGGCTGGGCCATAGTTTTGGCATAACTTTCCCACTTTTAATAGGAAATGAATAAATGCTGCTTCCAATTGCCTGAAAAGTCATGGTGACCAGAGACTCAGACCCTCTCAGGAAGGGAAATTATTGGAACAGCAGACATTGGAGTCTGTGGTGAAGAAAATGCAGACTAGGTAACAGAGGAAGGAGATGATGGGTATCAACTGGAGCCTAAGACCAGCTTCCTCAACTGGGGCTGAAGTTTGTCCTATTAACATTCATAATTCTGAAGGAATTATTCCTGGAGGAATATCTTATGATACAAATCAAGTGGATCCAAGTAGGAAGGGCAGGACTGTAGTGGATGCTGTAGTGTGTGCCTCACATTCCTTCCCCCTGGACTGGAGGATGCATTTTCCTAGCTGCAAGGCATGTTGGCTGCTGACGGCTGATAGTTGAGCCCCTCAGTGGGAGAAGTCCGCATTTAATGACTGGTCAAGGTGGTGGGTCAGTTTGTTACGTCTACATCTATGAAAGGCTGTCTCAGATTGAGAGCTCCCCATGGCTTCAGCTGAAACCTCTCCTGCAACTGCATGAGTTCCACTTCTTCCTCCGTCCAAGTGTGTGTCCTCATTCCCTCATGGTGTTGGTTCTGGAACAAGGCCATGTCATCTGTAGCAGAGAGTTATTTACTATTCGAAATGGCATAGGCTGAGCATCTGACTATGGGACAGCCAGTTACTGGTGTTATTTATCATGTTCTGGGCATTTTCAGACTTGCCAAACAAGGCAGGTGCAGCAGAAATCCATCATACCATGGAAATCCTGCATTTGGGACCTGAGTACATCTGGAAAACATAAGAAAGTTATAAGAATAGATGGCACAGATCCTCGTGCATCTGTCTCTGTTGCACCAGTGCCTCCCTGTGACCTCATGGATGCTCTCCTAGGACGAGCTGATTAAGTAAGAAAAATCTTGGGCCTTGTTCATGGATCGGTCATTTTGATATGTTGATATATTCGATAGGCTGCTGCATTACAGCATCACTCACAGAGGCCTCTGAAAGACAGTAGTAGGGAATAGTCTCCCAGTGGGCAGAGCTTAGAACAGCACACCTGGCAATCACCTTTGTGTGGAGGGTAAAGTGCTCCTAGGTAAGGACATACTTGGATTAACAAGGAGCAATGGGTAATTTAGTTGTTTGGACAGGAGATTAGGATGAGAAAGATTGGAAGTTCAGAGACAAGGTCTAGAGAAGAAGGGTTGATACATCTAGGGGAGTGGGAAGATCTTTGTGTTCCCTCCATGCCCAAAAAGCACCCTCTACACAGGAAGCACAGAACATCCAAGCGAGTAGGATGATTCATTCAGGGGACATCAGCCAGCCCCTCTCCTTGATCACCTCACTTCTTGCCTAGTGAGTCTATGGATGTAGTAGTCATGGAGGTAGAGACTGAGGCTGTGTGTGGGCCTCATGATATCATCCCAAGGTTGATCTAGCTTCCCTCACTGCTAAATGTCAGAACCATCAGCAGCTGAGACTGATGCTGAGCCTTTAGATGGATCACCCATGAGGAGACCAATCAGCCATCAGGTTGCAGGTTGATTGCATTATAATTCTTCCATCCCAGAAAGGATATCGAGTCATCCCTATGGGGATTATTATATTTCCTGCCTCTGGTGCCTCTGCCAGTAAAACTCTCTGAAGTTTTGCCGTCTTTCTGATTTATTGTCATGGGATCCTATGATATCACTCCAAGAGGCCCACTTCGTATTGAAGGAAACTGATAACAGGTACATGACCTTGAGATCCACTGGTCCACATTGCATTCCACATCATCCGTAAGTGGCTGACCTAATTGAACTTTGGGATGGTCTCTTAAAGGTACAGATTAATCTCTAGCTTGGAGATGACCCCCAGAGAGGTTGAGATAGCACTCTTCAAGATAGAGTAAATAATTTAGATCAGTGACTATTATACAGGATCTGTTTTTCTCATAGGTAGACTATAAGGGTCTGGGAACCAAGAGGTTGAAGTAGGAATGGCCCTTTTCACCTTTAATTCCACAACCCACCTGGGGGAATTTGTGCTTCCAGCCCTGTAACTTTAGGCTCAGCCGAATTTGAGGTCCCCTCCCAGGGGAGGGATCGTCCACGAAGCGATGCAGTAAGGGTTCTACTAAATCAAAAGTTAAGGCACGTCAGGTTCCTCATCTAAGTAGACCAGTAGGCGGAGACGGAATTGCCCTTCTGCCGCCTTGGGTCCCAAGGCTGCAGCTGATGTTTATCGTCTCCAAATCTAGAATGAGTTCTAGATGCTCCTCACCCTCAGACAACTCTGCTGGTCTAGGTTACTTGCACAACTTGCCCAGGTAGGTTGCTTACCTAATAAGGTAACCCAGACCTTCATCTCTAGTGTGTCATCATGCCCTTGTCAGGGTATGGCTGCTTCATTGCCCTTTTTATAGTTGCTTTTTGGTAATGTAAGCACCAAGAAACACCCCAGTGAATTCCAGACAGTTCCCTGCCCCCATTATGGAGCAGCAATCCTATCTCCTCAAGACAACCAGGGTAGTTACCCTGTCAGTCCAAGGCTCTCAGAGCTGCTGCAGCCAGGGCTGCACAAGCAGTCCCACCAGAACGCAGAGCATGCCCTTCCAGATCTCTGCAGCTGTGTGGTGGTGCTTGAGTTTTCGTTTTCTTTCTCTTGAAGGCATCTCCTTCAGCTTCTGATCCTCATGTCCAAATTCCCTGAGAGCCCTGATCAGATAAAAACATGCACACCCCCCACCTAAGAACAGCAGTTTTCCTGCACAAAGATATCTCAAGCCATTCTTTTTTTTTTTTTTTTGTCTTTTGTCTTTGTTGTTGTTGTTGTTGTTGTTGTTGCTATTTCTTGGGCCGCTCCCGCGGCATATGGAGGTTCCCAGGCTAGGGGTTGAATCAGAGCTGTAGCCACCAGCCTATGCCAGAGCCACAGCAACGTGGGATCCGAGCCACGTCTGCAACCTACACCACAGCTCACGGCAACGCGGGATCGTTAACCCACTGAGCAAGGGCAGGGATCGAACCCGCAACCACATGGTTCCTAGTCGGATTCGTTAAGCACTGCGCCACGACGGGAACTCCCTCAAGCCATTCTTAAAACATAAAATGAAATAAGTCTCTCTCAAGGCAACTAAATGTGTAAAGTAGAAAGTGCATTTTATATGTAGACAATATTTTTCATGATCACACAGAGGATTTCAGCCCTAAGAACCACAACAGTGTCTCAAAAGCCTTTTTCTTCAATTACAGATCTTCCCTGACTTACAATCAGGTTCTGTCCCAATAAACCCATCATAAGTTGAAAGTATCATAAGTCAAAAATTCATGTACTACCTCTATTGAGCATCGTGGCTTAGCCCAGCCTAACTTCCGTGTGCTCAGAACATTTACTTTAGCCTACAGTTGGACAAAATCATCTACCATAGAGCCCATCTTACAATAAAGTGTTGAATTCTTCATACAGTTTATTGAATACTGTATTGAAAGTAAAACCAGAATGGTGGCCTGGGTCAAGGATGATTATAAGTGTATCGGTTGTTTCCTTTGTGACCATGTGGCTGATGGGAGCTGTGCTCACTGCCACTGCCCAGCGTCACATGAGAGGAGGGGACTGCATATTCCTAGCCGGGAAAAGATCCAGATTTAAAATCTGACACACCGTTTGTCCTGAAGGAGTATCGTTTTCCCGTGTTGAAAAATCGTTAAGTTGAACCAGTGTAAGTAGAGGGCAAGCAAAAAGTTCAGCTTCAGGTTTATATACCCACGTGGCCAATTTGCGTGGTTTTCCTAGAACAGAGGGTTTTCTGAAGGTACACCTAAGTCTTCATCTCTTTACAACTCGAATGGCAGTGCTTTTCCTCCAACACACCCTCCACCCCACACAGACTTCTTTCATTCTAATCATGTTTTCAGAGATATTAGGATCAAGTTTCAAGGAACCACTGGTATCCGCAAGGGAACATTTCTCAGGCAAGTGGCCGAAGAATGGAATAGCTGACCTTGAGTGTCAACAAGGGAAAGTTTGTAGCCTTCCTGGACATATCTGAGCACGGGTGCTGACCAACTCAGAGCCGCAGGTCTGGGCCCTTCACCACGCTCAGTCCACGCTCAGGGTCATGTTAGCCTCTGGGCTCAGGTTAATGACAGATGGTCTTTGTGGCTGTAAGGGAAAGACTGTTTTCCCTGATGCCTCTTAGAAAGGAGGTTTGGATTTTGAGGGTGGCAGAGCCATTTCCAGTAGGACCCTGAGGAGGCTGGCTTTGGGTAGCTCTCACCGACCACCCAAACAGGAAAGTGACCATCACACACACTCTTTCCGAAGTGGCTGGACCTTGGGAGGACAACTAGGGCAAAGTCCTCACCTTCAGTGTGAGTTTGAAAGCCTTCCAGGAGTCCCTCTCCCAGTTAGAGACTCTGCTGATGGGAGGGAGACTTGGGACAGCTGACTCATCCTGCTTAGCTCAACTTTGCTCTGCCTCCCACTCAGTCATAAATTGCTGCACAGACTGTGCTGAATAAATTGACATTAAAAGTTATTAAAGGAACAGGTTGAGAGTTTAGAAGACATGCATTCATTGCAGGGCATCTGCAGAGCTCTGGAGGAGCAGGGGCAAGGCAGAGTGATGTGGTGAGTCTCAGAGCCAGGGCCTCACAGCTCTGAAAGCTGGAAGAAATCCCAGTGCTCACGGAGGCCGGGCATGTCTCCTTAAGGAGACGGCTATAAAGGAACCCAGCGGCGACTCAACGCAGCCTTGTCTGTGATACTGGATTTCATGGGCTGTGGGTTTATGTAATTATTTGAGGTTTACACAGATGTTTGTGTATCTATGTCTTCCTTTAAATATCATTGTTTTTATTTTCAGCAGCCTAGCGGTAATTAATCTTGGTAGGGGTGGGGACCCTCCTGTCTGTAGGGGGCAGCTCTAGCTTCCTGTCTGCCATGGACCCCAGGTCCTGCACATCCAGGAGGGGTGCTCCCTCCTCTATATCATCCTGTTAGATTGGATCATGCCCAGCCTGGTGCTTCCCTGCACCTATTTCTTTAAAAATTGTGTTTTCTCCTAAGTGTTAATATATGGCTTGTTTCTCCTCCCAGACTATGAGCTCCTAGTGTGGGTAAATATCTGCCCTTTCCTACTATGCTGTGGAGACAGTAGGTGCTCCCCAAAGATAGTTTGCATGAGTGACTCTGGAGCTGCTTCAAGGGCTGGCATCTGGAGGCAGATGTTAACCTGTTACTTGTAACTTGCTGTACCAAGGGAGCAGAGATCTTATTAGAATTTCATGCCTGTGGCTTTAGTGGCTAGGCGGTAGTACCCAGGTCTTGTAGAAGGCTTCCTTGGGTGTTTCTCCAGATAACAGTGGTTTCCGGATAAGTGACCTCTGTCTGGATAGTGACAGTTCATTACATGTTTGCTGTGGGCCAGAGAATGTTCTGCAGACTTTGTGTGCATTAACTCATTCAATCCTTATAATGAGTTTGAGCTGATTTTAATTTCTCTTGCTGTTTTACAGATGAGGAAACTGATGCATGTAATAGACATTAAGCACCTTGCCCATGATTATACAGCTAGCAAGTTAGGGAGCTGGGATTATTAATTAATCCTTCCTTCCTTCCTCCCTCCCTCCCTCGCTCCCTTTCTCCTTCCCTCTTTCCTTTCCTTTCTAGCTACACCGGTGGCATACGGAAATTCCTGGGCTAGGGGTTGAATCTGAGCTGCAGCGTCTGGCCACAGCCATAGCCACAGCAACACTAGGTCTGAGCCACATCTGTGTCCTGTGGTGCAGCTTGCAGCAATGCTGGATCCTTAACCCACTGAGCAGGGCCAGGGATTGAACCCACATCCTCATGGACACTATGTCGGTTCTTAACCCACTGAGCCACAACATAAACTCCCTGGAGCAGGTATTTAAACTCAGACATTCTGGCTGCAGGAACCAGTGCTGTTAAGCAGGACACTACAGTGACTCTTAGAAAGGTTTAAACACATGACACACCCACCCTCCCACTTACCTGTCCATCAAAATAGTCACCTTTGAAATAAATGGCTTATATATAATGACTGGGTCTTTAATACATCCATCAGATCCACTCCACCCCTCTTCCCCAGCTCCTTTTTAGCTATCAGACTTCGTAGAGTTTTATTCATCCATCGTGAATAAAACTAAGATTTTGAAAGCAGTCATGAACACTGGAAATGACGACAGTACTTTGGAGCTCACTGAGTTTCTTTTGGAGAAATTAAGGTAGGGACTGGCTGGAAATTACATGATTTGCACTCTGTATGAAAAATTCTAGGGATTATCTTGTTTTGCAGTATTCATACTAGATAAAAAGAGCTTTTTTTCCTGGTCTCACAAGTCATTTTTTTGTTACCCCTTTTCCTAACTATTGGGTGAGCAGGGTGTCCTGGGAATCAAATAACCTTTAAACACAGACCAACCTGCAACTGCCCCTAGAGGCTGCCCCCAGGAATCACTTTTTACATTAGAGATCTTTTTATAAGAATAAAAGGCTGGTGCTGCCTGCTGGTCTGTTGGTACATGTCATGGAATTTGCTAACGTTGCATTCCTCTTCTGGATTTGGGTCTTTTGTCCGCCATTGCTTCAACACCTCTTTGCCATTAAAAAAAAATCAAGGTCAGTGAAAGATGAAAATGACTGTGCATCAAAGCAACTATGACTGTGCCCCTAAGTAACAGCCTAGTGACGTGAGTGATAATAATATGTACTAACACCTCTTGAAGATTTTGTGTTTGTCAGGCACCGTTTTAAATGCTTCAGTATAGCTTGCTCTTTTGATTTTCTTTGAGGTAGGTATTATTATTATTTTACAATTCCTCAGTGGAGGCACAGAGAAGTTAAGTAACTTGACAAAATCACACAGCTAAGTAATAATTTTCTCTCTTCTTTTTTTTTTAGGGTCGCACCCTCGGCATATGGAGGTTCCCAGGCTAGGGGTCCAATTGGAGCAGTAGCCTCCAGCCTGCTCCACAGCCACAGCAACTTGGGATCCAAGCCATGTCTTCGACACACACCACAGCTCACGGCAATGCCAGATCCTTAACCCACTGAGCGAGGCCAGGGATCCAATCCCTGTCCTCATGGATGCTAGTCAGGTTTTTTAACTGCTGAGCCATGACTCCTGAACTTTGGCTTTTAATAGTGGATGTGAGTGGGGGTGGGTAGGGTCCAGCTATAGGATAAAATGCATCTCAGTAGATTAGAAAGACTGTATCTGGAGGAAGATTTGCTACCTGGATTCTAACAATTTTAAATGAACATCTACTAGAGAGAAATGTAAGGAAAATATTTCTACTCTTGTATGCTTTAGAACAGAAGGTATATATGATACTTTCATTTGTTTATTATAAAATACTTACGTATATTACTATGTACAGTGAGGCTGCTGGGTACTTTAGGAGAAAGAAGCCTGAAGACAGGAGATGTCTGTACTTCTAGATATGGAAAAAAGAGCCTGGTGATTAGGTAGCAACATTTCTGGCCTCAGATGATTTTATACGAATGCATAGAGTATGAAAATAATGAAACCTTGTAGATTTGGAAATAACTAGACATATATCATCTTATTTATATGACCAAGATGGGGTGGGCTAGGAATGACAAGTAGAATAGTAGTTTCCAAAGTGTGTGGTAGGAGGCAAGTGATGATAACAGAATTATCAAGAGAAGTGTCCGTGTTGGTGAGGGAAGAAAGCTGGTTATGTTGGTTATGGTAGTTAGCTGTTAGGAAACCATCTTTTGCAAATACGAAAAAGAGTCACGGTACGCAGTGGGATCCCAGGGATGGCCAGGGATGTCAAAGGGAGAGGTTGAAGATGGAACGAAGCCTCTAACAAACTTTGTCAGTCAGACCCCAGTAATCCATGAAGAAAGCATGGGGTGCCACAGGGAACTCTGTTTATTTCCAGGGCTTTTGGCTGGGTTCATAAAGGACAGGTGGGTGACAGAGACTAACCTGAATATTCAAAAGCTATAACCCAGAGTGATCTGAAGAAAATAGGTAGCAAAAAATATACTTTAACTATAATTGTAGTTAACTTTACATTGTATTTTATTTTATTATTATTATTATTTTTTTGGTCTTTCGTCCATTTTTTTTTTAAGGGCTGCACCCGTGGCATATGGAGGTTCATAGGCTAGGGGTCCAATTGGAGCAGTAGGCTCTGGCCTACACCAGAGCCACAGCAACACCAGATCTGAACCTCATCTGCAACCTACACCACAGCTCATGGCAATGCCGGATCCGTAACCCACTGAGCCAGGGATCAAACCCGCAACCTCATGGTTCCGAGTCAGATTTGTTTCCACTGCGCCATGGTGGGAACTCCTTAAATTTACATTTTAAATACAAAATGTAAAACACACATAAAAGAGGAAAGAACAATATAAGTCTTTCTCTATATACCCCAAACCCAGATCCTAGCCTTATCATGATTGTGCCGCAGTGGCTTCATCCATCCATTATGCTTTCTCTGTTGAGGTATTTTACAGCAAATCTCAGAAGGAACATTATTTCATCACTATGTAATATAGTGGGAACTTTTAACAACTGTAAATTTTCTTACATAATACTATCACAGCACAGCTAATTATAATTCCTTAGTACTTTTAATATCTTGATTGTCTTAAAATAGTATTTTTTTTCAGATTTAACTCCATAGAGCTAACATTGTTTTACTTAATCCATTATTAAAATAGTATTTTTTAATCATTAGTTATTCAAACCAGGATGTAAATAAGATCCTAGCGTCATATTTGGCTGTTATATCTGTTAAGTCTCTTTTTCTCAAGAGCAATGGCCCCTGCCCCTTACTTTTTCTTTTGAGGTCCCTTACTGTTGAAGAAACCAGGTGATTGTCCTGAGGAATGCCCATATTCTAGATTTGCTTGTTTGCTTTCTGGTGGTCTCAGTTAACTCATTCATCACATTTCTTGGAACTGCCTATTAGCTCAATATCAATTCAGGTTAGTTTTTTATTTTTAGCAAAAATATTTTTGTAGGTGGGATGGCATACTTCATGGCACCATGCAATAAGCCCCTGATATTTACCTCTCTCAGTTTCAGTGTTCCTAGTATTGATGAAAAGGTTTCTGTGGTGACAGCCAGTTCTTCCGGTATAAAGTTCCCCATCTACAGGGTGATAGCAGTTTTCCTGGGTCAGTCTCAGTTTATAGCTGTTCTGCTGGTGTCCTGATTAGCTTATCGTTTGTTGTTTTTTTCATTTCTAAAACAAACTGTTATGCTTAGTGATTGCATTAAAAGAAGCTAAACAGGCTTTGTAAACCTCCACTTTGTACATCCAGCTTCTACTATTATCTCGACATGTGTGATGCGTTCATGGAGTGGGCAGTTTCTCACTTTAACATGTGGTTACTCTGAAGGGTGACTAGCAATAACCCATTTCGTGATGCAATCTAACTAGCAATTTCCTTTCAAGGACAGCATGGAGGGTGTTTGTTGACAAAACAAAGTTTGCTCAGACATAGCTGGCCAGGGACAGTTGACTCTGTCCAGTTTCAGATGGTGCTAGGAAATTTATTCAATGTTGCTGCCCTCATCAGGCAATTGGTCTATAGGACAGTTGTACAGTGACTTGTACTGTGGTCTGTAAGATGTGTGAAGCCCTACTTACACTCAAGATGTATGAAGCCAGTCACTGTGGTCACTGGGAAATACAGGAAATTATAGAATAGGTACACATAATTTGTGTGTGGGAGTAGAGGCTGGGCTGTCCTGCCGCGGGGAATGTAGGAAGTCATCTAAATTGTCTTGCATTATCATTTATTATATGGTCAAATGGCTACAACTATAATTTCTTTTTGATGATAAACTCTTCTGCTGGCAAAAGTCTTTAAAAAATGGCAGTCTGCATTTAATAAAAAATTAAAGTAGTAAAAGCCTACTTCTAAGAATGTTGATAATGAATGTATAAGTTGCCCCCAAATGTTTGTCAATATTTACTTCCAATCATGGGGCCCATAGTGATTTTACCAAACACCTGAAAATCGGAAGACACAAATCTCATGAGGAAGAATCAGCATCTGCCTCAAACGTTAGTGATTGGGTTTTTTTTTTTTTTTTTTCTTTTCTTTTTAGAGCCGTGCTCATGGCATATGGAGGTTCCTGAGTTAGGGGTCAAATTGGAGCTGTTGCCTCTGGCCTACACCACAGCCACAGCAACACCAGATCCAAGCCGCATCTGCGACCTACGCCACAGCTCAAGGCAATGCTGGATCCTTAACCCACTGAGCAAGGCCAGGGATCGAACCTGTGTCCTCATAGATACTAGTCAGATTCATTTCTATGGAGCCACGACAGGAACTCCAGTGGTTGTTTTAAGAAGACCATGCCTAAGGTGCTTTTACACATCACTCTGTCAATCATGACTTTTCATTTAGATCAAATAACTATTATTCTAAGTTATTCTGCTTAAGTCCCAGATTTTCTTATTTATTTATGAAAAGTGAAATAATAGCTATTGATATCTCTATGCCAGTATCAGAAGAATTTTGTAAACTGTTAAGTGAAAGTGGATTCATATTAGTGCCATCAGAGTCTTCAAACAGAAGTCATTTAATTCCAATGTTTTTTTTTTTTTCATCTGCTTCATTGAATCATGGAATCACAATGAAGCTTTTAGAATTTAATTCTGTAGAAGGGAAATTTATGCTATTACAGATTTGATGTATGTTTAACATTAGAGGAAAAAAATACTTTATTTTTATGATGACAATGACAAATACAAATTTTGATGGGGCCCATTATTGTAAAAACAATGTTTTTAGTAAATTGAGAAACTTATGAAGCATAAATATACTTGCAATTGTGATGCACACATAATTTATAATTTCATCCATATATTTTACTAATTAGAACAGAAGCTATAGTTGTCAAAATTTACAAATATTTATACATAGTCACAGTTGTAATTGAGTGACAAAATTTCTGTGAAGTATTTTTTGTATTCATCAAAAATGATGAATTTTATGAATATGGAAAAGTATTTTTAATTTAATGATTTTTTTTCCATTATAGCTGGTTTACAGCGTTCTGTCAGTTTTCTACTATACAGCAAGGTGACCCAGTCATACATACACATATATCTGAAAAAGTATTTTAGATGATCAAGCATGCTTTCTCTCTTTGCTGCCTATTGTTTGTGTATGCTTGAGCCTTTGAAGAATGCCTTTGTAAATCAATTGATGTGTTCTACAATGGCATTGAACTTTCCACAAAATATTCTGATAAATTCTGGCAATATTTTGTTCAAAATAAAGTTGCAAGTTTTAGATTAGTGTATTCAAAAGATGTAAAACACCAAAAACTTCAGCGTTTGAAGCTTTTGGTGAAATTTAATTATTCAGAAAAAGAGCTTGTGAATAGAAAGGCATGAGAAATTATATCTATAAAAAGCAAGTACAAATCAAACAATGAGAACTCAAAACTATATTTAAAATTTAATTTTGAATTATTATAGTTTTACCTTGGAATATTTCAAACTGTGGGAAGAATCTTCTGATGAAACTTTTACTTTAGTTAAACATTTATATTCTGTATTGGAATGGAATGATTTTAGAAGGTCTTTGATTTTGCAGCATCTTCATTTGGTGAAACCTTGAAAATAATCATAGATAGAGACCATGTATTTAAGGAGTTTTCTTTTGCAGAAATATTGGTTAAAAAATAGAAGCGAAAGATGACTTTTAAAAAATACTCGAGCTGAAATATTTATACATTTCAAGATTAAGAACATTTGCAAATGGATGAAGCATTCTGCATGTCTAAGACTGGGAGGCTAGCAGAGGTGCGGAGAGAGAGGAGGCAAATCCATACCCTGAACTGGTGCCTGTTCACGTGAGGATGAATGTTGTGACTTCCATGGCACCGATTGTTACCCCAGAGGAGGGTGCCATGTCTGGGGCTCAGCTTTGGCCTCTTTTTTATGGCGGGTCAGGTTCTCAGGAGTGGCGGTAGCCAGATTAGATTTGTAGAAGGGAAGACTATGTTGCAAAATCTCTTGGGAGCAGGCCCTGGGGCGGCTGGCTGACGTGTAAAGAATAGGCTGTCTTCTCCACCTGACTATGGAGAACCTTCTCTGCCACAGATATCTCTGGCAGACATGTACCTGGGCCATAAACCTTTTCATGCTTTGTAATTATTCTGAAAGATCCACCTACATTATCGCTACCTCAGCTGCCTGTCACCAGCTTTCCACGTATCTGAGCACGTAACCAACCATTAGCCATTACTTATGAATCATTAAAGATTTTTGTCCCAGGCCATTTCTCCTTCTGCATGAAGTGGAAGACCAAGATGCACCATTTGAAGTTCTGCCTGCCAGGATAATTTCCTTCATTATTGCCTTCCAGGACCATCTCTGAGTGTGATGCAGGGGTATAAGCATCCACTTTTTGCTGGTGCTAGCACATCACGCTGATTCATCTGTGCACAAGGCCTGTGCTTTACCTTCTTTGATAACTGGATGTGATGGACTCACTCTGAGGCTGTGGTTGTGGGTTAAGGGGAGGCAGTGAAGCAGTAGGAGCAGGATCCAGGGAGTCAGAGCTAACTGCTGGTACCATTTTGTTTGAAATTTCCAAACTGGCCTGGTCTGGTCTCATATACATCACTTTCGATTTATAATGGAATGCTTCTGTGTATGCCCAACTTGATGGTGTGCTGTATTTAATTCATGATGGATAAGTAATACATGATGAACACTTAATATGTGATAGAGAGTTGGGTTGCGTAGTCAACTTGCGTTCCCTAGGTGAGGTGTAAATCCTCTCCCAGGGCTGCTTTTATAATGAAGAGTAGTTGTCAGCAGAGGAGGGCACTGGACTTGCCAGTCACTCTAACAGAGCTCCACAGACACTTTCCATACAGTTGCTCTGCTGGTAATAAGGCTTAAGTGGCAAGACAGCTTGCGCCACAGCTGGAAAATGCTGTATTTTACATTTCTTCTCTTTCTCTCTCTTTTTTTTTAAGTATTGATGTATATTTATAGTGTTTCATGTGTACAGCAAAATGATTCCGTTATACATATATGTATGTATGTATGTTCTTTTTTGATTCCTTTCCATTATAGGTTATTAAAATATATTGAATGTAGTTCCCAGTGCTAGTTATCTATATTGTATAATGTGGTATGTATATGTTAATCCCAAACCCCTAATTTCTCCCTCCCCCCAACCCTTTCCCTTTGGTAACTATAAGTTTTTCCTATGTCTGTGAGTCGGTTTTGTAAATAAGTTCATTTGTTTCAAATTTTTAGATTCTACATATAAGTGATATCATATGTTTGTCTTTGTTTGGCTTACTTCACTTAGTATGATAATTTCTAGGTCAAACCATGTTACTGCAAATGGTATTATTTCATTCTTTCTTATGGCTGAGTAGTGTTCCATTGTATGTATGTACCACATCTTCTTTTTTATGAATTTTATTACATTTATAGTTGTGCAGTGATCATCACAACACAGTTTTGTAGCATTTCCATCCCAAACCCCCAGCCCATCCCTCTATCCCCCAACCTGTCTCATTTGGAGACCCTAAGTTTTTCAAAGTCTCTGAGTCAGTCAGTATCTGTTCTGCAAAGAAGTTCATTGTGTCCTTTTTTATATTCCACATGCAAGTGATAGCATATGATGTTGGTGTCTAGCTGTCTGACTAACTTCACTTAGCATGATAATTTCTAGGTCCATCCATGTTGCTGCAAATGCCGGGTACCACATTTTCTTTATCCATTCATCTGTTGATGGAAGTTTAGTTGCTCCCATATCTTGGCTGTTATAAGTAGTACTGCCACGAATGTTGGAGTGCATGTATCTTTTCAAATTAGAGTTTTTGTCTTTTCCAGATATACCCAGGAGTGGGATTGCTGAATCATATGGTTAGTCTTTTTTTAGGTTTTTAGGGAAATACCATACTGTTTTCCATAGTGGCTACACCAATTTACTTTCCCACCAACAATGTTGAAGGATTCCCTTTTCTCCACACACTCTGCAGGATTTATCGTCTGCAGACTTTTTGATGATAGTCATTCTGACTGTTGTGAGGCGATGCCTTGTTGTAGTTTTGATTTACGTTTCTCCAGTGATTAGTGATGTTGTCCATCTTTTCACGTGTCTGTTGGCCATCTCTCTGTCTTCTTTGGATTGAGTTTGTTTTTGATATTGAGCTGTATAAACTGTTTGTATATTTTGGAAATTACATCACATCATTGTATTGTTTGCATCGTTTGCAAATATTTCCTCCTATCTCGTACGTTCGTTCGTTGTCTTTTCATTTTGTTTGTGGTTTCCTTTGCTGTGCTAAAGCTTTTAAGTTTAATTAGGTCCCATTTGTTTATTTTCGCTTTTGTTTCCATTACTTTAGGAGACGGATTAAAAAAAATATTGCTGCAATTTATGCTAAAGTGTGTTCTGTTGACACTTTCCTCTAGGAGTTTTATAGTATTGGGTCTTACATTTAGGTCTTTAATCCATTTTGAGTTTATTTTTGTGTATGGCAGTTAGAGGATGTTCTAATTGCATTCTTTTACATGTAGCTCTCCAGTTTTCCCAGCACCACTTATTGAAGAGACTGTCTTTTCTCCATTGCATGTTCTTGCCACTTTTGTCATAGATTAATTGACCATTAGTGTGTGGGTGTGTTTCTGGGCTCTATCCTGTTCCATTGACCTGTGTGTTTGTTTTTGTGCTTGTATCTTACTGCTTTCATTACTATAGCTTTTTACAGAACACTTTTAAAATTTCTGCCCCACTCAACATTAGTAGCTTAGGGTTTCCTTGGTAAATGAACCATAGCAGTATGTACACACACACACACGCACACACACACACACACACACACGGTATATATTACTTCCACACATAAAAGAGAACCATAAGTATTATGCTTTTTTCTTTGTGGTAGGTGGGACAAGGTGCGGTGACTTGGTTCTTGCTGTAAGGGAAAAATCCATCCCCCCTACTTCACTCCACTCCTCTGACCCCTTGGAAGCTTCAATATTGCAGGCCCACTTAAACTTTCATGGGGGATTATCTTCTGACCTCTGTCACATAGATGTCTTACCTAGGCATCTAGGGTGCTTGATACAACCTGCTCACAAGACTGGATCATCAGTGAATGAACCAGGATGATGTTCTGTGAGATTGTGAGATACCAAGATGATCACAGTTCTTTCAGTCTCTTTTGGATACACACACACACACACACACACACACACACACACACGTGCCGCATATATCTGTATGTGTATATATAGCCCTGGGGTAAGGAGTGGGGTAAAGGTGGGTTTGGCCCTGCCAGGTATTACCAATGGAACTGCAGCTGTGATTGTTACTATCATCCATTATCATCATCTCATTATGTCTGCAATAATCTATGGTCATTCTTCATGACCCACCTGACCTTTGCTCTTAGCCACAAGTGTGTGCCATCAGGGATGTGACAGGATTCACCAGCTTTTGTGTCTCAGTCTTTGATGGGAGCACTAGTATCTGCAATCCCTCTAGAGGTACAGTTTGCTTTTGCTTTACTCTCTTGATGAAGTGAGTTTTGGAGGCTAGTTCTTGGGATTTCCACTTGATTTTCCCTATGGAAGCAGCCTTCCCTTCACAGACTGGGAACTAATGAAGGGCTTTTGGTAGTTACTCTGTATACTTATTAGCACTGTACAATACATCTGGATCTAGGGATAAAGCTACCAAGTGGGTACATGGTCCCATTGGTCCTACTGTTCAGAGGAATCAGGCCACACCTCTAATACTGACCTTGTAAGGCCCTAGTCTAACTAGAGTTCCACAGTGACATTTTGGGTTTCTGAATGGTCTGTGCATGTTTAACTGGTAAAATATAAATGAGTTCTATGGATTGTACCAATTTCTTGACTTTGATATTGTGCTAAAGTTCTGTGAGATGTTACTATTGGGTGAATGGGAGGGTATTGGAACTTGTACATTTCTCTGTAATCTTACATGAATCTATAATAACTTCAAATAAAAATGAAAAAGATAGTTGTAAAAGTGCTTGCTTTGCTGGATTGTTGAAAAGATTAGAAGAAAATGGATCTAGTATGATATTGAGGCACAGACTAGTTTTTTTTTCCTTTCCTTTTTATGGGTTCACCTGTGGCATAGGGAAGTTTAACTAGGGGTTAAATAGGAGTTGCATCTGTCAGCCTACGCCACAGTCACAGCAACACTGGATCCAAGCTGCCTCTGCGACCTACGCTGCAGCTTGTGGCAGTGCTGGATCCTTTACCCACTGATTGAGGCCATGGATTGAACCTGCATCCTCATGGACACTATGTTGGGTTCTTAATCCGCTGAGCCACAACAGGAACTCCCAAGCGTAGGTTTTTAATAAATTATAGGTACACAAACGTGGACATACATACATACCTGCATCTGTGACATTCCTAGACTCCCTCCAGTGAGATGAGAGCTTTGAGCCATTTGTCCATCAGACGTAATATGTGTACCTCACTCTGTATTCTTGTTTCCCCTTTGACCCTGCGCACCACGAATAAAACAGCTGTTGAGGGTGAAACTCACAACCTTGGTCTCTAACCAAATGAGCTACCTGGTCATCGTCGTGCATACAGATATGAGGGGATCTACTCCATAGCACCTGGAATGTGTGAGTCCCATTGCAGCAGCCCCATCCGTGTGGTAGAAGGTGGTGACGATGGTGGTGAGAGTGGAAAGAGTAGATTGAGAAGTAGAGACGAGGAAGCTGAGAAGAAGACTAAGGAAGGGATTTGGAGACTCGACCCTGAGTGAGACATCAACGAACTGTGGCCCTGGTCCACCCACAGACAGGTCTGTCATGAAGGACAGGCCGATACTCATCTTTTGATTAACACTTAGGAACTTGGGCACAATGTCTAAATACATAATCAAAGTTAATCTTGCTGCCATTATCTTAATTCATTATAGTGATTTTCTGGTTGCTTTTATGGATCATTGTAAAACTAGTTTTGAATGAGATATGTCTTTTCACTTTTTCTATCTTAATTTTTAAGAGTGCCTATATTCTTCAGTTGCTAAGTAACACGCCTATAATGTGTTATCAGAGTGCTTCTATCTGAATAATTTCTGTAATCACTTAGGAGATTGCTTTAATAGTACATCATCTTAAATGGTAAGAAATGACTAATTCTAGGCTGTTTGGAGAAAGGTGACAAGTATTTCCTCAAAGGCAGGAGGTTCATCAGCCAAGGAACAATAAAGGCAGAGCACATGATATATGCCTTGTTCACTGCGGCTCTCCTTTGTGATTTTACCACTGCCTTCAGTGTCTCCAGATGGAACTTGTGCTCACTAGGAACTTTCGCAAGTTTCAGAGAGCCAGGGGATCCAGAAGGGGAGGTTTTTAAAAAAGGAATATTTTGCTCTAGTGACTTGCAAAATTGCATTTATCATAAATGAAGCATGATACAAAGTAAGGCAGTGCTGCTCTAGTTGTATCGGGGCAGAAACATGAGCAGAGCTGAAATATGGAAATACCATAACTGTCCTAACCAAAGGAACCCTTGGTTGGAGGCTCATTATTGTGGCTGCAGATAACCCTCTCTGATGTCTTATCTTTCTCTGCCTTGTCCATGAGGATCCTGGAACAGGTGGCCAGGAGCTCAGAAACCTGTTCCTCTGAGGTGGAGACAAACAGGACAGACACTGTGAATCTGAGCCCCCAAACATAGGCCAGGTCTGTGTAGTTGCAATGGGCAGACCCTCCCTTGGCCCCGACCATCTCACAGAGGCCACGGTGCAGGTCAGTGTGTATAAGCTGAACGAGACACCTTCAGGTCGCTCCTGTTCAGAAGGAATGCCCCCCCCCCCAACCTTTCCTTCCCTTCTGTTGACCACTTTCCTTCCTTCACCACCAGACTTTTAGGAAGACCCATGTTCTTTCACTGTCTACACTCTCACCCCTCATTTTCTCTTCATCTCATCGCACTCTGGGTCTCAGCCCCCCTTCCCAAATAATCACTAGACTGTCTTCCTAGGGTCACTTGTGATGCCCTAAATGCCAGATCCTCTGTCCCATTCTCAACTCTCAAGCTGAGGGGATAGGCCTGTATGTTTGACATGGAACATAACCTCCTCCTTGAAGTTTACTTCTCCAGAGCCTCCTCTGTCTGGGTCTGTCTGTCTGTCAACCCTGTCTCAATTCTTATCCTGTTTCTCTCCCTGCACTGTCTCCCCTTCACTGGCTCCTCTTTTTCTTTCCACCCTGTTGTTGTCCTAGAGGACTCATTCCGTAGTCCTCCCTTTTACCTCTTTCCCGGCCAACTTGTCCCCCTCCGTCTCACCAAATCCAGAACCATCTTATCCATCCAACTTTGTGCCAGGTGCTGTGCTGGTGCTGGAGGTACAGAGACAGATGAGACACAATCCCTGACTGTATTGGACACACCAGAGTCTAGAGGGAGCAACAGATGGCTAACTGAGAGTGTTCTGGGTTTGGCCAGGGCATGATGGGGGCAAGAATCATTTCTTCATGATGGGGAGGAACAGGCAGGTCAGCATCCCATGGGAGTACTTATTGTGTGTGATCATTAGACGTGAAGGGCCAAGTCAGGCTTTCCAGAAAAAAGTGTACATTCATGCGCATGTGTATTAAATCCACATGTGTGTTCCCAGAAGCCTTGAGCAGTGGAGGGACTGTGGAGAGAACCTGAATCTGTTCTAAGAAGGGGACCTTATCTTAGTGCCTCAAATGTAAGCCAGAAGATTGGCTGGGGGCAGCTGGCTTTGCCCGAACCTGCATATGCGTCACTTACTCTTCATTTTCTTCCTTTGAACTCTATGTTCAGGGTACCAAATTATTTTTATGCCTCCAAGGATGATTTTAAAAATATTTAGCAAAGATGTCAACACAGATTAGTCAGAATGAATGACCGAATGTGGTTCTGGAGGTCTCTTTCTTTCTTTTTTTTTTTTTTTGTCTTTTTTTAAGGGCTGCGCCCACTGCATGTGGAGGTTCCCAGGCCAGGAGTTGAATAGGAGCTATAGCCTCCGGCCTACGCCAGAGCCACAGCAACTTGGGAGCTGAGCCATGTCTGCGACCTACACCACAGCTCACGGCAATGCCAGATCCTTAACCCACTGAGCAGGGCCAGGGATCAAACCTATGTCCTCATGGATTCTAGTCAGATTCATTTCCACTGAGCCATGACGGGAACTCCCAGAGGTCTCTTTCTGTGCTCCTTTAGTTCTTGATCAAAGAACCATGAATGTGTGTGTGGGGGGCGGGGGGCGGGGGTGGTAGGTGTCCTGAGGGACATCTAAAGAAACAACCCCTAAATCTTAGTGGGTTATTATGCAAAGGTTAATTTCTTGTGTATATGGCTTGTCTGTGGCAGGTCCTCTGGTAGCTCTGCTCCTTGCCTCCTCCCTCTGGGATCCAGGCTCATGGAGTGACCATCCCAGGAAATGAGTGGTCCCAGTGGCAGAGGGAAAAAGGAGAAAATGGCAAAGTGTGTATTGACTCTTAAAGTTCATTCCAGAAGCTTATGATGTGTCACTTCTGCTTGCATTTCATTAGCCAAAGTCAGCCTCATTTCATTGGCCAAAGCAAGCCTCCTTTGATTTTCTTCAAATGAAAGACAACTTTGTAGGTTAACACAGCTGCTCATTCCAGGCCCCTGTGCTAAGCTGGGATGGGGAATGGGTGGGAGGAACGACGGGAGATAACTAATGTCCTTACTCTGGAGGGGATCACACTCTGGTCAGAAACTAGGTTCATAAACACATATAATACAGTAGGTCCTGAAGGAGGAGTGGGCTTTAATGGCCTGGGAAGAGGGGGCTTTTTCTGCAAACTCTATGAATGGTTTAAGTTCACTGCCAGTCTTTCAAGTTGATAGAACTCAGGCTTGCAACTGGCGAATGTCTGTATCCAACATGTATTTTTACATTTTACAGTTATCAAGCTTAGCCGGAATTATTTGTTAAAATATTCTATGTCCAGGGCTTCCTGTCGTGGCGCAGTGGTTAACGAATCCGACTAGGAACCATGAGGTTGTGGGTTCGATCCCTGGCCTTGGTCAGTGGGTTAAGGATCCGGTGTTGCCGTGAGCTGTGGTGTAGGTCGCAGACGCGGCTCGGATCCCGCATTGCTGTGCCTCTGGTGTAGGCCGGTGGCTACAGCTTCGATTCGACCCCTAGCCTGGGAACCTCCATATGCCGAGGGAGCGGCTCTAGAAAAGGCAAAAAGACAAAAAAAAAAAAAAAAATTCTGTGTCCATCTCCTAGCCTCCAACTGGAGAGCAAGGATTTTCTGTTAGACAGAAATTAGTCTTATTTGTCTGTCAGTGTTAAGCTTTTAGGTGGCACAAAATGAATAAGAGAGGATGAAGGAATGAATGAATGGTCAACCTAATATTAAGTAAACTCTTTTTTTTTCTGAATTTTTATTTTTATTTTTTTTACAGAATAAAATGCACATATTTAAACAGTTACATTCACACAGATTATTATATCATGAGTCTTAAGAAAGAGATAAAGTGACTCTGGAGAAATGGAATGGAAAATATGCTGAGACAAATAGGAAATTTATTCTATATCCCTTTTTGTATGGCTTTCATCTTTACTATTTAGTATTATCTATTACATTTCAATTACTCTTTAAAAATTAGCAATATTAAAATTGTGTATATTATGCAACTAAAATTTATAAGGAAGAAAGCCTTATATACCATTAAGTATTTTATATAGCATAATAAAAAGAATAGCTTAACTGGTAAGAATAACAAAAATAATACACCCTCTGAAAATAAGTAAAATGTAAAATGCGTAAATTGGTTAAAAAACTGTGTAACTGTGTAAGTATGTCCTCACAATTTGTTACATCTTATTGATTCTTCAATATAGGCATTACACCATTCTAGGTGATGTGATAAAAAAGACATTATAGACCTTACATTGTACCATGGTGAGAAGTGGTTATTAATAATACAATTGTAGAACTGTATTATTTAATTGTACAGTGGCATTATTTAATTATAATTATCATAAGTTCTTTGATGGAGAGGAAATCAGAATCAGATGCAAGAAGACTTCAGCATTCCAAGAATGATGTCAAATGACCCCCTTCATGGTGGATTATGCACTTATTTACTATGAGATGTATTTCTTCTCCAGAGATTCCTTGTTTGTGTATCAACTGTAGATTTTTGGTTGGCAGTTATTCTGAAGTTTTGATATGAGTCTATATGTATATGAGATTGTTTTAAGTTGTTGTTCTCTTAATTGCAAGTTCACCTCCGGTGTCCTGCATTTGTACCCACCTCTTCTCATGATTTCTGATTTTGGTGGTATAATTGTGCATGGATGATTTTGTATCTTTACTGTATATGTACCTTTACTGGTGAGCCTTGTCATTTGGGGAATTTTTGTTTCCTGTTGCTGTCTTGTCTTTTCTGCCTAGAGAAGTTCCTTTAGTATTTGTGGTAAGGCTGGTTTAGTGTTGCTGAATTCTCTCAGCTTTTGCTTATCTGGGAAGCTTTTGATTTCTCCTTCAAATCTGAACGAGAGCCTTGCTGGGTAGAGTAATCTTGGTTGGAGGTTTTTTCCTTTCATCACGTTGAGTATACCCTGCCACTCCCTTCTGGCCTGCAGAGTTTCTGCTGAAAAATCTGCCGATAACCTTACTGGGGGTCCCTTGTATGTAACTTGTTTCTTTTCCCTAGCTGCTTTCAAGATTTTCTCTTTGTTTTTAATTTTGGTCAGTTTGATTAATGTGTGTCTCGGGGTGTTCCTCCTTGGGTTTATTTTATAGGGTACTCGTGGTGCTTCCTGGATGTGAGCGAGTGGTTCCTTTCCCATGTTAGGGAAGTTTGGGGCTATTATCTCTTGGAATATGTTTTCTGTCCCCTTCTCTCTCTCTTCTCCTTCTGGCACCCCTGTAATACGGATGTTGTTGCGTTTCACGTTGTCCCAGAGTTCTCTGAGACTCTCTTCATTTCTTTTCAATCTTTTTTCTCTTTTCTGTTCCGCATCTGTAATTTCCACTAATCTGTCCTCCACCCCGCTTATTCGTTCTTCTGCCTCCTGTATTCTGCCGTTAGCTGCTTCTAGTGAATTTTTCATTTCAGTTATTGTATTTTGCATCTCTCTTCTTGTTTCAGTTTTATCTCTTGTATCTCTTTGCTCAGTGTTTCCTGTAAGTTATCCATCTTTGCCTCCAGTTTATTTCCAATGTCTTGCATCATCTTCAGCATCAGCAATCTAAAGTCTTTTTTCCTGGAGGCTAAGAATCTCCTCATTGCTTAGCTGATTTTCTGGGGTTTTTCCTTTCTCCCTCATCTGAGTTATAGTTCTCTGTCTTTTCATTTTTACAGGTTTTTGGTGTGGTGACCTTTTTACAGATAAGAGAGCTGTAGCCTCTCTTACTTCTGGTGTCTGCCCCCCTTGTGGCTGAAGTCAGCAGTTGCTGTAGGCTTGCTGATGGGAGGGGCTGATGCCTGCCCACCTGTGGGTGGAGCTGATTCTAATCCCTCTGTGGGCGGGGCTTAGTCTCTGGATGGGATTAGAGGCGGCTGTGTGCCTGAGGGGTCTTTAGGCAGCCTGTTTCCTGAGGGGCGGGGCTGTGATCCCACCTGGGTTGTTGTTTGCCCTGGGGCTTCTCAGAGCCGATGGGTGGGGCCAGATTTTCCCAAAATGGCCCCCTCCAGAGAGAGGCAGCTGCTGAATAATCCCGAGAGCTTTGCCTGTTTTCCCAGGATGTCCTCCAAGAACCAGTCAGGGTTGGCCCAGATTCCTATGGAGACCTCGCTCTGCCCTGGGACCCGGTGCACGTGAAAGTCTGTGTGCGCCTTTTAAGAATGGGGTCTCGGTTTCCCCCAGTCCTGTGGAGCTCCCGTGCACAAGCCCCACTGGCCTTCAATGCCAGACGCTCTGGGGCTCTTTCTCCCAGTGCCAGATCCCCACATGTGAGGGTTTGATGTGGGGCTTAGAACTCTCACTCCTGTGGGTGAGTCTCTGTGAACCAGTTAGTTTTCAGTCTGTGGAGCTTCCCACCCGGGAGGTATGGGGTTGTTTATATCATGAAATCGCCCCTCCTACCTCTTGATGTGGCCTCCTCTTTTTCTTCTGGAGTAGGGTATCTTTTTTAAGGTTTCCGGTCCATTTGGGTAGAGATTGTTCAGCCTTTAGCTGTGAATTTTGTTGTTTTTAGGAGAGAAGTTGAGCTCCAGTCCTTCTGTTCCACCATCTTAATCCTCTCCCTAAGTAAACTCTTTTTAGCTTCTCATGTCTGGTCTTATCCAGGAGTCTCATCATTGACTTCAGCTCCAGGGTACCTGTGCCCTGGTTGGACATCTGTTTCACTGACTGCTGACCTTCCCTCTGCTTCTGTTGTTGGCATGTGGGGTCTAGCCAAATGGCAACACTGACCCACCTTATTGCAGCTTTGTCTGTGTTCTAGAGTTTCTGCACCTCCTGTGCTGTCTTGTTTTTCTCTCAATTGAGGCCTGATTCACACTGTGGAGTTTATTCTAAGAAGCATATGGCAGCTGGAAAAATCTATGCAACCTTTTTTTTTTTGGTGGTGTTGTTTTTACTGAGTTGAATAGTGTCTTGCCAAAATTCAGGTTCACTCAGGACCTCAGAATGTGACCTTTTAGCAAATAGGGCCTTCAGAGATATAATTAGTTAAATTAAGATGAGGTTGGAGTTCCCTTCATGGCTCAGCAGTTAATGAACCCAGCTAGAATCCATGAGGATGTGAGTTCGATCTCAGGCCTTGCTCAGTGGGTTAAAGATCCGGCATTGTGGTGAGCTGTGGTGTAGGTCACAGGCGAAGCTCAGATCCCGAGTTGCTGTGGTTGCAGCATAGGCCCACAGCTGTAGCTACGATTTGACCCGTAGCCTGGGAACGTTCATATGCTGTAGGTGTGGTCCTAAAAAAAAAAAAAAAAGCTCAAATGAATGAATAAATAAATAAAGACAAGGTCATGCTGACTTAGGGTGAGCGCTAATCCATTGACTTGTGTCCTTAGAAGAAGAAAAAGCATAGGCACAGAGACACACACAGAGAAGGCTGTGTGATGACAGAGGCAGACACTGCAGTGATGCATCTGCAGGACCAGGCTTGCCCTCAATTGCCTGCCACCCCCAGGAACCAGGAGGAGGCAAGGAGGGGTCCTCCCCTGGAGCTTTCAGGGAGATTATGGCCCGGCCAACACCTTGATTCTGGACTTCTATCTTCCAGAACTGTGAGAGAATAAATTCCTGTTGTTTCAAGCCATGCTTGTTGCAGTAATCTGCTAAGACTTTACTTGGCACTAGTAAATGGTAAGGGAGCTTCTCTTCCCAGGGTTCTTCATGGTTCTGCACTTAGGTGCTCCAGTCTCCTTTCTTCTGGAAACAGAGTGAAGCACACTGAGAATCTTCCTCCATGGCTCTCGTCCAAACATCCATCCCCTGCTGGCTGAGCTTGCTCATGATGGCAACACCTCGTTGTGCTCAGGGTGCTTCAGGTCAGGCTGGAGCCAAGGAGAGACAATAAAGGAATCTCCTCCATTGGTCTCTAGAGGAGAAGCCAGGGCATAAAGGGTTAAATGGGAATTTTTTTTCTTCCAACCCTACTCTCTGGGGCCCACGTAGGTGATCCATGAAACGGTCAGGGATATTAAAATACATGATCTTCTCCAACAAGCTTGGTGGTTCTTACAGCTCACCTTTCCACTCCATCATGCCCACCCCCGCTCACCCTACAACAGCTCCTCAAATACAGAACTGGATCATTCTCTCCATAGTGGTAGTAGCTCACATTTGTTCCTGTGCCATGCAGTCTATTTAATGATTTGTATAACTCATTTAATCTTCTCAATAGTCTTATAAGGTAATACTATTATCCTCATTTTATAGATTAGAAAATCAAGACACAGAGAGATTAAGTAACTTGTTCAAGATCACACAGCTAGCAAGTGGCAGAGGTAGGATTTGAACCTATACAGTGGAATTCTAAAGCCTGTGCTCTTACGCACTGCTCAGATCCTAACAAGCACCGTTCAGTCCAGTTCAATACACTCAATTCCATTGAGTTACCATAAAAAATTTCCAACATATGTCTACTTTTAACCTACAAAAGGGCAATTTCGTATGGTTCAAACTAATCTGTGCCAAGCATACTGGATTAAGTGCTGGATGTTATCAATGCAGGATGCCTGGGACCATGTAGTTCATTTTCTCCCTTTAGGCATCATGCACAGCACCTTTATTATACATTATGTATCATATGATGAGAATTAGTTTTGGAGTAAGACAGACTTTGATATGAATCTAAGCTCTTCCACTTATTATGTACTTTTATATACAAATTATTTCTCTTTTTTGAACTTTAAAGTTCAATTTCCTTGTCTATAAAAGGGAGGATTGTAATGCTTATATTCCAAGGTAGTTGTAAGGATAAAGTGAAATAATATATTAAAAGTGCCTGAAACATCAGTAAATATTATTGATGGGAAAAAAGGATACTCTGTACCTAGCATTCGGTAACTTACACTCAAGAGGAGGGAACAGGGCCATCTGCAAATAATTCTTCCGCAGTGTAGACCAGTAAGCTCTAAATCAGCTGTGGACATGGGCTGACCAGAGGGTGGCCCTTTAGAAATTAAATCTTGCTCTTATCTTACTTAAGTTTCTAGCTGCTTTTGGTATGTGCATGGGCAGACAAATGCACTGATACAGATCTCCCAAGAAGAATCAGTGGAGGCCTTCGTGTAGGGTGAGTGTCCCTTCATCCTGGGAGAAGTGTGTCACACAAGCCTCTGCTTTCTGAGTGGCCGAGCCAAGGCCTCCTCACCTTTTGGTATGACCAGGAGCCGGAGGGGAAGAAATGATCACCCAGCACCAGCACCACTAAGAGCCGTTTTGCTAAAACTATGGATAAACCTAGAATTTATACCGAAAGAAAGGCAGGCTGAGGAAGAGGGGAGGGGCAGAGATGGGTGACCTGGTAGGCCCCAAACTGTATTTTTTTTTTTTAATGTTTTTAGGGCCGCACCCACGGCATATGGAAGTTCCCAGGCTAGGGGTCGAATCGGAGCTACAGCTGCCAGCCTACACCACAGTCGCAGTAACACAGGATCCAAGCCAAGTCTGCGATCTACGCCACAGCTCACAGCAATGCCAGATCCCTAACCCACTGAGTGGATCGAACCATGTCCTCATGGATACTAGTTGGGTTCATGACTGCTGAGCTACGATAGGAACTCCCCAAACCTTTTTTCATTTCAATTATGTTATAAAAATCACTATTAAGTTAGATTTGCTCTCAAAATTATCCTCAGAAAAGAGCACAAAGATTCCTAAAATATAGGACATATATTAAATTATTTTGTTTTTGAAAAATAGCCTTTTTTTTTTTTTTTTCCCCCTGAGAAAGACCATCAGCTTGAAAGGACCTCTAGTTTTAGATACACATATGAGTCATCTGACAGAACAGGAGAGACAGACTAAGATTTTAAACTAAAATTTACCAGTGATTCTGGGAGGAATGACTTCAATATTGCTTTAAGTAAGCCCTATAAGGACCACCCACAGAGTGATGTGGGATGTGGTTACACTGAAGATCAAGAATATACGTATGGGAATTCCTGTCGAGGTGTAGCAGAAAGGAATCCGACTAGGAACCGAGAGGTTTTGGGTTCGATGCCTGGCCTCGCTCAGTGGGTTAAGGATCTGGCGTTGCCATGAGGTGTGGTGTAGGTTGCAGATGTGGCTTGGATCCTGCGTTGCTGTGGCTGTGGTGTAGGCCAGCAGCTGTAGCTCTGATTCAACCCCCTAGCCTGGGAACCTCCATATGCCATGGGTGAGACCCTGAAAAGGCAAAAAAAAAAAAAAGTATGTATGTGTGTGTGTATATATATATATATATATATATATATATATATATATAACCAGGTCACTTTGCTGTACAGCAGAAATTGATACAACATCATAAATCAACTCTACTTTAATTAAAAAAATCTAAGAAAAAAGAATATAAAAATTATGCACTGTATTAGTTTTTCATGACTGCTATGACAAATTATCATAAGCTGAGTGGCTTGAAACAACACAGATTTATTATCTCACAGCTCTGGAGGTTAGGAGTCTGAGAAGAGTCTCACTCAACTAAATTGAGGTGTGGCTGGACTACGTTCCCTCTGGAGGCTGTGTGGGAAAATCTCTTTTCTTGCCTTTTCTAGCTTCTAGAGGCAGCTCACTTTCCTTTGCTCACAGGGTCATTCTCACATTGACCCTGACCTACTCCCCTGCCTTCTCATACATTTAAGGACCCTTATGATTACACTGGGTGCACCTGGATGATCCAGGATAGTCTGATTTTAAGATCATCTCATTAGCAATCTTAATCCTTTTTGCAACCTCAGTTTCTCTTTGCCATGTAACCCAGCATATTCACAGGTTCTGGGGATTAGGATGGGGGCATTTGGGCAGGGCATTATTTTCCCTACCTTATGTACCTAGAGAATACCCTGCAACAAACAACCCCACTCACCTCCCCAAAAATCCCATCTCTCCTAGCATGATGTGAATGGCTAATTGAGGCTTGGGATAAATTTCTTGTAACATCATGCTGCAAAGTGCTGTGTGTCAAACAACACACATTATCAGTAAAGATTATCAACTTGGAAAATTACTCAAAAGTGACTTGTTAGATGCTAACTGTGATGATCAAGACATGGAAAAGTTTGAATAAACGTGTTTTATAAATAAAAGGTTAAAAAGCTATATTTTAAAAGTATGTGTATAAATAATGCATTAAATATTTAACCAGACATTCTACTATTTCTGCTACATCCTTAAGGGTTATGCTTCTGAGTTGTCAAAACATTTTTTTTAGATGTTTTAGGACCCTCTGATATTAGAGTTACTTATGTCTGGGCATATATGATGAACATCATAAAATTAATATATGCTCAAAATAAAAATTCAAAAGGTCAGGAGGCTAGATGGTAAAAAATAAAGTGTGTTTTTGGTGTCCTGAGCCCATTCCAGTTTTATCCAGAAGTAACTGCTATGAAGAGTTTCTTTTGAATCCTTCCAGAAATGTTCTTTCCAACGTCATCTGTCTTGTTACGTCATGTTAGACTCTTCCCTTGCTCCCTATGCTCCAACTGCACTGCCTGCTTTTTGTTCTTCCAAAACTTCTGGCTCTTTCCTGGAGCCCCAGGGCCTTTGTACCTTCTGTTTCTTTTTAAAACAATTTTTTATTATGTTTTTATTTTTTCTATTATAGTTGATTGACATGTCCTGTCAATTTCTGCTGTACAGCAAAGTGCACTCGTCATACATATATATATAATATTATATGTATGTATGTATATATGTACACACACACATATATATGAATAGCAAAGTGACCTGGTCATACATACACACACACATATATGTATTTGTGTGTGTGTGTGTATATGTATATACATTCTTTTTCTCACATTATCCTCCATCATGCTCCATCATAAGTGACTAGGTATAGTTCCCTGTGCTGTACAGCAGGATCTCATTGCTTATCCACTCCAAATACAGTAGTTTGTATCTATTAACCCCAGATTCCCAGTCCATCCATCTCTCTCCCCCTCCCCCTTGGCAACCACAAGTCTTTTCTCTATATCCATGCATTTGTTTCTGTTCTGTAGATATATTAATTTGTGCCATATTTCAGATTCCATATATAAGGTAAATCATATGGTATTTGTCTTTATCTTTCGACTTACTTCACTTAGTATGAGAATCTCTGGTTCCATTCGTGTTGCTGCAATTATTTTGTTCTTTTTTATGGCGGAATAGCATTCCATTGTGTATATGAACCCCATCTTCTTAATCCATTCATCTGTCAATGGACATTTAGGTTGTTTCCATGCCTTGGCTATTGTGAATAGTGCTTCAGTGAACATACAGGTGCATGTATCTTTTTCAAGTCAAGTTGTGTCTGAATATATGCCCAAGAGTGGGATTTCTGGGTCATATGGTAGTTCTATATTTAGTTTTCTGAGGAACCTCCATACTGTTTTCCATAGTTGTTGTTCCAATTTATATTCCCACCAACAGTGCACAACCCTTTTCTTCACACCTTCTCCAGCATTTGTTATTGGTACACTTATAAATGATAGCCATTCTGACCTGTGTGAGGTGTCATCTCACTGTTGTTTTGATTTGCATACACACAGATGTTGAGTAATCAGTGATGTTGAGCATTTTTTCATGTGCTTGTTGGCCATTTGTATGTCTTCTTTGGGGAAATGTCTATTTAGGTCTTCTGCCCATTTTTCAGTTGAGTTGCTTAATGCTGTGTTGTATGAGCTGTTTATATATTTTGGAGATTAAGCCCTTGTCAGTTGCATTGTTTGCAACTATTTTCTCCCATTATGTAGTTGTCTTTTTTTTTTTAAGGTTTTCTTTCTGTGCAAATCTTGTAAGTTTAAGTCCTATTGGTTTATTTTTGTTTTTATTTCTGTACTAGCAATGTTCTAGTTCTCATAAAACATAGAATGTTACATAGTAACAGAATGTTAGCAGCTGAAATGTGCATCTCTTTATTTGCTGTTCTTGCCATGTGTCCTGTATGATAAAAATTTCATCAGAAAAGCCTTTTTCAGTCTCTCTCAACACTCCCCCTCTTTGAGCCTCCAGGAGCTACCCAAGAACAGCACCAGCCCTCAGAAGAAACTAGTGATAGATTTTACTGACATATTTGCTGAAAAGACTATCTCATAAAATCTCTCTCTTTTTTTTTCTTTTTTAGGGCCACTATGCCTGTGGCATATGGAAGTTCCCAGGCTAGAAGTCCAATTGGAGCTGCAGCTGCAGGCCTACACCACAGCCACAACAACATCAGATCTGAGCCAAGTCTTTGACCTATGCCGCAGCTCACGGAAATGCCGGATCCTTAACTCACCTAGTGGCGCCAGGTGTCAAATCCAAATATTCATGGATACTAGTAAGGTGGGTTCATTATTGCTGAGCCACAACAGGAACTCCCAAAATCTCTTGACTACTTGTAGACTTTGTCCTGCTTTCTCCACAGCAGAGTAAAAGAAATATAATGGGTACAGTTCGGGTTGGGAGCTCCTGATGCTAGAAACACTCAAGCACCATCATTGTTCTTCAGGCTATGTTGTTACACTTTATAGAGTCAGTACGTTTTTACGTGGGTGACACTCCAAGGCTCTGATCACCTGGTCAACCATGTGAAAAGTGAGCATTGAGGCTCTTTGCCTCGTTGCATGTCCCCACTGATGGTGAAGAGCCAAAGGCTCAGAGAGGGTATGCGAAGTGCTCAAGAATTCAGAGCCAGTAACAGAAGGAGCCGGAGTTAGAATCCAGGTCTTCTGATCCCGATAGAGAACTTTTTCAGGACAGACCCGCTGTCTCTCCTCCTTTTAGTTGAGCAGCCAGCCTCCTTTCAGATGGAGTCCCAGGCAGTTGTCGTCAGGGCCATCCCATACCATCAAAGGGAAGTGGGACAGAGAAATTGCCAGATGTGTCCCTGGGGCATGTGGTCCCCTCATGGCCGAGTCGCTGGGTAGAGGCAGGCCTGAGTGTTGGGCCTGTGGTCAGAGCCCAGGAAACCTTGCTTCCTTTGGTGGCTGTGGATATGGGGTTATGGTCAGAAAAACTGAACATAATCAAGAGGAAAGGAGTGAACTGAAACAGAATTGTCAATTCAGCTGATGGGTAGCACTCACTAGGAATTCAGGAGGTTTCACTTGAGATGCCAAATGAAGTGTGAGGCCCTCACTCAAGGTCTGCCTCAGTAAATTTTCACTGTTTCTGTTAAAAACACACACACACGCACAACTAACATATTCATTAGAGAAGAGACTTTAAAAGTTGCAGTGAGGGAGTTCCCGTCGTGGCGCAGTGGTTAACGAATCCGACTAGGAACCATGAGGTTGCGGGTTCGGTCCCTGCCCTTGCTCAGTGGCTTACCGATCCGGCGTTGCCATGAGCTGTGGTGTAGGTTGCAGATGCAGCTCGGATCCCGCGTTGCTGTGGCTCTGGCGTAGGCCGGTGGCTACAGCTCCAATTCAACCCCTGGCCTGGAAACCCCCATATGCCGAGGGAGCGGCCCAAGAAATAGCAAAAAGCCAAAAAAAAAAAAAAAAAGTTGCAGTGAAACAAAGGGAGAGCAGATAGCATTCAGAATCAGTTTGTTTTTATGAGGAAAGAACCTACAAGTCAAGCAAAAGGCGTCTTCCTCGTGACAGTTGTTCTCAGTTGAAATGTACAGTGAGGAGGGAATGCAGTGTGGGTTTAATCCAAAGCTTTAGCGATGCCTCTCAGCTTTGGGATGACGGCAAAGCCAGAGTGCTTTCAGACAAACAAGCGTGGAGTTTGAAAAGCCTCCTGTGGCCATTTGCAGTCAGGTACAGTTGTGCGAACTCCCCAGGCCTCTGGCTGGTTTTGTCGTGGGGTCACCAGGAGAACCGAAGCAGTTCCAAGCCTGGAAAGCGCTGGGCTTTGTGGTGACGCTTGTCCTTCGCATGCTTCCCTGCCCATCTGAGGAGGCAGAGCTGCTCCCCTGGGCACAGCAGTGCTCCTGGCCGCTGGGGCCTCGGATACAGTTTCTGAACACCTCACTTACGGCTGATCGTACACTGTCCCCACCTGCTCACCACCAAGGCTTGCCATGGTCACCCAACTGTGAACACAGACTTGAGAAATGATGGTGACAGAGGTGGTGGGAAGCTGTGCTAGTTTGTGTGGGCTGCTCTGCTGGAATATCATAGACTGAAAGGCTTATATACAGCAAACATTTACATCTCACAGTTCTGGAGACCGGAACGTCCAAGATGAAGGTGCTGGCAGGTGCTGGCAGGTGAGGACCTACTTCCTCGTTCACAGGCAGCCATCTCGTTGTGCCCTCGCATGTAGCAGAAGTGAGGAGGGACCTCTCTAGGGCCTCTTTTAGAAAATGAGATTTTATAAATCTTACTCACAGGGGCTCCACCCCATGACCTAGTCACCTCCCAAAGGACCCACCTCCAACTGCCATTGCATCGGGGCTTAGGTTTCAGCATATGCACTGGGGGAGACTCAATCATTCTGTCTAAGAAGGCAGGGAGAGAAGGACATGAGAGGGCGGCATGGCGTGTGGCTGCGGGGGAGGCGGCTGCAGTGAACGAAAAGGACTGTAGTACACATGGTTCCATAGTCGGCCTCAATTCTTCACTTTTCCTCGTACCCACCCTCAGTGCCATGTGACTGTGTAGCTCCTCCTAGTATATTTCCTCTTCCTTGACTTTGAGTTTGGCCATAGGACTAGCTTTGTTTTTTTTTTTTTTTTGCTTTTTAAGGCCACACTCGGGGCATATGGAGGTTCCCAGGCTAGGGATCTGATTGGAGCTACAACTGCTGGCCTACACCACAGCCACAGCAACGCTGGATCTGAGCTGCATCTGTGACATACACCACAGCTCATGGCCACACCGGATCCATAATCCACCGAGCAAGGCCAGGGATCGAACCTGCAACCTCATGGTTCCTAGTTAGATTTGTTTCTGCTGTACCACAAAGGGAACTCCCATAAGACTGACTTTGACAACAGAATGAGACAGTGTCCCTGTCCTGAACCTAGACCTTAGGAGGCCTTGCATGACTGTGCTGGCATTCTTGTGCCTCAGCCACTGCCACCAGGAGAACATTCTTCAGTGGCCAAGGAGGAGGCCCATGTGGAGCAGTCTAGATGGGCCCAGATATCCCATCACATAACTAGATCCACAGTTAGGTGAACAAATTCAGCTGAGTTGTAAGGACCATCCAACTGAACCCCACTGGATCAGCTGACCTCCAGACATAGCATAAATAGTAACAGATTGCTGTTTTAAAAAGTTTAGGAGGCTTATTACACATTAGTAGTTAACTAATATACCTACTTAGCTATAATCCCTTTCTTCCTTGTTACAGAATCCTGATTTTTCTTTTCCTCTCTCTCTCTTTCTTTCTTCCTTCTTTCCTTCCTTCCTTCCTTCTTTTGCCTTTTCTAGGGCTGCACCCGTGGCATATGGAGGTGCCCAGGCTAGGGGTCTAATTGGAGCTACAGCTGCCGGCCTGTGCCACATCCACAGCAATGCAAATTCTGAGCTGCGTCTACGACCTACACCACAGCTCACGGCAACGCCGGATCCTTAACCCACTGAGCAAGGCCAGGGATGGAACCTGAAACCTCATCGTTCCTGGTTGGATTCGTTAACCACTGAGCCATGACAGGAACTCCTAGAAAGCTGATCAGGTCACCTTTCTTACCATTTGCCATATACTTTCTTTCCCAGACTCCCTTGCAGCTAATGATGACCATATGACCTAGTTCTGGCCAAGGAGACATAACAGGCAATCTTATTTCTGGAAAGGATTTTTCTCCATGATAAAAATAAAGCCTTCGTCTGTCCATCCGCTTCTTCCCAGCTCAGGCACTGGTGACTATGAGATGGCTGGAACTGTGGAAATCATCTTGTCATCATGAGGTTGCAAGTTCAAGGACACTGAAGATGTCCAAACAGAAGGATGAGAAAAGCCTCTTTTTTTTTTCTTTTAAATCACATTGTTGAGCTACAGAACCCTGGGGCCGCCTACCTCCAGGCTCTCCCCAGGTAAACAATGATTATACCTTCATGGTCCCACCCTCTGTTGGGATTAGATTTGATGTTATGGTAGCCCAGTGCATTCTTGAGCCGGTGGGGGTATGATGAAGGTGGAAGAGAAGAGTGTGGGTGATACGTGAGGAAAGTGTGTGTTCACAGCATCACACGGAGAATTGTAGACCTTTCCCTAATTATCTGTGTAACTTTGAGTAATTCACTCACCACTTTGGGCAGCATTGCCCTCTCCTGAGAGGAGAAGACATTTAACTAAATGATCTCTAAGGTTTTTGCAATTCTGACATTCCCTCTGAACACACAGTCAAGTCTCTGCTGCCGCAGCTGGACACATAGTCACAGAGCATTTCCAAGAACTGTTCATTATGTCCAAGGAAAAGATTGAGAAAAGTTGTTCCATAGCAAATGCGTAGCTCTGGGCTTGTAAATTAGAAGTTTCTTTTTCATTTCTGAGTTCATGTCTAATAGAAGTCTTACCTGCTCTGGGGGATGTCCACCGAATGCTCATTAGGTGCCTCATTTATGAAAATGATTTGTAGGCAAGGAACAAATGCTTCCTTTTCAGGAGCAGGTGTTGTGGGATGACGAGAAACACACTGGCTAACGCCTTGTCATCCAGTTTCACAGAAATCTCTGGTATCCTGGGCAGCTTTGACACCATTCTGGGGAGTGAACTAAGGGGACACATCTTTTGAATAAATTAGTCTATTTATTCAGTTTCTGGTTCTGCAGAATAGAGCTTTGGCCAGATCCCAGAGCAGCATCAGCAAGGAGAAAAATGTCATCTTATTTTCTGCTTTAGCCAACAGCATTTTCCTGCCCAGACTCTGCAAAATGGACTTGTTAGCTTTGCAGGCTCCTCCAGCTGCCACTGTTTCTCCCTGGCCTTCTGGTTACACAAGTCCCTGGTTCAGTCAGTCAGATTTCTTCAGTTCTGTTTTTTACCCCCTCTGATCATTTTTCTTTAATTTCCCCTTTACCACAGTGATATCCAATAAGCTTTTTCCTTTTCCCCCATTTCCTCCCACCTTCCAGTATCTCTGTCACCCTGTCCTTTCTCCATCTCCTGCTCCATTCCAGAAGGCTTCTCTGAGTTTTGAGTACTGATGTTCCTAAAATCCAGGGAGAACTCTGGGATTCGTAACTGTCAGATGTTATCCCACAAAAGGATTTTCCCAGCTTTTACCTGCTGTTCGAAGAGAATTTCACAGCTACGTTTCTTCAGTTTTCCTTATGGTATTCTGCAGCATAATTTTTAGCTCTGTTTACACCATACTGGATCCAAGTGGAATTTGGGGAGAATTTCAAATTCTAGGTCCTAACCGGGTCAGAGCAGTGGAGACCACCTGAGGATGTGAATGTCATTCATTTATATACATGTTACCAACCTCCATTGCAGATGACTGTGAGATTCTAAAGCCCTGGGCAAGGATTGTAAGGGGAGATAAAGCACTTTATGCATCTCTGTATCATATGTGGAGCTTCCGTAGAGGAGGAGTGGGCAGGATTTATGAAGGAAAAAATTCCCACTGAGAGCAAGACAGGATTAAACATTGGGTTTCATCATTACTAATTCTAACCAGCTGAAGGAGAAACAAACACTGACCCCCTCCTGGACCCACATAAAGACTAGTTTCTGAACCATGGAGATGGATGTGTTTGAACTCACCAGATACACACCTTTAGATTAATTTCCAGAGTGCTGGCTTTCAAGCCTTATTAATCACGATGAACGCTGCTCTCTGGATTAAATATCCCTAACTTTCCCCTCTCAGCTGCGTATTCAGTGCATTTCTTAGCTTGTGTGTGCTTCTCTACTTGGCAGGTCAATAAACTGGGGTTTGTGGATTTTATTTATTTTGTAATTTTATAGCTCTGGTAGTCTTCGTTTTATTATTTTTCAGAATATGGGCTTAGAGGAGCCAACTAATGTTTAACATCTGACAGCAGCACATAAAAAATTCTGAACCATAAGAACAACTAAAAAACAACCAAACCAAACAACAACAAACCAATAACAGCAGCAGGAGCATAATAACAGCAAATCTCACTCATCAAACAGGGCCTTGCTAGGAAATAAGACCCACAGTAATTTCCCAGCTCAGGTAATTTCTAACTAGGAATTGGTTTCAACTGGACTAAGCCAGTTTCAACTGTGAAACTGCTCAAGTCTAGATTTGAATATTACTTCTGGATGTTTGTGTGGCCTCTTTGTTTGCTGTAAGATTCAAAGTTTAGCAGAGTGGTAAGGAACAAAAGGCATAATTTTAACAAAAATTACTTGCCTGCTTTCATTTACTCATCAATATTGCTGCAAAATTTGTTTAGGTGGGAATTGTATACCTTTGATTCTTGTATCAATACCTTGATTTTCTCAGAAGAATCCACAACATGAATTCCTTTTGTTTTGCAAGCTTACTTAAGAAACTCCGAAGATTTTCAGTTCTAAGTAGTGCTCTGTAGCACATCTTTCAAACTGCAGGTATTATTGAAGTCCTGTACATCATTCTTCCCTGAAACAAACATCTGGCACTCTCCCCATAAATATACTTCCCTCCTACATCGAGCTGCTATTGTGATTTGTTTTTTCCCCTCATGGCAGATTACTAATGGACTTCATATTTGTGAAGGGAATTGATTAAAAATGTAGCGGAATCTATTTGATGTCCTCCTTGTCATAGGATTAAAGTATTACAGCCCAATCAGGTTTCTGCCTCTGGCTGTCCCTGTCTTTTAGGACTTTTGGTCTGTAATATAAAGTCCATAATGCTTTGCTTGTCCTAAGTAAGATTGGGATCCAGTGTCTTTTATGGCGACCTTCCCAGATCCTCCCTTAGTCTGTTATCTTTAAGTAAATGTTTATTCAGTGCCTGTCACCCGGGGCTTTATCTTGGGCACGTATAAAATGATGTTGAGTGCGTTCCTTCTGCCTTCTGGGAGCTCAAGTTAAGCCATATTTCTCTCTCCCTTCCTCAAACACTTGTTAACATGCTGGAGAGTGAACATAAGAGGATCCTTTGATATTTCAACAGACAAGCCAGAGCAAGGGCCCCACCCAAGAGTGAGTAGCTAGTGGCATGTTTCCAGAATGTAGAAAGCAGGAGAATGTAAGCTGGGGGTTGGAAGGGGAAATAATAATTATTTCTCTTTCTTTTATAGAAATCTTCTCATAAGACATGGTTTTTTGGACAATGTACAGTTATAAATTTCTGAATAACAAACTATCCCAAAACTTAGTGGCTTCTTTTTTTTTAAAATTTTTTAAATTAAATTTAATTTTTTTTTAGGGCTGCAGGTGTGAGATATGGACGTTCTCAGGTTAGAGGTCAAGTCAAATCTGCTGGCCTACACCACAGCCACAGCAACACCAGATCTGAGCTGCATTTGTGACCTATACCTCAGCTCACAGCAACACCAGATCCTTAAGCCACAGTGTGGGGCCAGGGATCGAACCCACATCCTCATGGATACTAGTTGGGTTCATTTCTGTTGAGCCATATTGTTGGGAACTCCCCTAGTGGCTTTAAACAGAGATGATTTATTATCTTTCACAATTCTTAGGGCAATTTCTTATTCATATTTGTTCAGTTCTCTTACTTATCTTGTAACAAGAGTTGCAAAAGTTTGGGAGTTCCCTTGTGGCACCCTGGGTTAAGGATCTGACATTGCCACTGCAGTGGCTTGGGTCACTGCTGTGGCACAGGTTCAACTCCTGGCTCAGGAACTTCCACATGCAGCAGGCATGGTGGAAAAAAAAAAAGGGAGTTCCCCTTGTGGCTCAGTGGTTAACAAACCCGACTAGTATCCATGAAGATGTGGGTTCGATCCCTGGCCTTGTTCAGTAAGTTAAGGATCTGGCATTATCCTGAGCTGTGGTGTAGTTTGGTTGCAGACTTGTCTCAGGTCCCGCATTGCTGTGGCTGTGGCCGTAGGCCTGCAGCTACAGCTCTGATTCAACCCCTAGCCTGTGAACTTCCATATGCCACTGGTGTGGCCCTAAAAAAACAAAAAACAAACAAACAAAAAAGTTGGAAGAGAGTGAGATTGGAGAGCCTGAGATGGCCTCACTCACTGTCAGCAGTTGATGCTGACTGCAGGCTGGGATGGCTTTATTTCCTTTCGCAGGACCTCTTCTCCTCCAATAGATTAGAAAGGGCTAATTTACAGCAAGGTACTCCCAGGGTCTCAAAGTCTAAGCTCCGGAACTTCTACAATGCCACATTCTACTGGTCTGAGCAGATCGCAAGAACATTCCAGATTCCAGGGGTGGAGAAATAGATTCCACCTTTCAATGGAGAACCAAAGGGATATATATCCAAGGAGACATGACTCATTGGGAATTATTATTGTAACAACCTATCACAGCAGAAGTAGATCTGCCGAGTGGGGAGAAGGGTGGAACTGGGAGGGAGGAGAAGGATAACCGAAGAAGTGAAGATGCAGATTTCCTTGGAATTTTTGTTCTTACCTTCAGTTAGGGATTCTGTATGCCAGCAAAGGGTACACTGTCTCTAGTTGTTTGTTTCTGAGGATACAGATTCATAGGTATGTAATAATGAAGGGAAAATGATGGATGCCTGCAATTTTTATTGAAGTTCGGCATTTAGGGGATAATATATAAAATAGCAGAAAATACTAGTATACCAGAGATGAAGGGAAACAGAAGACTTTATCAGGAAATTACATGCCCCTTCCAGGTTATATGTGTATTTGAATACACATGAAATGCTTTCTGTTGTAAGCTCACTTCAATTTTATGGTTAAAGCTTTAAAAGATGGTTTTCTTTTCTGTAGCCCAGGCTGTCACCAAGTGATGGGTGTGTGCTTTACCTGGGAGTCATGCGGTTCTTTTACTCAAGCCTCTTAGAATCTTAATCATGAATTTCCTATATATAGTTAGGAAACATGTACCTCTTTTTTAGAAAAGTTGAATTGGAGTTCCTGTCGTGGCTCAGCAGAAATGAATCTGACTAGTATCCATGAGGGTGCAGGTTCAGTCCCTGGCCTCGCTTCAATGGGTTAAGGATCCGGTGCTGCCATGAGCTGTGGTGTAGATCGAAGAAGACATGGCTTGGATATGGCATTGCTGTGGCAGTAGCTTTGACACAGGCCAGTGGCTATGGCTCCAATTCGACCCCTAGCCTGGGAACCTCCATGTGCCTCGGGTGCAGCCCTAAAAAAAAAAAAAAAAATTAAAAAATAAAATTAAAAAATTGAATTCCAAAGCCATTTTCAACTGATTTTTTAAAAGATGAATTTTAGAAATAATTTTCATAGTACAGTTTTGTTTCTTTTTCATCAACCTTTAATGTTCCCTTTTTCATTTGCTCTAACATTCTAGTCTTTCCAAGTTGTTTCTTTTTTAGTAGTTACTGCCATCTTTCTGTTGGAGCCAGAGGTTGTTGGACTCAGAGTGACTTCAGGGAGTTCTTGCTGTGGCACAGTGGGTTAATGATATGGCCTGTTTCTGTGGAGGCACTGGTTCGATCCCTGGCCCAGCACAGTGGGTGAAGGATTCAGCAATGCTGCGCCTGTGGCGTAGGTCGAAGTTCCAGCTCTGATTTGATCTCTGGTCTGGGAACTTAATATGCCATGAGGGTGGCAGAAAAAAAAAAAAAAGAGTGGCTTCAGTTTACCTTCTCATATGCCATGCCTTCATTTTCTTTAGCTACATGCAGAAATGGGAGAATGTAAAATAGAGCATGGAAGTAAGATGCCACAGAGACCATAATTATGTCTTTATTTACTTCTGGTTTACCCTTGGGTTTTTTCTTTTGCAGAACTTTCTCATCTTTTTCTTTTAATTAGTGTCTTTAACTGGAAATAGCATGGCCCACGTGAAATGTAGGTGACTTACGTCTTTCCCTCCTTTGTAATTGATAACCACTTCCTTATAAGTTGCTGTGACTTTAAGTTTCTTTAGAAAATGTCCCAATACAGGAGTTCCTGTCGTGGTGCAGTGGTTAACGAATCCGACTAGGAACCATGAGGTTGCGGGTTCGGTCCCTGCCCTTGCTCAGTGGGTTAACGATCCGGCGTTGCCGTGAGCTGTGGTGTAGGTTGCAGATGCAGCTCGGATCCCGTGTTGCTGTGGCTCTGGCGTAGGTTGGCGGCTACAGCTCCGATTCGACCCCTAGCCTGGGAACCTCCATATGCCTCGGGAGCGGCCCAAAGAAATAGCAAAAAGACAAAAAAAAAAAAAAAAAGAAGAAAATGTCCCAGTACACCTACAATCCTACAATAACGTTTTAAATTAAAATTGACGCTTTTGCATCTTGAAAAAAGAAAGTAAAATTTTTGAATTTTTATTGACGTGTAATTGAGACCTACAACATTTTTTAAAAACAGTTTGGAAACTAATCTTCAAAGGTTTGGAATAGTGACTTACACCACTTTTATTATATAAACACCCATTAGGCACTATTTTATTATATAAACTGCCCATTAGGCACATGCTGTCAGCCTCAACTATGCGTAGTTTATCCTGAAACATCCTCTAAATGAACAGCTGAAACAAGTGACAGTCTAGAGCAGGGCACCTGTGCACCTGACCTCTGGACCAGAGTCTCTTCACAAGGTCCCTTGCATCCCCCTGAAATTTCAGGCAATGTGTTGGTGTTTATGCAAAAAATTGACCAATGACAGGATATTGCATCTGTTGCAGAAACTTGTGGCATTTCCATGGTCACTTCCACAGTGGGCTGTGGAAATTAATTGAGTTTAGGCTGTGAAAACCGTAAGCTGCTACATGAAATGCTGAAGCCGTTACACTTCTGAGATTGTCACATACCCCTTGAGGCCTTGGGACCTGGAGACCAGACCAGTTGTACCCAGTAATGAATTCACTGTCCAGCTTCAGTAACTCAAGATGGAGCAAATTTGGGGTTTTGGTCTTGAACTCACTTATTGAGGTCCAGCTGAGGCTGACTACCCCCAAGACTCCCTCTGGAGAGATAAGAAGTGACATCCACACCTGCACACAGGGCGCTGGAGCCAAAATCCCTGCCAAGGCAGAGCAAGCACAAGGCAGGAGCCACTGTTGCCTTGTGTTGGAAGGTGAAGAGGGCAGCTGTTGGAGCAATTCGAAGGGAGTGTCAGGAAGAGAATTAGGCTCATTTAGAACCACACTAGAATACTCACAAAGATGATTCAGCTTGGAACATAGTTAAGTGTGATCACCTCTGAGTGAGTGGATTTGTATTTTCTTGATTTTATTTGCTTCTTGCTTCTTTTTTAAAATGATTTTTATTTTTTCCCTTATGATTGGTTTACATTGTTCTGTCAGTTTTCTACTGTACAGCAAAGTGACCCAGTCTCTCTCTCTCTTACACACACACACACACACACACACACACACACACACACACACATTCTTTTCTCACATTATCTTCCATCATGCTCCATCACAAGTGACTAGATATAGTTCCCAGTGCTATACAGCAAGATCTCATTGCCCATCCATTCCAAATGCAGTAGTTTACATCTGTTAACCCAGACTCCCAGGCCACCCCACTCCCGCCCCTCCCCCTGGGCAACCACAAGTCTCTTTTCCAAGTCTATGAGTTTCTTTTCTGTGGAAAGGTTCATTTGTGTCCTATATTAGATTCCAGATATAACTGATATCATAGGGTATTTGGCTTTCTCTTTCTGACCTACTTCACTTAGTCTGAGAGTCTCTAGTTCCATCCATGTTGCTGCAAATGGCATTATTTTGTTCTTTTTTATGGCTAAGTAGTATTCCATTGTGTATGTATACCACATTTTCTTAATGTATTCATCTGTTGATAGACATTTAGGTTGTTTCCATGTCTTGGCTATTGTGACTAGTGCTGCAATGAACATGCGGGTGCATGTGTCTTTTTCCAGGAAAGTTTTGTCTGGATATATGCCCAAGAGTGGGATTGCCAGGTCATTTGGTAGTTCTATATTTAGTTTTCTGAGGTACCTGCTGTTTTCCATAGTGGTTGTACCAATTTACATTCCCACCAACAGTGTAGGAGGGTTCCCTTTTCTCCCTTTCCAGCATTTGTTATTTGTGGACTTACTAATGATGGCCATTCTGACTGGTGTGAGGTGGTAACTCATAGTAGTTTTGATTTGCATTTCTCTAGTAATCAGGGATGTCGAGCATTGTTTCATGTGCTTGTTGGCCATCTGTACATCTTCTTAGGAGAAATATCTATTCAGATCTTTTGCCCGTTTTTCAATTGGGTTGTTGAGGGGTTTTTTTGTTTTGTTTTGTTTTGTTTTTTTGTTTTTGCTGCTGCATAAGTTGTTTGCATATTTTAGAGATTAAGCCCTTGTCCGTTGCATCATTTGAAACTATTTTCTCCCATTCCATAGGCTGTCTTCTTCTTCTTCTTCTTTTTTATAGTTTCCTTTGCTGTGCAAAATCTTGTTAGTTTGATTAGGTCCCATTGGTTTATTTTTGCCTTTATTTCTGTTGCCTCGGGAGACTGACCTGAGAAAGCATTTGTAAGGTTGATGTCAGAGGATGTTTTGTCTAAATGTTCTCTTCCAGGAGTTTGATGGTGTCTTGTCTTAGGCTTAAGTCTTTAAGCTATTTTTTTTAATTTTAATTTTTAATTTTTATTTATTTATTTATTTTGTCTTTTTGCTATTTCTTGGGCCGCTCCCGCAGCATATGGAGGTTCCCAGGCTAGAGGTCCAATCGGAGCTGTAGCCACCGGTCTATGCAAGAGCCACAGCAACGCGGGATCCGAGCCGAGTCTGCAACCTACACCACAGCTCAGGGCAACGCCGGATCGTTAACCCACTGAGCAAGGGCAGGGACCGAACCCGCAACCTCATGGTTCCTAGTCGGATTCGTTAACCACTGTGCCATGACAGGGACTCCCTTTAAGCTATTTTGAGTTTTATTTTCGCTTTTTTGTTTCTTTACCCAAGTTGTCCTAGACCAGGAGATAAAGGTAGTATTTATATTATAAAAGTGGTGTGAGTCACCTGAGCTCAATTAATTTCCACGGCCCACTGTAGAAGTGACCATGGAAATGCCACAAGTTTCTGCAATGGTGCAATATCCTGTCATCAGTCAGTTATTTTGCATAAACACCAACAGGTTGCCTGCAATTTTGGGGGGTTGTAAGAGACCTTGTGAGAGACTCTGGTCCAAAGGTCAGGTGCACAGGTCCCCTGCTCTAGGCTGTCACTTATTTCATCTGCTTATTTGGAGGACCTTTCAGGACAACACATAGCTGAGGCTGACAGCATGAGCCTATTCGGCAGAATAGTGCCTAATAGGCAGAAAAAAACACAGCTCTAGAAAGCAGGCACATAAATGACAACCCCGGGTATTGGTGAGGCTGGAGTAACAGGTATGCACTTGAACTGCCAACTGGACTATAAACAAGAACAGTGTTTCTTTGGGACACCCAGACTGTATATTATCAGTGTAGTTATGTATCACTATTTTAATTGGCTGTTTAGAGTTTCATGGTATGGATATACTGTAATTTATTTAACTCATATTTAAGGTGTTTCCCATTTTTCACCATTATAAATAATCCTTAGTGAAGTTCCTTATACATCTTTCTCTGTGAATATGACCCATTATGTCCTTGGGCTAAATTCTCATGAATAGAATCAGACTTTAAAATGTTGATACATAGTGTCAGGTGACCATCTAAAAAGTTGTACATCAAGAATATAGATCAATTGCCTATGTTTTCTTTCAGCATTTTAATGAAGATGTGTATTTTTAATTTAGATATTTGCTCTGCTCTGAAGGTAGAGATTTGTCATTTCTATTTTTCCAAATGACTAAGTTTTTCCAACTCATCTTGTTGAATCATCTGCCTTTATCATGTATCAGAATCTCATTAATATATGAATCTGTTTCTGGATTCTGTACTAATTGTTGTACATGCTTTATTTTTTAATACTTATATTTTAAAATCCAATAATTTAATATTTTATTTTATATTACATATGAGATAAAATATATTTATATATTATAATATATTCTATAAGTATATTTTTTTATATTATATTTTACTTTGTATTATAAAATACTTATATTTTAAAATTAATTGTCTTCTATGTCAGAGAAAAAAAAATCCATAAAATTTGATTGGGATTTGCATTGAATTTACAGTTTAACTTCAAGAGAGTTGTTACTTTTTACAATGTAGAGGATGTATTAAAAAATAGTTTATTTTTCTGTTTATTCAGATATCCTGTGTTCCCTCAGTAGGATTCTGTTATTTTCTTCACATGGGCCCAGAACATGTCTTTTGAAACTTTATTCCTAGGAATTTAATATTTTTTGATTGCTGTTATTCAAGGGATCTCTGCCCTCCCCTTGTAGTGGTCTCACCTCTTCCACTGAGGTAGCTGGTCCAACTTGTCCCCTGACACACAGTCATCCGGAAGCCCCAGCTCCCACCTGTGCCCTGATAACTTCAAGGAGCATTAGAGTGGCGCCTAGGCCCTGCCAGTCCCTCCCCCTCCCCTGCCAGTCCCCTCTCCTTGGTCCCAGTGCACAGGTGCCTGTCCAGCTGTCCTCGTAAATAAGAGAACCAGCTAACCTCACCAAACCCCCCAAGAGGTGACCAGCAATGCAAATATGAACTTATTTCTAAGTGCCCTGTACCCTGTACCTGGGGTCAACTTCCACAGGCTGTGGCTGTGGGGTTAAGAGTTGGGGCCTGGTGACTGGAAGCAGTCCTGGTCTCTCATCTGGAGGCCTGGAGCCGGGAAAGTCAGCCTGGCATGTTCTGTGGGGAGTGTCTAGGCCCCTCCCTGTGAATGCTCTTCTGCCCGGGGTGTGCAGAGGAAAAGCTACGGAGGGAGAAGAGAAGGGCAGCCCTGGCTTTTTAGGTGAGCTAGGAAATCTCCCCTGGGTTCTGTCCCACAGAAAAAAAAATCTCTAGGTTTTTTTTAGTTCTGATTTCTATTTCAGTTGTTAAAAATCAAGCTTTAAAAATAAGACCCCACCCACTGTGTTTTAATAATCATCACTGGTGCTTAGGTGATTAATAACTGACGGCTTTTGTTTAAACATTAAACATTAATGGCTTTGTTCTGCTCCCGAACTGTCCCAGACAGTTAGGAATGGGCTCATAACATGCTCTGCCCTGGGGTCTGGGTTCATTACAAAGGTGACCCTTGAGAAAGGGTGTCTGCAATCAGAGGACACTTTGGTCCCACCATGGTCCTGGCTGCACCCTTGCCCAGCAGCATGGGACTTCACAAAAGCCTTTTGCATTTTTGTTTCCCAGTGATGCATAGATCTGTTACAGAGGAATTTATTACTTCTTTCATTTGATGTCACATGATGATTCTGAGCCTCAAAAAGCCAAATCCCTTGTCTTCAGTAATAATAGCTATCATCTGGCACTGAGCCGACCCTTTATATGCATTTTCTATTTAAAGTTTATGGTACGCCGAGGGGTGTGTAATAGTACTCCTATTTTAAATATGAGGCTATCGAGACTTAGGAATGTTAAATAACTTTCCAAGTATACCTAGCTTGTCAGTAAGATTTGGAAAAAAATTCTTATCTGATTTGAGTAATAAAGTGCTCTTTCTCTTGCCCTCGCTCACCCACTAAACATTCATTAAATAACTGGTGCAGCCTCTTGAGGCACAACCACCTCCCAGACCCTAGACCAACTCCTGTTCCTTTTGTGTGTGTGTGTGTGTTTTATCTTCTTAGGGCCGCACCCATGGCAACGGAGGTTCCCAGGCCAGGGGTCTAATTGGAGCTACAGCTGCCAGCCTCCGCCACAGCCTCAGCAATGCCAGATCCGAGCTGCGTCTTTGACGTGCACCACAGCTCACAGCAACGCCAGATTCTTAACCCACTGAGCGAGGCCAGGGATCGAACCCCCAACCTTATGGTTCCCAGTCGGATTCATTTCCGCTGCGCCATGATGGGAACTCCTCCTGTTCATTTTTGAGTGAGTGGTGTGTTAGGATTTCAGGGTGTGGGCAGCTGGGGGTCATGGCATAAATATAATAGAAAACACTGACCCTGGGCTTTACTAAGTGCTAGACCATGTTCTGAGTTTTTTCTGAGTATTAAATCATTGACTCCTCACCACAACCCATCACGTAGGTGATTCTTATCCCTCTGCTCTACCCTTGCGTCTCAGAGACCTTCAGATAGCCAGCATGTGGCTGAGTGGGGACCGAGGGGGGACCCGGGCTGGCAGAGTCCTCAGTCCTACATTCTTACTCATATGTGAAGGGCTTCCCTGAGGAAGATGGGTGAGGGGCTTACAAAGCAGGGTGAGAGCTGGTGATTTTTCATGCGTTGTCTTTGCATGTTATATGTGAAGTAGAGTATTCAGTATTTGAATGGGGCTGAGGAGAAGCGTTTGGATATTGATATGGCCTTGGGACATAGATAGTGTGTAAAGCTCGAGATAAGTCGCCTCTAGAAAATGCACAGATGGAGAACAGGAGAGGCCCAGGGCCCTTCCCCATCCTGAGAGTGGGCAGAAGAAGCAGGGTTGACATAGGACCCAAAGAACTCCTCTTTCTCTTTTACCTCACACCCCCAACTCTCCGCAGGATCTGCAGATTGCCACCACTCTTTCCCATGCCCTACGATAAGCCATTAACGAGGCTCATGCCTACAATCTAGGGTCCCTCTAAGAGGATACCGTGTTTCCACCCTCCTCACTGAGCTCCCACTGCAGCAGCCTTCTTGCTCTGGACGTGCAGGCAGGCTCCCCTCCAGGCCTCTGCACTTGCTCTCTACCGGCACTGCACTTCCCCAGAAAGCCTCAGGGCTCCATGCACTGATCTGTCCACTCCCTACTTAAATGTCACTACCCCGGGGGCCTTCCTGACCACCCTATCCAAAAGAGCACCCTAATGCTGTCTTTCCCCATAACCTGCTTTAGTTCCTTTTGTAGCCCTTATTACTGCCTACATTGTATCGCATGTTCCTTGACCAACTTGTCTCTGTAATGGTCAACTCCTTGACACGATGCTGATTCGCTGCTGTGTTCCCAGTGCCGAGAAGAGTGCCTGGTACCATGGGAGAGTGAATGAATGATTGAATGGAAACTGAGAGGTAATGATTGAGGGAATCAAGGAGAACAAGTATGTGCTGTCACAGAAGAAAGACAAGAAAGTGTTTTAAGAAGCAGAATATAGAGTTCCTGTTGCGGCTTAGTGGATTAAGAACCCGATGCTGTCTCTGTGAGGCTGTAGGTTTGGTCCCTGGCCTTGCTCAGTGCATTAAGGATCCAGCATTGCCGCAAGCTGTGGCATAGGTTGCAGATGTGGCTCCAATTCTGCATTGCTGTGGCTGTGGAGAAGTCTGGCAGCTGCAGCTCCAATTTGACCCCTGGTCTAGGAACTTCCATATGCCATACCCAAGGCTGTAAAAAGAAAAAAAGTAAAATGTCCATCCATTTCTAATGCTGATGATGGTCAAGTGGTTGAGGAGGCAGAACTGACCTTGGATTTGGATGCCGATGTTTTTGCATTTCACTTTATTATTATTGGTATGATAGAAACTCATCTGCAAGGATGGTCATTGCGGCATTGGAGGTAACAGCAAACCACTGAAACAAATGCGGGTGGATAGGCATCATTAACTTAATGGTTGATTGCATTATTTCTCCCTTCCAGTTTTATTGAGATACAATTGACCTACTGCCCTGTATAAGTTTAGAGTATACAGCATAATGATTTGATTTACATACATCATGAAGTAATTATCCCAGTAATTTAGCAAACATTCATAATCTCATACTCATATAGGTACAAAAAGGAATAGAAAGGTTTTTTTTCTTAAGGTAAGAACTCAGGATTGACTCTCTTAACAACTTTCATATGTAACACACAGCGGTGTTGATTACATTTACCATGTTGTACATTACATCCCTAGTGTTTATCTTACAAGGTTGGATACATAATTATATCCATTTTATGGGGTATCATGCAGTCATCCAGAAAGAGGGGGGTCTACAGCATTTTCTGGAAGGATGTCCAGATATATTAAATAGAGAAACTTGGAATTTAGTTTATAGTCTGATTCCTTTTTTGTGTTTGTTAGAAAAGATATGTATCTTCTAAGACAAAATTGGGATGGATGAACGATAAATTATTTTAGGAATTTTCTCTGTGGGGTTTGACGTCTGGGGAGATTTTTCACTTTTTATTTTATATAGTTGTTTCTTAAGTGGTAGGATTATATTTTTTTTTCCTCTGCGGTTTGCACATATTTTTCAACTAATTTAAAAAGAAAATAAATACATAGGCTGGTTTTAAATCTATTTAAATAAATAGGTGAAACAAGAAATGAGGGTGATGGTTGGAGGCTCTGGACCAGACCAGAGCCAGGTGGCCCCAAAGCAAAGTTCTAAACACGAGTAAAAGCTTCCTGCTCCCTTGTCCCTGCTCTAAAGAAACAAGAAGCTCATATGATTGGGCCGCTGAATGGCAGCTGTCAGGAAGGGGCGCTGGTCTTGAGCTGCTGCCCTTGCCTTCCCTCAGTGGTCTGGGGGGAGCTCCTCTAGCTTATGCTGTAAGTTAGTACCTGGCACCATCACTTCTTTCACTTCGTTTTTTTTTTCTCCCCAAGGTACCGAGAGTCCTCGAAGTGCATTCTGGTGAGGATACGTCATGCAGACCTCGTCCTTCCTTCTTCTAGATGCATCGTATGTCCAGCCTGCTCTGGCAACTGTGAGCAAAGGGACATACTTGGCTTGCCTCCTCAAGAGTTCATAACAGAGTGAAATTCACCTCTTTGAATAGGTAAGTCATCGTCAAGTTCATCCTCTAAAACAGATTTTCTTGGGAAGTAGAAACTGGTAACTTTCCCCATGGACTATATTTTAAAAAATATAGGTTCTATTTTGGTAATGAGAATTGATGAAGGCTGCTGATGTTCTTCCCTTTTTACTTTGTTAAAGAGTCAGGATGGATGCCCCGAGGCAGCAAAATCTCCATCCCTCTTGCAGTCAGACTTCTTGAGAGAGGAACCCGTTTTTGCTGTCCCTTCCTCACTCTTCTGCCCCTTACCCCAGCCCTCTCTGTTATGACTCTCTTCCCCAGGCTCCTCAGTGCCTGTCTCCATCCACTCTCGCTCCTGACCACCCACCTGCCAGGAGGCTGTCTTATGTCCCTAACGCCCAGCCAGGCCCGGATGTGCAGTAGCCCTTCCTGCACAGCATGCCGGGGCCCCAAGTTTCACTCCCCCTCTGCCTTCGCTTGAGTTCTTCCCTTTGCCTGCCTTGTTTTTCTGCCTTTTGGGACAAGCTCAACTGTCTGTCCCTTGGAGAATCTTCGCAGGCCACTCTCTCCCCCCACAAGGGGAATGGGGGGGCTCCCCAGTCTGTGTTCCCATAACTGTGAGCGGACTGCAAGTGCAGCGCTTCCCTGAGGTCCCTGCACTGTGTCGTCGCGTGACTCGCGTCTGCCTCTTCAGTGCAGTTCATCCTTAGCGCCAAACACCGTACTTGGGGCAGAGAAGGTGCCCAGCTCATGTCGGCTGAATAAATGAATGTACGATGCCCATGGGACCATGAAAGGCAAAACCCCACAGTGTTGCTGAGGAGTCGTTGTCCTGGTCGTAGGAATCCCGAAGAGCCACACGCACACAATCTCCCCGCCGGGGTACTACGCTGATCCTCCTTCCACGTCTGCATGGAAGGCGGCCCAGGAGTTCTAAATCCCATCCCCAAATCTCTTCCTGACTCACTCTAGCCCTTTAAATTACTCACTTCCTGTCTTTGATGATATTTGCTCGTTTATAAAGCAAGGTGACTGTTGAGAGATGATAGCAACTGAGAGCTTATAAAAGATTTCAGAGCATCGTGAGTTGTGTAAATGCTAGATGTTGTCATGAATCAAATAAAGTGAGTGAGTGAGTGAAACCACTGAGCTCTCCCCTGCATTACTCGCCGCTTCATCAAATTAAAAATGTACTAAAACCACCCCAAGGGAGAGTCTTGAAATTCACTCTTCCTCCTGAGTAATTTCTTATGAGGAACAGCAAATAAGACAAGAAGCCAGGATTCTGGATGATGGGGGAGCAGGGTGGAATGGGACTGTTTCTCCTGTTCTGTTTCCCACTTACAGTGTATTTAAGTGTATATCTGCACGGAGAACGATGCATAAATTATTAGTACCCGAAGGCAGTTCCTGTGGAGGGAAGAGAATTTATAAGTGTTGCCGTGACATTTCCTTCCGAGGGGTGCTGAGTGAACCCAAGGTCATTGTGGATGTTTACCCCTTGACTTCCCTTGCAGAGGGGAGTGTCTGCTCCAGCATCATTTCTCGGCATCTCAGCAGTACTGGGGTGGGGGTGTGTGTGTGTGAAAAGGTTCTTTCCTTTCTCCTCCAGTCAGGCCGGGTGAGCAGTGAGTGCTGATGGACCCCTGGCCTCCCCGACAATGAGTACTTGACGGATCAGAAATAATTAGCTGCATCATTCCATGGCCAGCAGCAGAGTGAAGCAATGCCAAATGCCAATTAGCCTGGCATATAAACACGTTGCTTCCCAGCAGTCAGGTCTAATGTTAATACAAGCACTAAAAAATGACAAGCAGTCTGGGGAGTAAGGCTCCTTTTTTAGAACACGATTGGCTTCAGGCTTCAAAGTAAGGACCTTGACATGTTGGCTTTTCTCCTGTGCTTTCATGATAATGTACAGCATGCTACTGAAAATGATGAGTTTTACTTAAGCCTTTTATCTTTCCAGTTCTGGAGGGGGAATGGCAGGGTTGGGGTGGCACACTCCAAGGATGAAGATGGTGGGCTTTTCCCTGTCACCCTCGTTGGTGTTCAGAGATCCCTGTTGCACTTACTAGTGTCCTGACGGCTGTGTGGGGTGGAGTCTATGCCACTGGCCAGGCAGGGTGGACCGCAGTCTCATCCTGCAGGTGTTGCTGGGAGTGAGGGAGGAGCTGTCTCAGCACATAAAGACTGGATGGTCGACACCTGCAGGTTTGGGGCCTGGGCTGTGTGCAGTTCTCATTCAGGGGAAAGGTTTTTGTTCTCTCCAGGGGAGGACAAACCTTAACCTTAGGTAAACTCAAATATTCACGTTTAACTACATACATAAAAGATGGGAGTTCCCATCGTGGCGCAGCGGAAACGAATCCAACTAGGAACCATGAGGTTGCAGGTTTGATCCCTGGCCTCGCTCAGTGGGTTAAGGATCTGGCGTTGCCATGAGCTGAGGTGTAGATTGCAGATGTGGCTCAGATCTGGCGCGGCTGTGGCAGAGGCTGGGAACCTCCACATGCCACGGGTGCAGCCCTAAAAAGTCAAAAGACAAAAAAAAAAAAAAAGATGCACACATAGTGTAGAGCTGTTTACAATATGTATATTTATGTGTATTGGTATTATATAAATTTTTACATACACATATATGTATTTTATACATATTACACATATATGTATATGTGTGGCTGCATTCTCATATTCTCAAGATAATGTAATACCTTGAGAAACTCCTTCTCTAAGGTGTAGATTCCACCTTTATGAGTAGATCCCAGAACACACTGTTGTATTGGCCCCTTCTGCCCCCACAGATATGCTGCACTTGACCACAACAAACTGAAGCTCAGTGAAACACCAGGGGAGAACCTCAGATCTGCAGAATGTTTAGGGACCTCTGTGATTGGTGGCCTTGGAATACTGCCGGTTTATTTATCTTTCACATCCTATGGGCGTGATCCCAGAAAGCTGGTCCCCAAGTGGAATCTGTCCCCATGTTTTTTAAAGGGAAACTCTTTGCTCTGACCAAATTATGGGTCTCTTTGCTTCTTGGATAATCTATCTAAAATTATAATGTTTTCCTTATTGGTAAGCTTCTGGTCTGACCTTCTCAGGTTAATGTTTTACATGGCAAGTAAGAGCCTTGGACACGGCTGTTATATGCACGTGTGCATGATACATCAAATAACCTTGTGAAAACCTTGACAATTCCTTATGTTAGGAATTGCATACAATTGTGGTAGTTTTGGGCTCTGTCTTAGTGTATATGGACAGGAATTGGCTATGAGTTGGTCTGCAGAGCTCAGTAGAAGCCCCTGGTGATTGGGTATACTGAATATTTTTCTAAAGAACCTGTTCCTAACTTGTTTTGACAGGTCAAGAAGCAATTTTTAAGGTGAGACAGAGATGTATTCTCACCCCTTTCCTTCGAGTTTAGAGTTTAATGACTTGAAAACACACACACACACACACACACACACACACACACACACGGCATAGCACATAGGTGTCACTCTTCATGGACATGCCGCCTGACTCGTGGAGACCACTCTGTATTGGGAAGACTTGTGAAGCAGTCACTGGAGAAACATGTTTGCTTAGACATCCACTAGGAGCATGGGAGGTGGCGAGTGCTGAGGGGGATTTTCTGTATGATGTTAGGGCTCTCTTATGGGGAGAGGTTAATATAGGTGAGGAATCAAATATTATGCCAACTTAGGTATTGAATTTGTTGGGTGATTCTTATTTCATCTGAGCTTGTTAAAACAACTGTGACAGGCATTCAGTACATAGTAATAGCCACCTCAAAACATCAAAAGTTTAACTACAATTTGTGTAGTGAGTATAAAACAAGTGACTCAATTTAAGGCAGGAAACAGGAAAGAAAATTGGCAAATTCATTGTAAGCTAGTTATATATGAAACAATTAACATTAGGTTAAATTCATATATTTTCCCTAAATCCACATTTGCCATGTTTCATGATTTCCTACCATTAACCAAAACATGTTTTAAACCTTAACCTTCATAAACTCAGAAAGCATGCATTTTAATGGGTAAAGATATGCTTTGTAGTAAAATAATTTTTATAAGGGGGCCCTTATCTCTTTGCATTGGATAGCAGAGAAGAAATCCGTGACTTGTGAAGGAAAACAGAGAAGAGTCAAATTTATATTCCTTGAGACCTTTGCTTCAATCTGATTAGTTAGCAAATGGTTTTTCTTTTAATTGTTTAGTTCACTAGGCCATAAATTCAGCTTCCTTATCAGCACAGAGCAAGGCATTTTATAGCACAGCTTCTAGAATAAACAAAAGTGCTTTAAGCCCAAGTGATTTGCTTCATAGTTTCCCTGGGAGAGAGAGTCATAATTAATGCTCTCTTCTTAAACAGAAGCTCATGTTTCTGATTTCGTATTTCCTTTTCTTGGAGGAGGACTTGTATTATTCTATTTGTCCAAAGAAAAACAAAACAAATAACAAGATGCTTTCAGACAGCGATTGAATCATTTAGAAATTGCATTTGGCCACCAGGCACAGAGACCTGAATGCAGTGACTTAGGCAAATTAAATTATTTTCTCTGTCATTAGAGAAGGATGGCAGTTGGCACGTGCGCAGCAGCTGTGTGCATTGTCAAGGACCCAGGCTCCTTATGACGCCATGCTCTTCCATCTTTGGTATGTGGCCTTCTTCTCAAATGTGCCTCATAGTGCAAGATGGAAGGAGCTGCAGCATCCGTCATGTCTCCATTTCAGGGAGGAAGTAGAAAGAAGACGATCTGAGTATCTTTCTAGAAACTTTCTCAGAAGTCACACCTAAGAACTGACCAAATTTCAGATGGCTCTCAGCCTCACCTGTCTCCATGGCCCTCAGGCACTGGATCAAGAGCCACTGGATTAACCCTGCCTGCCAGTACCTCACCTCTTGCCTGCGAGCAGTATCTCTGGTCTCCAATTGTATTTTCACCATTGCCACCTGCCCAGAGCCCGGAGATCTGCTGGCACCTACACTTGCATGACTGGGCATTGGGAGGGGGGGTTAGTTATTCCTCCGCGGGTGACGCTCTGACTAAGAAGAAGTGAGAGCCATCAGACCGACTGGTCTTGGAAGAGCTTGGTTGCTGCTACTGTGAAGTGATTCAAGAGGCTGCAGAGCTGGGGCTGGGGCTGGGGCCCCTTTCCCCCAAGGCACTCGCTATGTGGAGGAACCTGGATGGATACCTGATGAAACTTACCCTTTCTGAGCCTCAGTTCAGCTGTAAAAGTCGCAGATTGGTTGTGATGAATAAATAAGATAATGGGCGTGAAATGTGAACCAAACAGCAAATGTGCAGTAAGTGGTCTCTGTGGTTATGCGAGTTTTCCATTCCCTGGCTTCAGTTCTAGAACACAAATCCCTCCTGCCATGAATGAAAGACCAAAGCAGGGAGAAAATCACAGCTGCGATGCCTCTGCTCTCAGGGAAGATGTTCTTTCTGTGTTCAGTGACTAGTCCTGGCTCTTTTGTCAAAGCTGCAGTCAGTCCATTTCCTTGCAAAAATCCTGGGATATTTCACGGTGTTGTCATTATAGTTCTCCTTTGTCAGCTTTGCTACAGCAGATACTACCCAGGCTGTAGAATTTGGACAGTCAATTGATGGAGGATTAAGTGCACATACTCTAGGATCTCAATCACTGTGACTGTGGGGCTCCATGAGCTGGCCTGGTGGATTAAGACCTTTCAGGTTTTGAATGCATTCAGGGCAGGTTCTTAGGTACAGACCTGCAGCTACCCGGTGGCTGCCCTTTACCACCTCAGGCTTCCCCAGATCAGGACAGATAGCCATTTGGCTGGTGCAGTGGGGCCTTTACAGTCAGATAATTCAATCTGCATTTGAACACAGGCTCAGCTACTTACTAACAGTGTCACCCTGTGGACTCACTGGTCTCTCCAGCTCAGTTTATTTTTTTAATTTTTAAATTTTTTTTATTTATTTATTTATTTATTTATTTATTTATTTATTTATTTATTTATTGTCTTTTTGCTCTTTCTTTGGGCCGCTCCCGCAGCATATGGAGGTTCCCAGGCTAGGGGTCAAATCGGAGCTGTAACCCCCAGCCTATGCCAGAGCCATAGCAACGTGGGATCCGAGCCGAGTCTGCAACCTACACCACAGCTCACGGCAACACCGGATTGTTAACCCACTGACCAAGGCCAGGGACTGAACCCTCAACCTCATGTTTCCTAGTCGGATTTGTTAACCACTGCACCACGACGGGAACTCCTCAGTTTATTTTTTGATCTGGAAACTAGATGCTATGACCTCTTTATTATGGAACATGTATTCAATAAACAAAACCCATTATTATTAGTAAACTGGGTTCATCTTTGTGGCTGTGTGTGTGTATTTAAGCAGATTTATTGAGGTTTAATTTAGATACAATAAAATTCATTCAGTTCAAAAGTATGGTTTGAGTTTTGGCAAATGTATATTCATGTAACAACCATCACAGTCAAGACATAGAACAGGGAGTTCCCTCTGTGGTGCAAGGGAATCAGCCACGTCTCTGGAGCACTGGGATGCAGGCCCACCACAGTGATGGCATTGTGGTAGAAATTCCCTGGCGGGGCAGCCAAAAGAGGGGGGGAAAAAAGACAGAACATTTCCATCACCAACCCCCAAACTTTCTTTGTGCCTCTTTGTAGTCAATCCCTGATCCCGGTCCCTGGCCTCAGACCATCGGTGATTTGCCATCATTATAGTTTTTACTTTTTCTAGAATTATATAAAAATGGAATCACATACTATGGACTTTTGTATCTAGCTTATTTCTCCTTTTACAATGTTTTTGAGATAACTACTAACGTATATTAGTTTGTTTCTTTTTATTGAGAAATAGAAATCCATGTATTAGATGATGGACTTTGAGGATGTTTCAAGGTTAGGGCTATAATTTAACAATGTTGCTATGAACATTACAATGTTCATATACAATATGTGCACATATGCTTTAATTTCTCTTAAATTAAATACCTAGGGCTGGAATTGCTAGGTCATATGGTATGATGAATTTTCTTTAAAAAATACTGTCTTCCAAAGTGGCTGTACCATTTTGCATTTCCACCACCAAGACATAAAATTTAGAGTTGCTTCAAAGTTCCCTGGAGGCTCAGAGGGTTAAGGATACAACACTGCCAGTGACTCTGGTTGGTTACTGCTGTGGTGCAGGTTCAGTCCCTGGCCTGGGAACTTACCTTAAAAAACCCCCAAAAACTTAGTTGCTTTAACTCCTCGTCAGTACCTGATAATGCCGTTTCATTTAATTTTAGCTCTTCTAATATGTGGAAAGAGGCATCCCATTGTGGTTTTTTTTTTTTTTTTTTTTTTTTTTTTAGTTTCCCCAATGCATTATTTTTTTCCTACTGTACAGCATGGTGACCCAGTTACACATACATGTACACATTCTGTTTTCGCACATTATCAGGCTCCATCATAAGTGACTAGACATAGCTCCCAGTGCTACACAGCAGAATCTCATTGCTAATCCATTCCAAAGGCAATAGTCTGCATCTATTAACGCCAAGCTCCCAGTCCATCCCATTCCCTCCCTCTCCCCCTTGGCAACCACAAGTCTATTCTCCAAGTTCATGATTTTCTTTTCTGTGGAAAGGTTCATTTGTGCCCTGTATTAGATTCCAGATATAAGTGATAACCACTATGAAGAACAGTATGGAGGTACCTTAGAAAACTATACATAGAACTGCTGTATGACCCAGCAATCCCACTCTTGGGCATATATCCAGACAAAACTTTCCTTAAAGGCACATGCACCCGCATGTTCATTGCAACACTATTCACAATAGCCAAGACATGGAAACAACCCAAATGTCCATCGACCCATTGTGGTTTTAATTTTTTTCTTTCATGAGCAGCAATGCTGAGTGTCTTTCCATGTACTCATTGGCCGTTAGTACATCTTCTTTCATCAAAGGCTTAAGCTTTTGTCCATTTTAAAATTAGATTGTTTGTCTTTTTATTGTCATGTGGTAGTGGGTCTATTTCTGGACTCCCTATTCTTTTCTGTTGGTCTATATGCCTACGCTTATGCCAACGTGATATTGACTTAGCTTTATCATAAGTTTGAGGTCGTATGTCTTCTAGCTGTTCTTTTAAAAATATTTTGGCATTTCTAGGTTCTCTGAATTCCCAAATAAGTTTTAGAGTCAGCTTGTGATTTCCTTTACAACATCTGCTAGAATTTTGATTGAGATTGCATTGAGTGGATAGGCTAATTTGAGGAGAAATGGCAGATTATTGAGATTGAATTTTCCAATTCACAGCATGGTATATTAACCCATTTATTTAGGTCTTTAATTTCTCTCAGTAATATTTTGTAGTTTTCAATGTAAAGATATTGTGTAAATCTGATCAAATGTGTTCTTAAGTATTATATTTTTGATGTTAACAACACACAGATTCACCCCCCGCCCCAGATTTCCCTTTCTAATTGTTTATTGCTGGTACATGGAAATGCAGTTGATTTTCGCATGTTGACCTTGATTCCTCTGATCTTATTAAGTTGGCTTGTTAGTTCTAGAAACAATTTTGTAGATTCTTTGGGATTTTATAGGTATGTAATATGATTACTTAAAAATAAAAACAATTTAATTTCTTTCCAAACTGCATGGTTGTGTTTCCTTTTCTTGCCTACTGCATTGACTAAGACTTCCAGTAAGGTGCTGAAGTGAAGGGGAGCAGACATCCTGGCCTTGGCACTGATCTTAAACAGAAAGCATTCAGTCTTTCACCATTAAGAACGATGTTAGTTGTAGGAGTCTGATAAATTCTCTTTATTAGGTTGAGGAATTTTTTTTTTCTATTTCTAGTTTGCTTAGAACTTTTATCATGAATATGTGTTTAATTTTTTCAAATAGATTTTCTTCATCTGTTGAGATAATTATGGGTTTCCTCACTTTCCTGAGGAAAATTTGGTGAATTATATTAATTGATTTTCAGATATTAAACTAAGCATGCATTCTAAAATAAAACTTATTTTTTTTTCTTTTTAGGACTGCACCTGCAGCATATCGAAGTTCCCCGGTCAGGGGTGGAATTGGAGCTGCAGCTGAAGGCCTGCACCACAGCCACAGCAACTCTGGATCCGAGCTGCATCTGTGACTTGTGCTGCAGCTTGCGACAATGCTGGGTCCTTAACCCACTGAGTGAGGCCAGGGATCGAACCTGAATCTCACAGACACTATGTTGGGTTCTTAACCCACTGAGCTACAACAGAAACTCCAAAACGTACTTAATTTTAATGCATTATTCTTTGTATATATTGCAGAAGTAGGTATGCTAACATACCTACTTAAAAAATTAGCATCTGGAGGACTTCTGGCCTCCAGAATTGTGAGGGAATAAATTTATATTGTTTTAAGCCACCAAGTTTATGATAATTTGTTACACCAGCCTCAGGAAACAAACGGAGGATGTATTCCCTTCTGTGTGTTCTGAAAGATTTTGAGTAGGATTGGTATTATTTCTTCTTTAAATGTTTGAATTCACATCTGAAGCTCTCTAGGCATACTTGTTTTTTAATGCAAAGAGTATAATTATAATTTAAATGTTTAATAATTAACATAGAGCTATTTAAATTCTTTTTCATCCTAGTTAGTTGGGGTTATTTCTATTTTTCAAAGACTTTGTCCACTTCATCAACTTAGATGGGTTTATTGGTATAAGGTTATTAATAATATTTCCTATCATCCTTTTTAAAATTTTTTTTTTTTAGTCTTTTTTCTAGGGCTGCACCCTCGACATATGGAGATTCCCATGCTAGGGGTGTAATCAGAGCTTTAGCTGCGGGCCTACACCAGAGCCACAGCAACTCGGGATCCAAGCTGAGTCTGCGACCTACACCACAGCTCACGGCCATGCCGGATCCCCAAACCACTGAGCAAGGCCAGGGATCAAACCCGCAACCTCATGGTTCCTAGTCGGATTTGTTAACCACTGAGCCATGATGGGAACTCCTCCTATCATCCTTTTAATTTCTGTAGGATTTGTGGTAAAGTTCTCCCTTTCATTCTTGATTTTGGTAGTTTGTTTATTCTCTCTTTTGTTCTTGATCAGTGTAGATGTATATCAATTTCATTAATCTTTTCAAAAAAATTTAGTTCCACTGATTTTCTCCATCGCTTAATTTTCAATTTTATTTTATTTGTATTTATTTATTTATTTTTAATTTTTTATTTCTCAAATGAATTTATCACATCTGTAGTTGTATAATGATCATAACAATCTGATTTCACAGGATTTCCATCCCACAGCCCAGGCACATCCCCCCACCGCCCAAACTGTCTCCTCCGGAGACCATAAGTTTTTCAATGTCTGTGATTCAGCATCTGTTCTGCAAAGAAGTTCAGTCTGCCCTTTTTTCAGATTCCACACGTCAGTGAAAGCATTGGATGTTGGTGTGTCATTGTATGGCTGACTTCACTTAGCATGATAGTTTCTAGGTCCATCCATGTTGCAAAAAATGCTGGTATTTCATTCTTTTTAATGGCTGAGTAACATTCCATTGTGTATATGTACCACGTCTTCTTGATTCACTCCTCTGTCAATGGACATTTAGGTTGTTTCCATGTCTTGGCTATTGCAAATAGTGCTGCAGTGAACATTGGAGGACATGTGTCTTTGTGAGTTGTGGTTTTCTCTGGGTAGATGCCCAGGAGTGGGATTGCTGGGTCAAATGGTAGTTCTATGTTTAGTTTTCTGAGGAATCTCCATACTGCTCTCCACAGTGGTTGCACCAATTTACAATCCCACCAACAGTGTACTAGGGTTCCTTTTTCTGCACACCCTCTCCAGCACTTACTGTTTGTAGACTTTTGGATGATGGCCATTCTGGCTGGTATAAGGTGGTACCTCAGAGTGGTTTTGATTTGCATCTCTCTAATAATGAGTGACGCTGAACATCTTTTCATGTGTTTCTCGGCCATCTGTATGTCTTCTTTGGAGAACTGTCTGTTTAGATCTTCTGCCCATTTTTTGATAGGCTTGTTTGTTTTTTTGGTATTGAGCTGCAGAAGGTGTTTATAAATTTTGGAGATGAATCCCTTGTCAGTTGATTCACTTGCAAAGATTTTCTCCCATTCTGTGGGTTGTCTTTTTGTGTTGTTTAGGGTTTCCTTTGCTGTGCAGAAACTTTGAAGTTTGAGTAGGTCCCATTTGTTTATTTTTGTTTTTGTTGTCAATACTCTGATAGGTGGATCTGAGAAGATGTTGCTTAATTTTCAATTTTAAATTTCTGATATTGGAGTTCCCGTCGTGGTGTAGCGGAAACGAATCCGACTAGGAACCATGAGGTTGCAGGTTTGATCCCTGGCCTTGCTCAGTGGGTTAAGGATCCAGTCTTGCTGTGAGCTGCAGTGTAGGTCATAGACATGACTTGGATCTGGCGTTGCTGTGGCTGTGGTATAGGCCAGCAGCTGTAGTTCTGATTAGACCCCTAGCCTGGGGACCTCCATATGCCACTGCTGCGGCGCTAAAAAAAGCAAAAAATAAGTAAATAAACAAATTTCTGATATTATTTTCTGTATTTATTTTGGGCTTAACTGATTCTTTGTTTTAGCCTTTAAAGTGGAATTTCAGGTAATTGATTTTAGGCATTTCTTCATTTCTGTTTTATGCATTTGAAACTAAGTTTTCCTATAAGCGTTTCTTTAGTTAAATCCAGTGAGTTTTGATACCTTGTGTTTTCAGTTTAATTTAGTTCTGAATACCTTCTATTTTGTTTTGTGATTTATTTCTCTGGTCCTTAGGATATTTAAAAATATATTGCTCAGTTCCCAAATATATGGATATACTCCAGATATGTTTCTGTTATTAAGTTCTAATTTTTTTCTGTTGTGGGTCAGAAAACACATGCTATGTGATATGTGAGTTCAGTCCTTTTATATTTATTGAGATTATTTTTTTGGCCTAGCATATGGTCTATCTTGGTGAATGTTCCACTTGCACTTGAAAATACTGCTGTTAGGTAGAGCAGAAATAAATGTCAGTTTGTGCACATTAGTTGATAGTTTTGTTCAAGTTGTCTATATTTTTACTGATTTTATGTCTATTTGTTCATCAATTACTGAGAGAAGAATGTGGAAATCTTGGCTCTGATTGTTGTGTATTTCAGTTTAGATAGCTTTTGCTTTATGTATTTCGCTGCTCTTTTATTAGGTGTCATACATATATGATTGTTATCTTAACTTTTTCCTGTCTCTGGAAAGTTGCCTTGTCTTAAAGTTTGTCTTGTCTGATACTAATAGTCTCTCCATCTTTCTCATGTTTCCTGTTTGCATGATATATCTTTTTCATCATTTTCTTTCAATCTACTAGTACCTTTGTATTTTATTTTATTATTTTTTGGCCTTTTTTTTAAGGGCCACGCCTGCCGCATATGGAGATTCCCAGGCTAGGGGTCAAATCAGAGCTGCAGCTGCTGGCCTACACCACAGCCACAGCTACACCTCATCTGAGCCATGTCTGTGACGTACACCACAGCTCACAGCAACACCAGATCCTTAAGCCACTGACTGAGGCCTGGGATCTAACCTGCTCGCTCATGAATCCTGGTCAGATTTGTTTCCACTGTGCCACGATGGGAACGCCATACCTTTGTATTTTATATGTTTCAGTGATAGACAGCAGCATATAGCTGAGTTGCTTTTTATATAATCTGAATATCTCTATCTTTTGATCAGAGTGTTTAGTCTATTCCATTCAACGTAGTTAATGATGGGATTGAATTTAAATCCACCACTGTGTCATTTGTTTTCAACTTACATCATCTCTTTTTGTTCCTCTGTAATTCCTTTCCTGGCTGCTGCTTCTTCTTTTATTTATTTATTTATTTTTGTACATGACATGTTTTTAGTAGCATTTTAACCCATCTATTGGCTTTTTAGCTGTATTTCTTTGCATGTAGTTCTTGCTCTAGGGATTATAACATACATCTTTTAGTTACCACAACTTAAGTTAAATAGAAACTCTGCTTCAGTACATGGATCCACGTACCTTTAGATTTTATTACTCTTTATTATTATGTTTTTTCATCCTTTTAGGGTCGTACCTGTGGCATGTGGAGGTTCCCAGGCTTGGGGTCAAATTGGAGCTGTAGCTGCTCGCCTATGTAGCCACGGCAACACCAGATCTGAGCTGTATCTGTGACCTACACCATAGTTCGCGGCAACACCACATCCTTAACCTACTGCGTGAGGCCAGGATCAAACCCAAGTCCTCATGGAAACTAGTCAGATTGGTTTCTGCTGAGCCACAACAGAAACTCCTCTTTTTGGTTTTTATTTGATGAAATGCTGTTCATTTTTTTGATAGATGCTAGTTGCATAACAGAATGGTTGACCTATTTTAAATGTGAACTTACTGAGGCTCTTGCCGAGAGAAAGTCTGAGGAGGAAAATAGAATGGGGGGAGCGGCATGTAGTGTGACATCATAGATGGAGATTATAAAAGGCAGAGGACTTAGGTTGTGGCTGATGAACAGTGGGAAAGAGGAACATTGTTGTAGGAGGTAGGACAGATCTGAGGTTCAACTGTGTGCGAGGTATGGCTTCTGAAAGGTAAGGAGACTTGGAGAGTGGGTGGGTGGGTAAAATTTGGAACCTCAGTTGAGGCACTTTTAAAATTAAGAGATAGGAGTTCCCGTCATGGCGCAGTGGTTAACGAATCCGACTAGGAACCATGAGGTTGCGGGTTCGATCCCTGCCTTTGCTCAGTGGGTTAACGATCCGGCGTTGCTGTGAGCTGTGGTGTAGGTTGCAGACATGGCTTGGATCCCGCGTTGCTGTGGCTCTGGCGTAGGCCGGTGGCTACAGCTCCAATTTGACCCCTAGCCTGGAAACCTCCATATGCCGCAGGAGCGGCCCAAAGAAATAGCAAAAAAGACCAAAAAAAAAAATAATAATAAAAAAAAATAAATAAATAAAATAAAATTAAGAGATAAAATTAACATGGACTTCCTGTCGTGGAACTGAGCCAACTAGGAACCATGAGGTTGCAGGTCCAATCCCTGGCCTTGGTCAGTGGGTTATGGATCTGGCGTTGCCATGAGCTGCGGTTGTAGGTTGCAGACACAGCTCGGATCTGGCTGGCGTTAGTGTGGCTGTTGCGGAGGCTGGTAGCTACAGCTCCAATTAGACCCCTTGCCTGGGAATCTCCACATGCTGCTAGTGCGCCCCTAAAAGGAGAAAAAAGACCAAAAAAAGATAAAATTAACAAAAATGTGTTAATATGGAAAAGCATATTTTAAAAGAAGAATACAGAATGAATGAATGGAACTAGAATGTTGCTATAATTAAGAAATCTAGTTATTACAATCTAAAAATTTATATGGAACCACAAAAGACCCAGAATTGCCAAAGCAATCCTGAGGAACAAAAAACAAACAGGAGGCATAACTCTTCCAGACTACAGGCAATGTTACAAATCCACAGTAATCAAGACAGTGTGGTACTGGTACCAAAGCAGACAGACAGACCAATGGAACAGAATAGAGAACCCAGAAATAAACCCAGACACCTATGGTCAATTCATCTTTGACAAAGTAGGCAAGAATATAAAATGGGAAAAAGACAGTCTCTTTAGCAAGTGGTGCTGGGAAAACTGATAATCGCATGTAATCAATGAAACTGGAACATACCCTCACACTATGCACAAAAATAAACTCAAAATGGCTTAAAGACTTAAACGTAAGACAAGACACCATCAAACTTATAGAAGAGAACATAGGCAAAACATTCTGACATCAGCCTTACAAATATTTTCTTAGGTTGGATTCCCAAGGCAACAAAAATAAACCAGTGGGATCTAATCAAACTGACAAACTTTAGCACTTCAAAGGAAACCATAAAAAAAAAAAAGAAACCTACAGAATGGGGGAAAATAGTTTCAAATGATGCAACTGACAAGGGCTTAATGTCTAAAATATACAAACAAGGGAGTTCCTGCCGTGGCTCAGCAGTTAACAAACCTGACTAGATACCATGAGGTTTGAGGTTCAATCCCTGGCCTTGTTCAGTGGGTTAAGGATCTGGTGTTGCCATGAGTTGTGTAGGTTGCAGGTGTGGCTTGGATCCTGCTGTAGCTCTGGTGTAGGCTGGCGGCTACAGGTCCGATTTGACTCCTAGCCTGGGAACCTCTATATGCCACGGGTGTGGCCCTAGAAAGAAAAAAATAAAAAATTTAATACAATATACAAACATCTTACATAACTCAACAGCAAAAAAACCAACAACCCAATTGGAAAATGGGCAGAAGACCTAAGTGGACGTTTCTCCAAAGAAGACATATAAATGCCCAACAGGCACATGAAAAAATGCTAAACATCACTAATTATTAGAGAAATGCAAATCAGTACTACTATGAGGTAACACCTCACACCTGTCAGAATGGCCATGATTAACAAGTCAACAAATAACAAATGCTAGAGATAGCGTAGAGAAAAGGGAACCCTCCTACACTGTTGGTGGGAATGTAAATTGATACAACCACTATGGAAAACAGTATGAAAGTATATCAGAAAACTAAATATAGAATTACCATATGACCCAGAAATCCCACCTTGGGCATATATCCAGACACAACTTGACTTGAAAAAGATACATGCACCCATATGTTCATTGCAGCACTATTTACAATAGCTAAGACATGGGAGCAACCCAAATGTCCATTGACAGATGAATGGATTAAGAAGATGTGGTGCATATACACAATGGAATACTACTCAGCCATATAAAAGAACAAAATAATGCCATTTGCAGCAACAATAATGGAACTAGAGACTTTCACTGACTTTCAAGTGAAGTAAGTCAGAAAGAGAAAGCCAAATACCATATGATATTTGTTATATCTGGAACCTAATATACAGCACAGTTTTCTTTCCACAGGGGGAAAAAAAAAAACTCATGGACTTGGAGAACAGAGTTGTGGTTGCCAAGGGGGAAGGGGAGGGAGTGGGATGGACTGGAAGTCTGGGATTGATTTGGAGTGGATAAGCAATGAGATCCTGTGTATAGCACTGGAAACTACATCTAGTCACTTGTGATGGAACATGATAGAGGATAATGTGAGAAAAAAAGAGAGAGAGAGAGAGAGAGAGTGTGTGTGTGTGTGTGTGTGTGTGTGTGTGAGAGAGACTGGGTGGAAGTTGAAAGAATATTCTAAACCAACTATAATGGAAAAATCATTTTTTAAAAAGAAATCTAGTTATTAGCCTCTTTACAAATGAGAAAAATGGCTGTTCCTGTTTTTGCATAGTATATAAATTTAGGGTAAATTAACAAATTCTTGCCTTGTTACACAAAATTTTCCCCTGAAAAATACTAGCAAGTGAATTGTGCTCCACTGTGTTTTTTTTGTTTTGTTTTGTTTTTGGGTTTTTTTGCTTTTTAGTGCCACACCCACAGCATATGGAGGTTTCCCAGGCTAGGAGTCTAATCAGAGCTACAGCTGCCGGCCTACGCCACAGCCACAGCAACACCAGATCGGAGCCTCGTCTGTGATCTACACCACAGCTCACGGCAACGCCAGATCCTTAACCCACGGAGTGAGGCCAGGGATCAAACCCACAACTTCCTGGTTCCTAGTCGGATTCGTTAACCACTGAGCCATAATGGGAACTCCTCAAAAGAGCATCTTTATTCACCCAGCAGATGTCAGTGGCAGAGAGAAACATGAACTCTTTAGCAGCTCATTAGATGAACTTAGAATAGAATTGGTTACATTTTATTCCCAAGGTCCTTTTATTTTATTTCTCTTTAAGGGCTGTTGCAATATAGTTCTTATGAACTGGAAGACTGCTTGGAAAATTTTAATATTTCGTCTTCTCCTTTCAAGGGCTGACAAGGTATTTAAAGAGTCGAGTAAAAATTATATGTATTAGGATGATGAAAAGTTTTAACCAGTTTAATTGATTTAAATCATTTGTCATTGGAGGTAAATTTTGGAAAGATAAAGTTAATAAAGAAGCCCAGGTATGCTACCACGTGGTATCATCACAGTTGAGATAGGACATGGTGATGTTCCAGAATTTAATGGTTGACAATTAAGTGTCATCAGCTGCCTCATAGAGCTCAGGACTCTCATGATCCATCAGCCAGTAGCACTCATGGAGTCATCTCAATATTTCATTGTCTCTTGCCCTCTCCTGCTCACGGAGGACCTCTCCCGCTTGCACAGTCTTTCCAAAATATGTTTGGGTATTTCGGGGGGTTGCACACATGTGTTCCTGAATGAGCCTTCTCCTAAGTTTGCCATGCTCCGTCCTTTCTGTGTCAAAGCCTGTTGTAGGTGTGTGGGGAGGGAAGGGGGAAGGCAGGGCTACTTGTGCTCTCTGTGCTTCACGGAGGCTGTAGGGAAATAGCTGTTCCATGTTCCTTGCAGTTCTGTCTTTTTCTGGGATGCAGTTCAGGAGGATGAGCACAGGGTAGCCTGTAGGACAAATGTGGCTATAGTCTAATAGCTGTTCTCCTCGGTTTCTGAGGACTGATTACTTGGCCAAGTGGAATGTTTCTAGACTCTTGATCCCTTAAGGGGACTTTTCTAGAGAGTTAGGCTCTCTGCTCTGGGTGGCAGAAGCCATACTTGCCTTGTTCATGTTTGTCTTGCCACAAAGTAGGCAAACAACAAAAACTTTTTTATCTCTCTGCCCGGGGTCTTAGGTCTTTCAGTAAATAGAAATCTTTGGGGCCTGGCCCCACAGGTTTGTCAGAGTTGCCCAAATTCCATCTTAGGCACAAGCTAGAACCCTCACCATGTTTAAAATGTCTCACTAAATACCTTTTTGTAGTTTTGACTAAAACGCTTTATTCCTAAAAGAGCTTGGGAATTTTGTATGTGTGACGGGGTCACCTTGCTGTACAGTATAAAAATTGACAGAACACTGTAAACTAGCTATAATGGAAAAATAATCATTTTTTAAAAAATAAATAAAAAAGAGCTTGGAAATTGTGACAAGATTTCATTGTCCATATCAATACCATTTCAAATCAGACATGTCTTAATTTCCCTCATTTTGTTTTTGGTTTAATTATAGACTCATGTGGGCATTTCTACGATTTGGTCATGACGAAATGATTGCCTTTTGCCTTGCCGCTAACAAGTCATTTGGGGTCAGGATTGTCAGAGAAATAAGGCACTCAGTTAAATTTGAATTTCTGGTAAATATAATGAATAATTTTTTAGTGTTATTAAGTCCCATGCATTTTGGCAGTGCAGCATAGTCCCAAATTTATACTAAAATGTGTTTTTTGTTTATTTAAAATGTATTTATTTAAATACATTTTGGTCTTTTTGCCATTTTGGGGGCCGCTCCCGAAGCATATGGAGGTTCCCAGGCTAGGGGTCTAATCAGAGCTGTAGCCTCTGCCCTACGCCACAGCCACAGCAACGCCAGACCCAAGCAGCGTCTACGACCTACACCACAGCTCATAGCAATGCTGGTTCCCTAACCTACTGAGCAAGGCCAGGGATCGAACCCGCCACCTTATGGTTCCTAGTTGGATTCGTTAACCACTGTGCCACGACAGGAACTCCAGTTTATTTAAAATTTATTTATTTATTTATTTATTTTGTCTTTTTGTTATTTCTTGGGCCGCTCCTGCGGCATATGGAGGTTCCCAGGCTAGGGGTCCAATCGGAGCTGTAGCCACCGGCCTATGCCAGGGCCACAGCAACGCGGGATCCGAGCCGTGTCTGCAACCTACACCACAGCTCACGGCAACGCCGGATCGTTAACCCACTGAGCAAGGGCAGGGACCGAACCCGCAACCTCATGGTTCCTAATCGGATTCGTTAACCACTGCGCCATGACGGGAACTCCTTATTTAAAATTTAAATTCGACTAGTTGTCCTGTCTTTCTTTTCCTTTTTTTCCTGAACAAATAATTTTTCTTTTCTGTTTTTCTGCTTCGTAATGTATAAAATGGAGTATCAACCTGTGTACCTCCTTAATCTAAGCTCATAGGACATCAGGTACATTAATGTTCTTTGATAAGAAAGAATTTGCTATAAAAATGTGAGGCATTCCCGGCTATTCATTCAATAAATGTTTATTGAATATCCACTAATTGCTGGCTGTTGTTGACATCCACTTGCTAATAGTGAATTAAAAAAAAAAAAAAGGAAGGAGTCCCGTTTTTTTGTGGTGCAGCAGAAATGAATCCGACTAGGAACCATGAGGTGGTGGGTTCGATCCCTGACCTCGCTCAGTGGGTTAAGGATCTGGTGTTGCCATTAGCTGTGATGTAGGTTGCAGACATGGCTCAGATCTGGTGTTGCTGTGGCTCTGGCGTAGGCTGGCACCTGTAGCTCTGATTAGACCCCTAGCCTGGGAACCTCCATATGCTACTGCTGCAGCCCTAAAAAAAAAAAATGGCAAAAGACAAAAAAAAAATTTTAATTAAAAAAAATGGGAGACAGATTTTGCTTTTAAGCTTTCTAGATAGCTAAGAAAACAAGCTCCATGCGAACTCCTGTCGTGGCTCAGTGGTAATGAACCTGACTAGTATCCATGAGGATGCTGGTTCCACCCCTGGCTTCGCTCCATGGAAGGATTCAGCATTGCCATGATCTGTGGTGTAGGTTGCAGATGTGGTTTGGATCCTGCGTTGCTGTGGCTGTGGCGTAGGCTGGCAGCTGCAGCTCTGATTCAGCTCCTAGTCTGGGAACTTCCATATGCCGCAGGTGTGGCCCTAAAAAGACATAAAAGGAAAAAAGAGAGAGGTAGGAAGGAAGAAAACAAGCTCCATGGTCCTTTTAACACTGCAGAAGATGAACAAGTTAGTGCAAGGTAGTGAGAGCTGTGGGTTAACATCCTGGAGGATGATGAGAACTGAGTCTTGAGTTGGACCCAAGGACCTAATGGATCCTCACTGGGAATGGATTCCTTGCTAGAATACTCGGCCATCCTGTGAGTGCCCCTGTCGAATGCTAGAAACAAAAGAAAAGTGTTAGGAAATCCAGAAACAAAGCTTTAAACCAAAGAAGGAGTTGCCCCTGTAGCGTTACTTCAGATCCAGGTTCCAAGTTCCAAGGCAGGTTAATATGTTCCCATTTTTAGTTTGAATTTGAGCTTAAATAATACCTTTGAAAAATACGCTAACATAATGTTCTTTTCAAGTGAGAAAAGCCTTGAAGTTCCTTGGTGGATCAGTGGGTTACGGATCCAGCGTTGTCACTGCTGTAGCATGGGTTTGATCCCAGGCCCGGGGACATCTGCACGCTGTAAGTGTGGCCAAAAAAAGAAAAAAAGAAAAAAGCGTCTAGTATCCCATATAATCCATCTCCTGAGATATTCAATATGGAAGATTATGGTTTTTTCATTCATTCAATTATTCATTCATTATTCACTCAGTAAACACATTTCAAGCATCTGCCATGTACCAAGCAATGTACTATAAATATGGAGTATTTAGAGATAAAAAAAGAGATAATCTCATTGAGGCACTTACTTCGTAAGCTTCTGTAGATGGGCCCTCAAATCTTGTTTAAAGGTTCCAGTAGGACAGATAAACTTTGACCGTGCCCTTGACCTAGGAACCGTCTTTCTTCCTGTAGGAGGAATATCTTTTCTCAATGAACCTGATGTTTGTGGCAGGATCACATGATCTAGATTAGCTGACCATCTCTGGTCTCCAAAAAAGCAAGTGATGTGGTAGCCAGTTTAACCAGTTAACCCGTATTTCTTTTTTCTTTCTTTCTTTTTCTTTTTAGGGCCGGACCTGTGGCATATGGAAGTTCCCAGGCTAGGAGTCAAATCAGAGCTACAGCTGCTGCCTACGCCAGAGCCACAGCAACGCTAGATCCGAGCCTGTCTGCAACCTACACCACAGCTCACGGCAATGCTGGATCCTTTACCCATTGAGCGAGGCCAGGGGTCAAACCTGCATCCTCATGGATGCTAGTTGGGTTCTTAACCTCCTGAGCTACAATGGGAACTCCCTGTATTTCTTAAAACAAATCAAAGCCTAGTGGGAAAGACAAATGTATAAGGCCCAGAGTTAATAGTTTAGTGAGGAGATTGGGTAAGGTGCCACAGTAGCAGAGGAGAAAGTAGAGGCGTTTCTGGTTGGCTCCTTAGAGCAGACAGCCCTGGGTTTTAGACGAGCTGGGAGCTCACCAGGGTGTAAACGTGGGGGAGTGTTGCTGGCAGGAGGAATATCTTGTGCCTCTGAATAGCATTTATCACATTCTGCCTATGGCTTCTGCCTTCCTGCCTCAGACTGTGGGCTCCTCCAGGCCTGAGAGGGCTCTGCCTTAATTGTCTGCATCCCATCGTCTAGCAGAATGTTTTTCTGATTGCTCTTTTAGTTCGATGGACTAACGTTCCACTTAAAACCTTTTCAAATAGATTTGATAATGGCGAGATGGTGTATGCAGAACATTCTCTCCTCAGTGTGAGCGGGCAGTGTGAAGTCAGGGACTTTGGTTCAAGTCCTGGTTCACTGCTCTTTGGATTTATAATCTTGAGCACAGCACTTTTCCCAAAACTTTTCCTTATAAGAAAAGCGAGAAAAATATTAATCTACTTTACATGTTGTTTTGAAGACCGAGATAGCATATATGAATGTGACCGGCATAATCATTGACATCTTTTTCTGTACGAATTCCCCATATCCACTTATGTTCCGTAAGCAGACTCGGAATTTAATTGCTACATTTGTTGGAAGAAAAATTTAAGGACTTGGAATAGAGCCCACCAAAGGAGAAAAATTATGCTAGTGTGAAAAATAACCATCTGTATAGCTGCATACGCATTCATATACATTGTTATGTATCCACATGTTGAAATGGACTGTTTAGATGATTCTCTTGGGGAGGTTACTTTAGTTGGCTCATAGTCACACATGAGTCCCAGCTGTGTTCTGGCAAGATAGCATCTGGAAATCAGGAGGCTATGTGCAGGATGTCCTGGACATTTGAAATGTTAAAAGTACTGAATATATTTTTGCTGCAGAATCATTACAGATAAATGCTAATTTGGAGAAGTGTTTAAGAAAATTATGTTGGGGAAAAAACCTAAATATTCTCTCCATGAATCTCTGGGGATCAGAAAGAGCTGTCCGTTGTTTTGATTTAGGGATGTGGTAGGGTACCTGTGTTCCTGGGCAGCAGAGTTTGACCATCTCTGGTCTGTTAGACTAAGCAATTTCAGTGCAAACCAGGTCTAAATCATTTTTGGTATTTCTTAAACTCGTGTCTTTCTAAATACAGACCCAGCCTTGAGAGAGGTGGGCCATTTGGGAAAGTAGTCAATTTCTGGGATAACAATAGAAGACTTAGTTTAAGCGCTCAGGATATCATTAAAGGATATAAAAGGCCCTGTTCTTCTTACCTTCCCACCCAGTTCACATCATTTTTGAAGGGAGGGGGAGTGATTAATTCCATGTCAAGGCTCCAAATCTTATGAATCCTCCAACTGCCTATTCCCAGCTGGGACCAAAGAGAAGCAGCTGACACTCAGAAGCATTGTCTATGATGGACAGTGTTTTCCATTTTCTATCCCAGTCAAGTAGCATCTAAGCGTCAACCCGAGACTTGGCCAGTGATGGAGGTATTTTTGTGTCCTCTCTTTTATGCGTCTCCCTTGATTGAAACACCCAGGACGGAGAGTTTAAATGGCATGATCTATGGTGTGAGAGAGTTAACATTCCTGGAAAACACTTCCTAAGGAAGAGAGGGTGAGTGGATCCTTTGGGATTAAAGGAAGCCTTCTTCCTCTGAGGAATGCTACAACAAAACTCCCAGCTCTATCTGCTTCTCCAGCCATATCTTCTCTCTTCCAACCCATCCTATGCCGTGTTGAGCTGTTAGTGATGAATTCAGGAGGAATGTACAGTGACAAAAAGAGAAATATGCTGCAACACATTTTGTTTTTGTACATGCTATTCCTTTTGCTCAGGATATTTTTCACTCCAGTAGCTGCAGGAAAGCTCGTATTCATCCTTCAAAACCCTCATCTAGTGTTACCTATTCTGTGAAGTTTTCTCCAACATCCCAAACCAGTTAATTTTTTTTTCCTTTTCTGAAGCTTGGTTGCATATATAAATCACCTGGGATTCTGCTACAAGGCAGATTCTGAGTCTGTAGGTTGAGGGTGAGGCTGAGGGTGCTGTGCTTCTAACAAGACCCCCCCTCCCCGTGGGAGGTAGATCCATATGCTGCCAGTCTAATGACTACACAGAGTAGTAAGATAAGAGGGCTTCTAGGTTAAGTTTCTTTACTTTAAAAAAGAGACATGAGAGAAGAATAGATCCTTTAATGTCTCCAAAATCAGCTGTGTGAAGTGCTGCCTGGAGCTACTGCAGGTGTCTCTTGATGTCAACAAGTTGCCCACACAGCGGTTGATGAACCCTACTAGGATCCATGGGGATGCAGGTTTGATCCTTGACCTATCTCAGTGGCGTTACCATGAGCTTTGGTGTAGGTCACAGATGTGGCTCGGATCCCATGTTGCTGTGGCTGTGGTGTAGGCCGGTGGCTACAGCTCCGATTGGACCCCTTGCCTGGGAACCTCTGTGTGCCTCCGGTGTGGCCCTAAAATAGCAAAAACAAACAAACAAGGAAGTAGCCAATATTCTGAGGATGGCAGAAGAAAAAGCTGGAGGAAAACTTATTTTAGAGCTGATGCTATAAAGTATGGAATCAATCAACCCTGGCATATTTTATTGTTTATGTTCTGAGAGGTATTATTTTATGAAATATTTATTTCTATTATGTGTGCATACAGCGTATTTACTGGATCATGATGCAGAATGTCTTTCTAACTCCGGGTTGTAGTCATAAATGTTTGCAAACACTAGCCTGGCCAAAGGGCCACTCACCCCTCTGGGAAACAGTGCATGTGCACTGGACTCCCACAGAAGGCAAAGCTGGTTCCCTGAGCCCTGCCCGCCAGCCAGGGTTCTGTGACGTCTCCCACCCATTCTGTCTCCCTCCAGTCAGCAAGACCCATGCTCAGAGTCCCAGTCTAGGAACTGTTTCCTTTCCAAACTTTTCTGGCTCTGGGGAAACATCACTCACTCTGCCATCTCTTCGCTCAACTGCTGCCTCTACTTGGCACTGAGGCTTCTCTGAGCCCCATGAGCAGACTGGCTTCTTGCCTGCTGGCTGGCTCTAGGCTGGACCACACGGGTCCCAGCCAGGGCTCTTCAACCCTGGGGGTTCAGCTGTCTATGCTCTGCCTGGGAAATGGACTGAGTCAGTATTAGGGGCTCAAGGGACTTTAACCAGTACGTGGCCTTGAGCTTTGGACCAGATCTTGCTCACTTGCTTCTTGGACTGCTGAGGAAGGGGCTCGTTTAATATCAGGACTCGGCTCCTCATTCTGAGGCATCGCTCTGGAGACTGTTGGAGGAACACCAGCTCTGCAAAGTCACTCTAGGAAGGGGGTGTCGGAACCCAGCTTCCCATCTCTTTCCTTCCCTCCCTGTCCCAAGCCCTATCCCCATCCCTGTCTCCACTGGCTCTGCAAATTTAGTCAATGTCTGAGGTGCTGGCATGAGAGACCTTAGTACCTTTCACTCTTTCTATCTGCTCTTCCTCCACCCACCTCTGCATGAGGAAATCTAGTCCTCATGCCGAGGAAGAGCTGCTACACCACCCGTGCTGTGAAAATTCCTCAGTCTCCCTCTCCCTAGACAGAATAATTGTGCTTTCCTCTGGGCCCTTTGAGGTTTTGTTTATGCCTCTCTCTGAGCACATCTCATGTGCTGGCCTCATTATGGTTATTTGGCTTTCCACTGGGCCTCCTCCCTGTGCTCCTGAGCTTCTTGAGACTGTGTTTTATTCATCTTTACTCAGAAAACTACTGGGCATGCAGCAGGTGCTACACACATTGTAGGATCGATGTGCTATGATTTTCAGGATTAAAAGTGGTCAGTGACATACATGGTCTGTCAATTTTCCAAAGGGGTGCTAAGATCATTCACTGAGGGAAAGGACAGTCTTTTCAACAAATGGTGTTGGAAAAAATGCATATCCACATGGAAAAGAATGAAGTTGGACTCTTACATTACAGCATGTGCAAAACTTAACTCAAAATGAATCAAAGACCTAAATATAAAAGTTAAAACTATAAATGTCTTTGACAAAAACCTAGGAAAAAAGCATCATAACATTGGATTTGGTGATAAATTCTTGGCTATGACACCGAAGGCACAGGCAAAGAAGAAAAAAATAGATAAATAACCATCACTCGAAGAGTGTTTAACTTGCAAAACGAGAACTCTGCTCCCGTGAAACCACAACTCCCCATCACCCCTCCCCTCAGCCCCTGAGAACTACCATTCTACCTTCTGTTTCTACAAACTTGACTACTTTAGCTACCCATACAGTAGAGTTCATCCATTTGCGACTGGCTTATTTCACTTGGCATAATGTCCTCACAATTCACCCATGTTGTAGCATATGTCAGAATTTCGTTCCTTTTAAGTCTGAATACAGGTTTTGGATTTTTTTTTTTTTTTTTTTTTAGAATTGATGGTATAGAATCAATTAGTTATTCTCAAAGTCCATATGAATTCAACCACTGTGATTTTATTTTATTTTTTATTTTTTGTTTTTTTGCCATTTCTTGGGCCGCTTCCGCGGCATATGGAGGTTCCCAGGCTAGGGGACTAATCAGAGCTGTAGCTGCCAGCCTACGCCAGAGCCACAGCAATGCAGGATCCGAGCCGCGTCTGCAACCTACACCACAGCTCACGGCAACGCCAGATCGTTAACCCACTGAGCAAGGGCAGGGATCGAACCTGCAACCTCATGGTTCCTAGTCGGATTCGTCAACCACTGTGCCACGACGGGAACTCCAGGTTTTGGATTTTTAAAGTGTATTTTGTGTTCTGTTTCTGCTCTCCCGCTCCCTTCACCCCGATAGTTTCAGACAGTGTACCTTTTGTTATTTCTCCTTGTCACAGGGATTTTTGCATTTGCATTACATTTTTTCTTAAGTCAAATCAATCTGTTAACAGGGTGAAGAGTCAATATCAAACTTTTCAATGAAAATTACATGAAGCCGCTCTAAAAATGTCATTAGTGCAAATCCACTTGTGATTCAAATTCTTTTCAAAAATTTTATTTTATTGAAGTATAGTTGATTTACAACATTATATTAATTTCTGTTGTATAGCAAAGTGATTCAGTTACATATGTGTGTATATATGTATATATTTTTTCATATTCTCTTCCATTATGGTTTATCTCAGGATGTTGAATATAATTCCCTGTGCTCTACAGTAGGACCTTGGTGTTTATCCATTCTATATATAACTGTTTGCATCTGCTAAACTCCCCCCAACTCCAACCTACCGCTGGAAACCACAAGTCTATTCTCTTTTCTCTATGTATGAGAGTTTGTTTCTGTTTCATAGATAAGTTTATTGGTGTTATAGTTTAGATTCCACATATAAGTGATGACATCATATGGTGTTTGTCTTTCTCTGTCTGACTTCACTTGGTATGATAATCTCTAGGTCCATCCATGTTGCTGCAAATGGCATTATTTTTTCTTATGGCTGAGTCGTATTCCATTGTGTATATGTACCACATCTTAATCCATTATCATTAACAATCCATTATAAATTTTTATCTGTTGATAGAAATTTAGGTTGTTTCCATGTCTTGGCTGTTGTGAATAGTGCTAATATGAACATTGGGGGCATGTACCTTTTTGAATTAAGAGTTTTGTATGGATATATGCCCAGGAGTGGGTTTGCAGGATCTTATGAGAACTCTATTTTTAGGTTTTTTAAAAAAATCTCCATGATGTTTTCCATAGTAGTTGCACCAGTTTACCTTTCCACCAGCAATGTAGGAGGATTCCTTTTTCTCCACATCCTTTCTGGCATTTTTCCTCCATTTTTTAGAGTTTTATTGAAGTGTAGTTGATTTACAAGGTTGTGGTAATTTCTTCTACACCAGCATTTGTTGTTTGTAGACATTTTGGTGATAGCCATTCTGACTGGTGTGAGGTGGTTTCTCACTGTAGTTTTGATTTGCATTTTGCTAATAATTAGAAATGTTGAGCATCTTTTTCATGTGCCTGTTGGCCATCTGTATGTCTTTGGAGAAATGTCTATTTTGGTTTTATGCCCATTTTTCGATTGGGTTGTTTGGGGGTTTTTTGGTTTCTGTTTTTGTTATTGAGTTGTATTAGCTGTTTGTATATATTGAAAATTAAGCCCTTGTCGGTTGTATGTGATTCAAATTCTTGAGAACAAATAACTGGTGGAACCCCAAGAAGATGCAGTTGAGAATTATTGCTTCTGCATTTTTCTGAAGTCTAAGCCATCAAAGACATAACTCAAGATTGGTGGGGGTGGAGCATATTGGGGGAATCAGGCAAGAAGAGTAGTCTTGGGAGTAGCAGAGAGGAGATGACTCCCTCAGGACAGGAAGGGATGGAGATCAGAGGATGAAAGGGTGGTCAGGACCTCAGAGGAGAGGTTAATGGTGGCTTGAGACCTCTGGGCTCCAGGACTCAGCAAAGATTCCACGTGCCTTACCTGTGGGATGGAAGGCAGGCACTTCAAGGGACCACCTGAGCTTGGATCTGAGAATGCCACAGCCACTACCATGGACTGGGGGTATGGGGGGCTTTGCTCCATTTTCAGGCACTTCCTAAGCCTCTTGGATTCTGGGACCGTAATGACTGATAATGAATTTCTTCCAATCCATTGGAATGGGCCTCAGTCTCAAATACACCTAATAGAGTGGCGTTTCTCTTGCACGTGAGATTGTGGGCTGAAATGCATTCCCACTATGCTCGGCAGTTTTCTTCAGTCTCTTTCTCTCCTAAATGGAAAGCATTGTAATTAACTTACATGCATCAGAGCTTAGGGGTTCGTAGAACAGTGGAATAATAGATGTGAATACACTTTGAAAAGTTATAAACATCGAATAAATGGAAAGGGAGAAATAGCAATGCCCTGCTCAGAATGAAAACCTCCATCTTGTTAATCCAGAAAGCTCCAACAAACCTGAGACCTGGCAAAACCAGAGTGTATGAGCAACAATATTAGCTTGAATAGGTTAATATCTGTGGTCATCAAAGGTTCCGGAGAGCAGGAACTAGTAAGGAGCCCAGCTAAATAGGTTACTGCTTTTGTATAATGATTTTTGTTAAACAGGAAGAGAGGGGAGAAAGGAGGACAAAAATTGCTTTCTCGGCCTCCTTCCTGAAATTGCATCCTGCATCCTAATAATGTAAACACTCCTGGGAAGAGTAGGCTAGGATAAGAGTAAGCTGTTATCAATTATTTTTATTTATTTATTTACTTATTTACTTATTTATTTTAGGGCTGCGCCCACAGCGTTTTGTTAGGGCTGTACCTGTGGCTTATGGAAGTTCCCAGGCTAGGGGTGGAATTGAAGCTGCAGCTGCCGGCCTACACCACAGCCACAGCAACACCAGATCCAGATCTGAGCCACACCTGCGACGTACACCACAGCTCACAGCAATGCCGGATCCTTCACCACTTAGTGAGGCCAGAGACTAAACCCTCGTCCTCATGGAAACTAGTCGCGGTCTTTACGACTGAGCTACCATGGGAAATCCAATTATTTATATTTACACACAGCTTTTTCATAGGCCCGGAGCAGAGTTGCTGGAAAGTGTAAACCCTGTGCGCAGTTAGAGGAAACTCCGTGCTAGGGAAAAGCACCTCCTCTTCCTCCAGGTAATTTGGATGATGTGAGTAGACCTGCGTGACATTGCAGTCTGGCCCAGGGCATTCTCGTCAGTACCAGGACCGTCTGCTTTTGATGCATATGGTAATTTGATAATTTCTATAAGAAATGGTTCCGGTTCTCAGCCTGCACGCCAGAGTTGCAGGCTTCCACCTCCTGACAGTTTAATATGTAAAGGGTCATTTGTTTTTTGCCAGGAGGCATTCTTTAGGTTAGCAGCCAGGCTCACTCGAGCACAGGCAATCCTGCACGTCGCAGTGCCCTATCAAAATGGAAAAAAGTCCAGAGGAAACATTAATCAGGTGTGAATCTCACAGATGAGAGAATGGTGAGGGGCGGCGGGGTAGTGGCAAAGCAGCATCTGTCTAATGTTTGCTGGATCACCGAGCCCAGGAGGATGGGTTGCCTAGCAGCTCTTAGTCACTTCAGGCTAGCGCTAGGCAACAAGATGCAATCTGTCAGCTGTAGCCCATCCGCGTTTTCTCCTGGTTTCTAGAAGACATGTAGGTATTTCAGAAGCATCTAATTAGCTCATTCACTTTACTGTCTGCATCAGGCAACCTCTCTCTGTTTCCCCTTCACCCTCACCTCTTGTCTGATGTTCAAATGCTCTTCCCGCATAGGAGGGAAGCTAAACCTTGCAGGGAAATTTTGTGCATTTTGGAGAACAGGAGAGTGAGAATTTGTCGCTTGGGTTACATTAGGCATTTCCCACTTTTCATTCAGCCAGCTCTCCGCGGTCATTTTCAAGGCTTCGTGCTGACATACACATCATTCGCTGCACAAAGAGAAATTTGCTGATGGATGCTGCTAAGGAAACCGGACCGTGTTTTGTTGTGTGAGCAGCCATTCTACTACCTCCTTGGTCACCTACTGGAGGAGAGAAGAGGATCATTTGTGTGGCCAGTTGTCTGCATTGTGCACTTTCTGTGTGTTAATCCTTTTTGGATTAAAAAATACATATTTGGGGGGAGTTCCTGTCGTGCCTCAGTGAGTAATGAACTTGACCAGCATCCATGAGGATGCGGGTTCGATCCCTGGCCTCGCTCAGTGGGTTAAGGAGCCAGTGTTGCCATGAGCTGTGGTGTAGGTCACAGACGCGGCTTAGATCCTGCATTGCTGTGGCTGTGGCGTAGGCTGGTGGCTACAGCTCCTATTTGACCCCTAGCCTGGGAACCTCTATATGCCACCAGTGTGGCCCTAAAAGGCTATGTGTGTGTGTGTGTGTGTGTGTGTGTATACAATCTGGGATCATATGTCATTTAAAAGGCTTCAGGAGAGTGGAAGTCTGTGGTTGGGCATCTTGCAGGGGATGAGCCTAGAAAAAGGCTTAAAGGTGGGAGCAGGGAGTTCCAGGCTCTCCTGAATTTTCTTAGGGAAGCCACTTAAGTACAGTGCATCTTTGGGTTCTGCAGGCCAGTCTTTAATTTCCAGATTGCAGCACAAAAATTGGAATCCCAGGGGAACCTAGATTGTACTCTGTCTCTTGTTTCGGTTGAACTTCAACTCACAGGTTCACCAGCCCTGGTATGCCTGGGTCTTCATCCACACCCCCCTCTGCAGGGAGTCCTGGCACTGAGTGAACTGCCACCCTTATAGAAACTGGGTTGAAAATGAGGTAAATATTAATCCTTCCTGGCAGTGCAGTGCCCAACTCCCCAAGGAGGAACTACAAAACAAACAAGGGAAATCAAGTGACGCAGAGAACAGAAAGGAGGGAAAAAAGAATCAGTAAGCTGGGTTCAAGGTCAAAGTAAATGAGAGGTTACAGATGTACGAGCTCTCTCTTCACATTTTAGACTACTGCCCTCAGATTCTCATTGCTTCTGGAAAGGAGTTTTATGGCATATTCTGATACCTGGGCAGTGTGCCCCCCACCTCCCCGCCACACACCAGGGCTTTTAAGCTCTTGATTCTTGGACCATCTGTGAAGACTATTATTAAGGCAGTAGTCTTAAACTTTAATATTATATAAATCATCTTTTCAAAATTCGGATTCTTGGGAAAAGTGGATACATTGATGGGGCGCCCAAGGATCTGCATTTCCAACAAGCCTCCCAGGTGGTGTTTATGCTGCTGGTCCAAGTACCATACTTTGAGCAGCAAGGCTGTCGGGCTTCCTGGCTGGAGTAAGTCATGGGGCCAGAGGAACCCACGGGTCCTTTCTGGCTGTTAAGATCAGAGGATGGTTTAAACTGAAACCAAGTTATAAAAATGGAGACTCACTAAATTTTACTTTCTTTGTTCTCTGCAAAATTCCCTGTCAACATAACCTAATTTTTCTCCCCCAGCGGCAGTGAGGTTTGACGTGATGCTTGACATCATGGTATAGACTCTGTGAATCTTTACTACAGCTCTTTGCAGTAACTGTTACTACTTTTACTTCAAGGTGAGGAACTGGATAGTAAGCATTGAAGTTAGAACTAGAACCCAGATCACTTGTCTGCGAGCCCTAGATTGCACCTCTAAACCACATGTAAACACCTCACAGACCCTAGAGAAGGTGAGAGGGAGCAGATGTCTATAAACCAGCTGTGACCAGTCTGCTGGTGTTGTGACAGATACTTTAGGCGGAGCTGAGGGTTGAGGGAGAAGCAGTGTTAGGTCAGAACACTCTGGGGAAAGAGGGGAGATTGCATTCAGCGTGACCCTCTTCACCTGATGCCCCTTTTTAAAAAAACCAACTATTCTAGATTATTTCATGATGTATAGTATCTACTGGCATCTTTTTTCTTTTCTTTTCTTTTCTTTTTTAATTTCACAGCTGTAGCATATGGAAGTTTCTGGGCCAGGGATTGAATCTGAGCCGCAGCTGCAACCTATGCCACCGCTGCCCTTGATGTGCACTCCCTCCACGACTGCACACAGTCAGGCTGCTCTTAGTCTTATCAGGGGCCTCGTGGTCCCAGAGGCACAGGACTGGAATCCATCAAAATGAGATATATTTAACTTATTAATTTCCTTGTCCCAGAAGTAATTTGAAGACATTAATAACAATATGCATTTCCTGTATTACTCTTCCCAGGGTAGCTGGGAAGATTTTTGAGAAGAGATTGTTCAGCTTCAAGGACAGGATTTCTAACAGTAGAATTTGGGAGATTTTCATTTGTGGATGTGGGAGGAGGGTTAGTGATGGAGGAAGAGTGTGGAGGAGGGGACACAGCTGCCCACAGAGGCTCACATCCATACACAGCGGCCCCACCGGGGTTGGGGGGGAGGGTGGGGCCCCCACTCAGCACCACTGTGTACCGTGGCTTCTGAAAAGTACTTGACACCATTTGAAAAGATAAAGTATATTAAGGTGAGTTTATTCAGCTGGGTTTGGAAATGGCCATGAAGTATGAACACAGGCTGAGGAGAAGTAAACAGTGATTAATAGCAGCGTCTGCCGGGCTGCTCCAGGGACCTTTATTACATTTTATCTAACAGCCTCATTAATGGTCTAGAAGAGGTGGATGCTAACAGAACTGCAATTAAATTCATGGTGGATATTAAATTGTGAGTGATTGTGAATCTAGGGAAGGCAGAGAGGCATCCTAAGAAGACGTGAGAAGTAGAAGATAAAATTCAGCATTAACAGGTGAAGAGAAATGCCTTAGAAACAGAACATGACTTTCATGGAAATAGCAAGGGTTTCAGAGGTTGGTGTACTGTGTGCCTGACACTGTCCCGGGTGCTGTCAAGGTGTTGATTCATTTGTTCTTTCCAATAACACGATGGGGTTGTTGGTGGTGTAATTCTCACCTTGCAGGTAAGGAGACCAAGGCAGGAAGAGGTAAAGTGGTTTGCACATGGCATAGAGATGACAAGTGGTCTAGAAATTAAAAAAAAAAAAAAAATCCCCTTGCATCTCTCTGTCTTGTATTTCTTTTCCTCTGGGGTCACAAGGCCGTAGTAAAACTGCTTTAAAAATGTTTCTGGTTATTTGGTTTTAGTGGAAATGTATATTTTGTGTATTAGCCTGAGGATAACCTATTGAAAGAAACACTTTTCAGGCATTTCTTGTGACATAGCGGGTTAAGGATCCAGAGTTGTGGCTGCAGTGGCTTGGGTGGCTGCTGTGGTGGAGGTTCAGTCCCTGGCTTTAGAACTTCCATGTGCCATGGGCGTGGCAAAAAAAAAAAAAAAAAGTGCTTTTCAAACAGAGGTGTTCATATATCCATTTCATTACAGCCATGAATTTGGGCATCCAGTCAGCCTTCTCCGAAAGGTGGGCAGCCACCTTCAGAAAGCCTACCACGTGAGTGGGGACCTGATCTGCTTTGCTGCTGCTGCGTCACCCAGCTTTTAGATGAGCACCCGGCACTCAGGGGACATTCAAGAAATAATTGCTAAATTCATTTCTATTAGGCCACGTTGATTTTGCCTCAACTTCAATTTGGAATTCAGACAGCATTAGGCAGTGGTTTTAATGGTAGCGAGAAGTGCTGTGGATGCCAGGTAGTGACGCACTTCTGCTCCGTGCCCTTGGAGGTTTGAGCTGCGGCACAGTGTGTAACTCGGGCAAGGACATCCTCCCGGTTTCCTTGCTCGTAATGAGGGCTCGTGACTGCGCCCCCTCTCCTGCCTTCACGGGGCTGGAGAAGCAAATGAGAGGAGGCTGAGAAGAAGCCGTGAGGCTCAGCACAAGTGCTAGCTGTCATCACACAGCTAGAACCTTACACTGGGCTTACCAGATTTCATACCGTCATCCCAGGCCACTCTGGAAAATAATTAAGCTAGTTTAACCACTCAAATAAATTTCCCATAACACCCAGAGAGGCCAGGATAGTGTGGCTCATCGCTTAAGAACCGATGGCAGCAGAGCATGCTTTCTTTCCAGGTGAACGTCAGAATCTTTGGGGCTGGGGCCAGGAATGTTGCTCCTAAAGCAGCTCCAAGGGATTGTCATGTTACCCCAGGTTTGCGAATAATGACAAGTTCACAAGAAAAGCTGCTTCCTGAGGGGAGAGTAGGAAGGGGTAGGGCTGGGAGAACAAATGGCCAGAAGGCAAGGAAGTGGTCAAAGGATGCCAGCTGTTGGGGAATTCAGGGGAACATTCATTTTTTATTTTTAGAGGGGAAGAGGTCATGCAAGGTGGTGTCAAAGTCAAGTTCAGAGACTGTGCCTTTCAAGGTGAATACAGAGCCTCCCACAACCCAGGTGAAGGCCAGTTTGTTGTTTAGTGTCTGTATTGGGAGTGAAGTGGAATCAGTAACTGCTGGTTCTGGCAGGCGACGCTTGTCTTGCAAATAGAGGGGAGTCAGCCATTGATGGACCTCTTCCTGTACTGTTTACCAGTCCTTCTTTCATTGCATCTCTGACACACCTGTTTCCCCATGACCAGTGTCTGGTGTAAATTGTGCTCTTTCTTTGACTCAGCAATCATTGGTTGAGCACCTATTATGTACCAGGCCCTCTGTGAGGCCCTGGGAATTCAACAGGAGCAAAACAGACAGGGTCCTCGCCCTCTTAGAGCTCACAACGAAATGGGGGAGACAGGGGTAGTTCCTGTTGTGGCTCAGTGGTAACAAATCTGACTAGTATCCATGAGGACACAGGTTCGATTCCTAGTCTTGCTCAGTGAGTTAAGGATCAGGCATTGCCGTGAATTGTGGTGTAGGTCACAGAAGCTCAGATCCTGTGTTGCTGAGGCTCTGGCCTAGGCCAGCAGCTATAGCTCCAATTTGACCCCTAGCCTGGGAATCTCCATATGCTGCAGGTGCGACCCTAAAAAGACCAAAAAGGAAAAAAAAAATGTAGGGAAGACATGTGAATGACGTAGTCGGATAAATCCATATAAAAATTTATAAAAGTTTGTACCTGCCATGGAGGGAAATGTCTAGGGCCCATGAGAGTTTGTAGAAGGGTCTGCTGTGCTGAAAGTGTCTTCGATAGTGTTCCTGCAGAAGGACGTTTGAGGAGTTCCCATCATGGCTCAGTGGGTTAAGAACGCAACTAGTATCCATGAGGTTGCAGATTCAATCCCTGGCCTTGCTCATTGGGCTAGGGATCTAGTGTTGCCACAAGCTGCAGCATAGATCACTGCTGTTGTGGCCCAGAATTGGTGTGGCTGTGGCTGTGGCATAGGCTGGCAGAAAAAAGATGTTTGAGCTGATGTGCAAGGGCTATTGGAGGCTGACCAGCTGAGGAGGGGCGGGGGAAATGAGTGTTCTGGGAATAGAAAGAACCTGTGCAAGGTGCTGGGGCGTGAGGGTACCTCACACGGAGGCCAACGTGGGCCAGCGTGGCTGGAAACAGAGGTGCAGGGTTTTAGGGGCCAAATGGAGGCCTGACGGGGCCCACATACAAGCCCTCATAGGCCAAGGTCAGGTTTGGGCTTCTGCCCCTAGGGAAATGGGCGACCCTGGAAGTTGTTAAAGGAAAGGTGGCGGAGGGGGTGGGTATACATATGAGAGAGGGAGTGCTGGGGTTGTCATAACAAAATGTCACAGAACACATTTATGTTCTCATGGTTCTGGAAGCTGCAAGTGTGAGTTCAGGTTGTTGAGGGGCTTGGCTTCTCCGGAAGCCTCTTTCCTCCGCTCGTAGAAGGCGATCTTCTCCCTATGTTCTCACATCGTCTTCCCTCCGTGTGCGTCTGCGTCCTCATCTCCCCTTCTTATAGGGACACCAGGCGTGCTGGCCAAGAGCCCACCCTCCTGACTTCATTCGGCATCCATTACCTCTTTAAAGGTCCCAACGCAGTCATGTTCTGAGGTCCTGGGGTAGGGACTTCAACACAGGAAGCTCCTGCGATGGCCCAGGCGTGGCTTAGGCCTCACACCTACCTCTGTGATACTCAACACCTGTGCCAGGCAGGGTTTCAACCCTCCGTCCTATGTCCTATTATATCATTGCATTTTCATGCAGAATATTCTAAGGCTATAAACATCTAAACACGGTTTTACCGCTATACTTTAAAAAACAGTCAAATGAGGCACTACCAAGTTTTACATTGAAACAGTACCTCTGAGATTGAGTTTTAAAAAAAGCAAAAAAAAAAACCACCTCCCCTGTCATCTAAAGGCAAATCATTTTTTGTAACTTAATTATGAAAACATCAGATAAATAAAATCATTTTATATTATCACATTTTTTCCTGAAATGTCACTTGAAATAAAAATAAATGAACAGATATTAGCTGTTCTTTAAAATATACTTATCTGACTTGTCAGTTTTAGAGAATGAAAGACCGGAGAAAATGATGTTATTTAGCTACTGAAAATTCATTTTATTTTTCTAGTACTTGATAATATAAGAAAATCTGGAAGAGCGAATGAGAGCAAATCAGAATCGTCTCTCAATTCAAATAACAATCATCATCATCACATATTCTTCATAAGGAAATGCTTTTTAAAACTTTAAAAGGCAGCAATATTGAAGAAGCACATCCAGAAAATAAGCTGTGGCCTAGAATGGAAAAAATGGCAGATATCAGAATTGTTATTCATTCAACAATGTGTATTTTCTACCTTCTGTGTGCAATAACCCATGTCAAATGTGGTGATGGGCCACTTACATTAGAATTACCTAGGAAGTCTGTCACAAATGCAAATTCTTAGGCCTCATCCCAGACCAAACCCAAACATCAGGACAAAAAGCTGAGAGGTATCACCAACCTTAAGACATTGTACATTATTTCGGGTGGTTCTTAAACCTGGCCACTGTCAGAGATAAATGTATTTTGCACTATGTGGGTAGAAAAAAGGGAAATCAATTCCGTGTGTCTCTCCTGAGGATTTACTGTTGGGTGGGGAAGCCTACACGGGAACATGGAATCATAAGCAAACATACCATGGCACAGAATTTCTTGACTTCAAGAGAACCATATATACACACTACTGTATAAAATAGATGATTAACAAAAACCTGCTGGGTGCCCCTGTTGTGGCTCAGCAGGTTAAGAACCTGACTAATATCCATGAGGTCATGGGTTCGATCCCTGACCTCAAGCAGTGGGTTAAGGATCCAGCCACTGAGCTGTGGTATAGGTTGCAGATGTGGCTTGGATCTGGCATTGCTGTGGCTGTGGTGTAGGCTGGCAGCTGCAGCTCCGATTCAACCCCTAGCCTTGGAAATTCCATATGCTGCAGGTGTGGGCCTAAAAAGAAAACAACCAAAACCAACCAAACAAAAACAAGAACCTACTCTATAGCACAGGAAAATCTGCTCAATAGTTTCCCAATTACCTATATGGGAAAAAAGAATGGATATATTTATATGTGTGACTGATTCACTTTTGCTGTAATCTGAAACTAATACAACATTATAAGTCAACTATACTCCAATAAAATTTAAAAAAAGAGAGAGAAAGAACATGACTGTCATTTAGCCTAATGCTTTCAGGTTGCAGTGAGCACCTAACACCGGGAGAACTGATGAAGCCAGGGCCATGCTTGGGGGACGTGCTAGGCTTCTGAATCAGCATTTGATCCGTGTTAACCTCTACCCTCCTTTGCACCAAATACATTCAGACAGATACACGGCACACGGTCCTTACAAAAAAGGGGGGTTGGTTTCTGCCTAAGAAGCTTGGTTCTGTTCTTTAAGTGGACACATAATCTTTGCCTTTTCCAACTTTGAAATAATCATGCAAGCATGCTGCCGCGTATGGCCCTGGGGAAAGCTCACCATCTGTGCTGGTGGATGACTGAACACGGACTGGAAAAAAGAAAAAGGTCACCCAGGCAGGGCTCATGCTTGTTGAGCTTCATTGATTCCTGGAATTCTAAAGTCATCTCCTGGAATTAATTTTTAACTTATCTAGGTATGTTTTTTAGAATATAATATTGATCTTTCTGAGGAAGAAAATAAAGGGATCGGAGTATTTTGTCCTAAAAGATGGAGAGGAAGTTACTATCATCAAGGATGCAAAATGTTTTATGAAAGAACCAGAGAAGAAATAATTATATTACTTTGTGAGGGATTTAAGCTCTAAAAAGGGAGCTACCTGCAGGAAAAAAGTGTTGCCATTTCCTTATCCAATGGACTTTGGAAACAAACGGGTTGAACTTTTCTTGGGTTTCTTCTAAATCCAAGGCCGTGGCCTCCATCACCGTCTATGCTCTGAAGTCCTCCAAATCCTAATCCTCAGCTCCCACCTCTCCTTGCCTGTGGTCCCTTGGCATCAGGGATCCAAAGTTCCTTGGTAGCAGATAGAGTTGAAAGTTCAGCGGGACTCTTGTTGTGCAGATTTATCCCCGTTAAAGAGCCAGAACTTATTACCCTCTGGAGCTCAGAGATGGAGAGATAGGAAGCCAGACTTTCCCACGTGGTAATAATTGGGGCCAATCCTGCTCACACCCCTTAGTTTCTGGATCCATGTTTTTTTCCTACTGGGGACAAATCACTCTACACTGGCCACTGGTTGAGTAGGTGTACTGTCTTGCAGGAGGCACCCCATCTGTGCAGGGTATTACAGCCCCATTGGCTGCTCAGCTGTTCCTCCAGCAGATAATTCTGTCCCTGTGTTAGGCTAGCAGCTTCTGGGTGGTCTGCTATGAGAGGGCTCAGTAGGTTCCCTGGTCGGGGAACCGATGTGTCCTCTGCCACATCTCCTTACTGAAAAGTGAGGTTGCTGATGTTTGGTTTGTGGGCTGCAGTGTGATGAGGACTGTGAGAATGTGGATTAAACACTCTGGAGCCTTCAGGTTGAAGTCCCGGCTGAGGCTCTGTGAGCAAGAAAGGCAAACGGGTGTTAGAATATTGTCAGTTCTGTCAAGAACTGGAAGGGGTGCCATGTGGTTATTCTCCCACCAGGATGATGGTTGGTCTCCTTGAGGGAAGGTGTCACCTTGGGGCCCAGTGTTGGTTTGTTTCCTGGCAGAGCTGGATCAGCTTTGGCAAGAGGGAGGCCACGCTGCTGGTTCCTGTGAGTGGCCTCCACCTCTGCTCAATGGCTGCTCCATTCATATGACTATTGGGTCGTCCAGCAAATACATAAATAGTTAAAATTTTTATTTTAATTGTCAAGTATGGTGAATATTTATAAAAATGACTCAGATAATCAAAGCGTCTTGGGGGAACTATAATTTTTAAGAGTGTAAGGAGGTCTTGAGACCAGAATGTTCAAGAAGCACTGCCCTGGACCAGTGTGTCTCTGACTGGTCAGAACCTCTGGGTCGTGTGCCTACCCCACCCAAGAGCTGGGGCAGGGGCATTGTCAGCTGCCTTGAAACCCTGTGGACCATGAATGGGGACAAGTAGCTCCCCAGAGACAATCTAGGAGGCATTGTTCGCAAAAGCCAGGGGGTTGCATACTGTGCCCCAAACCAAGCAAAAAACCCCGCAAAATCGAACACTAGGTATTGAGTGTAGCACATCAGTGCTGTTGAACCCTCAAGGGCCTGCTACCATGTAGAAGGAATACTGTTCAGTGACGAAGTGAATGAAGGAAGGAATGAAGAGTGGATGAAAACGTGAGTGATGGAGTGAACAAAGGCTGGAGAACGATCCAGATAACACTGAGATCAGACCAAGGGTAACCGGGAGCCAAAACAGGGTAGGAAGGTGGGGCAGCAACAGCTTGTCCATTGCCTACCTCCTCCTCTGCCCCATCAAGGCACAGGCAGATCCACCAGAAAGCCAAAAAGCCCTTGAAAACAAGCTGGGCAACTTGCCACTGCTCTGAAGGGAGGCCCAGGAGTTCGTAGGTAAAAGGCAGGGTTGAATATGATACTTAAGAGCTGACATGACCAGTCCAGGGGACAGTGAGCTACAGTCAGGCATTTAGGAGCAGCTGCCCTTTGGGAGTGACTAGGGATGCTGTCTGTGTACCTGCGCACGAGATACATGTTTAGGGATGCTTTTATAGGGACTCAGAAAAGAGTGCAACTCACAGAGCTGCACAGGACTGGGCAGAAGTCACACAGCTATGGGAGGAAAGTGACAGAGATGCTTTTAACAAGTAATTGCACTGGAGGTGCCCCAGGGCTGGGAGATGCTGAAGTGAGTCAGAGCACTCTGTCTGCCAAGAGGGTTTAGTTGAGAGTGCTGATCACAGCTGGGCTCCAAGCCCGTGCTCCCTGCCTCATTGGTGCTAGACTGCAACTCTGAGCAAATCAGTACCATGTGTGTGTGTGCGCGGATTTCTCTTCCTAGAGGGAAGGGCCACTGACTTCCTGGCTTCCAAATGCCTGAAATTGAAATGTGTGAAATTGAATATTGCCAGCAAATATACTGGCAAAGTGCTTTGAAATTTTAGTAGGGACTTCATCATCCAGTAGATACGGTGACTCCTCTTAATTGTAGGGATGGCTTATGTTACAGCCAAGCCCAAGAGGAGGAGTGGGGAGGTCTGGGGGCTGCACCCTGACAGAACATGGCATAATACCTTGTAATTTTTGTTGAAAGCCGACCATGATGTACTGGGTAAAAAGAACTTCTGTAAATAGCCTTTCGAATTGTGGTGGTGTAGTATGGGGGAAGAGAAACATTCTGTAGTCCTATGATTAGGTCTCAGTGTTTTACTGAGACTGTTCCCCTGACTGTGAACTTCAGAAATGCTTTTCAGTTCCTGTCACAAACTCCTCCCTGTCCCTCCACACCTTAGATGAGACGGGATGGCTAGAGGGGGCTGGAGTCAGGTATTTATCTCCCAAATCAGGCTCTGATAAAACCCCAAGAGTTTCTCTGGAGGACAAGGCTTGTTAAGAACAGAAGGCACCGGGAGTTCCCGTCGTGGCTCAGTGTTTAACGAACCTGACTAGTATCCATGAGGATGTGGGTTCGATCCCTGGCCTCACTCAGTGGGTTAAGGATCCGGCGTGGCTGCGAACTGTGTTGTAGGTTGCAGACATCCTCGGATCCTGCGTTGCTGTGGCTGTAGTGTAGGTCAGCAGCTACAGCTCTGATTGGACCCCTAGCCTGGAAACCTCCAGATGCTGCTGGTGTGGCCCTAAAAAAAAAAAAAAAGAAAAAAGAAAAAAACGAACCCAAGAACAGAAGGCTCTGATGTATTTCAGAATGATTATTTTCCCCCCTAGTGGGAAGCCTAAGGGTATTTTTTCCCAGCATTCACTGTGAGAACCTGGTAGAACTCTGGGAGGTAAAACTTAGAAAAATGGGGGCACAGCTCCCTAAAACTGGGCCCTCCCTGTAGTTTTTCTCCCAGACTTGTCCTTGAGCTTCCAGCAATTTGTCTCTTACAGCTCTGGTTTTCCTACCCTGGTATTGTCTCCCACAGAGATTTCTACTAGTAGGTTTTCTACTCCATTTGAGTTACAGTTCTCAGTATCTACCTGTCTCTTTCCAATTTGGGGGGCCATAGTTTGTCTTGTGACCTCAATTTTCTGACAGATCTAAGAAGAGTTGTTGTTTTTCAGTTCATTCATCTTTTTTCTTTGGATGTAAGAGTATGGCATGCTCCTTACATGGTGTGCTGAAGACCAGAAGTATGTAATTCTTTTCACTACTTTGTAACATTTAGAGAGTATCCATTAAGAGTGCTCAGTCTTCAACTAGCATAAGTAACAACAAAGTGTATTTAAGATAATAACTTTGAGAGACCCTGCACATAGAAATCAGTATGTTCTGGAGGGGATTGTGGATGCTCTGTCCATCTAACTTGGTGGTGCTTCATGTCAGAAGCCCAGGGGGAAAGCATGACAGAAAGTACTGAACAGTGGACAATAGATAAAGATCTTAAGAAGTGCTGACAGCAAAAATAGTGGTTTACCTGATGGCCTCTTAACAGTGCACTAAGACTAATGAGGAAATACTTTTATAAGCAGAATGGGTTATATGAGAACATTTGGGATTTACTTCTCTGATATAGTAGACCTTAGGTAATATCTACTGGTGCTCAAAGTGAGGCATTATACTTTTAAATCGTAAGTACTATTTATACTTTTAAATAGTATTTGTCCATATGTTATAAGTATGGATAATATAGACTTGGCATATTTTGATGTACAGGCAGTAATTTAAGCTTCAAGTGTATGTAATAATTATGATTCCTGATGAAAACAGAAAAATGGCACCACATGGAACAGTTTTTATCAAATGGGAGCCAAAACCCTCTGGAAAAGGGATCAGAGAATTCGCCCAACAGAGCTGGGAAGAGCTCCATGGAGCAGACTCTCCTTCAGACCCCTCTCAGCGCCATCCCCTGTGTCTGATCCTCTTTCCACTGTATTCAGCATCAGCACTTGCTTTTTATTCTGTCTGGCCTTTGGTCCACTCTTCCAGGTAGCCTGGGGCAAGAAAGAAGGATCATGGGAGAGACAGATGTGGGACCTTGAGAAGTAAAATTAGCCATTCCCGCTTTGTTATTTTATTGTGTTTTGTAATCTTGTGTACAGCACTTATTGTCTGTATCTTCCTATCTCATTAGATAGTGAGGTTCAGGAGTACAGAGTTTGGATTTACTCTCTTATCTTCTATAGGGCTCAGCACATGCCTGTTATACACCGGGTGCTCTATAAGCATTTGGTGGAATTAAACTGGAATGAAATAAATTGAACTAAATTATACTAAAAATAAATGGTTGTCCGAGGTCTGTATCAGTACCACTTAGTGGTTAAGGGTGTAGACTTTCCAGGTAGCCTTTCTGAAGGCTACAGAATTTCCATACTGAATGGGTTTAGGATCGCCTCGTTGTTTGGAAGAGAGGACAAGAGAATTGTGCTAGAACTACATTCGCAAACCAGATCAAGTAGCCTGCCTAACCTAATGCTTGGTACCACCTTTGCTGCAGACAGATATGGGTAAAAATTTCTCCAAGCCTCAGTTCCACATATGTGAAATGGGAATAATAATGATAATGATAATAAAAGTAATATATATAATTATTTTTATTATTATCATCATTACTAACCCCCAGCAGTGTTGTGACAACTACTGAGAGACTGTGTATGTTGTATATTTAACTTAGGCCTGGCCTATAGTAAGCACTCAAAAAAAAGCTATCACTACCACTGTAACATCTTGAGTTGGTCCTATCCCTAAAATGGTAGAATGCTAGAGCTAGAAGGGGTGTCAGAAATAGCAAAGATACAGACTTTGGAGTCCACAGGCCTAAATGTGGATCCTGTCTCTGCTCCCTCCTAGAAGGATGACCTTGGGCAAATTACTCACCCAGTGAAGCCTCATTGTGTAAGAATGGACTTGTTAAAATTCAGATTCCTAAGGCCTCTCCCCAAATATTCTAATTAAATAGTTTTATGATGAAGCCCAAGGATCTGCATTTTACAAGTTTCCAAGGGATTCTGATGCATGAACCCTGTGGACTCTGGTTTGTGAAATGTTGACTTAATCTCCAGAATTCTGAGGCTTTTGCTTCATACAGTGAGGCAGTGATACCTGCTTCATGGTTTGGGTATGGAAAACATCTGGCTGCAAATCTGGTTTATGGAAGATGTTCAGAAACGTTGAGTCCCTTCCCTCTGGATATTGTCAGTTATTTCATCCAACCATGTGCTCTAGTGTCAGAGAAGAGACCGAAATTTCTAGAATGTGCTAGAAGTTGACAGAAATCAGCTAACACATTCAGGAGCATCAAACCATAAAGGCTGTTACGCGTCTGTGAAACACGCTAGGTGTATTTTGAAGAATACAGGCTACTAATAGAATGGACTGCTACTCCCTCCATGTAAGTCAGCCGTGTATGGAAATCAAAGATTCCAGTCTGATGAGCACATTTCCCTGCTCTCAAATGCCAGAAGCCAGGGAGCAGCGAGCAGGGTCTGCACCATTACCCCTGGCAGCAAGTAATTTCATAATGAGTTTTGGAAGTCTGACTACTTGCCAGCCTCTGATTCATTAATGTAATATTAGCGGAAAATTAACAGGGGGTGATGACCTCAAAGGACATGTGGGGAGAAGAAGGCCAAGCCCATCCTGAACTGAGACAGCTACTAAGAAAATGGAACTCGTTTGCCCACGAGCAAGGGAGCTTTAAAGGTTCTTGTTTGCAACATGTGCATTCCGTCCTCTTAGCTGGTGATTGCTCCTGCTGTTGCTATAGAATGGAACTTTGAAGCCCTGGTATCTATAATAAGCTAGATGAGCTCACTTGTTAATGCTTTTTCCTTCCTGTTATACTTTTCAGTATGTTAAGCTGCTATTTAGCTTTGAATTGTCACAATCTGTGGCATTATATAATGATATAATTTCTTTGCTATATAATTGGTAAAGAACTTTGTGATACTTCTGATTGGAGGGGGATTAAAAACTGTAGAGAAACATAAGGCTGTGTTTATAAAAATGCAAAAAAAAAAACCCCCCAAAAAACAAAAAACCATTCCCTCTCCCCAGACCGAGGTGGGCAGAAACCATTAAGATTTCTTCTTTATTTTCTTTCATGCAAAGAATATACTTTCAACTGAATTTTTTTCTCCCTTTTCATCCGTTGTTTGTGGACATAGGATATGTAGCAGCAGGGGAGGAGATGAGAAAAATCTACTGTAGGCTGGTTCTGTTTAACAGCTTAAAATCAAATTTGCTTTTAGAAAGAAAGAGCTTGTAATGTTTTATTCAGGTTCAGCAATGGTAACATCATCAGGATGGAAGCCTGCCTTACGGAAAGAATTTTTATAATTATAAACTCCTAACTGAAGCTTTGAAACAGAATCTGATTTGTCTATAGGGAGGTTTTTTAAAAAAAATTTTAAATTTATTCATGCATTTTCTCATTCATTCAACAAACATTAGCTGCTGTCATCTGTGCTAGACAGTAGGAAGAAGGAGGGGAGAGAGTTGTGCCCTCAAGGAACACTCTGATCTCCTTTTGAATCATCTTCCATGGCATCCTTTGTGCTTCATCACAATGTGCTGGATATTCTGTTCAAGAAATACCTGTTGAAAACAACCCCATCAAAAAATGGGCAGAAGATCTAAACAGACAGTTCTCCAAAGAAGACATAGAGATGGCCAAAACACACATGAAAAGATGTTCAACATCACTCCATCATTAGAGAAAGGCAAATCAAAACCACTATGAGGTACCACTTAACACCAGCCAGAATGGCCAGCATCAAGAAGTCTACAAACAATAAGTGCTGGAGAGGGTGTGGAGAAAAGGGAACCCTGTTACACTGTTGTTAGGAATGAAAATTGGTGCAACCACTGTGGAAAACAGTATGGAGATTCCTCAGAAAATTGCAAATAGAATTACCATTTGATCCAGCAATCCCACTCCTGGGTATCTATCCAGAGAAAACTATGACTCAAAAAGACACATGTATTCCGATGTTCACTGCAGCACTATTTGCAATAGCCTAGACATGGAAACAACCTAAATGTCCATCGACAGAGGAGTGGATCAAGAAGCTGTGGTACATATACACAATGGAATATTACTCAGCCATCAGAAGGAACAAAATAATGGCATTCTTAGCAACATGAATGGACCTAGAAATTATCATGCTGAGTGAAGTCAGTCAGACAATGAGACACCAACATCAAATGCTTTCACTGATATGTGGAATCTGGAAAAATGACACAATGAACTTCTTTGCGGAACAGATACTTTGAAAAACTTACGGTTTCCAAATGAGACAGGTTGGGGGTTGGGGGGATGCGCTGGGGGTTTGGGATGGAAATCCTATAAAATTGGATTGTGATGATCATTGTATGACTATAAATGTAATAAATTCATTGAGTAATAAAAAACCCCACAAATACATGTTGAATATTTCCTTTGTGTCTACATGGTCTCTTCCTATCCCATGGGGCTCTTGTGGGGATTAAGTGGGTTAATGCAGGTAAAGTGCTTGTTAGCACTGCACTGGGGGCCTAGGAGGTATTTAATAGATGTCTGAGGAATTAAGTCACTTAATGCCCAGTGGGAAACTGTTGGTGGGAAAAGATTGATAATGACCCTGTGGTAGTGGACTTCAGTAGGATGAGATAATGGAGAAGCATAGGCTTTTACCATCTTTTGACAGGGGTAATTTGGCATATCTCCTGCAGTCATGCTCTTTGACTTTCTGGTCTGCCTATTTTTACTTAGATTTCCCTCTTTGGTTTCAGCCACTTTGTGATTCCCTTCCTTCCTTTCTCCTTCCCACCCTCCCTCCTTCTCACCAGGTTTCCCTCGTATTCATTCTACTCATACGGCCACTGTAAAGTTCCAGCAATATTACTCCACCAAATTTATTCAAGGTAATATAAGAGCAGCCTTTAGTGGACAGGCCTCCCAGGAGGACCCATGGGGACACTAAGTCATTGGCCGGTAGGAGTTAGGGCAGGGGCCAGGCTGAGTCTCTGTAGGTTGGGCTGGCCTGAGGAAGGGGGTGGGGGCGTGGTGTCCCTGTTATAGCTTAAAGTATATAGTTGCAGTTGACTCTTGAACAGCATGGGTTTGAACTGTGTGGGTCCACTTATTTCGATGTTAAATACTACATAGGATGCAGAGGAACTGCAGATAGAGAGGGCCAGCTGTGCCTCATACTCAGGTGAATCCCCATGCGGTTCAAGGTCAACTGCATACATATGTCTGTTGATATTTACACTTGCATTAAATCTTATTCAGGGGAGTTTTGATACTGTGAGTTATACAACAAAAATTTGATCCCTCTGGTGAGAAGCGCTGAAACTAGGATGAGTGACTGGGATATTTGAAGTAAAAAGAGTGAGGAGTTATTGATTCTTAGCAATGGGGGTGGTGGGGTGGTGGCAGGAAATACAACTTGAAGAGTTCAGCTGTCCTTTCCTCAGCACTTATTTAGGTATATCAATTACATAAGATCGTAGGCCAGGAAAATAAATATCTTCTACACTTTAAAAAACTTTTTAACAAAGAAAGGATCTTGTTTATTGCCTCCCAAAGAGTCAGTCCGTAAACATATCTTTTACCTTCCATGCGGACGGACAGTGTCTCTCCTTTAGGTCTGTAAGTTTAAGGAGGGCAGCACCAGGTCTGCTTTTGGTCACCATAAATCCCCAAAAGTGCTCAGTCCACATCTATCAATGTAAATGATCAGGTGTGTGAAGTCTCTTTGAAATGCTGCATTTTATAGCTCAAATATTCTCAGTAGGATTTTTGACCAAGTGAGAAATTTAAAAACCTAAGAGAACATAGATAGCAAAGCGGAACACGCTGTTAAGGAACAGCTCCACTAATGGGATTTTAAACCACTGGTAAGAGTTCCGATAAGATATTCTGACTTTAGGTAGTAATTGTTTGAAGAACTCAGAATCGACAAGATGATACCCACAATTCTACAGGGAAATTCGTGGCGGGGCCCCAAGGCTGGCCGTTACTGTGATGATCTAAACATTCGTTGTGTGACTGGATTCAGTCTTCAGACTGGGGAAGGAATGATTTATAAGGGAGACATGAGAAAAACAGAACAATCCCTGACTTCACCTTACTGAGAATGATTTTCCAGTTTTAGCATCAGCAAAAAATGACCAGACTCAAGCCATCTGTGTAATCCCTGGATATATAGAACCCAAATAGGTGAACTCAGCAGGGTTGGCTTATTGACAGACTAGAATCAGTATCTAGTCTTCATAATTAGTAGCAGTCAATTTTAAATCATCAAAATATTCATGAAGGGCAAAGAAGTTGACTCAGTGGCTCACCTAAGGCATAGTCACATTCTAGGGATGAGACAGAAATTTAGTTAAGAAATAAAGATAGGGAAAAGTTGGAGTTCCCATCATGGCTCAGCGGTTAACGACTCCAACTAGGAACCATGAGGTTGCATGTTCGGTCTCTGCCCTTGCTCAGTGGGTTAACGATCCGGCATTGCCATGAGCTGTGGTGTGGGTCGCAGATGCGGCTTGGATCCTGCGTTGCTGTGGTTCTGGCGTAGGCCGGTGGCTACAGCTCCGATTAGACCCCTAGCCTGGAACCTCCATATGCCGCGGGAGCGGCCCTAGAAATGGCAAAAAGACAAAAAAAAAAAAAAAAAGAAAGAAAGAAAAAAAGGTAGGGAAAGGTTAAAAAAATGCAAATGGAAAATAAAATCTCAGTGTTGAATCTGTCAATGAATTAGACTGTATTACATTGATAAACTGTTGATAAGAGCTGACAAGCATTTTGCTCTGTTTGATGGATTGTCCTTATACCTACTACAGCATTTTTCATGATATGTTATTAATAGTGTTCCAAACCTTAACTAACCAATAGTTGCTTCCTGTGCTAAGGTTAATGACTTCATATAGCAGGAAAGTTTGTTTTAGGGAACTGACAGAGTGTGTCTGCAAACAGGCAGCTGAATTGGACACAACTGAAAGATTTGGTTCTCAAATTTGCTGTGGCTCATTAAGATAGTACTTGGAGCAGAGGCACAATTATTTCTTGGATCCTGGTGTTTGCATCGTTGTATAAACAGGCCACAGAGGAATGGAATGACCAAATCTTTCCCTTGCATCTATTTGACCATGGAAGTACGCATATGGCTGTTATCTTTGGTACCAGTGAACCCAAGCACAAGAATATTAATTTTAAATATTGCCACTGTGCTCACTGGAACTACTTACAAATAAAACTATATAAGGAATTTTGTTGTTTTATTGTTTTAACTCTTTTTTGCTCAGTGTCAGTCTCTGGCAATTTCCTTTTCTGCTAATTACCGTTGAAATGCATAGTACTCACAGACTGAATTATATATATATATACACCCAGAAGTGACATTCTCAGATCATATGATAATTCTATATTTAATATTTGGAGGAACCTCCCTACTGTTTTCTGTAGTGACTGTACTCTCTTACATTTGGAGTGTATCTTTATGATACAACCTCTTTTTGATATGAAAAGGTAAGGCAAGCAGGCCCTCTGCCCTGGAAGAAGCCATCACTGGACTTTTTCGTTGAACTCAGAAGTGTCTCTTCCCTTGGAGCTCCGTGCAGGGGGAGGAGATGGGCTAAGGGCACAAGGAGCCGGGGCCTTATTGATGCAAAAGGGTACCAGTCCCCTTTTGATTCACTGCTTTCTGCCCTGGAGAGACAGAAACACCACGATGCTTCCCATGCTACAGCATTAAACTCTCTGGCTATAGAAGCTCGGGGAGAAACTATTAAAATTTCCTAACCATCCTGTGGGCTCTGATATAAAAAAGCTGGCAGGACACAAATTAACATCTTTTTAAACACAATGTTGTGGGCAGGTCAACTATACTTCAATAAAAAATTAATATCTTTTCTTGATAAAAAACATAGTATGGCAACACTGAGTTCCATGTTAACGGAAGAAATGCTTGACACTTATTGGAACAGTACTTTGGGTATAAAAAGATGACACACAGAATTACATTGCATTCTGAGTCCTGTTTTAAAAAAACGATACCATCATTTCATTTGTCTGAATGGGAACCAGTGGGGTGGAAAAAGCATTAGGGAAGAGATTTCTATTCGTATTTATTTCCTTCTTTCAAAATCGAGCCATTTTATCTCTTTTAAATGAAGATTGTCATCCCATATCTCATTTCATCCCACATTCTCATCGCTCCTCCCCTCCCTGCACATCAGAGTCATAAAATAGTTTTTCTATATGAGCAATTAATTTCTTTCTCTATACAAATTTTTTTTTGGGGGGGGATTGTCGTTTTATACCTATGAAACAAAAGAAAATTTGATTCAGAAGATTAGAAACACATTCTTGCCTGCTATAATTTTAAAGATTAAAAGCACTGGGCCTCATCTCAACAATAAACTTTGAGGACAAATATATGTTTGTCCAGATGTTTGCCAAACTTGAGAGAGCACTGTTTCATTTGCTGCAGCCGTCATGGCACGGAACCTTTCGTGTGCTGGTCCCTGACGCCCCCACACTGCAGCCCTGGGCCATCCTGTTTGTGTGGGAGGACAGTGACACTTAATTCCAGAGCGAGGACCTTGTCAGTGCACTAGGCTTGAACTATTTAAGTGGCACGAATGAAAAACATTGTGTGGTTTTTCTGTGAGTGTTTATGTTTCATTGTACTCTGATGAATAAAACCCTTCTTTTCCACATGTCTGAGTAGATGAAATGATCAAGAAAGAATGTGTCCCACACGTGTTCAAAAGCAGAGGAAACAGTTAGCTAAATTTAGGATGCTATACATAGTCATGACACTAGAAGTAGTTTTTAATTGATCCAATTACTTTCTGGTCATTAAGGACCCCTTTCTAGTTTTTCAATTATATACGTTCCTCTGATAGTTAGTTTGAGGTAACTACTTGGAGGGTGTTTTGGGGTGAGCTCAACATCTAAATTGGTAAACTTTGGGTTAGCAAGTTGTCCTTCCTATTAAGGGTGGGCCTCGTCAAAGCAGTTGAAGGCCTGAGTGGAACAAAAAGACTGGTCTCCCCAGGGAAGTGGGGATTCTCTGGCAGTCGGCCTTTGGACTTCATCTGCACCATCAGATGGGTATCCAGCCTGCCAGCCCGCATTGCAGATGCTGGACTTGCCAGCCTCCAAAATCATGAAACCAGTTCTTTATAATCTCAATCTCTCTCTCTTTCCCCTACTGGTTCTGTTTCTATAGAGAACTCTGACTAAGACAGTTCCTTTCCTATATTTACATTTCCTTTCTCTCCCTTAATTCCTACATTTTGTAAGGTGAACTCAGATCAGTATTTTGTGCTTTTTTTTCCCTTTTACTGGGAAAGTAAGATAATTTGTTCTAGATAATGAAAAAATGATGTAGGAATATATAGGGATACATAAATAAGAATATATCAGTCAGAGTTCTACCAAAACATAGAATTCCAACTAAAAGAATTTAACCAAAAAGTGACTACTTACAGACGTGTAGACCAAGTTAAGGGAACTGTAACTAGGAATAGTGAGGCCTGGGGGAACTAACAAAAGCAGGAAGCAGTTAGTACCTAACAGCTTGAGAGGACAAGGATAAGAAACCATGTTCCCAGAGCCCATGAGTCCTGGAGGGGCCACCCAGTGGGGCTACCGTAAAAGGAGCGGGTGGCTACAGTCAGACCATGACGGACTGAAACAAGAGCAGTGGAAGAAAAACGCCGATGGATCATTCTCTCTGATCTCCTGCCAGTGCCTCATGTTTATTGCCTGAACCCAAGCAGATGTCAAGGGCCAGGAGCTGGGAGGTGTCATCTAAAGACACCAGCCTCCTGGAGCACACAACAGGGTGAGAGGGAATGGATCTGGGGAGGTTAACAAGAACAGCACACTTTAAAAATAGGCCAAAAGATTTTGCTACAGACTAGAGAATTACCACTCTTAACCACCGACGGACCTCCCAGCTTTGATGATGTATGGACACAGCCTGGAAGACTCGCTGCCCTGCCCCCTGGATTTCACCTGACATCCACTGGTTCCACCACCACCTCCAGCCATCTAACCCCAAGCAGAGCAGATGGCTCGGCTCCACCACCCTTGGTCACGTTGGTTTTGGCATGTTTCCCATCCATGAGGGTTGCTCTGGGCATCCCAGACAGGCTTCTCCCTTCTCTTCTGCAGATGCTGGCCTGGCTCAGCCAGCTCCCAGCAGGCCCAAGAACTGAGTGGTACCTCTTGAAACCATCACAGCTGACAAGACCACTTGGACTCTTTTTATCTGTCATTTGACTTCAAGATGGTGATATATATATATATAGCCACCTGCTAATAAAAGCCTGTCTCAGATGATTCTGAAGGACACAAAAATTGATAAAAATCAATCATTTTTTTCTAAAGTTTTTGGAAAGAATGCATGTATGTAAAATTCTAAATCTTACAGTTCAAACAATGTGCCTTCATTTGATAAAAGACTCTCCCATTTCAGCAATAGAGTGTTTTGAAATGGTTTATATCAGAATTACCCACTAGGTCTGCAACTAGATCACCTGGAAACTTAATTTTAGGAGAACAGGGCAGATAAAAGGGGCAAGAAGAAAAAATGGTGTTACTTGAGCCCGTGGGAGCTGGGGCCACCGGGGTGAGGTGGATGAGGTGCGTAGGGTTTGAAAAGTAGGGAGATGCTTACTCTGGGCATCTACAAGGGCATACGTGCCTCCTTGAATTTTGCACCTGAGGTGCGTCTCCTGCCTTGCCCAAGTATGGCCCTGCTGACGTGTCTGTTTTTTCTCCCGAAGAAAGCCCCACCCAGCACTGTGCACTAGCTTTTTCTTTCTGCAAATTTTCCCTTCTCTAGAGGCATCAGTGTGATTCTACTCACTGGATGTAAGAGGAAAATTTATAAACCATATAGAGAATCTTCTGAAACAGCCGAGGGTGATAAGACTGGGTGGAATCAACACAGGGGTTATTTGCAGAGCATAGGAGAGGAGCCAGAGTCATTCAGAAGTTGAACCTGATCCTGAGGCTTCAGGCATTTAACTGCAACCAGAGCTGGCAGCCAGTGAGCACAAGTGAGGGCAAAGGAAGGAAATGCTGATTACTTATAAAGATTCCCTGGTATCCTAAGTCCTGCCACTCATCCATTCCTTTGGGTAAATGATCTTATTTTAAAAAGGAGACACTCTTGTTTAAGTTGCAGGAGGGTGGGTGGTACAGTTAGATGGCCAACACCATCTTAGGAATTAATTGTTAAGATCGTTCACATAAAAGGGGAGGTGGGAAATGGTGAAGATACATTTCATATTCTTCACAATATTTTCTCCTAGGGTCAGCATGAGACTCCAGAGGCTCCAATCAGCTGGTGAGACTCTGTTGACCTTGTTTGCTTCTCACTGTAGGACTTCATATGCAGAGCAGAGAGAAGGCAGCCCAAGAAATCTGGAATGAACGTTTATGCTAAACAGTTGCTGAATGTATCTGTTCAGTCCCTACGTTACCACCAGCCCCATGTCTAAGCGGCTCAGGCTATGATAACAAAATACCGCAAATCAGGTAGACATTGGTTTCTTGTGGTTCTGGAGGCTGGAGAGTAAGATCCAGTGCTCACTGACTTGGTGAGAACCTGGTGAGGACCCACTTCCTGGCTTCAAGAAAGCTGCCTTTCTGCTGTGTCCTCACATGGCAGAAAGAAAGAGCTCTGGTCTCTCTCTCTCTTCTTACAAGGACACCAGTCCCATCACAGAAGCTCCAACCTCATGACCTCAACTAACCCTAATTACCTCCCAGAGGCTCCCTCTCCAGTCACCACCAATCTTAGGGATTAGGGCTTCAACATATGGACTTTAGGGGGACACAAACACTCAGTCCCTGATGACGTGGTACAAGTCACACACTGTGAAGATGTTTGGAAAGATGCTGGTAGGAGTGTTGTTAAAATGTGAGTGTTTTGACTTCAGCTTGACTTTGATACACTATTCTAATGTTTTGGATAGTTGGTTTCACACACGCTGAGGTTAAATATGTTGCATCTTTCTTCACTTGCAAAGGAAGTATGTGGTCCTCCCAGCTCAGCAACAGATGGCCAAAGTTTACAAAACTACTAAAAATATAGACTCCATGTATTAAGACAAAGTTCACTGCTAACATTGAACCATTTCTCTCTTGTTTTGATCTATAAATTTGAATCTGGAAAAAGAAAACACTGGCCATCCTTTAAAAGGCACCAACACCCCATTTAGCTGTTCAGAGCAGTTTCTTTTGGGGGGATTAAAAGCAGTAAATAAGATACTTCTGTGAGCATGGCTATTTGCAGCAGCATTGAGGAGAAAACTGTTGGCGTGAATGGCATCCCACTGCATTCATTGTGATGAAAATTGAATTATTTTCCTCATAATATTTTGCGGCTAAAAATTTACTAGGCAATGTAGCATTAATGAAAAATCTGGAAAAGAATTAGGAAATAGGCTGTGGCATAGGCTGGCAGCTGTAGCTCCGAATAGAACCCTAACCTGGGAACCTCCATAAGACACGGGTGCGGCCCCTAAAAAGCAAAAACAAAACAAAACAAAACAAAAAACTCAATTGCTGTGGAATACTCCTTCATGTGAACGTGCATAGTTCATAGTTCATTTCTGCATTCATTTGTGATGGGCTTCAGGTTGGTTTAGGGTTTGGCTCCTGTCGCTGCAGGGTCCGTCTCTGTGTCCTGGTGCAGTGCTCATGAGTCTGTGTGTAGCTTGGGAGCAGCACTGTGGGTCTGTGTGCACAGAGTTCACTTTCTGAAGCGAGACTATTTCAGAAGAGGTTGCACCCCAACTGGGTCCCAGGCTTACCTACCAATGTTCCACATCCAGCTGATATTTGATACTGTGTCTTTAATATCTGCCAGTCTGGTAGGTGTATGCATAGTTTTTCTTATGGTTTTAATTCCCTGGGTTATTAGTGAAAATGTTCATTTCATTGCATTCTTGGACTACTTCCTAAGGCTTAAAAAAAGTTTTTAAAATTTTGGTCAAATGCACATAACATAAAATTTACCGTCTTATCTATTTTAAGTGCATATTTCAGGGTCATGAAGTAATTCACACTGTTGTACAACCACGAACACTGTCCTTCTCCAGAAATTTTTCATCTTGCAAAACTGAGACTGTCCCCATGAAACACCAACTCCCCATTTCCTGTCCCTCAGCCCCTGGCTGTCCTACTTTTTGTCTCTATGGATCTGACTGCTCCAGGGGCCTTGTGTGAGTAGATCAAACATTATTTGTTCTTTTGCGTCTGGCTTATGTCACTGAGCATAATGCCCTCAAGTTTCATCTGTGCTGTAGCCTGCGCCAGAATTCCCTTCCTTTTTAGGCTGGATGACATTCCATTGCATGGATGGACCATGTTTTGCTTCTCCATTCATCCATCAATGGACACATGTAATATCTACATTAATTTCTCATGTCTTATAATATTTGTGGAATAACCAGAAAAGCCTATGAATCAAAAATTGTTCACAATTAATTTTTTTTTCCTCAAACTTCTTAAGAAAAGGGAAAAATACAAATGGACTTTACTTATGTTCAAAAAAAAAAAAAGAATTAGGAAATAATAATTGTTTACATGAAAGCTATTCAGTTACTTACACCAGAAAATCTCTCAACTTCAGCATGGCCTTCTTCTCCAAAGGGAGACTGAACACTTGAATGCCTGCTGTCAGTGTGTGTCTGTACCTGCATATCTCTGTGTAACTCTCCCACAGATACTACTCTCGTGGTTAACCAGGATGTCTTGGGAATCGTAGAATTAAAAAATCTAGTGAGGAAATACATTCCTGATATTACAATCAATTCATTGGTTTATTTATATTTAACTGAAGTATGCTTTTGAGAGATATTTAAAAAAAAATCGTTCTGTGCCCACACCCATCTGCATCTGCAATAGGATGATCAGAAGAAGAACTGGATGAAGTTACCTGCCATTACACAGACGTGCACGAATGTATCTGTGTTCCCTTTGTACATCAGCTCACTCCCTGCCGTGATTGCCGGTGTTCTGATCTTGACAGTAAAGGCGAAGCTCCAGAGCACTGAGTGACGCAGGAGTCAGGGTTGAGAGGCAAAGTGCAGCTCTACAGAGGGGCCTGAGGGGCCTCGTGAAGGAGATAAAAGAGGCAGCTGTTCTTGTAGACACCTCAGTCCTCCCTGGAAGGCTGTGTTTCTAGGAATTGAATTGCAGCATTGTAACAACATTTATTTGGGGAATTTAAAGGGAGGAAGGGATCACATCACCTGTGAGGTTTTTTTGCTTTTTATTTTTTTTTTAGCATGAAAGCAACTCTCAGATACCTAGAGTAAGGAAATAAGGGGTCACCATACGATAACACAGGAGTGGAGAATCAAGGAGAGTAAAGCCATGAAACAGACAGGCTGAAGTTATGCCGCGGGGTACATAGTCTTTCTTAAAAGTTTAAAGATAAATAAACCTCTCAAATCCCTAAAGACCATTCATGAGTTAAAATAGTGGACTGTGTCTCCCTTATTTTTCCTTGTCTTCTAATAATGTTATTAAATAACTGAATCATTGTTGATGATAAAGAAATCACAGTGACCCCAATTTTCAATCATTTGAATGTATCCTAAAGCAAATTTGCTAGTTAGGTCATAGGAGACAATTTCATATGAGAAGACTATATTTGAATTAAATACAGTGATGATAACAATGACATGCATTGAATGCTAAATATACGCCAGGCTATTCTAACTGCGTCACTTCTGTTAACTAATTTCGTTAAGTGAGGGAACAAGCATCACAGAAAATATGCATTTTATTGTTGGTAAAGTAACTCGTTTTTAAAATCTGGAACTGCTAAATATAATAAGGTGAAAATAAAACATTTGTGGTCCCATGGATCACAGGTGACACAAAGATGTAAGACATTTGTTATGTCTAAACTGGACAAGGGATTAACATATGGAATATACAAGGAACTGTGTATCAACAACAGCAAAATACTGCAATAGGAAAAATGGGCAAAATATGGGACAGTTTACAGAGAGAAAATGCTTTGAAGTGATAAACACATGGACAGATGGTCTAACATTATTAACAGAAATGCAAATAAAATAATGATATAGCACTTTGTGCCCATTAACTAGTAACTAATCAGAGAGGCCAGTGTTGCCCACTCTTGCCATGGGTGTGAGGTTAGGAGCATTTTGTCTTGTTGGTGGAATAACAGTGTGGGCAGCCATCTGGGAAGCAGTGACACCACTCAGCCCAACTACATGTATACGCAGGGGTGTCGACTGCAGGTTGTAGAGGTGATCTGATGTCCTTCATTGGGAGTGGACTAGAGGGTTGAAGGGGAGGGCGCACGCCCGTGGAGGACCACACCACAGTTAGAAGAAGCCAAATCGGTTTTCATGCAGGAGCATGAATAGATCTTAAAACCATAGCTGTGAGTGAACAAAGAAACAGATGAGAAAGAGACATAATTCTATTTCTATAAATAAAAGATATATCCTAAAACCGTATAATTCTTGGAAGAGAGTGAAAAGACAACCTATGGAATGGGAGAAAATATTTGTAAATCATTTATCATATATCTGATAAGGGTTTAATATCCAGGATATATAAAGAACTCCTACAGCTCAACAACCAAAAACAAATAACCCAAATTAAAAACAGGCAAAGGGAGTTCCCATCGTGGCGCAGTGGTTAATGACTCCGACTAGGAACCATGAGGTTGCGGGTTCGATCCCTGCCCTTGCTCAGTGGGTTAACGATCCGGCGTTGCCGTGAGCTGTGGTGTAGGTTGCAGACACGGCTCGGATCCCGTGTTGCTGTGGCTCTGGCGTAGGCCGGTGGCTACAGCTCCGATTCGACCCCTAGCCTGGGAACCTCCATATGCCCCGGGAGCGGCCCAAGAAATGGCAAAAAGACAAAAAAAAAAAACCAAAACCAAAAAACAAACAAACAAAAAAACAAAACAGGCAAAGGAATTGAATAGACATCATGCCAAAGAAAATATGCAAATGCCAATAAGCATATTAAAAATGCTCAACATCACTGATCACTAGGGAAATGCACATAACAGACCACAATTAGATTCTACCTAGTACTCATTAAGATGGCTGTTAGTAAAACAAAAACTAAAACAAACCAGAAAAGAACAATTATCAGCAAAGATGTGGAGAAACTGGAAACCTGTGTATTGCTGGTGGAGACGTAAAGTGGTGAATCCACTGTGGAAAAAAGTGTAGTGGCCCTTCAAAGAATTAAACATAGAATTACCATGTAATCCAGCTGTTCCACTTCTGGGTATATACCACAAAGAAGTGAAAGCAGGAACCTGAGCAGATATTTGTATATCCATGTCTACAGCAGCAATATTTACAATAAACAGACAGCGAAAACAATCCAAGTGTCCATCAACAGATGAATGGACGAAGAGTGGTGCAGAACACAATGGAGTATTTATTTATTTATTTAATTTATTTATTATTATTTTTTGTCTTTTTGCTATTTCTTGGGCCGCTCCCGAGGCATATGGAGGTTCCCAGGCTAGGGGTTGAATCAGAGCTGTAGCCCCCAGCCTACACCACAGTCACAGCAACGTGGGGTCAGAGCCCCGTCTGCAACCTACACCACAGCTCATGGCAATGCTGGATCGTTAACCCACTGAGCAAGGGCAGGGACTGAACCCACAGCATCATGGTTCCTAGTCGGATTCATTAACCACTGCGCCGCGACGGGAACTCCGACAATGGAATATTTATTATTCAGCCTTAAAAAGGGAGGGAAAAAAAAAGAAAAGGGAGGGAATTCTGACACATGCTAAAACATGGGTGAATCTTGAAGATATTATGTTAAGTGAAATGTGTCACAAAAGAACAAACGTCTCATTGTACATATATGAGGTACCTGGAGTAGTCAAATTCAGAGGGACAGAAAGTAGAACAGTGGTTGCCAGAATTTGGAGGGAGCAGGGAATGGGGAGTTTTTGTTTAATACATACAGAGTTTCAGGCAAAATGATGGAAAAATTCTGGAGATGGATGGTTGTGATACTTGCACAATATTGTAAATGCACTTAATGCAACTCAAGTGTACACTTAAAGTGGTTAAAATGGTAAATTTGATGTTATGCATATTTTACCACAATTTTAAAAAGAAAAATAAAATTTAAAAGATGACAAAATATGTAGTTTTGATAGTTTCAGACTAGGAGTGCAGTATTTTTTTTAAAAAAAAGGATAAGGGAGATTAGGCTTATGTCTTTACTGATGTGAAATTGTTAAAACAACATGTAATAATTAGGGGTTGATAACTATGAAAAATTTTAAATTAATGAATTCAAGAATATTTCAAGAGAAAATATATATTTGCACAAAACAACAAATACACACTTCAGGGTATTTGTAAAACTCTAGAATGTTTGCTGAGGGAGGAGAAATGGGTTCGCTACAAGAATAAAAGGGAATAAACAAGTAAATGGAATAGAAGAAGGGAAAAATACTTACAATCTCTCTACTCGATTCAGTTTAACAAATACTTATTAAGGCTCTACTTTTTCCAGATACTTTATTTGTATTTGTTTTTCTGATAGTATCTGAGCCTAAATATGATTTATGAGCATGGGATAATGAATTGTTTGTTTATTTTAGTTAGGGAATTTCATGTGCCACAAGAACAGAGAGAAAAATAAAAATTTATTACTAGAGAAAAGTATCTTCTAAGACCCTTTATCTTGCTTATATGATAAGATAAACTGACATATAATAAATGAGATTCTATCTCAAGTGTAGCTTTTATTACAAGCAATGCTATTAAACTATTAAAAGCCAAGGAACATAATTAAAACTAGCTATAACATAAAAAAGTGATAGATTTGGGGAAGATGAAATGTTATTTGGATTATTTGTATATTACTCTTTTATGAAAAATAAAGCCTTAGAAGTATATTTAGGTATTTCTAAGTCCCAAGTTACTGCAAACTCAACATGCTCTAATAAAACTAATCCTTAATGACTCCCAATCATTTATTAAGTCAACAAATATTTATTATATTTCTACCATGTGCCAGACACTGGGGCTCATTTACCATTCTACACCATAACTTTTGAATTTACACTGTAAATCAACTATAATGGAAAAAATAAAAATTGTTTAAAAACCCTAAAAATGGGAGTTCCCATTTTGGCACAGCAGAAACCAATCTGACTAGGAACCATGAGGTTGCAGGTTCGATCCCTGTCCTTGCTCAGTGGGTTAAGGATCTGGCGTTGCCATGAGCTGTGGTGTAGGTCGCACATGTAGCTCGCTCGGATCCTGTGTTGTTGCTGTGGCTATGGACGTAGGCCAACAGCTGTAGCTCTGATTCGACCCCTAGACCCCTAGCCAGGTCAACCTCCATATGCCGCAGGTTTGGCCCTAAAAAGCAAAAAAAAAAAAAGAAGAAGAAGAATATATCTCTATCCTAGAATTCCCTGAATTCCAAACCCATGGCACAGTCTTCTTCTGCTTCTTTTTTTTCTTTTTTCTTTTGTCTTTTAGGGCGGTACCCACAGCATGTGGAAGTTCCCGAGCTAGGCATCGAGTCAGAGCTGCAGCTGCCGGCCTACACCACAGCCACAGCAATTCGGGATCTGAGCACAGCCTTCTTTACACAACTGCTTGACTGTATCAAAAGTACTCTTGGGATAGAACATGATGGAAGGTAGTATGAGAAAAAGAATTTATATACATGTATAGCAGAAATTGATACAATACTATAAATCAGTTATACTATAATAAAAATAAAGTATCACAAACGTGAAGAAGGTATTTTAGTCCCCCCAAATCTTTGCGATTCACCCCCAAGAAACATTCTTAGAGTTATTTTTCTCCCAGAGAATGGCTCCTCCATCCATCGCATTGACACACATCAGAATCTAAATGATATCCCTGATTGCTGTGTCACTCATCTAATCCAGTCCTTTTACCAAATCCTGTTGTTTTCATCTTTTAAATATTTCCCAGGTCCATTCATGTCCCTCCATCTTCAGTGGCCATCGCTATCCAAACTACTTTATCATCTCTTATTTCTTGACAGGGCTTTCTGCTTAAAATATCCTCCACCTCACTCTCTACACTGAAGCCAAACCTAGTCATGTCATTTCCTATCTCTATTGCCCTCTTAAAAATCTATGTCTCTTCAGTTGAGGAAAAAAAGCCTTTAAGGTGGCCAGGAATGCATTCGTGGTATGCTTCTACATTCTCTCCTCATCCCAACCTCCCCTTTGTTCTCTTTGCCCTTCCAGATGGCCTTTTAAGCCCCTTGTATGCACCATGCTCCCTCCTGCCACAGCATCTTTGCACGTGCTATTCTCATAGAATTCAAATATTCAGCCCCTTCCCCTCCCCCCCCCCCTTTTTTTTTTGCATAGTTTATCCATTCCCTCACAAATGCTTATTGAAAACCTACTACATGTACATGTAGGCAATAAATCAGGTGCTCATGAATCAGTGATAAAAAAAGAAAGCTCCTCCCCCCCTCCCTTTTTTTGCTTTTTAGGACCACACCTGTGGCATATAGAAGTTCCCACACTAGGGGTCCAATTGAATTGGAGCTATAGCTGCCAGCCTACATCACAGCCACAGCAATGCCAGATCTGAGCCGCTTCTGTGACCTACACCACAGCTCATATCAATGCCAGATCCTTAACCCACTGAGCAAGGCCAGGGATCAAACACTCATCCTTATGGATGCTAGCTGGGTTCTTAACCCACTGAGCCACAATGGGAACTCCTTCCCTGCCCTCTTGAAGGTTTCATTTTGGTGAGTTGAATGAATACTTGGGTGGATTAACTGACTTAGTTCAGCTTTCCTTCTTTAGAGAAGTCTGATCAAAGTTGATCAGATCTCTTTGTTACAAGCTCTCAGAACCCCAGGTACTTCTTTTATTTATTTATTTATTTATTTGTCTTTTTGCCATTTCTTGGGCCGCTCCTGCGGCATATGGAGGTTCCCAGGCTAGGGGTCTAATCGGAGCTGTAGCCACAGGCCTACGCCAGAGCCACAGCAACTCGGGATCCGAGCCGAATCTGCAACCTACACCACAGCTCATGGCAACGCCAGATCCTTAACCCACTGAGCAAAGCCAGGGATCGAACCCACAACCTCATGGTTCCTAGTAGGATTCATTAACCACTGCGCCACGACGGGAACTCCATGGTACTTCTTGCTAGTACTTATCGAAGCTTGTAATTATGCATTTATTTGACGTTTTATCTGAATAACTAACCTGACTCACCGTTAGTCTGTATGATTTCATTAGGGCAGGGACATCCTGTTTTTATTCATCACAGTATCCTTGGGATCTACCACAGTGCCAGATGCATAGAAGGCCCTTGATCTAGTAAATATTGAATCAAATGAGAACAGAAAGTGGCCACTGTCCTAAGGCTAGTCCAGCAAAAAAGGCAGATGAATAAACAGATGATACATCAGAATAAATAATGCTCAGATGATATACAAAAAATGGAGGGACACCTAAATCTCTTATTTTATTGTTTGTTTTTTTAAAATAGGAAGACAAGGGAGTTTCCATTGCAGCTCAGAGGTTACAAACACAACTAGTATTCATGAGGACGTAGGTGCAATCCCTGGCCTCCCTCGGTGGGTTAAGGATCTGGTATGGCCATGAACTGTGGCATAGGTCGCAGATGAGGCTCAGATCCTGTTGCTGTGGCTGTGGCATATGCTGGCAGCTGCAGCTCCCAATTTTTTCCCTTAGCCAGGAACTTCCATATGCTGCAGGTGTGGCTCCCCCCCCCCAAATAAATAAATAAGTAAAATAGGAAGATAAGCACATTTATATGCTGAAGGTTAACAGCTAGTGGAGAGAAAAAAGATACAAGAAGGAAAAGCAGTGATGGAGAGGCAGCTTCCCTGGAGAGAGGAGAGGATGGGGTCCAGAGCCCTGTGGGGGCAGATATGTGTGGTGGTAATGGCTGAGGAGTGCTCCCTGATGGTATCAATTTCTTTGTGAGTCATAGACTGAATCTGCTCTGTCCAGTACAGTAGCCATGCATTACATGTGACAATTGAGCCTTTTGAACATGACCTGAAGATTTGTTGTAAGTGCAGAATGCACATAAAATTTTGAGAACTTAGTACAAAAAGTAATATCTCATTAATAATTTTTTATTTTTATTATTTTATTCTATTTTAGGTCTTTTTGTCTTTTTAGGGCTGCACCCGCTGCATGGAGGTTTCTAGGCTAGGGGTCCAATTGGAACTGTAGCCCCTGGCCTATGTCAGAGCCACAGCAACACTGGATTCCAGCTGTGTCTGCGACCTACACCACAGCTCATGGCAACACCAGATCCTTAACCCACTGAGCAAGGCCAGGGATCAAACCCACATTCTCATGGATGCTAGTTGGGTTTCCTAACCACTGAGCCACCATGGGAACTCCTCATTAATAATTGTTTATATTAATGACTTATTAAAATGATAATGCAGTTATTCACAGTTGTTCTGTTCTGTAAAGTTGCTGTGAACACTGAATTATTGAATACTGAACCATCGCTCCTAGTAGAAATACAGGATTGGTTTCCTGAGAGCCTCTTGTCACATTTTCACCAAGTGATCAATACATAACCTTGTTTTATGTGTGTTTATATTTAAGGACACCTTATGTAATATCTTTTATCTCATTGACCTTGAACTCAGGACTGAATAAAGCTCATCTAACACATGTATTTTTTTCCATAGACACATCACAGCCTTCTTGTGCTCTGGAACACTAGACAACACTTAAGCATTATGCATATTGGGAGCCAGTTTAGGCAATAAAAGCATCAACCAAAAAAGCACAAAAATGCAAAAAAAAAATGGCGCTAAGTAGACAGCAAAAAGGGTACTGTTTTAGGTGTTTAGTGCTATTAGAGCTGAAATAGAAGGCAGACACTTGCCTTTCCTGTGTGAGCTCAGCTGTGATGTGGATCAGGCAACTATAATTTTTCACCATTCTTCACATGTCCACAAATGACCACGAATGTGCTCCTGTAGAGAGTTTGAGGTTACAAATAAATTTTAATGAACAGGCAACTTTTCAAATACGGAATCAGTGTTCCACCACTGAACTGTTAGAACTAATAAATGAATTCAGTAAAGTAGCAGGATACACAGTCAATGTATAGAAATCTGTTGCATTTCTATACACTAATAACAAACTATCAGAAAGAGAAATTAAGAAAATAATCCAGAGTTCCTGTTGTGACTCAGTGAGTTAAGAACCTGACTAGTATCCATGAGGATGCAGGTTTGATCCCTGGCCTTGCTCAGTAGGATTAGGATCCAGTGTTGCTGCAAGCTACCATGTTAAGTCGAAGATGCAGCTCAATCTAGCATTGCTGTGGCTGTGTCATAGGCTGGCAGCTACAGCTCCAATTGGACCCCTACCTGGGAACTTCCATATGCCACAGGTGAAGCCCTGAAAAAGACAAAAAAAAAAAAAAAGGAAAACAATCCCATTTACAGACAAATAAAAAAGAATAAAATACTTGCGGATAAATTTAACCAAGGAGGTGAAAGACTCGTACACTGAAAACATTGATGAAAGAAATTGAAGACACAAATAAATGGAAAGATATTCTGTGCTCATGAGTCAGAAGAATTAACACAGCACAGGGAACTGTATCCAGTCTCTTGGGGTAGAGCTTGATGGAAGATAGTATGAGAAAAAGACAGTGTATGTATGATCAGGTCACTATGTTGTACAACAGAAACTGACACAAATCAATTGACACAAATCACCTATACTCTAATAAAACAATTTTTAAAAATCATACTACCTAAAGCAATCTACAGATTCAATGCAATCTGTATCAAAATTCCAATGACATTTTTCACAGAAATAGAACAATCTTAAAATTTGTATGGAAACACAAAAGACCCCAAATAGTCAAAGCAGTCTTAAGAGGAATAAAGCTGGAGGCATCACGCTCCCTAGTTTCAAATGATATTACAAAACTAATTCTATATGTATGGTATTGGAATAAAAACAGACACAAAAATCAATGGAACACATATATGGTCAATTAATTTAAAATAAAGGAGCAAGAATATACAATGAGGAAAGAACAATCTCTTCAGTAAATAATGCTGAAAATAGAATAGCCACATACGAAAGAATGAACTTGCACAATTATCTTACACTGTAGATTAAATTCAACTCAAAATGGATTAAGGACATGAATGTAAGACTTGATACTGGAAATCCTGGAAGAAATGTGCTGCAGGCTGCTTGACATCAAGCTTGGCAGTGATTTTTTTCACTTAACATCAAAAGCAGGGAGTTCCCGTCATGGCTCAGCGGAAACAAATGTGACTAGTATCCATGAGGATGCAGGTTCAATCCCTGGCCTCACTCAGTGGGTCAAGGATCCAGTGTTGCTGTGAGCTGTGGTGTAGGTCACATACACGGTATGGATCCCATGTTACTGTGGCCAGTGGCTCCAGCTCTGGTTCAACTCCTAGCCTGGGAACCTCCACATGCCTCAGGTGTGGCCCTAAAAAGAAAAAAAAAAATCAGAAGCGAAGGCAAAAATAAACAAGTGGGACCACATCAAACTAAAAAGGTTCTGCACAGCAAAGGAAACCATCAACAAAATAAAAAGGCAACCTACTGAATGGAATAAGATACTTGGAAATCATATATTTGATGCGGGGTTAATATAAAAAATATGTAAAGAACTCATACAACTCAATACCAAAAATATAATCCACTTAAAAAATGGCCAGAGGATATGAATATACAGTTTTTCCAAAGACAAATGGCCAACACACACATCACATATACAAAAAGATGCTCAACATCACTAATTACCAGGGATATGTAGATCAAAAGTACAAGAAGGTAAGACTTCACATCTATTAAAAGAGGGCATCAAAAGAGAGTCAGGGAGCACCTTCCTTGAAATTTCCTAAGGGCCTTTCAGTGCCTAAGAATAGCTAGATGCACACAGAAGGGGTACAAACAAGGTGGACAGAAAGCTGGGGGTTCTGGCTGAATTTACAGGCTTGAGGACAGTTACAGAGTAAAGTCAGAGGAAAGGCACTTTTCTTAACCTACAAACTATCCTCAGTAGTTTACCATTAATAACTGACTCCGAATCTGGCTCATTGCCCTGAACCAAGCTTTCTCAGCCCGGCTCCAAAGTCCTCTAGACACCTGGGGCATGAAAAGGAGCTGGTGACGCCTTTGTGCCCCTTCCCTGCCTCTCAGGTGTGTTGAGAATAGTTAGGGAATTGTTTCATACATAAGGCTCCTTTTAGGGGACATGTTTCTGCAGCTAAAATCAAGTTTGAAAGCCATTGCCCTAAGTCCTGTAAATGAAAATTGAGGAGGCTTATGGGACGGACTTGCAGGAGAGCCGAGGCTGGAGGCGGCAGCACAGTTGAGCTGAGGACAGCAACGTGCCTCATCCTCCTGGGGCAAGATGGCCCTGATGAGGGACATGCTTTGCATTAGGTGACTAATTCAAGTGTTTCTGCCTTGGGAAAGGACGTCAGATTTTAAGTGTTTCTGAAAATACTGCTTTCATTATCAGCCACTAGATACTTGAGAACAGAATGAAAGTTCCAAACTAGATTCTCACTCACATTTAATTCTTGACTCCCCTTCAGTGTTGCTAGAGGCATGTTCCAAAGACACACAACTACAGCAGAGATGGTGTTTATCTTGGGTTTGTTGAGCAGAAAAGAAAATTAAAGGATGAGATTATCTGTCGTCTTTATATGGCTACTTTAAAACACCAGTCAGTATCCTCTATCAGTTTCTCCAGGTTATTCCTTCTTTTTGAAATTTCTGTTCTGCCTCACTCCAACTCCCTTTTTGTTTGCAATATAACACAACTTAAGGAAGTTTACTTGAGATCTAAGTTGCTGAAAATGTGTATATGGAATAATAATCATCATGATTTTTATTCTTCCATATGTATTTGCAGAACTCTACTCTTATTATGATAAATTTTAAATTTCTTTATATTTTTACATCTCTGAGGCTTTCCATAACAATAGCCCAAAGTGTGAATTTAACAAATTGTAGACTATAGAACATAATTCACTTATGGTCAGATTTAAAGGCATATTCCTGTTATGTCATTAGGTGCTATTGTGTTCTTTCCTGTACTAGAGGAAAACCCTTTCTCAACTGCATGTAATTGTATGCACATCCCTCTTTACACGCGGTTATTCTATACCTTCTTAGGCAAACTCATCACGGCCTTGATGAATTATTATTTAATATATACATCACAAACTTGATTTCTTGGTGCTTATTTTCTAGAGAGGCGCAAAATAAAATGACCCATACTTTTCCTTGAGCACATATGGATCATCTTTAATTTAAAAGTAACATTAGAGTTTGTTTTTCCAATGTTTTGCGTGAATACTACTCTTATTCTAAAGGCCAGTTTGCCTCCTTATGCCTTTGATGTCAGGGCCTGCTCAGTAATGCGCACAACACCATGAAGGTTTTCATGGCAGCACTCTATATTCTCCTTGTACCAGGGGCGGAATGTCTTGTTACACTTCTGGCCCACTTTCTCTAGTCAGCAGATGTCTTCATTAGGCTTCCTCTGACAACTCCTATAGCTTTCCCTGTGCGGTTTCTGTTAATTCCAAAGCTTTTGGTACACATGAATGGCTTACACTCCCCCCCCCCCCCAAAATCAACTTCCTTGTCTTTGTGAATCTTGAGACTCACCAGGCAACCTGCCAGCCAGGAATCAGTTTTGCTGTGCGCTCTTTACTTTTAATGAACTAAAATAACCCAGCAGATTCTGGCACCTCCCAGGACATGAGATATCTGGCTGGATTTTATGCGGATCAACCCTGCAATGCTAACACCTTTGCATTCACTCTATGGTTTCCTCATTCGATTGGCTGATTTCTCTGGGGGCAGTTCGTAAGAGCAGTTCTCTGGCTGTTTTGCAGGCTTGATGTAGATGTTTTTAATCAACATCCCCCCCCCCCGATTATACAACTAATAATCTAGAAAATTTGGAAATTATAAAAAGAACACACATAAGAGTTAAAATTACTAGGAATCTCACTCCACGGAGGGAACAGTGTTAATATTCTGGCGCATTTTCTTCTAGCCTCTTTGTTGAAACACACAGAGATATAAATACATCCCTACGTGTAACGAGATGTCCTGGTTGAACCCGTACTGTGTCCTTCTGAATTTGACTATCTGGAAATTGATTGGCCTGCTCACCCCTCCAGGCATGAGTGTGTATTTGATGTGCTTGGGGCCCTGGTTCTCTAGATGGTGTGTTTTGGGAGAGGGGTTTGCTGGCTTTTTGTTATGTCTCCAAGGGTCCAAGTGAAGACAGATATAAGGACAAAGGCAGCAGGGACCAAGGTGTGATACCTCTTTTCCACCTGCCCTCCCAGATGGAGTTGCGTCCTTTAAGGAGAGCAGAACTGGCATAGCAATACAATGACTTGCCTTTGGGCAGACACTGAGCATTTCCTGCTGGGTTTTTTTAGCCCTTCATGTGGCTCCACCAGCAGTGGACAATGTCTGGGGGGCAGAAGCAAGGGAACAGGCTAGAGGCCAGGTAGTAACTCTCCCTGAGAGTAAGATATGAGCACATGTGAGCGTCCCTTTGGAAAGACTTTTAAAAGGGAGTCCCCCAATCTGGTAACATAGCCCCAGGTCTGCTCTCCTAAACTTTTGCTTCAGCTTTCCTCCCATGGAGCTTCAGAGAGGTCATGGTGCAGTACGAGCTGATGATAGCTCCCACTTCATTCCTATTTCTGCTTTTCAGGTCTCCCAATTCTCAAAATACATTGTAGCCTGCCACAACACTGCCCTCTCAGCATTTATCATTAATTTCCTCTAACACCATCCCCAGGTCACTGCTCCTGCCAGGGTGCAGGGATCTCTCCCTTCCTTGGGCTGTGGGGACCGGAGCTGGGTGCCTGCATTTCAGTGACCATAAGTTGGAGTTTTGTAAGAACGATCGATCACAAGCTCAATCATATTGTAGTTGCTATGGTACCTAAGGGATATATGACCTGCCATCCATTTGTTTATTTATCCCGCCCATGTTTACTGAGCACTTTGCAAGACACGTGGGGCGTTCGCTGGATACAATGCCACAGGAGCAGAGATTTGAGAGGGGGTGGGGGGGGCATGCTTCCTCCCAACCACAGGGAATGCTGCTGCTCTAAGCCAGAGGGTCTGTGTGGCTCCTGGACACAGAACTAAGACCCGCTGGCAGAAAGTGCACCAGGTCAGATTCTGTGGAAGGATAATATTTGGTTTGTTGCATGTGTCCTCACCAAGTAGCAATTTCCCTGTCGCAGCGAATGTTTAGAAAGAGGACCAAGAGGATTAGAGGAGACCGGTACATGGGTGGGAGTTTCAATCATAAGCTTCCTTCCAAGTCTGAGATTCCATTTTTTGATTAGAGTGGAGTCTCAGGCTGGATAAAACCATATGATTAGGGGTATTGGTCACTATCAGCTTTGAACTTGACAGAATCCACTCTGGCTGGTTTAAGCAGAAAAGGGATTTGTTTATTAAAGGATATTAAGTCACTCACACAATGGTTGGGATGCTTTTCAAAACACAGTGGAGGATGAGCTTTCAGGAACAGGAAACCAAGTGTTGGCGGCACCAGGAGGGACTAGATGCCCAGTGGGCTGATTGCTGAGACCTGGCTTCTCTCTCCCTTCCTTCCTGCCTTTGCTGCCTCTTCTCTGTGATTACAGTCCACTCCTCTCCTCCAGACAGTTCTCTCTCTCTTTTTTGGCTGTGCCTGTGGCATACAGAAATTGCCGGGCCTGGGATGGAACCCAAGCCACAGTGGTGACAACGCAGGATTCTTAACCACTAGGTCACCAGCGAACTCCTAGTCTTCCTTTTCTGATGTTGCCTTCATCAGAATGTGGGCTCCATGTTTGGAACTTCTCTTTACATTATATCATATCTCTTTTCTGGGAAATAAATAAAGTTGGGAAGGAAGAGACTTAAGGAGATGGGGGATTGTTTCCATTCACGGAGTATCAGTCTTTGTTGGCCATTGGACCAGCAGGCACTGCAAAACTGAGTTAATCCTAGTGTGATTATTTAGCTCATAGGTTTCCTTTTCTCGCTCTTTGTTTTTTCTTTCTCCTCTAGGGTAAGGGATGGAGAGTTAGTATTTATAAAGTAAAGACAAAAGGAAGAAAATTCCTTCCTCTGATTCTCTGCCTCAGAGGTAATGGTTTTCTTTATAGATGTATTTTTTATAAATGATGACAGATCATCCTCTGAAGCTGTAAAATTTTCATTTTCATCAGTGCACACTTTCCTGTACTCTAACACTAACTGTTAAATTTTCCCCCATTTTTAGGTAAAAAATGGTGGTCTCTCTCTCTTAAAAAATTTCCTTTGCTTTCAGTGTAGTAGTTCTTGTTTCCTTACATTTATTGGATATTTGAATTTTTTTTCCTTTGTTGATTTGCCTGTTTGTTTCCTTTGACAGTTTTCTTCCTGAGTGGATTACCTTTTTTAAAAATGTATTTATAGGAGAACTTTATAGATCATAGATATTAACTCTTTGTAATTATTTTCTTCTAGATCTGGCTCTGACAAGACGTAAATTCTAAATAGTGGCTTTACTCGAATTGTTAACTTTGTCAGCCTTTTCCTGTATTTTATCTGGGCTTAGCTTTATGCCAGGAAAGGCTGTCTTTATCACAAAAGTATAAAAATACACTCTATATATTTTATAGTTTTGAATATATATATTTTTTCAGTTTGCTATTTAATCCATTAGAACAGTTTTGTTAATACGGTATGAATTTAGAATCTAAATTTATTTCTTTTCCCAAATGAGTGGCTATTTTCCTGTCTTTAAAAAAATTATTCTTTTAAGTTTTAGTTCTTGTTAAATTACTGCATATATATATATATATATATATATATAAACACATATAGATGTGTAGACATCTCTCTCACTCTCTCTTTATATATATACACACACATATTTTTTATGTATGTCCAGAGCTATTTTCTACATTTTAGTTTTACTGTTTTTTCACTATTCCTATTCCAGTAATATATTGCTTTGATTTTGTTAGTGTAAATCCTTCCCACATTCTTTCTTTCACAGTTTTCTTGATGACTTTTGCACAATCAACATTTCTTTTATCACAAATGATGTTGAATATTTTTTGTGTTTCTACCGTACCTGATTTTTCTCCTGTTAATTCCTGGTGTGCATTGCCAATTTAAGCATGCTGATTTTGAGATGAAGGCTTGAAATTTCCCAGTTGAAATGCTGGGCAGGCCCTGGAAGTGTGAAGTGAAAGGGCAAGAAGGAGGTCACAGTGGAGAGACTCACATTTATGAATCACTTTCACAGCTGAAGCCAGGGACTAGTTGAGCTCCCAGAAGAAGGGTGTCAGGACAGAGATGAGTGGAGGGCCAAGGACAGGAGCTGGGGATGGTAAACAGGAGGAAGAGGAGCCAAGCTAGAATCACAGAATTCACACTGGAGAGGACAAGCTAGAAAGATCAAATGCTTGGGCCCCATGGGGCCCTTGCCGAAACAATAAGAACTTCAGGCTTTCTGTTTAGAGAGGGACAAAATAGTGCCAGTTCAACACCAGCACCATTGGGATGAGGATGTGTAGACCATTCTGCTGTCACTTGGTCAAGAGTTCAGACTCTACACCCAGATTTTATTAGTCACTCTCACAGACCGATGCATTTTGGGTTGTTTTTCTGTGCGGGTGATACATTCCAACTAATTAATTCACTTTCCACCTCGACCAAGGCCTCTGATGACTCAGAATACCAATTTCAAGCCTGTGGCTGGGAGCAGGGTGGCAATATGTGAGTCTGAGGCATTTGGATGCTAATTGGGCCATCCAAGCTCTGAACGGCTGACCTTGGTCCTAATCAATAAAGGAGACTGGCCATAGTCAAAGAAACAGTGAGCTTGGTTCTGTACTATATGAAAAGTATACCTGTTTTATTGTCTCAGTGAGAACTAGGTCACAAAATTGTGTATTTTAAACACAAGCATATAGACAACATGAAATACTATGTATCTGAGATAAAGGTGGTTTATATAGATAGTGACTTTTAAAATGCATGCTGTGTAGCTTCAGCCTTGCTGCTCAGTGATGTTTCATCTTCTGTTGACTGTTCAATTCACTGTAGTGATTCTTTTCCTCTTTTTCCTATTCACCTGTCGTGTTGACTCTCCGCAGCTGACTTAGGTTTCTAAACTCGCAGAAGATGCAAGTCGTAAGTGTTTAGTTTCTTGTCATTCCCCTGACCCCCACCCCAACCCTGTCAGCTTCTCATCTCAAAATTTGTCTATACCTTCATTTCTGCCTCTGAATCTCTCTGTAGCTCTAACCATATCTCTTCCTTCTCATCTCAAGAAAATACAACTCTTCCTCACTTTGAACCAAAATTTATTGATATCAATGTCCTTTAATTTGCATACAAGTAAAAAAAAGTCAAATAATGTTAAAAAGGCTTTGTTAAAAAATCGTCAGTCCCCTGATTTTGCCTCTTTCAACTCTTAGGTGTCTTTTCTTGGTATTTCACCTCCACAATTTCATATAATATGCATGTACCACTTTCTCTTGAATTCATACAATTGCTTAATATGTTATAATTCTCTATAACATTCATATGAAGGATAAATGTGTAAAGTTCATTCATGGCTGAGCCAAGTAGCGTGCTATGATCACATTTCTTTTATCATACAACTTTTTTTTTTTTTTCCTGGAGAAGAAATTTTCTCATTATTTTTCTTTCTTTGAATCTGGTTCTGATTCTTGCTTTGTTCCTTTTCCTTTTAGCATGCCTTTTAATTTTTGTTGAAAGCTAGACATGACATGACGTAAAGGGTCAAAGGAACTAGGGTAAATAGGTCTTTATTGTAATATTTTATGTTTATTTGGCCAGGAGTAAGTTGTGTTTACTATTTGTCACAGCCGTGGTATCAGAGGCTAAAATTTCCTCAAGTGTCTTTTTTTTTTTTTTCTGTCTCTCCTATTGTTTGGGATTTGTTTCTTTGTTGTTGTTGTTTCTTTGGCCATGCCCTCAGCATGTGGAACTTCTTGGGTCAGGGATCAAACCTGTACCACAGGAGTGACCAGAGCTGCTGCAGTGGCAATGCCAGATCCTTAATCCACTGCACCACAAAGGAACTCTGTTTTTTGTTGTTGTTGTTGTTGTTTTGTTTGTTTGTTTGCTTGCTTGCTTGCTTTGCTTTTTTGCTTTTGGCATGTGAAAGTTCCTAGGCTAGAAGTGGAATTGGAGCTGCAGGCTCTGGCCTACACCACAGTCACAACAATGTGGGTCTGAGCCATGTCTGCAACCTATACCACAGCTCTCAGTAAAGCCAGATCCTTAATCCAGTGGGCAAGGCCAGGGATTGAACCGACGTCCTTGCGGATACTAGTCAGATTGGTAACCCACTGAGCCACAACCAGAACTCCCCAAGACATCTTCTTAAATAGGGCCTGAGGCTTACAGTTCTGTTAGCTGTATTCCCCTGTTATTATACAGGAACCCTAGTGATGTGGTGGTAAGGTGTAGGGAAGGGAATTATTCTGTGGCCCTGTGGCTGAGTCTCAGTCCATTAGTCAAGCTGAGCTGAGTATTTCTCTTTCTCCATGTCAAAGTCTAGATTGAGCTGGATTTGGGTGTTTCCTGTCCTCCAGGTTGATAGGTTCATGTAGGTTGATACAAATGAATTTATTTATAAAACAGAAATAGACTCACAGACATAGAAAGCAAATTTATCGTTACCAAAGGGGAAACGGGGTGGGGAGGCATAAATTGGGAATTGGGGGTTAACAGATACACACTACTATATATATATAAAACAGATAAACAACAAGGACTTCCTGTACAGTACAGGGAACTATATTCAGTATCTTGTAATAACCTATAATGGAAAAGAATCTGAAAAAGAACGTACATATACACACACACACACATATATATATGTTCGTTTTCTACATATATAAAAGAGAATCAGTTTGCTGTACACCTGAAACATTGTAAGTCGACTATACTTCACTGAAAATAAATTCATAAAATAATAACATTTAAAACAAACCCCACAGATTGATTAGGCTCTGGTACAACACTTTCCCTTGAAGGCCAGTCTTGTTAAGGAGGACAGAGAGCTCTGCCTGTATTTCCGAATGGTTACCCTTCCCCTTCTCCTGGCGAAGCCCAGGCCCTTTCCTCCATTTCACAGGGAGAATCTGGTAGGGCTCATGGAAGTCAAATTGACCAAAAGGTAGGGGCACCTTAAAGTTGGTCCCTTCAGAGTTTTTAACTCTCAAGCTCCTCCATACTGAATCTCCAGCCATCTGTCAGTTTCAGTTTAAAGTGTTCCTGCTGGTTTTGGCTCCAGCTGTGGGCTTCTGCTCTCGGTAAGCTGAGCCTCTCTGTAGTGCCCTGTCTGTCTTCCCAGTTGTCAGGGCAGTAGTTTGCTCTGTGACCTCCTTTCTTTGATGCATCTGAGAAGAGCCACTGATTTTCATTTTGTCCAAGTTTTTTGTTGCTGCTCTTGTGAGGATAGAAGGGATGACTTCTGAGCTCTTGACATGTTGACCAGAAAGCTCAAATCCTTTACCTAAAATCTCTGGGTAAGTTTTCTTATTCACTCCTAAAACCCTATGAAATCTCTCTCAACAAAACTCTTCAGATACCTGCCTGTTCTTTTGGTGCATTTTGTTTGTTTCCTGGAGTCACCCCTCCTGAAGCCCTCTCTTCTGCTCCTATCTGGAATGCTTTGCTCTAAATTGGCTGCATCCTGAGGCTTCCTTTTGTTACAGTCCTACAGATTTCCTTTATGTTTCTCCTGCCTGCTCTCCTCTGTTTCATGCAGTCCATGTTTTTTTCTTTTTTAAAGTTTACTTCCTTGTTTTAGTGGAACACTAAAAGCTATTTTTATAGCTTCAGGTGCATGAAAAAGCACTTTTAAAAAGATCTTTAATGTCTGAAATATCTGCTTTCCTATCATACATGATTATGACTTTGTTGGGGTACATAATTCTAGGTTGAAAAAAATTTTCCCTCAAAGTATTGAAGGCTTGGCTCCCCTGTTCTCTAATTTTCAACATTTCTTTTTAGCAGTTCAAGGCTACTTTGGTCTTGTTTTCTGTTCTTCTGGAAGCTATAAGATCTTATCTTTATCTTTGGGATTCTGAAGTTCTACAATGGGAACTTCATTTGGGAATTTTGTCATTACTGTGCTACTTAGACCTATTTAATTAGAAACTCATGTCCTTCAATTCTGAGACATTTTCCATTTTCTCCTTTCTCTCTCGAGGCCTATAAGTTGAATGTTTGATCTCCTAAATTTTCCATAACTTTTCTTTCTTGTCTTCCAGTGCTTTATTTTTTGTATTTGTTTCTGAGATTTTCCTATTTTACAATATCTTGCCAATTAAAATTTTTTGTTTTTACTTGTTATCATATTCTTAATTTTCAAGAGTTCCTTTTTGGTTCTCTATTGGTCCTATTTTTATTCTTCTCCTGTTCTTGTATCATAGATGCAATGTTTTCTCTTAATTGAAAATATTAATGATGGTTTTCATACTCTTCCCTGAGGAGGTTCCCTCCTTATATCTGGTGCCTCTTGGCTGTGTTCCTTTATATTTAAGAATGAGTCACTGAGAAGCTGTCTGGAATCTTTTTTTTTTTCCTTTCTTTTTTCTTTTTTTTTCTTTATTGGCCACCCCACAGCATAGGGAGTTTAAGTGCCAGGGATCAGATCTAAGCAGCATTTGCGACTTACCCACAGCCTTACCCAGATCCTTTAACCACTGTGCCAGGATGGGGATTGAACCTGCATCCTGGTGCTGAAGAGACACCGCTGATCCCGTTGCACCATAGCAGTAACTCCAGCTGTCTGGTATCTTTATGTGTATAGGCAAGGCCTGTGACAGAAGAGCTCTGATGGAGTCCCGGAGCTAGCCTGGGAAAGAAGGCTGGGAGTCCCACTGCTGGATATGCAGAAGTCGACAGACTTCGTTCATTTTTGTCCCAGGTTTCACTCACGCTCTTCTCGATGGATGCCACCCTGCTGTAGCCTCTTCGCTTCCATTCCTCTGGAGAGAACAAGTTCCTTGTGGAGCTAGGGGATGTGTAGAGCCAGACTGTGCTTAGGATGAAAAACTGGGATCTAACCACGGCATCTTCAGGCCTCCAGCTGCCCCTCTCCTTTCCTAGTATCTCAGATCTTGAGCCTTTCTGGAGCGATGTTGGGTAAACCATCTTGCTTCTCAGGCATCTCTGCCTCCGCTCACTCATGGGTCTTCGTCTTCATTTCCTTTCCATACACTAACCTCTCGACTTCGCTAAACAGATGTCTCTCCTTGCTGTACTGGGGGAAGCTGTGCGGGAAAAGGGGGCATAGAAGCGTCTTGACTCCAGCAGCTCAGTGCCCTAAGTCCCTGATGGCCAGGCTCCCTTCACTAGACATGAACTTCGTGTCAAGATGGGTTTAGTTGGTGTGCAAGTCAGTTCCAGTCTAAGGAGGCAGTGATGTTACTTAGGAGGACAGGGCAGAGCGGGAAGTAACGGACCCAACCCTTATGCCTTCTGCTCCACTCGAAAGAGATGAAAGCGTCCAGGAATGTCAGAAACACACAGATTCCAGCTAATGTCTACTTGAGCTCCAGAGGGCTCAGCAGAGCTGCAGCTTCCTGGGAACCCACTTGCCTTTTGCTGCCTTTTTAGCGGCTTTTTGTCCACCACCCCAGTGCACTTGTTTTTGCTCCTTTTCCACTGTTACAGCATTCCAGCTGCACACTCTTGTTTTCTGGTCTTACTGTCTCCATGTTTAATACGTGGCACCTTAAAAGCCCGTGATCAGCTTGTCTTAGATCACAGCTGATTCATCTTTCCCCTGAAACTTCCAGTTCTCCTTTTCCTTAACCTTTCCACCTCTGTGTACAAAATACATAGAGTTTCTCATCTTGAAAATATTTTCTCTGAACTCTGCTAACCCCTCAAGTGACCATCCTTTCTCATTCCTTCCCCAGCTGGCTTGTTAGAGGAATTTGTACTTGTGGCCTTTATTTTTTCACCTCACACAGACTCATTTAATGCCTTGCATTGTAATCTGGCTTAAACCCCATTATGACTTAAAACATCTGTCTTCACAGTCACCAAATGATCTAATTTCTAGATCAGTTGTCTTTTCTCACTAAGTTTGATCATCTTTCCTTTTTGAAATGCTCATCTCCTTAGCTTGAAAAACACATTACCCTAGGATCTCTGGCCCTCCCTGTGGGTTCTTTTTTTTCCCTTTCCTTTTTATTCCATCCTACCCACACCCCACAGTTGGAGATGTGTCTCAGCCCTTGGTGTTCAGTTGTTTCTTTCTTGAAGGCTCTTATCTTATCCACTATCCTGGCATCAAACTTTCTGATCCAAATCTCTAGTCTGTAACTGCCTGCTGAGCTTCAAAGCTATAACTCCAATTATTTGCTTAATATCCTTGCTTACACATTCGACTGACACTTCAAATTTAATGTACTTAGCACTGAATTCATCTTTTATCAAAAATTAATTACACCTCCTGACATACTCAGGAGAATCAATGGTGGTGTCATTTTTATTTTCAACTCAGCTCAAAACATTTAAATCATCCTTTACTTTTCCTTCTCACTTACCTCCCAGGTGCAGTCAATCTTTTGTATTGCCTCCCCTCTTTTGCTCCTTTTTCTTGGCATTTTTCACCATGCTAGGCAGAAGCCTTCCTTAACTCATTATCTGCTTTACTCTAGTTGCTTTCAAAGTGATCTTCCAGGTTCTAGTGTCTCCTCCTCACTTTATTGCCACATCAGTTGATGGTTGATTAATACCGCCGTTTTCTTAACATAAGTTGAGGCATCTTGCTTTTTGCCCTTATAACTCCAGTACTCAAAAATATTCAGGGGGAGTTCCCGTCGTGGCGCAGTGGTTAACGAATCCGACTAGGAACCATGAGGTTGCAGGTTCGGTCCCTGCCCTTGCTCAGTGGGTTAACGATCCGGTGTTGCCGTGAGCTGTGGTGTAGGTTGCAGACGCGGCTCGGATCCCGCGTTGCTGTGGCTCTGGCGTAGGCCGGTGGCTACAGCTCCGATTCAACCCCTAGCCTGGGAACCTCCATATGCCGAGGGAGCGGCCCAAGAAATAGCAACAACAACAACAACAACAATAACAACAACAATAACAACAACAAAAAAAATATTCAGGGGCTCCTAAGTCGGGCTGGACCTCCAAGGCCCTTACAGATTTAAACTTCAGCTCTTGGATTGTAAATCACTTTTCCTTTTGTTTTGCTGACAGATAAGCCAAACAAGGATACTAGTGAGTGGCAATGATGCCTTGTTGCCTTCCTAGTTCTTCATGAAGGTGCACCTGATGCTTAGTGGCTCTGAAAACCTCTGTGGAATGAGGAACTTGCTAGGTTAGAGAAGCTCGGAGCCCTAGTATCACCCACCTTTTCAATCTTTCTGGGCTTTTCAGAGGTATGCCAGAGGAAGTGGGTATGTTGGCAGTTCAACCATCCCTTGGTGACATAATTTTGTGTTCTACTTCCTGTTGTATCATCAGACCTATCTGAGGTTTTAGTAGACTAGGCTTGGGCCACTGCCCACCAAAGGACACATGCAGGATGTCTAATACAGTATTGTTGTGACCATTTCTCCTTCCTGTGCTCAGGGCAGACATTACTTGTCAATCACAGCCTCCTTTGTAAGCCAGGATGTGGCTTCAGAATTCTCAGCAATGTGCTTCAGCCATCTCTTACTAATGGTTTCAGTCCTTCACTCCACAGATACGTATGTAGCAACTAAACGTGTAGGCATTATTCTAGGTGTTCCAGATACTGCAAAGAAAAAGCCTGATGCCTGTTCTCATGGGGCTTACATATTAGCTGAGGATAAAGGAAATAAATAAGTAAACAAACAGGATAATTTGAGATAGTCATAAGCTCCATGAGAAAAAGTAAAACAGGAGGAGTTCCTGTCGTGGCTCAGTGGTTAACGAATCCGACTAGGAACCATGAGGTTGTGGGTTCGATCCTTGGCTTGCTCAGTGGGTTAAGGATCCGGTGTTGCCATGAGCTGTGGTGTAGGTTGCAGACGTGGCTCGGATCCTGCGTTGCTGTAGCTCTGGTGTAGGCTGGCAGTTACAGCTCTGATTAGACGCCTAGCCTGGGAACCTCCAGGCCGCAGGAGCGGCCCAAGAAATGGCAAAAAAAGACGAAAAAAATTTTTTTCTTTTTAAATTTAAAAAATTAAAAAATATATAATAAAACAGGACACTGTAATTGAGAGTGACGAGGTAACTACCTTGGACAGAGAGGTCAAAGACAGGTGCTCTCAGAATGTGGCTTTTGTCTAAGCCATGACTGAGGAGAAGCAGATGGTTCTGAAAAGAGCATTCCTGAGAGACCAGCCTTGAGGTTGGGAGCCAAGTTTGGCTTGTTCCAAGGACAACCAGGAGTCGAGTATGGCTGGAACAGAGTAAAGAGACGGAGAATGGTATGAGAGGAAGGTAGGGGTTTGGTCGGTTCTGTTAACTGCTGCATTCTCCATGCCTAGAATAGCGCTCAGCACAAAACAAATATTTGTGTAATGAGTAAGTCAAGGCAGAAGTGCTGATGTGATATAATGATAAAACCTATTAAAAACCCTTTATGATCTGACGACCCCACCTACCACTTCAGTCCACTGTTTCCTTCCATATTTCCCTTCCCTGTATCCTTGCCTTCTGGTCTCCTTGCAAGTTTTACTCTGTAAAGCCCAGATATTGTCATGTCTTCTCTGTGAAACTTTTCCAATCAACTCAAACTAAGATAATTTCCCTTTCCTCTGAATTTCTCTAACACCTGTCATAGGTGCTACTGGTTAACACTCACCCCAATAGAAGAAACAACTTATTATCATCAAACATTTCACTATGTTTTGAAGTCTTGAGCTTGATTGTTTTGCCAATGGTGGTTGCTGAGATTGTTGTTGACAGCATCAGTGCCTCCTCTGAGGGGCTAGTGTCTCTGCCTGCTGAGGTGAGAGCCCATGGGCTTGGGGTCCTGTTCTGGCCCATGTGAGTCAGTGAACCCCTTTATGCTCCACGGGCAGGGGAGGGCTCTATTGGTCCCAGGAGCCCACAGGAAAAAGACTGGATAAAGGATGATGGTCAGCTTGCTGACTACCTTTAGGTTGTTGGAAATCCTCACCGTGACAAAAGTCAGTAAATAAGGTGAAAAATCACCACTAATCTGTTCTCTGTACCTCAAAAAAACCTCCTTTCCTTTGCTGCCTCAATAACTTCACCTTCATATTCAAGCCACAGCAAGTAATGAATCTCTTATTTGTGGAAGAACAAAGCATTGAATGAAATCCACACTTTAGAGGTTGGAAGGGGCCTGTGAAAGAACCAAAATAAAACCGAACAAATGCAAAGCAGCAGCAGCAATTATTCCGAGTTCAGGAATCCAGACTTTAATAACCATGAACAGAACCTTGATAAACAGCAAGTTCTGGAAATAAAGTTTAATTATCACGTAATCTTCATCATTCAGTTAAATTAACTATCATATGGGGACATCCTTGCAAATGCTGAAAGCTGTGGTGTCCAACTGGAAGTGCATGTGCTTTATGTCGCCTCAGAGAAGGCAGAACTCCAGATGTGAAGCATTTAGTCACCTTGGTCCTTCCTTTAAATCACTGCTCTAAAAATCTCTCCCCTCTCCCCTTTCTCTCTCTCTTTTTAAACTGTTGGTTAAATAGAAGTAGCAATAAATACAGTCTGCCCTGAGCAAACAGTCCATACATCAATAAATGAACACTTAGCCTAGGCTGTTTTCCATGAGACCCATGAAGCATTTCTAATTGAAACTTAACAAGCAACAAGAAGCAGATACTTTAATCTTTAGCTCTGGAAAGGAAATGTGAGCCTGCATACAGACGCAGAAGCTTTTTAATTTAGCTGGACAAGAGTGTGACTGTGGTTGTGTGGTATGATTTTTTTTAATTGCTGGAGTGTCACTGTTTGTTATATCACGTTTATGGAAAAAATGTAGATGCCACATGTAACAGAATAGCAATGTATTGTTCCAGCCTGATGGCTTAATCGTACTAATCATGATAATATATGCTAGTTGGAGTTGGGAATATTTAATAAAATACTGGAATAAATTTATTGTGCTGGGCGTTCTGTGGCGCAGTGGAAACCAAACCGCTAGTATCCATGAGGATGTGGGTTCTATCCCTGGCCTCCCTCCGTGGGTAGGGATCCAGCGTCCCAGTAAGCTGTAGTGTAGACTGTAGATACGGCTGGGACCCCATGTTGCTGAGGCTGTGGTGTAATTTGACCCCTAGCTTGGGAATTTCCATATACTGCAGGTTCAGCCCTAAAAAGCAAAAAAAAAAAAAATTGTACTTATATTTTAAGGAAATTAATAAAAGTATCTTCATCTGCAAAATTTAAAACTTGATTGATTTTAAGTTTGTATGAAACAGCAGAGCAGGGATGATCACATGATAAGAATGGATGTACCTTGGACTTCCCACTGTAGCTCAGTGGATTAAGGATCCAACGACGTTGTCTCTGGGAGGATGTGGGCTTGATATCTGGCCTGGTTTGGTGAGTTAAGGATCCAGTGTTGCCATAAGCTTCCAGTGGGTAGGTAGGTCTCAGATGAGGCTGGGTCTGGTGTTGCTGTGGCTGTGGCATAAGGCCTCAGCTGCAGCTCCAATTTGGACCCCTAGCCCAGAGAACTTCTATATGATGCTTAAAAAGAAACAAACCAAGAAAAAGAATGGATGTATTTCTATGAGGATCTTATTCATTACAGATGCAGGTGTGCCAGGATTGAGGCACATCGTATTAGAGAGAAAGGCGAAGATATTTGCAAGAGCTAATTACATTTGTTGGGGCTTTCCACGTTTGAGTTCTCTGTATGCACATCTTTTTTCATGTAAGCATCACAAGCCTCTAAGGTGGCAGGACAGACAGGCCATCTCCATTTTACAGATAGGATCCCAAGGCTTGGAGAGATTGTCCCTCCCAAGATCACAGAGGTGAAACCCGGACTCCACTCCTCTCCAGTTATTCACAGACCAGGTAAACACACCCAAAGGAGACACTGGGTCTCCACCATTTCTGTCTTTGGTAACCAGAAAAACGTCATTACTCTATTTTGATGTAGAGGGTGCTTGGGCTAAATCCCTCCTCCCTTTTCCCTTCACTGATCTGGTAGCCTGTGTGAGACCAGGGGGCTTCCTGAACCAGAGCTGAAAGCTAAAATGTGAGATTACTCAAAAAACAGATGCAAAGGGATCACAGAGGTGGATGATAGTTACAAACCTTTCTCTCTCTCTCTCTCTCTCTCTCTCTCTCTCTCTCTCTCTCTCTCTCTCTCTCTCTCTCTCTCCCTCTCCCCCCCCCCTTCAAGGACATTCACAACTGTCATTTGAAGTTTACCATTTCCGCAAGATGGAATTAGAGGACAAGTGGTCTGAGACCATTAAAAGATAACAGTAGGAGGGAGAGGAAAACAAAGGCCATCGCAAGTCATGCATCTCCTTTGTCTTCCTCGAAAGCACCCTAGACTGGGCCCCACAGGACTTGCGATTCAGGCTGCGCGAGTCGGGTGGGCCTTCACGGGAGCATTGTCCCTGAAAAGACCTCAAGAGAAAATCCACCCCCAGTCCTTCTCTCCAAACATTGCAAGTTCCGACCTGGCCCTTCCTGCCCTGACCTCCCCGTACAATCTCCGCCAGTTCCCAACCGGCTCTAGTAAATGTCAGTCACTCGAAGAGAAAGCAGGTGCTTCCCTGCGGGAGGACCCGGAGAGGTCAGGCAAAGATCCTGCGCCCACCTCGGGAAAGGTGGGTGGCCGCCTTCCTTCGACGCGCCTCGGCTCAGCGGCTTCCTCCAGGAGGGTGCGCGGGTGGTATGTAGAAGGCGACGCGCAGGGAACTCTCCTCGCTGAACCATCCCTAGCGGCCCCTGGGAGCCGGGAGGAACAGGTGCTTTTTCTCCGACGTCCGGGAGCGGCGCCTGCTGCACCTAGCCAGCTATCGCGCCCGGGTCGCCGGCGCCCGCTCGCCCTTTGCGCCCCCGCCCCCCAACCCAGGGCGGGGGGAGGCGCGGGGCCCCAGGTAATTATTGCCAGCAGGGCCCGCCGGGGAAGCGGGGGTGGGCGCGCCGGCGGGGGGCGGGCGGCGCGGGCATAAAGGGGCGCGGCGCCCCAGCGCCCGGCTCCCGCGCAGCATGCCCGCCCGCGCCCCGCCGCGCCGCCCGTGGCCGCCGCTGCCGCTGCCGCTGCCGCTGCTGCTGTTGGCCCTGAGCGGCCGCTGCCTGCGCGCCGAGCCCGGCGACGGCGCGCAGACCTGGGCCCGCTTCGCGCGCCCTCCGGCCCCTGAGGCCGCGGGGCTCCTGCACGACACCTTCCCCGACGGCTTCCTCTGGGCCGTGGGCAGCGCCGCCTACCAGACGGAGGGCGGTTGGCGGCAACACGGCAAGGGCGCGTCCATCTGGGACACTTTCACCCACCGCCCCGCGGCGCCCCTCAGCGGGCCCCCAGGAGCGGGCCTGCCGTCGGGCGTCCCGTCGCCATCCCTGCCCGCCACGGGGGATGTGGCCAGCGACAGCTACAACAACGTCTTCCGGGACACGGAGGGGCTGCGCGAACTCGGGGTCACTCACTACCGATTCTCCATCTCGTGGGCGCGGGTGCTCCCCACTGGCATCGCCAGCGCCCCCAACCGCGAGGGGCTGCGCTACTACCGGCGTCTGCTGGAGCGGTTGCGGGAGCTGGGCGTGCAGCCTGTGGTGACCCTGTACCACTGGGACTTGCCCCAGCGCTTGCAGGACACCTACGGAGGCTGGGCCAACCGCGCTCTAGCCGACCACTTCAGGGATTACGCTGAGCTCTGCTTCCGCCACTTCGGCGGCCAGGTCAAGTACTGGATCACCATTGACAACCCCTACGTGGTGGCCTGGCATGGCTATGCCACCGGGCGCCTGGCCCCCGGCGTCCGGGGCGGCCCGCAGCTTGGGTACTTGGTGGCGCACAACCTTCTCCTGGTGAGTTCGAGGGGCCACTCTGGGGAGAGGGCCGCAGGAGACGCCAGGGGGCTAGAGGAGTGGCTGAGCCTCCAGTCAGACGAGGCTCCGTTTGAGCACATCTGTGAGGTCACCTGGGATTCACACCGGGGAGGATGGGAATGGCGGCTTGAGCATCTCGGGCTTCCCCGGAAGGCTTGGAGTTGAAATGGGAGGGAAGCCCTGCAGTTGGTGTCTGAATGAGTGCCCTTTTGAGCCCATTGTCAAAAAGAAATTGGAACCAGTTTCTCCTGTGAGAAAAGGGAGCTCCTTTCTCTGTGGGTAGAGATATTCCTAGAGGTAAGGTGCGGGAGGGCTAGGAGCAGCCACAGGGAGCATGAGGAGCACGGAGGAAAGAAACCAGTTCGTTCAGAAAGTCACAGAGATAGCTTTACTCTCTGCTACAGTTTGTGGAAATGTCTCAGTTCAGTTTCAATCCAATAAAATCTATCTTGCTTGTGGCATAAATTCACGCTGCAGAGAATTTGAAGGTATCAAAATCGCATCTCTTGCACAGCAGGGTTTAAACTGTCTTTGGAAGTTCTTTCTGTAGCAGGACTGAGAACTGCATCCCCCAGCCTTGCTTAATCAGCAGGGGTATGTATCACTCCTTATATAATCTTAAACAAAGCTACCCATAAAATGCAAAAACAATTACAGGGTGATACAGATTGGGTCCTACAACAACTCTATTTCCATGACGCTCTCTCCAGTTGGAAGGATTCCTCAGGGATGAGATTATTAGCCTGACAAAATTGATTTTTAACACCTTGTGCAAAAGGGCTTAATAAATTTTGACAGCAGGAAGAATTGATGTGCCATGATAAAGCTGTCTCCCAAATAATTCTTCCTCCTTTTCCTCCTTTACTTAGTGCTCAAGATTAGATCTCATTGATTTGAGGGTTCATTTATAATGTCAGTTATTGGCACACTTTGTACAGAGATTTGTATGATGAGAGACTATTTTATATATATAGTGAAAGTGTTTAAATGTATAACTTTTGGCACCATATTTAGGTGATTTGTAGGCCAACTGGAAGATCTATTTTTAAGTTTAGAATTAAGCAACATATTTTGAACAAATTCAAGATGAAGACCACTGCTACACACTTCTAATTGAAGCCATAGATAATTGAAGCAGAGCAGTACTGGGCTATTGAGTTGACTTACTGCCTGGAGCTGCTGGTAATGTTGTAATAATGGCTAATTAGATTGTGTGTCAGCTCCACAAAACCTGTTTGCTACCACAGATCATAAAAGAATGTGGGATTTGTTTGACAAAAAATTTGTGATTTTAGTGATTCCATATTGATAGATATTTTTCATTAAGATACTTTAGACCAGTGATAATCAACTTTTTCAGTCTGTTAATTCTTTTAAGGAATCAGAAGACTCCAAATAGTGCCTGTTCATGGTTGGTCATAGAAAAACTATGGGAAAAGCTGGCCCCTCTTTTGAAGAAAATACAAGCAAATTTCAGTTTATACCATAAACAAGAGATTTGTGGACCAAGTGAAGGACTTAATAGGCCACTCCTGCAGAGTCACTACTTTATATTTAAATCAAATGAGTTCTATTCTTAAAATGCATGTAATAAACTCTATGAATATAAAATTATCAATTCTTATTATAGACACTTCCAGGATTGTTCCATGAACAAGATAAGGATTTGGGACTACAGGAGCTTTCTAGTACTCTGGTATTTTAAATAGTCAACATGCTTTTGATTCTTGTGCCCACTCTTGGTCTTTTGATTAACTTCCCAGTTATATTTTTGTATCCTTACACAAAAACTTGCCAAACACTAACTATTCTTCCCAGAAATGCAGTGAACTTTGTGTTCATAAGAAATTAGTCACTGGTGGACAGTTGGTTTTGCTGATGCTGCAAACAAAACTATTGTTGCTGTAAAATATTAATTTTGCTTTCACATTTCTTTGGTTTGGAGTGTAGTCATTCTTGCATCTTCTGAAGTAAGTTGTCATGATCAAAAATGGTATCTTAATGTTTTCCTATGATATTTTCATTCTGATTTCAGTGTTCTTTCTTGGTGTATGTGTTAGGGTGAGGGGGATGGGGGAGTTTTGATCTTATTTGAAAAGATAAATCATATACCCCAAATTCTGGTAATGGAGTATTTTGGTAATAGAACATTTGATCCAGGGCTTAGATATTGCTGGTAGTAGGCTGCTGAGCTCCTAGCCTATTTATTTGCATTTGGGGAATCTGATGGTGGTGAAGGATAAAGCTGGCCAGCACCCCTCCCCGCCCCATTCAGTGCCTCTGCTAATTTAGGAGTGGACTAAGGAGACCCCTCTGGGGAGGCTGGAAATTTAACCACCCCCAGAGATTCAAGAATCATTGCAGGTCTGCAGATTGGCAGGACACACTGCAGGAAGGATAATGGGGAGGAAGATGCTTTGCTCAAAACAGACGTCTCTGTTTTGGGGAAGGGGGTTCAGAACTTAGTAAACCTTGATAAAAATAGTCTGTGTGTGTGTGTGTGTGAGAGAGAGAGAGGGAGAAAGGGTGGGGGCAGACAGAGCCAGAACAAAAGAAGGATTTCCCTGCAGAGCCCTAGGTATCCAGATGCTTTGCTCATCTGAGTATAACCCAGAAAGAAGACACACCTTCTCTCTATGACTTGATGAGGGACTGCTGTGCCTTCACAGCTCTTGAAAAATGGTTCTTGGTGGCTCCTGCACAACTAGTATTAAGGCATGTAGTTGGGAGTCCAGCTCCAGTGGTGGGTGCCACTGAGTTTTTGTTCTGCCCATGTGTTTCTGAAAGGACTAGGACCACGCTGAAAATACACAGGGGCCACCCAAGAAATCTTGCAAAGGTTTGTGCCAGGAACCTGTGGGAAAAGACAACTTCTTCCATTTAAGGAGGTGAGGCTGAGCACTATTACTTTGGCATTGTGTATCATGCAGAGCACCTGTGCTCCTGTCTCAGCTGATCTGTCCACAGCATTTGTCCAGCCGCTATTCTCTCTTTCTTAACATACTTCCTCAGCATGGCTTCCAGAACCTCACTTTTTCTCTCAGCTCGCTGGCGATTCCTTCCCAGCCCCCTTTGCTTCTTGCTCCTCACTCTGCCTCTAAATATTGCAGTGCCTAGGGCTCCCTCTGGGTCGTCTCCACATTCACTCCAAGTGAGCTCTTTGACTACCCTGTATAACCTGATGACTTCAAATGTTGAATCTTCAGCCAGCACTTCTGCCCTGAGCTCCAGACTTGGATAGACAACTGCCTTCTCTACTTCGATGTTGAATAGGCATGTCACATTTAACATCCAAAAGCAAATTTCTCTTTTCCCCATCTCCACTATGGCAGCTTTGCCCTTTTAGGTGGTTGGGCCCCAAACCTTAGTTCCTTTCTTTTACATCTTATTTCCAGTCCATCAACAGATACGATAGCTCTGCCTCCCTTCAAATTGTACACAGAATCCAACCACTTATCTTTTTATCTTCAGCTACAGGTCTAAGCTCCCCACACATGCTGCCTGGATCATTGGAATAGCCTCCTAGCTGATATCTCTTCTGCCCTCGGTCCATCATGCATTGTAACATGATGGACATGCTCAAGGGTATCATTAGTGTAAACAAGATAAAGTCCCTTTTTAATTAAAATCCCACTTTTTCTTTAAGAAGTAGCTTACATGCTCCCTTTGGCCCCACACTTCCTTCTGTGGGATGCTAGCTCTTCCTTCTGTGGAATCCCACAATGGTTCACTCTGATGTCTCCGACCACACTTTTCCTTTTACTTAATTGTTTGCTTCCTTTTCAGTAGCAGGGTAATTCCTTAACCGAGGAAAACCGTGTTCCCTTCCTCTATCCTAAAATGCCATCTTGCCCTTGGGAGATGCTCAGTAAGTGGCTTCTGGCTGTTTAATAGCCTGACTTTGCCTTTATAAACTGGCAATCCTAGAATCTGCTCTTTTGTCAATCTTTGCAGCCACTTTCTTATGGAAGGCGTTGGGGGGGGGGTGTTTACTAAATCCTAATCAGATAGGAAGATCAGTCAATTTAATGGGGAAGAATCTGACATTTTCAGTAAAAACTTAGGGTTCATCATCAAATGTATGAGTCCATTGTAAAAGTTCCCAAACAGTTGAAAACCGTGTGATGCTATGCAATTGAAAACTATGCAACACTAATATAGTTACTATGCGACACTATGAAGACGTTTTCAGAATGAGAGATGGAATTCTTCTGGCTGGTTTTAGGAACATGCATTGGAAATGACTTTGTTATCTAGTTGAATTTTCATTCCCCAAGTAATAGTGGAGGCAATTTGTCTACAAGCTACATGCTCAAATTATACATGCTCTGCACTTTTGGGAAGCACTCTCCCAATTTTCCTCTCATTAAAATGTTTTTGGTTTGTGGCTGGAATAGTCAACTGGGTTGAGCAATAATGTATTTTATAAACTACTTAATTCAATAGTGTGTTTAATCAGAAATGACTGAAGTATCTCCTGAAGAGCTTGACTCACTCCTTTTTGAAAGTCTGATTGAACACAGTGTTTTTTGAAGGTTATCATCAAGTACAAGAAAAAAATTTAACTAAGAAATTACTAATAAAATCATTTCAAAATCATAGCAATGTTTAACAATGTCTGTTATTTTGACCTGAAGAGAGAAAGGACAGACTACCAAGCATCCAGGTGATGTCAGTGTGTGTATCGCTTAAGTGCAAAATGAATGGTGCCCAACCATGATGCCTGAATACTCAGTTAGTCATGAATTTTGCACACAGAAGTATCCCAAGTTGTCCTAATTTTTCAAACAATATGATTGCTACAAGTCAGAGTTTTATAATTAATTTGTACAAAAGGTGCATTTCTTTCAATGAATGTTATCTTTTTAAGCCATAAAGGAAATTTTAGGTGTAGGAAAAGAATAAAATACATGCCTGTGAGAGGACAAGAAATAAAGACTGGGTAAGTTAGTTCCCGTCGTGGCTGAGTGGTTAACGAATCTGACTAGGAACCATGAGGTTGTGGGTTCGATCCCTGGCCTTGCTCAGTGGGTTAAGGATCTGGCGTTGCCATGAGCTGTGGTGTAGGTCGCAGACTCAGCTCGGATCCCGAGTTGCTGTGGCTGTGGCTGTGGTGTCGGCTGGCAGCTACAGCTCTGATTAGACCCCCTAGCCTGGGAACCCTCATATGCCATGGGAGCGGCCCTAGAAAAGGCAAAAAGACCCCCCCCAAAAAAACCCCCAAAAAACCTTTTACTGCTTATCTCAGTTCTTAGAGCACAAGAAGTATTTGACACTTTTTTTTGTCTATTGTCTTTTTGTTGTTGTTGTTGTTGCTATTTCTTGGGCCACTCCCACGGCATATGGAGGTTCCCAGGCTAGGGGTCGAATCAGAGCTGTAGCCACCGGCCTACGCCAGAGCCACAGCAACGCGGGATCCGAGCCACGTCTGCAACCTACACCACAGCTCACGGCAACGCCGGATCATTAACCCACTGAGCAAGGGCAGGGACCGAACCTGCAACCTCATGGTTCCTAGTCGGATTCGTTAACCACTGCGCCACAACGGGAACTCCTGACACATTTTTTTAATGAATGAATAAATGTAGATGTAAAATAATCTTACTTATTTCAAAGCATCTTTTTTTTTTTCTTTTCTTTCTTGCAAATTGAATATCCACAACCTTTTTTCTCACCCAGTATCTGGAAAGGAGTTTTAAAGAGTGAGGAAGTTCAGGGCAAAAAATTCCTACCCTGATAGGTATGTGATGTTTGCACATTTCCAAGGCAAATAATACCCTCATTTTCATCCAGTGGACCCAGAAAGAAGGGAAGGGGGAGAATGTGACCTTGTGAGTGGCTGACCTGGAGGCCGCACCATCTCTCCCACTGATCTTGCACTGGCAGAACTCAGTTCCTGATGTGAGGAGCGTGGGGATTCCTGCTGCAGAGCCAAGGGCTCCGCAAATCAAGGGGAACAAGCAGTGATCCTGCCACATTGTCCACTGCTCAGCTACATTGTGAAAACTAAAATGAAATCATGCATGTGAACATGTCCTGAAAATGTAAAGAGCTCTACAACGGTGAGGTATGAATTTTTATTGTCAATAATAATACCAATAAAAACAAAAGTACTGAAGAAATGGTCCTCTTGAGCCGTGTAGGTGAAGGAGTAGAAGGCTTTAGAAACTGTTGCCTCACTTAACGTCTTCATCTGTAACCTGTGGCATTTAATGGGGTAGAGTCTTTGCAATTATTTCAATAGCATTTGACCAAAGATTCTCAAATCATTTTTATTTTCTTTTTCTTTCTTTATTTTTGTTTGTTTTTTAGGGCCTCACTCGCAGCATATGGAGGTTCCCAGGCTAGGTGTCAAATTGGAGCTACAGCTGCAGGCCTACACCAAAGCCACAGCAATGCAGGATCCTTAACCCACTGAGCAAGGGCAGGGATCCAACCGGCAACCCCATGGTTTCTAGTTGGATTTGTTTCCGTTGTGCCACAACAGGAACTCCCAAATCGTTTTTAAAATAACCTTTTTTACATAAGATATATTACCAAGTACCTTTTCTTAATGTTTAGAAGAAGTATAATAAAGTATATGACTGATGTAATTTGATATATTGCCTAAAGATAGCTATTTAGTGAACTTGCATGGCCCCGGTCTGAATAGATTTTAAATTAATAACATTATTGTTTAAAGTGTGGATGTCAGACCACCATCCATGAACCAGTATCATTATAGTTTGATAAAATACTCAAAATAAACTGAAGCCAGTATTGCACATTAAGTTTAAATGTAATAGTTAAGCAGATATTATTTCCATGTCTGAGAGTGCACTATTATTTGGCGTTTAGAATAAGAGAAGGCACCAGAGCAATCCCAGGTCACATTTTTTCTCAGGACCAGCTCCTTGCGGTGGTCCTGGGATCCTCTAGCTTCTGCTTGACTATTTGCAAAAAGAGGAACCCAGCTCCTCTCAAGTTGCCCTTTTGATTTTATCTTTTATATCAAATGGAAACCTACATCTGTACAGATCTCACCCCTGGTTGTCTCTGCATCCCAAATCCCGGAGAATAAAACAAATAGCTTTTTGACGAGACAGCTTTTCAAAGGTCTGAAAAGGCCACTGTGTCCTTCCTAGCGTTTTCGCCTTCCTTCTCACACACAGCTTCTCCTCCGAGAAGAATTAGAGGGAGCTGGCACTGCCTTAGGACTCCTTCCTGGGAGCCTGCTGCGGGCAGACAGGAACGGGGTTGAATTCTGAGAATTCAGATATGGCCCTTGAGAGGCCTCTTTATCTTCAGACACTTGAGGAGAAGGTGGGGAGGGAGGGGGGAGAGGTGACCTTTCTCTCTCCGCTGGGGGGAGCGGGGGCGGTCTTTGAGGAAAGAGCCGAGCAGGGCTGTCTGTGTCCACTGTTCTTCCCCGGGGGCTGTGGATAGCAGAGATGACGGAGGGCGCCCAAAACAGGGCAGGTGTCCTGGGTCCTGGGTCCTGGGTCCTGGGTTCTGGGTTCTGGGTTCTGGAAGCCAGCCGTGCAGCCAGGCCAGGTGGAGTGGTCCGCAGTTCATACCACAGGATCAGTTTGGGGAATGACTGCAGCTCAGGGGGGAAGGAGGGAGGCACACCGAGTAGGAGGAGTGAGCCCAGACCCTTTGGAGGCTTCTCTTAAGATCCGATGTGCTGACACCAAATTGCAGCCGCGCCAGATGTTCAGCGCATATTTCTTGTCCCGGACACCAGATCCTGTCTGTGCCAAGACTGCGTGGACGGTTTCGGCTGTCACCTCCCTATGGACTTGGATTCAGTCATCTAAAACCTCTCAGGCTTTTTTCATTCTTCCCCATGTGAACTACTGTTAAGCCAGACTTCCCCGTCATCTCCTTTTGTCATTTGTTGTGGAACTTTTAATCTTATTAAATTTTATCCTCAGTGTGCAAAGGTAAGAGGAGGATTACTACAGATGGTGGGTAATTCTTAAAAATGGAAAATAACCTTTATATATTAGGGCGACGGGTTAAAGGAATAGCAGTGTGCAGTATAGTGGAATAAATAGTACTGGCCATTAAAAAGTTGACATATGGTGATTAAAAAGTTGCACACGGTGTGTTATCAAGAGAAAAATGCCATTTGATACATCACGCTCCTTACCTGTCTCTGCAGTATGACAAGTGTGACTAAGCAGAAAGCCCTCCCCAGCTCTTTGGCTGTGCTGCGCCCTCTCCAGCTGCCTCCCTTCCCCCAGCTTCTTCTCTGACACACCCAAGCCAAGGTTTGAGATCCCTGCTTACCCCCGCCCCTAAAATCCCACACTGCCCTTCTTCTAATAATACTTCCCACGTTTTATTGAAATAATTTGTTTGTCTTCCCCCTCAAAGACCTCAGCTTTGAGATGCCAGGAGTCATGTTTATTTTGCTTTGCATTTGTATTCAGAGCCTTGCAGATATTTGTTGCAGGATAAAAGAATGCTCCCCTCCCCCCGCCACCTCCCAATGTAAAAGGAAAAAAGGATGTTAACGATGGGTTATTTCTGGGTGGTGGGATTATGGGTGATTTTTTTTCTTTCTGATTATCTGGATTTTTTCTAATTGTCTTATAATCAAAATGAATTACTTTTGAGATGGAGAAACCATAAGTGGTATTTCCAGGAAAAGAAGACAGATTGAGTTTACCCATCTAATTTTTTTTCCCTCTTGAAACGACACGAAACTTCATTAAAGAAACAGTTAAAAAAAGAAGCTGGGGCAGGCGAGGGGAGGGAAGGTGTGAAGGAGGAAGGGAAAGGGAGAAAGACCAGGGTGATGGAGAGAGCAGAGTAGTAACAAAATTTCGGAAGCCGAGAAGCAGATGGATGCGTATTCCTGAGTCAGCGATTCTGCACAAACCAACTGCTAGGTTGGCTGTGGGAGAAGCCAAGAATGAATCCCTCGATTGCAGAATCTTCCAGAGGCTCAGAGAATAGCAAGGCCGGGTACTCTGGAACTGGACATGCAGGGCGTGGGTGCTAAAATGAGAGGAAGAGGTTGAAAGCTGTGTAAGAAACAAGTAGATTTCTGTGTTTCTTCCCCCAGACCCCACTACTGGGCATATCCCTTCTCCACTCAGGGAGAAAACTCAAATCTTCTGGAGAATATAAAATGGAAAGTGTCTGGACTGAAAGACATCAGACACATCTTGAGGGCATGAGCACCACTGAAATTAAGGACTAAGTGAATATATGTGACTGAAATTTGAGACCCACACCACCGCCTCCCCAACCTGGTCCCCAGCCCCTCTCCTCCACCCCTTCCCAGGCCTCCACTCCCACCATCCTACCAGGCTCTCGGAATGTTTGTCAAGTGACTTCTTGGCAGGGAGTCTGATGAGCTCATGTGGAAAGACCTGAGATTCTGATCCTCCAAGCTCCACAACGCATGGCAGAGCCAGATCCCTCGGAAGTGATGCTCAGAGTCAGCACGCCCCACCTGCATGCCCAGGCCTTCCAGTCAGAGTTTTTGTTTCTGGTTCTTAAACATGAGTAGACAATGAAGAATCGATAGGATCTGGGAGTTCCTCTTGTGGCTCAGCAGTAAGGAACCTGACCAGTATCCATGAGGACTTGGGTTCAATCCCTGGCCTCACTCAGCGGGTCGGGGATCCAGTGTTGCTGTGAGCTGTGCTGTAGGTCAAAGACACAGTGTGCTTGGAGCCGTGTTGCTATGGTTGTGGTGTAGGCTAGCAGCTACAGCTCACAGCTTGTATTCAAGCTGAGACCCAGTCTGGGAACTTCCATATGCCCTGGGTATGGCCTTAAAAAAGAAAGAAACAAACAAAAAACCCCTTTCATTTCTGCCATAATGTGTTTAATTTACAAGTGTTCTTTTCACTCATCTGTTTTAGCATATCATCCAATACTTACTTTCCAGATCAAACATATTCTCTTTTAACTCTTTAAGAATTTACTGGGGTTTCTTAAATTTACTTTTCTTTTTTGAGATATAATCGACATGTATTAGTTTCGGGTGTACAACATAATAATTCAATATTGTATATTCTAGAAATGATCACCATCATAAATCGAGTTAACTTTCATCACCACACATGGTTACAACTTTTTTTCTTGTGAGGAGAACTTTGAAGACTTAATCCCTTAGCCGTTTTCAATACACAACACAGTATTAACTACAATAACCATGCTGTACCTTATATCCTATGATTTATCTTATTTTACAATGAGAAATTTGTATCTTTGACTGAGTTTTCTTTTTCTTCTTTTGGCTTTTTTTGCTCTCGGTATAGGTATATTCTCAGTTTCCTCCAAGTTTTCTCCCCGCAAAAAGTTGCTCTCCCCCACCCCACCCCCGCCCCGTGCCCTTTATTTAAGTCGGTCTCAGTCTTTCATGTTAGAGGCTTTACTTAGATCCTGTTGGTTCTTTTTTTTGGCTAGAACACGTGACTCATTTTCTTCACTGGGACCGTGGCAGGTGAGGTGCAGCAGAAGCTTGGTGACTGCCTTCATGGTGAAACTTTTCTTCTTGGGTCTCTTTTAAACAAGGAGATAAGGGCCTCTCTGTAAACTACCAGTGAGACTCTCTGGTTCTCCTGTCTCTCTGTAGGGACCCAGGACTGTGTAGCAGGAACCAGTCAGATCTCCTCTCCTCGTAGGCACTGAGGTGCCTGAATCATTGCACTTCCCCAGGCTATTACTGGTGACATATTTAGCAATTAGGGCACCCTTCATCTGCTCCCTAAATATCACTCACAGTGGCATTCTCTTTGCTTCCCAGGAAACAAAGCCTCCCTTGGATTTGTCTGGTCTTTCTGAGAGGCACATGTCAGTTCAGCATTAGATAGATGTGCAGGACATTTATTGAGGGGCAACGACTGTGAAGGATAAAGGGGAAGGAGCCAGAGGAGGCAGAAGAGCCTTTAGACCATGAAGCATGTCTGACTCCCATGAAAGACAATGGGTAGGGAGGAGGATGGGGCGGGAACGGTCTCAGGTGGAATTACAGGTCTAAGAAAGATCCAGCCAGGCCAATGAGAGTCCTTGAAGCAAGATTACCGTTGGAGGGGTTCATGGCTTGCAGGAATGGGTCTACCTTAGTGCCCCTGCCATGTTCACCCGAAAGGGAGTAAGTCTGTGAGAAGCATGGCCTCAGGTCCCGTGCAGTGGGAAGTCATCAGTCAGTTATGCTCCTCACAGCAGGAGAACGGAGAGGTACGTTTTAGTGGCCACCACAGAGACCAGTGAGTTATGCCATTCAGAAGAAAGGAAGTAAAATTATTTCCAATCAGAATTTATTTATCTCTACTGTCAATCATACATGAGAGTAGAATAATGAGATTTCAAGATATTCAGAGTTTCAAAAAAATAGGTCTTCCATGAACCACCCCCCCCCCTTTTTTTTTTTTTTAGGGCCATACCCATGGCATATGGAAGTTCCTAGGCTATGGGTTAAATCGGAGCTGTAGCTGCCAGCCTACACCACAGCAACAGGGGTCTGAGCCACATCTTCAATCTACACCACAACTCACGGCAACACTGGATCCCTGACCCGCTGAGTGAGGCCAGGGATCGAACCCACATCCTCATGGATACTAGTTGGATTGTTTCCACTGTGCCACAACAGGAACTCCATGAATACTTTTATCAGGAAGTTATTGGAGGATAAACTCCACGTAACATGATATAGACAAGAAGGAAGAAGACAGGATTTTCAAAAGAGTAGGTCTAACCCAAGACTATGTGGTGAATTATCGACCCAGAAATTCAGATATGCAGCAGACCTAAGAGCAAGCAGTCCAGAAGAGTCAAAGATTCTGGAAGTGGGTCCCCATGAAAAATGTTGAAGGCTGCTGTGACCCTGAAGATGTTTGTGCTAAGAAACTATTGGAAAGAATTAGCCACAGGCATGAAGAAAATCAAGAAAATGAAAAAACAACGCAGTTATTAACTTCAAGGAAAACAAAAATAAGAAAGAAAACTTAGTCTTAATTGGCACATTATAATGCCCAGCCATGAGTAAGAGTCATATTGGCAGAATAATATCAGTACTGAGTATGAGTTATTCAGACCAGAACCTGCCGTATAATGAAATTACCTGTACGCAAAGCTGAATCTTCATCCATCATTACAGGAAATCAGTGGATACTGTCTAAAGAAGGGCAGTATGCGAGTTCCCTTTATGGCACAGCGGGAAGGAATCCAGCTAGTATCCGTGAGGTAGTGGGTTTGGTCTCTGGCCTCGCTCAGTGAGTTAAGGATCTGGCGTTGCCCGGAGCTGTGGTGTAGGTCGCAAATGCGGCTCGGATCTGGTGTTGCTGTGGGTGTGGTGTAGGCTGGCGGCTACAGGTCTGATTCAACCCCTAGCCTGGGAACCTCCATATGCCACAGGTACGGCCCTAAAAAGCAAATAATAATAATAATCATGAGGCAATCCACCTAATTTCAGAGAATGCTCCCCACTCCCAAGCCTGAGGCTAGAGGCATACCTTCCAGTGTTATTGGAAGAGTGGAGCTTTGGGGCTGCATAGGGCAAAGGCAGGGGTGAGACACAAAGGTGAACACAGGGGCTTAGCTGGAATTATACCTACAAATTTCCCATCATGTCTCTGATGGGCAGCCTCTCTGTCAGCAGGCAGCGTCTGTCTCCCTGGTAGGGAAAGGGAAGATATTTGTCCACTCAGAAGACCTCGAATGGCTCCAAAGTAAGGATCTCACTCACTGACTTTCCGGGCTGAGCTCCCTAATGAAGTGGCTGGCTTCCTGGCAAATCAGTATAGAGCATAGCTTGTTCCCTATAAGGTGTTCCCATGCCTATAATTTTTGACCAGTTTTAAGTACTTTTCTCTTAACTGTGAATAGAGAGTCAGGATCAAAAGATATTTGAAGAAAGTGCTCAACATGAAACAGTGGAGATAAAATAAATACACAGAAAGTCTACCCAGGAAAAATATATTATGCAGGAAATAAATATACACAGCCAAAAAAAGGAACAATCAGAAGATGTTAAAAAAAACCAAAATACTCTTGAACAGCAACAAATGTGATGCTTGAAATAAAATGTTTAGTAAAAAGATCAAAAAGTAAAGTAAAAAAAATGCTTTCAAAATCATACAAAAAAGAAATGGGGAGTTCCCGTCGTGGCGCAGTGGTTAACGAATCCGACTAGGAACCATGAGGTTGCGGGTTCCATCTCTGCCCTTGCTCAGTGGGTTAAGGATCTGGCGTTGCTGTGAGCTGTGGTGTAGGTTGCAGACAGGCTCGGATCCCACGTTGCTGTGGCTCTGGCGTAGGCTGGTGGCTACAGCTCCGATTCGACCCCTAGCCTGGGAACCCCCCGTATGCTGCCAGAGCGGCCCAAGAAATGGCAAAAAGACAGGAAAAAAAAAAAAAAAAAACCACTCCAATTCTCAAATGAGAAGTTCTATCAACCTAGGGGAAGGCATTCCCCTCTTGTGTGAAAGAATAAAGACCATCTAAAAAAAAAAAAAAGAAATGGAAAATTTTATTTATTTATTTAGTCCTTTGTCTTTTTTTTTAGGGCCATGCCTGGAGGTTCCCAGGCTAGGGGTCGAATCGGAGCTGTAGCTGCTAGCCTACACCACAGCCACAGCAACTCGGGATCCGAGCCGCGTCTGCCACCTACACCACAGCTCACGGCAACGCCAGATGCTTAACCCACTGAGTGAGGCCAGGGATCAGACGTGGGTCCTCATGGATACTAGTCGGGTTCATTAACCACTGCGCCATGACAGGAACTCCAGAAATGGAAATATCAAAGAAAGGGGAAAAAGCTTTGAAAGGTCAAACTAATAGAATGGGAATTTCCAGATGGGAGGAAAGAAATGGAGAACAGGTAATTATTAAAGAAATAGTACAAGAAAGTGCTCCAGAACTACAGAATATAAGCCTTTAGCTATAAAGACCGTTCTGGGTTCCTCAAACAATGAACACATAGTTATATAGAGATTTAGAAAACTTGCCTTCTGTGTAATCTCCCCTGAGAGGATTTACAGAGTAAATAAATGAAGAAATGAGATCTAGATAAGTATGGCTCCAATCCATAAGAAATAAAGAAAACTTTGGAGTTCCTGTTGTGGCTCAGTGGTAACAAACCCAGCAAGTATCCATGAAGACTCAGATTTGATCTCAAGGATCCAGCGTTGCCATGAGCTGCGGTGTAGGTCACAGACGTTGCTCAGATCCTTTGTGGCTGTGGCTGTGGTGTAGGCTGGCAGCTGCATCTGATTCAGCCCTTAGCCTGGGAACTTCCATATGCTGCAGGTGTGGCCCTAAAATGCAAATGAGAGAGAGAGAGGGAGGGAGGAAGGAAAGAAAAGATCCTAAAATGAGAGCAGTTCTAGACAGCATCTGGTCCAGATGGAGCCAGGAGAATGGAAGGTTCTGGCAGAGAATGGAGAGCTCCTAGCAGATGCAGCCCTTAAACAAACAAACAAACAGAAAAACTCATTTTATTTTGCTTAGATGTTGTGGGTCAGAATTAGGGATGGGCTCATCAGGGCTGCTTTCCTGCGGGCTGCCAGTCAGTCATTCAGGCTTCCACTGGGCTGGACATCGGGGATGGCTGATGCATGATTAGCAGTTGGTGCTGGCTCTTGACGCGCCACCCATGAGCCTCAGCGGCACCGTGGTCTCAGGTTAGTCAGACTTCTTATAGCAGCTGGCTTCCCCCGGCGAGTATCCCAAGAGAATGAGTTAGTGTCGACTTCTGATTTAGCCTTGAGGTTGTGTAGTGTCACTTCTGTCAGAGCAGTCACAACCCCCAACCCAGGGAAGGGGACACAGACCCCCCAGTGGGAGGAGTGGGAAAGTCCCACGATTGAGGATGTACTGTCTTCAGAAAATATATTTCCCTCCAGCATCTCACACTTTCTAGCTCACGGTGATGTGCTTAAAATGCCTTCTTCCACCTTCCCAAGATCTACACATCTTTCAATATATGGTTTACAGTCTGCCTCCTCCATGAGGACTTCCCTGACTTCTCTCAGCATGAAGAAATCTCTTTTTCTGTGAATCCCCATTGCGTTTTTGTTGTTGTTGTTGTTCCAGTCCCCTTGTGGCACTTTCCTTTTCAATCTTTTGTCATAATCATTTGTGCACCTGGGCTGTGAGCTCTCCATATCCCTTGCATAATAACTTGCCCATCGTATAAATATTTGTTTAGTGAAATAATGATTACATGGGAACTCAACAGTCATGAAAGAGTGCATTTCAATTGAGCTCTTTTTTTTTTTCCACAACTAACTCATTTCTGAAAAATGAAAGAAAGCAAACAGTCTCTCACGAGGAGTTATAGCAGAAACCACGTGTGGCTGTTTCCTGGTGTTTATTGCTACTCTGTGAGAAATAAAGATGGGGCAATGAAAACCATGTCATTTACAATTTGATTAAAAAGCTTTTCTTTTTTTTTTCCTTTCATGTTTAAGCCCTGCAGGTTTTTTTTTAATTACTCAATGAATTTTATTACATTTATAGTTGTACAACAATCATCACAACCCGATTTTATAGCATTTCCATCCCAAACCCCCAGCCTGTCTCCCCACCCCCTAACCTGTCTCATTTGGAAACCAAAAGTTTTCCAAAGTCTGTGAGTCAGTATCTGTTCTGCAAAGAAGTTCATTGTATCCTTTTCTTAGATTCCACATGTAAGTGATAGCATTTGATGTTGGTGTCTCATTGTATGGCTGACTTCACTTAGCATGACAATCTCCAGGTGCATCCATGCTGCTGCAAATGCCGCTGTTTCTTTCCTTTTAATGGCTGAGTAACATTCCATTGTGTTTATGTACCACATCTTCTTGATCCACTCCTCTGTCAATGGACATTTAGGCTGTTTCCATGTCTTGGCTATCGTATGTAGTGTTGCAGTGAACGTTGGAGTACATGTATCTTTTCGAGTCATGCTTTTTCTCTGGATTGATGTCCAGGAGTGGGATTGCTGGATCAAATGGTAATTCTATTTGTAGTTCCATACTGCTTTCCACAGTGGTTGTACCAATTTACATTCCCACCAACAGTGTAATAGGGTTCCCTTTTCTCCACACCCTCTCCAGCACTTACTGTTTGTAGACTTTTTGATGCTGGCCATTCTGGCCAGTGTAAGGTGTTACCTCATAGTGGTTTTGATTTGCATTTCTCTAATAATGAGCGATGTTGAACATCTTTTCATGTGTGTTTTGGCCATCTGTATGTCTTCTTTGGAGAACTGTCTGTTTAGATTTTCTGCCCATTTTTTGATGGGGTTGGTTTTTTTTTTGGTATTGAGCTGCAGAAGGTGTTTATAAATTTTGGAAATTAATCTCTCATCAGTTGCAAATATTTTCTCGCATTCTGTGGGTTATCTTTTCATTTTGTTTAGGGTTTCCTTTGCTGTGCAGGAACTTTTAAGTCCCATTTGTTTATTTTTGTTTTTATTATCATTACTCCAAGAGGTGAATCTGAGATGTTGCTGTGGTTTATGTGCGAGAGTGTTTGGCCTATGTTTTCCTTTAAGAATTTTATAGTTATCTGGTCTTATATCTAGGTCTTTAATCCATTTTGAGTTTATTTTTGTGCATGGTGTTAGAAAGTGTTCTAATTTCATTCTTTTCCATGTGGCTGTCCAGTTTTCCCAGCAGCACTTACAGAATGGGCTATCTTTTCTCCATTGTATGTTCTTGCCTCCTTTGTCGCAGATGAGTGGACTGCAGGTGCGTGGGTTTACTTCTTTTTTTTTTTGTCTTTTTTGTTGTTGTTATTGTTGTTGTTGTTGCTATTTCTTGGGCCGCTCCCGCGGCATATGGAGGTTCCCAGGCTAGGGGTCGAATCAGAGCTGTAGCCACTGGCCTACGCCAGAGCCACAGCAACGCGGGATCCGAGCCGCGTCTGCAACCTACACCACAGCTCACGGCAACGCCGGATCGTTCACCCACTGAGCAAGGGCAGGGACCAAACCCGCAACCTCATGGTTCCTAGTCGGATTCGTTAACCACTGCGCCACGACGGGAACTCCCGTGGGTTTACTTCTGTAAGCCCTGCAGTTTGAATTTTCCCCTCCACCATGGAGGAAGACAGACCCAGCCGCTATGATTCTAGTTCCCTGTTCTGGAAACACCCTCACGGGTGGTGAACACATTTGGCCTCAGCTCTGCCCCTTGCCCCTCACTCACTGCCTTCCAGTGAGGAAGGGCTTGCTCTTGGCCGGTGCAGGGTACTTTTTTCTGGATCTTCTCTCTGCCTGGAATGTTCTCCCAACCCCACCCCGTCTCCAGATCCACAGCTCCCTCACCTCCTTTATGCTCGTGCTCAGAAACCATGTTCTCCAATGAAACACACCCTAAACACCCCATTTAAAATGCGTCTCCCAGCACCCCTTCCTGGGGCCTTGGAGGGGAGAGTGTTCCCCACATTCATAAATACTGCAGATGAAATGTGTGAACACACATTTCTTGGGTTTGGCTTTTAACTTCAGAATAGAAGACCCTAGAAGAACAATTAAAAAAGCAGAGCAAAAAAAAAAAAAAAGACAGGCGCACAGCCTCTGGCGTCATAGTGGCTATTGAAAATGCAGTCTGCGACACCTTATGCAACCTCCAGACAGAAGCTCATTCTTCAGATTTAGAAGCTGCTCAGCACTGCAGGCCAAGAGGCTTCTGCGTGTTAATTAACACCCTTGATGAACATTTGTAAATGAATCTGACCAAAGCCCAAGGGGACCAGCTTTTTTGTGTGTGATAAAGAATAATCTTTGGGGATTATTTATGGTCACAAAGGGAGACTGTAAGGAAAAATTTTCCTAGACTTGCAAATGGGCAGAAGGATTACTGCTGTCTTTCTGAGCTGAGGCCCAGAGCAGGCCTGCCCGGGTTAATCCCATTCTCTCATTCTGACTCTCTAGGGGAGCAGAAGGGAGTGTGCCTTTGTCAGATTTGCTGTTTACTGTGGATCAGGGTATTTGCAGTTCTGTGAGGGGAGATGTTAATGGAGATGATTCTTGCCCAATAGGAGCATGTAAGGGTTTTGTCCTATCAGGATGGAAGATGACAAGATTAAAACTAAGGCATAGTCAATGAAAGGAAAATAAAGATGCTTGTGAGTGTCACCAGAAAAAAATCACATCTCCTCTCCTTGGCACCCAGGCCTCTTTTACTTTAATCCATTATTTTTCATACCGTTTATCACCTTCTAACATTCTTCTTTAGTTTAGATGTGTTATGTTGGTTTTCTGTTGCCTCTCCTTCCGCTAAGATGGAAGTTCCACAAGGGGAGAGGTTTTTGTCTGACTTGTTCAGTTGGATCCCTAAGCGCCAGAACTGGGCCAAGCATGCAGTAGGTGTTCAATAAATACTTGGAGAATGAAAATATCCCTAACGTAGATCAGTGCCTTTCCAACATTTTTGATCTTGACCCCAATAATAAGAAAGGCATTTTACATGTTGATACAGACACAGCAGAAGTCACAAAGCAAGACTTACCGTTACTACACCTGGAAATCTGATATTTTCAAATTAGCCCTATTTTATTACAATTTTAAAAATTGCTGTGGCTACACATAATTTGATTTCATGACTGGAAACTGTGGTATGAAAAATTTGATTTAACACCATGAAGAAACTGCTACCAGGAGTTCCCATCATGACTCAGTGGGTTAAGAACCCAACATGGTGTCTGTAAGAGATGCAGGTTTGATCCCTGGCCTCGCTCAGTGGGTTAAAGATCCGGCGTTGCTGCAAGCTGTGGCGTAGGTCCCAGATGCGGCTCGGATCCCATATTGCTGTAGCTGTGGTGTAGGCCTGCAGCTGAAGTTCCAATTCAACCCCTAGCCCAGGAACTTCCATATGCCTCAGGTGTGGCTGTAAAAAGAAAAAAGAGAAGAAACTGCTACCACTAAAGGCAAATTGAAAAAAGAGGGGAAGGCAGGCAGATTCCTTTCCACTGTCAGCTACTCCTTAAAACATATTTCATATTGCCGTAATCTTAGCCTGCCTGACAAATGTAGAAGCGCTCATACATTCACCTGACACTTTTCCTTTAGAGAAAAGTGATCTCTGCGGCTGGGGAAATAGAGTTATTTCAAAAGCAAAGAGCTGTAAATGAGTCTAGAAACTGATAAATGATCTCCAAGTCTCAGAGAATCAAGTCGGTTGGCATCTGCTGTTGATAATTCGAAGCAAGAGAATTGGGTAGGAGGCAGATATACACGCTGAGAAAGTAAAAATGACTCTTGTGGAAGAAAAACACTTTTCTCAATTTTGTTGAAATCGGAGAGTAGTGGTTTCATGAGGGTATTATAGAATTACTCTGGTGGTTATGCTAAGAGATGTTTACTGAAAAGAGCCTGGTTGACTAATGAAACTTATGGTGCTTTTGCTGATCTTGTGAATATCTCACTTATCTGAGCCCTTTATCTTCTTGTCGCTTTTTCTCACCTAGCCTGTCTCCTTACCTGTCCCTTTCATTTCATTGCTATTAGAAAAACAGATGCAAAACCTTGAAATTGGAACTCCTCTGTGTCTCTGAGAAAGTCGTGATTAATGGACCTGATGGATTCTGGTCACAGGCTGGATATTTTGTGAACAACCTAGGGTCAGTGATTTGGAAGGATTTTTGTAGCAGCAGGATTTAGTATTAAATAGAATGATTTAAGTGATGTAGATTAGTTCTGTACAGATAAATTAATGAGACAAGAAACCTAATCTCTGATCTGTTGATGTATTTACCCAGAGTGAGTTATGAAATGATTTTTACTTCCTTTGAAGGAACTTTTTATTTAAAAACAAATGAATAAGGCTTTTTATGTACTTTGGAAAAATCCAGACAAAATGATCATCAGTAACAAAAGTTCAAAATTATACACCTTGATTTAAAAAATCTGCCTTGATCTTTATCTTGCCTCCTTGTAAAAGTATGCCTTTGAGTAGCTCTTATAGTATCTCAAATTTGATTATATATATATTAAGGGATTCTGTATTTGCAAATGACGAACCCAAACTAAAACTGATAAAGAGGAGAAAGCGCTGTATTAGGAGGTCACTGGGGCGATTCACAGAATTGGGGAAGAGCCCCAGGAGCTTTGGGGGACTTGCCAATCACCATCACCATCAGGGAGGGCCGTCTCCCTCCCTCACTTCACACATGCACACGTGAGGGGCTTCTGAACAGTCATCGCCTGTGTCCAAGACCTTAATCATAGCTACATTTTGGCAGTAGCGTTCCAACTTTCAGCATCCGGGCTGTTGGTATTTTAATCCATCCTGTAATGGATGATTTGGATTGCATGATTTTAATCCTCATTGTCTCAGAAGTTTATGCTCACCTGCTCTAATCTAGTCTATCAAATCCAAGTAATTTTGTGTGCAAAATTTTTCATATTCTGATTCCACACTTTCTATCATAAATGCCTATTTCAAAAGTCACAGAGTATTAACCCTTTTCTCTAATTAAGCTAGTAGTATTATTTTCACAATGTTGAATAATTTTTTCTTGTCTTTTTTAGGGCCATACCCACGGCGTATGGAAGTTCCCAGGCTGGGGGTTGAATCAGAGCTGCAGCAGCCGGCAAACATCACAGCCACAGCAATGCCAGATCTAAGCTGCATCTGCGACCTACACCAGAGCTCAGGTGATGCCAGATCCTTAACCCACTGAGCTCAGGTGACACCGGATCCTTAACCCACTGAGCGAGGCCAGGGATCAAACACGGAACCTCATGGATGCAGTCAGGTTCCTTACCACTGAGCCACAATGGAAACTCCTTGAATAAATTCTTATATCTGTACCTTTAATCATAATTTGCGTGCCTGGATACTCCATTGCCCTCCTCAGGTCCCAGCCGCATTCCACTATGAGGGGTATTTTAAAAGCTTTTTATCCTTTGCCACCTACCCCAAATTCGGCACAGGCTAGAAAAGAGATTCCAGCTGTTTGGCTTAACACATGGATTGTATAGTTTTGGGGAAAGAATCGCAGATGATTTGATGAACTACAGCTTGATCAGAAACATTTTGATGGAGAATAATATAATCAACTAGATCACCTGGTCAAAAATTAATCTCAGTTACTAGACTTTCTGTATTTCTACAAATGTTTTATGCATTTCTTACTTTTCCCCCAGAAATGATGAAGCTAAAATATAAGAAACTGTTCTTCCATGTTTGTTAAATTATAGAGCAACTGAAATGTATGACAGTAGGAGATCACTAAATCAGTAAGTGTTGAATGGTGAGGGATCGACTTACTTGGAAAAATGTATGTCGTCTGTCCGTGTGCAAAATATGAAAACATAGTTAAACAATGAGGACAGACATCATCAGTTTAGAAAAGTGATGTAGTGTATAAGTTGAAGCAGAAAATTCCCCAAACTTGAAAATTTCAGTTACTTTTATTACTTAATTTTTCTTATTAGAAAAGCAGGGCATTCTTATTAACATAAAAGTTAGAAAATCAGAGAAACAAAACATAAAAAAATGCCAAGAGTCTCACTCAGTAGAGACAATGATTATCCTTTTGGTACAAATCCTTCAAAGTCTTGTCCTAAGTATATTTATTTTATAATATGTACATATGATTCCACATATGAGGTAATACTGCTTCTGAGTTGTCTATAGCTAATTATGAAAATGATCCATGACCATTTGTAGTTAACAGTTAATTTGTTCCACTTAACCTCTTATTCCTGAGTTATTTCAGCTAATCCCTGTTGTTGGCCTTTTAGATTGTTTCAAGTAAGCTAAGAACCATGACCAGCACATAGTAGCTACTCAGTAAATGTTTGACTAAAAGAATACATAAGTGGAGTTTCCATTGTGGCTCAGCCGGTTAAGGACCTGATGTTGTCTCTCTGAGGAGGTGGGTTGGATCCCTGGCCTAGCTCAGTGGGTTAAGGATCCTGTGTTGCCAAAAGCTGCAGCATAAGTCGCAGATGCAGCTCGCATCTGGCATTGCTGTGGTTGTGACCTAGGTAGCCGTAGCTCCAGTTTGACTCCTGGCCCAGGAATTTCCATATGCTGCAGGTGTGGCTATAGAAAGAAAAAAAAGGAACAACAACAAAAAAATAATAAGTAAATGAATAATCTCACGTTGTTGGATGTTTTGTTTGTTTCAGTTCAACTCTTTTGCTGATGGACAGTGTACAGTCTGGATGAAAAGCTGCTAATCTATGAAGAAGCATGATGACTACTCCAACTTATGTGTGCAGAGGGTGCTGGGAAAGGAATGTCTAAAGGTGTCTGGGAAGCAAACAAGCCTTCACAGGGGAGATGAGAATTGAGCTGAATAAAGGAGTGAGAGAACGTTTCAGAGAATGACTGGGGAGAAATAGCAGTAAGAGGAAGCGGGATTCATCAGGGACTGCTTCTTAGAAGAGACGAGCCCGAGGAGAGGCAGACGGATGCACGTGATGGAGGAAGGGAGAATGTTAGCTCAGGGGTGATAGGTTGTCGTCCAAGGAAGATACAAGCCCAGGTGGGGGATAAAGAGAAATCGACCTGCTTGTGGTAGAAGAGCTGGGTTCGGGAGTGGTGAGATATATATATCGATATGAAATCCGTTAATTTGTGGGAGGTTGTGAGACTTGGTGCTTGAACTAGAAATTCCACTTATTTTATCTGCTAAGAACAAAATAAAGCCGAGCAAGCCCAGCTGCTGCCTGTGTCCATGAGTTGTCTGACTGGGTGTCAGGGAGGTGGACGTGAGGGCCTGGGCACAGGTTAGGGTCTAGGTGATAGTGGCAGGTCCCAGGCAGCTTTTGAGGAACTGTGCCCAGAGGCTACGGGTTATTTTTATGGATGGCTATTTTGGGGGGAATTATTTATGTGCTCTATTGGATGGTTATTTTGTGGGAGACTGCTTGAAATTCTGTCTGAAGGAACTGCAGTTTACAATCCACAGAGCTGTGCTCATAGACAGACGTGAGAATAGTTTATTCGATAATCACAAACGTTAGGCTGGTTGGTGTACTTGTTTAACAGCCCAGGGTAGTGGTGACTTTTAAAAGTCCTTAGACGTGTAATTGTGATGCTCTTCTTGAACATGTGATAAAATGATGTCAAAGGGGAAAAAATCTCCAGTGCTTTTTGAAATCGTCTAGCCCTTTGACCTTTCTCAAAAGAGTGCCCCTTTATTTTAGAACTCAAACAGCATCCTGAGGGCTCTTCTTGGTTAGGGAGTAGACACAAATTAGCTGTTTGAATGATGCTGTTTATGGGCTGTGTTTCAGTTCTTTCCCCATTGGCCTTGGTCCATTTAATTAAGATTATTTGTAGGATTAAATTAATCCTTAAGGAATTATTCCATTTCATTTTTTTTTCATCTAAGGAATGATAAAAAAGCAACCCATTCAGTATTACCTCTAACACACATTTCAATGGTGACTACATGCACGCTTTCTCTAGTTTCAGGCTCATTTACCCAGCTGCCCACCCGTCATCCTCACTGAGATGTCAAACCCATGAAGTAACAGAACTTGATGGCCTCCCTTCCCCAGTCCCTTATTTTTATTTATTTTTTGCTTCTCTGTCGTCCTTGATTCCTCCTCTGTCCTCACAGGTCATGTGTAACATCTAACTCATCAGCAAGTTCTGTTGATTCTGCCTTCAATGATAGCCCTAATCTGGCCCCTTCTCGGTATCTCTTTTGGTCCAAACCAACATCTTTTGCCTGGATCACTGCAGTAGCTGCCTAACCGTCTTGCCCTTCTAGGGTCTGTCCACCACATAACAGCCAGTGATCTTTTAAAAATCATGAATCAAATGACATGACTACCACAACTTGAATAATAAGCTCAAATGGCCAGTCACAACTCTTAAGTGCTTTCCATATACTGACTTATTCAATCCTCATAAGGATGTGAATATAAGGTGCTCTCATTATCTCTACAGATGAGGAAACAGAGGCACAGAGACTTAGATTATGTGTTCAAAGTCACGCGGATAATAAGGCTACAGAATTAGAACAGTCTGACTGAATCCATGCTCTTAACCCCTGTGCTAAACCACCTAGTGGCTTTCATCTTATTTAGAATAAAATCCAAGCTCCTCGCTAGGTCTCTTTGGTCCAAGCCTGCCGTGGGCCTGGCTCCCTGCCGAAGCCGACCTTGAGCCAAGAAATGCTCGTGGAAGTCAGGAAGGGTGTGAGAGCAGAGCTAGGGAAGAGAGGAATGCAAAGCGAGAGTGCCATTTCAGCAGTTACATCCCATAGTTTCCAGCCATCCAGAGGGACTTCTTAACAGCCATGCCTCTTGGTCATTGGCATCTGCTGGCTTGCTTTGGAGGTGGGGCTGGGCGCTAGATCCCTGTGCCTGATCTCTCTCAGGAGGTGCCCCCTTTGCTTGCTTTATGGTCGTTTCTGCCAACCTGCCTTGTTCCCTTCTGGCCCACAGACCTTTCTTTTGTCTAGTCCTCTGCCTGGAAAGCTTTTCCCTTTCTGGGTCTTACTTAGCCTCCTTCCTTTATCCTGATATTGATAGATCACGCCTCGAACATGCCTCCTCAAAGAAGCCTTTCGTATCTAAAGAAGGCTTTCGTATCTAAACTATGCTCATGCGTCCACATCCCTGTCACCTTCCATCCTCTTACTCGGTTTAATTTCCTGTGTTGTCTCTCTTCCTCCCTAGAATGTACGCTCCATGAAATAAGAGTCTTCTTTTGAACTCCGCTAATTTCTAGGAACTTTGACAAGTGCCTAAGACAACACTTGTTGAATGAAATGAGTGAGTGAGTGAATACGTGAGTATTGATTCCTCTAGTTAAAAGTTAAGTAATTTTGAATTTTTTTAAAGTAACAAATTACTACTGTAGTTTCTGAAATGAATTTCTGATTTAGAGCAAATCAGTTTTTTCTTGCCACATAAGTCCCAAGTAATTTATATTTCTGTCGCTGAGATAGCTTTTCCTGTGACTAAGGCATTCACCTGCTATTGATCGATTGCTTGATTGACCGATTGATTGATCTTTAAAGTTGCACATTTCAAACATTTAAAAAATTTTTTATTATAATGGATTTACAATGTTGTGCCAATTTCTTCTATACAGCAGAGTGATTCAGTCATCCGTATATATGCATTCTTCTTTAAATGTTATTTTCTATCGTGGTCTGTCCCACGAGATTGGATATAGTTCCTTGTATGATACAGTAGGACCTTATTGTCTATCCATTCTAAATATAATAGTTTGAAAATTGTACATATTTTAACATTCAGTTTGCTGGGGGGTTTTTTGTTTGTTTTTCTTTTTAGGGCTGCACCTGTGGCATATGGAAGTTCCCAGGTTAGGGATCGAATTGGAGCTGCAGCTGCCAGCCTATGCCAGAGCCACATCAATGCCAGATCCAAGCCGCATCTGCGACCTATACCCAAAACTCACTGCAATGCTGGATCCTTAACCCACTGAGGAAGGCCAGGATCGAACTCACTTCCTCGTGGAGGCTGGTTGGTTTGTTACCGCTGAGTTACAGTGGGAACTCGAATTTGATGAATTTTAACAACAGTATGCACCTGTGTAACCAGCATCCCCAAAAAGGTGTAGAATATTCCTCATCACCCTAGTTTCCTTGTGTCTCTTTGTAGTCAGTTCTCACCATGGGCAAATATTGACTTCTTTTTTTAATTACGCAATTGATTTTATTGCATTTATAGTTGCACAATAATCATCACAACTCAATTTTATAGCATTTCCATCCCAAACCCCAGTCCATCTCCCCACCCCCCAACCTGTCTCATTTGGAAACCAAAAGTTTTCCAAAGTCTGTGAGTTAGTATCTGTTCTGCAAAGGAGTTCGTTGTATCCTTTTCTTAGATTCCATATGTAAGCGATAGCATTTGATGTTGGTGTCTCACTGTCTGACTGACTACTTAGCATGATAATCTCCAGGTGCATCCATGCTGCTGCAGATGCCTCTATTTCTTTCCTTTTTTTTTTTTTTGTCTTTCTGCCTTTTCTAGGGCCGCTCTCGTGGCATATGGAGATTCCCAGGCTAGGGGTCTAATCGGAACTGTAGCCACTGGCCTACGCCAGAGCCACAGCAACAAGGGATCCAAGCCACATCTGCGACCTACACCACAGCTCACAGCAACGCTGGATCCTTAACCCACTGAGTGAGACCAGGGATCGAACCCGCAACCTCACGGTTCCTAGTCAGATTCGTTAACCACTGCCCATGGTGGGAACTCCTATTTCTTTCCTTTTAATGGCTGAGTAATATTCCATTGTGTATATGTACCACATCTTCTTGATCCACTCCTCTGTCAATGGACATTTAGGCTGTTTCCATGTCTTGGCTATCTTATGTAGTGTTGCAGTGAACATTGGAGTACATGTATCTTTTCGAGTCGTGGTAGGCAACTACTGACGTCCGTCACCATGAATTACTTTTTGAACTTTATGTAGGTAGAAGAATCATACAGTTGTATGCACGTACTTTTTGTGTCTTGGCTTTTTTGCTCTACATAATGTTTTTGAGGTTAATTTATACTGCTGCTTGAAATGGTAATTCATGATTTTTATTGCTTGGTTAGTATTGCATTGTATAAACTGACCAACAACATAATCTTGTTGTTGGACATTAGTGTTATCTTCAGGGGTTTTTTGTTGTTGTTGTTGTTGTTATTTTGAATAAAGCTATTTTAAGAATTCTTAAATCATTTTTTTAAAAGTTTTTATCATGACATTGTACAAGTCTCTTTGTGGATTTATCTTATCACTTCTTATGGGTAAATTCCTAGATGTGGAATTTCTTAAACTTAAGAAGGCCTATGTTTAACTTTATAAGAAACTGCCAAGGAGTTCCCATCATGGCTCAGTGGTTGGCAAATCTGATTAAGAACATGAGGTTGCAGGTTCAGTCCCTGGCCTTGCTCAGTGGGTTAAGGATCCGGTGTTGTCGTGAGCTGTGGTGTAGGTTGCAGATGCGGCTCAGATCCCAACTTGCTGTGGCTGTGGTGTAGGCCAGCGTCTACAGCTCTCATTCGACCCCTAGGCTGGGAACCTCCATATGGCGAGAGTGCGGCCCTTAAAAAAAACAGACAAAAAAAAAAAAAAGAAACTGACAAATGATTTTATAGAGCAGTGGTTCTATTTACACTTCCACCAGTAATGTATGAAAGTTTCAATTGGTTTTAATCCTTGTCAGGCTTTGTTTCCAGTCTTTTTTTTTTTTTTTGTCTTTTTAGGGTTGCACCCTCAGCACATGGAGGTTTCCATGCTAGGGGTCCAGTCAGAGCCGTAGCCACCGGCCTACACCACAGCCACAGCAATGCTGGATCCTTAACCCACTGAGCGAGGCCAGGGATTGAACCTGCATCCTCAGGGATGCCAGTCAGGTTCATTTCCACTGAGCCACAATGGAAACTCCCTGTTTTCAGTCTTTTTCATTGTGGGCATGCCCTTTATTTATTTATTTGTTTATTGATTTATTTATTTATTGTCTTTTTGCCATTTCTTGGCCGCTCTCGCGGCACATGGAGGTTCCCAGGCTAGGGATCAAATCGGAGCTGTAGCTGCCGGCCTACACCAGAGCCGCAGCAACGCGGGATCCGAGCGGCATCTTCGACCTACACCACAGCTCACGGCAATGCCGGATTCTTAACCCACTGAGCAAGGCCAGGGATCGAACCCGCAACCTCATGTTTCCTAGCCGGATTCGTCAACCACTGAGCCATGACGGGAACTCCTGTGATGGTTTTAATGTTTATTTTCCTGACAGTGTTGGTGTTGGACACCTCTCCATGTGCTTATTGAGCATTGGTGTGGATGCTCTTTGAAACATCAGTTCAAATCTTTTGTTTGTGGTTGGATGGGGGTGTTCTTTGCTTTTTATTATTGATTGGTAGGATTATTACATTTTAAAAATATAATTCTTTTGCCAGATACATATTTTAACATTTCCCCTTAGTGTTTTGTCTTTTCTTTTTGCTAATTTTTGATGAGCAGATTTTAATTTTGATGAAGTCCAATTTATCAGTTTTTTAATTTTATGATTAGTTCTTTCAATGTCCTAAGACATCTTTTCCTACACCAAGATCTAGAGGCTATGTTTTGTTCTGAAAGCTCTATTTATTTGTTTATTTTAGGGCTGCAGCTGTAGCATATGGACTACACCAAATGTTCCTAGGCTAGGGGTTGAATTGGAGCTGCAGCTGTCAGCCTACACCACAGCCACAGCAATGCCAGATCTGAGCCCCATCTGCAGCCTACACTGCACTTCATGGCAACTCCATATCCTTTAACACACTTGAATGGGGCCAGGGATTGAACCTGCATCCTATGGATGCTAGTTGGACTCTTAATCCACTGAGCCACAGTGGGAACTCCTGTTATATAAGCTTTATAGTTTTAGCTTTTACATTTGGTTATATGAGTTGTCTCACATGAATTTTTATGCAAGGTGTAAGATTGGGTTAATTTTTTTCATATATTTTCACAATTGTTGTGGGAGAGTTTGTTGAAAGAGCTTTCCTTTTGTCATATAAGTGCCTCGGTACATTTGTTGGAAATCAGTTGGCCAGGGATTTTTTAAAACTTCTTTATTCCCCTTTGATCTGTTTGTCTATCTTTATGCTAATATCACACTATATTGGTTATTATAGCTTTCTACTAAGTCTTGAAATCAGGTAGTGTGAATGTTTCAATTTAGTTCTTCCTTTTGGAAGTTATTTTAACTGATCTGTGCCCTTGAGTTATCATATACATTTTGGAATCGACTTGTCAATATCTACAAAAATTGTGTTGGGGTTTTGGATGGGATGGTGTTGAATCTAGAGATCAGCAAGGGGAGAATGGATAACTTAACAATGTTGCATCTTATCTGTACAAATGGTACCTCTTTTTATTTAGGTCCTCTTTAACTTCTCTTAGTACTATTTTGTGTTGCAGGTTCAAACATCTCTTGTTAAATTATTCCTAAGTATTTCATGGTTTTGGAGCTGTTGGAAGTGATATTGCACTTAAAATTTATTTTCCAAATGCTTGTTGCTCATATATTAAAATACAGTTGGAGGAGTTCCTGTGTGACACAGCACTTAACTATCTGACTAGCATTTGAAGATGCAGGTTCGATCCCTGGCCTTGCTCAGCAGATTAAGGATCCGGTGTTGCCGTGAACTGTGGAGTAGGTTGCAAACACAGCTCGGACCCTGTGTTGCTCTGACTCTGGTGGAGGCTGGCAGCTACAGCTCTGAACACAGCTCGGACCCTGTATTGCTCTGACTCTGGTGGAGGCTGGCAGCTACAGCTCTGATTGGACGCCTAGCCTGGGAACCTCCATATGCCTCAAGTGTGGTCCCAAAAAGCAAAAAAATAAAATAAAATAAAATTAAATTAAATTAAAAAAAAAAAGTTGGAGTTCCTGCTATGGCTCATTGGGTTAAGAACCCGACTAGTATCCATGAGGACATGGATTCGATCCCCGGCCTCACTCAGTGGGTTAAGAATCTGGTGTTGCTGTGAGCTGTGGTGTAGGTTTTGGATGCAGCTAGGATCCTATGTGGCTATGCCTATGGCTGTGGCCAGCAGCTGCTGCTCTGTTTAGATCCCGTAGCCTGGAAACTTCATGTGCTGCAGGTTTGGCCCTAAAAAGCAAAAACCAAACAAAATAAAACCAAAAAAACCCAACACAATTGAATATGTTTGTTTTTGTTTTTGCTTTTTAGGGCCGCACCTGGGACTTATGGAAGTTCCCAGGCTAGGAGGTGAATTTGAGCTGCAGCTGCAGGCCTACGCCACAGCTGCAGCAACATGGGATCCGAGCTGTGTCTGCAACCTACCCTACAGCTTACGGGCAATGCCAGATCCCTGACCCACTGAGCAAAGCCAAGGATCGAACCTGCATCCTCATGGATACTAGTCAGATTCATTTCCACTGCACCACAATGAAACTCCCTACAATTGAGCTTTGTGTCTTCACAATTTATTCTGTTAACTTGCTAAAATCACTGATTATTTCTAATAGGTTTTTTTTTAAGATGCCATGGGATTTCTATATAGATTATCATATTTTCTGAAAATAATGGAGTTATTTTTCTTTCTAATCAGCATGTCTTTATTTCTTTGCTTTGTCTGGTAACATTAGCTAGGACCTCCAGTACAGTGTAAATAAAAGTTGTGAGGATGGTTAAATTTATTTCTAAGTCTTTTATTCTTTTTGGATCTATTATAAATGGAGTTGTTTTCTTAATTTCTTCTTTGGTTTATTCATTGTTATTGTATAGAAATACAACTGATTTTTGAATGTTGATTTTATATCCTGCAATTTTGGCCAATTTAGTTTTTAGCTCTAACAATTTTGTGTGTGTGAATTCTTTAGCATTTTCCCTATGTAGAATCATGTCATCTGTGAATACAAATAGTTTTGCTTATTTTCAACTTCTTTCCTTTTTCTCCCCCCTTGCGTAATTACTCTGTTTAGAACTTGCAGTGCAGTGTGCCTGTCTTGATCCTGATCTTAGGAAAGCTGTCAGTCTTTCACTAATTGAACATGATACTCTGAGTTTGTTTTAAATGCCCTGTGTCTTGTTAAGAAAGTTCCCTCCTATTCCTTTTTTATTTATTTATTTTTTATTTTTTATATTTATTTTTATTTTCATTTTTTTTTGTCGTTTCGTCTTTTCTGGGGCCACACCCGTGGCACATGGAGGTTCCCAGGCTAGGGGTCTAATCAGAGCTGCAGCTGCCAGGCTACACCAGAGCCACAGCAACACCAGATCCGAGCCGCGTCTGCAACCTGCACCACAGCTCACAGCAACACCGGATCCTTAACCCACTGAGCAAGAGGGATCGAACCCGCAACCTCACGGTTCCTAGTCAGATTCATTAACCACTGACAGGAACTCCGATTTATTTATTTATTTATTTATTTTAGTGTTTTTGTCATGAAAGATGTTTGGATTTTGTCAAGCACTTTTTCTGTGTTCACTGAGATGATGTGGGGTTTCCCCCTCTTCATCCCACTAATGTGATGTATTGCATTGGTTGATTTTCACATGTTGTACCATCCTTGCATTTGTGGGAAAAATCCTACTTGATCTTTGTGTATACTCCTTTTAATATGCTGCTGGACTTGTTTTGTCAATAGTTTGTTGAATTTTTTATTTTTTTGTATCTACCAATAAGGGCTGTGGATCTGTAGCTTTTTTTTTTTTTTTAACCCCTGTGATATCCTTATCTGGCTTTTTTATTAGAGTAATGCAATGCTGACCTCATAGAATGATTTAGGAAGTTCTGTTCCTCTTCTATATTTTGAAGAACTTGAGAAGAATTGTTATTATTTCTTCTTTTAATGCTTGAGACAATTTATTGCTGCGGCCACTGGCCTTGGATTTTTCTTAGTAGTAAGGCTTTTGATTACTGATTCAATCTCTTATTTATATATCTGTCCGGATTTTCTATTCTTTCTTGAGCCACTTTTGATAATTTGTGTATTTCTAGGAATTTTTCTATTTCATCTAGGCTCATCTGTTGGTGTTTATAGTATTTGCTTATAATTGTTTTATTATAAAATAGAAAAGATCAGTAGTAATGTCCCCACTTTCATTTCTGATTTTAGTGATTTAAGTCTTCTTTTTTTTCCCAGTCAGCCTAGCTAAAGGTAAGTCAATTTTGTTGATCTTTTCAAAGAATGAACTTTAGATTTTGTTGTTTCTGTTATTTTTCTATTCTCTGTTTTGTTTATATCTACTCTAATCTTTATTATTTCCTGTATTCTGCTAGGTATATGTTTAGTTTGCTCTTCTTTTTGTTTCCTTAAGGCGAAAATTTAGATTATTAATATGCGATTTTTTTTTTTGTCTTTTGTCTTTTTTAGGGCCACACCCATGGCATATGGAGGTTCCCAGGCTAGGGGTCGAATTGGAGCTGTTGCTGCCAACGTACGCCGGAGCCACAGCAGCACCAGATCCGAGCTGCATCTGCAACCTACATCACAGTTCATGGCAATGCCAGATCCTTAACCCACTAAGCGGGGCCAGGGATTGAACCCACAATGTCATGGCTCCTAGTCGGATTCGTTTCCACTGTGTCACGAAAGGAACTCCCAAGATCTTTCTTTTTTAATTTAGTTATTTACAGCTATAAAGTTTCACCTGAATACTGCTTTTGCTGCACTCCATAAGTTTTGGTATGTTTCGTTTTTGTCTTTATTCATCTCTAAGTATTTTCTAATATTTCTTGTGATTTCTTACTTGTGAGAAACTTTGTGTTGGACTCTGTGAAGGGTACAAATATGTAGAATTTAGCCAGAGAAAATATGTCTATATGTGCTGTGAAATGCAGACTATTTTACTTGACCTGCAAAATTTGGTGATACTAGCTCACTGGTAGAAAGAAATATGAGATCCATTTTTTCTCAGATTTTTCAGACCCTAGATTTCAGAATCTTTATTGAGGCTAGCAAGGAAGTAAGGAGGTTATCACATACCAGAAGGAAGTAAGGAGTCTGTCTTATGCCTTAAATTGGATTATTGGTGCATTTTGAAGTAACACAGTATTATTCGCCAAGCCATACCATGCCAAATCCCCTCTAATTTATTTATGTTTTGATTGTGTACCTCTAAGTTTTCTGTTCTCGAGGTGTCAGAAATAAAATACAACCAGCTTATCTTATGAGAAAGTTTTTCTGTCTTGGCTCAGACTTTCTGCCTTTCTGCCTTTGCTTCTATCTCAGACTCAGTGGGTTAAGGATCCAGTGTTGCCGTGAGCTGTGGTGTAGGTCGCAGACGCAGCTTGGATCCCACGTTGCTGTGGCTCTGGCGTAGGCCGGCGGCTACAGCTCCGATTCGACCCCTAGCCTGAGAACCTCCATATGCTTCAGGTGTGGTCCTAGAAAAAGACGAAAAAAAAAAGGCAAAAAAAATGGAATAGTACTTAGATGAACATTCTCAATCACATCCTTAATTATTTCCCTAAGTCCTTGTCCATAGCTTTGTTAAATCTTAGGATAACAAGTTTATAAGATTAACTTACCTGGAATAATTAGAAAGCAATGCAAACCCATACATAGTAATCATCTCCCTGTTAACCATCCTAAATGGTGACTTTCTTACATCCAGCCCCGTGGCATTTGATTACTCAAATCTACCATCAGAAAGTAGAATGAATTTTTTTAAAACAAATAAAGCAAATTCATGTTTATTTATTAACACTGTTTTTAGAGCACATAGCTGTTTCTTTAAATCCTTATTTCCCCAAATGCCTGGTAGTGTCTACAGATTTTGCAAATATACTAGGCTTAACTTTCAGATTATCAAGTAATGAGTATATTATGCTTTTTTAAAAAAATGTCATACTCTACCTCATGTGATACTGAAAACATGGAAATAATGAAATAGCTAGGACTGGATAGGAAAGTGTAGAATAGAGGTGACTCTCTGATGTCAGGATGGGCAGGAACCCTCTTAAGATAAATCAATGCAAGAAACACTGAGAAAAAGATTGATTTGATTATATAATCAAGATACTGACTATAAAAATTTTGAATTTCGCAAACCTATCATAACTAAAATTAAAATAAGAAAAAACTTCAAAATATATGAAAAATTGGTTAATAGCTATAGTATATGAAGAACTTTTAGAAATTAAAAGTAAAAATATATTGATCTCCATTTTTTGAAAAACAGGGTGCATATAAATAAATAACATAAAAAGAATAAACATGAAAACATCACATTACTAAAAATAAAAAAATAATGAGCGCAAGTAAATAGTATTTTCAACAACTAAATTGGCAATTATAAAAAAACATTTTGTTGGCTGAATATGTGTTGAAATGCTGTTCTCATGCTGGAATGCAAATTAGTGCAGAGTTTTTAGAAGGAAATTTGACAATATTTTCAAAAAACCATAGAAATATTTGTAAGCTTTGATCCAATATATCCTCCCACTAATACCTTTTTTTTGTTGTTGTTGAGACAAATAGGAAATTTATTCTATACTTTATCCCATTTTGTATGGCTTTCATCCTTAGTATTTAGTATTATATATTACATTTTAATTTTTCTTTAAAAATTAGCATTATATTAAAACTGTTATATCATGCAACTAAAATTTACAAAGAAGAAAGCCTTATATACCATTAAGTATTTTATATAGCATAATAAAAAGAATAACTTAACTGGTAAGAATAACAAAAATAATATACCCTCTGAAAATAAGTAAAATATAAAAAGCATAAATTGGTTAAAAAACTGTGTAACTATATAAATATGTCCTCACAATTTGTTACATCTTATTGATTCTTCAGTATAAGCATTACACCATTCTAGGTGATGTGATAAATAAAACATTGTACCATGGAGAGAAATGGTTATTAATAATACAATTGTAGAACTGTATTATTTAATTGTACAGTTGCATTATTTAATTATAATGATCATAAGTTCTTTGATGGAGAGGAAATCAGAATCAGATGTAAGAAGACTTCAGAATTCTAAGAATGATGTCAAATGACCCCCTTCATGGTGGATTATGCACTTATTTACTATGAGATATATTTCTTCTCCAGATTTTTGGTTGGCAGTTATTCTGAAGTTTTGATGTAAGAGTCTATATGTATATGAGATTGTTTAAAGTTGTTGTTCTCTTAATTGCAAGTTCACCTCCGGTGTCCTGCATTTGTACCCACCTCTTCTCATGATTTCTGATTTTGGTGGTATAATTGTGCATGGATGATTTTGTATCTTTACTGTATATGTACCTTTACTGGTGAGCCTTGTCATTTGCGGAATTTTTGTTTCCTGTTGCTGTCTTGTCTTTTCTGCCTAGAGAAGTTCCTTTAGTATTTGTGGTAAGGCTGGGTTAGTGTTGCTGAATTCTCTCAGCTTTTGCTTATCTGGGAAGCTTTTGATTTCTCCTTCAAATCTGAACGAGAGCCTTGCTGGGTAGAGTAATCTTGGTTGGAGGTTTTTTCCTTTCATCACGTTGAGTATACCCTGCCACTCCCTTCTGGCCTGCAGAGTTTCTGCTGAAAAATCTGCCGATAACCTTATTGGGGGTCCCTTGTATGTAACTTGTTTCTTTTCCCTAGCTGCTTTCAAGATTTTCTCTTTGTTTTTAATTTTGGTCAGTTTGATTAATGTGTGTCTCGGGGTGTTCCTCCTTGGGTTTATTTTATAGGGTACTCGTTGTGCTTCCTGGATGTGAGCGAGTGGTTCCTTTCCCATGTTAGGGAAGTTTGGGGCTATTATCTCTTGGAATATGTTTTCTGTCCCCTTCTCTCTCTCTTCTCCTTCTGGCACCCCTGTAATACGGATGTTGTTGCGTTTCACGTTGTCCCAGAGTTCTCTGAGACTCTCTTCATTTCTTTTCAATCTTTTTTTCTCTTTTCTGTTCCGCATCTGTAATTTCCACTAATCTGTCCTCCACCCCGCTTATTCGTTCTTCTGCCTCCTGTATTCTGCCGTTAGCTGCTTCTAGTGAATTTTTCATTTCAGTTATTGTATTTTGCATCTCTCTTCTTGTTTCAGTTTTATCTCTTGTATCTCTTTGCTCAGTGTTTCCTGTAAGTTATCCATCTTTGCCTCCAGTTTATTTCCAATGTCTTGCATCATCTTCAGCATCAGCAATCTAAAGTCTTTTTTCCTGGAGGCTGAGAATCTCCTCATTGCTTAGCTGATTTTCTGGGGTTTTTCCTTTCTCCCTCATCTGAGTTATAGTTCTCTGTCTTTTCATTTTTATAGGTTTTTGGTGTGGTGACCTTTTTACAGATAAGAGAGCTGTAGCCTCTCTTACTTCTGGTGTCTGCCCCCCTTGTGGCTGAAGTTGGTATGGGGGGCTTGGTGTAGGCTTGCTGATGGGAGGGGCTGATGCCTGCCCACCTGTGGGTGGAGCTGATTCTAATCCCTCTGTGGGCGGGGCTTCGTCTCTGGATGGGATTAGAGGCGGCTGTGTGCCTGAGGGGTCTTTAGGCAGCCTCTTTCCTGAGGGGCGGGGCTGTGATCCCACCTGGGTTGTTGTTTGCCCTGGGGCTTCTCAGAGCCGATGGGTGGGGCCAGATTTTCCCAAAATGGTCCCCTCCAGAGAAAGGCAGCTGCTGAATAATCCCAAGAGCTTTGCCTTCAGTGTCCGTCCCTCACAACAAGCCACATTCACCCCTGTTTTCCCAGGATGTCCTCCAAGAACTGCAGTCAGGGTTGGCCCAGATTCATATGGAGACCTCGCTCTGCCCTGGGACCTGGTGCACGTGAAAGTCTGTGTGCGCCTTTTAAGAATGGGGTCTCGGTTTCCCCCAGTCCTGTGGAGCTCCCGTGCACAAGCCCCACTGGCCTTCAATGCCAGATGCTCTAGGGGCTCTTTCTCCCAGTGCCGGATTCCCGCATGTGAGGGTTTGATGTGGGGCTCAGAACTCTCACTCCTGTGGGTGAGTCTCTGTGAACCAGTTAGTTTTCAGTCTGTGGAGCTTCCCACCCGGGAGGTATGGGGTTGTTTATATCATGAAATCGCCCCTCCTACCTCTTGATGTGGCCTCCTCTTTTTCTTCTGGAGTAGGGTATCTTTTTTAAGGTTTCCGGTCCATTTGGGTAGAGGTTGCTCAGCCTTTAGCTGTGAATTTTGTTGTTTTTAGGAGAGAAGTTGAGCTCCAGTCCTTCTGTTCCACCATCTTGGAATGAATTCTTGATGAAACACAGAGTTCAGTTCAGTGTAACAGACCATGGGACCAAATGTTTTACCTGTCGTCTGGTGGGGTGGGGAGCGGATGTTCCTTTAGCCCCGTCAGTTGACACATTGAATTAATCATCACACCTTCCAGTGCTACACGTTTTTGCTGTAATTCTCTGCGCTAGGAAGGGGCCGAGGGACTTCCTTAGGGAGTGTGGTTGGGGAGAGAGGCATGGTCACTTGCCCTAAGTGCTTTAAGGGAGGGAAGTGATGTGAGAGAGCTCAGTGGGGTGGTTTGGGGTGGAGCAGGGGCGGAGGACTTCCTGGAGAAGATGCCATACGTGGGATGACCACCAAGGTGGGTTGCTGTAGAGGGCAGTCAAACAACAGATCAGTGGGGGGTGGGGGTTGGAGTGGAGTGGGGTGCATGGTTAGGCCAAATGATATCTAAGATGCTTTATATTAGTCAGAGTTCTCCAGAGAAGCAGAATCAATAGGATATGTAGAGTTACATAGATATTTTTATGAGGGATTGGCTCATGTGGTTATGGAGACTGAGAAGTACCACCATCTCTTGTGTGCAAGCTGGAGGTTCCGGAAACCCAGGAATGTGGTCCCAGCACAAACATGAAGGCTTGAGGATGAGGGGAGTCAGTAGTGTAAGTCCTGGTTTGAGTCTAAAGGTCCGAGAACCAGCAGTGTCATCACCTGAAGGCAGAGAAGATGGATGTCCCAGCGCAGTCAGCAAGTTCACCCTTCCTGCCCCTTTTTGCTCTATTTACGTCGCACTGGGTTGGATCATGCCCACTCACATTGGTGAAACCAGTCTTCCTTACTCAGTCTACCAATTCAAATGCTCATCTTTTCCAGAAACACTTCTTAAATAGAGTATAGGATGCCCCTAGTGAACCTTAGTTCAATAACTGACCACAGGAGAAATTGAAATGGAGACGTTTGCCGCTCAGAGGAAGTACATGACACACCTTGAGGGACCACAAGGGCAGTCCAGACAGATAGAGGGACAGGACCCTGGATGCATACCTTTAATAGGGTCCATGCGTGAGCACTTTATGGTTCCTGGGCTGGGTCTGGATTGGCCCATTCAAACCTAAAGAGGGGCCTTATCTGAGGGGTGCATAAGGCATATAGCTGATGGGAGGTGGGGGAGATCTTTGGATCACAAGGCTGTTGGGCAGTCATTTCAGGAGCATATATTTGTTTATGGCTGTGGGCTATTACCTGAGGTGTGTCCTTGCATGAGGGGACCAGTGTTAGTTTAAGGTCCCTGCAGGACACGTAGTTAAGCAAAATGGATATTGATGCAGAACACCATGGAGTAGCTTAGTTAAACTCTTGACAAATGTTTTACCTGCCGTCTGGTAGGGGGGAGGGTGTTCCTTTAGCCCAGTCAGCTGACACATAGAATTAATCATCACACTTTCCAGTGCTACAGATTTATATTGTACTTCTCTAAGATAATTGATGACTTGAAAAACACTTCCTCTTACATCATATAGTTTTATCCTTGCCCTGTCCCTGCAGGAGAAGAGATGCTATTCCCATTTGTACAAAGTGCCTGAGGCTTACACTGTAACAGGTAGTAGATTTGGGATCCAAACCTAAGATTCTTCTAATCCAAAGTCCAGGTTGCATCATTACATCACATCACTACTATGGGCTGAATTCTTTTGCAGGTGGTGGTTCCTTTACCTGCTGTGTTTTTCCTTTAGTTCTGTTGATCCTTTGGGGAGAGAGGGAATAAGCATTCATGGAGACACTACCATATGGAAACTCCGTTAGGTGTTTTACATAAAGTATCTCATTTAATCCTTATTACAGCCCTGTGAGAGAAATAGTCTGTTAAATGTAGTCTTACCTGCTCAGGTTAAGTAGTGTGGTCTAAGACACACACACAAAGTGAGGGAGCGGGAATTTTATCTGACATGGAGCCCCATGTACACTTCCCTAGAGTCAAGGTCATTTGTTTCCTTGCCACACCTCCTCAACCCATGTCAGAGTACTCCAGGTTGGAAGAGCGGGCTGTGATTGTAGGTAGTTCTACTGTATGGCTCGGACTTTAGCTACCTGCAAAACTGACCCAGATCAGGAAATTCTTGGTTGCTTCCACTCCTGCCTGTTCCTCCACCTCTCCCCATCATAGCACTTGTTCTGTAGAGCTAAGTCTGTTAGGTTTAGGTCATGACTCTCTGTAGGGGAGTGCCCATTGTGGCTCAATGGGTCAAGAACCTGATATCATATCCATGAGGACGGGAGTTAGATCCCTGATCTCGATCAGTAGGTTAAGGATCAGCATTGCTGCAAGCTGTGGCATAGGTCATAGATATGTCCTGGTTGCTGTGGCTGTGGCATAGGCTGGCAACTGCAGCTCTGATTCGACCACTAGCCTGGGAACTTCCTGTATGCTGTGGGTGTGGCCATAAAAAGGGAAAAAAATGGCTATCTGTAGACCTCACATCAGCCAAATTAAGAAAGTTCCCTGGTCTGTCATCCTGCATACTAGCATGGATTGCTCCCTTTCTTTTCTATTTAACTGTGAACCGATGAGATTTCTTGTCAGTGGGAAAGAGAGAGGTGGGGTGGTGGAGGTGAGGAAGATAGAGGGAGGAAGATAGACACATCAAAAGCCAACAGCCTAGCACAGTCCCACGCCCAGTTTCTTGAATCACATGGGCAAATGCCACTATTCTTCTGGTGGACGTTTTATCCTCCAGTTCATTCTTAGCATATAGAGAGCTGCTTCAGGTCATGAAAAAAAAGATACAGTCAGAGAAATGAAACATAGTAGATATTTACTAAGAAACTGAAAAGGAAAGCTATGCACTATTTTATTCCATTGAAATGTGTGGCTGACTCATAAGAATGGTGATGAGGCCGTTCTTGGACGCTTGCACTGAAGTGAACCAAGAGAAGATTATTAAAGAAAAAAGAAGAGTTTGTTTGGCATACAGAGTGCAATAGTTTCTTCAGGCTCAGGGAGTGGAATGAAAATTGGCATGATCATTGGGAGAATATGAGTCAAACAGAATCAGAATGGAGTTTTCCAAGAGAATATTAGGAGAGCACATGGCTGATAAACAACTCTTATATTTGGAGAAAAATAGGGGGAGTAAATCAAGGAATTCAGAAGTGAAGAGAAACTAAGTTCAAGTAAGGAAGGGGAAAAAACCCTACTATTCTTTGTAAATAGAAAGGAAACACATGAAAATAAGATATCAGAAGTCAGTAAGACTTTATGGGAGTCTAAAGTCAATCTTGTGGAAGCAAAGCCTGTTTCTTTGTTGTAGGAAACTCCCAGCTGAGTGTTGACTAACTGGACATTTGATCTTGAAGCTGCATTGAGGTGTTTTTGCCCTTGGCTTGTATCTTACACTCTGGGTCCAGCAGGAAGCCAGCAGTGTCCCAGAGTTCTGGAGGGTGGGCCAAGGTTACATGTTGGAGTTCCTTCTTTAATTTTTCGCACCGATTCTTAGAGAAGGACAACAATTGTGAGAACGTGTTAGAATTTTAGTTGTGAGAGATGAACGCAAAATAATAAATGGACTCCAACAATCTGAGTCAACTTGAAAACTACTAGTCTCTTAGGATAAAAAAATATATATATAATCCTATTTTGAAATTCCTGGTGTAACCATGGATGTGGGATTGGTTCTTTTCATGAAGCCTATTAATGAAAAAGTACATAATCCAAAGTCAATTAAGTAGTAAGATGTTATAACAAATTCTTATTTCATTAACTTTTCAAAGTATGAATAATAACTACACATTCAACACAAGAAATTCATATTTTTCCACTGGCTGCTGAAAAACAATGGAAGTGGTTCCAGTCATGGTGAGCAGCTCACTGTGAGCTGACCTACCTCTGGATTATTTATTGGTTCCAGGTGACTTTAACATGGTGAAGTTAGTCATTAGGTTAGACGTGATGAGAAACAGATACCACTGGAACTAGGGATTCAAATATGTGTTGTATTTTCCCTCACAATCAGAGATAAATTCACTGTGGTTTTTCTTTTTATAGGCTCATGCCAAAATCTGGCATCTCTACAATACTTCTTTCCGCCCAACTCAGGGGGGCCAGGTGTCCATTGCCCTGAGCTCCCACTGGATCAGTCCTCGCAGGATGACCGACCACAGCATCAAAGAATGTCAGAAATCTCTTGACTTTGTCCTAGGCTGGTTTGCCAAACCCATATTTATTGATGGAGACTATCCTGAGAGCATGAAGAGTAACCTTTCATCTCTTCTGCCTGATTTTACTGACTCTGAGAAAAAGTTCATCAAGGGGACAGCTGACTTTTTTGCTCTTTCCTTTGGACCAACCTTGAGTTTTCAACTGTTAGACCCTCAGATGAAGTTCCACCAACTGGAATCTCCCAGCCTGAGGCAACTCCTTTCCTGGATTGACCTTGAGTATAACCACCCTCAAATATTTATTGTAGAAAACGGCTGGTTTGTTTCAGGGACCACCAAGAGAGATGATGCCAAATATATGTATTACCTCAAAAAATTCATAATGGAAACTTTGAAAGGTAGGATTGTGGATAAAATTCTAATTTCCTGCCAAAATCTACTGGAAATGATCTGTAATAAACTATGTGAATGTATAGTTTTTAATCGGAACATAGATATTCCTTTTGGCATCAGTAGGAATGCATTTATGTAACCCCTTTCTCTTTTGGGTCCTTGAGGAACTTAATTTTTAAAATTCATCTCATAAATGAGAAACTGGGTTTATTTAAAATTACTTGACTTTGACAGTTACTGCTCTAGATTTTTAGATTATATTAAATATTAAGTAAATCCCAAGCTATCTAGATCCCTATACACATTTTTGGGTTCAGATTTCTTGTATTGAATAAAAGACTTTATTTTTTTAATTTAAAAAATTTGTTTTATTTAGTTGATTTACAATGCTATTTTTTTAGAAAAGGAATATCAGTATTTTTTTGAGCAAAAAGTAAGTAGTCTGTGTCTTTAAAGACTTAGTTCATTTGTTGCCTCAGGCACAAGAATAGGTGCTTTATAGAAAGGAGAACAAGCCATCCTGGCCTGAAGAGCACTCACAAAATAAGGGAAATCCAGAACATATTGGAGATAAGCCTATTGGTGAAGACGTTTATTTCTGGAGTTATCTAGGTTTGATTAGAGCCTTTCATCTTGAGAAGGGTCATCAGTTTCCCAAAGTAAGCATATGTAATTTATATCCTCAAGTAGTAAAACCCTCAAATGCTTTTGAATCCTGAGGCAAGTGCCCAGCACAGGGTCACCTTGCTCTTGTCCTCTTTCCTTTGCAGCCGTCAGGCTGGACGGGGTGGACGTCATTGGATACACGGCCTGGTCCCTCATGGACGGCTTCGAGTGGCACAGAGGCTACAGCATCAGACGTGGACTCTTCTACATCGACTTTCTAAGCCAGGATAAGAAGTTGTTGCCGAAGTCTTCAGCCTTGTTCTACCAAAAGCTGATAGAGAAAAATGGCTTCCCTCCTTTACCTGAAAATCAGCCCCTAGAAGGGACATTTCCCTGTGACTTTGCTTGGGGAGTTGTTGACAACTACATTCAAGTAAGTCAGCTGACAAAACCAATCCGCAGTCTCACCAAGCCCTATCACTAGTAAGTAGTGCTTCCTTATTAGGTTGTCATGACACACTGTCCTTTCCTCAGGTCACACACGGGTCCTCAGTGGGCACGTGAAGGGCACCCTTTGGAACGCTGCACCCTTCCTTCCAACAACCTTCCTGGCTTCATACTGCACTACACCAGCTCCAAAGGGGAACAAGCTAAAAGTATACGTATCTTTAAGATCCGAAAAGATAGGAAAAAGATAAAACACTTTCTCTCAGTACAGTGGTTTTCAGTCCCCCTTAAAGCAGTTGAGTTCTTCCGTAAACAGGATGTAATACAGAACTCCACAGTATCCGAGATCTCAGTGGAACTGCTAAGATTGGAGCGGAAACATTAGGCTGAGCCTTCCTGAGGTATAACTGTGGAACCCCCAAGCTTGTGGACGTACCCCCAGGATGAAAATGCTTGCACAGTGATTCCGTTATTGGAGTGTCATTTCTAGCAATAGTTCCTGAATGGAGATGGTAAGGAGGTTCCTCCAAATGGTCCATTAGTATTTATGGAGCACCTGCTCTGTGGTTAGTCCTCAATATTTATTGGATATTATTGAATAAATTTACATATAGTATAGTATGATCTGTGACATATAGTTATAATATTATTGAATAATTTTTTAAATTGAAATGGTAAGGAAGTTCCTCAATATGGTCCATCAATATTTATGGAGCACCTGCTGTGTGGTTAGTCCTCAATATTTATTGACTATTATTGAATAAATTCATGTATAGTATAATATGATCTGTGACATATAGTTATAATATTATTGAATAATTTTTTAATTGAAATGGTAAGGAAGTTCCTCAAAATCGTTAATCAGTATTATCGAGCACCTGCTGTGTAGTTAGTCCTCAGTATTATTTTTAATTTTTCCCGATGTAAAGAATCCATTTTCTAGAATTGGATTGAATACTTTAATGAGCACTTATTAGATACTTAGTGTGTACAAAGCTCTGTGTTAATTGCGTGGGGGTGCTTGGTAGAGGGGTGCACTATGAGAGAAGACCGTGCTTTCGAAGGCTCCTGTTGAGGGGAAATGATGGATACGCAAATAATAGAGTGGACAGAGCACGGTGGTAAGTGAGCTGGGTGGTTGGCGGAGGGGGGTGTTACTAAACAGAGTCTGAGTGAAAATAGAGACCAAGAAGAAGGCAGAGTTCGGGATCCACGGAGCAGCAATGGGTTTGGCATGTTGAGTGCTTCTGGCCAATTTATTATTTCTGCAGGGTAGGAAAAATAACTGTCCCTCTACCCTCTGAGTTCTTAACTGATACCCCTGCAATAAGAGATTAATACGAGAAAAACAAACATAAATTTATTAACATTTATACCTCATGTATACATGGGAGATACTCTGGGAAAAAATGAGGTGGCTTAGAACCCAGGCTTAAATACCATCTTAATAGGGAAAGGAGATGGGGAAAGATGAATGGGTCTTTAAAAGAATAGGTGGGCACTAGGATGGTTTGTGACAGAGTTTGCCTGAATGTGACAGTGACTTCACATATCCTCTCCTGTGGTTAAAAGTTGATCTTCCCGGGGGTTCCCGTCATGGCTCAGCGGAAATGAATCCGACTAGTATCCTTGAGGATGCAGGTTTGATCCCTGGCCTCACTCAGTGGGTCAGGGATATGGCGGCATTGCCATGAGCTGTGGTGTAGGTTGAAGACACGGCTCCGATCCTGTGTTGTTGTGGCTGTGGTGGAGACCAGCAGATACAGCTCTGATTCAGCCCCTAGCCTGGGAACTTCCATATGCTGCAGGTGCGGCCCTAAAAAACCAAAAAAAAAAAAAAAAGTCAAACTTCCCTTCTTCCCTGGTTGATGAAACTCCCATGAGGGGATTTAGGACAATGCTTTTGAGTTCCTTTTAGAGGGTTGTCTCTAGAGAGATAAGGGGAGTTCAGAGAAACCCTTTCTCTGCATTTGCTGTTTTTCAAGTGCCTCTAGCTCAAAATAATCAATATACCAAAGGGGCATCTTTTGGGGTGTCATACCCTGAACTCCTATGGGCATATTTTGGGGTAACATATTCTGTTACCCTTCAGTTCAAAAGACGTATTTGGAAGAAGGCTTGGGTGTGAGAAAAGGCCTTCTAGTTGAAACGGGCTGCTCATTTTTGGTAAATATCAAATTGAAGTCTTTGATTTATGAAGAAATAAATCAACACTGCCCTCAATACTTTTTTTTTCCTGAGTTGTGTCATTCTTTTGTCTTTTTCAGACCTCCAGTGAGTTTTAGGGGCCGTCTCAAATGCAATCCCTGCTTTACACTTAAAGGCAACCGAGGAACACTGTTCAGGGATATCTGAGCCCAATGGCTTCCTAGCTGCACCCTGTTTCGCTTGGGGTTTTCCTCCCTCCTCCATCCGCCCTCTCCCTTAGCCCACGTCGGGAACCTCGCCATCCTAACCTCTCTCCTGTAAATGGGATCCACAGTGGCGTTCAAATGAGGAGGCAGAGCGGTGTTAGTGCCGGAGGGGAGGAGGCAGGAAGGGAGGAAGGCCATCCTGTAGTCCATCTGCATTAGTCCCTGGTCCTTGTTCTACCTCTTGACCTTCTGCCGAGCCCCACTTCTGACTGGGTTCTGGACCCCTGGTCATTGAGGGCTCATGATCTGCCTTGATCTCTGATAGTATCTCAGCCAGGGCTGGTAATTCCTAGCTTAGTCCTTGGGGAAGAGAAGGCTCCACCAGCATCTCTGTGCAGACAGTGTGAATTCAGGGAGCAGTGGGGGTACTGGAAGGAGCCCTTTCACTCCTGCTCTGTTCTCATCCAGGGACTGTGTTCACCTTGGGAACTGGTCAGTAGTGAGAGAGTTTTAGGAGTAGATCTTACTTGCTTGAGAGAGAGGAGAGACTGATCAGATGCGAAAAGTATGGCAGCAAAGAGGAAGGGAGATGGGGGAGAGAATTCCTTTTTCTCCTCCTTAGGAGCTGTTTAGACTTTGTTCTAATGTCAGCCACTCACCAGCCCTGGAGCTTTTCTCTCTGGTTGCACCGCCTTTTCAGCTCATCAGCTCAGATCCTGGCTACCTCCACCTAGCAGAGCCTGGTCGTCTCCTATGCTCCACCAGCCAGACACAAGCCCACTGTGGACACGAACTCCTCCAGAAGCTCTCGAGTGGGAAAAGGCTGCAACTACTAATTGATTCTTTCTGCTTTTTACCTTGAGCTTTGTACTATTTGGCAGCCCGCATCCCAAGCTGATGCCCTAACTGACAAAGTAAAATAGAGTTTTTTGTTAGGGCAGTTCTGATGAGTGTACGAATATATTTTCATTTACAACCAGGTCTCTATAATATATTTAATGCATTATATTAGAGTCCTGAGAAGTCAGTTTTAAACCATTGAAATTCATCTTTTCACTCCTGGCTAGTATTTCAAACCCCCAATGTGAATGAGGCATACATTTCATATGGAAAACTTTAAAAATAATATCTCATTAATACAGCAGCTGTCCGAAGTCTGACCTTAGGCTTATGCACAGGGACTGTTACTGTCCTTGGACCTAATTTCCCAGCTCAGAGGTTTGTTTTCCAGTAACTACTAATGCTCATGTATTTACTACTACAGAACCTGCTACATACTGGGGACATAGAGCTTTTTTAAACATTGGCCACTCTTAGGGGAACATTTTTTCCACAGTATACTAAGTATGTACAGTATAACCATTTCTTCTGAAAGGTTCAACTTGATTATTGATTTTTTTAATTAAATATCAACAAATTAATGGAAGTTATATAGACTTTTGCCTAAATATCCATTTCTAAATGTCCTGTGTTTTTAATAAATAGATTTTTTCTCAGAAATTATACCTTAGTCTCTCATATCTGTTTTCAGATGGACTGAATAAAAGCTGGTGTATTGGAACAGTAGAGTAGAAAAGTTATGAATTTTGTCAACTCAGAGCTCTATAAAAATAATCCAAAGAATTTCTTCAGGTTATGAACACTTTCACTTCTAAAGAGCATGCAACTATTTTCTCTTGCAAAGCTAAGGAAACATGATTTGTGAGTGCATCACAGTGGAAAAATACTTCTGACGGCATTCCCACAGCATTGGAGGAAATGCATGCGTGGGTGATCTACAAGGAACAATTCTCCAGCAGAAGCAATTTCCCTCTGACATGCTGTTTTTTATGACTTTCCTTTATAAACACAGCACTGATCCCTCTAGAGAAACAGAAGCTCATTTGCAACAGGCCTGAGAAAGGCAAGGAAACCTCTGCTAGAGATTCAAGTCGCCGTTTGACCCTTGCATTTATAGAGGGTCAAACCCCGGAACCAATTCTAACAAGACTACTTCTTTTTGTCTTTTTTCTTTCTTTTTTTTTTTTTTTTTTAGGGCCGCACCTACAGCATATGGAGGTTCCCAGGTTAGGGTCCAGTCGGAGCTGAAGCCAGTGGTCTACGCCACAGCAACTCCGGATCTGAGCCAAGTCTGCAACCTACACCACAGCTCATGGCAACGCTGGATCCTTAACCACCTGAGCAAGGCCAGGGACGGAACCCGAGTCCTCATGCTAGTCGGGTTTGCTAACTGCTGAGCCACGACGGGAACTCCCATCTAACAGGATTACTTCTGACGGGAAAACTGGCTTAGGTGGCAGGTCCTGAGGATGATCTTTCGGTTTCCATTTCTGCCGTGGTTGGCATGTGGAGGGATGATTTTGTGATTTTTGATTTTGCAATTTGTCCACTTTTCCTAAATAACTGTTTTCATTTTGGAGGCTTACAGATCAGAAATTGAGAACCATTATTATCATGATCCCCACAGAACAATAATTTAGAAAATTTTAAAAAGCTATGTTGGAGCTCCCGTCATGGCTCAGTGGTTAACGAATCCGACTAGGAGCCATGAGGGTGCAGGTTCGATCCCTCGCCTTGCTCAGTGACTTGGGGATTCAGTGTTGCCATGAGCTGTGGTGTAGGTTGCAGACTCGGCTCGGATCCCGAGTTGCTGTGGCTGTAGTGTAGGCCGGCGGATACAGCTCCAATTAGATCTCTAGCCTGGGAACCTCCATGTGCTGAGGGTGCGGCCCTAGAAAAGACAAAAGGACCAAAAAAAAAAAAAAAAAAAGCTATGTTGAAATATCTCATTATGGGTGGATGACAGTATGGTTTCTACATTGTTTATTACTTTCTACTGTCAGAATGAATTTGCTAAATTCTGTTGTTGACACTGATGCCAATAAAAGGCAGTCATTCCGCTTACTTCCTCTATCCTTTATCTAGAGCAAACAGCAATTTAGAACATGATTTTAAGAGGCACAATTTAATTTTAAGTATCATTTCATTTTCTGACTTTCGTTTTCTTTTAAGTTTTACAATTTTTTTTGTCTAGTTGTTTTTCAGTTGAAAGTTTCATATCATTAGAGATTTCTTATACTGAAAGGAAAGCATCCAAATTACTCTGCTTGTTTAGCACAGACCAGAGGTGTAGAGATCACTAACATTTGTCATCGGAGGGCCCCTAAAACTCACATTTTTTTGTAACATCAAAGTAACCATTCCAGAGTTAGAAAGAATTGTGGGTAAAACAAATGCGTATTGAACAAAGTGGAGTATTTTCTTTCCCAGGAACATACTATTTATGCAAAATAGTTTAAAAATTCAGCTAGAAAGAGTTCTGTTTTTGCCCATCTTGCTGGCTCATTTTGTTGAAAGAACTGCCTTGAGCGACTTTCCAGGACTGTGCAGGTGAGGCTAACGGTGACTCTCCTCCTGCCAGGTGGACACCACTCTGTCTCAGTTTACCGACCCCAACGTTTACCTGTGGGATGTCCACCGCAGTAAGAGACTTATTAAGGTGGACGGGGTTGTGACCAAGAAGAGGAAATCCTATTGCGTTGACTTCGCGGCCATCCGGCCCCAGGTCGCCTTACTCCAGGACATGCACGTTTCGCATTTCCACTTCTCCCTGGACTGGGCGCAGATCCTTCCGCTAGGGAACCAGTCCCAGGTCAACCGCACGGTCCTGCGCTACTATCGCTGCGTGGCCAGCGAGCTCGTGCGCGCCAACATCACTCCGGTGGTGGCCCTGTGGCGCCCCGCCGCCACCGCGCACCAGGGGCTGCCGCGGCCGCTGGCCCGGCACGGCGCCTGGGAGAACCCCTACACGGCCCTGGCCTTCGCCGAGTATGCCAGCCTGTGCTTCAGGGACCTCGGCCACCACGTCAAGTTCTGGATCACGATGAGCGAGCCGTCTACGCGGAACATGACGTACAGCGCGGGCCACAATCTCCTGAAGGCCCACGCCCTGGCTTGGCGCGTGTACGACGAGAAGTTTAGGCGCGCCCAGCAAGGTAAAATCTCCATCGCCTTGCAGGCGGACTGGATAGAACCGGCCTGCCCTTTCTCCCCCAAAGACCAAGACGTGGCCGAGCGAGTTTTGGAATTTGACATCGGCTGGCTGGCCGAGCCCATTTTTGGCTCCGGGGACTATCCTCCTGTGATGAGAGACTGGCTGAATCAGAGGAACAATTTCCTCCTCCCTTATTTCACGGACGAGGAAAAAAAGCTAATCCGGGGTTCCTTTGACTTTTTGGCTGTAAGCCATTACACCACTATCCTTGTAGACTGGGAAGAAGAAGATCCGACGAAATACAACGACTACCTCGCCGTGCAGGAAATGACCGACATCACCTGGCTCAACTCCCCCAGCCAGGTGGCGGTGGTGCCCTGGGGGTTACGCAAGGTGCTGAACTGGCTGAGGTCCAAGTACGGAGACCTCCCCGTGTATATAATATCCAACGGCATTGATGATGATCCGCAGGCGGCCGAAGACCAGCTGAGAGTGTATTACCTGCAGAATTATGTAAACGAAGCTCTGAAAGGTAAGGAGCCCCCGAAACAGCAGTCTCTTGAAGGTTACGTCACCTGAGAGCCTGATACCTGGTAGAAGCTCTCAAACTTGTACACACACTGTCACCCTCAGAGCAGGTGCTGTCCACTCCTAGCTGCAGTGCCGAAGTCCAAGGGCCAGCTAGTGTTTTCCTCAGGGGTAAAAGTGGGAGACGGAAAATTCCCAGCACCTGCTTTGGGCGGATAAACGCCTGGACTGTCCTGTTCTCCGTCTCAGACGGCTTAGCAGCTGCCTTGGCCTGCTGCCTGAACTTGAAGATTTAACCCAAGTACATCATAGTAGGTTTAATTATGTAAAACCTACTGTTAAATATAGCTGAATCTTTGTCTTGCTTTCGCCTCTTTGTTTTTGGATAAAGGAAGCCTTTTCTGATTAAATCTAAGCCTTTTCTGATAAAATCCGAGGTTTTGTCAAATGGTATTGAAAATTTCCCTGATGCACAGGGCTTTGTAAAAGAAAATGCTGTGTGCCATATATTTTAACAACTTTTCTCCTGTCCTTTTGTTTTTCTAGCCTACGTATTGGATGATATCAATCTTTGTGGATACTTTGCTTACTCATTTAATGATCGCACAGCTCCGAAGTTTGGCCTCTATCGTTATGCTGCAAATCAGTTTGAGCCAAAACCATCCATGAAACATTACAGGAAAATTATTGACAACAATGGCTTCCCAGATCCTGAAACTCTGGGAAGATTTTGTCCAGAAGAATTTGCCCTGTGTACTGAGTGCAGCTTTTTTCATACCCGAAAGTCTTTGCTGGCTTTCATAGCTTTTCTATTTTTTGCCTTTGTTATTTCTCTTTCTCTTATTTTTTACTACTCTAAGAAAGGCAGAAAGAATTACAAATAGCCTTGAACTTTTTTCCTATTCATTTGAAATAATTATGCACACATATCAGCTGTTAACCATTTGCACTTCTCTTTGTTGTGAAACTATAGATTTTATTTATCTGACTTCTAGAAAACCTTTTTGTGACACCTGACAGAGGTTTTAAAATGAGCATAAGTGATTGTAAAATAATGAATAATGCAGATAGTGCCTAGATTTGTTCTTTTTTTCTTGGGAGGGTATGTTAAAAAAAACAGGGGCCATCCATTTTTGCAACACATTCTATAACAGAAGCATGAGAAATGGGAATCGGTCTGTAATGTTTTTACAGAAATTGAATGAAAAGATTAAGAATATTTTATCTGTGCACATTCCTAAATGTAGTGTTTATCTTGACATCATAATTGCAAGTGTTGGAATCAAAAGTTAGTCCCAAGTAACTCTCTCTCAACTGCCATAGTATGCCTAATGGTCTTTGTTGAACCAAGTTTCCCTTGAAAAAGAAGATGATAGAATAATAGAACAGATGACAAAAGGCCCTAGGCTGCAACATTTCTTTTTAAAAGCAGTGTTTCTATCAAATGCTGCAAATATAAATTTACATATCTGACTAATGATATGCTTAACAGAACGGATTACAGAACTCTGTATTTTATGGATAAAATATATTTATGTTTTGAGGCACTCTAAACCCCAGGTCGTTGAAGTCTTTGTGTCACTGGACCCTGCACTTGGGGACTTTCACTAAATGTGCACAGAAAGATAAGCATGAACCATGCAATGTTGGGCCCTTGAGGAAGCATAAACTGACTGAAATGCATTGTACTACAGTGGCTGGGGGCGGGGAGTGGAGAGGAGGAAACAGTACTTGTTAGTAGCAAGATTATGATTAATTTGGTTATAAACATTTATTTAGAGCAGATCTTGGAATGAATGGGTTGACCTTTCCTGAGAGAGGAAGAATGAAATAACAATTCATTTTATGAGTGGCTCCACTTTCTGTTCCTTAGAATATGCCATACTTTCTTTGAATTGGGTTTTAAAAATTCTTAATAGGTTCAAAAGCATTTGGTCTGTTAATACTGGAATATTTGTTTCTGTGATTGCTGAGGTCCATTTTATATTTTTGCTGCTGCTTTGGAGCTTTGAATGAGTTTTGCTTTGAACTTTTAAACTGAAACATGCCACTGATTTTTAGAAAGGGCTAATTAGGTGTTATCCTTTAATGCCCCTTAAATGTATTGCTGATTTTCAGACAGGGAAGTCTATTACACTGGAATTGAGGATGCTCCTAATGTTTGCTTTATAGATAAGCCAACATCATACCAGGCAAGACAGACCAATATCATACCTGGTATAACATCTTACTGACACATGGTTTTAGTGTATAAAAAAAATACTGTACTGTTTTATGTATCTATCATCTTTAGAGGTGGTTATGATTTTTTTCATGAAAGATAAGCTTTTGGTGGTACTTTTTAAAAAAAAATTGGACTTGTTAAAATCACAAACTAGAGAATAATAATTTATTTCTTGTATATATTTTTTCTGATTATAATAGTAATATATGTTCACTGTAAAAATTTAAAAACATAAACTATATGTAAAAAAAAATGAAATTTCACCACCTTTTGGTAGCCACTATTAACATAGCCTACTAGAGTTAGATCATATTGTAAATAGTTGTGTCTTTATTAATTTTCACTGTGTGTAATTCCTTTGTCATTAGTCTTCAAAAGCATGATTTTTAATAGTTGTGGAGTAATTCCACTATATGAATTTATTGCAACTTATTTAAAACATTCCTATTTGTTGGACTAGTTTCTTATTGTTAATTACTGTTAAATAATAGATGTTGTTTAAAAATGATTTTCTTGTTACAACATTTAATTTCCTTGAGCGTAGAGAGAAGTATTTCTGTCCCTTGATAAAGTACTGTAATAAATTCGCCTGCAGCTTTGTCTTCTTTCATAATCAGATGGCTAGATACACTTCTTAAGTTTTTTTTTTTTTCTTTTGAGTTGATTAAACCACATAGACTATGATTTGGGTGATGAAGAAAGGGATCTGACAGCCGAGGCTGGAAAACCGGTCACGTTGGGGAGGGTGGCCCAGGCGAGTCCCTACTGTGGAGCCGAGAGGGAATTTCAGACCTTGAAAGCCGAGAGGCACCAGAGGGCAGAAGAGAAATGGCACCTCAGGACCATTCAACCAAGCTAGAAGGTGAGCATCATGCTGACTCCGTGTCCCCGCAGAGTTTAGGAGTCGTTTGCTCACCTCCCACCGGAAGGATGCACCGGAAGTCGGGCGGGAGGGGCTAGAAAGGCGGGGCTTTCCGTCCAGAGGGGCGGAGACTCTTCATTCTTAACCGGCTTCTGATGGTGTCACGTTCCTCCACTGATGCTTTACTTTCATGAATTCTGAGTTTTTCACCACGTTACATATATTTTTTAAAATACAGAGACCGTTCCCCTGTAAGTTCCTCCATCTCTCTATCTTTGGGGGTCAACTCTGCCGGGGGCATTAAGTGGTAAGCTGCAGTCCCAGAGGCCTCTGGGCTTGTTTCTGCCGCGTTTGCATTTGCTCTATTATTTCCAGTTCTTTCCTTTGAGCAGGGGGTGGGGGAGGAGGGATAAGGGGTGGTGAATGGGGCAGGTGTGTGAGGGTGGGGTGGGGGTGGTGAATGGGGCAGGGGTTGGGGGGAGGGTCAGGGAAGCCGAGGAGGGGAGAATCCGAGGCCTGGGTCCTGCATTTATGCCCCATTCTTTTTGCCTTAGTTTGGAAGGATGGTTTGTCAGATTCACTTAAGGACATTTTTCATTTTATTGTTTGACTTCCACAGATAGTAATTAGATTCTGCTAGTGCCTTGGAATCTTTTTTTTTTTTAATATTTATTACAGTGCCCTCCAACAGAGATATAATACATGCCACATATTTTAAATTTTCTAGTAGTCACATTAGAAAAATTAAAAGGCACAGAAAATAAATCTTAATACTCGATTTTCCCCAGCCTATCCAATATATTATCATTTCAACATAGTCATTATAGGAATAATTGAGATTTTTACATACTTTTTTGGGTCCTAAAAAAGCAGAAGTCTGGCATGTGTTTTGCATGTTCAGCGCAACTTGTACTCAGTTTGGAGTAGCCACACTGTAAGTAGCCGTGTATGGGTAATGGCTACTGTGTTAGTGCAGGTCTAAAAAGAAAGGCTTGCCTGCTAAGAAATTAACTGCATAATTAAGATATCCAAAATATTTAACAAATTAGAAGAGCAAACCTTTTCTTTTTTCTTTTTTCTTTTTTTTTCTTTTTTTTTTTTGAAGGGTCACACCTGCAGTATATGGAAGTTCCCAGGCTAGGCATCAAATCAGAGCTACAGCTGCTGGCCTACTCCAGGCCACAGCAATGCAGGATCCAAGCCACATCTGTGACCTATACCATAGCTCACACACTGGATCCTTAACCCACTGAGCCACAGTGGGAACTCCAAGAATAAACTTTTTTTCAAGAATCTTATAACCTCCATAATCCATAGAAATAATTGGCATGTTAATTTACATTAAACTAAAACTATTGATTAAAACAAATATTTGATTTGATTTGTCTTTTTGCCTTTTCTAGGGCCGCTCCTGCAGCATATGGAGGTTCCCAGGCTAGGGGTCCAATTGGAGCTGTAGCCACCAGCCTACACCACAGCTCACAGCAACCCCGGATCCTTAAACCACTGAGCGAGGCCAGGGATCAAACCCACAACCTCATGGTTCCTAGTCAGATTTGTTAACCACTGCGCCACAACGGGAACTCCAAACATTTTAAAGATTTGTATGGACAGAAGAATTCTGCAGTCTGGGCAACATAATTCAGGCACTGAATTAAACTGCTTTACATTTTACATAGTATATAATTCAGTCTTTTCTCTAATTCGACTTGCCTATTTCTTAATTAATAGAGCTATTACTATATTGTTCTATAGCATATCCATTTAATATTTAATATTTAATATTGAACAGTGCTGCTCAAAATTTCTGCCTGGGAAGGAAAATGTTAATTTGGATGATAAGAATCAATCTTGACAGGTGGGTCTTGGTTTTAGAGGGGAAAACATGTCTGTTTTGTTTTGAGTATTTAGCTCATTGTCTCATACAAAATATTGTTCAATGAAAGTTTAGTTTAATAAATGTGGAAATGAATGATGGAATTAATGACGTTAGCTCACTGCTACCGCCTTTGTCCAAAGACTAATTTAATAAGGTCAAGAATCATCAACTGCTATGTGTTAGATGCTACAGAGCTTAATTTTGTGTATTCAGAGGAAAGAGTAATAACTTATATATATTCACCTTTGATAACCTACCAGTCTTTCTAGGTGGCAGGGCAGTAAACTGCTGTCCTATCATCGCCTCTAGACTAATCACTAGGTGAGAGGATTATAACTTTTTTTTTCATTACTCATACTATCCTTCAATTAGTAATCTTTTTGTTGGCAAGACTTGTTATCAGGTTAAGTTCTTTATCTGCAAAGAGCTCATCTAGAAGGAATCCCTTTATATCATCTCCAAATACTTATAATTTGCCAGAACATGTAGCTTTTTGCTTAGACCCATTACCTTTTTCAGTTTTTATAACTGTTAAATATTGTTGGAGTTTTGTTTTCATAGTGCATTTCCTGGACCATTTTTGTTTCATACATTTTTCATAAATACCCATTGTTTGATATCAAAGAGGTCAAGAAAAACCACGAGGAATCTTGCGTAGAGAATAGAAATGCCACTAATGACTGTAACAGGATGACTAAATATGGTGAAATCTCATTTTATGACATGATTGTTACACACCAGCCAAAACTCAGCTTCTTTTTTGATCTAATAGGTTAGAGAAGAACATTTCAACCTACATATTAATAGAGTCAGAAAGGTATAGGGAAGAAGAGTCACCATGTTCAAAATGGTGCTGAGCCTCAGTTTCCTCATCTGTGAAAGGGGAGTAATGTCTGTCACAGCACAGTGCTGAACTTAGTGTTCCATAAAGCAGCTACCCTACAAGTATTTTTTTCTGGACTAATTACACTTACTCTTAAGGTGCATGTGATTTTTTGTTAATCATATTTTTAAAGCTCAGTAGCATAAAACCAGGGACTATTATAGTCCAAAGATTCACCCAGAAGCCCTTTAGTTGTTTTAAATATATAATGGCTTGAATATATGGAGTTCCGTTGTGGCTCAGCAGAAACGAATCTGACCAGTATCCATGAGGATGCAGGTTTGATCCCTGGCCTCATGCAGTGGGTTAAGGATCCAGCGTTGCCCGAGAGTCGTGGTGTAGGTTGCAGATGCAGCTCAGATCTGGCATGGCTGTGGCTATGGCTGTGGCCTAGGCCAACAGCCTCAGCTCTGATTGTCTCCCTAGTCTGGGAACCTACATATGCTGTGGGTGCCGCCCTAAAAAGACAAAAAAAAAAAAAAAGTATCCATACATTTGCATAGAATGTCCTTAGTAAAACTAAACCAAATAAATAAACCCCCACATTTACTTAATAATACTAGATTATTTTCTTGTATTCAAATTTTACAAATGTTGGACTGATAGAATACTGAAGATAATTTGGCAGAAGATGTTTCTATATCAGTATGTTGTACCATCTGCTCTTTTGAAGTAATCTAATGATACAGACAAACACTGAAATTTGTATATTTGTTATTTAGTTGGTGAATAATTGAAGGCCCATTAACTAAATTTTTATGTGATTCAAAAATCTTTGGTAGAGTTACTGATTTTGGTATAAATCTTTCAATATGCTTATTTATGGTAAACTAATTAATTTTAAATGAGCTCATTTATTTCATATAAATTCTTTGCAACTGAAACATTGCCCCTTAATAAATTGCTGGAGTAAGCTGACTTGTTTTCTTTTTAAAATTTCAATTAATTAATTGCTAAAATTTGTTTTTTTCTTTCAATATTGTAGCAGTTGTCTAATTATGGCCTTAAGCATAAATGTTGCCAAGACATTTCAGCCTGTTTTGATCTCCAACTGCATGTGAATCAAAGCTTTAGCTAATTTGGCTCCAAGTTATTAGACTGCAGGTTCTATAGTGTTTCAAGGCCACACTGTTGCATTTAAGACATGAAGGCTTTATAACTTTTTTTTCTCTTTAAATTATGGGTATTATGAGTCTCTGGTAAGTAGCCCAAAGGCTTCTAAACAAACTATTTCAATCAACAGGGGCAGTAGTGACAAGCCATGGAGCAGTGAAACAGAGATATAATTAGAACTAAAGATTGATGGATCAGGTGAAAATATTCCATTAGTAAAAGACAACAAGATGAGTAAAATGAACTAGATTTTCTTCCAAATTGGTACCATTCTAAAATGTCCTTATTTTTTTTTTATCTGTGCCTGTCGGTCATGGCTCTAACGAGCTAGCAGAACAAACACAGTGGAGGTTACTGGTCCATCAGGCTGACATGATTAGAGCCTCAAGCCTCCCACAGTGCTGGGGACTGGGCAGCGGTGCCTCACCTAGACAGAGGGCTGAGGTGGGGAAGCCAGGAAGCTCCTGAAAGGACTGGGGAGAGCCTGTGGGTGGAGCAAGGGCCTCAGGCTCAAAGGGTGTTAATTTCGAAATGCAGACGACCAGGCCTCTTCCTACAGTCCCGACTCTCCGAAGTGCCCTTGGGGAGACGGCTGCAGCACCAGAGGCTGGGCAAGGCGCCTCTCCCGGGACAGCCTTGGGGTTACACGGAAGAGTGTGATCAAGGACAGTTTCCGATGGTGCGAGAAGGTGAGGAAGATCAGAGGACGGGGGACTGAGCCAGAGACTGGAGTTCAGAATTCAAGATGAAGCATTTTGGGTTTGTATTGGGAGGACTGTGCAACGGAGGAGCAATGCCATTGGGGGTGACGATGCTTAGAGTGTTCGTCCAGGGTACCCGGCAGCGCATTTACAGAGATGCTGGCAAGTCTGAGAATGATTCAGGGCTTATGAGGGTGGGCCTAGTAGAGGAGGGGAGGGATGCAGAACAGAGATGAAAAGGTGTGTCCAGAAAGCCAGAATGTTCCTAATACCGGGAACAGGAGCAAGTGAATGGAAATGGCCTTGGGGAGCAAGGCTTATGCCAATTCCTAAGCGAGGGAGCAGAGCCTCCGTTGTGGAAGGAAAGGGCTCCTCTCTAGTTCAGGCAACCTCAGACCAGACTGGGATTTTCTTTATAACCCAGATTTACTTTATAACCTGGAGCAGGTCACCAAGCCCACGGAGGCTTGTTCTTGTCTGTACAGAGAGGGAGTTAATCAACACCAGTAGGTTGCAACCTTGGTTGTACATTAGAATCATGTGGGAGCTTTTAAAAAGTCCCTGGGCTAATTAAATCAGATTCTCTTGGTGTGGGACCCAGGCAGTGGTATTTTTTAAAGCTCCCTGGTGATTACAGGGGGAAGCTAAAACTGTGAAATCGAAATCAGCACCTCTCCAACTGTATTTTTATTTTTATATCTTTTTCATGGTAAGGAAGACTTTAATAAAGACAAATGACTAGGGCTCATGACTATAGCAATTGAGATTGGGCTCAACTCCAAATGCGTAAAGACGCCGTCAAGGTGTCGAGGCATCAAGAAGAGCGAAGGGGGTCAGTGGAAGGAAGATGAGTAAGAGGAGAAGCCATGGGTAAAGGGATTCTTACTAACTGGCTTAACAGGTGTTGGAGAGGAGGCTTCTCTACGGTTGATTGAGGGACGGATATAGTTTGTTCTAATGGAGATACCGAGAGATAGAAAAGAACTATTTCTACTGGAATGATGGAAAGGTCTAGAACAAAACAGAGTCATGCCATGGATGATAAAAAGGTACCAAATTAATGCTGTCATATGCAGAACTTTAAGATACAATGTCCCAGAGATAGATTCTCACCTTAAATGCATAATGGTTTTTGGAAACAAATTCTTTCCTTTTTTTTTTTTTTTTTTTTTGCTTTTTAGGGCTATACCTGTGGCAAATGGAAGTTCCTGGGCTAGGGGTCGAATCAGAGCTGCAGCTGCCAGCCTACACCACAGCTACAGCAACATGGGATCTGAGCTGCATTTGCGACCTACACCACAGCTCACGGTAATGCCAGATCCTTAACCTACTGAGTGGGGCCAGGGATCAGACCCGCGTCCTCTTGGATACTAGCTGGGTTTGTTAGCACTGAGCCACAATGGGACCTCTAGAAATTCTAGGTCTAAGTAATTATACATTTTAAAATAAAAATAATTTAACATGAGAAGGTTATGGAAAAACGACAAATTTTCTCTTCCATATGCTTAACATTTTAGAAGAGTAACTGAATTAAGAGCCTCAGGATGCAAACATGCTATATGCTCAAATGTCTCATGGTGATGTGTTTTCAATACAAAATGATAGAAATAGGCCCATAGGAAATCATGTGTATATTTACCAATGATATAGATAGGATGTGAATTGTGAGGCATAAAATAAGAATATATCCAAACATAAACACTGAATGAATAAGCAAATGAATCTGATCTTCAAGGGGGCATTGGTGGGTTGGGCAGTTTGAAGTATGAAAAAATAATACAGTTTTGGAAAGAACTCTTCTAAGCCTGTCACAGATGAGTCCTTTCCCACCTGGAGGGGTCACTGAATTATTTGCTACTTCTCTTCAGTGCTTGGTGCTTTCTTTCATCTGTAAAGTGGTTAATGACAGCCACTTCCCAGGGTTATTATGAAGCTTAAGTGTGTTAATTGCACATGAGAAAGTAGTTCATAATGTCAAAGCCGTATCCAGCTGTAAGCTATTACTATTATCTGGCTTGCTCTCATACTGAATCCCCTCCCCACAGCTCTAGAGAATTGGCATAATTTCTTCCTTAATTTGGTAGAATTCACCAGTGAACCCATCTGGGCCTGGTGCTTTCTGTTTTGGATTCAATTTTTAAATAGATGTAAGTCTTTTCAGTTGGTCTGTTTCTTCTTGTGTGAGTTTTAGAAACTGTGTCTTTTGAGGAATTAGCCCCTTCCATCAAGACTATCAAATTTGTGGTCATAGAGTTGTAGTGTTGCTTTATTATTCTTTTGGTGTTCTTGGAATATATAGTATTGTCACTTCTTTCATTTTTGATATTAGTAGTCTGTGTCCCTCTCTCTCTCTCTTTTTTTAAAGTTAGCTTGTCCAGATGCCCATCAACATTATTGATCTTTCAAAGAACCTGCTTCGAGTTTTGTTGATTTTGTGTACTGACGTCCTGTTTTCACCTTCATTGATTTCTCCTCTAATTCTTGTTGCTTTTCTTCTGCTTACTTTAGATTTAATTATTTTAGTTTAATTCAGTTTTGTTTTTTTTAGCCATGCTCATGGCATGTGGGAGTTCCTGTACCAGAGATTAGCAGTGCTGGATCCTTTACCCCCTAAGCCATCAAGGAGCTCCTAATTTAATTTTTAATTTAAAGTGGTTTTTCCCTCTGGCTTCTTGCGGATATTTTTTCCTTACTTTTGATTTTCTGTTTGAAAATGATATGCCTAGATGTAGTGGATTTGGGGTTTAGGGGTGTGTGTCTGCATTTATTTTGCTTAGTGTCCTCTGAGACTCTTGGATCCGTTGTTTGGTGTCTGACATTAATTTGGGAAAATTCCCCGTCATTATGGTTTCCAATATTCTTTCCCTTTCTCTCTTTCCTCATCTTCTGGTACTTCCCACTGTGCATATATTTGCGTATTGTATCATTTATGGTTGTCCCATAGTCTTCTGGGGATTCTGTTGTTTTGTTCTGTTTTTATTTTTGTTTTTTGGAGGTTTCTACTGAGATATCCTCAAGCTCAGAGATTTTTCCTTGGCCATGCCCAGTCTGCTTACAAGCCCATCCAAGGCATTCTTCGTTTCTGTTATGGTGCTTCCGATTCCAGTATTTCTTTTCAGTTCCTTCTTAGGCTACCCACCTCTCTGCTTACATTGCTCATCTATTCTTGTGTGCTGTGTTCTTTATCCACTAGAGTCCTTAGCATATTCATCAGAGTTGTTTTAAATTCCTTCTCTGGTAAGTCTGAAATCACGGCTGTGTCTGGTTCCCTATCTCTTGAAGTTATGTTTTTTGCCTTTCGGTAGACCTTGGAATGTTTTGATGACTGGGCCTGCTGTTTGGGGTGAACGCACCTGCTGTAAACAGGCCTTGAGTGGTGCGGTGGTGGGCTGTGAGGGGAGGGGAAGGCATGCTCTAGCCTGTGAGTCAGTCTCAGTCCCTCAGGAAGTCTGTGTCTCTAGGCTGTGAACTTCCTAATGCTCCTCAGTGTCTCTCCCACCTTAGGTGGGACAGGATGGACCCTGAGCTGGGGCCAGGCATTCCCCCAGCTCCCCCAGGTCACACAGGCTCTGATGAGTATCCCCCCATAGGTTGGGTTGGGTTTAACTAGTTTCTCCTGAGGGCAGGTTTTGTTAAGAAGAACAGAGGCTTTTGGCGTATTTCAAATGTTTCTTTTTCTTCTCTTCCTGCTGGAAGCATGGGGGGATTTTTCTCTGACCTATGTTAATAGAGCTCCTCGAGGTAAATCTCACAAAACTGTGGGGGCCCCCGTGGTTAGATCCCCCTGGAGTTTTTAACTCTCAGACGTGTCCACACTGAGCCTCTGGCAGTCTGGATTACAGTTCAGGTTTTCCTACGATGGCACTGGGTCCTGAGGTGGCTTCCACTTGTGAGCCTCTGCTGGGTAAGCCCTGACTCCCTGTCTGTCTGTCTGTTTCTCCAGGTGGGGGCAGCAGTTTGCCCTGTGCTCTACCCTCTCAGGGATCCAAGAAGAACTGTTGATTTTTCAGTCTGTTCAGCTTTTGCTTATTAGGATGGAGTGATGAGTTTCTGCCCATCACTGCTGAAGAGATAGAGAAAGGCAGGGAAGAGTCAGTGAAAGGTTGTCGTGCTGATAGAGCAAACTGGGGGGGCTGCTGTCCCCCCAGCTGCAGTGTCTCCAGCGTCTCAGTTATCTCCCCAGATCTGGCAGGAAAGCACAAATCTACAAAGCCCAGCAAGGATCATGACTGTTTACAGGAGGGACTTTTGAACAGTTGGGTCTGGTACTCTTCACCGCCAGCCTAAAGGCTGGACAGCATTATCCTAATTCACCATTAAGGCGAAGTGGAAGCAGTTGACGTTTGATGCATATGTGAAGATGACTTGCACTGCTCTTTTGAAACTCTTTAAGAATATTGTGTTAACACAGGAACCGATACTCTAATTCACAGTATTTTGGAATATGGATGAAAAGTGAGTGTTTTATTTCTGGATACAGCTATACACTGACCGCATCATCATAAAGAGGCTCTGCAGATAGTGCTGTCAGAGCGTTCATCGTGGATGTCTCTGCTTGCAGGTCTCCCGCCTCCAACCAGATGCATCTGAAGAGGAATATTCATTATCTTTTCTTTCAAACTGTCTCTTCCCTCTGTTTCCTTAATTTTGTCCAGTCAGCCTTTGGAGACGTTCAGGCCCGAGATTCTATGGTTTGGTTTGGTTTTTTCTTTTTAGGGCTGCATCTACAGCATATGGAGGTTCCCAGGCTAGGGGTCTAATTGAAGCTGCAGCTGTTGGCCTACACCAGAGCCACAGCCATGCAGAAATTCAGCCGCATCTGCGACTGACACCACAGCTCACGGCAACCCTGGATCCTTAACCCACTGAGCAAGGCCAGGGGTGGAACCCACATCCTCATGGATATTAGTTGGTTTCATTACTGCCAAGCCACAATGAGAACTCCCTACTTTTTTTTTTTTTTTTTTCATTCTAATATTTCTAGCATCTGCCCTTCGTTTGGATACTTGCAGCCACTGTTCTCTTTGAACCTTCCACTTGGCTTTTTCCAGTAACCCCTGAGTGGGCTTCTGGCGCGTGTCCATGCTGCATGTCAAGGTCATGTTTATTCAGTTGTTTCTATCTTCAAATACTTGTAATGCAGGTCCTTCCTCCCCACAGTCAGCGGACCTTTGCCCCTAAGTCTCCTGCTCTTGTCCTCAGGCCTCTTGACCCTCAGCCCCACTGAGCCTCAGAGTCAGCACCTTCTCCCTCTTACTGAGACTTGCGTCATAGTCTGATCTCTTCCGCGACGGTGTCAAGGGCTCTAGGAAGGGACCTCATCCTAGTTGTCTTGTTATTCCCTACCGTGTACATCAGTCGTTTAAGGAACATTCCTTCTGCGAGTATGCGCTTTGTAAAAAGGGGTAGCAATGCATTACGGATGGTTCTTTAAAAAGAGTTCAGGAGTTCCCGTTGTGGCGCAGTGGTTAACGAATCCGACTAGGAACCATGAGGTTGCGGGTTCGGTCCCTGCCCTTGCTCAGTGGGTTAATGATCCGGCGTTGCCGTGAGCTGTGGTGTAGGTTGCAGACGCGGTTCGGATCCCGCGTTGCTGTGGCTCTGGTGTAGGCCGGTGGCTACAGCTCCGATTGGACCCCTAGCCTGGGAACCTCCATATGCCGAGGGAGCGGCCCAAGAAATAGCAAAAAGACAAAAATAAATAAATAAATAAATAAAAAGAGTTCACTCTTTTTCAGATGCTAAGGCTCAATTGAACTCTGGGGTTTTGCCAATCAGGCTTCTCTTTAGCAATATTTATGATGATAATTGGTGTTCAGAGTGATTACCCCAGAGCTGTACAAAATCTTGAAATGTTTTCTCAGTCATTTAAAAGAAGATCATATTAAGATGTTTGTTTCTAGTTAAGAGATTCATTATATATATCATTATGGATTATCCATTTGAAAAGAATTAAAATACAATTAAAAATCACAATATCACACTAAACACTAATCTTCCTTTGATGATTAGTTCATCCAACAAATGATCAGCACACACAATATGTGCACTAGGTTAGTAGACTTATTAAGCAGGATGTTCTCTGAGTCAATTTATGTACATTTGAAATGCCTTGTGCATCAGTTGTGCTAGATAATGGTTTACTGTAATCAATTTTTTCAATATACATGAAGCAAGATACAGCTCTTTAAAACAGTATATTTTAGAGAAAAATTACTAAACTTGCTCTATGAGGTGAAATTCTGTAAATCAAATCCAGTTCTTGGATATTCCTTTAAAGGTACCTTAGAGCAGCTGGGCATCCTGATTTAGTGGTGTCTTTGGTCTATTTCTGGACCTTGAGCAATGGTGTGCTGGTGGCGCTTCCCCCCTTGTCTGCTCAGTCTCGGGGCAGATGCAGTCATAGGAATGCAGATTCTACTAGATGCTTTGAGCAGGCTGCTTGTGCCTGGTGGTTGCATTGAAATCACTTGAGGAGTTTCAAAAACCACTAATACCTGCTTCCATTTGCAGGGGTTCTGGTTTCATTGGTCTAGGACATTGCTTTGTGTCTTTCATTGTCCCAGTGCCTGCTGGCCAGGCTCTCCTTTCTCCTGTAGCTCAGAGGAGGCCGTGGCTTCCTGCCATGGCTACTTGCTGCTCTCCTCTCCATCTCCTTTTGGCTTCTCAGCTCTTTCAAGGTCTCCATAACCAGTTCTTTGCATGATATTCCCTCTGTTATAAAAGTAGTTTCTCTTTTCCTTGTGTAGGTTCTCCTGGGACCTTGATTAAGACAGCTGGCAGTGAAGACAGGGAGAGTGAATTACATGCAGTGGGAGGCAGCCTTGGACAGCCAGGCCTAGGGCAGCTAGGAGGGCAGGAGCAGCTCAGCAAGGAGAGGGAGGAGTGGGGAGGGTGCAGGCATCGTGGCCAATTCCAGGGGCCTCTCATCCAGCAGTAGAGACACCATGACACAGATGACACAAATTCTCATGGGAGAATTTAATGATATGTCTTAATTTCATCCTTTTGATGGTTTAATTTCCATGTAACAGGTTACACTTTCATAAAATCTCTCAGGAAGGAAAGTAATTTCTTTTACCTGATGCCTGTCTGTTTGTGTATAGGGTAGATTAATCAACCCCAACTACCCTCTTCGTCCATACTGTTTCAGCTGAAGACACCAAATGTGAATTTCAAATTCAGAATTCCTTGTTACCAAACCCTGCTGTTATCTTATACTTCAAATTCATGACCAAACAGCAGGTGTTTGAAAAGCCTCATCCCAGTTTTTTTTTTTTAAAAAAAAAGGCCCTTTAAGAAAATGCCTGTTCTTTATCTTGTGTGGTTCAGAGGGGGTGCTCCGTTCCATATTCCTTATGAGTGCTGTTCCCCTGGGGCTCTGCTGACAGCGGCCATGTAACCCAGAGGTGCAAGTCCAGGCATCAGACGAAAGCCTTGTGTGTTTTTTAGTTATTACACATGGACATGCAGAGCCTGCTTTCCTGAAAGCCCGGGAGTGATCCCATGTAGATTCAGAGGCTTTTCTTCTCACAAGCACACATGTGCATGCACGCACACTCTCTCTCACACACGCACACACACCCCCTCCACACCCTCACCTGATCCTGCAGCAGCCTTCGCCCAGCCATACTTTCTGCATGGCCTTAGTGAGCGGAGTTCTGTTTCTGCTCCTTTGGGGACTCCTTCAGAAAGTGGCAGTGAACATTCTCTACATGTTACCAAATCAGTCTGTTGGTCAAAGCTGGCAGTTTTGTCCTCTGGGTATAACTAAGAGATTGAGCCCCACGTATCTAGAGTTGAATAGTAATAATAACCTTTGGTCAAGCCTTATCTTTAAAGGTATGCTATTATCCCTGTTTTATAAATGAGAAAACAGAGGCTTACAGAGACGAATGTCATGGCAAAGGCTCGCAGCAGGAAAGGGGGGTTTGCACAGGCAGTACTGTTCCAGAGCCTGCGCTCTGAGTTATGCCATGGACTGAACTTAATGTTGATGAATCCAGAACTTCCCTATGCCTGAGCTAATCAGTCCTAGGGAAATTAGGGACTCAGAAAGAGCCAGTAACTGACTTAAGTCATTAGTGACTATTTAGAGTTAGTTTCACATTCGTTTCTTAGAAAAGATGCCAACTGATTTACAAGAAGAGAGACAATTGTTGGCTTAGAGAGCTGCAGAAAGCCTCTAGAAGGAGAGACTGTAAACGGCAGATTTACAAGGCAAATTACTTACTAGGTTGGCAATAAAAAGTGCATTAAACGCTCCAAAATTGAACCAATAGCGGATGGGAAACCAGAAGTCACCATTGCTGTCTATCTGGATTCCCAGGCAGCCTTTGTTGAGAAGGGCCCTATGCTTGGTTTAATGTTCTATGATAGTCTTGACATTCTTAATGTAATTTTATCTTTGACCTTGTGTTTTGTGATGAGGCTGATGGGCCAGCGTGATGCCCATGCAGGCAGCAGAGATGTGCCAGGCAGCAGGGCACAGTCATGGGTGGTTGGGGGCCAGCGGGCAGCATAGGCTCATTGCAGTTGGCCCAGGACTTCCATGCATGACTTGGGCAGTTCAGGGTTCCTGAGGGTGTGGCCAGGACAGGACCTGGAGCCACTTCGTTGGTGGCAGCAGCAGCAGCAGCAGTGACAGCAAAAGCAACTCTACAAGTTAGAGGAAATGTCAGCGGAAACATTAAAATAACACTGTATAAATCCACTTTTAAAGTGAACCACAGACTATATGAAACGCATTTGTACAGAGAGTAAAATCTTTTAGAAAAATTATTCCTCAACCATTACTGGTCCTAAATGTAATAAAATTTATATTTTGATAAAATTTATCAGAAATTTATCTCAACATAATATTTTTAAAGAACACCAACAAGGTTGTCACAGACTATAAACTACTTTTTGTTTTGTTTTGGGTTTTTGTTTTTGCTTTTTAGGGCCACATATGGAAGTTCCCAGGCCAGGGGTCGAATCAGATCTACAGCTGCCAGCCTACACTGCAGACATAGCAATGTGGAATCCAAGCTGCATCTGAGACCTACACCACAGCTCACGGCAATGCCGGATCCTGGACCCACTGAGCAAGGCCAGGGATCAAACCAGAATCCTCGTGGATACTGGTCGGATTGATTTCCACTGTGCCTCAAGGGGAACTCCCCATAAACTACTTTTAATAGCCTCAATCACAATTGCACATGCAGAAAGCATCTTCTCAAAATTGAAAATTATCAAAGACTTTATAATCTTGCATTTGCAAGAACCACCAATATTGCTTTCAATTATATTTACTAAAAATTAAGTTACTTAAAGTATGTATTTTGATGATCTAATAAAACATTTTGCAAAAAAGTGATCCAGAAAAAAATTTTATGATTAATCAAGATACCACATTAGTAAAGTATTATCATTTATTACATAGGATTACGACTCCAAAATATTATTTTGCAAATTCTAAGTTTATGTTGTTTCCCATGTATCACTGTCACCCCTATTACTCTTTTGAAAGTAACAAAATATTCCTAAAAGGAAAGATCTTTATATTTTAGTACTTTAATAGCACTCTTTCCTGCTTTTTCAAAAAGGAGTTTTCATTGTCATTTTGCACTGGGTCCTTCAAGTATCCAGCCCTGCTCCCAGAAGAAGAAGTGATATCATAGAAGAACAAGGAAGGTGAGGTTTTCCGCCAAGAGTCCAAGCTCCCTTTTATCCTGATGAAAAATACAGCCCAAAGCAGAGGGAACGGCCAGCTCAGGGTTGGGGTGAGAGTGAGTCAGAGGGATCAGGTCAACCTTCCAGTGTCTAGGGGCAAAGCCGAGTTTAGAGGCAGCCTCTGCTTTTTTCCTGGTTGTCAGAGCAGCGTATCAGGTGCTGAAGGATGTTAAGAAGAAGCAAACTCGAGGAGAATGGATTGGGTTTTTTCCCTTAGTCACAACTGTTATAAAAATTGCTGGTATATTTTATGTTTGCTTTTATTTTTCCAGCTTTGCCTTTTATTGCAATGGGACCTTTACAAACTACCCAAGGCTTCCATTCTTCATTTTCTCATATGTGGCGGTGAAGGGGGTGATGACAGCTGATGCATTTTGGTGACACTGCTTTGATTCATGCTAAGGAAGCAGCAGTTTTACCTACCATTGCTTTTGTGCTGTCAGAGCAAATGTCAACACAGCAGAAAAAGACACATCCCATGTTAGCATTATTATGAAAGTATTTTGATCTTATAGGTCCCCTGCAAGAGTCTCAGGACCTCCAGAGCTCTGCAGACCACACTTTGAGAACCATGACTCCCTGGTGTCATCTGAAGACCTCCAGCTGCTGGTCCTGAGCTCCAGCATTCAGAGGAGGCCAGGAGCCCAAGAGAGGAAAATAAGAACACACAGGACAAGCCTTAAAGTGAAAGAATTAAAACTTGAACCCAAATACAGAAATATGTAAGAGTAGTCTGATATATTTTTTAAAAACTTTCTGCATGATTTTTGAACTAAGAGCACTAGTGAATGAATTGAAGGGGAGCAGGAGATCGGTGTTGGGACTTGCATTAGTGGCCTAGAAACTCAACTGGACATAATATTTTAAAACATAGAGCAAAATAAATAACGAGAAAACAATCATGAGGGGAAAAGAGTTTGGGAGGATATATCTGGAAAAACTAACATGTGAACAAAAGAAGATCCAGAGAGGAGAAAAGGAACTGATGAAGAAAAGGCAATGCTTAAAGAAGAAAATGTCCCAAGATTAAGAAGGACCTAATGTGTAAATTGTAACTATTCACCAAATTCTAAGCAGAAGGGATGAGAAAGTCGTCAGAGCTAGTCTGAAAAATTTATAAACTCCGAGAACAAAAGGGAGCCATGACTAACTTCTAGACGGAAATAACCAGCTACTTAAAGAATCAGACTGCCATATGGCATGTTTTTTGTTACTGTTTTTGTTTTTGTTTTTCCCCTGCCTGGCCATATCTGCAGCATATGGAAGTTCCTGGGCCAGGGGTTGAATCAGAGCTGCAGCTGCAGGCCTACCCCACAGCCACAGCAACGTGGGATCTGAGCAACGACTGTGACCTACACCACAGCTCAGGGCAACACTGGATCCTTAATCCACTGAATGAGGCCAGGAATTGAACCCACATCCTCCCGGAGACTACGTCACGTTCTTAATCCACTGAGCCTCAGAGGGAACTCCCTGTGCAGGGTTTTATATGCAACACCTTAATGGGACGGTGTTGGAATTGCATCTGACTATGGAGGGAAAATGACCGGAGCCTGTGGTCCCGTATCCACCTATGACATCATGGGGGCGTGTGATGCGCTGTGAACTGGAGAGCACATCGCTCGTGCATACTGGTTCCAGAGGAAACGACGAGAGGGAAGACTGTGTAACAACTGTACCAGAATCAACATACCACCATCCTCTTCATGGAGACAGCGAGACATGAGGAAGAGAAGCAGCAATTCTCAGCAAGGCATAGGCAGTTAAATCGAGGTGGACAGGGGTAGACCAGGAGTCTATGCTAGCTACCGCCAAGAAAGATTATTAACATAGAAAGGGTATATGTAAGGGTCATTCTAATAATAATCTGGAACTAAAAGTGTGAAGCTATCTCAGAGAAATCTAGAAGTTAGGGGTGAATGGGGAGAAAAGTAATGAAGCAAAGCATTTCAAAGATTGTATCTTGGACCAGGTAAGGGCAGAATTGAGACTAGGAGTGAAAATATTCTAAAAGACTGACCTTATTAGTGTGGAGTGTCTTAGTGAAGGACACAAATTGTGTCTTTAAAGTTATAGAAATGTGTTTTGTTATAAGTCCCTAGAGAGGAGAGGCAAACATTTATTGGATAGAAAGTTACAGAAAAATAGCACTTGTTAGTTAAAGGAAAAAAGAAAGTGAAAAGAAACTTATGAAAACCCAGCAAAAACAGCAAAAAAAAAAAAAAAAAAGAAAAGAAACAACACAGTAAATCAAAGTGAACTCAAACATAAAATTAGAAAGATTAAACTACAAAAAAAAAAAAAAAGCAAGGAATGTCCGAGAAACACTCACTGTGACAAGAAGCCTAAGGGACACAAGAACTGTAAAGGTATTGCAGTGTCTTGGATGGGATTCTAGGACAGAAAATTGACATTAGGTAAAAACTAAGGAAATCTGCTTTCGTTTTTAGCTTCAACAGAAAGTGGAATTATAGGACTACAACGTCTCACAAATCCAATGAAAGAGATGCAGTTGGGCCTCTGATTGAATTATTTTTTTAATCCTTTTTAAATTTTATTGGGATGTAGGTGACTTAACAATGTTGTGTTTATTTTAGGTAGACAGCAAGGTGATTGTTATACCTACATAAATCCATCCTTTCCCCGTAGGTTATTACAGAATATTGAGTAGATTTCCTTCTTCTATACAGTAGGTCTTTGTTACTCTTTGATTTTGTGTATAGTGGTGTGAATATGCCAATCCCAGTCTCTCAATTTATCCCTCCCCCCAACATTTCCCCTTTGGTAACCATAAGTTTGGTTTCAAAATTTTTGAGTCTATTCCTGTTTTGTGAATAAGTTTTTTTGTATAATTTTTTATTAGATTCCACATATTAGTAATCTCACATGATGTTTGTCTTTCTCTGTCTGACTTACTTCACTTCCTATGATTATCTCTAGGTCCATCCATGTTGCTACAAATGGCATTACTTTGTTGCTTTCTATGGCTGAGTAATACTCCATTGTATATGTGTACCACATCTTCTTTATCTATTCCTCTGTTGATGGGCATTTATGTTGCTTCCATGTCTTGGCTATCGAAATAGGGACTGAGCCAGGAAATTTTCTTTTCCTCCACCTCTTGACTCTGCCTCTTTCTTGTATGTCTGCTTCAAGATGTGGCTGCATGGTGGAAAACTGCCAGTGACTGTTCTTGAATTTAGATCTCTTCTGATTAATAGGCCATTCACTGAGTTAGTCATTCATATAAGAAACATATAGCACATGCCTTCTATGTATCAGGCACTCTACCATATTCAACTGTGGGGTTTTTTGTTTGTTTGTTTCTTTGTTTGTTTTTGCTTTTTAGGGCCGCACTCGTGGCATATGGAGGTTCCCAGGCTAAGGGTCCAATCAGGGCTACAGCTAACAGCCTACACCACAGCTATAGCAACAAAGGACCTGAGCCACATCTGAGACCTACACCACAGCTCACGGCAATGCTGGATCCTCAATCCACTGAGCGAGGCCAGGGATCGAACCCACAAACTCACAGTTCCCAGTCAGATTTGTGTCCGCTGTGTCACAACGGGAACTGTTTTGAGGATAAGATAAAGTAAGCATTCCAATTCTCATGGAAGTCACTAAATAGTAAGAGAGAGTTTACTCTGTTATTTATACAAATAACAAGATAGTGACAAATAAGACAAGTACCAAGAAGAAAAATTCTTTGCATGGTGACTCTCTTCCCCAGTTGAGTCTAGGGTATGAGGGGGTCTTCTGGGGGAAAGTAATATAAAACTGAGACCTAAGCATAAATACAAGTTTCCCAGTCACTGGGTACAGGTGTGGTGAACATGTTTATAGAAAAGCTAGGCAAAGGGAGAGAGGTGTTTATCCTAAGCTATTGTCTACTACCAGGTGGATTCAATAAATTCCTATTTATTAAACACAAATTTATTTACTTACTCCTAAAGAACTGGGTTTTAAATGTCCATGCAATATTTACAAAAATAGTTGATCATATTCTCGACCACACAGAAAATCTTAATCTCAAAAAGGTAACTAGGAAGTCTAGAAAAACATTAATGATACCCTAAGAAAATAGAAATTTTTAAAAATTTTAAATTTTTATTAACGTATATAGATTTGCAATGTTCTGTCAATTTCTGCTGTACAGAAAAATTACTCAGTCATACATACATATACATTTCTTTCTTTAAATATTGTTTTCCATCATGGTCTATCCCAGGAGATTGGATATAGTTCCCCGTGCTATACAGTAGGATCTCATTGTCTCTCCATTCTAAATATAATAGTTTGAACCTCCTAACCACAAACTCCCAGTCCATCTCCCTCCCTCCCACCTCCTCCTTGGCAACCACAAGTCTGTTCTCTATGTCTCTGAGTCTGTCTCTGTTTTGTAGATAGGTTCATTTGCACCATATTTTAGATTCCGCATATAAGTGATATCATATGGTATTTGTCCTTCTCCTTCTGACTTACTTCACTTGGTATGATAATCTCTAGTTGTATCCATGTTGCTGCAAATGGCATTATTTCATTCTTTTTACGGCCAAGTAGTATTCCATTGTATATATGTACCACATGTTCTTTATCCATTCATCTGTCAATGAATATTTAGGTTGTTTCCATGTCTTGGCTGCTGTAAATAGTGGTGCAGTGAACATAGGGGTGCATGTATCTTTTCGAGTTATAATTTTGTCTGGATATATGCCCAGCAATGAGATTTCTGGATCGTATGGTAGTTCTATATTTAGATTTCTGAGGAACCTCCATAGTGTTTTCTGAAGTGGTTATACAAGTTTATATTCCCACAAACAGTGTAGGAGGGTTCCCTTTTATCCACATCCTCTCCAGAATTTGTTATTTGTAGACTTTTTGATGATGGCCATTTTGACTGGTGTGAGGTGGTACCTCACTGTGGTTTTGATTTGCATTTCTGTAATAATGAGTGATGTTGAAAATCTTTTCATTTGTTTACTGGCCATTCATATGTCTTTTTTTGGAGGAAAGTCTATTTAGGTCTTTTACCCATTTTTCAGTTGGGTTGTTTGTTTTTGTGTTGTTGAATTATTTGTATATTTTGGAGATTAAGTCCTTGTTGGTGAAATCTTTTGCAACTATTTTCTCCCATTCCATAGGCTGCCTTTTCCTTTCTTTCTTTTTTTAATGGTTTTCTTTGCTGTGCAAAAGTTTGGGAAAAATATAATTTTTTTAAATTGAATGAAAGAGTAGGAATTTTGAATAGTCTGAGCACCATAGGAAAGATTAGACAAGAAATGAAAAATGTATTATTGAAAAAGTTAACAGGGTTTGATAATTGCATAGCTGAACACTACGTAACCTTAAAGGGCAAGCCATTCTGATGTAAACTATAGAAGAAGACAGACTAGTTGTCATTGTATTTATGAGACGAATATTATTGCTATAACCTGATTTTTAAAAGTACTGCAGAAAGATCAATAGTATACTAGATGCAGAAAATTCTAAATGTGATCTTTGCTACCATAATCCAGCAGTATATTAACAGACTAAGAAGCTATGGCCAAGTAGAGTTTATTGCAAGAATGCAAGGTTGTACATGTATCAGGAAATCAAGCAGTATGATTTATTATATCAACATATGAAAGCAGAGAAATAAATGAACATGGCAGTAGATGTTGAAAAGCCAACTTGACAAACATTCAGCAGCTATCCTTAATAATAACTTGAGGGAAATACATACAGGAGGAGCCTCTGTAAGTACAATGAAGACTACAAAAAACTGGCAAACATTATTCTAAATAGCAAACCACTAAAATCACTTTAATTATGATTAGGAACTAAATAAGACTACTTGATGTTGCTGTTATTATTCAATATTGTCTTAAAGGTTCTAGCAAATATAGTGAGAAAAGACAGTAAAACAATTTGTATAAACATTGGGAAAAAAGGATAAAACTCTTCTTTTTTGATAATTATTATATTCCTGGAAAACCCAAGAGACATAAGGAAAAACACTTGAATTGATAAGATGGATAGCTATAAAAATACAAATAACAATAGCAGGAATTATGTAAACATGAAAGTGGGAAAAACTGATTTGTGATTGCAATAAAATGCAAAGAAATTTCAAGTGAAGACAGCTATAAAGCCCTGAAAACAAGACTCACACAAATGGAAAATCATACTACATTCTTAGATGTATAGAATGAAAATAACTAAAATGTTAGAGCTTCTCAAATTCCTTATATACATGTATATAACATTTATGTATAACATTAATTGTGATATACACTGAAACTCCAATTAGAATCATAACATTCAAAAATAATATAAAATTACCTTAAAGCTTCTTCGGAAAACTAAAATTTCCAATAATAAAATATATGAAAGAAGACTAGTGGAGTTTCCATCGTGGCTCAGAGGAGACAAATCCGACTAGTATCCATGAGAATGTGGGTTCCATCCCTGGCCTTGCTCAGTGGGTCAGGTATACTCCATTGCGGTAAGTAGGTTGCAGACGTGGCTCGGATCCTGCATTGCTGTGATTGCTGTGATTGCTGTGGCTGCAGTGTAGGCTGGCAGCTGTAGCTCTGATTAGACCCCTAGCCTGGGAACCTCCATATACCACAGGTGCAGCCTTAAAAAAAAAAAAAAAAAAAAAAAGACCAGTAAATAACAGATATTAAAGCATACTATAATCAAATAAAGAAAACATTGATTTTTGAAATAAACATGGTAGAGGAATTGAATGGAAAATCTTGATATAGATTCCAGAATAGACACCATTTTAATCTATTATGAAGCTGATATTTCAATTCAGTGTGGGAAGGAACGTGCTGGCTCAATTGACTATTCATCTGGAAGAAAATAGAAATGTACACTTCTCTCAGCATTCATAGAAATAAATTCCAGATTACTGAAGACTTCAAAGCAGAGAAACATGAAAATAAATCAATGAATGAATAGATGAATGAATTACTTAAATTATAGAAGAAAATCTAGGAGCCTGTACATATAATTTAGTTCATGGAGACTGTTCTTAACCAAGTTAAGAAAACAAGAGCTATAGAAGATTTTTAAAAAGTCAATGAGAAATTGTAGAATTAAAAATAGTTTGCATCACAGAGGATTAAAAGAAAGCTAATACCTTTAAAATACCAAGTTCTTACTATTTGGCCACAAATAATAGAGAGTAGATATGAATGGATAATTTATCTAAAACTGGATATAATGTCCATAAACATATGGCTACTCAAAATTATCAGTAATCAAGGAAATGCAAATTGAAGCAAAAATGCATTATCTTTTTATAACCATGTATTTAATGATAGCACTATTACTCTCTTGAGAGTAAAAATGCAGAGGAAAAGGTACTGTCATACTTTACAAATGAAATGCAAATGTAATTGCAGTATGGCAATATCTTCTGAAAATAAAAAAATTTACATGCACTTTGATCCACCAGTCTCATTCCTGAGAAGGCATTCCAAAGGAATACAAATACATAATAATGTAATTTCATGAGAATATATGTTCCGTGATGTTTATTAGAGCATTATTCAAACAGGTAAAATTCAGAAACAAAGTCAATCCCCATAGAAAAATGGTTGAATCAATTTTATAAATAAACTTGTTTTGCCTTTTTAGGGCCACACCCGTGGCATATGGAGGTTCCCAGGCCAGGGGTGGAATCGGAGCTGTAGCCTCCAGCCTATGCCACAGCCACATCATTGCCAGATCCGAGCCACGTCTGTGACCTACACCACAGCTCATGGCAACGCAAGATCCTTAACCCACTGATTGAGGCCAGGGATCGAACCTGTGTCCCCAAAGATACTAGACTGGTTTCCACTGAGCCATGACAGGAACTCCTAATCTTCTAAATAATTTTTTTTAAATCATAAAATATTATATAGTCGTCAAAAAGGATGAATTATAGCAAAAACTGTACACTTGGTTAGGATTTCTATGAAATATTATTGAATGAAAAAATCTTGCTGCAGAGATGTATAGTACCATATTTCTGTAAATAATACTAATATACAAGGATGTCTCAGGTATGTATGTGTTTGTGAATGTGTGTATTGGTATGGCTATTTAGTGTGGTTTAGGAAGAAAGGAAGGAATAAATAAAAGGGAGGAAGGACTGAACTATTTAGAAAGCCAGCATGATCCCCATTTATGTTTATTTGTGGAATAATAAAAAATCAGAGAAGGCGGGGCTACTGACAGGCAAGCTTTCTGTCACTTCTCATAAGACCTGACTTTCCTACCTTATTGTTCCTATAGGTACTATTCCATCAGCAGTTATGTTCCAGTCAGCACACTGGGGAGAATTTTTTTTTTCCCATCTTTCCAGCCTATTCAATAAACACATGTTTCTCCATAGCCCTTTATCATTGCATTTGTTGGGTTGTGTTTGAACCATAGAAAAAGAACATGACACAACCATTTTGCCACACTTGACAGTTTACTGTAACTGCCAGTTGTTGTACCAGCTTTGTATTATTAGGTGTTTTAATTAAAGAAAAACTAGAAATCTATACAAGGGAAATTCTGAAGAGCTACCTTTCTCTCAAGTCCTGGATTTACAGTGCATTGGAAAGAGAAGCAGGGACTGTGCCTGTAAAAGGCTCTGCATGGTAACTCTTGACGCTGGGAATGCCAAGAAAACCGTGAGACCAGACCTTCAAGGCCAGCTAGTCTTTTGAGAAGCAGAGATCCCTTGCAGGGGCTGTTACTGCCTCTTCCAGGGTGGGCTTGCTGTACAGTTAAACCCTTCCCCGGATTTTTTTCCTTCCTGTTGGCTAATTCCTTCTTCTCCAGGGCCATCATCTATCTCCCTGGTTTCCCTGACTTTCGTTTTATGATCTTATCATCTCTCCTTACTGATAGATCACATGGTTAGTTAAAATCCATTGTTATATTAACTTATCTTTAAAGCAAAAATATCTTTTTTAAAAATGATTTTTATTTTTTCCATTAGTTGGTTTACAGTGTTCTGTCAGTTTTCTACTGTACAGCAAAGTGACCCAATCACACATACCTATATCCATTTTTTTCTCACATTATCCTCCATCATGCTCCATCACAAGTGACTAGGTATAGTTTCCAGTGCTATAGAGCAGGATCTCATTGCCCATCCATTTCAAATGCAATAGTTTCAATCTGTTAACCTCAGATTCTGCGTCCATCCCACTCCCTCCCACTCCCCCTTGGCAACCGCAAGTCTCTTCTCCAAGTTCATGAGTTTCTTTTCTGTGGAAAGGTTTATTTGTGCTATATATTAGATTCTAGATATAAGTGATATCATACAGTATTTATCATTCTCTTTCTGACTTACTTCACTTAGTATGAGAGTCTCTAGTTCCATCCATGTTGCTGCAAATGGCATTATTTTGTTCCTTTATATGGCTGAGTAGTATTCCATTGTGTATGTGCACCACATCTTCTTAATCCATTCATCTGTCAATGGACATTTAGGTTGTTCCCATGTCTTGGCTATTGTGAATAGTGCTGCAACGAACATATGGGTGCATGTATCTTTTTCAAGGCAAGTTTTGTCTGGATATATGCCCAAGTGTGGGATTGCTGGATCATATGGTAGTTTTATGTTTAATTTTCTGGTATATATACACTATGGAATACTACTCAGCCATAAAAAAGAACAAAATAGTGCATTGAATTTACATGCTTGGGGGCAGGGGGTGTGTCACTCCTTTCTCCTCACAGGAAATGCTGGGTTGGTTTCTTCCTCGAATTCTCTCTTACCAGACTCAGATCACATGCCCTCCTTGCCTGTCTCTAGCCTGAGTATCCTGAGATCAAACATTTTTTGTGTGTCTCAGAAACAAGCAATTCATGGAATTACTTTGGCTCTTGCACTTATGTGAAGCAGTGGAAGGTCAAGTCTGAATATTTGAGAACAAACCTTTCACAGCCTGTCGTCGAAACAACATGAAACACCATGCTTTGGGAAATTTCAGCTTTCTCAGAAACTGTATTTGACATGCCACTGAGGACTGGCTTGACCTGTAGAGATGGGCAATTATGTGACACTTTTTCTGGGAGCATAGCCACATTAAACAGTGACAACAAAAGACTCCTTGGTGAATTTTGCCACTTTGCATGACCCCCTCCCTAATCTGAATTTCAGAGATATTTAAATACCACTAAGAAGAATGGAAGCCACAATTTAAATTTGCATTATGATGCTTTGAGCATCAGTTCTTTAAAAACTGCTGTCTTTTGAGGCTGTAGCTACAAAGGAGATTCATTGTTTGTGAATCCTTTGTAGCCCTCAGATGTCCACTCTTGAGGACTCTACCTTAATCTATGGGCTCTTATTTTGGGAATGAAAAATCACACAAATGTCCAGCAGGACTGGATATGGTGATTCTTTAAAATGCGCTGTGCCCTGCCAGGGCACTGCCTGATGTCTCAGTAGCTCAGATGCTCAGGAAGGCACCTGGGTGGAGAGGATGGGGGTGGTATGATACTTTCTGTGACCTGGAGGCCCTTTGTGAGACCTTTTTCACCTGTCCTTCTCCCCTATCCCTCTGTGATGGCTACGTGTGTGTGTGTACAAGGATACAACTATATGTGTATATGAAAGTTCCTTGGTAAACAGCAAGACCCCAATGCACGCAGCTGTCATTGCTGTCTTCTCACTTTTTCCTTCATATGGAGTTTACTCCACATATGGTTGCTGATGACCTGAAGCAAGAAGATAACAGAGCCCATAGCATACAGGGCATCAGAAAGTTCCCTGGATGTTTACACTTCTAGGTCTGATGTTCTGATTCCCTGTGGTTCCCCTCATTAGGCTTCGAGATTCCGCTTGGAGGGTGCCATGGTGAACTGCCATCCTGCACACTGCCTCTTCTGGCCTTGATTCCTCTGTCCCATTTCAATGGCTTTACCCACATGCTGGGAATTACTGCTACTGGAGAATCTCCTTGTTTGTGTGGTCACACGATGTCACCTTGAGTCTATTTCTGATCTCTGCATAACATCTTCTCATTGGAATGTGGGAACACAAGGAGCTGTTCGTTTTACACTCCCCAGTCCTGGAACAAAAATTACAAAGTGTTCTGTCTTCTCAGAGAAAGACTGTTCCTCTCATTCTTGCTCAGTTCCAAGAAACAACAGCTGTTGCTGTGTGTACAGTTGTTTAAAATTCCTTCATTTCATGTAAAGATCCAGCTTGATGCCTGCTTTGTGATTATCTAAGCCCTGAACAGTGATGGAGTCACAGGGCTGCAGGGGAGCTGGGCTGTGTTAAATGTGAATTTTGAGATTTATGGGAAAGATTAGGACAGCCACACAGCCCTCTGAAAAGTGAGCAGGGCAGCCAAACTACTGCTGGCATTTTATTTCAAGTGCTGCATCACTGCTTTGATGTTTTTTTATGCTTTGTACTTACCCTGCTGGAACCACTGCAAACGGATAGAAAACTAAGGAGAAATCTGCTCTCCTTTGCCACTTCCAAGGTTCTCTTGAGTTGAACGATCAGTTTCATGCAGTTCTAGAAGGGAAGCCAAGTTCTGGAGTATGTGGGGTTCCAGAGGGTGGCTCCAGTAGATCCCAGTGGTGGATGGTGTCTTCCTGTGCAGCTGCTCTCCAGCATATTTCAGATGATTGGATAGATTTATTTCTCCAAGATAATCTGAACTGCCCATCTCTGTGGAAGTCAGCACACTCTATCTGTGCTTCAAGTTAAATTGATAGTTATGTCTGTTTGCTTTTTATTTTCCCCTATAGATGAGGGAGCAACAGAGAAACTGAAGGACTGTGAGGAAAATCAGTGAATACCCCCACATCTTAGTTTTTGCCCAGTGCTCCCCAATTTGGCGCTTCCTCACTCCATGTCTCCAACTCTTGTCCATTTGGAGTAAGTGGGAATCCTGCCTCCCTTTGCCCCACCAGCCTCAGGAAAGGCAGGATCCCTTCTTCCTCAGCTGCCACCTCTGGATGTGGGTGCTCCCTTGGATCCTCCTTGGGCACAAAGTTCCTGGCAAAGCCGTGCATTACAGAGTTGAGACCAAGTGGTCATCACACGCTGTCTTGGGAGTTTCTTCAGAAATTCTTGATAGGTTTGAAACCAAAGGAATGAAGGTGGGGATTCTGAGAGAAGCAAGAAGAGATTTAGACTCACCTTTGAAGTGGTGGAAAGGGAAGGCAGGGGCAGGCAGGAGGAGCCTAGAAGAGTCCTTCTGAATTCAGGCAAAGCTCCCACCCCCACTGTCCCGGGAACACAGAACCAAACCTCCCCAGGGGAATAGGGACTATGTGGGGAAACAGTCCCGCCCACTGCCCTTGGCTAAGAAGGAGGAGGTCAGGTGACTTTCAGGCTTAGGCTTTTTTGTTTGTTTGTTTTCCCCCAAGCGCTTCCTTATTCCAAAAATGGCTCCCACCTACCTGCTGAAGCCCCAAACCCTCGTAGCAGGTAGCGGGAGACAAAGCCTCTGATGCCCAAAAATGAGATAAAAGGCTTAATCATGCAAATCCCAGGGGAGCACCTCTGTCTGAAACTCTTTCGTATTAAAATGCCATCACCTTTTCGGCAGATGGGATGACTGACGCCCGCGGAGATGGCAGCGGTCGGCCACCCTTCTGGTTAGTGAGTGAGGACAGAGACCGGACAGGTAAGGAAAGGCGAGGAAGCCCTGTTCCGGGCAGCGTCCCTTGTGTCGCAAAAACCACCACCACGGTGGGTGCGGGTTTCCCCGAGAGACGACCCACTCTTAGGGCAACGGATCCACGTGCGTCCGCGGTGTGAGCGCTTCCGGTGTCAGGGCGGAGCCACGCGGCCGGAAGGTGGGGCTTCCGCGAGGCGTTTCCGGCTGGCGTGTCAGCGCCGCAGACCCCGCCCGGCGTGGAGGTGAGGGATGCTGGGATGCGTCAGCCCCTGCCCCCGGCGGCGGTGTTCCCTCTCCCTGGAGTGGAAGCTGAGCAGATGCGGCCCGGCGGAGAGGTGAGAGCGTCTGGGGTCGGGTTGGGGTCAGTGGGCGCTGAAACTTGGGGCTGCAGCGTTGTTACATCCGACCTTGAACTTGTCCCCAGTGTGTTGGTTGCGTCTTCATCACAAGTGATGGCTGGTCTCAGGTGTGCTGTGGGGTTTTAGCGAAGCACTTGGACCAGCTCCATTAGGAGGTATCGAGGGGAGGGGAGGGCCGGGGCTTCCTCCCCTCCTAGGACTCTGTACCTGCGTGGGGTCCAGCGGGCAGGTCGGCCGGCGCGGGCGTGGGTGCGAGGACGTGGAAGCTGACGAGGGAGCCTGCCTCTGAGCACATGGAGACGCTTGTCTGGAGAACTCCCCAAAGTATCTGAGGGCCTTGGGGCTGTACTAATATCTGGAAATCAGAACCAAGAGGAACTTGGTCTTCCGCGGGGAGGTACAAACTTCGCACACGTGCGCTTGGCCAGCTGCAGACCTGCTTCCTGAGGGGCTAGGAAGACACAGCTGTCACGCATCAGCAAGTGTAGGGCTCAGGCTTCATTTGCTGGTTGGTTGCTCTACTTCTTTTCCTTCAAAGGAATAGGTCCCAGCCAATGAATTGATCATTCTTACCATTGTAATCTTTCCCTCCAAGGCCATTAGAGCTGGAGGGAAAAATACACAGTGTGTCATTTTGAATAGTTGCTACCCCAGGCCCTTGGTAAGCTTTACCCTGACCACCTAATCTGTGTCCTTCCTCTGATTTTTCTCCCCGCAGAGCCTCCCTTGTCAATTAGGTAGCTTGTTTCTTGGTTATTTTCTACCCTAGACTATAAGTTCCATGAAGACAGGGACTTGGGGGGGTCTGCTTTATTCACTGATTTATTGTTTTATTTATTGAACACCTAGGACAGTGTCTGGCACATCATGAGTGCTCCACACAGTTGTTGAAGGAATGCGCCAATCAGACTGTCCTATTTTCTGCAAGCAGATGTTCAGCATTTGCTCATTTCAGAAACAGTCACATTTAACTTCTTGGAAGACCCGCCATTTCTCCATTCTTGGTGCTGGTAGAGAGTTGAAGTAGTCAAAGCACAAATGTAAATTACTTCATTAGCTTTGGAAGACTCCGCACTAGGTTATGAGCTCCATTTCTGTGGCTTCTGCCTTCTTTATACCCCGTTTTCCTATGCCCAGCTCATTTGAGAGACTCGCATCATGGTGTAGCAGAACGTGCGCTGGGCGATGGCGTTTCAAAGCTGAGGAAGACATGCTCCACGTCCCTGAGAGCTCACAGTCTGGTGGGGGAGGTAGAGTTCTTGCCAGCTAGTGAAGCGAGATACGATTCATGCAGCAAGAGTATTATGTAAGAGATGTGATAAATTCATTTGAGTAATAAAAAGAGTGCTATGTAAGGAAGCAAGTGGCTTTCAGGTGGGTGGTCAGGAAAGGCCATGGAGCAAATGATGCCCAAATAGAATTTTGAGAAATAAATAGGCTATTCTCACAGGACCAACACGATGGGGAGAGGGTCAGTGCAAAGTCACAGAGGTGGGAAGAGTGGCTTGGTATCACTGGACAATTGTGTGTACGATCAGGAGAGGCAGGGACAGTGAACCTGAAGTGAGCATGGGGGACGTACCTCTAGCTTTGGGCCCTGGTCACTCGCTTAATGCTTCAAAACTGCTGTTCCGCGGGTGGCTGGACAGTTCAGAGTCCTTGCGTGTGCTGTGTCAATGGTGGCACTCCACCTGACTAGGGTCTCTTTTATTCCTTTGCATAAACTTCCTGAGTCAAACAGTTTTATGTGGCCAAATAGCAAGACAGAAGTAGAGCATTTTCATGCCTAAGAATTCCATGAAGTAGATTCAGAGTGAAGTTTGAATTCACATGCTCCGGGCTCCCAGAACAGCAGTGGTTGCCGGTGGCTGCTCCAGTAACCAGTATGTTCTCTTCTCTCACACAGAAAAGGGGGCAGTTGAAAGCCCTCCTTTGCCTATGAAAGCAAAACCTGAGAGGCATTGGAGAAGGCATGAGAAGGCATTTGGGGGAGAGGAGCAGAGCAAAGAGTTTGGATCATTTTTATGGGGCGTATGGTCTTTTGGGCTGCTGTGGCTTTCATAGCCTGCAGCTGAGAATGTTTGAGAGCTTCCACTTTCTTAATTAAGGGCTGCCTTTGTCATCTTTTAGAAGTTAAGCATAGAACAAGTACAGTGGTTTCTTGGTAGCTACAGGGGATTGGCTGCTGGATCCCCTTTTGATACCAAAATCCAGGGGTGCTCAGGTCTCTTATATGAAGAGGTGTATATTCGCATATAACCTATTCACATCCTCTGATAGACTTCATTTTTTATTTTTGTCATTGTTTAAATTATAGTTGATTTGCTGTATGCTGTCAATGTGCTATATAGCAAAGCAACCCAGTCATACATTTTATATGTGTATGTATATATATATATACACACACAAGTGCATTCTTCTTCTCATATTATCTTCTATCATGTTCTATCGCAAGTGATTGGACATAGTTCCCTGTGCTATAAAGCAGGACCTTACTGCTTATCCATTCTAATTGTAATGATTTGCATCCACTAACCCAAAACTCCTAGTCCATCCCACTCCCTCACCACTCCCACTTGGCAACAAGTCAGTGAGTCTGTTTCCATTCTGTAGATAGGTTCATCTGTGCCATATTTTCGATTCCATGTATAAGTGATATCATATGGCATTTGTCCTTCTCTTCCTGACTTCACTTAGTATGAGAATCTCTAGTTGAATCCATGTTGCTGCAAATGGCATTACTTCATTCTTTTTTCTTGCTGAGTAGTATTCCATTGTGTCTATGTAACACATCTTCCTAATCCCTTTATCTATAGATGGACATTTTTGGTTGTTTGCGTGTCTTGGCTATTGTGAATAGTGCTACATTAAACACAGGGGTGCATGTATCTTCTTGAATTGTACTTTTGTCCAGATATATGCCCAGGAGTGGAATTCTTGGATCATATGGTAGTTTTATATTTAGTTTTCTGAGGAACCTCCATATTGTTTCCATAGTGCTTGTACCAATTTGCATTCTTACCAACGATGTAGGAGGGTTCCCTTTTCTCCACACCCTCTCTAGCACTTGTTGTTAAATGACAGCCATTCCCACCAGTGTGAGGTGGTATCTCATTGTGGTTTTGATTTACGTTTCTCCAATAATGAGTGATGCTGAACATTTTTTCATGCGCCTGTTGGCCATCCACATGTCTTCTTTGGAGAAATGTCTATTGAGGTCATCTGCCCATTTTTTGATTGGGTTTTTTGTTGTTACTGAGTTGTTTGTGTATTTTGGGGATGAAGCCCTTGTTGATTGCATCATTGGCAACTATTTTCTCCCATTCAGTTGGTTGTCTTTTCGTTTTTTTTGTTGTTGTTGTTTTTTTTCTTTTGGTGGTTTCCTTTGCTGTGCAAATGCTTGTAAGTTTGATTAGGACCCATTGGTTTATTTTTGTTTTTATTTCTGTTGGCTTGGGAGACTGACCTAGGAAAACATTCGTAAGGTTAATCTCAGAGAATGTTTTGCCTGTGTTCTCTTCTGGGAGTTTCATAGTGTATTGTCTTAGGTTTAAGTCTTTAAGCCATTTTGAGTTTACTTTTGTGCATGGTGTGAAGGTGTGTTCAGTTTAATTGATTTGCATGCAGCTGTCCATTTTCCCCAGCACCACTTGAAGAAGCTTTTTCCCATTTTATCTTCTTGCCTCTTTGTCAAAGATTAATCGACTCTAGGTGTCTGGGTTTATTTCTGGGTTCTCTATTCTGTTTCATTGGTCTGTATGTCTGTTTTGGTACCAGTACCACACTGTCTGTAGCTTTGTAATATTGTCTGAAATGTGGGAGAGTTATGCCCGCTGCTTGGTTGTTTTCCTCAGGATTGCTTTGGCAATTCTGTGTCTTTTATGGTTCCTTGTAAATTTTTGGACTGTGTGTTCTAGTTCTGTGAAAAATGTTATGGATAATTTAATAGGGATCGCATTAAATCTGTAGATTGCTTGGGTAGTATGCCCATTTTAATGATGTTAATTCTTCCAATCCAGGAGCATGGGATATCTTGCTATTTCTTGGTGTCTTCTTTAATTTCCTTGATTAATGTTTTATAGTTCTCAGCATCTAAGTCTTTCACCTCCTTGGTCAGGTATATTCTTAGGTATTTAATGTTTTGGGGTGTGATTTTAAAAGGTATTTTTTTATATTCCTTTTCTAATATTTCATTGTTAGTATACAGAAATTTGCAACTGATTTCTGAATGTTAATCTTGCGTCCTCCTACTTTGCTGAATTGGTTGATCTGTTCAAGTAGTTTTTGAGTGGAGTCCTTAAGGTTTTGTGTATATAGTATCATTTCATCTGCATATAGTGACAATTTTACCTCTTCCAATTTGGATACCTTTTATTTCTTTTGTCTGATTGCTGTGGCTAGGACATCCAATACTATGTTGAATGAAAGTGGTGAGAGTAAGCATCCTTGTCTTGTTCCAGATTTTAGCAGGAAAGCTTTCAGCTTTTCTCCTTTGAGTATTATATTGGCTATGATTTGTCATAAATGGTTTTTATTATGTTAAGATATGTTCCCTCTATACCCACTTTGGTAAGAGGTTTTTTTTTTTTTTTAATGAATGGTTGTTGGATTTTGTCAAATGCTTTTTCTGCATCTATCGAGATGATCGTATGGTTTTTGACTGACTTTTCTTTTGTTAATGTGGTGTATGACATTGATTTGTATATGTTGAACCATCCTTTCAAACCTGGGATGAATCCTACTTGGTCATGGTGTATGATCTTTTTTACGCGTTGTTGGATTCATTTGGCTAAGTTTTTTTTTGAGAATTTTACATCTGTATTAATCAGAGATAGTGGCTTACAATTTTCCTTTTTGGTACTATCTTTGTCTGGTTTTGGTATTAGGGTGATGGTTGCTTCATAGAATGTCTTTGGGAGTATTCCTTCTTCCTCAGTCTTTTGGAAAAGTTTAAGAAGGATGGGTATAAGTTCTTCTTTGTATGCTTGGTAGAATTGGTCTGTGAAACCATCTGGTCCCAGGCTTTTGTTTGTAGGGAGTGTTTTTATGACATATTCAATTTTATTTCTAGTAATGGGTCTGTTCAAATGATCCATTTCTTCTTGATTCAGTTTTGGTGGTCTGTATGTTTCTAGAAAGTTGTCCATTTCTCCTAGGTTGTCAAATTTGTTGGCATATAATTGTTCATAGTATTCTCTTTTTAATTTTATTTATTTATTTATTTATTTTTGTATTTCTGCAGTATCCATTGATATTTCTCCTTTTGCATTTCTTTCTTTGTTTTCTTTCTTTCTTTCTTTTTCTTTTTCTTTTTTTTTTTTTTTTTTTTTTTTTGTCTTTTGTCCTTTGAGGGCTGCACCCGTGGCATATGAAGGTTTTCAGGCTAGGGGTCTAATCGGAGGTGTAGCTGCTGGCCTATGCCAGAGCCACAGCAATGCCAGATCCGAGCTGTGTCTACAACCTACACCACAGCTCACAGCAACACCGGATCCTTAACTCACTGAGCGAGGCCAGGGATCAAAGAACCTGCAATGTCATGGTTCCTAGTCAGATTCGTTTCCACTGTACCATGACGGGAACTCCCCTTTTGCATTTCTTATTGTTTGTTTGGGTTCTCTCTTCTTGGTGAGTCTGGCTAGAAGTTTGTCAGTTTTGTTTACCCTTTCAAAGAACCAGTTCTTGGTTTTATTGATTTTTTTTCTATTGTTTTTTGAATCTCTAATGTATTAATTTTCCCTCTGATTTTATGATTTCTTTCCTTCTGCTGATTTTAGGTTTTGTTTTTTCTTTTTTGAGAAAGGTCTGTATCTCTATGAACTTCCTCTAAGAACTGCTTCTGTGGCATCCCGTAAATTTTGAATGGTTGTGTTTTCATTGTCGTTTTTCTGACAGTATTTTTTAATTTCCTTTTTCACCCATTGGTTTTTTTAAAGTAGCATGTTGTTTAGTCTCCATGTAGTCAGTTTTTTCACAATTTTATCCGTGTGGTTGATTTCCAGTTTCATACCATTGTCTTCAAGAGATGAGGCTTGCAATAATTTCTGTAGTCTTAAATTGGTTGAGGTTAGTTTCATGCCCCAGTATATGTTCAATCCTAGAGAATGTTCCATGTGCACTTGAAATGAATATATATTCTTGTTTTTTTTTGAATGTAATGTTCTGAAAATATAATTAAGTCTGACTTTTCTATTGTGTCATTAGGATATCTGTTGCCATGTTGATTTTCTGTCCAGAGGATCTATCTGTTGATGTGAGTGGGATGTTACATTCTCCTATTATTACATTCCCATCAATTTCTCCTTTTATGTCTGTTAGTATTTGTTGTATGTATTTGGGTGCTTCTGTATTGGGGGCATATGTATTGACAAGTGTAATATTCTCTTCTTGAATTGACCTGATCCCTTTATCATTAGTGTCCTTCTTTATCTTTCTTATGACCTTCATTTTAAAGTCTGTTTTGTCTGATATGGGTGTGGTTACTCCCACTTTCCTGTCATTTTCATTCTCATGAAATACCTTTTTCCATCCTCTCACTTTCAGTGTATGTGTGTCCTTTGTCCTCAGGTGAGTCTCTTGTAGGCAGCATATTGTGGGCTCTTGTTTTATTTATCTAGTCTGCCACTCTTTGCCTTTTGATGGGAGCATTCAGGCCATTGACATTTAAGGTAATTATTGATAAATAGGTATACACTGCCACTTTAAACCTTGTTTCCAGTTGATTTTATATCCTATGATTCTCCTTTGTTCATTTTTTTTTTTGGATGGTTTCCTTGTATTTCATACTTGTGTCCTCTTCGTTTTGTTTTTGTGAATGTAGTTTTTGGTTTTTATCTGTGGTTGTCCTGTTCTTCAGGTATGTTGACCTCTTCCTCTATCTGGTTGCTTTAGGCCGATAGTCACATAGCCTCAAACACATTCTTTAAAAAAAAAAAAAAGAATCAGATTTTCTTCCCCACATTTTGCAATTTTGGTGTCCTTTATTACATCTTCACTTTCATCTTTTTGCTGTTCCTTGTGTTTATCATCACTTTTACAGATAGTTGTTTTTTCTTTTAGATCTGTATACTGGCTTATTTAAGTGATTACTTTCCAGTTGTGATTTCTTCCGTTCTCTATCTTCTTTCCTATTTAGAAGGAACCTTCCAGTATTTCTTTTAGAGTGGGTTTAGTATTGCTTTATTCTTTTAGTTTTTGTTTGCTGGAGTAATTCTTTATTTCTCCTATTTTAAATGATAATCTTGTCAGGTAGAGTAGTGTAGGCTGCAAATTTTTCCCTTTTAGAACTTTGAATATATTTTGCCACTCTTTTCTGCTCTGTACTGTTTCTGTAAAGAACTTAGCTGAGAGCCTTATGGAGATTCCTTTATAATTAACTCTTTGTTTTTCTCTTTCTTGCTGCCTTTTGAATCCTCATCTTTAAGTTTTGCCATTTTTAACATAATATGTCTTGGTGTGTGGCTGTGTGGATTCCACTTTTTGGGGCCCTCTGTGCTTCCTCTGTCTTGAAATGTGTTGCCCTTTACATTTGGAAAGTTTTCAGCCATAATTTCTTCAAATATATTTTTCAATCCCCTTTTCTTTTTCCTTTCCTTCTGGAATTCCTGTTATCCCATAGATCTCTTATATTGCTTTTCAGATTTTTTTTTTCATTTTGTTTTCTGTGCTGTCCTGATTGGGCGAGTCCCATTATTCTATCTTCTAAGTCAGTAATTCATTCCTCTGCATTATTCATTCTGCTCTTCAATTCCTTTAACTCACCTGGCATCTCTGCAAATGAATTTACTCATTTTTCTTGGTTTCTCCTTATACTTTCTCATTCCTTTCTAAAGCAATCTGCATTACTGTTCATATCTGTACTCGATTCCTTCAATATTTTCATTACCTCTTTTTTGAGGTCAGTGTCTGTCAGACTGCAGAGGTCTGTTTCATTGTTTGCTCCTTCAGGGAAATTCTCCTATTCTTTTAACTGGGAATGGTTCCTGAGCTGCTTCATTTTGCTTGTATTTTTCTTATTCTGTGCGATTAGGGAAAAGTTATCTACTGTAGTCTTGGAAGGTTATTTATATGTGAGAGCATCCCTGTGGTTTGTGAGGGCTTACTGGTGTTTTGTTTTTGTTTTTGTTTGTTTGTTTTTTGCTGTGAAGGCTGCTTTTGCTTTAGATGCTTGCTGTCTCTTTCCTCAGTGTGTGCAGCCTGTTAGCCCCTTCAGAGGGGTGTGCTGGTGTACGGTCTCTGCTTGCTTTCAGATGGATGGAAGTAGCGGGCAGGGCCTATAGCTAGTGCCTGGTTGCTAGGCCTTGGACAGTGGCAAGGACCTGCAGGGAGGCGGAGGCAGCACCCAGAGCCTTTGGTGGCAGCAGTGGCAGGGCATGTGCATTCCTAGGGGAGTGAGGGCAACAGATGGTGCTCGGTTCCAGAGCCGTCCTCAGCGGTGACCCTTGAGGTGACTGGAGCCGCAGGTGGTGCCTGTTCATGGGACCCCCTAGTGGTGGTGGGCCGTGTTCACCTCTGGAGTCTGAGCTGGCTGCTGTGGTCTGTACCTGCCACCCCATAGCCCAAGCAAGAGGTGCCCTGGCACCTCAGCAAGGCACAGAGAACGATGTTCCTGTGGCAGTCTGGCGCCTTCTGCTCCCACCCTCCCCGGCAACGGTGCCTTGCTTCTCCTGTGGGTCCAGGTCTCCTCCTCTCTTGGCTGTGGCACTCTGTCCCCAAGCCCCTCAGTTTGTCTCCACAGAGCCAACCCTAGTCCTCTCCCCAGAACTGACCCTGTAGCCTGAGTCTCAGGGCCCAGCGCCTGCCAGTGCCTCAGGCTGTGGTGTCCTGGACGGTGGTGCTGATGGTTTGTGCGGCTCGCTCTCTGCTTGGCCCTCAGTCCGGCTGCTGTGCTTTCCTCCCAGGCTTCGAGGTTCCCCCTCTGTTCCAGCCCATAGGTGGCCTCCTAGGGTGCAGATGTCTTTCCTCTGTCACAGCTCCCTCTCAGGGGTCCTGGTCCTGTCTGGAGTCCTTTTTTCTCTTTTTTTCTGTCCAGTTATGTGGGGCGTTTCCTGCCCTTTTCGGAGGTCTCAGGTCTTCTGCCAGTGTTCAGTAGATGTTCTGTGTGAATCATGCTACATGTAGATTTTTTTTTTAGTGTGTTTGGTGTCTTACCTCTCTGCCATCCTGCTCTCCCTCCCATAGATTTTAAATCTTCTCTAGCTTTCTTGTAATACCGAATTCAATGCAAATACTACATAAGTTATTTTAAATGCAGTGTAAATGCTAGTTGCTGGTGCATAACAAATGTAAGTATTGCTTTTCGGAACTTTCTGGAATTTTTTTTTTTTTTAATTGCTACACCTGCAGCATATGGAAGTTCCTGGGCTAGGGGTTGAATCGGAGCTGCAGCTGCTGGCCACAGCCAGCAACAGCAATGCCAGATCCAAGCTGTGTCTGCAGCCTACACCACAGCTCACGGTAAAGCTGGATCCTTTAACCCACTGGGTGAGGCCAGGTATTGAACCTGCATCCTCATGGATACTAGTCAGATTCTTAACTCACTGAGTCACAACAGGAACTCCTTGATTTTTTTTTTTTTTTTTTGAGTACTTTTGATCTGTAGTTGGTTGAATCCTTGGATGCACAACCCTCAGATAGGGGGTAGACTGCACAGGGGTGGAAGGCAAGAGGCCCAGAGTCAGATGTGGCTGCAATTCATGGTCCAGTGGTGCAGCCATAAGTCACTTCCTCAAGCCTCACTTTCTTGTCCTCCCAATGAGAATAGAATGTAGCTCACTGATGATTCTAGAAAAATACTATAAAAATGTTCTTACAACACTTTAAGAAGAGTGAAATGTAAAAGAAATCCCCCTACCCATCACGGTAATGCCTTCAGCACAGGTCAGGCATCCAGAAAGTTAGTGAAGGTCTGCAGATGACAGCCTCACTTTCATGTAAAACTTTATTTGGGAGGATGTCGGCAACAGCTTATTGCAAGAGCTGCCTTGGAGATAAATCTTCCCCAGGAAGCAAGGTTTTTCACTTAAAGGATGAAGCATGAAAATCACCACGTATTTTATAGGAAAGAAAGGATATATTTAATAGATATAAATTTATTTGCCTTGGCAATTATTTATTTACAATTGATTGATACCAACAGTTGAGGTAAAAAATATACATGAGGTATAAATATAATATTTAAAGGCAATATCATATTTCATTTCCATTGGCAAGATAACAATGAGTAAAATACTGTAGTATTTGACAAACAAGCTCGATGCATCTTTTCCCCCTTTTTAAAAAAGATGCCCTGTGTTATTAATGCAGGAGTGATGTGATTAGCATGTGCATAAAAATTAAAAAGTCAGGTAATGTGAAGAGGAGGGGAGTCGGAAATACAGTCATGTTTGTTTTTATTCTAAGTATCCCCTAGGTCCTAGCTTCTCAGAGTGTGGTCTTCGGGCTGGCAGCCTGGACAGCCTGGAAGCTGTTCAGAATGCAGAATTTCAGGCCCATCTCATACTCGGAATCAGAGGCTCACTGTCACAAGATCTCCAGGTGACCCATGTGCTGCTAAGGCTTTCCTGTTCTAGGCGACACACCACCATTCTTCCTGTGTGCCTGTCATATTTCCAGAAACGTAGCGCCCCGTCTATGGAGTAGGACCAGCGTGAAGCTAGATTCAAATCCACCAATCTCATCTGTGCATATTAATGTACTCCGGCATATATGGTTAAATGAAGATATATGCCAGAAGTGCATTTATTTTGCTCATAGAGCACTGCCGCCGAAATAGAAAATTATGGGTTTGCTACCACCTTCTTAGGTAGGCAAGGAAGCCAAAAATTCCTAGGTCATAATTCAAATAGTATGATTTTACTTGTACCATATAGAACCATATATAGCACTTTTATTCTTCTCAAAAGAACTGCACATTACGGATAAGAGAAAGCATGACATAAATGCATAAAATACAAAAAAAAAAGGAGAAATCACTCATTTAAGTTTTTTTTTGCCTCCAACACCAATCGCTAAATTAGGATATCGATCTCTCCCTGATATCAAACACAGCAAAAGCCCTCTACGGCTGTTGAATTACAATAAAAAACCAACTTAAATCCATTAGCAATTAGTTAAGGAGAGTCAGTTTGCTTAGTCTATGCAATAATAGATAAGGTTGGGTCAAATGCATAGGTGGCTGACTGGCTAGAAGAAACATGAAATTAACAACCCTATTTTTAAAAACGAATTGAAGAACAGAGTTTTGGTCTTAACGTGTCCGACTGCAGATCTCATGAATTAAGAAGCATCATACATGCAGTGTTAGACTTCCCTGCAGCTCTAATGGTCCAGGACTTACGGCCATCATCTCCCTTTAAATTCAGTGCAACACATTGGGAAGAAAATGCCAGTCAGCTGCGACCACACAGGCCACTGGTCAAAGAGAACGACATTTAAGAACACTATGAAGTGTATCGATGAAAACGCCATGAATCGCAGAGGCTCCCTTTGGCTGTGAACATGCAGAGGCTCTTACATGCAGCTCTAGTCAGCAGGGACGTAGTGGTTCTGTTTCAGTCGCTCGCGCTGACTCCAGAGGTCCAAGGCCATCTGACATCTCCCTGAAACTGTGTCTGTCTGCTGGCCCCGTGGCAACGGGCCATCAAGCCTTCAATTTGGTAAGGACGTCTCACCCACGTCTTTGCTTTAAAGAGGACGAAGTCGTCTTCTCCGCGATTTTATCCAAGACGCCTCTCTGTTTTTAAATAACACAGACAAACTGACAACATGTAAGAACCATTTAAGGTTACTTTCCTTTGGTTGGCTAATCTTTGGTAGAACATCAGGGCAGACTGAAAAATAGTTTCACACTTTGGTGTTCGCAGTAAATTCTGCAGAGCGTATAGGACTGTGGGGAAGGGGGCCCAGAGCAACTTGGAAAGAACCACGTGAGGAAGGGACTCACCGAGTCAGACGCGTTCCTTTTCAAAATAGGCAATAATATATACAATTGATATTTTACATATATACAGAAGGCTAGAGCTATACACACATGTACATATGCTGTACATTTATTTACAGTTAAGAATATGCTTCTTAGAAGCCTTTAAATAGCAAATTAGGCAATGCACAAGGAATAATCCATTTAATTTTAAGTAACATAGATAAATGTTCTGATTTTTTAAAATATTATATTAGTAGGGATCTAGCCGTCTCCAGGAAGGCTAGGAAAGTTCTCCAAAATTCTCGCATCTTCAGCCGTCCAGCTTCTCCATGCTTCCGTCTTGAGGCACTCACCTTCTCCGTTTCACGCTCTCCCTTGCTTGCTCACGAGCCCGGTCTCTCCCACAAGTGTTTGCTTTCGCTTCCTCTTCGCTGAGTCTGTGTCTCACCGGGGAAAACTCAGATCTTCGTTTCTGGCCCCTCAGCAATGAGGGGCTGAAAAGAGTTTCTAATCCTGGCAACTTCCGCCGCACACAGATGTCCAAAGCTTTTGTTGTACCATTCTGGGGAGTGACCTCTGTGGGGACAAAAATCAGAAAGGAAGTGGGAGAGTCTCTTTCCAAATCACGTCCCTCTGTCAGTGCGCCCGCCTGCCCTCGGGGCTGCTGCTCCGGGAGTCTGGGACCCTCCTGTCAAAAGGGGCCTCAACGCCTTTGCAGCCGAGTATTGCGTCTGTCTGTCCCGTCTTCGCCGGGTGCCTTAAAATGAGCGCGTGAGCTCAGGGGTGATTCAGGCCTAAGTCTAGAATTTGCTTAGAAAACTCAGTTTATATCCACCCAGACCTAGAACTTGGTCCCGCACCGTGAAAGCCCTGACGGGCCTGGATAAGGTAGGGCCTTCTCGAAGGAGGGCCACGGCAGCGAGCAGCCAAGGGGGCTCTTCCCTACCGCGTGCTGGGCCCGAGGGTTGGTGTGGGTTTGCTCGGAGCAGAAGCACAGCCGTGTGACTGGGACAGAGCGGGCGATCGAGGCGCGCACAGGCTGCGGGAGAAAGTCGGAACCTTATCCAGGGCGGAACGAGGCCAAGCGCGGGGGAGGCAGACACGCTTGTCTACGAAGGTGTGTTGATGGCCACGAAGGGAAAAGGCACCGCGAGGTAAGGCCGCAGAGGCGACGCGGGCGAGCGTGCGGGGGCCCGTGCCCGGGGTCCGGAGCGCGTGCTCACCTCAGGTCCACCCTGCAGATGTGGGTCAGCCGGGACTTGCCCGAGCCGCCGGGCTCTATGAGGTACTGCGAGTCCATCACCACGGCCCGCACGCCGCCCAGGAGCGGGGCCTCCTCGTGCTCCACGGAGAGGGACACCAGCGTGCACATCCCTTTGGGCAGGTCTGTCCTCCAGGTCCTGCAGCAGAACAAACCCGCCCGTGAGAATGATGCCCAGAGGGAAAGAACGCCGAGGGTGGCGCCCAGGTTCACCTTGTGTCCTCCTCCTGCCCAAATCCGAAGAAGCCCGGTTGCTTGGATTAAATAAGGAAATGGTTTCCCCGTGAGGGGGGGGGGGGGACGGCGACACAGAAAGGGGTGGAGTGTCCACTGCAGTGGTCAGAGCAGCATCTCCCTGCCTTGATCCGAGATCCAAGACTTGCAGGAGAAGGTACGTGGACCACAAGGCCCCGAGGGGACGAACTCAGCACCCAAGAGGACTAGTAATGAGCCAGACCTGCTTCCTACAATAGGAATTCCTTGGGACCACGGGACAAGAGGTACAAAGTGACCCAGAGGTCGGATGTGTTTTGCAGCTTTCAGGGAGGCTTTCGGAATCGCAGCCGGCGGCTGCGGCGGCTCCTGGCCATTACAAAGGGCGGGCCTGACCATTCTGGAAGGTCGCTTGCTCACTTCATACGGCAAACATCTGCTGGATGTGCCGAGCTCCGGGAAGCCACTAAGGTCACACAGATGTCCAGCCCAGCAGGAGAAACAGACCCACGACGAGAATCCTAAACCACCACAGCAGGTGCAGGGCTGTGGCTGTCTGTGCAGGGCACCCTCTGAGATCAGGTACCGGGGAAGGCTTCCTGGAGGAGGTGAGGGGATGCGTGAGCTGGCCATGCTTAGACTGAAGAAACCTAGACTGAGGGGGACTGCTCCCCCTTCAGATCGCTGGGTGGCTCTTGAGTGGGAGAAGATCCACCCAGCTGATTTGACTCCAGACGGCAGGGCTGTGAAGGCGTGTTTCCCGTCGGTGCGGAGCAGCGCTGTCTCACACGTGCACTCGCCACAAGGGGACGGGGCCGTGTGAGCAGTGGTGAGCTCACTGTCACCGGGGCTGTTCAAGCACAGAGGGGCTCCCACTGGGGAAAAGCGTGTAGATGGAGGTCAGGAAGCATGAGAGCGTTTCCGCTGTGGATGTAGGTGTGATGACGGCGTCTCAGTTACCTGCGTCACAGATCCTATCCGCTTGCTTCGCTCTCGCATCTGTACCTTCTGGTGGGGTCTGTGCACCAGAAAGAGGAACTTGAAAAAAAATTTTTTTGATTTTTTTTAAAATTATAGTTGATTTTACAATATTGTGCCAATCTGTACAGCACAGTGTCTCAGTCATACCCATATATACATTCTTTAAAAAATGTATATTCTTTTTAATATTTAATATTATTTTATTATGTGCCATCATGATCTGTCCCAGGAGATTGGATATAGTTCCCTGTGCTGTTAGTAGGATCGCACTGTTTATTCTTTCTGCACGTAATAGCTCGATGCAGCGACTAACCCAAACCCCCACTCCCTCCTCGCTCCCCCCCCCCCCCGCCCCGAAAGAGGAACTTTGACTTAGAAGGTGGAAAAGGCAAGCCCTGCACAGACGCTTCGCAGCTTTTCCGCGCCTGTGACCATTCTCTTTCCATGCGTGATGTTGTGGTTGCTAACAAAGCGTGAATGTTGTACAGGTTTGTGGGGAAAAAATGGAAAAGGCTTCGGTGACTGTCCCTGAAGATCTTGAGGGACCAGAGAAGGGGGTGGAGTGAGGAGTAAATTGGTGGCCGTGAACGGAGACCCGCCCTGGGTGGACCAGCCCCACAGGAAGACCCCCTGGAGACGGGAGGTGCCTCAGCCCACGCCTCCTCTCTGGGCCTGTCACTTTGTACCTCTTGTCTCGTGGTCCCAAGGAATTCCTATTGTAGGAAGCAGGTCTGGCTCATTACTAGTCCTCTTGGGTACTGAGTTCGTCCCCCTCGGGGCCTTGTGGTCCATGTACCTTCTCCTGCAAGTCTTGGATCTCGGATCAAGGCAGGGAGATGCTGCTCTGACCACTGCAGTGGACACTCCACCCCTTTCTGCCCCCCTCCCTTACTTATTTTCCTCCTAATAAATTCCCTCCCCCCTTACTTACTGTTTCCTGACTTTCTCTCCCTAATGAAACAGAAACCCCGAGCAAGCAGGATCGCGGTCTGTTGGGGTCCCTGCAATGTCCTGGAGCCTCTGCAGTGCCTGGCACACGGCGGACATGGAAGGAGGCACTGGGAACAGCAGCTGGCGGGACTGCAGGGTGAGTGGAAGGAGGGCCTTCCACGCCGGGCCTTGGCCCTCGGCCCCCCTGAGGGGAGGGAACAGGCGGGCTCTGGCAGGGCTCCACCGCTGGGGCTGCCGTCCCAGACCTGATTTCCTGCCTGCAGGAGGGACGGTGTAAAGCTGGACTTGCACGAGATGACTAATGTCCAATAACCGCCCGCTTTCTCCGCCCGCATCCTAAGGCGGCTAAGATAAACACATACACTCAGGGGGAAGGGACCTTTCAAATCCCAAGTCCTCAGGACCACTTCCAAAGGCATAAATAGCCCATGTGAAAAGTCACCTTCAGGTGGCCATGAAGACGACTTTAATAAAGAAACTATTGTAAATACACATTTGGGGATTTCGTGAGTGATTCCTTTTATGTTGCCAATATATAAGAAGAGGCAGTGTTCACCATTCGTTATCGATTAAAAAAAGGATGTATTGACTTAATTACATTTTACGGGGCTTTGCTGCTCTCCTCAGTGCCTGGCCTTTCAGGCTCAGTGTGGACTCCCCGGCCCAGGGCACAGCTCTGCTGTGGACACTTCAATCCAAACCCGGAGAGCAGGGGTCCGGAACTCAACCCACAAGTCTATTAGAAGGGGTGTTTTTCAACGGCAGACACCAGACGCTCAAGCCTTGTCAGGCCCTGGTGTCTTTCCGGGCCTCCGAGTGTCTCAGCAGAGCTGGACCCTCACGGCTGTGCCAAGGTTTCCAGGCATGGCCACGAGTCAGGAACATCTGAAACCGTGAGTTCTGAAGGTGCACACACCGCGGGTGGAGTCACACAGCTAAAGACGTGCTTTCCCAAAGGAGAGACACAAAAAATCAGGAGAAAACCCAGTCGGATTCAGTGTGCATAATTTGGCAGAAACTACGACTGGACAAACAGCAGCTATTCTTGGGACTCTGTTCTGAGGAAATGAACAGTATTTATGGCCTAATAAACCATATGCTCTATAATGAAAGAGGCCGTGAGAGAGCCCAGCAGAGCTGTAAATTGGGTGAGAGAAGCAGGAAGTCGGGCATAAATAAATACAGCCAAGAAGCCAGTTTTCACGGAGGGAGTGAGGGCCTCTGGGTGTTCCCCGCGGAGGCTGCACTTTGGGGGGGTGGGGGGGGACTGTGCCAAAGGCCTAAGGCTGCAGCTCTTATCCTGCTTGTGGAACAGAGGGCCTTAAAACCCCAGAGACGGTCTTACCTGAGAACCACGAAGTCTCTGGAAGGATGGGGCGCCATGCTGTTCAGCACGTACTGGTAGATTTCGGTTTGCTTGTCCAGAGTCTCCACCACCTTCCACTGCACAAAATCCTCATCCCACAGGTGGCGCTCCCTGAGCACTCGATTCAGAACCACCGAGGGGGGCGCTTCCACCTCCACGGACGCCTTCCACAGCCGCAGCGGGTGCCTGTCTCCCACCTTGGGAAAGACACCAGCTAAGGCTCAAGAGGCCCCTGGCCCAACCAAACCACCCCAATTATGTAATTCGGAAGAGTGATTCTGCATACGTCAGGGGTCGCTTTTTTTTTTGCTTTTTAGGGCTGTACCTGTGGCATATGGAAGTTCCTGCGCTAGGGGTTGAATCAGAGCTGCAGGTGCCGGCCTACACCACGGCCACAGCAACACAATACCCTTAACACACTGAGGGAGGCCAGGGACCGAACCCGCAACCTCATGGTTCCTAGTCGGATTCGTCAACCACTGCGCCACGACGGGAACTCCGCCCCCACCTGGTTTTTAACGAGCCCTCCCTCTGAGAGGGGACAGGGGTCCTGGTATTTACATCCGTTATGCAAATGAGAAAACGGAGGCACAGAGGGGCATGTGACTTGCCCTGGCTGAGGACGGAGCCAGGCCTGGGGTCCAGCAGTCTGGCTCCATAGTCTGCAGTCTGATTATGTGCAGTCAGGCTCTAGAGTGGGTCTTTGACCAAGCCCTGGGCACAGAGTGGCCATTTTCAAAGCAAAACAAAGCCCTCAGTGTGAGATGTGGCCCTTTGGGGGAAATTTTTGGCACCCGGAGATTACCTTTTTGAAGGCAAGGTCTGTGTTGTCTGCGCTGGAACATGTGACCCATCCTTTGAACTTCTCCTTGGCCTCCCTCTGGAGGCCCTGGATGAGATGCTCCAGGTACGTGCGGAAAGTGGCCCCACTCTCCTCCAGCTGGGTCCCCAGGTCTTCCAGAGTCGGAGGGTGGATCTCAGCCTCTGCGTATGAGTTGTGAGACTGGGCCACCATCTCCAGCGGGACCTGAACCAAAGACGCGCGGAAGAGCGACACACTGAGCTACGGAAATGCTGAGACAAGAGAGCAAAGCACTGTCGCCCCAAACCTCACTTCAGGCGGTGGCCCAGTGCCTCGGGGCAGAAGAGGTTTCTCTAAGCTCAGTGATAAGGGGGCAGGGGGAGGGCTTCCTGAAGTCAGGAAACCCAGCTCTGTTTGAGGCTATAGTTACTACTCAAAACATCGCCCTGGTTCCGACGCGTGCTTCCCATTGCCCTTTGACTCTACTTGTATTTTTATTCATTTTGACAAAGCCTGGGCTCGGGACACTTAAACTGCACAGACTTAAGGGAAACGTCAAACATGACTTCGAAACAGCTTTACGTCTTTAGCACACGCCTCCCATTTGCAAATGCCAACTTTGCCACAAAAAGTATGTCAAAGTCTAGTGCATTGATTCCTCTGGCACATCGGTGGCTGTATTCATAAGCTGTTATCGATTCTGAGTTAACAGCCACTGTTCAGTGTCTCAGTGTCACACACATATACAAACAGAATCTAATCAAGTCCTGGGGTCAGGTCAGATATACTGCTGTTGGCTGGCTGGCCTGGGACCTGGCACCTGCAGTTGATGTAACTTTTCGTAAAAGCTATCAGCATGCTGGGCCCGGGTGTCTTTCACCACCAAAGCCTCAATCATCAAGCCAGCTCCTCACATTTCTGGGAGGCAGAGACCAGCCCGGTGGAGTGTCCCGCTGTCAGTATAAAATCAGGAACAAACAGAACTAAGACGCGCATGTGGCCGCCCTTCCAAGCATCTCAGCGAGTTCCAAAAACTAAAAGGAAGCTGAGCCTTGTGCTCACCTCGAAAAGCCTGTTGCATTCCACGATCATGTGGGCCAGCCCCTGAGCTGCGGCCAGATTCTCACTGAGGTCCTTCTGGTCCGGCTTCCCGGTGGCATATTTCTTCTGGATGACTCTGTTGGGGGAGAGAGTGCTCAGAGGATCCTAAACCAAGCTCATCTCTTTGTTCCCTCCTCATGCCCAGATGCCACCCAGAGCCCAGACGCTCTCATTTCCACGGAAACAGGACCCCACATCTCAGGTAGTCTGAGTCAGGCTATGAGTCTGACCCTTCACACTGAAAAACCGTGGAAAAAGACAAGGGCAGGGACAACGGTTGGGGGAGAAATGAGTCTATTTTTCCCAAGTTGGAAACAACTTCACTGCAAGCCTGGGCCTTAAATGTAACCTTTCAAAATTAAAAGATTGTAAAATACTACTTTGTGCACCCCCGCTTCCCACCAACACACAGAAAGCAAAACCACACTCCCGGCTTTCTGGCGCACAAAGGACAGCCCTCCGAGCCACTTTGATAATTGTGCGACGCTGAGCCACACGGATCAGGTTGCCTCCAAGCATCTTTCGATTATAAATGACGTGCGGACAGATCCTCAGGCTGAACGATGGCTCGAGGCGCGGGGAACGCCTGGTGGAGGCGCGGGGCTCTCGCTGAGAACAGCTCACCTGGGGGAGCTTTCTTTCTTCAGTAAGTTCAGATGGAAGAGGGAGGGGGCCAGACACACCGCCAGGTTCATGGGCGTCATCTGGTTCTCCTCCACCAGGTCCACCACGTCCTTGAGGAAGCACAGCAGCGTCTGGAGCACCTCCCTGTTCTCGTCGGCCAGCAGCAGGACGGCGGCCTGCGCTGCCTGCAGCTGTTGCTCCTTGGGGACATCTGCGGAAACGAGGGTGCCGCAGCATTAGAGGGACAGGCGTGGGTAGAGCCAGCGGGGGAGGGTGAGCAGGTGCTCCCTTGCTGTGAAGGGCCCAGGGGCCTCGTCATCAACAGAGGAGAGCACGGCCGCTGGGAGGGGGGCCCCCGCCGTCTGAGGCCAGAAGCCCGGGCTTAGCAACGAGGCAGGGCTTTGCCCAGGATGCCCTGTCCTGGCTCTTCACGCTCCAGGAGCATCCCGCCGCCTCCCTGTCTTCAGACGTCTTGCCCGGTCTTGGCCCTCCCCCCACAGCTGGGGCGGCCTCGCTCAGGATGCCCAGGGCTTGGGGAAGGGGAAGCAGGTGCCCACTCTCAGGCCTGGGCCCCTTCTAGGTGGTCCCTGGGCTGGAGAAGGTGGTGGTGGTGGGCGCCGGAAGCAGAATCGGCCCCAACGATGGGAGGGAACCAAAAGGAAAAATGGCAGAAAAATAAGTGCTCCGGGCTGGATTTTGCTGCCCTCTGGCTGTGTCTGGTAACCACCTTTGAGGCCTGACTCATCGCCCTTATTTTTCTCTCTGAAAGACACGTCAGGAGCTCACTTAGTCAACACCGTTGTCTTTCTCAAAGTACCAGGTTCTAAAGCACATCTCTGTGCTCCGAAGGGGTGTGGGAGGAAACTATTAGAATGTCTCATCTTTAAAAATACTGACTGGCTGTGTCCCATGATGTGTACAATATATGACGATATAGCACAGTCTATTTATATTATTAAGAATACGGAGTTCCCGTCGTGGCTCAGCGGAAACGAATCTGACTAGCATCCATGAGGACACCGGCTCCATCCCTGGCCTCGCTCAGCAGGTTAAGGATCCGGCGTTGCTGGGAGCTGTGGTGTAGGTCGCAGACCAGGTTTGGATCCTGCGTTGCCGTGGCTGTGGCGTAGGTCAGCAGCTACAGCTCTGATTGGACCCCTAGCCTGGGAACCTCCATATGCCATGGGTGCACCCTAAAAAAGTAATAATAAAAAACAACAAGTAAGTATACATGCTCAGCTGTTTCCTACTGGTAGGAGTGCCTGACAGAAAAGCTCTTGGCGCTGCTGCTCTAGGGGCTGCGACGCGGCTTCTCCTCAGGTCCTGCCCTTCTCTGTCATCGAGCATCACAGGGCTGGGTGCCCCCTGGCCCCCGCCAGCCAGCAAATCCACACTTCTGGAAAAGCCTGGCTGTGGGCTGAGTGATGTGGAGCCTCTCCCTGTCCCCACCATGTTCACTTGTTTCCTGGCACAAGGCAGACCTGGGTTTGGGAGGGAAGGGCCATTTCATCCAAATGATCGAGAAACCTCTTCCTTTTTTCTCACCCGTACTGAAGCAGAAGCAGAAGCAGATACTACTACTGACTTCCCGCCTGTCCCTGACGTGCTCTGCATTCAGCTTGAGCCCTGGAACTGCTTTTAAATACTAAGCTGTTTGAGATGAGATGCCTGTGCATTGTTTAGCTGTAGCTTGCCAACCTTCTTTTCGATGCTGACATTTTTGAAGCGTCATGTGTCATGGCCACACATCTCAACATCCATCTACTCACTCGTTTCTTTACTGAAGGCACTTGTGAAGGTCAATGATCGGCCCTTAGACGCAGCATTAAATACCTTAGATGGGTATTAGCTCCCATCCTCTTTGACCTTTCTGTGACGCAGGCTCCTGGGTTCCTGCCTCTTTCTTGGCTCTCAGGAGGCCGCGGTAGATGTGCGTTTCTCAGTGCTGATGACCCTCGGACGGTGGCGGGTGGCTCGCAGTGCTCTGACTCCACAGCTCCCGCCCCCTTCCTTTCTGAATCCCCCCAGTCAGCAAGCCTTGAAACCGCAGGGTCCTCTGTGACCCTCCATCCTTCTCTCTCCTGCAGACCCGAGGGTTTCACATATTTTCATTTCCCACCCAACACTCTATTTAGTCCTTTGATGAAAGTCCAAGAGGTAAAAGAGCCACAATTCCCAGTCGTTTGGAAACTGTGACCCCAGACTCTGTCCGGCCTCGCTGCTGGAAGTCACCGCATGTCATCCAGAGCCTCAGTTAGCGTGCTGGCTCCCTGACCCTCCGTTCCCATCTTGTTCACCACTTCTGGATTCTCGGGCCAAATGTGCAGTCCTGATGGACGTTCCCCTTGTGGCACAAGCGAGGCTGTCTGTGAAATGCCTGCTCTTTGCTGCTTTATCTCTAAGATCCACCTCCTGTTCAGGTTTGGGCTGTGATGTGCTCAGGGAGGTGGGTCCTTCCCTCAAACCCAAGGGATGAGCACGTTGGTCTCAGCCAAAGCTGGTGACCCCACTCCTCTTTCTGGAGGTGGGTTTAGGGGAAAAAGGGTAAAATTTCTGGTCTGTAGGACCAAGATAAATGCTCGACCCTTCTGTAGATGCATCTTCCTGATAAAAAGAGACACATGCCCAAGGAGGGGACCTCCTCCGTGCCTCTTGCCTCTGGATGTGGTTTGGGGAAGCCATGACATTGCTAAGTAAGTCGTGGCCGTCCTGCTGTGTGACCGGAAGAGGATAACCCAGGGAGCCTGACTTCAGCCAGTGTCACTGAATTAACTGACTCTGGAAATGTTTAACTCTAGATGTCCTGTCATGTGCGATTATATAATGTCTCTATTGTTCAAACAACTGTTTGTTGGATTTTTGGCTCTGTCTTTACAGCTGAGAGCATGGCAACGGCTCCGCAACACCCAAGGGTTCCCCAGTGATTAATCCATCAAATGCAAACTCTTTGCCCTGATATTCAGTGTCCTTCCTCTGTATGGTGCCAGACTGATTTCTGGAGTCATGGGGTGCTGCAGGGCAGTCCCCCTTCCTGCAAGCCAGACAGATACCCTGCAGTGTCCTGGCATGTGTGTGCTCTGTGCTTCGCTCTGCGTGTGCTCCTCGCGTAGCTCAGTCCTCAGTTGTCACGGCCCCACCAGGTCCTTGTTCTTCATCTCAACTCCCGTGGGTTTTCTTTGTAACCTGATTATGGAATTTCTCCAGTCGTGCTGTGGTGCGGTGGTTAGTGTACACGTCTCGTCTCCCTCAACTGTAAGATGCTAAGGAGCAGAGAGCCATCCACACGCTCTGCAGGGCTCAGCACGGTGCCCTCAACATAAGCGGACTCAGCAAATGTTTGCTCAGCTAAAATAAACGCTGCTTTGATCTGTTCTGTTTTGGTTTTTGCTTGTGAGTCTCACAAAGGGTTAAAAGCATTTATCGCTTGGAAACAATCTGGCTTTAACCTTGGACTAGTGTCAGCCTTAGCCCGGGAACTGATTAAAAGTAAAAACTCATACATGCTACTTCCAAAGCATAGGAGATTTAATTGAAAAATGCAGCTCTACCTCTTACAGCAGAAACATCATGAATTCCCTGTGATGAGGCTCCAGCAACATGTATCATTCATTTCCCTTAACCTATTCACTGTGACAAAATAATATTTATTTAGTGGGTCACCACTTTATCCTGTTTTTACAAGTGGTACTTGTTATAATCCTTTTTGAATCTGCAATATTGTGGACTCCTGAAACATGTTTTGTACAGAATTCCGTGGAGCAGGAATCTTCTTCGCATTGGATCAATTCCATGTCAAAATCTATTTAATGCATGTGTTGCTAAAAACTTAAAAATCCACACACCAAATGTTTCTTCCTAAAGAATTGAGACTTGAACTTAAATATTTATAGTGGACCTTTGAATGACATGGTCTGAACCGTATGGGTTAACAGGATTATTTTTTTCTTTTCAGTGAATACAGTCGGCACTCCCTACACCTGGGGTCCTGAATTGGTGGCTCCAGCAGACTGTGAATCCTGTACTGTGTTTATGATCTGTGGTTGGTTGGACCCTCGGATGCCCAGCTGAGGGTATGGAAAACTGACGATGGGACTTGAGCATCCCGGCAGGTTCTGGAAGGACTCCCACGTGGCTACTGAGGGCCAGTGTATAACCATACCCTAACCGTGAGGAGAGTCACGTGTCTGTTTCTAAGAGCCGCCCCCACCCCGAAATTATCTTTAGCAGGATATGCCTTTAAACCAATAATTGGTATTTTCAACGGTTAATTACAGGGGCATCGGCACTGCTGGGAATTATCAACTTCACATTACTTACGAAGTTCTAAGTGAAAATATAAATTGGCTGAATTAAGCTTAAGCCTTGATTAGGTTTGCTTACTTTCCCACCAATGAAAATACACTTGCCTTTTACTTCCAGTCATTTAACACATTTGGACTTTACACAGCCCGAGGCAATGTTTTCCTTGGATAAAACACCTGTGTACAAAATAAATTCTAGCGTGTCCCCTCTTCACTTTAAATTTATTTTAAAAAGTACACGCAAAGTTAGTTTTATACCTTAGGCAAAACCTAAGGTATATTGAGAAGGGCTGAGAAGGAAGAATTTCCAAATGCAGCCTGGAGGGTTCCACGTCAAACTGTGGACAAAGCTCACTTCTGCAGAGAGGCGTCCAATTGCAACGTCTATCTACGTCTTTATGGGATGGTAATTAAATTACAACGTCTGGCTTCACACACAATCATTAAAACCCCATCTGCGGAGATGGGCCCGCGCGGCTGCACTCACACTGGTAGATGTGCAGGAAGGTCTCGCTGAGCTTGCTGCTGAGCAGGGGCTCGGGCAGGTCGCGGAAGAACTGCTTCACCATGTCCGCCACGTCGTAAGCCGACTGGTCCTCGTAGCTGACATTCTCAGGGAAGCTCTCGTTCATTTGCCGCAGGGCGTGGATCCGCGACTTCACGCCTGACTTTCGAAAAAGACCCACCTGCAACAACGAGCCACAGGGACGGGTGAGCGAGGCCGCCTGCGCCCCGGACGGTTTCTTCCCGCGGCGGACCCCTGGGGCGCTGAGGAGAAGGAAGGGGACCAGCGCTGGATGAGCTGGAATAGCGTCCCCCAACGCGCAACCTGCAAATGACTGATTCTGCTCCTTTGGGCAGGAGTTGAACAGACTTCCTGTCCCCGGACATGAAAATCGGAGTAATACTCCACCTTACAGGGCTGGGGAGAACACACACGACTGTGCTTTGTACTGTGTCTAGTCTCGTCACATAGTAGATGTTATTTTACGCATTCGTTTAACACGTAGTGAATTCACATCCCCTGTCAGGCGTACACTTCTCAGAGGCCTGATGAGCAGCCCAGATGACACTGCCTGCCCTCGAGTGTCTACCCTCTAGTGGGGGGGGTGGGGGTGATGGAGTTGCAGCAATGGAAGGTCTGGTGGATCCCAGAGGAGTCGCCATACCCAGTGCGCTCCCCCCCCCCCACCCCCCAGAGAGAGAGAGAGGTTTACGCTCATGAAACAAAATAATATCAGAGGCACGTCTTTTGATTGCAAGGCCTTACATGCGTTCCTTCTCTGGAACACTTGCCCTGCATGCTTCTCCTATGAGGAGCAGCGGCGCTTACCACTCTGCCTGGTTAGTTATTAGGTCTATAATCATGACGATGGCTCCTGAGTGGCTTTTCCTCGGAGTTCAAGACACTGCCTGATGCCTGCTTCCTCCTCCTCCGCCGCCTGACAAATAAATGGAGCAGGAAGGCGCCGTGGGGACAATGCCCCTAATAGGAACGAGCACGGGGGAGCAGAGCTCTCTGAGGAGGGAGGCCCCTGCAGGGGTTGCTGGAGGCCCTCCACCATCCCAGAGGCGCTGAGCTTCTCCGCGAGCCCAGGCTTAGTGTGAACTCGTACACCTGCTGTTGCTCAACGCCTGGAGGGCCCTGAGTTGTTCCAGATTCTGTCCTTCACCCCCTGTCTCCATCCTCCTCATTCCCGAGGGCTCCCTGGTTGGCCCGTTTCCACGGAGCAGATGGTGGCCACATTCCCAGTGGCTTCTGGAGTCAGCCCTGCTCTTCCTCCTAATACCTGGAGAAACCCTCCAGGCCTCTCGCTGGCTCCTCCGTGTGCCAGGCTGGCCTTACCCAAGTGCAGGTGTCTGAGGAGAGCTCTCTTGGTTGCGGCTATAAATGGAGAGCAGCCCTAATTCTTTTAAATTGTAGTAAGAGCAAGGGAAGAATTCCAAGCAATTAGAAAAACTCAGGTTTTTGTATACGTCAGCTGAATGGACCGTGGGGAGGCGGGGGGGAATGATGCCGCTACTTTTTGTGGCAACAGAGACAGAATTTTTAGTCATTCTTCTTTGCATTCCAAGGCTTATCACCCTAATTCCACAGATCAGGATACTCAGGCACCGTGTCACTGAAAGCATTAATTGCTTTCTTTTTTGTTTTGAGAGTCTGGAATGTCTAGAAAATGCAAAACGCTGCCAAGAAGAATCCAAAGAACATTTCTCTTCCCCTGGCGAATTCCCCGGGTCTCATCCACGGGCCTGAGAAGAAAGCACGCGCTGTCAAAAGAGAAGCGCAAGATGGCAAACGAGTGATTATCGACGTGAGATCCAGCCTCCGTGTGTTTACGTCTGACCTCGGCCCGTTCCGCAAGGAGGCCCAGGACCGCCACAGGCTGAGCGACACGGGAGTTCTCCGAAGCCACGTGCCCCGAGGTGAGTTCCTGTGTCGCTCCCAGCTGTCCTCCTGGGAGCAGGTATTACTCCATTTGAGAATTCCGGTTACTATTGCTCTTTAATGGTAGAGAAAGAGCACTCGGGTTCTATACAAAGAAGACGGCGGACGCGTCTGTGTGCTCGCGGCAGAGCGAGAGTCCCCTTCCAGGCTGGCCGGCTTGCATCCTGGCTTCCCGAGAGGGGCAGGTACACGCACAGCCTGCCAGTGTTTCCTTTGTATTGTCCTGTTTCCAGGTTTCTTTCTAGTTTCGGCAAATGCTGTTAGTTTACTTATCTTGGTCACGTCGGGGGCTCTCCAGCTGCGGGCTCTGAGCTGCTCGTTCTGACTGAGATCTCACAGGATGTCCAGAGGGTTGTCAGGTATTTATTTGTTCTGCCTCAGAGTCTGACAGGAACCTTCCTGTCCCACCCTTAGCTTCTAAGGGACGTGGGGAATATCTGAGGGCTCTGTGGGTTTTTGGTGCACGTGCCAGAGGAAATTTGCTTCCTAAACCTAATGAAGAAAAGGTGGACTGAGATCAGAATCCGGATGTCGTAGCTGAGGATGCCACAGGGAACAGATGGGAAGGACCCCCCAGTCCTCAGAAGTGTCACTGAGCTGATGTAGGAACAAGCTTTGGAAGCACCCTACTTCCTGCCTTCCTGTCCCATGAGCCCTGACGTCCCTGCTGCTTAGGCGTGTGCGGGCGGGGCCCCCTTCGCAGTGGAAAACTCCCTGGGTGTGTTCATTAGAAGCTTCTTTTAAACACGTTGAGGAGCTCCCTCTGTGGCTCAGTAGCTAACGAACCTGACTAGTATCCATGAGGACGCGGGTTCGATCCCTGGCCTTGCTCAGTGGGTTAAGGACCTACGTTGCTGTGGCTCTGGTGCAGGCCGGCGGCTACAGCTCCGATTGGCCCCTTAGCCCGGGAACCTCCGTGTGGGTGGGTGCAGCCCTAAAAAGACAAAAATAAAAAAAATACAGATGTAGACGTTCTGGGAGCAGAGGGAAGCCCCTCTCCCCGTCCTCATAGAGGAGCTGGGGCCGGGCGCACAGGACTGCCAGCCGTCGCTTGTCTCCCAAAAGCTTTCAGACCAGTGGTAATGTCTGCAATTTTGGCTAATTTTTGTTTTTTTGGTTTTTTTTTGTTTGTTTGTTTTGTTTTTGAGGTAAAACATGGAGGATCAAAGAAACCATTTTAAATCCGTTTCCCCTAAGGGCATCCTTGGCCTCACAGCCCCTGGGAGGCAGCCCCAGACCCCTCAGCCGCCTGACGAGGAAGACCCCCAGATGTGTGAAATGTCTTTCATTTGCTTCGCGTCTGTCATGGGTGGCGGGGACCTGGGTGGTCAGGTGGGGCCCACGCGTGGTTTAACACTCTGCGGTCACCGTTTTGAAAGTCCTGATAATTTCTAGACACCTTCATGTTGCCCAAGGCCCCACGATCCATGCCGCGGGGTCGGCTCCCACCCCGAGGGTGGGAGACCCTTGCACTGGGAACAAAGTGTCCTCGCCGCATGATTGGGCTCTTAAAACTTACGGCTCCGGTAGCAGGGCGCGGGCATGAAGCTGCCTTAGAATTCACGTTTCATCTCAGTGTTATTCAGTCTCCTCCTTGGCGGCCTGTTGATGCTCATCCCTTCACCTAGTGACGCTTATCAGGACTTACATTTCCTCGTTAGAGAGGTGCGCTGCTCATGAAGAAAGCTTGGCTTTCTTCCGAAGGAGCGAGGCCCCCAAGAACAGTATGTGGCGGGGTCTGTCTTGGAGCTTTTCAGGCTTAGCCGCTCAGTGCAGCGACTGCATCTTCCCCAGGAGCAGCTGATGACCCGTCCTTCCGTGCAGTTGATTTAGGGGAGAAATAAAAGCTCAGCTCACAAAGCCTGGCTCCTCTCACAGATGGCTGTGTCTGAATACAAACGGTTCTTAACTGAAGACTAAACTCCCTCGTTTCATCTGCGGCCGGCTGCCAGGGCGCCTGTGGATGCATCGGTGTCTCATCCCAAGGAAGCTGCTGCACGTGGGAGTGGAGGGCGCTGGGCTGGGTGGGGCTGTCCTCAGCCGTTTGCGATGAACGCCTGCATCTGAGAAGAAGGCTTAGCGTGAGGAGAGGGGCCGGGCTCATGGAAGGAAGCTCCCTCGCTGGAATGAGGGGCTGAGCCTTGCGACAGTCTTGGATGGTGGTTGGTAAAGGGAGGCAGCAGAGACGCCAGGCAAGGGTGGTGTAGAGGAAGGGTGTTCTGAGACCCTCTGGGCTTGCACGACCCTGGGGCTGAGACCTCAAGATCCTGTGCAGACCTGAGTCTCCCATTCAGAGGAGGTGCCGCTGGTGCAGGAAGAACACGGTCTGGTGGGTCTCGTCCTTCCTTGTTATTCTTACTTGTCCTGTTTTCTTTGCAGAGGCTTTGGCTCTGATTTGCTCCAGTTCGCTCTTCCATCTCCAGGGGCTGGTTTTCTTCGATTCTTACGTTTCTCTAGTTCTTCCTTGTCCCTTCCTCTTGCCACCTTCCTTCTCTGCAGGAAAGGGGGGCTCTGTGTGATGGAGGGGAGGCTCACGCGAGGTGGGAGGACCTGGCAGCGGCGGAAGTCCCTTTGATGTCTCACTGATTCTTTCTTTTGACGGATACAAGAGGTTGCCTTGTTCACTGCGGTGACATTTAGAATCAGTATTTAGGTCCATGAAATGAGTCTTTTTCTTATAAACGTTTTGCCAGCATAGTGTGTTTCAGTGTGGTGTTCTTCCAGATTAAAAAAAAAAAAAAAGTTATTTGCCTGAAACGGAGACTGGGAGGAAGGCAGTGAGCAGAGGTGGAGGAGGCCCTGGTACCCACTGTCCTTTTGCTGCAAATGGGAGGCTGGACACAGTACCAATAGGGATGCTGGGGATACACATTATTCAGAATTGACAAGGGGCAGGATGGGTTCCCGTTCCACATACAGACCATGTGGTGAGGGGAGGAGAAGAATGTGCAGTTTATACCCAATCTTGTTCAGGAAAGCATTTAAGGTGACTTAAAATGATTGATACAGTATATAGTAAGTTGAAATTAAATAGGTGCTAACATGAGAACAAAAAGGAAATAACGATAGAAAAGGACAGGCAGAAACTAGGAATGAGGTGTGTCTACGAATCTCATGCCAAAAATTATATATATTTACCAAAGGCAGAACACGAACTTGGCCTCAACAGTAGCCAATGTAGAGAGGAAAAGACACCCAGGTGAATGAGTCTGGTGTACCTAACACGACATACAGACCAGCTATCCCAAACCAACAGTGCTTTCGGGTGCTGGGGCCGGAGGAAAAACCCTTTCATTCTTACAGAAAAGTCATCACACGAATAAGCATCTACATCACTGACAAGATCCCGACAGTGAACCCATCCCTGAGCTGTTTAGGGCCCCGTCTCAAGGTGTCTCTCAGATGGTGTCACCCCAGAGTCCACTGGGGACAAGCAATTCTAATGGGTGGTCTGGTGCGCAGTGGTTAGAAACCCGGAGACAGATTTTCAAGCAAGTGTTGGCTCCATCACTGCCCCCCGGGGGCTAACCCTGCCCAGGGTGGATATGGGATTAAATGAGGCAAGAGATGCAGAATACTCAGCACGATAGCCCAGGAAACATGCTGGGCGCCCGAGAAAGGTTATTATTATTAATGAATGGCATAGATGGACTGCATTACTTTAGGCATTCCTGAGCAAACACTGTTCTCTTCATAGAGCTTTTGCTCTTGAGCATGAGCTGGCCATATTCATGGGAATGTCTGGAACAAAATATTTTCTGTGCTGGGAAAAAGGCAGAGCCAAAGACTATAAGAGGATCAGCCAAGAGAGGAGATGATCTTATACACCCTTATGAAAGTTGAGAAGCTTGGAAAAGCGTGTGTCTGAATAAGTCTACCGTCTACGAAATATAATCTTGGGTTTGTACGCACAGTCCAGTAAATGCACAACTGAAGCCACAATGTCTTATGCCGAGGCACATGGGTGCAGTACTTTTAAGAGATTAATTAGAGTGGATATTTCCAAGTATTCACAGGAGCCCACCTCACCAAAAAAAAGTTTTCTCAGTAAAATACCCACAGATCTCTACCTTTGCTTAATATGTGCTTTGGGTTAAAGCTCTAAAATAAAAATAAAAATCTAATGCTCAGCTAACCGGATTCATCGGACTGCTCTATTGGGATGGTTTTACAAGTCAGTTAATGCTGGGACATCTGCCAAAGATGAGCACCATTAGTTTCAGACAAGTGGTCTGCTGCCCTTCTTTCTGAGAAATAACAGGGAAGCCATCCAGGCCATTTCTCAAACAAAGCCGCCACCACCACAACAGTCACAGCAACCACTCTCACCCTCACTGTAGCGTCTAAACATGAAAAAAAAAAAAAATGGTATTCTCTAATTAGGAGTGGGAAGGGAAGAGGGAATAATGCAGCTAGTTCAAGCAATGGCAGCATCCGATGAAGAAGCTGCTCTTACTCTTCTCCGCTGGAAACTGCTCCCTGCTGCATCAAGAGACCATCCCGCTTCCAAGGGTGACCCCCGTCTTGGGGTGCAGACCCTCATTCCTTCATGAGTTTGTGTCCCGAAGCTCACTCCTCTCCACTGAGCCCAAGGCCCAGGGTAGATCAGCGAGAAGGGCAGAGAATCTTAAGCCGGCACCAATTCTTCACATGGCGCTAAAGAGTACGATGGACAAAAGCCATCATGGAATTGCCTGAAAATGCCCCCACGACTCAAGGCTGCAACTTATCAAGTGGAAACATGGCTTTTATTTTGGACAGAATGTCTAATAGAGAAACTAATGAGCATGAATTTGGGGGAGCAAAGGCTTGCACTCTGGGCCGATCCTAGTCCACCACCATGTGGGCTGGTCCCCCAGCAGTCCTGCAAACAGAAAATCATCTCCAAAATTTTGGTTAGCTTGAGCTTTTTAATGAGCTCCATAAGATGAGGGAAGCCTGTAAACATCCATGTGTGTATTTTCAAATACTGCTGTCACATTGTTATGGGTTTTTGAGAATTCTGCAATCACACCAACTTCATCTTTGTGAGCTGGGATCATAGACGCATTCATCTATGAACGAAGATACATGCGCTGCACAGTTCTCACTCTGATGTTTAATTTAGCAGCTATTATTTTCATATTTTACTTACATATTTTAAAAGGATATAAATAAATTTGTCTTCGCTTTAAGTTTTCCTGGTCATGGTGCTTTTTCCAAAGAAAATAATAAAGGGAGATATAAAGACGTAATTCTATTTCAAACCAACAAAAACGGGGATAAAAGAATTCTGTGACACCCATGGTGGCATGGAGACAGTAATGAAAAAGGCAATGCTGTAGACAGCTTGACTCCCAGTTTCGGGGGAACACCAATTAGGCAACGATTTAACGTGAACTTGCCGTGGCCATTCCAGAGTTTCCTTCAAGTCGTGAGGAAAAACCGTCACAGAGCCTCACAAGGATGCGGCCTGGACAAATTAAATACTGGCCCTGAAGATCACAGTGCCTTTGACTTTGGAGAGGCTCGTCTCGTCTGATCACGGACAGACCTGGGCCTGGCTGGGACTCCACACACCCCAGCCCATGCTTGGGATCCACGACCCTACCTGATCGAGGCAGTTGCTGCGCAGATACCTCAGGGCTTGCTGGATACTCTGCGGCAGGGGCTGCCCCGTTCTCTGGACGTGGACGATGAGAGGAACGCCAAAGACAGTCTTGTCTTTGTAATCGGGAACTTTCATCCTCTTCATGAACTTTGGAACTGCCCTAGAATTCACAGAAACCAGGTCATGCACGCCGCGTGGCACACACTGCGGGGAGAGGCTGTGAAAGCAAGAGGAAGCCAAGCTTTTGTTGGAACATCCGAGAGGCTCGGGGGTTCAACACCGCTCTTTACTAATCCCCTTACATGGAGGTTCTGTGTGAGCCCTGTGCTCTGTTAGCCTCCAGCTGTGGAACAGTCTGACTCACGTTAGTGGCATGGACTTAGGGCTCTGTTTTCAAGTCAAGCGTTCGACTTTCCAATTCAATTGTGACGGACACATTTCTCCAGTAATAAACACATAAGAAGTCCCAGAGAAGACAAAACAAAACAAATTAAAAAACTACATCCAGGGAGTTCCCGTTGTGGCTCAGTGGTAATGAACCCAACTAGTATCCATGAGGATGCAGGTTCAATCCCTGGCCCCACGCAGTGGGTTAAGGATCTGGCATTGCTGTGAGCTGCAGTGTAGGTCGCAGACATGGCTCAAATCCAGCATTGCTATGGCTGTGGTGGAGGCTGGCAGATACAGCTCCAATTTGACCCCTGGCCTGGGAACTTTCATAGGCTGCAGCCCTAAAAGACAAAAAAAAAAAAAAAAAAAAGAAAGAAAGAAAGAAAAAACTACATCAAGAAGAAGAATTTGGTTGGATTTGGGGAAGAAAGGAGGGGGCAGAAGATAAAACACATTCCTTGACTATATCTTTTTCTAGAAGCAGTTGTACTTTTTAAAGGAAAATTTAATACACGAGCATATGTTGATTTGACCACACGATTTATAACTTTCTATTTTCATAAAAGCATTGCCAATTCTTCTGTATGCCTAACATATAACACAGCACGGTCGGCAGCACATTTGATGCTTTTCCAAATCATCTAAAAAGGTCTGCATTCAAGTTCCAACATACGCTTTTGTTACATCCTTATTTCAAAGGGTTACTGCATATTCTGTTTTTATTTGCCAATGACACAAAAGCAGAAACGTACTCGAAGAATTCAGGGCTCTTTGAATGAAGCAGCGCTCTCAGGGTTGAGCTCTGCGTTGGGCCAGAAGGTACAAGAAACAGATGTTTCTTCGCACACGGCCAGAATTACTTTATGGCAAGTTTATTTTTCATGTCTCTGGTCACAACTGATCACCCTTTGCTTGTCTTTTTTCCTCCTTGGAGCCTGACTGCTTTTCCCCGGAAACGGACAGAGATCTGCAAATAAAGCAACGCGTCCTGCAGGCCACAGCTCCTCCAAGCTTTGGCAGCCCAGAGGCGGGCAGTAACACACAACGCGGGGCATTATTTGCAGGAGATCAGCCGTGAAGGCAATGCACAGATGCTTCAGAAATGAGACCGTCAATACTGGGGCGTGCGCCCTGGCATGAACTGTCCCCCCCCCCAGGCGAATGGGCTACGCACCACGTCCAGCCGTGCTTGTTGGACAGGGAGTGCTTCTCCATGATGGCCGTGAGGCGGAGCAGCGAGAGGCGCTGCAGCAGGTTCAGCTGGCCGGCCGTCTGGCTGCTGACGTGGGGCGACGCCGTGGACGGCTGGGGCTGGTGCGAGAGCTGGAAGCTGTTCCACCGGAGTCGCCTTTACCAGAAAGACCGTCAGAGAAGCCCGTCACAACGTGGATGCCAGGTCGGGAAACACGGCATGTTACTAAGTGGCTCATCAAAATAGTTTTTTTTTTTTTTCTTGTCTTTTTGCCATTTCTTGGGTCGCTCCTGCGGCACATAGAGGTTCCCAGGCTAGGGGTCGAATCGGAGCTGTAGCCTCCGGCCTACGCCAGAGCCACAGCAACGCGGGATCCGAGCCGCGTCTGCAACCTACACCACAGCTCACGGCAATGCCGGATCCTTAACCCACTGAGCAAGGGCAGGGACCGAACCCGCAACCTCATGGTTCCTAGTCGGGTTCGTTAACCACTGCGCCACGACGGGAACTCCATCATCAAAATAGTTTCTGAGCCAAGAACATCACAAAGCAAATGGAACAGAAGACACGAGTTTTCCCAGGTCGAATCAATCTGGAAAACATCACTATCTGTTTCCTGAGGAGGCTTCGAGAAGCGCTCCATTTCATTTGTTTATTCCTAAATTCCTTCTCAAAGTGTGAAATCAGCTGAGACTCAGGCGTGCGCGTGCGTGAGTGCCTGTGAGCTGTAAGCGTTGTCACACTGCTGGCCTGTCTCCACCCTGACTCTCGCTCAGTGACCGGTGCAGATGAAGCACTCCTGAGGCGAGGACACATCGCAGCCCCGGAGACGTCACTGGCTCATCAAGAAACCCAGCAGCACAAACAGTAGCGCTGTCGCCACTGGTCAGGCCCTAATGGGGCCATTCGCTAAGGTGCTTCTGAAATGGTCGTTGTGAAACTGCTCTTATGCACTTTGTCATCGGCATTTTAAGGCCAAAATAAACTTACAAATGCTTCACCTTAGGTCTCAGAGATTTCTCACAGAATTTTTTAAAGTTTAAAGTTTGGGGTAGGCTGCTTTGCGAGGTCACGGAAAGCCCCCGTGCTTAGGCATTGGGCCTTGTCATCTGTGACGCCCGATGGTGCCGAGTGTCGTGCACAGAAGGAGCTCAAAAAACGTGTTTCCAACAAAACTAAGGTTAAAGGGGAGACACTCAGAGAAATGAACTGCGTGAAATGGATTCAATCACCACAATATCTGAACAAAAGACACACGACTGTTCAAGTAATTCCCAACCGCATGCATCCCTCAGAATAGAGTTAAATATTTAGAGGGTGCTCTGTAAACGTGTGTTAAACACAGAGACTGTAATTATTACGAAACGGATGAAACATCATGTCATCAAGTCATGCCACCAACCTGCTGGGCCTGGTCAGGGAGGCCCCTACCCCGGAATCCCTCCTCTCTCTGACCCCAGCGGCCTCCGACTCGCTAAGCGATGTGGCATCTCTTTCCACATCACTGGGTGTCGTCCGACCTTCAGAGACAGAATTGCCTTCGAAATCCAAGGTGATCTGATTAGGAGCCGGGAAGGGGCCGAAGCCAGCTTCTCCGGCCAGGGCGTTGTGTGCCTCCGGATCAGGTAACAGGGTTTTGGACCAGTCATCCACGACCTCCTGGAGCCCGTTGACGTGATGCAGGATGTCGTCCAAGTGAGGGAAGAGATGGTCCTTCTCCAGCTCCAGAAGGTCGCCGGTGCTGGCGTACAGGTGGGAGCTGGGGACGTTGTCGTAGACGCTGACTCGACTTGCTCTGTGGCAGGCCGCCCCCAGCCTGGGCTCCCTGGCCCCAGGGCCCGGCTGCCTGCCCAGGGAGATGCTTCCGGTCCTCCAGTTGACGGCGCCGCCGCTGTCTGTCGGCGACAGGCTTTCGATGGAGAGCGCCTTGGGGAAGGTGCCCGGTTTGTGGTCCTTGGGAACATGCACCACCAGGTTCTCTTGGGAGTGAAACTCATGGGCATGGTTCTGGTCCCCTGCGGCCCGCAGTGCTGTCCCCACCAGCACGTCCAGGTCCTCTAGGTACATGCCCCCGCGCTTGTTGGCCTCCTGGCACCTGCGCTCCTTCAGGCCGGGCGTGCTCACCCCGCTACTGCTGTTTTCCGACGGGCTGCTCTCACCGCTCCACTTGCTGGAGCCCGGAGGCCCTTTCTGGCCGGTGGCCGGGCCCAAGGTCTGGAGCTCTCCGTTTGGAATCTCGATGCACTGCATGGCCTTGAAGGACTCGGGCTCCTGCTGCAGCACTGGCCCACTGATCACCAAGCCGCCCGCCCGCCCCAGGCCCTTGTGCCTTCCCTGCACTCCCTTCCCCCGCAGCGTTTCCATGCGTTTCAGGAACGACTTGGCTCGGGTCCGGGGGGGCTTCTCGTTCTTTGGGTGGAAGAGGGGCTGGTCGAGGTCCCTGGGGGGCTGAGGGAGGCCGCTGCCAACCAGCGCCGCGTCCAGCATGGCCGGGCCGTCGGCGCACAACTGCCCGGGGCCCTCGAACGCCTCCCGGCCGGTGCCCGGGCCGCCTGTCTGCCCGCGGCCGTCGCTCCCGCCGCTGCTTTCGCTGTGGATGGAGCAGACCTCGGGCTCGCTCAGATCCGTGAGGACGCTCTCACTGCTGGTGGTGTTTCGCATCCTAACGTCTCCCGACGACCCGTCCCTGTCTCCTCCGGGAAACAGCGCGTGGAGGTCGTCGACGCGAGACCAGCGGCGGCTGGTTCTTTGGAAAGTCCATTTGTTGCTGAGGCACAGGTCCTCTTCATCCGAGTCGTCACCCTGGAAGACATCAAGGAGGACGCTCATTCCCGGGCGGGGACGGAGAGGGGCCTCCAGCGGAGCCCAGGCCCGCGTCCCCCTCCTCTCTCCCCTTCCCGCCCCTCGGAGCCTGCCCTCTGGGTCTGGGTGCCCCTTGGCCGCGGCCCTCCACTGCCTCTGTGGTCCTGGACCCCCTCACCCCTCCGAGTGGCCGGAGAAGCCCTTGTCACCTGCCAAGCTCTCTTCCTTCCAGTTGTGCTCCCTCCCTCTAAAAAGCTTCCTTAACTGATAACAAGAGGATGGAATGAGCAACCGACTAGACCGGCTATATTACAATTAAATACATTAAAACACCCGCAGTTTCCCTTTTCACAGAGACACAGAATCCAGCCACAAAAGGTATTTACTTCTTTCCTGAGACCTCTTCCCAGCTTCCCTCTTCTGAACCTCCGGAGTCATTCTATCCCAAAGCCAACACTGCGTGGTCTCCAGACTGCCTTCTCATCATATGTTCCCTGGGTAAGTTCACAGCAAAATTCTCTCTGAATTCCTGGAAGTAGAAGCTTGGGAGCCATTCGAGAGAGAACCCTGGTGAGGGGAGTCCTGCACTGATGAGGGGCAGCCTTCTTGGTTTATTTGTTTTGCTTTTTGTCTTTTTAGGGCTGCACCCGCGGCATATGGAGGTTCCCAGGCTAGGGGTCACATTGGAGCTGTGGTCGCCGGCCCACACCACAGCCAGAGCAACACCAGATTCGAGCCACGTCTGCGACCTACACCACAGCTCACGGCAACGCTGGATCCGTAACCCACTGAGGGAGGCCAGGGATGGAACCAGCGTCCTCATGGATACTGGTCGGGTTCGTAACCCACTGAGCTATGCCAGGAACTCCCATAGCCTTCTTGTTTTTCATCAACCCCGAAGGGGGTGCCTTCAGCAGGACAAGCACGTCTGGCTGCCACAGCCCCGCTGCCTTGCCCTGTTGTACACGCTGCACCTCCCAACAATCTGCCTCAGTGGCCTGGATTCTGCCTGAATTTACAGCCCCGAGAGAGGAGAGTTTGGGTTCCGCGGGGGCAGAGATGGCTTTATTTATCCTTGCAATTCCCTCTGGCTGGCCCAGCACAGACCTTGACATATAAATAATTTCCTCCCGAGAGGAACTGAGTCCTCCTTGTCACCATGCGTATTACCAAGACCTAACCGTGCGAAGTCTCAAGCCTTCACTCCGCCCCACCGTGCAGGCCTTGGCACCTCTCTCTGGATCTGGTACAGGAAAAACCAGGCCAGAGTCCTTGTCTCCAGCATCTTCCCCATTGAGACAGCTTTCCACAGCGTAATCCAAGTACAGTCATAGGATCCCCCAGGTGAGAAGCCTTCCGTTTCCTTTCGTACTAGGAGGGCACTCGAAGCTCTTTCAACCTGACTGCAGTGTCCTTTCAATTCAATTTTCCTGCGTTCTGCTCCCTGAACCACACCGGGCCCTGACACCCAGCTCGGTTACAGGCCTGAGAGCCGAAAGGATGCGCACAGTCCCCAGGCTGCGTAGTCCGCCAGTCGGGTACTCCGCTCCTGTGCCGCTCTGAAGCCTGTGGTGACAGCCCCAAGGCCAGGACTGCACTCCCCGCTGTGCTCCCCTAGGGTCTTGTTTGGATCTTCTTTGTAGCATTTATTCTGATTCTAATGTAAGCTCTGCAGCCTTCTCAGCCCTCAGAGGTAAGCTCCTCCAGAGCAGGGCCTGTGTCTCTGCTTCATTCCTATTTATATCCTCCCCAGGGCCAAGCACTTGGAGAGAGAGGGGTGCTCTCTCACCCCCTCGCCCTCCCTCCCTCTCTCTCTCTGGTTGACTGAATTAAGATTATTTGACTTGACTTTGGCATCTGGTTCTCAGACCTGGTTCCCAGGGGCAGTAGCACGGGTTAGACTGACGGACTGTGTGCAGGGCTCTTCCTCACTCCAAAGTAAGTTCCTATCATTTATAAAAGGGGACTAAAACCAGGCCCTGCCTCATAGGTTCGCTGCGTGGACTAAATGAAATAAGGCACTTCCTGGTCCCTCCCAGAGGAGCATTTATTTGTTTTTTCCAGTGTTTGTCCAGTTCCTGCTGTGCCGCCACTCTGTTTGACACCCACGACTCATCGGTCTTTTTCCATACCGGGCATCCACCTTAACTCGTCTGGACTTGGCCATCGATCATTTTCAAGGAAACACAGAGGGAGGCTCAGTCTATAAATGTGGGACTTTCCCATTCTTCCTTATTTCTCGAAGCTCTAGAGTCACATGGGTGGGGTTAACTGACAAATAACAAACGTCCAAGCATGAGGTGGGAGAAAGCAGACTCTCGTATTCACAGAGAGTTCCATCGCCGGGGGAGTGCAGCAGGAGGCTACCACTGGGTTTTTAAAAAGTCGTATACGACTTTGTCAAAAGAGTTTAAAAAGTGGCACAACTGGAAAAAAGGCGAGACTCCAGGATGACGACTCAAAAATATACTTTCTTCTGCAGCCTCTTCTCCTCCTCTTTCCCTGGGATGGAGATATAAACCCTGACACCTGAGGGGCGTTTGACTCTCAGGTACCATGATAGGTTGAAGGTGAAGGTTATTGGATTTTCATGTCACATTTCAGGAAGGTGGTGAGGAGAAGCTGACATTAAACAAACATTCTGAAAAAGCCTTTTAGCCAATAGTTTCTGAGAAGGCAAAAGAAGGATATGCTTTTAAAGAAAATACAGATATTTTAAAATAGAAACTATAATATTTAGTGTTGGCTCCAACGAGTTCTCTAAAGGGAGCCCAAACGTGGTTACTGATGCTAGCAAACCACATACGAGTTGGATAAGGACTTCTTTATGTTGGTTTAGACAAGATGCCAAGCTGGGCACTGTGGGCTGCAGATGGAAAGCCCGCCCCTGTCTGCTGGGCTCTAAGAGCTTATTATACTACCTCTGGGCAGAAAGAGGTATTTACAACCCAACCAAGGCATATGAAAAAAAGGTGAACGGGGAAGAAAAAGAAGGCAAACAGTTCAGGGAAGTTTTGAAGTATGTAGATAGTTAGAACCAAAACAAACAAACCAACCCCAAAGCAATAAAAAACAAAAATAAGACAGGAAAAAAAAATGCCCATCTCCTTTAGTACTTTGGGCATGCAATTATCAGAGTATGTCCAGAGGGTATTGGCATGATTGTGTTTTGTTTTTCCCACCAGCACAGAATTTTTGAAATTACTCATAGGGACATATGAAAAGAGATACATCTTTCATTTATAGGACAGTTACTAGAGGTGCCATGCATGATAAATACAGTTAATAGTGCTGTAGGTTATCTATGAAAGTTGTGGAGGGTAAATCCTAAGAGTTCATTCACATCACAGGAAAAGAATTTCTATTTCTTTGATAATGCTGTATCTATCTGGGATGATGACTAAGCACTAACTTACTGGGGCAATCACCATGTATGTTAAGTGACATTATCCTGTACACTTTGCATTTACACAGAGCTACGTGTTAACTGTATCTCAGTAAAACTCGAAGAAGAAACAAAAGGAAGTGATCCATATATAGTTCTTAGAACAGTATATGGAATATATGAAGTATTCAATATATGTCAGCTGCTAATTAAAAAAAAAAAAGAAATACATTTTCCACCACAACTCAGGGCACACATACAAATTACACTAAAGCTAAATACATAAATTCATGCTATCTTAATTATCTTTGTCCTCTAATATTTTATACCCTATTATAAGTATTACATTATTATGTTATTCTTATATCCTATATATTTCTTTTTTTTTTAAGTCATTTTTATTTTATTTTATTTTATTTATTTGTTGTTGTTGTTGTTGTTGCTATTTCTTGGGCCGCTCCCGCGGCATATGGAGGTTCCCAGGCTAGGGGTCTAATCGGAGCTGCAGCCACCGGCCTACACCAGAGCCACAGCAACACGGGATCCGAGCCGCGTCTGCAACCTACACCACAACTCACGGCAACGCCGGATCGTTAACCCACTGAGCAAGGGCAGGGACCAAACCCGCAACCTCATGGTTCCTAGTTGGATTCGTTAACCACTGCGCCACGACGGGAACTCCATCATTTTTTTTTAAATGTTGTTTATAATCTGCCAAATTCATCTGACAACTCACCAATGGGCCATGATCCACAGTGTGAAAAACATGCTGCACTACAGTTTCAGTTTTCTTAATACACCCAGGGCCCGGCAGAAGACCAGGCACATAGCCGACTCCCCAGGTATAACTGTGAAAGCGTATTGACTGTTTGAGAGATGATCAGATTTCATCTGTTTGATTTTTTTTTTTTGAAGCTAAAAACAAATAAGGTTTTTAAAATTTTAAAATTTATTTTTACTTTTTTTGCTTTTTAGGGCTGCACCCACAGCATATGGAAGTTTCCAGTCTAGGGAACTGTAGGGTAGGAAGTCGGAGCTGTAGCTGCTGACCTTCGCCACAGCCACAGCCACACCAGATCCAAGCTGCATCTGCAACCTACACTGCAGCTTGTGGCAACGCTGGATCCTTAACCCACTGAGTGAGGCCAGGGATGGAACCTGCATCCTCGTGGGCACTAGTCAGTCAGATTTGTTACCACTGAGCCACAACGGGAATTCCTGAAGCTAAAAACAAATAATTTGTGATTATTTAGAAATGCAAAATGAAAATCTCTAGGAGTCAGATGTGTTTATGAGAAAAACACACATCAAACTACCTTTATTCTACATCTCAATGGTTTAGTAAAGCATGGAAATACTATGGACACAGAGTGTCTGGATTTCAGCCAGGAACTGACAAAAGCCTCTTACGATCATTGTGGGCAAGACAGCTAACTGCTGGAGGTTTTGGTGTTGTGTCAGCAGCTGGTTGAGTAACTCTCTCAAAAAATACGATTAAAAGACTGGAGGCAAATGAGGGAGAGATCTTTGGGGGATGCTTTCAGGCTATGTCCATTTTAAGAATAACTTGAGGGAGTAAGAAGAATTCATGTTTTTAAAATGTGAAGATGGCACCTATCATGTATGGAATGGAGGATCAGCGGGCACCTGCTGTATAGCAGAGGGATCTCTACTCAATGCTCTATGATAACGTATATGGGAAAAGAATCGGTGTGTGCATATATGTACTTTGTTCTGCAGCAGAAATGAACACAATATTGTAAACTGACGATACGTCAATAAAATTTTAAGATTCAAAAAAATTTTAAAAAATGTGATGACTTCACAGGTTACTCACTACGTGATCTTGAGCAAGAGACCCACTCTAAGACTCAATTCTTTCAGCTGTAAGATGGAAACAATAACAATACACATCTAGTATGGGTTGTCAGCAGAATCAAATGAAATCATATGTGAAAATGCCAGATAAATCTTAAAAGTGCAAGATAAAACTAATTATTATTGTTAGAGAAGAGTGATATTGAGATGCATAGATAGCTTAACAGAACTGAAGGATGCTCTATCCACAAGATGACATTTCATGAAATAAAATATAAGGACCCTGACTTCCCACTCTGTTCGGGGATGTGCAGGATGGAGCAGACTTGGTTCTGATTAAGAGCCCTGAGAGTTGTGGCAGATTTAAGCTTCTTATGAGTTAACCTTGTGATGCGGCTGCTACGCTAAGATCATCCACAGTAGGACACCTGACGAGAAGCATGGATCTCAGCACTCAGAAGCCTGATGCCCCCCTGTCACAAACATCAGGAACATTTTAAGTGGCACATGGAAAGGGATATATTTCTAGGGAAGAGTAATCAGGATGGCCAATGAGCTAGACCCCACAACCTTCTATGAAAGGCAATGGAAAGAACTAGTAGTTTGGTTTAGAAATAAGGAACTTGGAGTTCCTGTTGTGGCGCAGCAGAAGTGAATCTGATTAGGAACCATGAGGTGGCAGGTTCGATCCCTGGCCTCGCTCAGTGGGTTAAGGATCTGGCGTTGCTGTGAGCTGTGGTGTAGGTAGGTCTCAGATGCGGCTTGGATCTGGTATTGCTGTGGCTCTGGCGTAGGCTGGCAGCAGCAGCTCCAATTGGACCCCTAGCCTGGGAACCTCTATGTGCCACTAGTGAGGCCCTAAAAGGACAACACACACACACACAAATAAAAGAAATAAGGAACTCTAGAGCAGTGCTACTTGAGGAGTAGTCAAGAGGCTGCTGTCCTCAGTGAGATGAGTTCAGATAATGAGAGCAGCATTAAAATGATTTGTTACCATTCGGCAAGGCTGTGCCATCCAAGTTCATGAGCAGTGGAACTGCATATCTTACTGCACAGGGTTTGACACCAGCTTGGGTGTTGGGCACAGTAGTCCACCTTACAATATGTGGCCGTTTCAAGATTGGTTTATGTACCGTAACCCACAGTGTAATCAATCCATCTTAACCCAAAGTGTATCATCTATAGGATCCATTGTTTTACAGAAAGATAATTGTAGAAATTGGCTAGTGATTAAGGAGTGAAGATGAATTTTGAAAATACAGCCTCACTTGGTTCATTTTGAATGAACAGTAGAAAAAGAAGAGCCAAAGCTTTTAAAAATTACTTTAAAGCTGCTTCTTTGATTCCAGTCAACATTCGGTAAGACGGGTCTCTTTATGATGGCTTGTATTTTATTTTTTAATTAACTATTTGCTTTTTAGCTTTTTAGGGCCACATTTGAAGCATATGGCAGTTTCCAGGCGAGGGGTCAAATCGGAGCTGCAGCTGCCGGCCTACACCACAGCCACAGCAATGCCAGATCCGAGCTGCATCTGTGACTGCATCACAGCTCATGGCAACTCCAGACCCTTAACCCAGTGAGTGAGGCCAGGGAGTGAACCCACATCCTTATGGATACTAGTCGGGTTTGCTAACTGCTGAGCCATGATGGGAACTCTCTTATTTTTAAATTTTTTAAAATGTATTTATTTTTAATTTTTGCTTTTTAGGGCCACACCTGCAACACATGGAAGTTCCCAGTCTCGGGGTCTAATTGGAGCTACAGCTGCCAGCCTACGCCACAGCCACATGGGATGCAGGCCGCATCTGTGACCTACACCACAGCTCATGGCAACGCCGGATCCTTAACTCACTGAGCAAGGTCAGAGATTGAACCTGCATCCTCATGGATACTACAAAGTTTGCTTCTGCTGAGCCACAAGGGGAACTCCAACAGTAAATATTTTAGATTTACAGGTCATTCAGTCTGTTACAACTACTGAACTCTGCCTCTGCAGTCAAATGAATGGGTTTGGCTTTGTTCCAATACAATTTTGTTCCAGCACAACTTTCTTCCAAAAACAGGAGCAGAAGTTTGCTGAGCCCTTGTCTAGAGAAAGGGGAAACCCATATTCTGTGTTTCTCCAGAGAAGAGAGCGGAATCAGATGGGCGAGTTTACCTCAAATCAGCTTAGCTTATTTTATGGAAGACTTAGGTAATTAGGAAAAAATAAATTGCCTTGCAATATAAAGAACTCATCGTTCTAGATGCTTACGAACAGAGGCTGAGTGAATTGTGATGGATGCTCTAAAAGTAAACCCTGTACTGGATGAGGGCTTGGAAAAGATGAGTGAAGATCTCTTCTAACTCAAAGAGCATATGCTTCTAGGAGTTCCCTGGTGGTCTAGAGGTTAAGGGTCTGGCATTGTCACTGCTGTGGTGCAGGTTCAATCCCTGGTCCTGGAACTTTCACATGCTGTGGGTGAGGCCAAAAAAAGATCCTGTGGTTCCAGAACCTTCACATGTATCAATCTTCAACTCAAGACTGTAACACTCTCCAGCCAAGTGAATGATGGGATGAGATGTAACTTCTCTCACTTGACTCTCCTGTTTGGACCTGCCAGGAGGTGTCTTGTTTGGTGGGAGATGGGAGGGTGTGCAAGCTGGTGGTGGGTGGAGGGGGAATTGGAGAACAGACCACTTGACAATGGCGGCAGCTCCTCTGAAAAGCCTGCAGCATCTGGGCCATGAGGTGCTGGCCGCAGGGTGGCACTTAGTCATGGTTTCGGTGTTGCTGTCCAGCTTTGGTCATGATTTCAGAGAGTTCTGTCACAACTATAACTTTAACCAGAATCTTCTCTTGACACCACTCTTGCCCCCTTGGGATGTCTTCGGTGAGAGTCCTGTGTGTGTACGTAGGTAGCCCCCTTGCCTTGTTTAACAGAGAGCCTTTGATCCTTACTGGAGTTTTCCGTCTCTGACTTTAGCTTTGAATAGAACTCATATCACATAAACATTAACCATAATTAGGGGACTTCCATGAGGTCACAAAGCAAGTGTGAATTCTATAGTAATAATGAAGAAGAAACACTCTTCTGAGAAAGAGTAGCTTTGCATGTGCCTTGGTGTTTTTAATTTAGACGAAATTCCAATGTTTGGCTTTTTCTAAAAAACGAGAACATTCTCAGCTGAAATTTTATATGCCTCAGAGACTCGTGCCAACCAGACACTGCATAAGGAGGGATTCTGTATTTTTTAAACAAAATTTGACCATATTTTCACACTGGAAATAGGAGCCCCTACAAATCCACAGCTGGACGCCGGTGGCTCCTCCACAGTTGGGCAGGAGTTTAGACCTGCATCTTCCTTCAAAGGTGACTGAAACGGGGCAGTGCAGCCCTCCTGTTCAGAAGCACCGACCGGGCCACTTGCAGCGCTGCAGGGGGAGGAGCCTGAAGCCAGAGGCGGCCTTTGACCTCAGGCTTCCAGGAAAACCTGGCTTTAGGAAGACTTCCGGCGAGGGGCGTGGCCAAGATTGAGGCTGCTTCCCCACCCGACTCTCACAGGGAAGGTGACCTCAGAACTTTAGAGGACACTTTTCTCTTCTGCAAATGGTAAGGCACTATCTCGTGGGAGGGTAGGTGCGATTACATTTCTCCTGGTGCTTTACACGGGGCCCTTGATGTACAAGGAAAATACAAGCCTGAGCACAAATGTGGTTCACGCTCCTCATCTATTTGTGGATTTTTTTTTCTTTTTTTTTTCCTGTCTTGGGTCAACTCACTAAACTCTTCAAAATTAAACAAAATCAACTAAGAACCAAATTCACAGTAGAGCAATGAGATGCATGACTCACTCACTAGGAGAGATCCAGAGATAAGTTTCCACAAAGACATTAAATAAATCCTGGACCTGAGTACAGATAGCAAGAAACGTCTCTCTTCTAAAAACAACAATAAACTACTTAACTGTATGGATTGCTGAGGAAGTCCTTCCAGGGCTCAGGCCAGGGGCCAGAAGCTCAGGCCAATACATCTCTGAGTATCTCTGAAAGGCCAGGAGGGGCAGCTTGTGGCCAGAAGAGCTGGGCGCAGATCCTGCCTCTGCTGTCTCTGTGTTGCTCTGGGCAAATTAGCTTCCCGCCCGCCCGCCCTTCAATCGGTGCTTCTATGACATGGAGTCAGCACGAGGAACACAGAGCGGTGCTGTGAGAGTTTGCTAACCACACCGCCGAGTGCTGAGCAAGCACCACAGCCCTATGGGAGCAGAACGTGGCCCTGGATGGTTAGGCCATTTGGGGATGACATTCTGCAGAATTAAACTCGTCTGGGCCTCTGCACATTAGCAACGAACATCATATTTCTACTTCTTGGGTTGATTAAAATGGGGACATACCCAGAGGAAACGCGCCCACCTTTTTTTTTTTTTCTTCTCCTTCCAAACAAATTCCAAATTGGTTAAGTGTCCCGTAGTGGTGCTTGGTTCTCAAGTTTCGCTTTCTATTTTTGATCATCAGGCCTCATCCAAGTCTGTATTTATTGTTCATACATACATATATATATATATATATATATATATATATATATATATATTTTTTTTTTTTTTTTTGGCTGTGAAATAGGACTAGGCGATGACTCAGGCAAGGGGGAGAACACAGGCCACCACCAGGGTCTCCTGCGTCATTGCTGAGACCAAAGCCCTGGTCACGACTGAGATTCACAAGTGGGTAAGGACCACCCACTGGACTGATTTATTTCAAAATTCAGGCCACAAATCCCCACTTTACAATGTGAAAAGCAGTATTTCATTCACGTGCATGCTTCCGTGGAGCCTGCAGCTGCGCAGGGGCTGCGAGGGTATGCGCCACCCCAGCCAGCATACGGAAGAAATGAAGACTGTCAGACGCTGGAGTGGCCCATGGACGGAGGTGCTTTTGTGAGGGTCACGCAGACAAGCCCGACCCACGTTCCTTAAGCCTGTCTCACTCGTGGGTTTGGAAAGGCTGGGGGTCAGGTACGAATCCAGTCACACCCTTTGGCTGAAAACAAATCATGTCATGGGTCTTTAGCGTTTGCTTTTGTGATACACAGCAGCTGCCAGGCTGGAGGGGCGGCCAGAGACCAGGCGTCTGGGCGGGGCTGTGCTGGGTTTAAGGAGAACCAGGCGTTACAACCACAGCATCTGACCCTCCTGCTTCAAACAGTGTACGCTTCTCAAGGGCTCTGTTCAGCCAGACAGCTGTTGGGATGTTTATCTCCACATTTTTAATTTGTCTTTGGTCTGGACACATTGCTCATGTGTGAATATGTGCTCGGGATATTGTTTTTTGCCGTTTTTACCTTCTTAGCTTCAATCTTTGGTTCCTCGCTCAAGCCCCAACATGTTTTGAAGGTGAGGTCAACCAAAATTCATTTGTGCTTTTTTTCAGGTTTTATTTTAGAAATTCAGGTGAAAGTTATTTTTAAAGCTTAGGTTACTCTAGAGTGACTTAAAATCCATGGGCTGTACGGACGTCTCTGTGTAGCCCAGAATAAAGAACACTTTCTTTTGACTCAAAGATGTTTTCCCTGCCTCTTCAAAATATACTGAGGCTGGACCTGTTACATATTGAAAATGTGAAATGAAAAACGCAGTGAACGATTTTAATTCTGCGTTTCTTAAAAGGATCAATTCAGTGAGAAAGAGAAGGTCTTTCAGTGGCATGTGTAGGGGCCTGAGTTTTGGAGTTAGACATACCTGAGGCTGAACCCCTTCTCCTCTACTGGCTGGAAGACCATGGGCAAGGGACTTAACCTGTTCAGTTTTCTTCCCTCTCTAGAAAGTTTATTTCAGAACTGAAATCTCCACTCTTGTTCCCCCAGAGAAAAGAGCACATGCGAAGTCCTAGAAGAGGGAGGGGGCGTCGAGGTGCTAAAAGCTAAGGACCTTCCTTGAGGCTTAGAGTAGAGAGGTGAGGCGCGTCCAGATCTTGTTGTTACACCCTCCACCCCTCGCCCACCATGGAGAGACCCTGTCTGCCGGTGAATGAACCTTGAACTTCCCCCCACCAAGACGCCACAGGGAAGAGGGAGGCTGGGGGCATCTGGGGTGGCCCCACACCTTCTCTTGATCTACAAGGCACTGTGGAATCCCTGTGGAGAAGTGCTTCTAAAAGGGAGTGGATATTTACAACGAAACACATTTCTGAAAGATTACCGTAAAGACTGAAGGCAGTGCACATCTGCATGCAAACCCGCTGATAAAAGCAAGATGAAACACTGGAGTAAAAAGACGTCGGCCTAGGTTTATAATGGACTTAGAGCTATGATACGATGGGATATTTGGAGGACCAACATAGATGGTTGGGCACTTCAGAATTTTGCTTAGGTCTGTGTTGCTTTTCATCTGTGAATATGAGCTGCTTCTGTCAGTGTGGTCGCGAGTCGGTGGTAGTAAGGGGCGCCTACCTTTCTCCTTTGGAAGTTCACATCAAGTTTCATTGAGGCACACTTGTTCAGCGTATTTAGTCGTCTAGAAAGAAAGAGAAATGCGGCGATCACTACTAGCAGTGAACCTAATTCTTCTTGCCACTTTGATAATCGTCCTTTGTTACCAGGGAAGCTGAAAGTGCATCGACCACCCGTCATGTCCCAAGAAAGAACTGCACCCCCCGAGGGCACCCGGGAAAAGGGTTCCCATTTGTTCTCAGCCTCCAGACCTGAGCGGACTTTCTATGAAGCTTGCCAGTCCTTGCCCCTTCCCTAATCGAAACCCAGCCCTTTCCCAGCTTTTCTTTCCACCATTCTTGGGACCCGGGGACAATCGTTTTAGCCATACTTTCACCAGCTCCTCAATTCATCTGCCACCTTGACCTTCCATCCGGCCTCTACTGCTCATCCCCAAATTTGGATCATCGTAACCCTCTGCCTTCTCTCTGGCTCTTGTGAGAAAACAACTCCCATTACAGTGCTCAATTATACCTGCCACGGACTAAACAGCACCCTCCCCAAAGTCATACCCTGAAGCCCTAAACCCCAATGTTTCCGGACAAGTAATTAAGGTTAAATGAAGTCATAAGGTGAGCCCGGGGCCAACAGGACTAATGTCCATCAGGGAAGAAACCCCAGGATGCTCCCCCCTCTCTCCTCTGGGAGGACACAGCAAGAAGGTGGCTGTCTGCGAGCCAGGAGGCGCGTCCCTACGCTGCTGGTCACCTTGACCCTGGACCTTCCAACCTCGGGAACTGTGAGAAGATAACCCTCTGTGGTTGAAGACCCCCAGTCTGTGGTGCTCTGTTGGGGCGGCCCATGCTGACTACTGCATACATTTTGCAATTCTCCCTCAGTTGGGCTCCTCCAGTTGCTACCCAGCATTTATTTCAGTTTTTCCCTCTGGTGGGCATCCATTCTTAGATCATGAGAAACATGCCAGTCCCTCAACAGAGGGCCAGTGAGAAAATACAGCTTCAGTCACTAATTCTGTAAACACTTCTTCCCCGCATCATAAAAAAAGAGACGTTCCTATTCTTTTTCAAAGCGAAGCCTGTATCATGTCTGTGATTTCAACATCCACCACTTCATCTGGGACTCGGATGCCTCCTGTACTCCCTCTCAGCTCAGCACACTCTCAACGGCTTTCTTCTACTCAAACTCTTCTCTGTCTCAAAAAACAAAAACGATGAACCAGATAGTTAGCAACCTAAGTAACCATACGCAAACGACCAGTTTTCCTTCTGTCTTCTTCTTCTGTCAAACGGCTCTACTCACCATCCCAACACCCTCTTCCTTTTATTATTACTCGGTCTGCAGAGAGCATCCTCAATTTTCATTCCCGCTTTCTCTCTCTTTTTCTTTTTTTAGGGCTGCACCTATGGCATATGGAAGTTCCCGGGCTTGGAGTCAAATCACAGCTGCAGCTGCTGGCCTACACCACAGCCACAGCGGTGCCGGATCCGAGCCGCAGCCAGCGGCCATGCCAGATCTTTAACCCACTGAGCAAGGCCAGGGGTTGAACCTGTATCCTCATGGATACTAGTCGAGTTCTTAACCCACGTGAGCCACAACGGGAACACCTTCATTCACTCTCAATCCCACTGCAATGTAATTTCATGGAATTCTCTTTACCAATGCCCTTATTATTTTACTGGATAACTTTTTAAAAATCACAGCATATGGCTTGAAGAGTCAAACATTACCCCTCATTTCTCTCCATTTACCACTCTTTGGAGGCGACTCTTTCCACTGTTTCCTTTGAACACGCTTATGCTGTTACTTCTCGATTTTTCAGTTTAAGTCATTGTCTCCTGATTCGTTCTATGAAAAATGAATGTTTTTTTACTGCCCATTCCCACCCATCACCCTCCTACACGCATATTCGCACTCTTTACCTCTTATAAATACAGCTGCCATAATTTTTTGATAAATCAATGTTCAGGTTTTACTCTCGTATGACCAGAGATATGCTATTCACATGTCTATCATTCTTTGATGCCTTTTCCTTTCATTCTAAACTTTTCATTACACCAGGAGTTAATAAGCATCTTATTCCATTGTTTCATACAGTATGTAGCCAATCTGAAAGGCTACATACTATATGATTCCAACTGTATGACATTCTGGAAGAGACAGAACTATAGGGACTATAAAAAGGTCAGTGGTTGCCGGGGGTGGGGAGGAGGGGGTGACAGGGATGAAAAGACAGCAGAGAGGATTTTTAGGGAAGTGAAGTGATATTATGATATCAATATATTATAATGGTGGATACATGACCGTATACATTTGTCAAAACACACGGAAATGTACAAGACCAAGAGAGAAGCCTAACGCAAACTACGGACTTTGGGTGGTAATGATGTGTTACTGCAGGTTCAGCAGCTGCACTGTCCCACTCTGTGTGGGATGTTAATGGTGGGAGAGGCTGTGCGTATGCGGGTACAGATGGTATATGAGAACCTCCGTACTTTGCGCTTCATTCTGCCGTGAATCTAAAACTGCTCTTAAAAAAGTCCACTGTTTAAAAGTGTAGTCTTCCTTACACTTGATAAAATGGTAAAATAGAAATCATTTTATTTCTTGGACTTTGATCCTACTGTTGCAAAAGGGATCTGTATTTCTCTTGCTCTGAATCTACTTGCTTATTGGTCAATCTACGGAAATATCATTAAAGACATCTTACACATGCACCCGCATGTTCATGGCAGCACTATTCACAATAGCCAAGACATGGAAGCAGCCTAAATGTCCACTGACAGATGGATTAAGAAGATGTGTACACACACACACACACACACACACACACACAATGGAATATTACTCAGCCATAAAAAAGAACAAAATAATGCCATCTGCAGCAACATGGATGGAACTAGAGATTCTCATTCAAAGTAAAGTAAGTCGGAAAGAGAAAGACAAATACCATAAGACATCACTTATATCTGGAATCTAATATATGGCACAAATGAACCTTTCCACAAAAAAGAAAAACATGGACTTGGAGAATAGACTTGTGGTTGCCAAGGGGGAGGCAGAGGGACAGGGAGTGGATGGATTGGGAATTTGGGGTTAATAGATGCCAACTATTGCCTTTGGAATGGATAAGCAATGAGCTCCTGCTGTATAGCACTGGGAACGGTATCTAGTCACTTATGGTGGAGCATGATAATATGAGAAAAAAGAATATATACACATATGTGTAACTGGGACACCTTGCTGTATAGTGGAAAACTGACAGAACACTGTACACCAGCTATAATGGAAAAAATAAAAATCATTCTTAAAAAAAGACATCTTAGAAATTCTGGACACAATTTCCAATGTCATACATGTAGCTACTTAACTTTTTCTTTCACAATGTATACATTTATCACATCATGTTGTATACTTTAAATATATTATAAATTTGTCAATTATACCTCAACAAAGCTGAAAAAAAAAAAAGCTGACTTGTTAAGATGGAGGAAAAAAGAGAGAAAACATGCTTTATGGGGGTTTAAAACTAGGTAGACATTCCCAGCATGGTGTAGCATCAGCCTATATTTATTGTGCACAAGATAAACAATGGTGAGACTCTCCAGGAACACAAAATGGGTGAAACACACACCCTGGAGCGATGGAAATGCCTCTTCAAGGACCGGCTGCTTCAGGTAAAAGAACATATCACATACAAGAAGCCTTCACAGCATTTTATCAAAACCACTGTAAAATTCTGCTGTGATTGCAGCCACTCTGCATTTAGGACAAATATTTAGCATGAGTATTTGTTTCCTTCTAAGTTAATGATAAATAATAAATACAAAACCCTTCAGATAATGTGAGTTGGTCGAACATGGGTAGCCTAGAAAATTATTCCTGCGTGAATAATAATTTTGATCATAAAATGATTTTCTTTGCTGCGTGAATGGTGTGTCTCCCACTGGGCCTCTTCTGAGGCAGGAAGTATAGTTTATTCTTCTCATATGCATAAGGCCCAGCAGGAAATGTTATACCTGATTGTCTCAGTAGCTTTTCCTTTTTTAACTGAACATACTTTGTCTACATAGGTCCAAGCAGTGACTGACTTTAAAGAGTCACAGTAGACCTTGTATAGTCAGAATAACAGAATTAGCTGATGATAACAGGCTGACGGCTGCACCTTATTTGCATCCCTAATGCCCAGCACAGGCGCTGGCTCAGAGAGAATCCACTCAGTAAATGTTTGCTAAGGACAGGCACTAGGGGGCCCTTTGACCTGACCCTCTTATTCTCAAATGAGGAGAACAGGGCTCCTAGAGAAACACTTGCTCAAGGGAACCGTGCATTAGCTAGCAGAGCTGGACTTCTCCCCACCCGGCACTTTCTCTGCCCCTGCCTCCCCAAGGAGAATCTAGAAGAGCCCAGAAAGTGACAGGTCTGTGTCATGTACTTCATACGGGCTAGTCAATTTAATGGCAGTTTCCTTCTCTCCATCTTTTCCATGGAAAGAGGAAACCACGAAGCATGCTAAAGCTGTCTACCCTACGCTTCGAGCAAACCAAATTTACGTGTCAACACAAGCAAAGCAGTTGGGCTCTTTCAGAAGGGCTGTCCACAACACCCACGCTACCAGAAGCTGTTAATTTCTACTGCTGTCTTCAGAAGGCTTTAGAGAGGTTAATCAAGGAGAAACAGTCCGAAGGCTTGTTCTAGGAGTGAACTTGAAGTCCTGGTGGCAAAGTCAACAAGAAGAGAAGAAGCCAAGGCAGGTTCATCGAACAGTGGGCCCCACGCACCAGGAACAAGTGAGAGGCTGGGGATGCAGAGGTGAACAAGAGGTGGGCCCGGACCTTGGGGACCTCACAACCCTGTGTGGAATGGGAATATGCTGAATAAGAGAAGAAGCAGTTCATGCTCTGAATGTGCAGGGCAGAACCTCCCAGAGGCGGCAATAGTTGAGCAAAGCTATGAAGGAACAAGAGAAATTTGCTGCCTATGTTAGAAGAATGACAGGCAAAGCCGAGTCATTACAAGGTGTGCTTTAGTCTAGGAGCTACCTGTATGTGAGTGGGAATCAGTGGGGACGTGGGCAGGGACTGGATCATGGGGGGCAAAAATGAAGACGTTGGGAGCCATGGTGATAACAAGGGGCTCCTGAGGGCTATTAGGGTAATGGAAGTCCACCGCATCTCAGAAACACAACCGGGGGCAGGACGGAGAGTGACCTGAAGAAGGAAGGGTGGGAGGTGGTTATGATGGCTTCACTGAGGGATGGCAAGGCAGAGCAGAAATAAAGTGAGAGCATATAAAGACTCTGAGTGATGTGGAAGCTTGGGGCGGGGGGAAGAAATAGAGGATGACTTCCGGATTTCAGAATTGTCAGCTGTGCCATTAAACACAGAAAACAGTGAACTAGGGAGGCGGCCGGAGCTAGGATAAAGAGAACATCACAAGCTCACGCTGGGATGCCTTCGGTTCTGGGGGGGCCCTTGTGACGTCCCCCTGAGGTGATGCATGCGGACGGTATACACCGAGGATATGTAATAACTAAAGCAGTCATCCAGGGAGCATTCGGAACCCTGGAAACTCCCCTGCTCAAGACCTGGGTGGAGGTGCAAGAGCGGGACTCGGGCAAGTGTATCAGATGCAACCCGGTGTAGCTGGTCTTGGAAGCCAGAGACTGAGCACCACAGAGCAGAGAGACCGGTTAGGGAGTTGTATCCATTATTTAAGAAAGAGTAATGATATAAACCCTAAGGCGTGCCTTTCGGGTGTGGCAGGCATCTCAGGCAGTTTTGGAGAAGCCTGAGTCGAGAGCTGAGCATGAGCGATCCTTGGGAATCTAGCTCAGAAAGAGAGAGGTTTAACATATTTTGAGAAGAAAATGAATAATCTGTCGCCACACAATGTTCTCTCACATGTAGAAGCGATGACGTGATTTGTAAACTGACAGGTTATTTTCTTCCAGGTTCCAGTTTAATTTAACAAAGTTATTGAATGGCTGCTCGGCACAGGGCAGCAGAGCACCAGGCACCCGTGGTTATGGTTCACCCCGCGAGACACAGAAGATCCCCAGCTAACATGCCTGGCGTGGGAAGCTGTGTGCAGGCTGCCTGGGCATGGAGGGGGGCACAGAGGGGACGCCGGAGGGCAGAGCCGGGGGGCAGCAGCAGATCCAGGGAAGGCGGCATGCTTGCTGAGGGGCTGGGCGTTGGTGGGCAGGTGTGGGCAGAACAGAGGCGTGGGAGGGAGGGCTGGGCCATCTGAAGGGGTCCTCCTCTGCCTCCGGGCCAGCGCCCGGGCACACGAGCTGCCTTCTGCACTTGACCTACACGAAGGCAGAGGAGCCGTCCCTTCTTGGGATCTTAAATTCGCATTTCCCTTTGAAACTGCCAGACTCTGTTCTGGTCGTAGGTCTCCCACGCTGATCTAAAGGCTGGTATCCTGTGATATTTTTCTAATAATCTTGCGAAAGGCTCGAGAGGAAAAATAAGCAGCGTGATGGGTTCATCTCTGACATGCAATTCTGATTAGAGCCGCAGTCTGAACTTCTCACCCTCCTCTCAGGTGTCAGAGGCTAAAGGTCCCTACCCCGCGGCTTGGCTTAGCAGAGTTCTGGGCATGGCCTCAAAGCAGGTCAGAAACAAGTCACCTGGTCCAGGGATCAGAGGGAGCGGCTCCAGGAAGGCGGCGCCTCCCCGCGGGGCCTGGGAAAGGTCCATGTGTGTCTCAGGGTTTATAAAACAGATGCTCCAAACAGCCAAGTCTGGCCTGTACTCAGTCAGGGTGGGGCCTTTCATCACAGGCCATCCAGTAGGATGGCTTTAGGGTGTCTGGAGAGAAATGGCATCTAATTAGGAGTCTGCAAGTGGCTGTCACTGTGCCACAGATGAGCCGGTGACGGCCATGCCTCCTCCTTGCTGGCTGTTTTCCTACCATGTGGTCCTGTGGCGCAGAAATGCTGCACCTCTTCCAGCCCATAACGCCCTACACTGACCCTGGGCATCCGCTGAGAGGGGGGAAGTGGTTAAGCAAGGGTGGAGCTCCCAGTGCCAAGGAAATGAAGCAGTGTGTGTGTGCGTGCGTGTATGTGTGTTGCTGGAGGGGGAGAGGATGCACGTGTGGCATGACGTGACTTGTAACATATATGTTCTCGATTAAGATGCAATTGACGTAAAACATTCTGCAAGTCTGAGGTGTACAACATAAGGATTTGATATTTGCATATACTGTGAAATAATTACAGTAGGTTGCGTGAACATCCACCACCACACAGGTACTAATATTTTTTTCTTGTGATGCGCCTGTGTAAGATCTACTCTCAGCAACGGTCAGACACAATGCGGCACTGCTAACTGCACTCACCATGCTGTCCCTGACATCCCCGGAAAAGAATCTGAAAGACGTGACAGGCTCTGATGGTGAGGCTGTGGGGGAAGAGTGTAAGCTCCAGAGGCAAATCAATAAGACACATCAGCCACAGTGGCCCAAGGGGAAAGAGCTAACAATAAAAGTCCAGGTTTCCCTGGGCTTCTTTACTTTGTGGATTTTGGACAAAGTTGCAATGTACATAGGCCTGTATCGGAGAAGTTGGATCGGGTGTCCTTACCCTTTTCACTGTTCACAGTTGATTCTGATCCAGATAATTTCTCTAGTGAGAATCAGTTCAAGTTGAAGCAAGGGTCACACCAGAGATTTCTGAGAAAGGGTCAAAAACTGCAAGAAAGCAAACAGCCCGGGGGAACTGGAGGGTGGGCGGTTACTCACTCCCTGACTCTAAGGGGCGGGGCGGGCGTCTCTCGGCTCCTCCCCCGCTCCAGCCCCACAGACCCGGGGTCCCCCTCCCTCAGTCTTGGTCCTCTTCTACTGCCCTTACTGCCCCTGGGTGACCTCGCCCACCCTCGGGACCTTTCCGCCTTCCCATGCAGAGGACTTTGCACCTCGGTCTCCAGCTCAGGGCTCTGTCCAGCTCCAGACCCGCACACGCCCCGCTGCACCCTGGACGCGCCCACCCAGCACGGGCTCCCCAGGCGCCTCGGCTCGTCACACTTTCCCTTCCTCAGACCCTGGCTGGACTCCCCTCGCCTCCTTCTTGGGCTGTTCCCTGACTCAAGGGCGTTGCCACCACCCAGCTGCTCAAGCCACCCTTAACTCTGAATAGCAGCAATAGGGACAGCCCCTGTTATTCATAGGTTCTTATGCGAATCAACTGAGATCAATGAAACGTGCTTATTACTTAACACACAGTAAATACTCAATGGTAGGCGTGGTCATCTGTTATTTATGTGGCAAAGCAATGCATTTGTAAAAACATTGCTAATGTTTTTAATAATGCAATACAAATATCCAAAAATATATAGAGAGAAGTGAATAACATTAAAAATATAAACTTTTTTTTTGTCCTCTGTTCTAGTTTGTAGCTTCTTGTATATTCTTCCTTGTAGCTTCCTGTATATTCTTCCTGAAGTCATTTAGAATAGCTGGGTGGAAAAGGTTACGCAAGAGGCCACTTAAAAACACAAAGATCAATGTTTTCTGTACAAATTAATATATCTATCAATTCTCTATTTTTGATCCTCCCACTTCTGTAGGCAGCTGTCCCCCATGGCTGCCCCTGTTCTATATGGGCCATCCTGGGGTGAGGTTTGCAGTGAAGGTGGGGGTGGGGAATGAAGATGCCTTTCTTGCATATTAAATTAGTTTAAAAAAAGTGAAAGTTGAAAATAGCCACATTAAATTTCATACGCTCTAGTCTGGGTAACTCCTACTGGCCTAAAAGGGTCATTTTTCCAGGATGCTCTCCCTCTGAAACCCTCTCCCCCTTAGCTATCCTGCATCTGTCCTGATCCATCACACGATGTGTCCAAGTACACCATAATTTACTCATTTCTCAACCCGTAGGCACTATGGGTATTTGGGGCCAGATAATTCCTTGTTGTGGGGGGTGCCTTGTGCACGGTGGGAGGTTGCAGCATTTCTGGCCAGTAGCACTACCCCAGTTGTGACAAGCACAAATGTTCCCAGGCCTCAAGACAGGGAGAAATGCTACCCCACCTTGGAGTGAGAAGCACAGCACTGGCCTGAGGAGTCTGTCTTATTTATCTCCAAAGCCAAGGAAGGCCCTCAAGAGACCACCTTGATGACGTGAACCAAGGGACACATGACAAAGCACCATCACTCCACAGTAAATCAGTTCTCATCTCTTCAGGAAGAAGGTGCACTTTCAACTCTTAATTATTAATACATTTTTTTAAACTGGAGGTCCATGAAGGCACAAATGCAACCAGAATTTCTAACCCTGGGATTTCCAAGTTAAATTGAAGCTCTCTTCAGAAACCCAAGAAGCAGCCTGTGTGGCTCGGAATCCCAGCACCGCCATGTACGGGCTGTAACTGGGGAAGTCATTTCCTCATCTGTAAAATGGGCATGAGAATTAAAAGAGTACATCTTTGTAAAATGCTCAGAGTCGTGCTTGGGGTGCTCCTCGCGGCTTACTGCGATTTGTATTTATCTATAGATTCAGAATTTCAAAGGTGGAAGTGACGGTGTTATCAGGAACCCCCTGAATCCTTCTCCCAAGGAGCCGTCCACGTTTCAGTCTGGTGGTTACAGATTATCACGTGGCACAACACAACGTATAACAACTGTTCATTTTCTGTGATATTCTTCACGGGAAAAACTTAAAGTACATTATCAATTTTCATAAAGACCCAGTTATTTAAAATTAGTAATGTTATTTAACATACTCAAATCAAATATGTGCCTTTGTGTGTAGAGGCAAACTGTAAAAATCATTTTGGTTAGCACTCTCTCTCACTCCCTCGCCCCACACGATCATCAGTGTCACCAGCTATTCTTTTAAAAACAAAGGGCAGTGCCAGGTGCACTCTGACCCTAGTCAGTGCTGGATCTCCATGAGATAGTACTGAATAAGGTGAATGCCCTTGTTTTATACATGTTATAATTCGTATTTATTAACGACCTAAGTTAGGCAGATCCAACATCAAAGTAGAAATTCAGAGGTCCCCCTGGGCATCAAGGCCCTGTGTTAGCTGTCTGAGCCAATAGCCCAAACCAAAGTGCTAATAGAACATGCCACATGTTAAAAATCTCATTCAGGGTCTTTGATTTGCTGCAATTTGCCTTAAAGGTGACAAATCTTGCAAGGTATTGAGATATCTTGGCTGTGTCTATGTTCTGATATAGTTAAGCTTCAATTAGCTCATCCTGGTACTTAGATTTGCAATTAGCTTTTCATTACTGACAAGGGAAAATATTTGCAATTAGGAATTCAATCAGAAAACATCAAAACAGACTTGTAATTGTGGTTGCTAAAATAACAGAGCCTGCACCATTCCGACTTGCAGGAACACATCTTTACAGACGTCCACCATGTATTGGCGAAGCAGCAACGCGAAGGCGTGGTCACCATAAAATAAAACATGACACCTTCACTCAAGACAGCAAGCCTGGCTGGTTTCTGAGACCCGAAAATAAGGGCTATGTGTCCACGTGTGCCCGGCCAGGCGTGGGTCCTCCCTGCCGTCGACATCCTGAGTACACTCTATTTTTCCAAGCCAAAAAAATTGCCCATTGTTCAACAACTCTCCAAATGTAACTGGGGACCCAGGATATTAATTGTCTGTCTACACGGGAGAGAAACTTCCACAACACCAAAGGTGAGTAAAACTGTCCAAACATTTACAGGAGACCTGCAGCTCTCTTGCCGTCATTTGTCTTCCTGGCAGAGGTATCACAATTGTACCCGCCCGCTGGCTATGGTTCCCTTTAGAATTCTGCGTTAGCTCAGCTTTTCAAATATGCATGAGAAAGGTGGAGCCCCCCAAGTTTAAAAATAAAACAGGAGACCAGCTCTATCACCGTGTCTGCAGTGCATGGGGAAGAAAACGAATCAAATCACACCTCCTTACTGCTCTCCAGGCATGAATCATTACATACCGTGTGAGTAGGTGAGTAATTAAACCCTCCATCAGTCTCAAAGTTTTAAAAGTGCCGTCACTCCCTGCAGGCTGGAGGTCTTCCTTCTGCCTGCTTTCAGGAAATCTGTGTCTTGAAGGAACTCCTATGGAAGGCAAAGAAGCTCCGTCCATCTCTGCCCACCTACTCTGCCTGCTTCCTTTGATCTGAGGCAGGAGGAAGACGGGGCCCTGGGCTGGGCTGAGCTCAGCTGGGACTTGTTAGGCTGAGTAAATTGGGCCTTGCTTCCCTTTGACGCGTCAAGGAGAAAGTTAATGGCAGGGGCTGAGCTCTGCTGGAGGAGAAAGATAAGACGACCACGTCACTCACTCCTGGGCTCAAGGGGACCTCCCCAGCTACACCTGCGCAGAAGGACTTCTAGGGGTCAAAAAGAGAGGGGGCACCAGGCCATAATATAGCCTAATAATCATCCCATAACCCTTTGCTCTGGGATCCATCTTGGCCAAAAGATGCGCATGCATATTGGGCCAGACCCGTGAGAAAAATAAAGCAAGGTAATTGGCCAAAGGAAAACAGAGACCCAGAAGAACCGCCTGTGTAAGTGATTTAAATCACCTCCTTAGCGAGCTCCTCTTCAGGAGGATGCCCGCGCCACACCTGCACTCTTCCTTTGGGTGTGTGTGACGGCTCTGCTTCTGCCTTCTGTACACAGACTACTTTGTGTGTCCTCGCACAAGCTGTACTGTGCTTCCAGTAATAAACTTTGTACCTGTTTTTACCTCTTTGTCTCCTTGAAACATTCCTGCTTTCAACAGGGGGTAAGAATCAGGGCAGTTGTGCTTTTAGCCTCTAGCTAATCTAGTGGCTGGGACTCCTGGTTGTCACCCAGGCTGCCCAGGTTCGTTTCCTGAGCTGGGAATTAAGATCTCGCTTCAAGGCATGGCTCCTTCTCCGAAATGAGATGCACTCCACTGTGACCACTCCTTTGGCCTCTGTTCTACCCCTCTTGCCCTATGCCCTGAGACTCTCAGCTCATACACCTCCAGACGGACACTTTTCTTATTTCATAATATTTTTGGAGACGGAGCCATCCTAAGAATTATTCCAGTTACAACAACCTCCTGCCACTCTAACCATTTCTATGCAAGCTGGGCCCTTATCAAGAGCATTGTGGTGTCTGGTGGTGTTGCCTTCCCACATATTTACGCAGTACTGCCTTTGGAGTATGTCTGTATGGATCCCACCATGAGCTGAATCAGAGGTGGGTCATGGGCTCTACCAGAGAAGGCTTCCTGATTTTTCTGGCTCGTCCTAGTATTATTACTTGGAACTCTCGAAGTGATTTCTGTACTGGCTTATCTATAACATGTCTGAAAGGCACTTTTTTAAACAGTAGACTTGAATGGAAAAGTCCAGAGCTTAGTCAAGGCGCCTCAGATCACATGCAGCAGTGGGTGGATAAGGATTTCCCACCCACATGTTTGACATTTAAAACTTAGCTCACTGGGGCACATACGTCATCCAGTGAGCAGAACGGCACAGTCAGAAGCAATGTGTGTTCCTGCAATCCTCATGTAAAAATGGGTAATAGAGGTTTTCTTCTTGGTTTACAATGTAATCCTTGGTTTATATTTTAAAATAAAAATTTTAAGAATCTATGTGTAAGCTACTACAACTAATGGGTGAGTTTAGAAAGAGTGCTGGATGCAAATGAACAATATACAAAAAAAAATCACATGCTGCAATGAACAAGTGGAGACTGAAATGATAAAAAAAAGGTACTATTTAGAATAGCACCTCAAAACATGAAATTCTTAATTCTTAGTACTTTCAAGTATGTGTATTATCCATTTGCTGAAAGCTATTTTGAGTCAGGGTTAAAAAAAAAAAATCAAAAGAAACCTAAATAGAGACTTTTACTGTGTTTATGAATCCGAAGACTCAATACTGTTAACGTATCAATTGATCTACAGAGTCAACACAATCCAAACCGATACTCCAGTAGGATTTTAGACACCAACAAGCTGTTTCTACATTTATATGGAAAGGCAGAGGAACGAGAATGGCCAAAACAATCCTGGCAAAGAAGAACAAAGTTGGAGGACTCACAGTAGTGGATACAAGACATACACAAAGCTAAATAATCAAGTGTGATATTGATGAAAGAGCAGACACATGGATAAATGGAACAGAGAGTCTAGAAACAGACCCATGCATATATCATCAACTGATTTACAACATAAGTGCAAAGGCCATTCAATGAAGAACGAATAGTCTTTTCATCAATGGGATATTGATATGTAAAAAGATGAATCTTGACCTATACTTTGTATCTTATAAAAATTAACTTGGAATGGATCCACTTACATGTAAAACACAAAACTGACATTTCTAGAAGAAAAACATAGAAAATAATAGCTGTGACCTTAACATTAAGCAAAATAACTCAGGTGTGACCTTAAAAAGAAAAAAATTGATAAAATGGATCCTAATAAAATTAAAAACTTCTGTGAAACGCCACTGTTAAGAGACTGAAGAAACCAGCTACAAACTGGCAGAAAATATCAAAACTCAATAAGAAGACAACCAATATTTTTTAAATGGGCAAAAGATGTGAATATGCACTTTACCAAAGAAGATAATGAATAGAAAATACGTACATGAAAAAACATTCAGCATCATTACTCCTTAAGGACATGCAAATTAAAATCACAATGAGGAAACACTAGATAGCTATTAGAGCATCAAAAAACAAAATAGAACACTCTAACACCAAGTACCAACAAAGATGTAGAGCAAGTCAAAGTCTCATACACTGTTGCTGGCAAGCGCAAGTTGCAATACTTATATTTTAACTTTATAAGAAACCACCTAACTTTTCCAAATTGACTATATCATTTTGTATTGCCAGCAACAGTGTATGAGACTTCCACTTGCTCCACATCTTTGTTGGCACTTGGTGTTAGAGTGTTTTGTAGGTAAAACTGTCACTGTAGGCAGATGACATGACACTATATATAGAAAACCCAAAGGACTCAACCCCAAAACTGCTTGAACTGATCAACAAATTCAGCAAAATGGCAGGATATAAGATTAACATTCAGAAATCTGTCACATTTCTGTTTACTAACAATGAAATAGTAGAAAAGGAATACAAAAATATAATACCTTTTAAAATTACACCCCAAAAAATCAAATACCTGGGAATATACCTGACCAAGGAGGTAAAGGACTTATATGCTGAGAACTATAAAACATTAATCAAGGAAATTAAAGAAGATGTAAAGAAATAGAAAGATATTCCATGCTCCCAGGTTGGAAAAATTAATATTGTAAAAATGGCCATACTACCCAAAGCAATCTACAGAGTCAGGCAATCCCTATCCAATTACTCATGACATTTTTCACAGAACTAGAACACACAATCCAAAAATTTATATGGAACCACAAAAGACCCAGAATTGCCAAAGCAATTCTGAAGAACAAAAACCAAGCAGGAGGCATAACTCTCCCAGACTTCAAGCAATATTACAAAGCCACAGTCATCAAGACAATGTGGTACTGGTACCAAAACAGACATATAGACCAATGGAACAGAGTGGAGAACCCAGAAATAAACCCAGACACCTATGGTCAATTAATCCTCGACAAAGGAGGCAGGAACATAAAATGGGAAAAAAACAGTCTTTTCAGCAAGTAGTGCTGGGAAACCTGGACAGCTGCATGCAAATCAATGAAACTAGAACACGCCCTCACACCATGCACAAAAATGGCTTAAAGACTTAAATATAAGACAAGACACCATCGAACTCCTGGAAGAGAACACAGGCAAAACATTCTCTGACATCAACCTTATGAATATTTTCTCAGGTCAGTTTCCCAAAGCAGCAGAAATAAGAGCAAAAAATAAACCAGTGGGACCTAATCAAACTGAGAAGTTTTTGCACAGCAAAGGAAACCAAAAAGAAAACAAAAAGACAACTTATAGAATGGGAGAAAATTGTTTCAAATGATGCAGCTGACATGGGCTTAATCTCTAGAATATATAAGCAACTTATACAACTCAACAGCAAAAAAGCCGACAACCCAATGGAAAAATGGGCAAGAGACCTGAATAGACATTTTTCCAAGGTGATGTACGCATGGCCAACAGGCACATGAAATAATGCTCAACATCACTGATCTTTAGAGAAATGCAAATCAAAACCACCATGAGATACCACCTCACACCAGTCAGAATGGCCATCATTAATAAGTCCACAAATAACAAATGCTGGAGGGGGTGTGGAGAAAAGGGAACCCTCCTGCAGTGTTGGTGGGAATGTAAGCTGGTACAACCACTATGGAGATCAGTATGGAGATACCTTAGAAATCTATACATAGAACTACCATATGACCCAGCAATCCCACTCTTGGGCATATATCCAGACAAAACTCTCTTTAAAAAAGACACATGAACCCACGTGTTCATTGCAGCACTATTCACAATAGCCAAGACATGCAAACAACCCAGATGTCCATTGACAGATGACTAGATTAGGAAGATGTGGTATATACACACAGTGGAATACTACTCAGCCATAAAAAGAACAAAATAATGCCATTTGCAGCCACATGGATGGAACTAGAGACTCTCATCCTGAGTGAAGTAAGTCAGAAAGAGAAAGACAAATACCATATATCACTTATATCTGGAATCTAATATAAGGCACCAATGAACCTTTCCACAGAGAAGAAAATCATGGGCTTGCAGAACAGACTTGTGGTTGCCAAGGGGCAGGGAGTGGGGTGGTTGGGGAACTTGGGGTTAATAGATACAAACTATTGCCTTTGGAATGGATTAGCAATGAGATCCTGCCATGTAGCCCTGGGAACGATGTCTAGTCACTTATGATGGAGCCTGATAATATGCGAAAACAGAATGTGTACATGTATGTGTAACTGGGTCACTATGCTGTACCACAGGAAAAAAAAATTGTATTGGGGAAATAACTATTAAGAAATAATGATAATAATAATAGAAAAGTAAAATGGGGAGAGTATCCTGGCTTATTCAGGTGGGCCTAGTGTAAGCACAAGGGTCCTTCAGTGTGGACATCCGGGGGCACTGTCAAAATGGTACAATGTGGGAAAGACTGCCAAGTCACTGATGGCTTTGGAGATGGACAAAGAGCCACCAGCCAAGAAATGTAGATGATCCCTAGAAACTGGAAACATATGTAAAGCTAATACATGCTATAAATACTATTATTATGAAGGATACTTCCCCTAGGTCTTTCAACCTTCCTTTCCTTGTCTACTTTCCTACCCCACACAGTTTTAAAAACCTGAAAAAAAAAGCTTAAAATCTAATTTGCACCCCACAATCCCATACTTAAGAATTTACTCAAAAGAAAAGTTATGTTCACATGAAAACCTGAAAATGAATGTTTATAGTAGCTTTATAGCCACCCAAAGTGGCAACAACTCAAGTGTTCTTCAGTTGGTGAATGGACAGATAAACCGTTTTATTTCCACAGTGGACGACTACTCGTCAATCTTGTTGATTGATACACAAAACATGGATGAATCTTAGGTGTACTGAGTGAAATGAAGCCAGGATCAAAAGGCTACATACTGTTGGCTTTCACTTCTATAACATCCTGGAAAAGATAAAACTGTAGATACAAAGACCAGATCAGTGGTTGCCAAGGGTTGTGGGGAGGGGGGAGGTTGATGGCAAAGATGCATCATGGAGATTTTTTAGGTGATGGAGTTGTTTTTTTATCTTGGTTGTGGTGCTGGTTACATGACTGTAGGCATTTTTCGAAAGTCAAAGAACTGTACATTCAACATAGTGAATTTTACTTTAGATGGGGGACTCCAATTTAAAGAAAATATAGATTTTAAATTCAACTGGGATGGTTTCACTTATATGTGGAATCTGCGAAACAAAACGAGATGTTCTCTTGTGGCGCAGTGGGTTAAGGACCCAGCATGGTCACTGCAGCGGCTTGGGCTGCTACTATGGTGCGTGTTCAATCCCTGGCCCAGGAATTTCCACATGCTGTATGCACAACCAAAAAAAAAAAAAAAACCAAAACCCTAAATAAACAAACATATCTAAATAGAAACAGAGTCACAGATATAGAAGACAAACAGGTGGTTGCCAGATGGGAGGGGGCTGCGGGGAAGAGAGATGTAGGTGAGGGAGATTAAGAACGACAAAATAAATGAGTCACAGGCATAAAATGTACTGTATGGGGAACAGAGTCGATCACCCTATAATATCTTTGTATAGGGAGAGATGACATCTAGACGTATGGTGATCATTTTGAAATGTACAGAGAAATAGAATCACTATGTTGTGTAGCAGGAACTAACACAGTGCTGTAGGTCGATTATACTTCAAAAACAAACAGCGAGTTCCCATCGTGGCTCAGCGATTAGCGAACCCAACTAGTATCCGTGAGGACACGGGTTTGATCCCTGGCCTCGCTCAGTGGGTTAAGGATCTGGTGTTGCCGTGAGCTGTGGTGTAGGTCGCAGATGTGGCTCGGATCTGGCGTGGCTGTGGCTGTGGTGTAGGCTGGCGGCTACAGCTCCCATTGGAGCCCTCGCCTGGGAACCTCCATATGCCACCGGGGCAGCCCTAAAAAGACAAACAACAACAACAATAACAAGACCAAAAAACAAACACACAAAATTACAGGAAGAAACGATCAGACGTGTGGCGATCAGAGGTGGGGGGAAGGAGAAACTAGATGAAGGTGGTCAAAAGGTACAAAATCCCAGGTATAAACTCAGTCGAGACGTAATTACAACCTGAGAAAGATAATTCACACTGCTCTATGTCCTGTCTGAAAGTGGTTCAAGAGTAAATCCTCAGAGTTCTAGTCACAAGGAAAAAAGTGTTTTTCCTATTTCTTTAATGGTGTATCTGTATGAGATGCTGGATGTTCACTGGACCAACTGCGGTAAACATTTTATGATGATCTAAGTCAAATCACTACGCTGTACACCTTCAACACACACAGCACCGTATAGCAACTACATCTTACTCACATTTGGGGAAGAAACAAGAAAAGACCGAATGAGATCATCAAATAAAGATCTACGAGCATGCGAGGAAATTCAACTGGGAAAAAGATACTGTAACATGATACAATTAAAAATAAAACCTATTTCTTTTAAAAGATGCCAACTTATTAGTAAAAATACTCTTGGTTAAAACTAAGGGAAAATGCAGGATGAGGTGCTGGTTGAATAGTTCTGAGTTGGATGGAGGCAAGGGGTGTGTATCAGCCAAGCTGAGGGAAAAACACTGCTTTTCTATTCACTGCCTTTAAAGAATCACAACCAAACCATCCACTCTTCTTGTAAATGCTCCCAAATGGCATTTTTGTACCTGTTTACATGTCCAAATAACCCCAGTTCCTGAATATATATATATATATATATATTTTTTTTTTTGTCTTTTTGCCATTTCTACGGCTGCTCGTGCCATAGAAATGGCAAAAAGACCAAAAAAAAAAAAAAAAAAAATTCAGGAACTGGGAGGTTCAGAGGCTAAGGGTCTAATCGGAGCTCTAGCTGCCAGCCTAGACGAGAGCCACAGCAACGTGGGATCTGAGCTGCGTCTGCGACCCACACCAGAGCTCAAGGCAACACCAGATCCTTAACCCACTGAGCAAGGCCAGGGATCGAACCCACAACCTCAAGGTTCCTAGTCGGATTTGTTAACCACTGAGCCATGATGGAAACTCCCTGAATTTGTAATTTGAAGAGTTCTTCGCTCTTCTGCTCACTTAAGTAAACCGACAGTATTGTTTTCCTTGCACAAAGATCTTTTTCTTTCTTTTTTTTTCTTTTGGTCTTTTTAGGGCCACACCCTCGGTGTATGGAGGTTCCCAGGCTAGGGGTTGAATCAGAGTTGCAGCTGCCGGCCTACACCACAGCCACAGCCACGCCAGATCTGAGGAGCCATCTGTGACCTACACCACAGCTCATGGCAATGCTGGATCCTTAACCCACGGAGGGAGGCCAGGAATTGAACCTGTATCCTCATGGATACTAGTTGGGTTCGTTGACCACTGAGCCACGATGGGAACCCCATCCGAGATCATTTCTTAACGCCAGTCCATTTCCTCTTCATATAGGAGCCATAGCGTGACCAGCTCACAAACACAAACATATGCACCTCAAGATTCATCAATAATCTTGGGATGATTTACACACTATTCTAACATGTATTGGTCTCTCCAATCTTGACAAACCTTTGCCTCATTATTATTTTCCTCTTAAACTACCATCTTTTCTATGTCAAACACAGAATGTACAAGAAAGAACGCTGGACTGCAAGTTATGAGGACTGCATTTTCAGGTCAGTTGAGCCCATAACTAGTTCTGGAGCCTTGGAAAAATGACTCATCTCCTGTAACTAATATTTATCTCCAGCTCTGACCCCTCCCCAGGGCTTTAGTCAGGAAACTTCAAATTCCTACACACACACACGTCTCCTCACGCAGAGATTTGGATTATGTTGAAATCTCTTATTATTACTGAAATTATAATGGTTTTATTTGTTCATGTATGCTTCATGTCTTCAATTAGATTTCTCCAACCAGATTATACATTCTTTTTTTTTTTTTTTGTCTTTTTAAGGCTGCACCTGGGGCATATGGAGGTTCCCAGGCTAGGGGTCCAATCGGAGCTGTTTCCGCTGGCCTACACCACAGCCACAGAAATGCCAGATCTGAGGCACATCTGCAACCTACACCACAGCTCGGGACAATGCCAGATCCTTGACCTACTGAGCAAGGCCCGGATTGAACCTACGTCCCCATGGATACTAGTCAAATTTGTTTCCACTGAGCCACTATGGGAACTCCCAGATTATACATTCGTTGAGGGGAGGGAATTATTCATACATACACTCTTGATAGCATCTATCGTATAGTGAAAGCTTAAACATTCCAGATTGCAGATATGACTACTTGAGCTTACATTCTCCAGTTTACTGACAGAATCACTTGTCTTTGCAAAAAATACAGCCGAGTCTGACATACTCATGGAGGCCTCCAGAGCCTGCTCTGGCCCCTCCTGCTGTGGTCCCCCATGCTGCCTCCTCCCACTAACCCATCCCATCCCATCCCTGTCTGTAGACTCGTCTTGTTGTACAAAATAGCACTGAACACTCCTGAGATAATCTCTCCTTCTCCCTCTCTTTTTCTCTCACCCACCTTCTCTTTACCCAATCTACTGTCTGGAGCCTCCCACTAGGATTTAAGCTACATGAAACCAGGGGACTGATCATGCTCCCTGTAAGAGACTTAGAGCACAGAGTAAGTACTCAATAAATACTTATTGAATTGTTGTTGGACTGGCCCCTTCATACAGTGATAGCTATTAGACACTGAGCAATTGCAACGAGCAAAAATACTTCATGTGATTTACCTGTAAAGAGGTTCTACAAGGTCCTTTTCAAGAAAATCATGATCGTTCTTGACAGCCACAATGTTGATGGGAAACTGTGAGTCTGAAAGAAAGAGACAGAGGGCTTCACCTGCCTTGTTTTATCTGAATGGGCACCCATATCATCAGGTCGCCACGTACACACGACCAATCTTAACAGCAGTTACTCCCCATGGATGGGTGTGCTGGTCATGTTTAGACAGCAGACAATTTCACTTTTCTCCAAATAACTGGTTTTAAGGGTACAAAAAATATGAAAAAAACCAAGTGCTTGACCTTGGCTAGGACTGAATACTAAGTGGCTGCATTTTTATAGCTCATCACGATCACAGAGATTTGTCTGTATGAAGAGCTGTTTCACTCTCACCATGCACCTCGGGGGGAGGTTGCTCAATGCTATTCTAATCAGTTCATAAATTACTTGGTTAGGCTGATTTTATTCTCCTTCAAGAAGGAAGTTTCCAAAAATACCTGAATCTCAATGGCCTCAATATTTTACTCTGTAGAAAAATCTTGAGTCACTCCGCAGTATCAGCTAAATACTCCAACAACTGGTTCTGTCTAGAAAAAGGGAGAAATTTCAGGAGTTCCCACTGTGGCTCAGTATGTTAAGAACCTTACATAGTATCTGTGAGGATGTGGGTTTGATCCCTAGCCCTGCTCGGTGGATTAAGGATGTAGCATTGCTGCAAATTGAGCCTAGGCGGCAGATGCAGCTTGGATCTGGTGTTGCTATGGCTGTGGCGTAGGCCTGCAGCTGCAGTTCTGATTCAACCCCTAGCCTGAAAAGTTCCATATGCTGCATGTGCAGTCCTAAAAAGAAAAAAAAAAAAATCTGGAGATCATTGGAATAGAGGTCACGGTCAAATCTAACAGAAGAGGTTGGTCCACTATCATTATCCTGCCATTCTTTCTCTTTCTCACCTTATGCTTGGCACTTGCCAATCACAATAAAGCTAACAGTATATCAAATTCCTTATTGTGAGTTGGAAAGAGAAACAATTCCTCTTCTGGTCATGCGAGTGAATTCCAGGGAGCGCCAGAATGTACAGACTACCCCGCTGTGCTAGGGAGGTGCGAGTAGTGGTGGGAAACAGCGACAAGGAGGCCCAGCTCCTCTGGTTTTAAGCCCTGGCTCTGCGACGTGCCAGCTGTATATTGTGGGCAAGCCACTTTACCTTCACTGGGCCTCTGCTTCCTCATCTGTAAAATGGGGATGGTAATAATTATAATACCTACCCTACAGTATTGTGAATATTAAATGAATAGTATACGTACAGTGTTTTGAGTAGTACCTGTCACATAGTAAGTCCCATCTATGTATTAATTATTATTATTTTTTATTTTTTGTAGGGCCGCAACCCATAGCATATGAAAGTTCCCAGGCTAGAGATCAAATCGAATCAGAGCTGCAGCTGTCAGCCTACACCACAGGCAGAACAACACCAGACCCACAGCTCATAGCAAAGCTGGATCCTTAACCCACTGAACAAGGCCAGGGATCAAACCTGCATCCTCACGGATACTAGTCAGATTCGTTTCCACTGAGCCACGACGGGAACTCCCTGTTCTCATTCTTATTACACTTATTAAATGCATAGGGCTTAAACACAATCTGATAGGTCCATTTTACTTATAGCTTTACTTAGCCATTTACGGACTCTTCACATTTATAATGCATAATATTTTGAGTGTACAAAGAGGGTGTACATTACAACTGAAAATATGCTGCATGAAGGCTCAAGAGACTGGGATTTTATTTATTTATTTATTTTTAAATTTCTTTTTAATTTTTTTGTCTTTTTGCGATTTCTTGGGCTGCTCCCGCGGCATATGGAGGTTCCCAGGCTAGGGGTCGAATTGGAGCTGTAGCCACCGGCCTACGCCAGAGCCACAGCAACATGGGATCCGAGCTGCGTCTGCAACTTACACCACAGCTCGTGGCAATGACGGATCATTAACCCACTGAGCGAGGCCAGGGACCGAACCAGCAACCTCATGGTTCCTAGTCGGATTCATTAACCACTGCGCCACGATGGGAACTCCGAGACTGGGATTTTAATTCTGACTCTTCTATCCTATAATCTTGTTAAAGTTACTTAACCTTTTGGGACCTCTCTCTCATAATCAGTGAACTGGTAGTTGGGGGGCAGGAATAAGGTTGCTTAGACCAAAACCAGAAGACGCTCCTCCTTGTCTAAAAGGCCATGAGTTTATGAAAGCTTTTATCAGAGATTCTAGACTTTGAGGCACATTCAGACATATGTTTTCCTTTATCCTCAGACCATTTATTGACAGAAGAAGGAGGTTTTTTGTTCGGTTGTTGGTTTTTTTTTTTTTTTCCCCAATATAAAACTGAGCTTCTAGGTGCATAGATGAGATTCACCAATGCGTAAGGGTTAATTTTGTTGCTTTTTTCCATACTCCATAAATTTTATGCCATCAAAATAGAAGTCTCTACTGTTTGGTATCCTACATACCCTCTGTTTAGCTCTCCAGATCCACGTTCCACTTTTCTGTATCCTGCTCTGAGCCCCAGCTGTGTGGATAGCATCCAAGGGGACCCATGTCCTCTGCTTCCTTCTGTGTTTGACCAGTGGGAAGCCGTGGCTGGAGCCGGAAGGAGGCAGGGCTGTGAGCTCAGGACACGGCCCCTCCTGGTTCTCTCCAGAGGCTGCCCGTCATAAGCAGTGTGCTCCACTGCAAGGGCCTGCTCTGAGATGCTCTCTCCTTCTGGGCTCTGGCACCCTCTCCCTCTGTATATGGCCTCGGGCCTATGGTAGTGATAGCTCTGCTGCTGTAAGCTCTGGGCTCCGGACTGGTCCTCGCAGTCCACATCTTTGTAATGAACACTTCTAGAAATAAAATCCGCCTTGGGTTGTCCTGAGTGTGCCATGTGCTTACTGCTGGGATCCTGAATAATTCATTATTTATTAGGACTATCCAAGAAGTAGATGCTTTGGTTATAATTTTAGGGGTAAGTTAAGATCTAGGAGAGGAATATTATTAACTGTCAATTAAAATACCAATGAAAGGATGTATGATGCTGGCACTAAAAGCATTTTACTTAAAACCCTGAAAAATAACATCTGATCTGTATTACAGTTTAAACATTTTCATGTAAACAGAGCTCAAGAAAAGTCTCCAGATAATGAGTGTTGTGATTGTCCAGGAAATGTATCAACAATTCATTGATTGTACTTTCAAGAAAACTAAGCACAGTGACGGAAAAGGAAAAGAACAAGGAAGGAGGTGCAGAAAAGCTCCTGATGCCAGAATCCTTGAAGGAAAAGGCAGAGTTGGGATGGGTGGTAAAGAAGTGAGAAGCAGAGAGTGCACAGCAAAAAGTAAAGAAAGAAGCTAGGGGCAGAAGCAAGCCTTAGTCTTAAGTAGGCATCAGTATAAGCTCCAGGTGTCACAAAAGCGGAGGGAAGAAGAAAGTAAGGAAAAAAATGGTTGAGAAAAGACTTGGAAGCCAGAACATACTATAGGATATTTTTTAAATTTATTCTCTTCATAAAGACAGACGAAAAGCCCAACCTACCCTCGTACAACTGAGCATACTGCGGGAACCCGGCAGCACGGAGCCAGTCGCATGCTTCCTTTGCCTCAATTTCTGAAAAACACAAGGAAGGGAAATGTGTGAGTTTACTGACCACCTCTACCTCCTCGATCAGCGAGGAACCGGTGAGTGCTGGACATGTTATCACAAAGCAAAACTGTTTTCAAGTAAGCTTCATAAGAAGGCCTACCCAGAAATGAGCAAGTATCACAAAGGTACTTGTTATCTGCTAAACTATCTTCCATGTGGATCCATAAGCATTTGGATAATAACAAAACCACAGATTACGGAACACAAAGGCTGAGTTTCAGGCAGGGAAAAATGTCTTATTTATATACTTGGGAACCAGGAGGCCAGGGAGAAGGAGGAAATATTTCTGATGATTTTTTTTAATTTTTTTTTTTTTTAACTTTCAAAGATAAAGTTAAGTCTATTTATTCCGCATTCCTCTATTCTTTTACTCTTGGGATAATGAGAGAACGAATACAACCGGGCAGCCTGTGAAAATCTGTTTTCTCATGAAGAAAGGTATTACAAAAATCCAATGTTTGATTATTTAATTTTACTAATGGCGTTAATTCCAAATGCCTTATAACAAGATGTTCATTCATCAAGCACATGCGAATGATTTCCAGCTGTGAAGTGCAGCCTGAGAGTGTAAGGGTGATTATTTAGAACAGGAATAATGGGTTTGATGGGGCTGCTAGAATCTGAGGACCAAACCCCAGAGGCTGACATGTCCTTTAAGTGACCAGTTTTGCTGTGGACATACCAAGAGTGCATGGGACCACCTGCTTGGAGAACTTTGGAGGAGATGGGGAGAGCCTACAGTATGTGAACCAGGTCACTTTTTGACCTCATGAATCCTGGACCATTCCCTAACCACAACTCCACTAGATAAATATGAACGCAAGGGAAAAGAAGTTCATCTGTCAAAAGTCCAGTTTCTCCAAACAAAATTAAGCAGCTGATTATAACAGGTCTCTACCCAGGCCTCTTCCTCTGCTGCTGGGAGGGAGCCCCATCAGGTTACTGAATTTCCATTTACCCTGATGTTCATTTTTTTCTGTAGCCAGAGTTGGAGAGCACAGGGGGATCTTGGGGTCACTGCACACAAACGACCCAAGCTAACACCAGCCGCTGGCCAGACACTGCAGTCTATGTTGAAAGCTCAGTGTCTCTGCAGCATAATGTTCGACATGACAGAGCTACCTGGTCTATGTTAGGAAAAGAGACCGAAGGCCAGATAATCCACAGGCTCCAAAGGGAAGAGCAAAGGCATACAGCCCATCCCACTGATCTGGTTGGATATGGGCTGAGATTCTGGGAAACAGAGCCTGTGGCGGCCCCTGTCCCAGAGCCCGGCTTCTTTTTCAGCGTCCCCTAATCCATTGCCATTCCAGAGACTGACAATTTCTAAATTTTGAGTTTTCTCTCTGACATGAGGGTTTTTTACATTACTGCTACCAGGAGAGACATAATAGGTACTTGTTCCTGCCTTGTACACAACATTCAGAAATATCTGGGGCACCAAACTGGAAAAAAAAATAAAGGTTGGCAGCATTTCTATGAGAAGGGATGAGACCCACAAGTGCAGTTCAAAATGAACTGGCTAGATTGTCCGGTATTGGCTAAGTTTGGGTTTTCTCTTTGGAAGGTACAAAGGGCATTTATTTGCTAAGTCTCAAAAGTTTTATTTAGCACTCATTTGAGAGTTCTTATGTGAAGGCTTCCACTTTGATAACCACACAAGAATTTCAGAGAAAGCAGGAAAGGTACACTCTGACTGTAACATGGAGAGAAATATGGTGAATTACACCTGAGTCAGAGATAGGCTGTTGCCTTCTCAATTTTCAAGCTTCATATTTGCTTTCTACTTCAATATACTACAGTGGCTTCTGATGAGAAAATATCGAATTTCTGGACATGCTCGCAACAGTTATGAGTCAGCAAGTCTTAGAGACATCAAGGCACAGATTTCTGTTAGGTGAACCACATGAGGAGCATGCCTTTTTCTATTTTATTATCACTTTTACTATTATTAGAGTGCAGTGTCTAAGCAGGAAAGCCCTGGAGAGACAGACCATGAAGAGCAAATGGGGGAGAGTTGGAAGGCAGGAGCTCTGCCACACAGGAAGCTTGAAGGAGAGCAGGAAGGGGGCTTGTAAAAGAGCATCCACTCCGTCAGATGCTGGCATGAGGAGGAGAGAGAGCTGGGGGAGATGGGCAGAAACACTCCTTCTGGAACTAAGACTGGTTGGGCAGTGGAGCAGGGCTCAGGCTAGCCTGGGAGATTTTATTTAAAAGGCTCTCTAGATAACTTCGTGTTGTTTGTTCAAAAGAGCAACATAGATAATGAACTGAAACTCTACCCATACATAAAACCTGAATAATCACATCTTAACCAGAACCCAACTAAATCAAACCCTCAGATAAGCTGACTTTTCATAGGGGTAGGCATTTCGCTTTGAAGTCTCCAAGGCAAAAGACAACAAAAACTGCAATTAGATAATAGATGAGAAGCCACATCCCAGCCATAGCGGATGGCTCCTTGCCATCACTCTCCACACCCAACTTGCTCTTTCTGAACTGTCTACCAAACACCCCCACCCCCTCTTGATATTTCAGTGTAAGGGCAAACCAAACTCTTGTTTACCACCTAATGACAGAGCAAACAGACATAATAATGGGGGCATAATTAACCATTATCAAATGGGACTTTGCCTATCAAGTTGAGCTGGAGAAAAAAAAAAAAGGCCCTTACAATTTCCATGGGTTCCCACAGTCCCTACTAACACCTATTAGCCAAATGCTAACGGTTTCCTCAGGGCATATTACCCAGGCAATGGCTAAAACGACTGGAGAATTAAGAAGGAATCATTATTGCCAGTGTCATCATTTCTCGAAGATCTACCTAATGAGAGGTAAATGACATTTGAGGAGATGGTGAAAAAAATCTCTTTTCTACTGACCTTTTGCTAGTCGGAGCACAATACTGTGTAAATACTTTATGGGTCATTCAGATCTCATGTTATGTTGACAGTTTTAATTTGTTTTCCATTTGCAACCCCCACCTGGCCCTGTGGCAGCTCCAGGATTGCAAGGCAAAGCTTCAACTTTCTGTAAGTCTCCTGCAGCAAACCTGAGTGTGGGGAGGAACCAGACAAAGCCCCTGACAGATTGGCCTTCATTACCGCATTGTTAATGGAGAAAATTCAATCTGTTGGCTTGGGGGTCCTGATAGGGTTTCAATAGAGTATTTGTAATTATTAAATGTAAAAAATCATTTCCATTTTGTTCTACAGCAAGTGTCTATTGCTCCCTGCCCAACATACTTGCCCTCCTTCTCGGACAACAGAGTCTCTTTTCTTTGGTTTAAGTGGGGCTGACCCTCCTGGTCCCTGTTCATCACAGTCCTTGGCCCTAGCACCACCCACCGCCCACGTGGAATGACCTGCTCCTGAAGAGAACCCCATCCTCCTAAGTCCCAGGAGACCAAGAAGCTTTGGGAGCCAAGTCAACAGCCTTTTGGGGCCTGACATCAACTGGCTGAAAGGGAGATATCCAGTTGTTCAATCGGTAGCTTGACCTCCACAAAAACCAAGGAAACCTTTCCAATCCCTAAGTCTAGAAGATGGTTTGGTTTGGCCCTTGGCATTCTCTTCCATCCCATATCTGTGATTCGACCTGAGAGTAAGTCAATTGCTTTGCCTCAGTTGCCTTCCCTATATGCTTAGAACATGGTAAGACCTTTGTCCAGAGACAGACACAGCAGAGGGAGGCTGGCTCACTGGGGGGGCCCAGGTTGTTGCACGTCAAGGGGAGTGAGAACAGAGTCACTGTGGAAATTGCCATGGCCAGTGACACCAGTTTAAAAAGTAGTATCATGGTTCTGGAGTTCCCATCGTGGCACAGCAGAAACAAATCCGACTAGGAACCATGAGGTTGCGGGTTGGATCCCTGGCCTTGCTCAGTGGGTTAAGGATCCAGCATGGCCATGAGCTGTGGTGTAGGCCACAGATGCGACTCGGATCCCGTGTTGCTGTGGCTGTGGTGTAGGCCGGCAGCTGTAGCTCCGATTAGGCTCCTAGCCTGGGAACCTCTATATACTGCAGGTACAATCTTAAAAAAAGTGAAAAAACAAAATAAGAATCCCCCCCCAAAAAAAAACCAAAAAAACAACAAGAAAGTATTATCATGTTTCTTAATTATTCATGCTCGGTGTTTAAACCTTACAAAAACACAAAAAGGCGCAATGAAAGAAAAAGGTCAACTCTTGCCCCATAACTAACACATAATTCAATCTATGTTATTTGTCAAAAGAGCAATGATGGTAATATTTCAGTTGACTACTTCTTGCATATAAGTAGAAGATGTGATGAATATTTCCCCACGTTGTGATGTTTTGGTAAAAACAGGAAATTTACTTTGTTTTGAGAATGATGCTTATTTTATAAATACCTGATTTTTGAATACTGACAACTGAGGTGGGTACATCAAGGCAGCCAAGAGGAAACAGTTCAGTAGGATTCTGTCAACAAAGCCCTGATTGTGGCGAAGGCTTGAAGTACACGTGAGTTAAAAGAGATTTACAAGCTGTTTCTTTAAGGAAAGATCACACGGTAATGTTTGTGCAGTCAGGTGGACAAGCTGTGGAGGGCTTCCATCAGGTGAGGAGTTATATTGAGCACAGCAAATATGCCATCCAGGTTTGCACACCTCCCTTCATGTTACGGCCTCATCGAATTTTTAAACTGCTATTTCTAAGTACTCTGATCAGTGTGTTTTCCTAGCTGAGCATTTCCATTATTTTATTTATTTATTTTTTTGTCTTTTTGGCTTTTCTAGGGTCACACCCGCGGCATATGGAGGTTCCCAGGCTAAGGGTCTAATCGGAGCTGAAGCTTCGGGACTACGCCACAGCAACGCCGGATCCGAGCCGCGCCTGTGACCTACACCAAAGATCACGGCAACGCGGGATCCTTAACCCACTAAGCGAGGCCAGGGATTGAACCGACAACCTCATGGTTCCTAGTCGGATTTGTTAACCCCTGAGCCACAGTGGGAACTCCACCCAGCTAAGCATTTTAAGCACATGTTTTTGGTTTACGTTAATTCTGGGCATAGCAAATACTTTTTCCATAGCTAACCCAAAGGGATATTATTCTTTCTAAATGACCCAACATTCAAATTAGGGACACATTAAATGTTATTATCATCAGAAAATTAGCTGGCTAGAAAGAACTGGTTTACTGTGGAAAGTTTAAAGCCTTATGTATTTATGTTGTTCTTTCAAATCTCCTGGAATTTTGATGGACAAACTGGCTCCAATTTAAGTAGGTCTTCTTTCTTAAGTGTTCATTAAAAGTACTCAAGAGAAGGAGGGACAAAAAGACATCATGGATCTCAACGTGATTTAGAAAAGTAGGCTTGAGAACAGTGCTTTGTTTTTTTTCGTCTAAACTGGCTGACATGGTGAGCACCCTGCTTCTGGAAGATTGTGGGTGACTCACCCACCACAAGACGTCTGCAGTGGATGCAATTATCACCATTAATGCATAACCAAGGTATTAAGGTTTCAACAGGCTCAAGGTTGTTGCTTTAGGATGCTTTATTCGGCTGAGTTATTAACGTACTTCTTCAGACAAATGACTCCTCTGTTTTCGGATGGAATTTCTCAGGTGAAGTCCCTATTTATTGAAGCTGTATTTATTTGGCCATATGCTAGCCCAGATTTGTTTAAACCCAATGCCAGGGTATCCACTCCATCTATATGTGAATGTGAATGACACAAGCATTAATATTACATAGGACCTTGCACTAGCACCATGATTCTTCTCCCAGGAGGGCTCTATAACCCTAACCGCAGGTTCAGGAGGGAACATCCAGTTTTGTAGTAACAACAGGCTTTGAATTAGATCCCATGTCATGGCGTCAGGCTACATCTTTTCACATTCTCTGAATTATATAATATGGTATTGCAATGTGTAAAAGTCCTGAAGAAGTCTTAAATGTATACTAAGTATAATTATTTTCTAACGTGCATAGCACTTTCTTTCCAAATTAAGTCACTAATAGAGTTAAAATACAGGTTATTTAGAATAAATTTAAGGTTATTAATTTCTGAATATTCAAATCAGTGAACCATGTGATAAACACCCATGTTTATCTTCCCATAACTTAGGGCAACTTTTTCTCTGTTGTGTAGAAAAATATCTTGCAGTCAGATAGTAGCTAACTATAGAGGAAAGAAATAAAAAGGAAGATGTATTTTATCCCCGGGACACCTAACTGTACTCGGTTAAGATGGGGATTCACGGCTATGTCTTTATGCATACATGCTCTCTTCCTGAGAGCAGGAGCTGTCGACATGCTGAGGCATACTACTCTATCACCGGTCTTTTTTCACAGGCCATGAAGTATCTTCTGCAAACGGGATTCACAGCAAATCTAATCACTTAAAAGTATATGGACGTTTCCAGGCTAGAGGCCAAATTGGAGCTACAGCTGCCAGCCTACGCCACAGCAACACCAGATCCGGGCTGCATCTGCGACCTATGCCACAGTGCACGGCAACGCCAGATGCTTAACCCACTGTGTGAGGCTGGGGATCGAACATGCAACCTCCTGGTTCCTAGTTGGATTCCTTTCAGCTGCGCCACGACAGGGCACTCTAAAAGCAATTTCTATTAGCGTGAAAAAGATTCAAGCAAATTCTATACCTAAGTAGTAGGCCTAGTCCTACTCAGGGTTGTTTTTAATCCCTCTTTTGCAGCCTTTTTGGGGAAATCATAAATATATATAATTTAATAGTTGTTTACTATTTTTATATAATTATAAACTAAATTATATATTTAACATAAATCATACAGAACTTTTATAATTATACATTTAAAGTCTAAATTAAAATTACATATTTTCTACAATTATAAATTTATAGTGGAAACACACTCACACTCCAATATGTTTCCTAAGAGTCCCTACTCTTTCTGGCTGCCATGCAACTAGCAGTTCTCCCCCAACGAGCACGCGTGAACTTCCCATCCCACTGCTGTCCAGCTTAATCAACTGACCCACTCTGGCCAAGGAAATGTGGGCAGGAGTAATGTATGCGGGTTTCAAGCAAAACTTCAAGAACCACCGCTGAATTCTGCCAGCTCTCCTGCCCTTCCCTTTCCAGTGAGGCTGGTATGTCTCAGATAGTGGCTATTCTTCAGCCTGGGTCCCGGAATGACGGCACAGGGAACAAAGCCACATCAGACAAGCTGCTGATATTAATGTGAGCAAGAAATAAATGTTTGTTGCTTTATGCCACAACAACTTGAGGGACAGCTTGTTACAGTGGCATAATCCAGTGTGAGCTAATTTAACACAGCCGCCAGCTGCTCCTTTTACAGATGAAGCGAGGGATGAACAACGGCCTTTTATTTTCACCTGGATGCCATTCCTGGGTCTCCATTAGTGTGTCAGGAATGAACCACATCAGTCTCCATGATCATTTCGTCCTGGAGTTCTGCTTCTCTGCCTACGGGGCCTGGCCGGTATAAAATTTACAAATGTAAACAATTCTTTCACACTCATCGGTCCCAAGTCTCCTCCACACACGTGTGTGCACACACATTACAAACACACACACACTGTGGCTCTCACACGCACATACACATCTACACAACTGCAACTGAACAAGGAAGGTCCTCGGGAATATACGTACTATTCTTCACGCCCGTGTTCCTAACAGTATGAAAAAAAAGTTAAAAAAGGCAATGCCCCCCCGCCATCAATTTCAAAGAAAAAGAAAGCCGAAAATATATGCTCTACTAGCCAAAATGTTTCAGACCAGAGTGTTTTGACTCAAGTTTTCCATGAGGCAGGGTAGCTCTTTATTCTCTTCTTTCATTTGGTACAGACTGTTCCCATCAGACGCGTGTGGTATTTCTCAGGGAGGCTGCGTGCATACACAAGCATATGAACATCCCCAGCCTTGGGAGGCTGTGGAGCCACTGCCTACCACTAAATCCCAGGAGATTCTCTGGGATGGAGTCAGTTATGCAACTGGAATGCAAGGTAGGGGAACAGAGAGCTGAATCAGACAATTAGAAAGAGGGTTGTAATTTGCTGGCCTTGGCCAAAGTACTACTATATTGACTCACCAAGACGACAGAATCTTGAGGAACCTTTCTCGGGACAAGGGGGATGAGATTCTGGCATTGGCTTCTCTCTCTCTCATTTGGCTTCTTTGGCTTCTCTTGGAAAAGTGGAGAGTAAGAGTCCCTGGCAGTTGACTTGATGTTGTCTTTCAGGAGCAGCTCTAACTTCTACAAGGTCAGCCAAACTGCCAGGGTCAGAAGGGTCCCTGTGCATTGAGCATCATGCCCAGGACTTCTTGTCCAGGGAAGAGCAACTGCTTTGGACAAGTCCCACCACCACTAGGAAGTCAGGTATCTTAGCTTTGGACAACTATTCTTCTATCTTATATTGCTCTAGGGCTTACTCTTTAAATGTTAAAAAAAAAATTATTCATGTCTCTAGGGAATCAAACCCTTTCTGTATCTATTTTCAGACATATCTGAATGTCTATACTTAAAAAGGCTTATCTGCTATTTCAGCAGCTTAGTCTCTTTAATAACTGTGGGTACTCTGATTACACCAGAAGCTTTCATGATATCAGGGAAAACTGTACCACTCAGGCATCAGAAGGAGCACAGATCTGTTTGGATAAAATAACTGCAAGAATACTACAGACCCTTTTCAGGTCTTTCACGCTTTGTAGGGTGGGCATGCCAAGATAGGACGTCACCAAAGCTTCTGACTCTGAACTCAAGGCTTTGTGCATTTAACTTCTCTGCAACTCAAATATCTGGATTAATCAAAACTATTGTTTGCTTAATTTAATCCAAAGATGTCTGCAACTCCAGTGTAATTCTATTATTGGCTATATATAAAAACTTGATGGTGTATATATGGGTATGTTTTATTTTACAATATCTACTGGGAAAAAAAATACTTACTGAGAATTTTTCAATGTGTCTGTGCCAGTTTTCTGGAATGCATTCTAGCTGTCTGCAGGGGTATTGGTTCTGGAAGGTTTTTTTTGTTTGTTTGTTTTTCTAATCATGTTATCACTTGTCCCAGAAAATCAGGGCCAGATTTAAGAAATTAAATTTGTATTAAGTTTTCAGCTAAAGATTCATTTTCCTCCATCTCCTTCCAGGCCAAAGAGACGGCTAAGCTTAGAGGTTTACTCTCTAAATACTGGGATTTTCATTTTGCAAATCATTAGTAGACACCAGCAATATATATCCCTCACAGAAAGCATTTTTTCCTTTACAGCTGCACCTGCAGCATATGGAAGTTCCCGGGCTAGGGATCAAAACAGAGCTTCTGCTTCGGCCTCCACCACAGCCACAGCAACAGGGGATCTGAGCCTCATTTGAGACCTATGCTACAGCTTGTGGCAACAATGGGTGCTTAACCCACTGAGGGTGGCCAGGGATGGAACCTGCGTCCTCAGGGACATTATGTTGGGTTCTTAACCCATTGAGCCTCAACAGGAACTCCAAGAAAGCAATTTAAAATGAGGACAGGTAGTGGAAATAGCTTTACTCTATTTAGGGTAAGGAGAGATGAAGCTCCCAGTTGAAGAGATGGGAAACCTGTATGCTGGAATCCCCCCTTTTCATCAAACACAGTGATACAGTACTGATTGGGGTCCTGCCTGTGTGCTATGATTTCACCACACGGCCTACTGATACTAAGTCAACTGAAGGATCCCATAAATATACCATGAATGCAATCAAATAGATTTTTAAAGAGTTACATAAACTATAAAAAAAATTTTTTTAAAGTTTAAAACATGATAAAAGTTTTAAAATCTTCTAACAGTTCAATAGTAGGTAACTTCTAATTTTGTTTTGTTTTGTTTTGTCTTTTCGTCTTTTCTAGGGCTGCACCTGCTGCATATGGAGGTTCCCAGGCTAGGGGTCTAAATGGAGCTATAGCCACCGGCCTACACCACAGCCACAGCCACAGCCACGCAGCTCACGGCAATGCTGGATCCTTAACCCACTGAGCAAGGCCAGAGATCCAACCCGCAACCTCATGGTTCCTAGTCGGGTTCGTTAACCACTGCGCCACGACAGGAACTCCAGTAATGTCTAATTTTAAAGAATTCTTTGGGCCTTTGTAATTATTGTTACACATTTTTTATTGGTCCTCTTCAAATTTTAAAAACTCTGTGGGAGTGTTTTTAAAGACAAAAATAAAGAAATAAAGAAATAAACACCATGGGAAATGGCACAAGCATGTGGCATGTACACACACAACTACTTCTAAATGGGAGTCCAGGCAACCCTACCTGAACAAAATACATATAATTTAATTACCTGATTAACTTTGAGCACAGAACAATTTTTATTAATGCAGTTACTATGATGGTCTTGACTCATATGCTTGCCCAATTACTCATTAAATTCAGATATAAAATGATTATTTCCCTTAAGAACAGAGTTGAATAACAGATAAAAGCAACTTTAAATTCCCTCTTAAATGAAATCCAACAGAAGAGTAGCAAAAGCCAAACCTAAGATCTGAAACACTAGAAAGACAGACAGAAGGAAAAGAGAAGGAAAAAATCATTTTAATTCTACCACCCAGAGATCAGTTAATACTTTGTTGGGATATATGTAACTTCTCATTCCTTTATTATGAAAATACGCACACAGAGCTAAGAATAAGACCTATTTTACACAGTCTTTAAATAAAGTTGTAATCTGGTGCTTTCACTTGACAATGCATTTCAAACCTCTTGCCATGCAAGAGATATCCTTCTCAAACATTCTGCTTGGCTAAATAACATTTCTACTGCCATCACTTTAAAAAGCATCTTCTTTTATCAGTTTAGGCTTCCATAATCATGGGTTAAAAATAATAAATCCAGTTCTCCGGAGGCTTTCATTCTAAATAAAGAATTTTGCCAGAATGTGCATCCTGGTAACTGTAATTCAGGGAGTACTTCTGTGTTGATATTTCTTATATTATTTTACATTCTGGATTAAGACGCATCTCATATGGTTTTGATTTATAGTCTCTGCAGACTTCAAAAAGGAAATTCCAAGTGGAAGTTTATTCATACACCAGAACTATGTTTAAATGATGCTATGGGGATGCCTTAAACTAACACAAGTCAGGAAGTTCAAAGTTGAGGTTAGATCCTGGACCATGTTCCCACCTCTTCCTTCTTGGTATTTGGAAAGTGGAGATTTTATGTAACAGCTGTTCTGCTTGTCTTTGACCTCCTGCATATGTACTCAGACAATTTCCAAGACGCATTTAAAAACTTTATGTAAAAAAAACGGCATTTTCTAAAGGGTGTCACTGTAGTTTCAAGGTTACACTTACAAAACAAAACAAATAAACTGGAGCAAATAAAGAACTACTCACCATGTTGTTTTAATGACTAGATGAATATTTGGAATCCACAAGATTCCTAAAATCTTTTAAACAATCAAAAGCAAAATGTGACCCACGTGTCTTAGACTAGCATATTCACCAAGAACGCATCGCTTAGAAGAGCACGGCTTTCTCTTTGTGCAGGGTTAATATTATTGCTTCACACAGGTGTTCTAATTTCATTTTGCTCTTAATCAATGGCATACACCTATTACTTAAATAAAACAAGTTTCTTCTTTTGTTGAATATGCATAGTTTTATGAATTAACTTTTAAAAAGAGCCTGCCAATTTGCTGAGAAAAGGTTTTGAGGGATATGCAGGCTCACTGGACACGAGAGGTCACGTAGCTTAAAGTGGTCAGCACCCCTCTTAACCTTCCTGACCTTGGGCAGGTTAACTTCAGCGCCTTTCAGTTTCCTGAACTATAAAATGGGAATAAGCGACAGTGCCTACCTCAGGGCACTGTTGTAAGGCTGAAGAGAATTATTGCCTGGGTCTGCTACTACGATGCCTGTGGAGGTGTCCACCGTTACCTTCCGTAACAGGAAATCATGGTTCTGATGGTGTGAGATTCTCTCCGCTCAGCTCGTCTTCGTGTGGCCTTCAGAAGTAGAAGGCATTGGTCTTATTTATTCAGCAGACACCTCTGGATGCCCGTGATGTGAAAAGCCTGCTGTTAAGACAGTGGCAGGAGGCAGGGCTGATAGGTGGCAGGGTCCTGCCTTGTAGGTCTCTAAGCCCAGCAGGGAAGACAATGACACATCCAGCTATCACTACAACCTGAGAAAGCACAAGCCTTCTCGAGCAGGACAAACTCCTCCAGGACTCGGAGCAAGAGGGGACATTTTAGAAAAGGAGATCAGGGCTAGTGTGGTGGGTAAGATGAAATGTGAGCCAAAGGACGGGTGGCCAGCTGGTGCTGCTGGCAGCCACCACTGTTTGCCCACGGACAGATTCTGATGTTGGGATTCCTGTGCAATCCTGGAGGAGCTGCTCATGCTCCTCCATCTGCACCTAAAGGAGGGCCTTGAAGCCAAGTGCCCCCCCCCACCCCTGTCTCCTACAGACACATTCTTCTTACGACAAGAGTCCAGCAGGCAATGCATCTTTTCATTCGTAGAAGATTTTGTCACAGTCTTTCTTTTAAATACTGTTGTATTGCAGGAAGCCATGCTTCCACCGCACAATGCTGTTCAACAAGCTGTACTGAGAATCCTAAACGTGACGCTTTGAAAATGTCAGTAAGGGCCTCCACCGGCTGCTACTTTCGGGGTACGAACATCGGACTGGGGAAGACAGTCTGACGATTACAGTTACGATGTGCTTACCAGTCAGTTCGTAAAACACGAGCAATTATGTGCTTGACATGTGAGGATCTCAAGGGCAAAGGTATGTTTATTATTATTAGTTTGTCTTTTTACGGCCACACCCACGGCATATGGAAGTTCCTCGGCGAGAGGTCGAACCAGAGCTGTAGCTGTCAGCCTACACCACAACCACAGCAACTCGGGATCCGAACTGCATCTGTGACCTACGCCGCAGCTCATAGCAACGCTGGATCCTTAACCCACTGAGCGAGGCCGGGGATCGAACCCTAGTCCTCATGGATTCTAGTCAGGTTCGTTAACCACTGAGCCACGAGGGGAACTCCAAAGATATGTTTAAACATACCAAACACATCGGCGCCCTGGGAAAGAAACCTGTAGCAGACAGGTAGCCTTCATCAAAGGAAATGCCATCAGAAGATTAGTTTTCTACGACATGAGGAAAAAACCTGAACAAATAGGTAAATCTTGAACAAGGGATATGGGTTTCCTACAGATTAATGACTGGGAGAAGTGGAGGGTTAATGTGGAGCCCAAGGTCATTAGGCTCAAAAGTCACTACTCGCCTGCACAGGCTTCCTGCCAAAGTTTCCCTGCTATAAAAACATCCCAGGTGCGTTCCCAGGGATCTGCTCTTTGCGGAGGCAACTGGGAAAGTTGTCCAGATACCGTTCAGATATTTCGACCACTGACATCTAAAAGCAACGGAATATTTTGCTCTCATGCTTAAAATGATTATAATTAATGTTTCGTGACTTCTGGATCCTAACCCACTGAGCAGGGGCAGGGATCGAATCTGCATCCTCACGGATGCTAGTCAGATTCGTTTCTGCTGAACCACCAGCCCGAGGTTTTTAGAAAGAATTCAGACCTGGGAACTCCTTTGTACACAAATATTGCTATATAGGTGCTTCATTTGCTGAGACTACAGAGCTTCCATTGAAGTCCCGATTCACTTATTCTACCACGAAACTACTCACATTTAGCCCAAGAAAGAGAAAACTTTATGCACCTTAGAGGCTTAACTGAAGGCCAGCCTTTCCTTGCATTGCTCTCTGTGGGCGATCAATTTTTCATTTTGGAACGTAGAGAGATAAATAACTTCTTTCTCTTCTTCTCTCACACACACATACAAAAGCACAGAGGTGCACATATATTCTGTACACATCACAGGTAAAACTACAGGCACCCTTCAATAAACACGTAGATTCCTGTATCCTCTTAAATTATAACGTTGCAGGCACACAGGACCAGATTGGAGAACAGACTGTGTCTTTGCGGGCCCAGGTCTTTGCAAATGAATGCTGACTGAAAGAGTGAATGACTATATTAAGAGCAAAGTATTTATAGGTTCAATATTTTCAGGCCAGTAAACACCGAAAACATTTTTCAGATCTTTGGGTCTCTCTGAACTCACAGGGCTGTTGTAACATGGGAACATGTATTGTGAATGTACTTTGCAAACTGTAAGACCCTATGTGAAAGTAAGGTTTTATAATATTCTAGCTGTAAATCTGCCTCCAGGAGACACACTCCCAGATCAGTGTCTTTGTAGATCTCAATGCCGCCTATGTTTTCTGAAGGGCAGGGCATTGAACATGGTCCCAGCACAGACTGGGAGAGTTGTTCTTGCTGGCTCCCATCCCTTTCCCTTCCCTCTGCATGGAATTCTCGGGAATTCCAAGGCCAGAGATTACTGCAAGATTTAGTCTTGAAAGAATAAGATTTTTATTTTGTTTTGTTTTCTTACAAAGGAATCATTCTCCCTTTTTAAGATCAACAAACCTGATTGGGATATATTATTCATACTTGAGAATAGCCAGACACAACCATAGAAAAAAGAATACTGTAAGACTTTCAAATGCTTTAACCATAATCTTTAGTAAGAAATATACTATAGTTGTAACCATGTACACACACACACACACACAGAAACAAAGTTTCATGAAACAATAATTACATGCAGTGCCACCTGACATTTTCTGTTCTGTTCTATTAAAAATTGCTGGGTACACCCATCAGCTGACTTTATGACCCTCAGTTTAAAGGACATTGAGATGATACTGTTACATGAAAAGCATCTGGTTACATCAATGAATAAGCTGAATCTAAAAGTCTGACAGCTGGGGGTCTTCCTAGACTCCTTCCCTCTCCCGAATGCCTCAGTCTCACAAACTCAACCCCAAGACTTGCTAAGCGTCCCTCTTAGATGTGTTTCTCAACCTCCTATCTGCCCACAGATACTCTCTCTGCCTTAGCTCAGAGCTTCCTCGTGTCCCGAGACCATCGCGACAGACTCCTCGCAGGTGCCCCTGCTTCAGGTCTTGCCTTCCTCACCTCTCTAAGATGCACGCATGCTCCTTCTCCTTAGAACTCCTTCGGGTGTCCCTGTCACCTGCAGAACAAAGTACCAGCCCGTTACCCTGGCCCACAGTGCCCTCCGTCACCTGGCTCTGCCTCCTAGGGGCTCACGGCCCACCTTGGGCCCAGAGGTGAAGCTCGCCGGCCCCGGGGTGCTGTTTCCCGTCCCACCCTTGCACCTTGGGATGCTTCTTCTCTTTCGTCTGTCCCATTCCTCCTACCTCTCTGCTTCTACCAAGATTCCGATAAGACATGGCTTCCTGTGTCCCAGGTTAGCCTGTCCTTCTCTGGACTTTTGTGCCTGAGAGTCCTTACAAGGTAGACTGAAATGTTTTTGTTACACATCTGCCTCCCCATTAGACACACGCTTTTCTAGGGCAGAGATTGCCTGATTCACTTTCTGCACCTCTGGTGCCTGGCAGAGCACTTGGAACCCAGTGTGTGTTCAAGGCGAGCATCCTTAAATAAATATGCTGAATGTGAAGGTGCCAAGAAGCTATGCTTCTGTTGCAGGTGTCCCTTGGGTACTGAGCTTTTGCCAACGTTGCTCTGCATTGAGCCCCAAACTGGAATGGAATATTACTCTTTTTATTTATTCCCAACAAAAGACTTCCAGATACTGCCAGTCAAAGGTCTTTGGTGAAGGTACCTCTGGCCCCTGAAAAAGCTTTGCTTTCTTTCTCCTCTCCTGATTTGATTAAGGGAGGCTGAGGCACGCTGGCTTTTCACACCTTCCTATGTCCTTCATTTGAGAAGTCTGCTGCTACTGCTGCTGGGGCTGAGGGTGGGCTGAGCGTCAGCTTCTGTCTTAATCAATAACAAATCAATGACATGAAACCTCATGCAGCTTAGGGGCCTTCCAGATGTGGATCTGGAATAGGAATGAGAAGTTGGATGTGGTTTAGAGTCATTTCCAACCTGGATGGCTCTGGGGGAGGGAGGGTCGGTCTGGTGATGAGCAAAAACTGTTAGGACCCCTCAGGAGCAAATCTGAGCCTCGTTCAGTCTGGATACCCAAGATCTCTCTAGATACACCCTGGAGGGTACCCAACTCCCCGAGGCTGCTCCATTCATCCCTCTAGGGGAATCATCCTGTCAGTCCGAGATGGCACCCCCAGGGCAGCAGGTGTGCTTTCCGTTAGGGTAACGCCTCTCTTGAAAGGTAACCACGCTGGAGTAGAGAAAAGGAGTAGAGAAATCCCCTCTTGAAATGTAACTACACTCAGCTGTGACAATTCTGGTTCTCTGGAGCAGAGGGAAAATGGGTGATATACTGGGGAGACCTTCTTTTGGGCACAAGATTTAGTGGGGTCTTCCTACAAGACCCTCCCCTTGGCTCTGTTTAGTTAAAGCTTCTTCTTCCTTGAAGAAACAGCTTGTTGGACGCCGCCTCCAAGAAGCCTTCCCTAAAGCCTTCTCGCACTTAAGAGTCTCCACCCTTCCCTGACCCCTGGCTCTCTTGAATTATTATCTGACCTATTATATGGAACCATAGCTTCCATCTCTTGGTAACTTAACGCCTGAGCGCAGTGAATTTGTAAATAGGAGGAGCTCAATACAGATCTGGGGTGGCCGTGCTGTTAGGGCTACTGTTAACAACTAACATGAAATGAGCTTGTCTGTTTATGATTTAATAGTTTCTGATTGATGATGATGACTGATGGCCTTTATTCACTCTAGACACAGGAAAGAGAAGCTTGGGAGAAAAGAATGAATCTTTTTTTTTGGCCACCCCCTTGGCATGTGGAAGTCCCCAGGTCAGGGATCAACCCCATGCCAGAGCAGTGACCTGACCCACAGCAGTGACAATGCTGGATCCTTCACCCGCTGAGCCACAGGGAATTCCAGGAGCGACTATCTATAATGGGGAAAGGAAGGAACAAACAAGGGAAAGAGGACAGCAAGCTGAGATCAACCCCCCCACCCCCCTCCCGGAGTAGAGCCGTGGAGAGCAGCATGGAGGGGGGGGGGGCTGACTCTAGGGGTCCATGAGCAAACCTTACATCTCAAAGTCTCAGTTTGCCCATCCAGAAAATGAGCATAATGTGACATACACCCTTCCGAGCAGCTGGAAGGATGTGAGCGAGACTCCAGAACAAAGACGGGCGTTTTGTGCTCTGCTGAAATTCTCATCCCTGGCACAAGGCTTTGGACTCGACTCTGTGTTTGCATTTGTTGAACAAAACGAATTATGTAAATTGACAAAGAGCAGGCACTTAAAAGTTGGAGCTATTATTATCAACTGAAATGAGTACTTTTCACATTTCCCCACTGAGGCACTCAAACGGCAGAAGAAAATAAACAGCTGTCCTCCGTAATTTATTTGACATTTCCATCTATATAGAGGACGACTAAAACATGCCCATCCTTATTTTACTACAAAAAGCTTTCCCTCCAATTTTAAGAAAACTGATGTTGCAAGGCGTACGTGCCACTGTTGACATCCCGTGAGACTCAAGGACTCGGATGTAAATGTAAAAGCTCTCTACGAACGACCACTTTGAGAGATGATTTTTCATTGTTTTTTTTTTTGATAACAGCTTCCCTGAACACTAGAAAATGCAGAATTCAGGCAAATTCCATCTCTGTTCAAGACATGATGACATTGCTGGACCCAGAGGTCTGACTAGAACAAACTGAGAGACACACAAGGCAGTGGACCACTGACTGTTGGCTAAGTTTAAGATTAGAGGATGGAGGCAGAATCTCTGCTCAGCAATATGTGATGCTGGCTTGAAAACAAAGACCTTAAATATGTTTCTATAAAATAGCAGAAGATCTTATGTTCTGTAGGCAATTCGTGTATGTTATTCAGGAAGGCAACCAACGTTCTCCAAAGATAACTTCAGAGATAGAACCCAAATGTGTTCATTCGACTCTGCTGCTTCAGATCCTTTAGGGCTCTTAAATCCTCCCAAAGGAAAGCAAACTGCTGAGGACAGTGGACCGTTCTTGAGCTCAGTGTGGGTCTGCAGCACGTCCATCTGCATCTCCACTGGGCACATGCCCCGTGCTGTATAACTCACTGCTCCCTAAAACCAAACCCCCGCCTCCGGCCGCTCTCATCCCCTGCTCCCTGCAGGTACGTTTCCTAAATCCAGAAAGACTTTCTCCCACTTGATTTGACGAGCTAATTCGTCTTCTTTCTCCCCCCCTCGACTTCTTTAATTTTCCGCTCCAGTTTTACCTTCTCTGCATCTTCTTCCCCATTGCTCCTCGGTACCCTCTGAGTACCTCCTGCCCTGGCACTGGAATTTTCAGTTTATTCTGCTTTTCTGTTTCCCTCCACAGGCACGGGTCTTTGCATATCCTATGCCCTCGCAGTGCCACAAAGAGGCCTGATAAATGTTTGCATGACAAACTGAGGAAGCTTCCAGCACAGAGGCTCAAAGACATATAGAGCAAGGAGTAAATGACAGTCCTCGCTCATGCTTCCGGCCACCGACAGTGAGGAAGCAGCTCACTGTTCCCTGGGGACCTGGGAGGCATCGGCAAAGATCCCAAACCTCGACACTTCCTTTCCTGCTGTTTTCACTCACATTAAAAAAGGAACACCGTGGATCTGCATCACAGCCTCAAAGCACAGGGACAGTGGATTGCTTGCCGAACAGAAAGAATCACACACTTTCTCATGAAGCGAAACCCTAAAACAGAGCGAAAATGTAAGGTGGGGTGTGTTCCATTTAGATCATCAACAGGGTCTTTTAGTGGCAAACAGATCTTTCTACTCATCAAGGAACAGCTCAAGAGTTATGATTCCAACAGCTTATTGTTTGCTTGAAACTTCCAAATCTTTCCTTCCATGCCCTTAAAGAACATAAATACAGTTTTAAAATATTTCACAGCTGACTACACGTAGCAAAGATGATGTTTCTAAAAGACATCCTTCTTCCTGGTACAAAAAGTCCTCTCGTGTATCCGATAGGTACTAACTGCCTTAAATGCTATACTCCTCTATCAAGTTTAGAGTCTAAACAGTATACTGCTAATTACATACTCCATAATGTCACTTCTTTTATAACACAATAACAGTATCAGCAAATTTGAAGTTAAAAATCCCCAAACAACAAAAACCAAAAAAACAAACAAAAAAACAACCCAACAGAAACAAACAAAAACAAATCCATACCTCTTAGGTTTACTGAATTCTAGGTTTTAAATTCTCTTTGACATAATGGTTTCCATTAGCAAAACCCAGAGATTACTAAATTACCAATACATTCTGCCAGAAACATCCTATGAAACTCTGCTCCAAGGATTTACAATCATTCTTTTTAGGCTTCAGATTGCTGTCTCCTTGTTGCCAATCATGCTGTGAAAATAGATGGGAAACATTTCACAGCAGCGCTTTGAGATGCATGTCTGGGAAAGTGGGGGAGTATCCCTGAAGCTGAGGTCATTGTCATTTCTGAAATTCCAACTCCAGTCACTCTCCCATCTGGGCTACTTTTCTAATCTGGAATTCCCTCTCCCAGCCTTCCCCCACTACCCACTCACCTGACCCTGGGGGAACCATGAGTCACTTCCTGTCCTTTAAACTTGTGGCTAAACTTCCCCTTCTGTAAGAGCCTCGAACTGGGGGGTGAGGGGGGTGAGGAGGACTGGGAGGGAGAGGGCTGCCGGGAAGGCAGGCAGAAGGCAGAGGAGTCCCCTCCCTCCGTTTTAGAGTGACTTGACAAGTGCTGCCAACTCTTGATTTTTTAGGAAATAATTATTGCTGTCACAGCCATGACCTTCGCTGTGCATTTTTTACTACTTGATTTACTTCCAGGATCCGGATTCCACTCTTCACCTTTCTACTGCTTGTTTGCAACTTCAGAAAGGATGGAGGGTCAAAGACGTAAAAAGCAATGAATCAATCTCACGTTTGAAGAGCCTGATGAGCAAATCTGAGACCCACTTAAAAATAAGCAGTTGGATGGGCATCTCTTTTATTGAGATGAGCCTCCTTACTTGTCATTAATATCGATACACGGGATAGAGTACATGAATCCCAGCTCCCCAGGTCAGTTTATAATAAAAGGATATTTTTAAATTGAGAATGTAAATATAATATTGCGGCAGAGATAAGCTGAGTATTGAACAAACTCGTGAGTGGACTGTGATTCCCAGCCTCCCCTGTGCACAGGCACTTGGATGCACCTGCCCTGTGACCTACACCCCTCGTCATTCTCCACCCACCAGCGGATGTGCCAGTGCCCAGGACCTCAAAAGCTTCATGTTGAGTCAGGAGAGCCTCCGCTGGCCAAGATCTGGAGCAGAGGGCCTTGTCCTCAATGTGAGTGGGAAACAAACTTTCAGCTGGTTAAGACTGTAACACTTTGAGGACAGGAACCTCTGCCTTACTTGACATTGAGTCCTCCATGACTGTAAAAGAGTATCCCTTTATGCCTGGAAAAGAGTAGGTATATGGCCAGGGTTTATGGAATAATGACTGTGGAATGAATCATAAGACACATGAAAAAAATGCGCATGGAAAGTTAATTCTGAGAAAAATGTCTGGGGATACTTTGCTCTTCCACACACACACATAATCAACTTGGCTATAAATATTTCTCGAAAACTCTTTTGTCTTTTACGTCCATTTTTGTTTTCATGGAAAATATCCAACTTGCAATATGTACCACACACTAAGAGAGATTGCGAAAGAGTTTCTTTTGAAAGGGATTCAATCATGCCCCTTCTCCTTGACCTAACCCCCATCCCCGAAAACAAATCTGATCTCAGTTGATCCAATGGGTTTATTTCACTGTTCATCAGTTTTAGAGACTCGAATGCATTAAGAAATAGTTTGAGGTTTTCCATACTTTAATGAGGGGAGGTGGACTATGGGAAGGTCTCCTGGCTCCATGTTCTCTCCATAAAGAACCTTCTCGCCCCCGTCGAACTAGTCTATGAGTCCATGAAAGTGATACATGTTAAGATACTTTGCCTTAATAATAAAATCCACAAATACCTTATATATGTGTATTTATTTTCAGGCTAAACTTGATTTCTAGGTTTAAGACTATGAAGTGACATTTGGTGTTTCCTTCCGAAATTAACTTTGAGTAGATGCTGGGATAGATGCTTAGAGTCTGTTGGGGAGACGTCAATGACTCCACAACTTTTATTTACGTTTCTCTTCTGTCATTCAATAACGTTCCGCTCCCTTTCTTTTTATTGTTTACAAATTAACATCAGGGATAGCGTGATGCCTCATAAAATCAGAAGGAAGAGTTACACATCAAGATTTTCAGGAGTTCCCTCATGGCTCAGAGGGTTAAGGATCTAGTGTTGTCATGTTGTGGCTCTGGTTATAGCTGTGGCATAGGTTCGCCCCCAGCCCAAGAATTTCCACATGCTGTGGGTAAGCCAAAAAAAAAAAAAAGATTTTCAAAGTTCCTGTAGTATATTTGCAAGAGGTGACAGCAGGTCCATTTATAATTCGGTTGGAATCGCCAAAGTGACTTTATCTTTTAACATTAGCATTTAATGGCTAGATATAACTGATTTTTAGTTATAAAAGCAGCAGCAAGGGAGAGAGGGAGGAAGGGGGGACGAAAGGAAGGAACTATAGCAATAAGCCATCCTCTTAAATTACTCAAAATACTGTCTTCTGGCTGGCGCTTAGATGCTCAGTCTAGCACTAGTACTCCAGGACTAGTACTACTACTCCAGCAGTAGTACTCGGCTGCGGTAAACAAGCCTCTTTCTAACCAAGAAAGAACCTGTTGTTTGGCTTTCCTGCTATATCATTTGGTGCCCTTAGTATGGACAGTTCCTGGTTCACAGCTATTTATCAAGTCAGAAATTACGACAACTTTCTCAATTTTATCTTTATAAGCACAATTTTTTTTTTTTTTTTTTGCTTGGCTCAATTCCTCTCCCATCAACAAAACGGATCTCTGCACCCTTTACTCTCCGCCTTCGTCCTGTCCTAGCTGTGCTGGATTTCGAGCAGGAGTCCAATGACCATCATTGACTAAAATGACCGTCTTCAGGCTCACCGCTCTTTCAACCTCAACCCACTCTAACTCACTTGAAACACCGTGACAGAAATGATTATGTCAAATCGAACTCTCTATTTATGGTACTTTAAAATCTGGTTTCCCAATCCCTACCCCGGGGATAAAACAAACTTCTCCCTGTCCTAGGTACCCTGTGATCACCCAGTAAGTTCACATTAACCCATGAGTAAATATTTGGTGAAAGTTCACTGTGGCTAATGAATGCCCGCTTGGGCTCATTTTGCCCTGAACTTGTTTTATTTAACAAATATTTTAAAGATTTATTGAGATAGGCATGAAAGCAAAACGCCAAATGTTTTTAAGACTGTGGCTCGTAGCACCATCACCATGATACACCAAAAACAGAGGATCCAGTTGGAATACCGCACTCATTTCTCAATATGCCCGATATAAATAACATACTCTTTTAAAACATCCGAGCATTCAAAACAAACAAAAAATAGCATTACTCCAGTGCATTATTATACTCAAGTTTCCAAAAAGACTTTGGAATTTTGTAAACAATTTATAAAGTATATTTATTTTAATAAGTTATGACATAAACAGGTACTAAAATGAAGACATGTTAAAAAAAGAAAACACTGTAAGCCATCAGAGAACTCCTGATTTTCAACTTTCTAGATGTATTTTTCTTTAGGAAGCTTTGATGATTGGCCCACCACTGATGATCAGATTGTAAGCGACGTAATTCTGAAGGCCTTGAATTAAAAAAAAAATTCACTTAGTTATAGTCCGTCTATTGTTACCAGGAGGTTCATAAAAACTCCCTTTTAATTTTTTTTTGAAAAAAAAATATATTTTGGAAATTAGAAAAGAAAAAGAGAGCCTGTAAAAATCCAAGACTTTTATAGAATAACTTTTTTTTGCTCTCAAGGAGTCAAGAGATGCCAAATAAAATGATCAAAGTGACCAGCTAGCTGTGTGACCCTGGGCATAAAACTTAAACCTCTAATCCATTCTTCTTGCCAATAAAACGAAGTCTCTTTTAGCGCTCTAAAAATGCTCTCATTTGTAAGATGAAATGTTATTCTCACAATGTATGAAATCAGTGAGGCCAATGCCTCTTTGGAACCATGTCCCAGGTCTCCCGAGAAGATGAACTAGACCTATGTTCTGGCCCCATGACTGCAGACCACAGCCAGCCCCAGGCGAACGGAGGCCAAGAAAACCCATGTCGATGCTGTAGGAAAGTCAAGGTCGGTCTAACACTGTTGCTAGGAGAGCATCCTTGATGAGCTCTAATCCACATGCTCCGTGTGATTTCATACTGTGGTCTCTGACACAGCCAGCGAAGCATCTTGAGAAACCACAGTCTCAGCTGCTGTGTCTCTGTCCTGGACATCAACCCCAACTGCAGTTCTTTTTTTTTTTTTTTCATATTTTATTCTTACATGGACCACTTCTGATCTTTTTCTGTCTTGTAATCCAATTCTAGTAAAGATAAGAAGTCAGACAGGATTCCGACTGTAGGGAGAGGAATAAAAGTGCATTTTTAAAGGCAGTCAGTTATGACATAAGACGATTACTAAAATGCCTGTGAATCAGCCAGGGAATCTGCTCGGGGAGATGGGAGTTAAAGCAAACAGTGAACGGGAGTCTCTCCACGTTTTAGCAGTTCCCACAGCACCTGTCGCCGTGTTAGGCACACACTGCTGCGGTAAAACTTGTTCTGGCAACTTACTAAGAAGTTATTATTTAAAAATAAATAAGAGAAAAAATTCCAGAGCTTATATAGGCTTTGGGCATTCTGTAGTTTGATGAGAGAGAAACATTTGCTGTGATCGGAGTATTTACTAAACAGAATAAGCTCCTTAGAGGCGAACAGTGTACTGGTAGCCTTGCCACCATCATTCCTTCATTTGTTCATCCTCATCTTGCACACTTTTATTGGAATTTGTTTTCTCTAAAATGAATACTGTCACTGGAATACTGCAGTTTTCAAAATGCATATTCATGAATGTTCTTTCTGATACACATCGCATGAGGAAGGTTTATAGGGCCACCACATTCATTAGATTCTTCTTTTAATTCTTTTTTTGTGGTTTTGTTTTAGGGCCATGCCTGTGGCATGTGGAGGTTCCCAGGCCAGGAGTCATACAGGAGCTGTAGTTGCCAGCCTTTACCACAGCCACAGCAAGGCCAGATCTGAGCTGCGTCTTCGACCTGCACCACAGCTCACGGCAATGTTGGATCCTTAACTCACTGAGCGAGGCCAGGGATTGAACCTGCGTCCTTGTGGATGCTAGTCAGATTCATTTCCACTGAGCTACGACGGAAAGTCCTTGTTCTAATTCTTACGTCACTCAAATATTCTGCTAGAAGGCATCTGCATCGTTATTGTTGCTACTGTGTGCCAGGCACTGATGCTCAATTGCTTTATGCTCTCATACACAATGGCTCATTTGATCGTCCCAACAACTTCTGAAGTGGTCATCCCCATCTTACGCAGGAAGAAACTAACGCTCACAGAGGTTAAATAAGGTGCCCGGGCCACACAAGGGGGACGCCATAAGGCAAACCACGGGCTTCTTCCCCAATCCTAGTCCTTGTTCATAACTAAATGGGAATAAGTGATACACACAGCAGGGCTCTTCCAAAAAATTGTGAAGAAAAGGTGGGGTATAAATTATAAATAAAAAAGCAACCAAAGGAAGGAAAAACATTCACTCACATAATTTCCCCATTTATTTATTCATACCTTAATCAGTCATTACAGACATATGTCATCATTGCACTAGACAATCTGAGGGGCAGAAACAGAAAACTGATGAAAGCGAGGGCTGTCAGTGATGAGAAGGAGGACAAAAGCTGATTCATCACGCAGTGTTTTTCTAAAGGTCTTGACTCCTTGGGGAAGGTTCTAGGAGGAAACACTAGGGTTCTGCCGAGGAGCTTTGGAAAAGACGAGGAACAGAAACACTTTGGAATAGCAGCACCATTTTCACAGGACACACACCAAGAGAAAGCCCAGAAGAAGCGTTTCCAGGTGTGATCTCGCACCTTCCTGACTGTCTGAGACAGACACCACCATCACCACACTGGGGATGAGCGGTAGCCAGGTGTGCACACAGCCAGTGACAGTACCCAGATTCAAACCCAGATCTGTCTGAGCCTGGAGCCTCCCACCTTTCCCGGATGCCATGCTGCTCAATGTGGTCCTGCTGCTGTGTTGCTGCTGGGCAAGAGCGTGCAGCAGGCTAACGAAGAAACGAAAAGGAGGGCCCTAACGTGAGGGGCAAGGAAAGAACGTACACCAAGCCCTAAAACGAATAAGGAGACATATCTGACAATCTGCACCATTAATTAAATTTAGCTGCCTACTAGCTAAGGAGCCGCAGCTCCATGGTGACTATCGAGCCAGCCAGAATTTCTAATGGTGCTGATGACCAAGTTTGATAGGATTATGCTTTTCCCCTCTCAGAGCTGAAGCAAAAAGTTTCTCTAAAGCCGAGGTCGTCCTGTTGATTTTTTCAATTAGTAAGCAGGCCGGAGTTACCTCCAGGATTGCTGGAGCTTATTTTCACTTATATAGGGAGAAAGAGAGAAATCTTCCCAGGTAGAGGCAAGAGTGCAGAAACACACCCTTCCTGGCCCTTCTTGCCTCAATCTGGGCTTCGAGTCAATGGACTTAACTCAGCAGAAAAGCCACAGGAATGGGGCAATGAACATAGCCCATGCCTAATAACCTGATAAATGAATGAAAATTTGATGACTCTTGAACCATAATTACACTTCACTTTTAAAAATAGTTGTGATTGCTAACAAACAATATTAAGTATTACCTTAAGTGACATTTTGAAAACAAATCTTTTTTTCTTTCTTCTTTGTTTTTTAGGACCCTATCTGCAGCACATGGAAGTTCCCAGGCTAGGGGTCCAATTGGAGCTGCAGCTGCTGGCCTACACCACAGTCAGAGCAATGTGGGATCCGAGCCACGTCTGCAACCTCCACTACTGCTCATGGCAACACAGGATCCTGAACCTACTCAGAGAGGCCAGGGATCAAATCTGCATCCTCATGGATACTAGTTGGGTTCTTAACCCTCCGAGCCACAACAGGAACTCCCTTGTAAATAAATCTTAATTTAAGTATGAAGGGCTAGAAATATCCTGCTATAAAATCCAGTTAACTAAGGAGACTAACTTTTCTACTTTAAAAAAAATGTTTAAATTAGGAGTTTGGGATTAACATACACACAGTTTTATATATAAGATAAATAACCAACAAGGACCTACTGTATAGCATGGGGAACTAAATATTTTATAATAACCTATGAGAGAAAAAGAATCTGAAAAAAATATATATGTAGATATAACTGAATCGCTTTTCTAAACACCTGAAACTAATACAGTATAAAGCCACTATACTTCAATTTTTTAAAAAAGCGTTTAAATGGATTAAGATGTGGTACATATATACAATGGAATACTACTCAGCCATAAAAAGAACAAAATAATGCCATTTGCAACAACATGGATGCAACTAGAGATTATCGTACTAAGTGAAGCAAGTCAGACAGAGAAGGACAAATACCATATGACATCGCTTGCAGGTGGAATCTAACATATGGCACAAATGACCTATCGACAAACACAAACAGACTCTCAGACATGGAGGACAGACTTGTGGTTGCCGAGGAGGAGAGGGGAGGGAGTGGGATGGATGGGGAGTTTGGGGTTAACAGATGCAAACTCTTTATTTAGAATGAATAGGCGACAAGGCCGTACTGTATAGCACAGAGAGCTATATCCAATCTCCTGGGGTGGATCATGACGGAAAAAAATATATTAAAGACTATGTCACACATACACATATTCTTTAATATATTATTTACATGTGTATATATATACACACACGCGTATATGACAGATATATATATATATATATATGACTAAGTCACTGCTGTATAGTAGAAATTGGCACAACACTGTAAACCAACTGTAACAAAAAATTTTTTTAAAAAGTATTTTGATTGCATCTTAACACAACCCCTCCCCATTTATGCATCTTGTAAATATAGATTCTTTTATGGTAAGACTACGTAACATAGGTTAACCAGCATTTAAGTTCAAAAGTACTTAAACATCACTTGAGAGTATTTAAAGTACTTAACAGAGTGAAAGTGTGCCGACACAGATATAGTTTGTATGCTTGTTAGTAGAAAACTTCAAAAATGTATAATGCTTTCTTAGTTTGGGGCAGAATATAGGATAAACTCAAAACCGTGAGGAATTAAGATGAAAAGAAAAACTGTTCTCCACTCCCAGATATGAGCTTCTTTGGAGAAAGTAAAAAAGGATTTTTTCTTTCTTAATGAGAAATGAATGATAAGCTGCTCTTAAAAAGGAAATTATATAGGCTGTTAGTCATTTTAAAAATGACCATAGCTACCATAGAGACTTTGATTCACATTTTTTCTGGTGACACAGCCCCCTCTTGGATAAACATATACACATACCAGTACGTTATGTGAACTGCAATCTTGTAGTGACTTCAAGGAAAAGATTGTTTTTCTAAAAGAACTCATATTTTCCCATGCTTCTTCACTTCTTGTGCAAGAACTTTTTATGAGATTCGAGTAAACTGTGTTTTATTTATTTTCCTTTGTTCTTCCCTTCTTACTGGAAGAGAACATTATCTGGATGTAATCGTGTTCAAGGAGACTACATTATGACTAAGGAGACGATTTAAATCAACGACCAACAATTAGGAAGGCCTATCCTGCCACCCCTTCAGATACGGCAATGTAATTTTACTGGGACAACACATTTCATTTCTTGTAATGCAAGAGATGAACCCACAGGAAGGAAGGCTATTTCAGTAGCCTCCAATTTTGTCTTTGCAGATTTAGCCTCTTTTCTAACCCAGCCAACTAAACTTGAACTTCTGTAGTGGTGGAAACACAACGTGAAAATCCTTGGCCGACGTCATCCGAGTCCCTGAAGACTTTGTTTTTCTCGCAGCTTACTACCCCTCAACTCGCCAAAGCACTGTTCCTATTCACTGAACTGTCAGCAAGGCTGACTGGTGCTCCAGCCACCTGGAGCTGACAAATATTTTCCTAATAGGAAGGATGCCATAGCAACTAGATGTGTGGCATGGATACGAACGGGGAAGGTGCTATAATTTCAGGTGGGAAAAAGACATACAGCACCCACAACAGTATTACGCCAAAGAGTGCCTTGAAATTCCACATTCATCATTTTTGAGGACTAAGTTCTTTAGACACAAGACTGCAAGTGACCCCCGCTCTGAGAAAAAAGAAGACAGTAATTAAGACTGGAAAGATCTCACGTTTCGAAAATCTTATCTTTCGTCCCAGCAATGGCACCTTAGACAAGTTAATGAACCTCTCTGAACCTCAGTTTTTTCATCTGTAAAGTGGAGATAGGAGTCCTGCCTCAAAGGACGGCTAAGAGGATAACATGACATGATGTCTATACTGTGGTTGGCAAATGAAAAACACATAAATAATACCTTGTATCATTAGGTTAAGGAGAGAGGCAGTGAATATTTATAGGATGCCAGAGAAAGGGTCTCTGAAAGAGGATACAGATGTATGTATGTGAAATTTTTATTTGTGTTTGAGTATTTTAAGTATTTTTAGATAGTTTAAGAAACCAGTTGTTAGGCCAGGATTCAATATCAGGATTGGATACAAGGTGCCCTCACTTAAGCTGCAGGCCTGCTGGTGGTTCCTGAGGGAGCTGGGAGTTGCAGGGCAGGGGGGTGGGGCACTGGGAATCATGTGCCCATTCTCCTTTTCAGGACTGCCCTGTGTCATGAGGTACATGCACCTGCTTGAGAACATATGTGGACATATGCGGAATACACTGCTTACTTTTTTTTTTTTTTGTCTTTTTAGGGCCTCGGGGGTGGCACATGGAGGTTCCCAGGCTAGGGGTCGAATTCGAGGGACAGCTGCCGGCCTGCGCCATAGCCAGAGCAATGCCAGGTCCTCGAACTACCAAGCAAGGCCAGGGATGGAACTGGCATCCTCATGGATATTCGTCGGATTTGCTTCCACCAAACCACAACGAGAACTCCCCCACTGCTTACTTTCTGGGGCTGCACCCGTGGCACATGGAGGTTCCCAGGCTAGGAGTCCAATCAGAGCTACAGTGGCCGGTCTACGCCAGAGCCACAGCAATGCAGGTTCTGAACCACATCTGTGACCTACACCACAGCTCACAGCAACGAAGGATCCCCGACCCACTGAGTGAGGCCAGGGATCGAACCCACAAATTCATGGTTCCTAGTCAGATTTGTTTCTACTACACCATGATGGGAACTCCCCCCACTGCTTACTTTTAACCAAAATAACCCTCACAAAATGGAGAAGCAACTTAAAGATTCCTGTAGAGAAACCATGAAGAGAAGACAGTACCAATTAACAGCTCAAGAGCGGTCAACAAGAAAGTGACAAAGCTGCGATTTCCCTCCCTCTGGTATTGGCACTGGAGCAATTACATCTACCAGTTAAGAACAATAGAAATATGTTTAAACCAGATAAGAAGTCAGCTGCAATAGTTTAAACTGTCTGGAAGATTATTTGAAATAAAGATGTATATAATTGTTGATGAGCTTTGGCCTTTATGATCTGAAAGAGTTAGTGATAGTGGAACATGTATATAGTTTACAAATTCAGGTAGATACCTTGAAAATAACGGCTCAACATCTTGTTATTGATAAGCACGTACATTCAAAAGAGCGTGGCGCTACCTTGCTAGGGAACGTGAGGACAGGGCGGGTGCTCTGGAGGGCCGACTCCAGTCCCATCCTTCCCAACCTTTCTTTCTCAACAAGGCCCTCGCTGAATTTGCCCTGCACTCTGGGATCAACTACCAGGCTGCTGGGGGCCCCAGGTTATCAGATGAAGCCTTAGGCTACTTTAGGCTCAGCCAGCCCAAGGGCTAAGGGTATTCACCTCTTCAGCAGACCTATATAACCCATTCAGAGCACACCCACATCCATGAGATGTACCTCAAGGCACACTGGTACAAAATTCGGTCTTACAGATGATTTACATGCGGCTAATTTTTGGAAAAATACAACTATTTGGTTCTAAATGAATCAACTCTATAGAAAAGGGAGAGAAAGTTTTTTTTTTTTTAATATGGATATTGTAGGCATCAGCCCAATAAAATTTTAACACAAGTGGGCTTGTTGTGAGAAGTTAAATATTGTGCTGCCTCCTAATCTGATAAAGGAACACATTTTATGTATTTAGAAAGCATCTCTTTCCTCTGTCAGGGGGCACACTTCGCTTCTGCATGTCCAGCATTCAACACAGCACTACTCATACAGTTAAGTGCTAATATATGTTTGCCCAACAGAAAAAAGAAAAAAAAAGCCACAGGTAAACTAAACACTGGCCATCAATCCTTATATTCATACCCAGGAAGGTTCTTTTCCTATTCCTCCCAGCAGCCAGTCCAAAACCTTGCCACTAACGACCAGTTCCCAGCCCTCCTCCCATGCTCTTTACTTGCCCTTGGCTGATTTCACCTCTTCCTTTGATGAGGTCATCAAGGCTGTCTTCACACCAAATACATGGACCTGAGTCACTCAGTGGAAACCCACGCACCCCCACCCCTGCCACGTTGTCTGTAACCTCTTCCGTATTAACCAGACTCCCTCGTCAGGGAAGGATGCTTTTGTTGAAATAGCTCCTCTCTTTCCTCCTCCTCCTGCTCAACACTGGCTCAACTAGAGAGTCAGCTCTTGAGCACTGCAGGCGCATCTGCACAGAGCCTCTGCCTTTTCTGTAGCCTCCATTTGACACCCGCTTGCTTCAGAATCTACAGACACCCTCTGTCATTCGCTGTCATCGTCATTCAGGTCCCTTCAAGAGGCCACCCCTTGCCACCTTTTCACAAAATTTACCGCCTCTTGCTCACCTGCATACCACATTGCCCTGTTTTATTCATTCTCCTTATCAACTGTAACTCAAACGGAACATTTTTTATTTATGTTGCTTATTGTCTGTCTTCTGTACTAGATCACAAGCTCTCCGAGGACAGGACATTTTCCCTGCTTTGTGTATTGATAGATCTCTCTAGCCTAAAATTCAGCCTGACACGCAATGGTACCCAGTTCATAACTCTTGACTCCTTGGAGGGCTGCATGGTCCTGGATGGATGGGTTACTGCAGGGGACCCACATGCGGTACCATCACTTCCTCTCCAATTTAGCCTTTTACCAGAACATTCATGCTAAGTTTAAGTTAAAAATCACCAGGCTCCTCCCAAGTTGTCAAGAGCCATGCATGATTTACGAATGACATCTAAAAGCCTTCAAAGATCTAGCTCTGATCTCCTTTTCTAGCCCTATTTCCTGATGCAGCTACCTCCCCACACATCCTGAAGTCTAGCCATGCTGGGCGCACTTTTCTTTAAACTGAGCACCCGCTATCGTTATTAACCATTTTGTGTTTGTTCAAGTACTTACAAGCCTCAAAGAACACCAGATAGAATGCCTCCATCACACAGGGGCTCTTTTCATGGAGTGATGTATGGCTAATTCGAGAACGTGGGTCTCACCTGCTTGCTGGGTTTCTCCTCCCCAGGCTGTCTGTGATGTACATAGCTGCTCACTGGCCAGGCCGGGTACATATGGTCCAGGAGGCAGGATAATAAGCACAGGTGGAAAGAATGGTTTTCAGGAGATGGTTCAACTCATTGTTCTCTTGTGGGGAGTAGAGAACCAATAATTTCAACAAGCTTTCAGAGCATAATCTTCTCTGACGCTACAGAGTGAGTTTACATTCTAGACTCACGAGCAACAAATTCAGACAGGATCCTTTTGGCCTTTGCAGACTGCAGAGCACAGGGTCTCCGGAGGCCCCTCTGCAGAGGCTGAAGGGCAGGGCATGCCCACCTTGAACTGCTTCCCCTCTGCTTTGCTGGTGGCACGCACGCCCTTCCTTGGCGAGCTGTCAGCGCTCTCATCCACCGCTACCTCAGACAACCAGCGTGGCTCAGCTCAGGCTGCAAAACGGTCCACCATCACCCCTGCGAGTGGAAGCCACTGGCAAGGCGTCAACTACCATGCCGGCCCCGGGAAGGCGCTTCTCGATCTTGCACAACTTGGCCAAGAAGGAGGCTTCAAGGAGCTTTCCTGATCAAGACTTGGCTTTCCTGTAGAGTCACCACCCCCCAACCCAGGATTCCACTTCTCCCTGCTCCCTCCCGTGACCCTCTGACTTCACCCTGGGTTTGGTCAAGGCAGCCCCTCTGGGGAGTTGTCTATCACTGTGTTTGTATTCCTTTTTTTTTTTGTCTTTTTCTTGCCTTTTCTAGGGCTGCCCCCATGGCACATGGAGGTTCCCAGGCTAGGGGTCTAATCAGAGCTGTAGCCACCGGCCTACGCCAGAGCCACAGCAACGCGGGATCCCAGCCACGTCTGGAACCTACACCACAGCTCACGGCAACGTCGGATTCTTAATCCACTGAGCAAGGCCAGGGATCAAACTCACAACCTCATGGTTCCCAGTCGGATTCGTTAACCACTGCGCCACGACGGGAACTCCTTGTATTCATTTTTGAAGCTGGCACTCCTTCCCCATTTACACAGTGAACTTTGGGAAGCAGGGACTTGCGTTACTTATGGGGCCATTGAGAAACATCTTTAAAGGCGGTCCATCTTCTCTGCCCCTTGAAAACAAGATGCCAGGCCCACTGAGGACAGGTCCCATCCAGCAGGAGTCCTCTGAATGACCTCTTTACGGAGGGCTTCATGGAGGGGCATTATTAGTGGGGATGCCTTTCAAGGATTATCCCCAAGAACTGCAAGAAGGAAAAGTCTTCCCTCTTGAGCAAAGAGGGAGGCAATGGACAGCAGATCTCAGAGGTGAGGCCCCTGACCAGCTTATCAGAGAAGGTGTAAAACAGAGAGCAGTGGTGCTTCCAAGTCAGCTCGGGGTTCAACGGACCCTGTGATCCTGATTTGATAGAAGATTATTTCCAGTATTCCTGTGATTTATCTTGATGTAACTTGCAGAAACTATTATGATAAAATGGCTTTACTTCTGCCAGTTATTCTATGCAGAAGAAGATTAAGTCAGGGATTATAAAAAGCTTTCACAATTTACATAGTTTTCTTTGTAGTCATTTAACGCGTAGACTCAAATTTTCCCTTTTAAACTGTTTTTTAACCTCAGTTCAAGCGAGAAGTTAAACCAGTGAGAATTTCCATCTTTCTCAGTGACAGTCTGTTTTTTAATAAAAGTGGGTAAGACAGGACTTTTAGGCCTCTCTTGATGCTAAGATTATTGTCCCCTCGGAGAGTTTTAAAACCTTGGCTCCAAAAGTTACCTTATCAACATTTTCTAAATTAAGAAAAGGGAGAGTAGTAAAATTAGGACTCTGGTAAGATGTTGCAAATGTGCTTTCTTCAAGTATACCCTTAGTTCTTTGAAAAGTATCAGGTCAGTACACTTTCATGTAATTGATTAGGCAACTTTTAGACTATTAAAAACTTTATTATGATCATTAAAATAATGCTAGTATCAACTTACTTGCCATTTTTCATATTACTTATGAATAATATCATGTTAACTGGCTTTGTTCAGAAATCTTTATTTTTTTATTAAAAAATTTTTTTTTCTTTCTTTTTTTTTTTTTTTGTCTTTTCAGGGCTGCACCTGCGGCATATGGAGGTTCCCAGGCTAGAGGTCTAATCGTAGCTGTTGCTACCGGCCTACTATGCCAGAGCCACAGCAATGCCAGATCCAAGCCACGTCTGCGACCTACACCGCAGTTCGTGGCAACACCAGATCCTTAACCCACTGAGCGAGGCCAGGGATCGAACTCGCAACCTCATGGTTCCTAGTCGGATTTGTTTCCGCTGTGCCATGATGGGAACTCCCAGAAATCTTTATTTTTTTTTTAACCACTTTCTTAAGATAATTTCCTAGAAGGGGATTTACTGGATAAGAGAGTCTTGATAAATGCAACCAAGCTGCTTTTCAAAAAAGATGATGACATTTTATTTTTAAAACACATCTAACAGAAAAATCAAGGCTTTCTCCAAATAGGGACAGTTGATTGACAGCTTTAATTTTTCAGTGAGCTAAGTGTAATTCGTAGGACACAGATAGGACTAGTAGGTTAACGGTTTGTCTACTGCGGATGACATACACAGCTTTTCTGGCCTGAAACAGTCGACCTGCTCTTATACTATCATGGTCAAATATTCCAGACACACAAATGAGTACCGAGACTCTGTCCCAAGAAGTGTGCGATGACAGTGTACCACGCATGAGGTAACATTTTCAGAAGGATATGGAAACACTGACTAGTTCATTCATTCAGCAGACATTACTTGAATACCAGCCAGCCAGTTATGAGAAACCATCACAAGCACTAGGGAATCCAAGAAACATGGAGCTTTCCCTGTCTTCGAGGAGCCCCCAGAGGGAGAGAGAGAGACGTAAACAAAGAATGTAGTAGAAGAAGATAAGAACTTTATTGGAAGTTTATCCTGTGGGAACCATGAATGAAGAAGCTCCTGACGCTGTGGAAGACTAGCAAAGCTTCACGGGCTAGTGATGTTTAAGGCAGCTTTGGAGCATGAAGAGATGATCAAAAGTAGTAGAGAAAGAATTTAGTGGCGCTCGGGGACTGGAACGAGCAGAGGGTGGAGGTGTGAGAGCACATGGAGCGAGCGTTTGGGGCAACAGGCGGGCGGGGAAGGAGGCAGAGGATGGCAAACTGGCCAGTCCTTTCCGTGAAGGGCTCTCGATGTTCAAAGGAGGGAGGAGATCAGAAAGAGGGTTAAGGAGTTGCTGCCATGGCACAGCGATAACGAACCCCACCAGGGCCCATGAGGATGCGGGTTGGATCCCCGGCCTCACTCAGTGGGTTCAGGATCTGGCGTTGTCGTGAACGGTGGAGTGGGTTGTATTCATGGCTTGGATCTTGTGTTGCTGTGGCTCTGGCATAGGCCGGGAGCTACAGCTCAGATTCGACCCCTAGACTGGGAACCTCCATGTGCCGCAGATGCGGACAAAAAAAAAAAAAGGAGGGTCAAGAGAAGCCTCTGAATGATGAGCAAGACTTATTAAGAAAGGAAGGAAAGGAATATTCCAGGAAGCAAACAAATGGCTTTAAGGTTTTTAAAGCATTTTCGCATATATTATGCCACTTGACCCCCATAACAACCTTAAGTGATAAGGTTTACTTATTGCATCACGTTACATATTCTCACACATTCTTATTCTCATACTGTAGCAGGAGAACTATGAGTCGGTGGGGTTAAGTGACTTGCCCAAGGTCACACAATCGAGTGGCATGGCTCACAGGGCAGCTGCGCTTTAAGAGCTCAAACTCAGCGAACGGTGCCTACAGGGATGATTTTGTCTGGAGTGTAGTGGTATTAGCAGCTGAACTTGGCAGGTGTGACTTCTGACTTCTGATGTCATTTGCACTATACTAAGCTGTTATATTTAACACTTAAAATGAAAATGGTTCAAAAATGAGAATACACTAACAGCTCCTATTTTTTAATATTGTATATACTGTTGCTTTTATTGGAATATTTTAGAGATTCTCTATGTATACACACAAATATCCATATCTTATATGAAGATGAGTATGATTTATTTGAATATGATATATATGTCTATATAAACGTTAGAAAATATTAGGTGACAGTTTGCATTATTATCCACTTACTGGAATTAGGAACTTTAAAAATTATGTATATTTAAGCACACCAGATCAGGGCAGACTGCACCCATTTTAACCTAGCTTCTACAACTTCAACCTGTTTGAGAGAATGCCTGTTATTTCACAACTGTGATGAGAAAATCAAACGATAATTACAAACAGGAAAAAGATTAGTACAAGTAGCTTCAAGAGCAGGCTACTGCAAGCAAAAGCATCACTGTATAAGATTACAGAATTTTGTTTTCAGTGACCAGAGTTTTTCAGCTTTTTCAGTCTAAGGACACAGAGGCAACTTCATAAGTGACACACACGCTAAAAACTAACAGCACAGGACACAATATAAATATCTTGCTGACATTTGAAATGTCTCTGGGCGTCAAAGAGATGGCTGGAGTTATTTGCTGTATTTTTAAGCAGTGACACAGATTTATTAGAAGGTTACTCTTTTCCTCAAGGTTGCCGAGGTAGGCAGCATAAGAGGAGCGGCTGAAATCCAAGGCTTCTGACTGTTACCTTGGTCCCTGCAATAAATTCAAAGTGTCTTCATCAGGCCTGACAGGGCACTGTCAGAAATTGGCAAACATTCGTTCACACATTAGAAAAATGGGTCTGGATGCTATCCTGTCACCTGTCAGCATATGTCAGCGCATGTGAGCTCAGCACTCGCAGAACATACTGGCGGGTGTATCTGACCCTCACAGACAGATAAGGTATACATCACGGAGAGTGTGTTCCAGAATCTCCGAAAGGCCATCTCGCACACATCTCTAAACAACTGCATAAGCAGAAGCGAGTCTACAGAGAATTCCGTCCACTGATATTCTCTCCCCCCGCCCCCTTAAATATAGACTCTAGAAACAAGTTAAGCTTCTGAAAAGACAGTAAGACAAAATGTGCAACTTTCAGTTTCTGACTGCCCGAATAAGACAAGACATCAACGTGGCATTTATTACGAAACGTGTGGAAAGGGGGCCCTGTAGAAAGCGTGTGGTTGCTCGGAACAGCGCCACCTCATTCAAAGGTGCCAGGAACACTAATGAGACCGGGATGTCAGCAAAGGCAGAAAGAGATCAATACTCGGCCCCATTCGTTCTTGTCCCACCACCGGGCACTCCGCTGACTCTATGTAAATGGAAGCAATCAGCAAGGATTTCTGTAAATGCAAAAACAGTTGTCCTCTAGACTCGGCCCGAAGATAAATGATTCCAGACGTTGGACGGCAGCCACTTTCCCACACATGCTCTGAAGTTCTGACATCCATATTGGGCCATAACACTGAGTGGTTTCTGCTTCTGCCAGTTTACGGCCTGGGCTTCTTCCACTTCTGGTTGGGACTCCACGGCTTGCTAATGCCAGCACAAAGTCAGTCCCTTTTCGCCTGTGTCAATTTTAAGAGAACTGCCTTTTCTAACACAGGGGATCCTGTGATCCCCCTCCAAACTTTCTGCTACTGCTTGTGTAAACGTATCATTCCAAATCACTGCTTTAGATCTCTTTGGAATGAGACACATCCCAGCCTAATAAAACACATGATATGGGACATGAAATGCAGATGTCTTAGGTGTAACACACAATAACAAACAGCACAAGTCCAACTTTGTTTGAAAACTAAGACGTTTGAAGATGTATTAAACATATCCAGCAGGATTGTTTTCTATGGCAGCTTATAAAGAAGATCCAGATGCAGCTTTCTTTAAAAACTATGTCAACACAATAACATTAGGAGGAAAGGCATATAGAAGTTTAGCTCATGTTCACGGCTATTTCTGCAACTGATCTCAGGGAGTTAAATACCCAATAGACAGCATTTTCTGCCAGCCTCTCACATCTGAGAGGACACTTTCTCGCCCAGTTGCCTTTGAGGAAAGATACAGGTAATTCTGCCCATAGTTCAAAAAAATAAGAAAGAAAACCTGATATCAGTATCTTTACACTAACTGAGATAAAACAATTTTCTGAGGTTAAATAAAAGTAAATAAATCTTACTGTAAGTTTCAAATGTTTTTAAAGTGAATAATCAAAAGGAGAGCCACTGCTGTACATCTTAAATCAAATTCTTGCTACAAGATCGTCCCTCTAAATATCAAGGACACCCAAAGAACACTTTATACACATCCATAACACAACTCCCAGTATAAATAGGAAATAAGTGTTGTCTTACCCATGCCAGGGCCTCTTCAATGGAATACAAACTTACTTTGTTTAAAAACGTCCTTAAGCTGTGCTGTACCTTTGAAACAAAACCATTCTTGTCTTCATTTCATTTTCTGCTTTCTTGAAAATCGCGTCTCTGAAACTGACAGATGGTGCATCTGTCGCTGAGTGTTTCCTCTTGGTTATCTCTGCCAGCTAATATTTCCCCCGTGCTTAGCTGTTGTCAGTGAGACTGTTCCACATCCTTCTAGCCTGGTCAATGCTGTGCCTGGTCTGAGGGTGGTTTTGGCCCCGCCTCTAGCTCTAAGAGAAAAACGAAAACTCACAGCTGGATTTCCTATAAATCCTCTCCTTTAAAACTGGCTCAGTAGCTACGGCACGTACCAGAGGAAAAAAGCTGCTGGTCTGTCCCAGACCAAGAGGGGTGATCCTCGTTTAGGGGTCTCCCCCGCCAAGGGTGTAGGTTATATAACAAATCCCATGGTAAGTTGTCCTCAAACTTCAGAGGACAGGAGGGAGGGTTTTCAACCAGGCGTAGATTTTTCCATGCCTGCAGAGACTCGAAAGAGGCCCATGACTGAAACACACACACACACACACACGCATGTGCCCATGACGGGATAACTTTGAACATGTTAAAATTATGAAAACTGATTCCAAGGAAAAAAATGGAAAAGGAAAAAAAAGGCTGAAACAGGACATTATAAAATTGGTGTACTGTAGCTTTCTGTCCCCAAACAGAGGTCATCATTCATATTCAGATGACAGGACACCTCCTAAGTGACGAGATTTGCTGGCATTTGTACTACTGATGAACTTGGTGAGTCCAGAGAAGGTGTGGGATGCCTTTCAGGGTCTAGCTAAGGGAAGAGTGCCTACCGGGCAGAGTCAAATGCGTAACACCCGTCTGCTCTGGATATCGGCGGGGTGCAGGGTGCATTGTTAGGCTTGTTCTGCACAGTAATCACACCTTATCAGGTAGAAAGGCTGCACATTTATAGCAAATAGCTCTGTGAAGTGTTACTAAAATAAGGCAAAGGATCTGAAGACCGCACTAGGATCCAGAATCACAAGACCCAGGTTCGAGTCTCAGTTTTGTTTCTTGGATGGTGTCCTTGAACACAAAAGGCACAGAGCAAAGCTCTGGTGTCTTGACAGGTGATTGCAAAATTAAGATGGTAAAATAATTTATTGTTAATTGTTTAACTTTTGTATTGTTCTTTTCAGCAACTGAGAATAAAATTAAATAAGCATAAATATTTACTCTGGCAAAGGATGCTACCAAATCAAATACCACGGCCTGTGATAAAGGAAACTAAAGATAAGATGATTCTGGGACTAACGTGCAGGGTGGAGAGCACACGCCGAGGAAAATAGCAACTCAGGTTGTGAGCGTTTGACGTTTACAGTGAGGGCTCTCGCGGTGAGCACAGGTCAGAGCGCGGATGAGTAGTGAGTCTGAAACCTTGGTTTTCCTTCCACATTTCCACACAAGAATCCCAGAACCATCATCCACCACCTGCCTGTGAGGCCCTCAAGAGCAGGGACACGCACAATTGGTGTCTGGTGAGTAAGGGAATGAGTGAGAAACTCAACTAGGTAAGAGCTGCTTACTCTAGAGGACGACTAGGAGGTGATCCTGAGAAGCCCAAAAACCTCAGCTTGGAAAACCAGCGACCTTTGAAGCCAGGACGACTTGCGTGTCCTTCCAGTCCTGACAGGTGTGAAGCCGGGATTTGTGGGGAAGGAGGATTTCTGGGCCACTGAAGAGAGAGGAGTGTTGTTGCTGGACCTCTGATCTGATCCGGCTGTCTACGCACGCCCCTTCCCGCCTCCCCATTCTCACTTCCTCCCACGAGAATGTCATCTGCTGACCCCCAGAATGAGTCAAGAAACAGGATGTTTGTAAACATCCCTTTAATGAAAGCACAGGGATTGTTAGGTACATTCTTCCTAATAGGGGATGCAAGTCCTGTGTGCTGTGGCGGCAAGAAGTGAGCTTTCCAAACCCAAATTCCCTGCTCCATGTGGCCCGCGTCAAGGGCAGCTAGCTGTGCGCCGAGCAGGGGCGAGGAAAGGCAGATGACATGGGCTCCTGCCCGTAGCCTGCTGCCCCCTCGCTGCCAGGGCGCTCCTGTGCTCCCAACCGAGTACACAGGCAAGCCAATCTCCTTTCCTAGTGGCTTCAGGTGTATGAGCTCTTTCCCACAAACTGAAGGATTACACCAGTTTGGGGTAAGAGAATTTACCAACTGTGAAGATCTAATCCAATGAATATTTTCTTTACTCTTATAATGCTCAAGGATTCTACTAGGAACCTCAGATACAGGCTGCTAGCAGCAGGTTTACTGTGACTGAAGGATTACAATCTGAAACAGGATATTGTAAAGAACAGTGGGGGAGAGGAAGAGTGCGGCTGGGGCTCAGGGGAGAAGGGTCACATCCAGTTTTGGGAATGGGGGCGGGAGAGTCCAGAAAACTGGGCTAGGGTGGTAGGATGAAAGTCTGGGAAAAGATGTGCCTGGGCAGAGATGCGGGAGCACCCTTGAAAGAGAAGGACACTCCTACCGTAAAGACTGAGCTCTAAGGCACAGAAAGAGACAGGAGCAAGGCAAACTCCAGAAAGGGTGAACCATCTGGTTCTGCTGAAGCACCAGGAACATGTGGGAGAATGACGGGGTACGAGACTCCCAAGACGAGGAGGGGCGGTTCGGTGGTGCGGTCTTGGATGCTGGGAGGGGGCGTAGGAGTTAATACTTAAGTGCAAGCAGCAATCATGACCCTTTGGAGGTTTCTGAGAATAAATGTAACATCATCTGAGTAGTGAGTTCTAGAAATCATGTTTAAGATGGATTATAAAGGAGCGAGTAGGCAGACTGACCCTCTTAGGAGGCTAATGTAACACTTGAAGCAAGAGGTCATAACAACTTGAACTTGAAGGATAAGGGTGAAAAAAAGGAGAGATGCCAGAGGCAGCTGCATACCTTGGGGCATCAACGGACATGAGTTAGAGAGATTCCTACCTTGAGGAATTTTACCTGGAGCTATTTGCAGACAGCTATACACCCGTGCAAGTTTTAATTTCAGCAATATTTGTAATCACCAAAGATTGTCAACTACCTAAATGCCCACAAATAGAGGACCTACAAATAAGTTAAGGTACATTCACATAATGAAGTACACTCTACAGACATTTAAAATAGACATTCAGTCACAGGAGAGCTGGTGTAGAGTGCTGGTGAGAGGACCTGGTTGCCAGTGGTTAGGAGAATGTGCAGAAGTTGTAGGCAAGGAGTGAATTTATGGCCAAGGAAAGAAAATACTGGGGATTGGAATAAGCCCTGGGTGGGAACCTCAGGATTTGAATTTTACTTGCAGATTGGCATTTGTCTTCCCCAGAAACAGGCCAACCTGGAGTTGTGCAGTGTATAACCTACCCAAGTGTATGTGTCAGCTTTGCCCACAACCAGCAACTTGAAGGTGTCAGAAACCTGTCTGATCCAGCCCTGCTCATGTTCACAGTCAAAAGCCCAATACACCTGTGCCTGGGCAGCATCAGAACTTGAAAAGGAACACCATCCATGTTTGGGACAAGAAATGTTTTTAAGGATTACATGAGATGGCAAGGCAAATGGCACGACATCAGAAGCTTCCCATTTTTCTCAGACTCTGGGCATCACAAGCAATATCCACGCTTAGGTGTAAGTGCAGTGCAAGTTTATACACCAAGCACAGCATTAAACATTAGCACTGATCCACCGGTCCTCAGGCATGTAATCCTTCAACTGGGGAACGAATGTTTCAATCATCCCCTTCTTTTCAACTGCAGGGTATCTTTTTGTCTTTTGTTTGTTTGTTTGTTTTCTTTTAGGGCTGCACTCAAGGCATATGGAGGTTCCCAGGCCGGGGACTGAGTTGGAGTGGTAGCTGCCAGCCTACACCATAGCCACAGTAACATGGAATCCGAGCTGCGTCTGTGACCTACACTACAGTGCACGGCAACGCCAGATCCTTAACCCACTGAGCAAGGCCAGGGATTGAACCTGTGTCCTCATGGATACTAGTCAGATTCATTTCTGCTGAGCCACGACGGGAATTCCTCAACCGTAGGATATCTTTAATGATCACATACAAGAAGTAGAGTCCAGCCTCACAGAAGGGTTAGGGTTCAACAGCAAACCATGGGGGTCTACGGCAGCTGTGTACTGTTTGAAAGGGCACCCCATTGATCCAAAAGGCAATGGACGTGGCTCCTTGGGGATTTTGTTTTCTTTTTTGCAGAGCCAGGCCTGACAATTAAACGTTTCAGCTCTGCAGAGAGGAAAACACTGCGAAAATGGGAACACTAGAGAGGAACACAGCGCATTAAGGGAAGAGTCTTTCCAAACTGACAGACAATCTGTCTCATGCACAGAATCTGTGCAAAGCAAATTAAGGGAAGGATTTTGCAGCCACGGAGGGCAGTGTGGCTTCATGGGTTAGCACAAATTCCCTCTTTCAAGCAGTAAAAAAAACCTGTACTTCATGTCTCAGTGCCTGGGTTCCAATGTTGACTCTGCAAGGTACACACTGTGTGAACGTGGACAGGTTATTTGAGATCTCTCCTTATTGAGTGGATAACAATAGTACACCTCTTAGGAGTGCTGTGAAGATTAAGTGGGTTGATACATGTAAAATGCTGAGACAGAGCATGGCTTAAACATTTAATATGTATTCTCTGTCATTGCACAGTGAGTCTTAAAATATAGGTGATTACAACTACACCTAAAGGGTTAAATCTGATTAATTACAATTCAAGAACCAGAATTCTCTGCAAGAATAGCTTATCACAGTACTCATCTGTAATTTATTTTAAAACAAGGGCGTATATGGTTGAGGTACATGTGTGTTTTGAGATTAACACTGCTAACATCTGATGGAGCATTCAAAGGCTGAGACAGCTTAGCTGGCTTTCTAAAGAGGGAGCCTATACGTCACAAGCCACACACTGGTGCCATCTCTCCATCAACAACCTCCAGGTAGTATTCTGAGGGTCAAAAATGGGTTTCAACTGGCAAAAAATTGTTAAGCTGACTAGCATGCTGGGTGGAATTAGGGTGTTCAAGAAATACATTTGGGCTCAACATATCTCAGTGTGCAGATCCAGTTAAGACCTTTGTCTGTACCTCTGCGATAATGTCCTTGCCTAAATCTTTAAATGGTCCCAGTCATGTAATCAGTATGATTTGGTTACAAGGTTTTGGAGAGAGAAGTAGTTATTCCTCTTTCAACTCAAAACTTGCTTCCTGAGCTACCCTTATTTACCAAAGAGAACCCAAGAGTTGTGCACGACCAATTTGATAATTTTAGTTCACTTTGACAGCTGTGACTTCTAGAAGATTCTGCTTGCCTGATATAGGCTATAAGGGTAAGGAAATCTGTTTTTGGAATCTGGGTGTTTGCTTCAAGCCTCTTTTCAATCTTTCATGTAAGGCTGTAGTACCTATATGGAAAGCGAAGAGCTGGGACTTCTTAAAGCTTGTATATAGGTTACATGAATCAGTGTGTGTGTGTGTGTGTGTGTAGGGGGTGTTTGCTTGTTGCTAAATGTCTATATATCTGACAGGATTTGGTCCTATGTTGAGTTATCAATATGACTTGGTTGTGAGGTTTGGGGAAAAGTAGTTGATGCTCTTTTGCCTCAAAATTCTTCTTTGGCTAACAGTATCTAGCAAAAAGAACTGAAGACCTGTGCAAGAGCAAACTGACCATTTTCTGTTCCTGAATAAAGACAGCATGGGGCATGGAACCCACAGGGCGTTTAAGAAGATCAGCAAAAGTCCCTAAGTTTGCTTGATCAAAGAGCCCAGAACAAAGATCGTTCTTTTGGTCCTATCTGGTTTAGATCTTGAACTCTATGTAATTCACCAATTTCTTGGCAAAAAGAAATTAGGAAAAAAAAAAAAAACATGCCCCAAATGTACTACACATTATTTGCTTTGGGCTACGTATATAATTATAAATATGAAAATCTACTTCTCACCCTGTGGTACAGGTTCATTCACTTTTTTTTTTTAAGGGCCGTACCTGCGGCATATGGAGGTTCCCAGGCTAGGGGTCTAATCGGAGCTACAGTTGCCAGCCTACGCCAGAGCCATAGCAACACCAGATCTGAGCTGCATCTGCGACCTGCACCACAGCTCATGGCAATGCTGAATCCTCAACCCACTGAGCGAGGCCAGGGATTGAACCGGCAACCCCACGGTTCCTCGTCGGATTTGTTTCCGCTGCACCACGATGGGATCTCCAGGTTCATCCACTTTTAATAAATGTTTTGTTATCGTCACAAAGTGAAATCAAAGACTAGCTAACGCATTTTAATAACTAGTGAAAATAACTTTTAAATATTTTAATTATACCAAATAATGCTCATTGTAAAAATTAAACAAAAGTCTCTTTTTTAATCTCCAACTCCTAATTCTATTTCCCTCCCTAGAGGTCATCACTATTAACAATTTAGTGTCTTTCAAACTTTATATTTATATATATATATACATATATACACACACCCACACACGTTACATACACACACAGTTGTGTGTAACTTTCATGTATATATATTCATACAATATTGTGTGTGTAAAATATACACGTTGTACATACATGTACATATATACCCATGTTACACACCCATTAGACAATTATTTTTACATAAATAGAACTATATCACATGTATTATTCAAAGACTTAACTTTGTTCACATAACAGTCTTGGAGACCTTCAAATGAACAAATAAGAAAGCTACTAGCTTAACCTAATGGAACCCAGGGGACTGTTTAGTCAAAGATCTGCTTCCAGGGAGACCAAGCCAAGGAAGTAGCATGGCTCCAGAATGGAGTCAGAAACCTGCCTGTGTCCTTCTGGGTGGGTCACTTGCCAGAGCTGCCCCTCCTGTTCCTTTCCAATAGTTTTACATCCTGGGCAGTATGAAAGGATGGATGGATGAGCGACAACACCAACTCATAAATAAAAAAAATTAATTGGAGTTCCCGTCGTGGCGCAGTGGTTAACGAATCCGACTAGGAACCATGAGGTTGCGGGTTCGGTCCCTGCCCTTGCTCAGTGGGTTAACGATCCGGCGTTGCCGTGAGCTGTGGTGTAGGTTGCAGACGCGGCCCGGATCCCGCGTTGCTGTGGCGTAGGCCGGTGGCTACAGCTCCGATTAGACCCCTAGCCTGGGAACCTCCATATGCCATGGAAGTGGCCCAAAGAAATAGCAAAAAGACAAAAAAAAAAAAAATTAATTGAGTAGAATTCAATGGTATTACTTGCTACAGGTGACAGACGGTTCCTCGAGCATGCACACAGGTGTCTGGAGTATGCCTGCCTTTTTTTCTACCCCATTTTAAGCAGAAAATAAATACCACCTTCTATGGTAGAGTTTCTCTCACTTACAGGAATGGCAATGCCAAACTTTCGGCTCTGGATACTGAGCTGCTTGGGAGCACGTGCCCCAGAGAGCAAGCAGCAACGTGTGCTACTTTGCAGGGATCCTGCAAACAGGTAGGCCAGGTGCCCCAGTGTGCAGAATGAGGGCTCAGTGACTTCCCACAGTCTTTGGGGTCACAGAACACATTTTCAAGTTGCGACTTGTGGTTTTCAGGTTCTCAGAATACTCTGTGTGCCTCCAACACAATCTCAGTAGCAAACATTCCAGGTAATGTTGAAAACCAAACAAAACCAAGTTTATATTGTGCTTTAAAAACACACTCTCCCCCCAAATCCCCTTTGCAGCATTTAACATTCCTAAACAGGTTTAAAAAAAAAAAAAAAAAGAAAAAGAAATCCGTCATATAATTTCTATGGTATTTAATCCCTTTCCTTTTTCTGGGGAAAAGTGTCACTTTTCATTATAAAATTATAAATTTCCTATTTGTCACTAATATTATTTAAAATGGAAAATTCTGTGAAATTATGTTTTTCAGACAGAAGCAACCGACCCCCTTTTCTGATATACTCTCATTTTTAAGCAAATCAAGGTCCTTGGCTCAGGGCTACTTGGATTACTGACCCTGATTTTTTTTTTTTTTTTTGAAACTTTATCTGAAAAGATTACATAAGGAAAGTTGGCCCACACATCTGCAGCAGGAAGGCTCTGAATGAACTGCAGGAGCAATGACAGCTGGACATGGAATCTACTAGATAAGAACTTAATTCCACATCAGGTACAGTTTTAAAATGTCAGCACTGCCTTATCTTTGTGATACATATAGGATTCTACATGTAGGATTTCTACTTCAATATTTGTAAAGTTCCAAAAGTTATAAACTTCTGGCTTATTTTGCCTAGAAAAAAGAGAGAGAAATAGGGGGAAAAAAATCTTGGCAGCAAAAAGTTCATCGTGCATTGTCAAGTCGCACTGAAGATGGAGAAGATGAAATCACGTGGGACAAGAAACCCTGTGTTCACAACCATAGGCTCAGGAGGATAGAGGCAATTAAAAAAAAAAAAAAAGGAATCTTCATCATATCAACATCTTTCCTACAAATCGGAGGCCCTGGAGGGCTGGCTTGTGGTTTCTGATGCCAAGGCATAGAACCTTCTTTGGCACTTTCCTGGTAGGGAAGGCCTGTGAAGTTCCGGCATTCCGCAGTTGAGACCAGAGCAGGGCTGAAAGGATAAACTACCTGCTGGGGCGAGGCCAACTTCACACAGAGGGCACAGGACAATACTGCAAGAACGGATTTGCCTCTTGAAAACTGGCGCCAGTTCGCTTCAGCATTGTCTGCTTTAATCCCATGCTGGTCGTTTCCTTTCACTCCACTATTTACTAACCCTTGACCTTTTTATTCCGGTTCCTATTTTCAATGGCGTTATCTTTTAATTCTGGGCGGAGAAATCCAGAATTCCTGGGTGTAACACCGAGGCCGCTTTAATTAGGATGCTAATGGTCAACAACAAGGAAGCTGCAGTTTGGAGGAACAAAGCCCCTGGTCACAGGACAGGTCAGGCTGATCACTTTCTAAACCGGCTTTCTTCCACTGTTTTGAAGATTACCTTGCCTGTCATGGCCTCGCTCAATTTGTATTGAGTGAGAGTTTTGACTTTTATTCAGGGTTACCATCAAAAATTGGATTATGCAATTTTTGATGCATATGCATTTTAATGCAATGAAATGTCTAAAAAAAATAAATAAATAAAAGTCTCGGCTCTCTTCGAAAGTTCACTTTGAAATTTCAGAATAAAAGCAGACCTAAAGTAGATCTGAAACCAGCACGAACATCACCCTTTTACAACTTTGCAAACCAAAAGCATGTTCTTCACTTTTTTTTTGCTCCTATCTGACTGCTTTCTAACAAGAGCTCTACCTGATTTGATGGAACCCAACTTCAAAACCAAACTTGGAGGCATACTTATCTAAAAGGCTCAGGCACACTAGGATCCTGAACTGTTTTCTCATTTTGCTGTGATGCGTGGGTGGCCATGAGCATTCCTGGCAGCTATAAGGCATTTGCTAATGTATTTGGCTTTTAAAGTTGTTAATCATACTTATCAACACAGGCAAGCAGCACTGGCCACAAAAGATTAGCTACTCAACCATAACGCTCCCAATAATCCCAGGCCAGGAACGCTAGCACTGAGTGATAACCACCTCACCTCCAATGACTCCAGAACTTATTAAAAATCTTAGCTTTTAATAAATCCCAGATTTTGTTATCCATCACCCCCTCCCCGACACACACACACACACACACTTTTCTCTTACAGTGGGAAGTAAGACCAAACATTCACAGTGCTGTACATTGTTTGAGTTTTTAAAAACAACTAGGATGCACATTAAAATATCACGCATATTGTGAGTTTTAAAGTGGCCTTTGCTGTCAGGAGATTCAGGTGCTACCGATCTCAAAAAAATGTGTATAATAATCAGGAAAGAGGCTGGTTTCCAGGGAAACTAAACCTTGTTTAAATCCTTTAGAAGTATTAGATTGTAACTGTAGTTTCTCTTCAAGGGGAAAAAAATTGCCCTATTTAGAGAACAAGAAAATACTTCACCAAACTCAGAAGTGAGGGCATCAGAGAACTGGGGAACAGAATTAGTATTGGGGCGGTGGGGGGCGGGGGATGGACATGTAGAACTGAGCCTGTTGGTCTCTGATTGCTGAACAATGCTTTCCCTTAAGGACTCTTCCTTAAAAGACGCTTCATCAGCAGAGACATCTGTGCTAAAGCGCCCAAGCTTGAGGCGTGGCCTTTGTTCTTCCCAGCCCATCTTAACCCCCACATGGCCAATTTTAGCTTAACTTCTACAAAACAAAATAAGACCACTAAGTTTCATCTTCTATTTCAACCCTCAGCCGACTCTCAACACAGGGACCTCTAGACAGCCTCTGACCATTTCCTTCATAGTATAACGTGATCACACATTTGTGTGTGTTATCCATATACATACAGATACACACACACACACACACTCAAACCGTGTGACACTCTATTCTGCTGACCATGGAAAAGTCAGAGTTTGGAGTCATAATGCTTGGACATGACATGTCATCATAAATGAGGTCGGCTTCATCAACTGGAGATGTAGCTACTTCATGAGTTAGACATGATTAAAGAATACGGGAATGGAAGACTCCAGGAAATAGAGACATACCACCTTTTCAACGTCTTTGAAGGAAAGCAGAGTATCATTTTCCTCAAGCAGCTGAATGCAAGCCATTCTAGAAGCAGAGACGGACCAGACAGCTTCCTGAGATGAAGAATGTAGTTGGTAGTATTTGACTATATATGCCATCTGTCAGAGCCCACAGGATATTAAATTTGAAGAAAAACACCTCCCCTCTCCCTAGCTCATTGTTTCCGGTGACGTGTGCAAACTGAGTACTGACAAAGCACTTGGGGAGGGGTGGGCCAACTGGAGATCGCCCCAACCTCAGGACTTTAGGGCCTCCTACCTCTGTCTCTATGGCCCGTTTGAAAATCCTCTCCATCCAGCCCGCCCCTGCCAAATGGGCCACTTGTCAGGCAGGGTAAGGGGGACAGCGAGAACCACTTATATTCTGGGCAAGAAGTCCAGTGTAGCTGACAGGGTTTGTGACATTTGCAAGTGGTGGTGGGCCCCAGAGCCATCCAAGTCATGGAAAAACCTGTCCCTCCAGGCTTTCCCACTCACTTCTGTGCTGGATGGCTCCTCCAAATTAGGAAGATTCAAGGAGAAACCTCACAGAGAGAGAAAGAGTGAGTAAGAGAAGGCAGTACGAACCCCTGCTGGCAAGAATGCTGCTGAACCCCAAATAAGAAATGCTTTTGTTAAAAATATTTGTGCAAATGTATAAGCTCTTGTACAGCAAAGGAAACCATAAACAAAACAAAGAGAAGCTATGGAAAGGAGGAAAATATTTGCAAGTGATGTGACTGACAAGGCTTAGTGTCCAAAACATACAAACAGCTCATACAACTCAATATCATAAACAACCCAATCAAAAAATGGGCAGAAGACCTAAATACACATTTCTCCAAAGAAGACAGACAGATGGCCAACAGACACACAAAAAGATGTGCAACATCACTAATAATAAGAGAAATGCAAATCAAAATTACAATGGAACACTACCTCGCCCTGGTCAGAAAGGCCATCATCAAAACGTCTACAAATAATAAATGGTGGAGAGGGTGTGGAGAAAAAGGAACCTTCCTACAGTGCAGGTAGGAATGTAAATTGGTGTACTCACTATGGAAAACAGCATGGAGGTTCCTTAAAAATCGAAAAATAGTTACTATGTGACTCGGCAACCCAACTCCTGGGCATACATCAAGACAAAACTGTAATTTGAAAGATACATGCATTCCAATGTTCACTGCAGCACTATTTACAATAGCCAAGACATGGAAGCAACCTCAGTGTCTATCAACAGATGAATGGAGAAAGAAAATGTGATACATATACACAGTGGAATATTACTCAGCCATAAGAACGAATGAAATACTGCCATTTGCAGCAACATGGGTATACCTAGAGAGTATCATATTAAGTAAAGTTAGACAGAGAAAGACAAATATTAAATGATATAATTTATATGTGGAATCTAAAAAATAATACAAATGAATAAACAAAACAGAAATAGACTTATAGACATGGAAAACAATCATACGGTTACCAAAAGGGAAGAAGAGGGAAAGCGATAAATTTAAGAGTACTATATATAAAGTAGATAAACAATAAGGATTTACTATTTAGCACAAGGAATTGTATTCAATATCTTATAATAACCCATAATAGAAAAGAATCTTAAAAAGAATCTATTACATAAGCTGAAACACTTTGTTGTACACCTGAAATGAACACAATATTGTAAATCAATTTCAGTAACATTTTTTTCCAAATTAAGCTTAATATTAAATTTTTTAAATTCAATTTTACTGAAGAATTACCAGCCCAGGCACTATGCTAGGGCCACAGATAAGTAAGGTGAAGTTCTTTGCATCAGCAAGCTCCCAGACTAGCAGGGCAGGTACATCGAGGAAGTGATTATTTATAAAAAGAAAGACAAAGGATATCAACATTTACTGAATATCTACTTCACAGCAAAGCTTGGAGCAGACTCTATTATACATACATGTACAATCTCATTTTATCCTCATTTTATAGATGAGGAAACTTAAGCTCAGATTTAAATGGTGTCAGAGGCTACACAAAGGTCACCAACTCTACATTCAAATCTGGTTCTCTCTCTAAAACATGTAATTCTAAAGCTCATGCTTTTCCTACCCTGTGATGCTTGTTTCACTTCACTTGTCTGACTCACAGCAACCTGCTTATCCTCGCTGCTAAATTAAATATTGGTAAGAAATGCTGCCAATACCTTAACACATCGGGGGTACTATATAAATTCAAGATGGTATTATTGTGACATATCCACTTCACCTTTTCATTCAGTTGTCTGTGACAAGCAGATAATTTTCTTAGGATCTGACCAATCTCAACTTTGAGACTTTCATATTAAAAAGACAGAGAAGGAAACGTGGTGATAGATACGTATTAGGTCACATCATTCTATGTTTGGTTGTGCTGAATTCATATGGCAGTGAAAAAACTGAGAAGCCTTGTAAGGTGATTTCTTTAAAAAGAAAGCCTGACTGTAAACCTAGAACTTGAACGACTCTGAAAAATAACAGTATTAGAAACACTGAGAGTTGGTTCCTTCTCTAATTTTGAAAATATAATAGACATGCACTTACAAGACCTACTGCATACAGAGTATGTGTAAGATGAGGGGCTGGATATGAGAATAATTAAAAGAAACCTTAAAATAACTTTCCGTGGAGTGAGGGAGGTGGTCACCGTGGGGCACATCTTAGGTCGAGCGCCTGACGTCAGAGGCGGGAAGCGGGGAGGGGACAGTACGAAGAGAAACAGCGGCAAGGTTCCAGACTGAAATACTGATGGGCAGAGGGACCGCTGTCACATCACATTTGTACAGTATCTTGGCAAAAAGTCACAACCAGATCCCCACGCCTGCTTTCATTTTTTTCCTCCACAGCATCTTCACCTTCCTCTACTCTGTTTGGTCCCATTGCTCCTCTGAATGAAAGCTCCCAGAAGCAGGGATTCTCTTCTGTTTTGTACACTGATACATCTTTAGTGACTGAAACAGTGCCTGGCACATAATGGGCCCTCAAATATAAACTCTACGAAATGAGAAAACCACACCGTGATGAACAGACATGGAAACTGGATGATGGAACAAACTTAATGGCTGGCAATTTTTTTGGAAATAATAAAGGAATGAGTTTTCACAGGGTCATGAAACATAGCCACCTGCAATTCGGGGGGGGAAATCCATAATTATTGATTACTTTAGGTTCTAGATGATGAGTATCAGATAGTTTGAGAAATTGGTCCTAAGGGTGAAGATGATCCCTTATCAAAATTAATGTATTTAATATATAACATCTTTGGAAAAGAGACAACTCAAAGATGCTCAGGTACTGATTCCAACGGCTTGTACTGCCATTCATCTTTTCTATGCTTCACAACAGATAAAAGAATAGCATTTTTGCATTAATAGAAAATACTCGGAGTTCCTGTCGTGGCGCAGTGGTTAACGAATCCGACTAGGAACCATGAGGTTGCGGGTTCGGTCCCTGCCCTTGCTCAGTGGGTTAACGATCCGGCGTTGCCGTGAGCAGCTGTGGTGTAGGTTGCAGATTCGGCTCGGATCCCGCGTTGCTGTGGCTCTGGCGTAGGCCGGTGGCTACAGCTCCGATTCGACCCCTAGCCTGGGAAACCCCATATGCCGCGGGAGCGGCCCAAGAAATAGCAACAACAACAACAAAAAAGACAAAAGACAAAAGACAAAAAAAAAGAAAAAAAAAAGAAAATACTCTCCCTCCATAAAGTAAACATAGCATTTCCTGTGGAGGCTGAAAGAATAAAGAAAAGGGCGTGAGCATCAGAGGAGCAGCAGACAGATTCACAATGGTCTTCATATGCATCAGCTCCCTCACCCGGCCCCTCATCCATTCCGGCGCTGGAAGCGTATTCAACAGCATATGGACGATTGACATGAAAACACTCATCATGAACTTTTTAAAAAGACTGTGGTAAAACATACAGCATAAAATTTACCACTTTAAACATATGTCAACGTACAACTCAGTGGCATTCAACACATTCACTATGTTGTGTAATTATCACACTCGTCCACGGCCAGAACGTTTTCATCATCTCAAACGGAAGCTCTGTCTCCACTAAACGACTCCCCTTTCTTCAGGTCACCACCATCCTGTTTTGTATTTAGTTACTCCAGGTACCTTATATAAATGGAATCATCCGGCACGTGTCCTTTTATGTCTGGCTTATTTCACTTCACACAAGGTCTTCGGGGTTCGTCCATGCTGTAGCATGTCAGAATTTCCTTCTTTTTTAAAGGTGGATAGTATCATCACCAATTTTTGTTACGAATTGGGACTGGAACCTGATCTTGGGGCGAAGACTCACCAGTCTGTCTTTGAGCACACCGGCTCCCCCGCCCCCGTGCTTGGTGGTCAGGCGCACACCACTCCCTCTGAACGCAGCTCTTGCCTGGTTCCAATGCTGGGCCAAGCCACCTCCTTCCCGGAGCTCCAGCTCACGCTCATCCAGTTTCCCCACGCAGGACTGGCTATGTAAATTGGGCATCCCAATGCCAAATGACAATGCAGGCCCCTTGCTCGAAGTGATTAATTATCACCGTCTCAAAGAGGTATCTACACACCCATATTCACAGCAATATTATTCACGGTAACCAGAAGGAGGAAGCAACCTCCTTTTATTCATATACGGGTGAGTGAATAAACATGGTGTGGTACATTCATGGAATATTACTCGGCCTTAAAATGGAAGGCTATGCTCACACGTGCTACAGCACATGCTTGTAGACGTTACGCTAAATGAAATCAATCAGTCGCAGAAGGACAAACGCTGTATGATTCCACTCATATGAGCTTCCTAGAGTAGTGAGAGTCCTAGAGAGAGAAAGCAACTGGGTGGTTACCAGGGGCCAGGGGGAGGGGGAGGGAGAAACGAGGCCTTGTTTAATGTGCACAGAGTGTCGGCTTTTCAAGATCAAAGGAATTCTGAAGATGGATGATGGTGACGGTTGCATAACAACGTGAATACACTTAAACATTACTGCATCTAATGGTTATTTAAAACTTCATCTTTTCCCACAGCCAACATTTACTTATTTTATTGAATAAACAAGTAAAAATTTCTGAATTTGTGCACATCTGCAAAACTTAACGTTCGTAATACATTTAAAAGAGGTTTTGACGGCAATGTTAGGTGTATTTTACCATATTAAAATTGATTACACATTTCAAGATGGCAATAGTATAACATTAAACCAACAGGTGGGCCCTCCTCAGCTTGGGGACCCCTTCATGAACAGCAGGGCTGCCTGCCCATGAAGCTGGCCCCACCTCCACATCTTCATCATGCTTCTAGAATATTCACTCCTATTCATCGGCATGCGGAATGTCCTTCCACTAAATTGTGAACTCTTGATAATGGTTTATTCATTTTTTATTTTCTTGCATCATCTCACACGTGTTTGATGCTAGATGGTATTTATTATATTCTTTTGAATTAATTCCCATTACAAATTACATGAATGCCAACCATGTATGATTAAAAAATAACTTCCAGGCATTTATAAAGGAGGCTAATATATAATAACCAGATATAGAACATTTCGAGAAGTACTTTCAGCTACCCTTCCCCGTAGCATAGTTAATATCTATTTTCATTAAGTTTCTGTTTCTTTTTCTTCACAGTTCTCTGTGTCAGGGCTGAAGAATGAATAAGATACCCATGGCAGCCATGTAACACATATATGGAAAAGCCCTAAAAATTCTCAGCCATTTGAAAATTTTAGCAACCGGCAGTATGTGTCTAGAGTCCCCCGGGTAATGAATAATGCCACAGAAAGAAGACGTCCGTAACCTGAGAAAGCATGGCTCTGAGTCTAACTGCCATCAATCTTATCTGCTCCCAGGTCGACTCGTCTTAAGACTGAATTAATTTCGTGTTGATCACTGGTGTGCAAAGCCCTGATAAATTAAACGATTGGTAAATACAATAACTTTCAAAGAGAGAGAAGGGTTGGGAATCCACTTTCTACTTTGGAATTATTGCAGAATTTCATTTCTGAAAACAGACCATAGATTAATTGAGTTAAGATCTGATAGTCAACTAAAAAAACTTTGGTGGAAGTCATCCAACTTGCCCTGAATTACCCAGCATTTACTGGTAGTTCTGAGAGACTGGAGAAACATGTGAAAGAGTTACCTGAGGACGGCAGTTCGCACGTTGCCCATAGTTTTAACCTTGGTTCTGCACGGTCAGTGTTTTTTCATTGTTTTGCCTATTGGCCTTGTCCATACAACTGATGCTACCACATAACTGAATTTTGGATAAGCAAAGTATCACTGTATCATGAGTTTTGAGATTATTAAACACTTATTTTCATTTTCTCAAGCATAAGTACCTTTGATACATCTTTTTTATCATTTTATAAGATACCATCTTGTATTCTTCTCTTAAATCTTTTCCTTAATTAAAATAATCCCTCTATATCAGTATATGACTTCCTTCCGGACTCATTTTGCCAAGATAATTTATATTTGCAAATATTTAGATGTATAGTTTAACCTTATTCCTCCTTTTATCTTTGACCAATGGTAAGGTTTGATTACAAATTTAGAAAACCACGTAGCTGAAGTAACATTTGCTCTCCATGGCTGTGCAAGTTCCCAACAACTTATTACTAGAGATTAATTTTACTGTGACCTTTCATTCTTTTAAAAATAAATCATTCTTTCAACCCAACTAAACATTCCAATCCCTTCGCTTTTGCCTTATAAAAGTACAGAAAGTCTTTGGTAAAAGGTTACTGATTGTCGATTACCAAAAGTGTTAGGATATCTGAACAGCAGTTTTCAAATTGAATTCTATTATCCAGTTAAAAGAATTTAGTAAACAAACAATTGCACAATATATGTAAATGCAATATTTAGCCTAGATTAGGCAATGTTTATATTAAAAGTCTATTAATCCGACCCATACTATAAACATACTACCTTTCAACCATGTCTTAAATTAGTAATTCTTTTTTTTCTTTTTTTTTTTCTTTCTCTCTTTTTAGAGCTGCACCTTTGGCATACAGAAGTTCCCAGGCTAGGGGTCGAATTGGATCCACATAGCTACTGGCCTATGCCACAGTCACACTGGATCCAAGCCACCTCTGTGACCTACACTGCAGCTTGCGGCAACACTGGATCCTTAACCCACTGAACAAGGCCAGGGATTGAACCTGCATTCTCAAGGACACGGTGTCAGGTTCTTAACCCACTGAGCCACAATGGGAACTCCTTAAATTAGTAATTCTTAACCATTTTTAGGTTTTCAAGAATCTTTCCAAAGCTCTCCCCATTTAATACATGGCATTTGTATAATCATTTTTATCTTATACAGAGATAAAAGGTCACCAGACTAAGAACCTCAGCTCCAAAGTGTATTACGCAAGAACAAAGTTGGCTCTTACAGCAAAGCAAACTCCATTCTACTTCAACAGCATTAAAAGGCCCTAAAAATGCCTCAGTAACACCTCAGGGATCAATTGCTTTTAGTTAGTTTCACCCATAACCTGTGAGCTTTGCTCAAGCTTCTGATGTAAAGTCTCAAGCTGTCCTGCAGCAGAGAGCTACCCATAAAGCCATCCTCTTTAAAGTTTCTTCCTCAGTCCTTTCTAACCTAGTGCAAGGTCTGTCCATTGACCTCATAATAACCTCACTGTCCTCATACACCACTTAAAGTATCTCGGGTGGCTCAATTCTATACTGATTAAAACCTAGGGCTAATTTGTTCCAGAACGACATTCCACGTCAATACCTTGAAAATATTTTGCAAGGTTAACCCAAAAGGTGGCAGGGAGGCCCCCTTGCAAAGGAATGAAGCCAGTCTAGTTCTTAGGGAGAAGAGACAGTTATTACTGCATATTCAGAGCCAGGGATTCCACCCCACAAAACACTTATTTCACTAGCAGAGTTGCTGGAATAGGGCTAAGCATTTCATTTCAAATTCAAGGTAAGGTTTACATTTTAAATACCCTGAACAAGGTCATTCGGGGCCTTAAAATCACTCTCAGTTAGAGATGAGGGTGGTGGGGTGCTGGATGCAGAGATGCCGAGGACAGAAAGTGGCAGTCTTCCCTAATTTCCAGCTTTACCAGGACAAGCATGGCTAACAATTTGACAATCTATCCTAAGTGCAGGAGCTGTGCTACGGCCCTCAGAGACAACTGCAAAACACAACACTGTGTTAATTGATGAGGATCCCAAAGCCCAGGCAGCAGACCCCAACGCCCAGGCGGCAGAAATATATACTTTGCAAGTGAAGGCAACCAACTGAATGTGTGGCTGAACATGTGATAGACAGTAAAAGTGGACGGCACAGAAGAGGTTAACTCTGTTAGCTGGGGGTGCAGAGGGCAGTTATACAGAAAACAACCGACTTGGGTTTCTAAGGATGTGAAGATTCTCACCAGGTGGGGAGGAAGCAGAAAAAAGGCATCATTTCAGGCAAAGGGAAGGTCAAGAGCAAGGCACCGTGTGAGGAGACAAGGGCTCGTGGAAGACCCCTGAGGGCTGGAGAGAACCCCGCTGGATTTTGGTCTTTGGGGAAGGCCGGGGGTGCCTCGTGACATGACATCCCACACACGTCTCTGCAGAGGGACAATAGTTCCAACCCTTTTGAGATGAAACAGTTACATACGGAAATTATTAACATGCCAGAGACTTCAAATTCTTGATTAAAAAAAATGAATTAAGAGTACAGTTGATTTAAAATGATTCGATGTTAAAATTCAGCTGCTGTTATAAAATAGAGACTAAATGGACAAAGAAACTCATTCCAGTTGACATGAGGTAACAGCTGACAACTTGATCATTGCACCCTGTGGTTAAAGTCAACCGAGACTGTGACTTCACCATTGTTCCTATTTTCCATGCCTTCAAACACACCACTATGCTACTGAATTAAAAGCCTGACGAAGAATACGTTTGGGGGATTGCCTGGTGCCCGTAGGTCACACCAGTTTTATACGTTTGAATACAAGCTTCCCGAAGTTCCACCACATGTCCACTAGAGGCCTGTGAAGAGCTTTTTTCCCCCACCACAGTCTCGCAACCAAAAAGGCCAGAATTAACAAGTAGTATTGATCCAGTATCAGTAAGGCAAAGATCAAATGGATAGATAACCTCGTAAAAAGCACCTTAATGGTGGATAACGTAACCCTCCTTCAAAGCTCCAGGATATTGAGCTGGGAAACTTACAAAACTCCTAACACGTAACTGGAAAAGCTAAGTTACAAGAGGTAGGGTTTGGAAGCCTTCGGCAACCATCCAGAAAGCCACCAGGCTCCGGCCGGCTTGGACCAGGTGGCAACACGCACCATGTGGTGAAAGAGCAGTTATAATAATTACCAGTGTCCTGGGGGGGCGGGGGGGGCTTCTGAGGAAAGGGGGCTTTCAGATCCTCAAGCACATACCACATACAAAAGGCATAGAGGCCCCCAGGGAAGGTTCCTGGGAGGGAGAGCAAAGTCATACTGCAGACCCTTGACGGGCCAAGGAGGGGCTTCCTAAAAGGCGGCTCCAAGGCAGCCAACGGGGAGGCAGGTGAGGAACGGTGGCAACGCAGAGACCCAGAGCTAAAGAGACCCTCGACGTGGAGGGAGAGAGGGCGACTTCAAGCCAAACGCCAAGCACATCCAATCCGCAAAGACGACAGCAGCCTGACTGCACAGCAGCAGTGAACAGGAGGGAAGCCGCCCTGCCACAGGCTCACCACCCCGTCAGACTCACAACAGGGCCTCTTGTCATGTGTCAAAAAACAAACAAAAGCACATCAGCGTGCACATCCACCACACCACACACACGTACACACACACACCACCTCTCGTCCATTTACCGAAACGGCCTGTTTTTCACTAGGCTTGGTTAATTAGCAATCAGAAAAGAGTTGCGGCTGAGTTTGAAGAAAGAACCCTTTGTTTGGAAAACCTGTGAAAATATTCCCTCGGCAGCTTGTAACTTTCCCTGCAGATCACCCTGGGCCTGAGGACAAGCCAGGTGCCAGAGGCCTCTGTGATCCCACACAGAGCTCACAAAGGCAGCTCTCTTTGTTGTCCCCTAGGAGTTAAGCCTTAATGGGTTTACAATATGCAGGCTTTTGGGGAGAGCGGCTTGGCGGTAGTTGCCTGCTGCCAGAAATGGAGCAGAGACCAGGCCTGGTGCAGCCCACAGCTGCTGTGGCGGCTCCACTGGAGGGAGGAGCAGTTGCCTGGGGCATTTCAAAGATGTGCAAGAACACAGGGAGACGCTATGACTCCTGGAAGTGAATTTGCAATGACTGCGAGCAGAGGGTCTGCCCACATGGTAGGGGAAGGATCTCGGAGCCATGGCCCTGTGCTGAGGACCGTGGCAAAGGGGGATTCTCGGAGTCTCTGTGTCCCCCATCAAGTCCTCTGTGGGAAAAGTATTCAATTATAATGTAATATCATTGTCTGCTGCTAGTGAGCTTTATGTTGCCTGACTTCCAAACCTCAACAATCACAATGTGGACAGGAATAAGCCAGCACCTCTGGCCTTGGTTACAAAGAAAAATGGGTGTGGCACTTCGGCTGGAACCATGGCAACCACTCATCCCAGTCCCCTGGGTTTCCAGAGATGTCCACCTGAACCCTGCCTCCAGTGTGTCCTCATCTGGCCCCATTTCAGAAAATCTTCACCTTAAGCTGAGACACACGGATGGTGGGATAATGCTGAACGGTATTAAGAGCGGCGATTTCACAATCTTTTGTAAAATATACCCACTGTTTTTTTCCCCCCATTATCCTTCCAATCTATGTCTGCTTTTTGATACACGGAATTGTCTTTTGCGGAAATCTCAGTCTCTTCCCTGTTATCCACGTGTCAATTCATCTGAGAATCATCCTATCTCTCCCCCCGCCCCCTGCCCCTGCTTTTTAGGGCTGCACCCGTGGCATATGGAAGTTCCCAGGCCAGGGGTCCAGTTGGGAGCTGTAGCTGCCAGCCTACACCACAACCATAGCAATGTGGGATCTGAGTTGCGTCCTCGACCTATACCACAGCTCCCAGCAACACCAGATCCTTAACCCACTGAGCGAGACCAGGGATTGAACCCGAATCCTCATGGATCCTAGAAGGCTCGTTAACCGCTGAGCCATGAGAGGAACTCCCTCACACCATCTGTTCTAAAACACTGTATGCTTGGTCCATTATGATGCCAAGGCTCACTCTTTATTCATTTTGTGTCTGAATTATGTGCTTCTTCAGTTCAAGCAAAAGACTCTTCAGTATACCCCTGACATGCAAAGCACCAGCTAGATACTGTGGAGAAGACAAGGACCACAAGTGCAAGATGCTAAAAATCTGGTGAAGACAATAGAAACACTGGGAGACAATTTGGCTAAGACGGAGGTGTAATCAGAATGCTGTGGGTATATAAGGAAGAGAAAAAATAACCCCTAACTCCTACTGCAGAGATTGGGCCATTCATTGATTTTCCTTATTTACTTACTGGCTGCACGTGCAGCATATGGAAGTTCCTGGGCTAGGGGTTGAATTTGAGCCACAGCAATGACCTATGCCACAGCAGTAGCAACATCCAGATCCTTTAATCCCCTGTGCCAGGCTGGGGATCAAACCCACACCTCTGCAGTGACCTGAGCCACTGCAGTCAGATTCTTAAGCCACAAGGTTTGGTGCCACAGCAGGAACTCTGGGACATTAGTTTTAAAGGAGATAAAATTTAAGACGGCCATGTGTAAGGTCATCTATCATTCTAGTTTTAGAACTGAGTCCTGGGTTCCATGAAATCCTCCAGTTGAACACTTGAATGATAAAAGACAACTGGAACTTAGAGTTGATCTCAAGGGTGAGATGCAGTGAGGGATGGTCTCGAGAGCAATGGGCTGAGAGTGGAAGTGAGCGGGCTGGTCAGGCCCAGCAGTTGCTGACTCAGTGGCCACCCAGGCGTGGGGCCCTGGGGGAGGGGGTGATGACCTGGCAGGCAGGACAGCAGTCCCAAGCCTCTTTCTATGCATCTGTTTTGCTTCTGGCACACTGCCCAAGGCACTGCTGAGACAAGGCTCAGGGCCTGGCACAGAGTGGTGGCTAAGAGGCTCTCTCTCGACTGGACATGAGCTCTCTCTAGCTTTACAGGACTCTCACAATGCACACATGGCCACTTATCTAGGCCTCTGCCACTGCCCCACAGGCAGATGCATTTTGAGAACTCTGCTTTACAATGAAGGAACTGGAGGAGGAGCAGATCCAGGGAGTTGCTAAGAGGTGTTTGGGACTCTGAGCATCACCTTGAGTTGAATTTCTAATTTAAAAAAAAAAAAAAAGGAGTTCCCCTTGTGCCTCAGTGGTTAACAAACCTGCCTAGTATCTATAAGGACGCACGTTCGATCCCTGCCCTTGCTTAGTGGGTTAAAGATCTGGCGTTGCTGTGAGCTGTGGGGTAGGCCAGCGGCTACAGCTCTGATTGGACCCTTACCCTGGGAACCTCCACATGCTGCAGGTGTGGCCCTACAAAGACAAAAAGACAAAAAAAATAAAAAATAAAAATAAACAAACAAAAAAAACCCTATGATACGCTCTCCTTTGAACTGACACAGACCCATGGGTATAGGAAATGCAAAGTTTAAAGAATGTCCTTGGTCACACAGCCACAGGTAGCAAGGCTGGGGTTCAAACTGCAGATGGCTCTGACTCCAGGACCAGTGACATGGCTCTCACTTTTTGAGGTGACCGAGTTTTATCTCAGACTTTAAGCAGCTTGGCAACCTAATGATTCGGTGTCATCAGAGTGAGTGCCCTCTGTCCAATCATCCAGATGGCTGGCTGGTGTAGCAAACCTCATTGATTCTGGGACAGACAAAAAAGCATCACTCCATTTATGATCACCCGCCCCCCTCTTCTCCTCCAGAATCTTGCAGTCACACTCTGGAAATCCCAGCAATGCAGAACAAAGCCCTGCTTTACCGACGCTGACTGAGGCATCACGATGAGCCACAGATATGCAGGACCACATTTATACACTCGTGGCTTAATGTCTACACAGAAACATTTGCTAGGCTGCTTGTATCTGCATAGATTCTCCTTAACCTCCTGGCTTGGGGCCCCTGCCGAAGTAGTGATTTGATCAAGCAGAAGCTAAGCATCTACCCCAAAGATGGAGACCTTCGACTATGACCTGCTTTTCCGGTTTCAAATGATTTTTCTGCTCCATTTGTCCTCAAGGGGCTTTACATTCAGTCCTTCTGAGAAGATGCTCCTGAGGATACAGGAACCAGACCCGGTTATTTTCAAAAGTACTCGCCAGCTTTCCCTTCTCTATAGCTCCATTGCTTCAAACTCATCATTATCTTCCCTGGGTTTCCTCAAATGCTTCAGGAACTCCTGCCCTTTCGCACTTTCACAACTGACCACGGGCTTCTTGTTAGTCAAAGAGGGCTGCTTGCTATGCACCCGCCTTATGAGATTTTTGAGAAAATTAACTATGAAGGCTGAGGGAATCTGAAGTGAAATAACAGGCCAGTTTCTGATAAACTGTTTGTAAAAGAAAGCTAAAATACTGTAATTTTAGTATTCTATCTCCAACAAATGAAGCTCTGCTTGGCCTAGGGCAAGTCACCTAATCTGATATATCAGTTCCTGTGTGTAAAGCGAGGACGAGAGTCATTACCTGGTTCCTTGGGATTGCCCACTTTAATCAATGATGACTGAAAAACAGCATGGAAAAAATAATTGCTTTGTAAATGCTCCATAACAACAACTGCACACAATTTTAAGGGCTTTTAACTTCAACTCAGAACTCTCTTGTTGTTGCTTTATTCCTTCTCTGATTCTTTCCCTATTCAATTCTTCTCCTATAAAAATAAAAAAATCATTAACGGTAAATTTGTATTTTTTTCTGCAGAGCTTTCCAACATTTTAAGGGTGTTAAGGGCTGTCAGAGAAAAGGAGAAAAAGCTCAGAAAGCACCTGCCGTGTGATCTCTGAGTCACAGTACAATGGTTCTCAAAGCGCCATCCTCAAACCAGCAGCATCAGCAACACTTCCCATCAAGTGCCTGGAGGTGCCCTGGGGCGCGGCAGTAAACGCACGGGGGCACCTTGAAATATTTTACATTTTTTTCAAGGGACTCACAGCAACACTGGACATCTGTCACACACTGTGCAAACTACTAGTTCAAGGCAGCTGCCAACTGCAACATGAGCCCTTCCTCTCAATGCCCCTTTCCACGGTGCCACAGCCTTGCAAAGCTGAGAATTTGACAGCTGCCATGATACAAAGCAAGCTCCTTCTTGAAAATCAGTGTGGAAGAGAAAACATGGCAGTGATATCCAACCTGCTTCCACGGCGTTAAGCTGTGCAGAGTCCACTGCTACACACCCATCATGAAGTAACTGCTATTCATAATAAAGTTTTAAAATGACTTTCTTTTAATGTAAGGGTATTTTTGAAAAAAATACCTGCTAAATTGTTAAGACATAAATATGTTTTAGGTAGTTGGACTCTACCTACTGAATAAAGGGAACCATGAGGCATTTCTCTCTGCTTAGGAATAGGGTTGGCGCTAGGTCTGGCAGCCCAGCCTGTGGGCACAGTGAAAACATTACTGAGACTTTGAGAGGACCATGAACCAAGAAGATCTGGGAACCTCTGATGTGAAAACTTGCCATGAATGCAAATTCTTAGGCCCCACCCCGGATTCGGTGACTCAAGAAATTCTGTGAGCGGGGAAACCATCTGTCTGTTCAACCAGGCTTCCAGGTGATTCTAATGCACGTTCAAGTGTGAGACCCACCACAGCAGTGCACACCCGAAAAGCAAAGCCGTGTGCCAGGGCTTGTGGATGTTCAGTTTGCACAGTCACAACAAGCCACTCTCGGTCTGAATGAGAAAGTACAGAAATGGCCCAACCGGGGCAAACAAAACAGAAATACCAACACAAACCAATTTGTTTGCATAAACACATACTATCTACCTTCTAGCCATTCTATAATTTTAAAATGATGGAGACTTACTGAATTTCTTACACAATTTTTCCTGTGACATTCGGGGGGGCATGACACCGTTTGATTTCTGAATCCCGAAGCAACCTATCACTGAGCTGAGAATGAAATGTGTCACTTCCTTCAGAAGATGACTTTTAAGGCTGGTCACAGAACCGTGACCCAAAGCTTTTGACAGGAACTTGATTTTCATTCTCCTCTGCCTTAACACCCAGCAGGACACACCTCAGACACAGGATCGGTATTTCTGTGAAGAATAAGGAAGAACGAGAGGCAAGGAGACCACTGGGAGTGGTGAAAACCACAGGGCTGTTTGAGTGTTGGAAGTTCTGAGTGAAATCTCCTTTGCTGAGGAGCTGATCTCAGCATTTCATCCCAGTTAATCCCATTAAGTCTTTGTACATATGCAGAGATTTTCCAACTTTTGAGCACTAAAGCGGGAGCTTTCGGCAACAATCTTCCTTGGGAGTCCCCCTGTTACCTCAGCAAGACATCGCTGAACACTGAGCATTATAAGAAAGCTAGTCAGGGGAATATGAGTGGGGGGCGGGGGGAGAATCTTTGTTAACTTGAATCCTCTTGTGTTGGAATGATCTTAGCGTTTGACTTTGAAGGGATAGAAACCAAGCCCAACAAGGATCAACTGTGCTTCAACTCCTCAAGGGCAGGGCCTCTGGCTCACAGTAGCTGCCCACAGATTTCTTCAGTGTTTTTATTCAATGCCTTAATTGTCAGCAATGACTTTATGGTCATTTTCTAAGGTCAGTACAAATCCATTCATCCGCTTCTTCTGCATATTTCAGTCTCCCCTTCAAAGTTTAATACGATTTTTTTTGGGGGGGGGGCCACACTCATGGCATGTGGAATTTTCCGGGTCAGGGATGGAAACCACAGCAGCCACCTGAGACACAGCAGTGACAATACCAGATCCTTAATTCGCTGAGCCACCCGGGAGCTCCCCAAGTTAATACTTTCTTGACCAGTATCCCATAGCTGAAGTTCTTTCTTCCGGTAGACATGCTCTTATTATCTTTTGTTTTCTTCCTTTTCCCTCTTCTGATGCATATGCTCTCCTGTATTTATAACTTCTCTTTTCTCCCTACACCAGCCTTCCCAATCCCATCCACACCAGGGAATTCATCTTTCTCCACCTGCTGATGAGGTGCCGAGCCCTCTTCTGCACTCTGGACCTCTCTTGAGACTCCACCTTTGTCCTCTTTCCAAGTCCCAGATTCCCAACTACTACGTTACTATTGAATTCACCCAGATCCGTACTGAACTCATCATCTTTCCCAGGAATTAGATTTGTCCTCTTGACATACTTAGGATTCTTAATGGAACAACCATTCTTAGCTAACTAGGTAAGAAAAGATAAATACAAGAAGGCATCCTGTAGTCCTTTTCTCTTGGTCCTCACTTTCAATGAATCCATTAATTCATACAACATCTACGTATGGAGTACCTGCCAGGTGAAGGTGCTTTGTTAGAGTAGGACATTGAAGACTTGGTCCTTTCTAGAAGCTAAACATACATCATTTAGTAATATCTTATTCCTTCCTGTTTCCACCATTGACATGTTTAAAGTGGCCTTACTTCCCACCTGTACTATCGCAGTTGACTCTTTTGCTGATTTTCCTGTTTCCAGTATATCTTGTGTCTCTAAGTAACCTATACCTTGGTGCTGGAGAAACCTTCCTGGGTCCCAGCACTTACAGTGTGAACCCTTCATCGAAAATTTCCTTTCTCTTCCCACTCCTACAAGACCCACTTGACCAACCCTGTCAAAATTTTCTAAGGAAAAGCCTGCTACTATCTCTCCTGATACTCTAAGAGATACTGCATCTCCTCTGAAAAAAAAAATTATGCCTTTAAAATAAACTAATGGGGTTGAAAAAGAGTCTGTTGTGACTCAAAATAAAATGAAACTCCCTGTCTTGCAATAAAAATCAGAGTAAGTCAGACTCAGAGAACTGCTTCAGTATCATCGACAGCCTTTTTACAAAAAGACCAAATTATGTCTTTCAGAAATGTGTCTTATGAAAACCATACACAGTAACCGATGACTATTATTTATGAATATAGCAGTAAAAATATGTTTTGAGACCAGCTCTTCCACTGACTGGTTGTGGGTGACCCTGGATTACTTCCAGGGTGGATAGTCTAAGATCCTGTTTAAAATAGTATTCACTTTTTTTTTTTTTAATTCACTCATATACAAATATAGCATCACACAAAGCCCTAGGAATTAAACAGTGAACTCAGACACAATCCAGCTTCCTTGGAATTCTTCTTTGTTGGTCCAACTCCTGGCTAGTTTCAAAGGCAACGCCAGATGGCAAGACTAAAGATTTAGCTTAAAACTAAAGATTCATTTGTTCTGAGGCACTATGTTGGACTTGGATTGGCTCCCCAAAAGACAGAATAAAGATGGGGTCAAATGAGGTGAAAGATTTGGAGAAAATGAATACACTGTCCCCCAAAGATAAAGTGATAAAAAAATTTTGCATTGGAAGAACAGCATACCTTTGAAAATTCATCTTTTGTTTGTTTGATAATGGACAGACTAGTGATTTTGAAATTTTGGTTTGAGATCCCAGGACCTAATTTTTTTTGTTATTAAGGGGGAAATGTTCAGCTTTAGGAAGCAACAATAGTGGAAAATCTTTGAGCTCTGAGGTGAGGAAAACTCGATTTAAAGGTCCAGTTCTGTCATTCAGTAGTTGTGGAACCCTGAGAAAATCACTTATCATCTTTAGGCTTGAGTTGATTAATCTCTGGCATAATAATAACTAACATACAAATACATATGGCAAGTCAAGTGCTGTTTAAAGCACTTTACACACATTATTTCTTTAATCTATGAAAGTCCAAAGAGGCAGGATGATTTTTTTTTTTTAAATTGGTACACCCACACTTAACATAAAATTTACCATCTCAGACTTTTTTTTTAATGGTCTCAGCCATTTCTGAAGTGTACACTATTTTAATGATACCTATATGAACACTGTTTTGCCCAGATTTCTAAAATTTTTTCATCATGTTGAACAAAAACTCTTTACCTATTAAACAACTCCCCATCCCTCCCTCCCCAATGTCCCAGCAATTACTATTCTACTTTCTGTTTCTATGAGTGTGACTACAGGTATCTCACGTCAGTGGAATCATGCAGAATTTGTCTTTTTATGATCAGCTTATTTCACTTGGTAGAATGTCCTCAGGGTTCATCTATGTTTTACCACATGACAGGATTTCCTTTTTCAAGGCTGAGTAACATTCCATTGTACGTATCACATTTTCTTATCTGTGCATCTGTCAGTGGACATTTAGGTTGTTGTTTCCACCTCTTGGCTCCTGTGAGTAATGCTACAATGAACATGGGTGTGGAAATCTCTCTTGGGGATTCTTTTTCAGTTCTTTTGGCTATGTATGAAGAAGTGGGGTTGCTGAATCATATGGTAATTATATTTTTATTTTTTTGAGGAAGCTCCCTACTATTTGCCTCAGCAGCCACACCATTTTACACTCTCACCAACAGTGCACGACGGTCCTAATTTTTCTTTATCCTGACACTTGTTATTTATTTTGATAATGGTCATCCTAATGGGTTCAAGGTTAAAATACCTCATTGGGGTTTTAATATGCATCCTCCTGATGATTAGCGATATTAAGCATATTTTCATAAGCCATTTGTAGATCTTCTTTTGAGAAATGTCTCTTCAAGTCCTTTGCCATTTTTTAATCAGGTGGGTTATTTGTTTTGTTGTTGAGTAGGAGGAGTTCTTTACATATTTTGGCTATCAACCCCTTATAAGATATATGGTTTGCAAATATTTTCTCCCATTCCATAGGTTGCCTTTTTACTCTCGTGCCCTCTTTCCTTTGCTGCACAGAAGTTTTAAAGTTTGTTATGGTCGTATTTACCTACTGCACTTTTGGGGTTATAGCCAAGAAATCATTGACAATGCCAATATCACAAAGATTTTCCCCTTTATTTTCTTCTAGGAGTTACAATTTCAGGTCTTACTTTTAGGTCTTTAATCCATTCTGAATTAATTTTGCATATGGGGTAAGGTAAGGGTTCAGCTTCATTCTTTTGCATGTAGACATATGCAAGGGCATATTCGCTGGACCATTTGTTGAAGAGATTATCTTTTTCCCATTGTGTAGTCTTGGCACCTTCGATGAAGATCATGTGTGATCTTCATGTACATGAAAATCTATTTCTGGGCCCTCCATTCTGTTGCATTGGTCTATATGTCTGTCTTTATCATACCTTTTTTGAGTGTCTTTTTTAACTGAAGTATGGCTAATCTACAATGTCATGCTAGTTTCAAATGGAGAGCAAAGTGTATACATATGTATACACACATACACACTCTTTTCTAGATTCTTTTCCATTATAGGTTATCATAAGACACTGAGTACAGCAGGTTCCTGTTGCTTATGTATCCTACACAGAGCAGTGTGTATATGTTAATTCTAAACCCCTAATTTATATATCTCCTCACTCCTACTATCCCCCACAGCAGCCACAAGTTTGCCCTTCATGTCTGAGAGTCTATCTCTGTATTGTAACTAAGTTCAGTTGTGTCATAGTTAAGATTCCATATATAAGGGCCACAACACTTTGTCATTCTCTGTCTGACTTACTTCACTTAGTATGATAATCACTAGTTTCATCTGTGTTGCTGCAGATGGCATTATTTCATTCTTTCTATGGCAGAGTAACTCCACATCTTTTTCATCCATTCCTCAGTCAATGGACATTTAAGTTGCTTCCATGTCTTGGCTATTGTAAATAGTACTGCTATGAACACCAGGTGCACCTCTCTATTCAAACTAAAGTTTTCTCTGGATATATGCCTAGGAGTACCATACTGTTTTGATTACTGTAGCTTTGTGTGTTTTGAAATCAGGAAGTGTGAGGTCTTCAGCTTTGTTCTTGTTTCTCCAGACTATTTTGGTGATTTGGAGTGCTTTGGCATTCCATGTGAATGTTAGGATGATTTTTTTCTTTTTCTGAAAAAAATGCCATTGGTATTTTGATGAGATTGCACTGAATCTATAGATGGCTTTAGGTAGTATGGACGTGTTAATGATATTAGGTCTTGCAATCTGTGAACATGGGGATGTCTTTCCACTTGTTTGAATCTTCCTTAATTATTTTTCAGCAATGTATTATAGTCTTCAGCGTGTAGAGTCTTCTGATTCTTTGGTCAAATTTATTCCCAAGTATTTTATTCCTTTTGATGCTACTATAAGTGAAACTGCTTTCTTAATTTCCTGTTTGGACTGTTCAATATTAGTGTATAAAAATGCAAGTGACTTTTTTGTGTTGCCTTTGTATCCTGTTAGGTAGCTGAATTAATTACAGTTCTAACATTTTTCTTTTTTTAAGGGCCCCACTCATGGCCCATATATGAAGTTCCCAGGCTAGGGGTCGAATCAGAGCTGCAGCTGCAGCGTACACCACAGCCACAGAAATGCCAGATCTGAACCACGTCTGGGACCTACACAATAGCTCATGGCAGCACTGGATCCTTTAAACTCACTAAGCAGGGCCAGGGATCAAACCCGTGTTCTCATGGATACTAGCTGGGTTCATTACCACTGAGCCACAATGAGAACTTCCAAGTTCTAACATTTTTTTTTGTGTGTGGAGTCTTTAGGGTTTTATACATATAAGATCATGTCATATGTGGACAGAAATACTTTTACTTCTTCCTTTCCAATTCAGAGGCCATGGTAGGCTGCTATTATTAACATAATATTACAAATGATGAAACTGTATTCTGTCATATTTATGAATTTGTGAGGATTCTATGAGCTTACAGATGTGAAATTGTTTTATAACCTATTTTAGGACCATTGATTTCTATAATCAATTAAATGTCAAAACAGACCTCCATAAAGGGTAAATAGACTCTAAGATATTTCTTAGCACTAATAGAGGCTGACAAAATCAATAGGATGAGTAAAAGGAAACTACTGAATGTTTAAAATCTAGCTGAGAAATAACCTGGACCTTCAGAATTATTATAGAGTAATAGAATAAAACTGCAAACTAAACTCTGTATGACTGTTAACTAAAACAAAAGCTTTGGCTTGTGATAAAACAGTTTGGTTTCTGCCCCAGAATTTTCTATATTGTTTCAGTCTGAGTATATACAAATATGGAAAAAAATTAAATAGTATGAAATTAATAATTTTTATAGTTAAAACTACTTTAAAAATATCTTTATTATGTGTTAGGTCTGACATATTTGGAGGTTTAATTGGTGTGTCTTCCTGTTTTTTTGTTCTTGGGAGTTTGCAAGACTTATTAATCCTTCTAAGTTAGAAGCTATAAATTATTGCTCACTGCACAACAGAAATAACACCAGTCCCCTCCAGACTGCTGGTTTCTGGAGGCAGGGATTCAGCTTCAGTGAACACCTCTCCATTGCAACACTTCTCCAAGACTGACTGGGTGGAGGGATTCCTGTTTCCTCTCTACTGCCGTTTGGCCAACACAGAGGAGAGAGGTGATGCCCCCTCCTCCCACCCGTACCCCCCCCCTCCAGCACAGTGCCAAGGGCCTCCTCTTCTTCCTCAGGGCACTCTTTGGTGGACACTACCATACGCAGCTATCCCTCAAGTGAATCCCACTACCCCTACCTCTGACCATTCACGCAACAGACATTTACTGCACACGTACCATGTTCTAAAGCTCTGAAGAACAAAAGCAAATGGAAACGTTAAGATGTGTGTGGGAGAGAGAGAGGTGAGCATCAAAGAGATGGAGTTCAGAGTGAAGACTTCCTCTGAAGCGAAATCACAGACTCATGCAAGAGGATGAGCAATTCAGGGAGCTGCGAGCAATGTAGCTTGTGAGGGTGATGGGTTCCTGGGCTAGATTTAGGCCTAAGAATGAAACTCCTCCACCTTGAGGAGTTTGGATTTTAATCCAATGGACCCCAGGGATTTTCAAGCAGGAAATTAAAGGTGATTCCCCCCCGCCCCCCGAAACGGTATCTCCAGCAACAGTGGGGAGGATAAACCATAAAGGGGAGAGAGGAGACATGCCTTGTTGCTGGACCACTAGTTGATAATGGCAGCTCAGACTCAGCTGGAGGGCAGTGGAGGTGAAGACTGGGCAAAATCAGGCTCCCAGTGCCCTTCCGTTTCCTCATATTATCTTGTTCCTTTCGTAAAACGTGGAGATGTTCAGGTTATCACTGTTCTACAAGTTCCTCGGGGGCAGGAGCCACATTGGCCTCATGTACCTGTCAAACCTCCACCTGGCATGGAGCTTGGTACATTTTAGGTGTCTATTTATGGGAGGAAGGCAGGAACCACCAGGTAGATGTGGCATCAGAGAAACGGAGTGCATGGCTCCCAGGCCCCTAACTGAGGCAGTTATTTGGAGGGATACCTTTATCTGGGGAAGGGGATACAGCGAGAGATGCCAATTGGGATGGGGGAGGTGAGGGAGGAGAATCGGGAACTCTCTGTGGATGAGCTGGTTTTGAGATGCCCGAGGAGCATCCCAGTGGACATGTCTGAAGTCTGCCTCTTTGCTTGCCTTTGAGAGGTGACTTGTGAGTGTGGGGGGAGACAGGAATTATTACCATAACCATTATAACAGCTCTTCTATAACCGGCACTTTGCTAGGTGGGTCTATAAGCATTAACTCGAATTCTCACAACAATTATGACAAGGAGGCATTATTCTCAAGAGATGAGGAAACAGGCTTGATAAGTCAATAATTTCTCCAAGATTACATGACTGACCAGTGAAGTGGGATTCTCACCCCCTTCCACCACTCCTCACCTTCTCACCTCTTCCTTCCAACACACTTGGACTCTTTACAAAAGTGGCTGCAGGAATTCCTCCCATTCCTGTGTGTCCCTTTGTGATTTGAACTTGCTGCTTATCAAGAAGAGACCTTGGGGGGGAGGGGGAGAGACCTTGAATCTGGGCTCAATCTTGTGAATTGTTTTGATCAACAAAGTTCTGCAGCTTAGGAGCCTGGGGTGGAAGAGGTCTTTCAGCTTCCACGCTCACCCTCTCGGAACTCTAAGACAAGAAGCCCAAGCTAGCCTCCCTGAGGATGAGAGACCATGGAGAGATGAGCCTAGCTTACGACCAAACCCAACCACCAGCATCTGAGGGAGGTAAAACTGGCTACCAGACTCTACCAAGCTGACTTTTAACACATGGCTAAGCCAGAACCCACCAGCCAAATCCAAATTGCCAGCATACCAAATTGTGAACCAAAAAATGATTACTGCTTTCAGTTACTAAGTTTGGAGTGGTTTGTTACATAGCAATAGGTGACAGATGCATCCCTACACTCAAATACACCACATCAGGCTGTCTGTGATGAAAGGAAGAAAGCATCTCCTTATCACTCGCAGGGAGGAAGCAACTGCTGCATGTTAGAGGAAGTTCTAGACACTTCAAGTTACTTAAAACATTAGCTCCTTTTCCCAAAACAAGGAACTATTAATATTATATAGTTGAGTTTCACGGTGAGTTACATGGGTTATTGTGGGTTAGCAGGAATTTCAGGACCCTTTAATGGTGGTTCTACGGGCACATGTTCCTCATTTCGGTCAACTCATTTGTAAACTCACTTGTTGGCAAACTGCCGACTTCTCCTAAGACACAGCACTTCGCTCCGTAAAGGCCAGACAGGAAAGAGAGCAGGGTAAGACGTCAGACAGGACATAATCCTCATTTGCATTTCCATCCTTACTGGAACATTTATGAAAGAAACCATCTCTCCGGAATGCAAAAGACTGCAGATGTGCTTCTAGAGTCTTGCATTCTGGGAAGAGGATGCCTCTCAGTCATAATCGAATCATTCGAGGCCACACTCTGCGGGCACCCTAAGGTGATTAGGCCCAGAATAGAGGCTTTCAGAACATCATTTAGCGAAGGAAAACACGGCTGGATACCAGTAATAAAACTAATGCCCCTGAGCGACTCATTTTTTATGACAACCTAATTGAAACCTGCAAATTGCAAAACGCTCCCTGCTTGTGAGAGGGGGCAGGACTGAAATTCAGATGATTGATTCTGAAGTTTAGCCACTAAGATAAGGTTTCTTCTTCAAGAGAAAATATGTCAGTGACCTAATTTCTGAGCAACCGAGATAAGTGGAACTGTCGTCTGTCCTCCTATTGGAAAGATTCTTTGTCTTCCAAGTGAAAAGAAAGCTGCGCAGATACATTTTTGTTTCTAAAATAGGTTTCTTTTCTTTCATTCATTCATTTTTTTTTAAGTTATTTAAGGAGTAGATTAAATTAACTAGTAAACTCAAGAGGCCTGATTCTACTTTTAAACACACACTCATGGTAACTGTACACAGCAGAAGAGAGATAATGGCCTAAGGACGACAATTACATTTTATTCAGTGCACAAGCGGGGTTTGTTTGGAAGGTGCAGGAAGGGAGAGGGGTGGGCCTATTATCCAGAGGAACAGCACAGGGAATAAACTCAAGCTTGGCGAGTTTTTAAAAATGATAATTCCTTTCGTGTGCGTGTTGGTAGAAGGACAATGGACTATATTTGTAGACATAAATGCTTTTCCTTTCTTCTGAAACAAACAATAATAAATCCTGGGGTTCTAATTTAAGACATGAGGGTCAAAGTGAATGAAGGGAAAGTGACTTAAGATGAATAAGTGACTGTCTTACTTCACAAAAGGGAGCTATGGGCAGTCATTAGGCTAGGTTTGGATAAAGCATGACTATTCATTCCCTTTGTATGTGCCTAATTCCGCCAGAAACACGCACATGGATCTCCATTCAACACCGGCTGGCATGCGTCAGAGATCCCGATGTCTCTTTGTCTCAGTCGGTATGTCTGGGAGTAAAAAAAGCATCTCCAAAAACTGCTGATTTATTTTAACAAACACCCCTGTCTACATCCTAGTTTCACATCTCAGTTGTATACCTCAATCAACATCGTCTTTGATTTGGTTAAATTCTACTGAATACGGATGTGTGAGCCCTTTCTGTGCAGAACGCTGGGGTAGGCAGGCACGACAGAGGATCCAGAGAGATGTATGCTCAACCTTCATTCAGCTCATTAGACAAGATAAAAATATTCATGACTGTAAACCAAAAACAGATACGGAGAGAGAGAGAGAACAGAATAGGCAGTGAGATTTCAAAGACAAGAAAGATTGTGCCTGTTGGCAAGATTGCTTCATGGGAGAAGGGCCTCGAAGGATAGATAAAAATTCAATAGACAACCACGGAATGATGGGGTGTGGTTAGGGAGAGTTCTAAGATGGGTCTAATTTAAAGGAATGGCTGAGGAAAGGCCCAGAGGAGATAGTGCGCTGTGGCTGAGGTTGACTGGAGCGGAGATGCCAGGAGGCAGAGACTGGGAGCAGAAGCTCCAAGGGCAGACTCCGTGCTCAACCGAGCAGGCAGCGGGGCCTCGTGGGGACCACCGTGCTCAGATGGTGGAGCAGCGGGTACAAGCCCAAGAGGAAGCTTTTCCAACACTGCTTCCACAATGTAGTCTTTTATAACATTTTCCCAAGAGACCCAAACATTCTCCTATAGATATCAGAATATTTGTATATAAAAACATTCATTCATGTGTTCAAAGCGTATGGAGCTCCATGCCAGGCCCTGTGCTAGGTGCCAGGATTCACAGTGAACCAGGCAGCCACAGTGCACTATCTCCTCTGGGCCTTTGTCCCCATGTAGCTGACAGTCTATTGAAGAAGAACAGAAGTATGTCCAACTGGAGCTAAGAAGCGCCGGCAGGTGGCGACCAGGGAGGTGGCACAGTGTCGGTACACACACACACACACACACACACACACACACACACACACACACACACACACACACACACACACACACACACACACACACACACGTTGCAAAGCCACATGATCCCAATGCATACCTTGCTGCCATCTCCCCAAAGGCATGTTTCTCATCACCAGGGGCATTATCACATCACCTGAGGTGCTTAAGAAATGATAGGCAACCCCACCTCTGACACTCCAATCAGGGGACGCAGACACCCTATGTGTTCACAGCTCTCCGGGTGATTCTTTTTTTTTTTTGTCTTTTTTTTGCTATTTCTTTGGGCCGCACCCACGGCATATGGAGGTTCCCAGGCTAGGGGTCGAGTCGGAGCTGTAGCCACCGGCCTACGCCAGAGCCACAGCAATGCGGGATCCGAGCCGCGTCTGCAACCTACACCACAGCTCACGGCAACGCCGGATCCTTAACCCACTGAGCAAGGGCAGGGACTGAACCCGCAACCTCATGGTTCTTAGTCGGATTCGTTAACCACTGCGCCACGACGGGAACTCCTCCGGGTGATTCTAATGAGCTGACAAGGTTGGGAACCCCTGCAAAGACTTTTCATTCAGGCAATTTACATGATCTTCTGAGGGGTCCTTATATCACAGCACTTCAAGACCCACCTAAGCTAAAACAGAATTTTTTTTAAAAGGCAAAAAAGAGAGAGAGAAAAAAAAAAGGAGTTCCTGTTGTGGCTCGGTGATTAACGAAACTGACCAGCATCCATGAGGATGTGGGTTCGATCCCTGGCCTTGCTCAGTGGGTTAAGGATCTGGCATTGCTGTGAGCTGTAGTATAGGTCACAGACGTGGCTTGGATCCCGTGTTGCTGTGGCTGTGGGGTAGGCCGGAGGCTACAGCTCCAATCCGATCTCTAGCTTGGGAACTTCCATGTGCCATGGGTGTGGCCCTGAAAAGACAAGAAGGCAAAAAAAGAATTTTTTTTTTTAAATAAATGGAATATAACGATGTTAAACTCAGATTTCTACTGTGGTCTTGAGTTCTGAATGAGTCATGTCGTCAAGAAGAGGAAGATAAAAAAGGAATATAATGCCACAATAGATTCTTTTAATGACGAAGGGATTTTTAGGTGATATAAGACTGGGCATCTATGTCAGCCCTGGGCATGGGAGCGTGTGCTGGAGATATATGCACGTATCTTCACACAACAACCCCCCTGACTCTGGTCTTTAGATCTGGAGTTGCCTCCTGATGTTGGGGGGGAAGCAGGGCTCCGGCAGGAAGCAGAGCGACCCCTATTCCGCCCACACGAGTCCCACCCGTGCTTCTGGTCTGGTTCTCCTCCTCGTTTCTCTGCGTCTCTCATTTCTTCTTCTCCTACTTTGCATTCCTCTCTGTTCCTGCCTCTCCTCTGTCTCCATTTTGTTCCCTCTTCTTCCATCCACTCGCTTCACTTCTTCCCCACCAATACCTCCTCCCTCGTGAACCCCAAACATCTGAATTCCACAATATTTTCAATTATAAGTTGCATTTATTGCACAAGCTTGCTATTTCTCAGTCTTAAATTTTAGGACGGCAAGTTGAATATATCCTCTCGTTCCCTTTAAAGTAAATTTTACATGATGGTTTTTACTTTTTTTCCCATTATACCTGGTGTACCGTGTTCTATCCATTTTCTACTGTGCAGCATGGTGATCCAGTTACACATACATGTACACATTCTTTTTTCTCACATTACCATGCTCTATCATAAGTGACTAGAAATAGTTCCCAGGGCTACACAGCAGGATCTCATTGCTAATCCACTCCAAAGGCAATAGTCTGCCTCTATTAACCCCAAGCTCCCAGTCCATCCCTCCCTCCCCCTCCCCCTTGGCAACCACAAGTCTATTCTCCAAGTTAATGATTTTCTTTTCTGTGGAAAGGTTCATTTGTGCCATATATTAGACTCTAGATATGTGATATCATATGGTATTTAAAATAAATTTTAAATAAGCTTCTCTTCGCTAGTAAATGGGGTAGTAGTTTCTGATGAAGAAGAAAATGCACAATAACACTCCTTTTCCACTCGCCTAGATATTACCGATACAAGTGAAGAAATGAAAGCTACCTTTCATAGGAAGCTATCACAAGGCAAAGTGCCCCATGCAAATTCTCATGTAAAAAAGATCTGACATTCTACCTAATGTTATCATGACTGCTGGTTTTATAAATTGAGAAAAACAAGCTGATAACAACATAACACCATTCCCCAAATGCTGGAAGGATTTAGGGGTGGGGAAATCAGCACACACCCAGAGAGTACCACTATCCACAGAATGAAATTCAACCTCAACAAAACCCATTATCAAATGACAGCAACAGAAAAAAACAACACCATTCTGGTCAAATTCTTGACCTCATATTTCCATTTTTTCATTGTTTGTTTCCTGCCTGTAATGGGTTTCTTAAAACAAAGTCAATCTATGCCCATGATTTCTTAAGGATGAATCTCAAAAAAGCATTTCTTCCAAAAATCCTTCCTTGAATTCCCTATTTTCTTCTACTTTTTTGGGTTGTTGTTGTCTTTTGGGGGGCCACAACCATGGCATATGGAAGTTCCCAGGCTAGAGCAGTGAATCGGAGCTGCAGCTGCCGGCCTACGCCACAGCCACAGCAACGCCAGATCCAAGCCATGTCTGCAACCTACACCACAGCTCATGGCAACACCGGATCCTTAACCCACGGAGTGAGGCCAAGGATTGAACCTGTGTCCTCATGGATACGAGATTCGGATTCGTGACTGCTGAGACACAATGGGAACTCCTCCGCATTTTCATTCAATGATTTCTTCTCTCAGGGTTTCCTTAGCCACCTACAAGGTGCCAGGCACTTTGCACGGCAGTTTCCCCACATTGTTTCTAATCCCTGCAACAAGTTTGTGATACAGATATTTGTAGCCTCAATTTACAAATGAGAAAATTAAGGCTCAAGAATGTCATTCAAACTGTCTATATCACAGTGAACGTAAGCAGAGGTGGTAATCAAACTCGTATTCAGATGCCAGTGCTCCTTCCACTTCCTTGAACCCCCCCTTCTCTATTTCCTCCCAATGCCATCATCAACTGCTATTTTATTATCGTACAGAAAGTCTGCATAAGCAAATTGTGTCTTCAATTAGACTAATACAGTAAAAAAAAAAAAAAAATCTGGAAAATTGTATCCTAAACATTGTGAGTAGACATTACCAGGCATTGTTAAGGAAAATCAGCTACTTTGGGATACCAATTACCTCCCACTAGTTCACATATACCAAGCTGAAGAAAAAAGTTCGATATGCACTGCCTAGTAACTGCCTAGGGATCAGTGTTGTCCTTAAAACAGAAAAGCTCTATAGAGAATTAAGGATGTGACATGGAAGTACTGACACCTTTGTTTTAGAATCCAAGCTGGTACAGATACAGTCTAAGACTGCATCCTATTAAAACCATTGCTTCATATTGCTGGGGTTTCAAACTTCATCTGAAACCCTATGAAGTCATGTCTTTCCAATTCTGTATTCATTTTATAATAAACCTAAGTAGCCCTGATGGGTGGGGCCAGATTTTCCCAAAATGGCCCCCTCCAGAGAAAGGCATGCTGATCAATATTCCCAAGAGCTTTGCCTCGATTGTCCTTTCCCCACAACAAGCCACATTCACCCCTGTTTTCCCAGGAGCTCCTCCAAGAACTGCAGTCAGGTTTGACCCAGATTCCTATGGAGACTTTGCTTTGCCCTGGGACCCAGTGCACATGAAAGTCTGTGTGGGCCTTTTAAGAATAGGGTCTCTGTTTCCCCCAGTCCCGTGGAGCTCCTGCACACAAGCCCCACTGGCCTTCAATGCCAGATGCTCTAGGGGCTCTTTCTCCCAGTGCCAGATCCCCACACGTGGGGGTTTGATGTGGTGCTCAGAGCTCTCACTCCTGTAGGTGAGTCTCTGTGAACCAGTTAGTTTCCAGTCTGTGGGGCTTCCCACCTGGGAGGTATGGGGTTGCTTATATCGTGCAATCCCCACTCCTACTTCTTGATGTGGCCTCCTCTTTGTCTTCTGGAGTAGGATATCTTTTTGAAAGTGTCTGGTCCATTTGGTTGTTGACTGCTCAGTATTTGGTTGCAAATTTTGTTGTTTTTAGGAGAGAGGGTGAGCTCCAGTCCTTCTATTCCGCCATCTTAATCCTATCTCAATGGACTGTCAGCTATATGAAGACCAAGTACTCGTCTGCCTTGCTCACTGTGAATCCTGGCATCTAGCACAGGGCCAGGCATGGTGCAGAAGCTCAATACACTTTGAACACATGACTGCACAAAAGGATGGGAAAATGGGACAGGACTGGGAAAGAAAGAGAAGGAAGACATCATAAAGGAAGGAGAGAAAACAGGATGGGCTCAGCAAGATGCAAAGTTTGGAATCTAAGATGCTTAGTGACAAGTTATGCAATGTCTCGGAGTCTCAGATTTTTAATTGCAAAATATCATTATCAACCTCACATGACAGAGCAGAGAATTAAAGGAGATGGTATATGGGCAAATAGCTAGTGTCCAGGATGTGGGAGCCAGCACAGGTTGGCAGGTTTCCTTGGCTCCAACCTGAGGGCTGCCAGTGTGATCACATCAATAAGATGATGTGACTCTGAACCCTCTCAGGCCACTGGAGTCTTTGGGCCTTGTCTTCTTTGCACTACCTCTTTCCAAATGAATCACTTCATTAAAATGGAAGCTCTACAAACGCAGGGTGCCAGATTAGCATGCTGCATCCAGCCCAGCTGCGGTCGTCATGAGAAAACCCTGTGCCTTCAGCACAGATGTAGAGACTGAATAGCTACTGTTTGTAGACCTTTTGGTTTCAGTGTCGTTTATTTTTGTATTTTCAAAGCGGAAGTATCTAAGACATCATTATGTCAGCAACATGTAATAGGCTGGTAGACTCTTAGGAAGTGGACACCCATGTTTATACTTCTCAAAGTTTCTTTTTGTCACAAGGTCTAACTGGCTGTCAGTAGCAAGTAAAGGCCTATCTATACGTTGGGTTATTTCTTCCCCTGATGGTAAGCCATAACGAAAATACATTTTTAACATAGATGAGAATTTTGAAAGCCTATTTCTGCAAGCCTCAGATCTGGCACCCTGTTTAGCTTATCAGGTAAGGCTGCTACTTAAATAAGTGACATCTAATCCTGGATATAATTTCAAAAGTTAATTCACTTCCTTTTCAAAATAGACCAACCAGGAGTTCCCATCATGGCTCAGTGGGTAACGAACCCAACTAGCATCTGTGAGGATATGCGTTCAATCCCTGGCCTTGCTCAATGGGTTAAGGATCCGGCATTGCCATGAGCTGTGGCAGAAGTCGCAGACGCAGCTTGGATCTGGTGTTGCTGTGGTTGTGGTAGAGGCCAATGGCTGTAACCCTTAGCCTGGGAACCTCCATGTGCCGTGGGTGCGGCCGTAAAAAGACCAAAACCAAAACCAAACCAAACCAAAAACCGTCTCCAGCAAAACCCTACCTTTGCAAATTTCTGATAAAGCCCCAAAAATCCAAACAGGTTTTATTCATCCCAAAAGGCTTCAGATGTAAAAATAATCACATATTAAATAAGGCATTTAGATCACTACTATGTTTATATTATCCGTATGATACATGGTCCTCTCGCGCCTAAAAAAGGAAACCCCATCACCTTCTAATTCAATTTATTCTCGTTGAATGTATGATTTATCTGAGACTGTGGGTAGCTTTTATGTCTCAGAGGCTGCCCTTTATTTGGAATTCGCTGCCTTTAATCTGCTCTTGGTTGCTCCACCCCCGTGTCCTGCCTATTTTTGACAAGAGGGCGATGAGAACATGGGTGAGGCTGGCTGGGATGGCCTCAGGCCTCAAGAGGCCGCCTCGGTGGGCAGCAGCGATAAAGGAGTGCTAGACATTCCATGTGCAACACTGAAATAGCTGCACACCAGTCCCCTGTCATTTGTTTTAACCACACTGAGTCCTAAGAAGGTTTTCGCTCTGCAGGCTGTATTTAGTTCTCCCCCTCTGCATATTTTTGCATGTACTCAACAGTTTCAGTTTTGAATAGGTCTCACTTTATAAATCCCGACGTTCAAGGCCTAGACACAGGACATTTCTAATACGATGTTGAAGCGGCTGGCAGAAAGCCAATGTTGTCACCATAAACAGTACGGACCCAGCAGGTATGTACGTGTCTCTCCTGAATTACAGGTGAACTAACTGCTCAAAATCAATTCACGGAAGATCTCATGATCCACGAAGAAGAACATTTGTTTAGATGGTTTTATAACTTTTCCCACATCAAATAATTCAGCAATATGTTCATTTGAAAGTGCTTTTCCCATTAAATTGGATCCTGTGCATTTCACAGGTCATAATCCTGCCGGTGTGCAGGATTTAGGATTGTGAAGGACAGAGACGTGTTTCTTTTGCAGGGGAGCACCAGAGAGACTGGTGGGTTAGAGAACGTCAGTGCCCACGCGGTGCCCACTCTACTCACTGCACAGATGATCGGGCCCATCCCTGTCACATCCCCTAGATCACAATGTCATATGGGTAACTCCGAGAACCACAACAGAGTCCTACCTTTAAACCTCCAGAGCACTGCGTTTGTGCCCCACCTGCCCCATCTCCACAGTCCTGCAGAAAGCATGGCATTGGTGGTCTTAAGATGACTGTGGACAACCTGCACTTCCTAACAGACGTCTGAGACCCTGGTGGAAACATAGGTGCCATCTTCCTCTTTCAGTCATGGCTTCTTTTTTTTTTTTTTTTTTGGTCTTTTTTAGGGCTGCACCTGTGGTGGCATATGGACGTTCTCAGGGGTAGGGGTTGAGTTGGAACTGCACCTGCAGGCCTAAGACACAGCCACAGCAATACTGGATCCGAGCCACGTCTGTGACCTACACCACAGCTCACAGCAACGCCAGATCCTTAACCAATAAGCGAGGCCAGGGATCATACCCGAGTCCTCATGGATACTAGTCAGGTTCATTACCTCTGAGCCACAACGGGATCTTCCTCAGTCATGGTTTTATGCTCACCATTCCTACCCCACTCTTCAGCTTCCTGCAATTAAGGATAGATCCTAACACAAAACTCATTTTTAAAAATATTTTAAGCCAATGGACAGCATAAACATGGTTGGTCACTTTCAAGCTGTGTTAAAATGTTTCATCCAGGAAAAAGAGAATTATCCCAAAGAGCATACAGAACTCAGACTGAGCACTAAATGAGTGCCAAGCCACACCACAGGCCACAGAACTTATCTGTGACCTTGAGCATGGTCTTTGGATGTAATGGCAGGGTGGGTGGGCAAGAGAGATGCTCTGGTGAAGGGTAAGGCTCTCTGTCCAGCGGTGGGGTCAGGGTGGCCTTCTCAGCCAGCTCTGCTGACACTTGGCCTTGTGTATCCCTGGGACCTCCAAATGTAATTCAATCAACAGAGCAGGTAAATTCTACTAATGTATGTTGAGTGTGTCTCTGATTTGTAAGCATATCATCAAAACATGAAATGAAACTTTTAAAATAGGAACAACCTAAAGATGATGTTTAGATTCCAACTGGACTAAAAGCAATAGAAATAAAGTCCTCCCTCCAATGGAAACAAGTTTGCTGAGCAATGAACAAAAACATCAAGGGTCACTTTTTAACAGGTCTGCCACAGTCCCCAAGGAAACTGCATACCGACTCCCCAGGTAGGCTGCCAACTGGTAGTCAATTTGTAAAATGTATTAATGCTACAAGTGAACGTAGGTACTAGTGAGATGATGAATATCACACGTAGGGTGACCAACCAGCTTGGTTTGCCTGGGACTGTGCCAATTTTAGCACCACAAGTCCAGTGTTCCAGGAAAGCCCTGGGTCCCAGGCAAGGTGGGCTGGTGGCACCCAGCAGGTGGACCACTGGGCGCAAAACAGACTGAGGTCAGGGGCACAGCACAAGATCAAGCCAGCTGCTAAGAGGATAATGTGTCTACTTGATACACCAAACACCAGGGAAGCAGAGAGGAGACGGTGAACTCAGGACAATGGCTCTGACAGTGCTGAAGGGAGACTTGGATGTGACACTGGGTGTCTTTCTGGTACTGTAAGATCACTAGGCTGTATTGTCATTACGGCCAATTTATTGTCACCTTAGGTCTCTCAACCCCTCCTCTGGTGCTGGAAACCACATTTGAGTGTGTGAGTGTGCTGCGAATACAACAGAGTTGAAAACATCATATAGATGTATAAACTGATATGTAGGGGTTCACATTCAGAAAGATCCAAGTATCCTAACTCTGCTCTCGGCTTATGACAAAGGATCGTTATGTCCTTGCAACTAGGAAGGTGGACAGGACTTTCCCTATTATTATCGAAGCGAAGGATGAAGACATATCCGGTATACCAAGTGCCTCAGTCTCTAAGAAGAACCACTCACACTTGGGGCCTGACTCTTTCCCCCAAGTCTATATAAGGAGGGAATGGGGTAGGCGCTCACGGTGCCGTGAGCCTGCCAACAGCTCATTTCATTGGGACAAGTTCTCTCTTCTTGTCATGCAGGCCATGAGCTCTGAGGTTGCGAGAGACAGAAAAAGTCAGATCAGGTGAGAGAGCTCTCAAAACATCCCCATGCTCCTCCCTCCTCTCGGCCCCACGTCTCCCCAGGCAGGGAGGGGGTGGTTCCTGGGCCATAAGTAAGCACTTGCTTGGAACGACAGGGGGGCGGAGGTGGGGGAAGAGAGCAGGTTCTTGGTTCTACTCATCCCGAGTTGCCGAGACAGCACTCACCAGGGGTCCTTCTGCTCATGTTCCCCTAAAGCGACACACACATGATAGTCTGCAGGTAATAGAAGGCCCTTCGTCATCACCAAAGAGTACCCGTACTTCTATTAAACGTAAATACAGACTGATTAACGTCATCTGGTCACTTTCCAATGGTGTTCGTTAACTAGGCCTATGGAAATACTAAAGGAGATGAGCATACACTCAACAGCCAAAGGATTGATTTTCAAAATTAACTTGCAAATTAGGTTTCGTGGAGTGCCGAGGGATGAATGTGCCTCGGGCCTGCTGCCAGCCCTGAGCTGTAGCCACTCTGGTGGGTGGATCTGAATCAACAAGGGAGCTGAGAAACCCTCCTGGGTTGATGATGGGCACTTCGTCCTGGCGCCTCTGCCCAGCCTCCCCGGGAGGCCCCTGCTGGCCCGCGGGGCGCGCAGGCTACGTCCAGCGGGGTTTCCCTTTGTCAACACGCCTCTCACAGCCACGTGAGCATCCACGTCTCACTTGTCAACATGGTGGTTTACTCACATTCCCGCCGAACCCGTTAGCACTTAAAATGTTTGAAAACTATTGACGTTTTCATTTCAAGTCTGTAGGGAACACATTTTCTCTTCTTTCAATTTTTAAAAAACTTCTACTTTCATTTCCATGGTAATTGTAGTTTCTTACTGGAACTGAATTGCTTTTAAACTTTGAACTATTATTTTTTTTTTTTTAATCAGACCAGAGTTAGTTCAACGTGATTGCAAAAATCCTTCCTAATCAAGCTTAAAAGTGGTGATCAAAACACATGTGATGGCAGAAATGAAGTGATACCCATTGCTGCTAACCCCATCTAGCCAGGGTGAGCAGGACTGATAGAAACTTCAATGAGGGGTAATTTGCTTATATGTCAAAATGTTTACGTTGAAAGTAAACAGAGAAGTTTCTGTATTTGAGCCACAGTGTTTACGGTGAAAATAAAGAGCTCAATCCTTATGCCAAACCCAAAGATATTTTGAAGAAAAAAAATGGTGATGCTTAGAGACTGACTACAGAGCTGAGGGTTAGAGAATTTTTCAAAATGACTCTTAAGTTTCTTATCAAGAAGATGGGAAAAAAAAACAGATGAAGCTCTAACCACATTACGAAAGGGTTCCAGACAGAAAATTAATACAGTCAGTTATTAAATGCTAATTAGAAGTGACAACAATTATACAATAGAGATGCTCAATAAGGCAATTTGAACTCTGGAGCTGGAAGAGAGGCCTAAGGTCTGACTTGCAGATGGAGATCTGGGAACCATCCTTTTGAAATTGGTAATAAAAGCCATAACTGGAAAAGAAATCTTGGGGAACAGACTTCAGGGTGGGGAGAGGGGGTAAGATTTGCTGGCAAAGACGTCAGTAAAGACAGTCAACAGAGGCAGCAATGAAGTCAAGGCAAGAGGAACTTTAATCAAGTAGGCAGAGGTCAATAAACTCAAAAGCTTTTCTCATCCACTCTACCCTGGACTGCATGGCAAGCATCACACTAAGCATTGAGGCTGGAGAGTGAATGCGACTGACACCAGGGTAGCTGCCTCAGAGCCTCGGAGCTCAAAGATCACTGGAGCTGGATTTGCCAAAGGGGAGGCGGGGGAGGGGACAGACTGATTTGCCTTAAAAAATCATTAAAGAATCATTTACAGACCATTTATAGAAATACAATCTATGAGGGCCCCCCCCCAAAGAGTTCATCCTTACTATTTAGGGATTGAGGTTATTATGTCATCATGAGTCATAAATTATTAATAAGAAGGAGATGGGTTATTATTATCAGATTTTGCCAGCCTGTTTTAGTTCCACACAAGAGGGCAACAGAAACAAAGCAGTGAGGCCAAATTTCAGTTTGAACATCTCTGGGAATTTGCATTTAACAAGAAAAGATCATCACTGTAAATATATTTTCCAATTTGTAACAGCTGAGACTCATAAATGGAGATGGTGTGGCATATAGCAGCTGACAGATTATCAGCATGTGTTGGCAAGAGCCCTTTGGCTATTAAAAGATAATTAAAACTCACTATAATCTTCCAGCTGCTTCATTTAGTCATTTTGTTTTATATGCACGTGATAAGGCTCTGATTCATTTGAAATGGACAGCTCCCCTTTATCAGTTTCTTGGGTTAAGCTGCTGAGTGATAGTCCCTCATCTGCAAATCTCCTTTCAGCTACAAAATTTATTCAAAGCATCTTCCTCTGGCTCCAGCATCAATGCTTCTAATTACCAAGGAGAATTGGGTTCATCCTTTATTTAGCATAGTTCAAGCAAGCAATAGCCCACCCATACTATGTCACTGGACTAGATGCTTTCACAACCGTCTTCCTAAAAAAGAGATGGGCCTGAGAGCAGTTGTTCTGTGTTTTCAATTGAGGAAAAAATAAAGACAGCAAGTTTCAACTGGATTTCAAGTAAACTTATAGTTTAATGGCTGTGAAGACCAATAGTACAGAGACAGCTTATTGCAAAGGACCCTGCAACCTTTCATCCTAGAGATTAGGAAGGAGGAAAAAGAGCATGGAGAAGGCAGCAAGGGACAGCTTTTGAATATGCAGTGTTTAGACTCCCGAGCTAAAAGGCCCAGAGATGGATTATAAGCATTTCAGACTGTTTCTAAGTGCAGAGTTGAATATTCTGAAAACCATTGTGGTTTTCGATGAAAGATGTTCAACTTAATTTTATATGTAGGTTTTCTATACAAGGATCGCAGAGAGGTATATATACTTTTACAGTCAGACTGATTTAGAGACGGGCTCCAGTGACAGGGAATTATATGTGCACAGTCATCACAGAGCCACAGTGATCTGTCTAGGCCTCTGCTTCCACGGAGAAAACACGATTTCCCCTTAATTTTCTGTTTCAAGAACAGACAGGGCTTTCACATACCTTGAGGCTACAGCACATGAGATTTCCCCCCTTTGAATGTGTTTCTTTTCTATCTTTGCTTGAGGGTCTCCTTCAGAAGTCAGTCAAAGCATCCCCTTGTATTGGAAGCTCCCCTAAGGCCCTCAGAGTAGATCCGGGGGCTCCCACGGCATCCTGCATTAACACCTACTGCTGCAGGTTCACCCTGTACTGTCCTTACCTGCGTATGGCCCTCCATCCCCACCCCAACTACAGGGGAAGCCCCTGGAGGGCACTGCCCTTATCTTGTCTTGCCCAGCTGCAATAGGTGCTAAAATAAACAAATGGGGGAATGACGAAGAAATTATCTTTTGAGGAAGACACTGGCAAAATTTACATGGTCCTCGTTTGCCTGGGGACTGACAATATCCTCCGAGATTTTGGTAGAAATTAAGAATTAACAGAGAACCATATTGATGAGGAAGGAGGCTATCTAGGCAAGAAGAGTCACAGAAAAGGAGAGAACCTTTTCGAAAGAGGCCTCTCACCCGTGTCTCCACTATTAAACGTCGCACTTGCTTTGGTGTCAGTCCTGAGGATCTGACGTGAGCTCCACCTTGGCAGGAGATCTCCTCTGCCTTAATAGCACTCCCCTCAGCAACATCTACATGGCTGTTGGCCGAAGGGAACATGGAAAGTGGGCCTGGGTGCCCTTTTATTACGTCTCTGAGGTCAAGGGCAAAGGCCTTTCTGTCCATGGTTAAGTCAGGCCCAAGACATCACCAGAAAGTGGTGCCACTTCTGTTCGATTTTAAAAAGCATTCCTGATCGTCTAACAAAAACCAAACTCAAAGAGTTTATTTATCGCTACCTACGCAGGCCCTTCCTAAGCTACAACGGCCTTGCTGATCTCCCCTTCTCTAATCAGCATCAGCTCTTCAATAAATGATCAATGCCCCCGACCTCATCTGTAGTGCTTTGCTCTGCCGAAGAACCTCCAAGGGTATCGTCACATGAGAAGCAAAGTCAACTATTTTTGCTCTTGGCTTTTAAGTAACACAGCTGCTCCACAGATCGTAAGAGCTTCCTGGTTTTGCTCTTTTCTATCTTCAAAACGGCAGTTTGCAACCACAGGGTCACATGCACACCTCTAGGGGGTATATGACAGCGAGTGTGTAAGCTGCCACCAGCCCGTTTGACCAAACGCTTACATCAGGCATTTTGGGAACATCTACAGTTCTTACAACAATCCTCCGGGGTGGGTGTTATTACTCCAGTTTCGACAGAGAACGAGAAGCAGATAACTTGTCCAAGGTCACACAGCCAGTCCTTGCGGAGCTTCACATTTTTCCTAGGTCTCTCTAACTCTCCAGCCAGGGTTCTTAAGGTTTAATTCACGCTGCCTTCCACAGAGTTAAAACAATTCACATGATTTAAATTTAATTTGCCTTCACTCAAAACCATCCCTTTTAGAAGGATTCCCTACCCAAATAAGGAAGAAATTAGAATAAATAAGCAATGCTGTTGAAAAAAAAAATCCCTTTTAATCGTATATTTTATACTTGTTTGCAAGTAAAGAGAAAGGGCAGAGTCCCAACTTGAGTGCTAGGAACTGCTCTCTGTGCTGTAGCTTCAGTGGGTCACCATCGCCAACACAGCTCCAGGTGTTGGGACAGCTTACCCTGGTTTGATTTTACTGTCCTCCCCATTTTCTGGGGACGTTATCAAATCTGAAGCCTAGAGCAGTGTAAACATACACTTCGGTGTGTTACTACTAGGCAAAGATTGACAACTGACTGCTGACTGCAAAGCATGGCAGACAGCTTCCTAAAACCAAGCCTGGACACCATCAGAGGCTTGGGGCTCACTTAGCCCCTGCAACCATGGTGAGCCAAAGGAATCCTTCAGATGCGCTCATGTATATCTTTCGTACATCGGGCTCCTATCTAGAAACTAGGGCATTTTTCTATTTACATTTGAGAATCTAAATATACTTTAATCAATACATTTATAGAAGAATTCAGAGGTTTGGTTTTGGGATTCTCCATAGTGTAATGTCTTGGTAAACACGAATTTTTATCCCCCCCTGAAAATAAAGGTCCTTCCTGAATAAATGGCAAATTAAGAATTTCCAGGAAGCCTTGTAATTCAAAGTTAAGACTTCCTCCCCTGAACTTCCAAGTGGAATCCTGTATATTGTCATTAGAGTGCATGCCTGATATAATTACTTAAATTCAAATTTGTCTGCCCGAAAGTCCCCGTAGGTCAACAATTATGACCTCTTCATCTTGCAACTTAGTCTCCAACAAGATTCTGGCACACATGACGCACTCAAGAGATACTTGTAAAAGGAATGAACGAAAGGATGGATTCAGTCATATCTAGCTAATTTTTAATTTAGATCTGTGGTTCTCAACCAAAGGTGATTTTGCTCCCTTAGGAGCACTTGGCAGTGACATTTCAAGTTTTGCTTCTCAACTTGGGAATAGCACCCGTCTGGTGTCTAGAGGGTAGAAACCACAGATGCCTCCTAACATCCTACCACGCCCGGGATAGCCTATTTGGCCCCCAAATGTCAACAGTGCTGGGGTTGAGAAACCCTAAATTCGGTAGAGAATATCCACAAAAACTCCATAAGCAGACAAGAGATGGCAAAAATAAGCCAGATCTCCTACTAGGAAAAATGCTACGGCATTCAGTCATATCACTTACAGAAAATATTCCACAGAAACATAAACCAAATTGGAGCACACAGGTGGTCACTTTCATCTCATAGTTCATTTTTGTTTTCCTGACATAAGCCTCAGCCAGATAACATCTTGGGACTTTCAGAACTCAGCATCTGTAGGCTGACCCACAGCCCAGAATAACCCAAAAAACGAGACTTTCATTCAATAACAGTGGTATTATTTTTTACTGTGGGTCATGACGTATAATATGTAATTCAGCTAAAAGGGAGAGAGATGAAACTTTCGAGATGACTGGCAGGAGAAAACTCTAAAAATGCTCCAGCACAAAAGGGGATTAAAATGTCACAGGAAATTTTTTTCTTGAAAATGGAATGGCTTATGAATGCTTCATTCTTCCCAGAACAGTTAAAATACTGTATGTGCGGGCTGGGCTGCCTGAGTTCGGAAGGCAGGCTGCTTGTCCTTTGTTGAGCTGCTTGCCCCTAAAAGGCTTTTCCTGGGGAACTCGGGCCCATAAGCAGTGAGAAGACAGGAGCGGAAGACGCTTCAGCTAAGGGAATAACCTGGGTTGAATTCGCCTGTCCTTTTGGAAATGAAGAGACTGCCTCAAGCTGGGACGCCAGAGGCTGAGCAGAGATGTCTGAGTCTCTGACTGCAGATCACATTGGCCTGACATTTTAACCATCATCTCTTACCTGAAGACTCATTCATCTAAGGCAGAGGGAAGCCAGCACTTGCACAGACATGGAATGCAAAGTGATGAATGGGTCCATCGGAAAGGCTGACTCACAACCAGACACTGTGTATTGGGTGGCATTAATCAGGTGTCCCGTCTGCTTGGGGCCTGTCTTTGCCAGATGCCCTGTGATGTTTTCTCTCCAGTTCCCATACGCATGGGGCCCTAGTGTGATGCTGGCAGCAATGGGCCGCAGCTGCCATTTTTCAGCCTGTGTCTTAGATGTGATGAGGGGATATGAGTGTTGGCGGCGGCGGCGGCGGGGGCTGGGGGGGGGCAGTGATAATTAGTGTTTCTTTTCTGACAATCTGCAGATGATCCAAACTTTCTGGGATTTAGATTAATTTCCTGTTTGGCATGTTTGCAGGATGAGAAAACAATTACCTCCAAAATGACAAGTAATTAGCTGTTTGCTTGTCATTGTAAGATAAGATCTTACTGGCCTCCCACAACACACACAGACCCCTGCCCCAACCCACACACACACACACACACACACACACACACACACACACACACACACACACTGGCCTCCCACAACACACACAGACCCCTGCCCCCCCCCCCCCCACACACACACCCTGTGCCCTGTGCTCCAGCTTTTTTAGTCGTTACATTTATAAGTCTCTTTCTGGGAGATTAGAGCACAATTTCTACCCACACCTTGAGCTATAGTCTCAACTATGCCCACGTGAGCACTGCACCCATCTCTGAAGGGTGAAGATGTGGGGGCACAATGTCCATCAAAGGGATTTATGTTCCTTATGACAGGTGTGATGCATCTCACACCGCCTGGGACATGAGAAAGGTGAGAACCACTGCCCCCTCCAGGTTTGTTCTTGCTAGGCAGGTGCCAGGCTAGCTGAAGTACCAAAAGGAGGTAAGAATGTGAGACTAAGGATCTTGGCCCCATTTCTTACTAGTTGTGGGATCCCAAGCAAGTTATTAGTTCCTCTAAGGCCCAGTTTCCTCATTTTTAGAAGGACAATTATAAAAACTCCCTGTAAAGCAGGCTCTCCCAGCAGTGGTAGTACTGACATTCTGGACCAAATAATTCTTTGGTGTGGGAGGCTATCCCACGCCTGGTAGAATGTTTAGAGAATCCCTGGATTCTATCTACTGGAGTCTACTAGCACCCACCTCCCAGTTGTGGTGATCAAAATATCCACGTGTGGAGCAGCATGATCAACAAGGGAGAATTAAATTCATATATAAATATTAGATAAGAACTTTATGTGTGAACCTGGAAAGAAGGATACTCCCTTGGGAAGCCATGAACCTTCAGGAGCTGGGTATTGGGTCAGAAGCAGCCTGCCCTAGAGAAGAAGCTGGCACTGACCCAGAGTTTGGGCAGTGACCTCTAGCTTCTGCTTCTTGGGAGAGGTCATGGGAAGAAGTATGGCCATGACCTTCCACAAAGACAGACTTTGCCTGACTCACCATGACCTTTTGCCCATCTTGATGTGGAGAGACAGCCATTTGATAAAGATAAAAGTAGGCTGGACTTGAGGGAAATGGTGAAAAGTTGTTTTCCAAAGAGGAGTCAAGAGACTGGAGCATAGTGAGAGAATAGCAGGATGTGTGCAGCATGCATTAGAGCATAGTGGAGAATTCAGTATCTTTTGCACATTATCCAAGTAAGCTCATCAACTCCATCACCTGGAGGCTCTCTAGGCTTTTCATTTAATTGGGATTTAACCCGGGGCTAGATTCAGAATATGAACTACAATTCAGGCAGAGAAGTAAAACTTTAATAATTCTTATAAAAATATAAGTATTTTTTTAATTCAAAACCAGTGGGGCACCTGTCTGAGGCAGAGGGGTGCGATTTCATGCTTCATAAAATATTTAAACATCTTTAAATTACTTCTGGAGCAGTTCATATTTGGAATTCTCTTTTTTGATAAAATAATGACTGGCTGCTTAAGAATCTGGTATAAACACCAAGAACACGTGTCCTATAGGGACATCTGTTTATCACGTCTCTCTGTAAGTTAATCTCTGGCTTCAAACTCTTTCAGTCCATTGGCCCAATGTAACTGGTATTTTGGTTTATTCACATTTCTGAAATCAGACACTAAATTATATTTGTGTTTAGGTGCATACTACTCCTAGAAAAGACTTTCTTTGAAAAACAAAATCATTCAAGCCAATTTGTAAGGTCTAGGGGTTTAAAATTTAAATCTCCTTACCACACATATTAAATTCATTCCACATTAGTCTTTATTAACCCCTTACCAATAAATTTTTAAAGAGATCATGCCTAAAGCAGAGGTAAAACATGTATAGTTCTATCAAGTAACTTAATTAAAATCCAGGGATTACATTATAAGTTGACCCATTATTTACTGAGCAAGAATTACTGACGACACAAATCACCAGATAGGTGTCTCCAAGGAGAATGAAAAGGTCTAGGAGAAAATACAGTAATAAAATCCAATGAATGGATTCTTATCAGAGCGAGTTGGGAAAAAGCCTGAGGAGATAAATGAGGAACTGGAAACACTGAAGTTTTAAAGGCACATAAATATTTTGTCATTCCCAAAAGTTACGGAGCTACATCCTACGTTTATCATCTCTGCATCATCACAGTTAAAATCCACATCCCTCAGGGTATTTTTCTGGGTAGTCACTGCAACAACACACATGCAACTATAAGGGGAAACCTTGAGATGTGCAATCAGACAGACTTAGTCTGATAGCCCTGGGTTCAGGACCTGCGCGTCATTTGGGTTTAATTCAAACAGGTAACTTTAACCTCTCCGGGCCTCAGTTTCTCAGCCTTTAAAATGGGAACACCAACGGTACCTACCATTATGAGGATTAAATGAGACAATCATTTTTGTCATGCTTTGACACGCAGGCTCAATAATCATTCCTCTCTCTCTATAGTCCATCGACCTCTTCAAACATGTTCACTCATTCTTCTTCCTAAACTACTGTTTTCATCCCATTCCTTCTCCACTTCCGTAGCTCCTCATTACCTAGCAAAGAAATGCCAAACTCACTGTAGACTGGTCAGACTTCTTTTTTCGCCTTATCGTTTCACTTTCTATCACCCCTCGTTTCACTAGCTTTGGAATACATACATATATACACACACACACACATTTTTAACTAAAGTATAGTTGATTTACAATGTTGTGTTAGTTTCTGGTATACAGAAAAGGAATTCAGTTATACGATCGATCCTATAACTGAATTACTTTTTCTTTTTCATATTCTTTTCCATCATGGTTTATTACAGGATGTTGTGTATAGATAGTTCCCTGTGCTCCACAGTACAATGGACTACATTCTTAATTATTTAAATCATACTTTTCAATTCATTCTGTTGCGCTACTTAGATTAAGTTGCTCTGAGTTTTGCCTAGTGGAAACACAGCCACTTTCTGTAGCTCAGGCCCAATAACCTTTTTCCTTACCTTACTGCCCTGACAATGCACTCTTATTATGAATACTCATGTTTTAATAATCTGTTGGTTATTGAACCATGTACTCTCTGGAATGGTTGGTATCAGTAAGAGTTTATATGTCTTATCTCACTTAACTGTAATCTCCTTGAGAGCAGTAACCATGTTGTATATTATTCTCCATCACACCCAATACCAGCAAAGATCCTGCAATCGACTTTGAACAATTATTTGTTGAAATATTGACTATGTTAGATTCTTCACTAGCATAACTGATACAGAAGTGAAATTCATTCCTAAAACATAGCCTCTCTTAAATGTTTGTATTGGTTATTGTTCTGCTACTAAAGCTGATTGCATGAGAAATTCTCTATTATCCTAGTCCTTCCAGGGGAGCACAAATGCCAGCCTAGCAGGTTGGCATGGAGGTAACAAGCTCTCTGTAAATGATGGGCCTTGACTTTTTGAGAACAAAGGAGAGCAGCAATGTACTTTTCACCAGAGGGAGAGAGTTCCATGTTCTTGGATGAAGGGATACGAGTTATTCAGATTTTAAAGAAGACATGCGGCAAACTGATGAGGCAAAAACAGGTGGAATCTTAACTTCAGGATTTCCCAGATGGCTAGTGAGAATTACCCTCCAGTGATACCCGGCATGGCTATTTTCTGCTGAAGGAATGGAAGCTGAAGCAATGAAACACCAAAACACCAACAAGCTGATAGCTAAAGCCAGAACCAAGAGTTCCCGCCATGGCTCAGCAGTTAACGAACCCGACTAGCATCCATGAGGACCTGGGTTTGATCCCTGGCTTCATTTAGTGGGTTAAGGATCCAGCATTGCCCTGAGCTGTGGTGTAGGTTGTAGAGGCGGCTTGGATCCTACATTGCTGTGGCTGTGGTGTAGGCCAGTGCCTACAACTCCTATTGGACCCCTAGCCTGGGAACCTCCATATGCTGCAGGTGCAGTCCTAGGATGACAAAAAGACAAATAAATAAATAAATAAATAAAGCAAGCCAGAACCAGATTCTGGCCATTGTACCTCCACACGTCCTGCCTGGACACCATCTCAGCACCTGCGACACCCAGTGGCACACGTTTAAAATCCCCCTTGGATTGTGGGGAGAATTTTCTTTTAATGTGATGTTATATCCAAAACCTAACAGCACGTGGCACAGAGTAGGTCATTTAAAAGTGACTCTGTGAGCGGGTGAATGAGTGTGCCCCTCCACGCAAAAATAGAAAGATCATGAACGAATGTACTTCATTTTCTGTAAGCAGGCTGAGTAGGCTACAACCAAGTTGAGATTCAAGGTTCGGAGTTTAGCAAAACTAAGTAAAAACAGAAGACTTAAAAGGCTGTCTTTGAAAAGAAGCCATGGGGACTATAGGGTCTGAAGATACACTTTCCTGCTATTTGTGCTGCCTCTCTTCTCCTGGGCTTCAGAGCTGGCTACACACTTGAGGGTGAGGTGAAGGCAGGCTAATGGGCTTCCTCGGGGCTTATCTCACATTTGACAAGAGTAGTTCGGAGGATGTGTGATTAGTTCCCAACTGACTGCACTGCTAAGGCAGATGCACTTCATTTGGGAAAGTGAGACTTGAAAGATTAAGAGTTAGATACCTTCCCATCAGCTTCATGCCAGACCTGAAGTTCATACGTGACGTATGGGGTTTGGTCTCATTAGTTTGAGGACTAAAAATACATTCTGTGATACTCAGAGTTTGATAGTTACCGGCTTTCAAAGGTAAATTCCATTTGATTAGGAAAATCCTTGTTTAAAATCCCATAGTTTCCAAGCTGCCCTAGTCATGTATTTCCTCCTCTGAGGAAACGTGAGACATTCTAATTTCAGATCCACTCTAACGGTGGCCCTTCCTTAGCTTCTACTTTATGTAGTTAACCCAAACTTGGGTATTTTTTTTTTTTTTATCTTTTCTAGAGGAGTTAATCCACTGTGAAATAGCAGTGTTGCTGGGTTGTAGTGTCCTTTCTGTTTCCTTTTTGAATGAATGTACATTGAGCCCTGAGTAAGTGCCTGGCTCTGTGCTAAGCACTTAGCATGTGTGACAGCACTTCATTCCATAACAACTCCAGGCCATGGATGTTATTAGTTTTGCTCCCACTGTAGATGAGGAAACAGGCTTACAAAGGTCATGGAACTTGCTCAAGATCACACAGCTAATTCACGTTGGAACTAGGATTTGAACCCAGGCCCAGAGAACACTGGAGCCCACGCTTTTACTCAGTGCACACTGCACCTGCAAACTACAAGTTTCAGAAAATGCACAGCCCTCCAGAGCCAAAGACAAGATGTCTGAGAGAGTCTTTCTCTGATGAACCAAGGATCTGAAGGCTTCCTAACGCCTATGTCAAATTATTAACACAAATCACAAAACACTGTAATTTATTTAAATGGCTGATCATTGAACAAAGCCAGCTATAAACAAGAACTGTGTCCTGCTAGGCCAAAGGCTTCAGAGAAACCCAAAGCACCACGAGTCCGTGGGGGCGCGGAGAGATGTCCATCTTACCCTCGGAGGCAGGAAAGAAAGTGATAAAGTCTTAGCGGTCAGTTTCGCTGGAGTAAAGGTTTGGGGAAACCATCAAACGCTTGGATTATTCTCCACCGAACAAGCTCCTGCCTCTTCATTCACAAAGTTTCCCCTCAAAGGCCACTGCACTCAAGACACCAAGCCTTTCCAGGTAATAACTACGTACACAGCGTGCTCAGCAACTTTCAAAGATTTTCACAGCAGTCTGGGGTTAATAATTGCCCTTGCTCCTGGAATCCACCACCACCAGCACACTCGAACACGGAGAAGCAAACAAACTCATGTTGAAACTACCGAACAAAACTCCAGCATCTTAAAGGAATATGTTTATAAAGGGGGCATCCTTTCACCTTTCTTTCCCGAGGCTTTGCAAGACAGGCTGGGCCGGGCAAGGCCCCAAGAGAGTCCTGGGCACGTCCTTCCTTCATCAGATAATCTGGGCAGGTGACACCAGGTCCCTTCAGGCCTCTCACTCTCAGGCAATCTGCTGTGACCACAGAGAGCACTTACAAGTCTCCAGCTCCACAGTCACACCAGGCTGTCCTGCCTAAAGGAGGACCGTCCACACTGCTGATTGGCCTTGGCAGGAAGCCTGATTTATACTGGAGATTCTTGACTCAGAAAGCATGTGATCTGTGACACTTTGACTTGTCAAAGTCCCCCAGTCGATCACACAGTGTCTTTCACTTTAGAAGGTTTTATTCTGCTTGTGATTATAAGAAATTATTTATCAAGGGTGAAACAATATTCACTAGCTGAGTAAAAAACACAAGTAAAATTCTCGACATCTCAGAATGGCAGAAAAATAAGGAAAAGTGGCATTTCAAATGACCCTAATTAATTTCATATTCCCTCAGAGCACATCAAATATAAAAAAATATAAAAGAGTTAGTAGAGTTGGGCTATTTGGGAACAAATTAAAAACAAAACAGAGTTCTCTTGCGGCACAGTGGGTTGAGGATCCAGCACTGTCACGGCAGCAGTTTGGGTCACTGCTGCGGTGCAGGTGTGACCCCTGCCAGGAACGTCCACATGCTGTAGAAATGGTCAAAAAAAAGAAAAAAAAAAAGAAAAAAGAGAGAGAGAGAGAGAAACAAACACTTAAAAAAAAAAAAAAAAAGACCACAGAGAGGCCCATTATTCTCACATCCTTGAGGGGAGATACACATCACTATTGAAGGGAGAGAAGAGTCATGTTTTATGTCCAGCTGAGGACTGAAGCGCTGGGGCTTGTTTTGCATGGCTCCTGTGCTCAGGCCCTGAGATCCTTCCCAACAGGTGCCTGGCCTCACTTGGCCAGAACTGAGGAGGACTCCTTTCATCTGAATCAAATTCACAGCAATTCTCTTTTCTCTTGATAAGATCACTGGATAGCAGGAGCTGGGATGATTCCCATTTGACAGAACAAGAAACTGAGGCACTGGGAGATTAAGTCAAAACATCCATGATCACCAGGCCAGGACAAAGGTGTCCTGGAACCAGGTGTCCTGGTTTCCAGTCCCCTGAACTTGCTCTACGGGTCAGGTTTCTCTTTTCACTCGAGAAACCTCACTGTCTTAAGAGTCACATTGTTCCTTTGTCTTCAAGATTCATTTTCCCTGTGGAAGTTTTGTAGCTGAATGTAATTCATGTGTCTGGTTGCTTTCTCCACAATTTAGGCTGCTTGTATTGAAGAAGCAGCACTACCACCTATACCATGGGTTGTGCCTACAAACCCAGTTATTTGAGAAAACCTCAAATCACATGCCACCAAGCACCAAAAAATTAACCGTTTCTCCTTACAAACTCCCTTCCCGGAGCAGTCACACAAGCACAGTCAGTTCCACCAATCTCTTTATGTAAATAGCAGTCATCCAACAAGGGAGGAGGTCTGTTTATTATTTTTGATCCTGTTTTTGCTTCTGGCAAAATTTCACAAACAGCAGAAGTTGGCAGAACATCGATATTTTCTTCTGACTGGCTACTGTTCTCCAGCTACAAGTGCAGAGCACAACTGCAACTATTCTGCTCTGCAGGCCTCGGCTGTGGCTGAGGTCAAAACTGCACAATCTGGGCAAAAAAAAAAAAAAAAAAAAAAACAACAAAAAAACTCTAGTCCAGGGCTTCTCTCAGGAAATGGAGACCCTGGTTGAACACATGCTTTCCTTCCACTACAGAAGTGATGAGCAGAGGTCCAGGTCCAGAGAACACTGCCGGTCTGACCTGATTCCCACCTCGATTCTCACCTGCTAAGGCCCCTGGTGAAGAGCACATGTGCTGCCAAGCTCCAGGGCCCCAAGACCCCTGGGAAATCTGGGGGAGCACAGCATCCACCCCCAGCACTTTCTAGGAAGAAGGGCAGCATTTTGCAGGGTAGAGAAGGTGGGAAAGGAGTTTTGGGGTGGAGGAATCTGGTTTTTTAACTCCGGTATGCTTGTTCCTACATAACCTTGCTAGAATCCTTGCCAAAGGCCAAATGCTGCTGCCGTGATGTTTACTTTGGACAGGGCGCCCTTGCTGAAGAGCAGCCAGCCCTCAAGAGAGTGGTGGGGGGTGGTTAGTAGAGAAAATGAGCGTGAGGAATTGCTGCTGGTTTTGGATACAGAATAAAGTCCTTCAACAACTTGAGGGGCTGGAGGGGGAGAAGAGGGACGGAGAGGAGCAAGGAGGTCCCAAGTGATGAAGAAACCCCAGACAGCCTGCCTGGGTGCTGGGTAGACAGGCTTATTACCTAATTACGAGGGTGCCAGGGTTGTCCGTGGTGAAGAACGTGGGCTTCTGAATCACAAAGACTTCAGTTCAAAGCCCAGCTCTGCCACCTACTTGCCAGGATACTTTGGGAAAGTTATTTAACTCTGAGTCTTTGTCTATGCATCTGAACAATGAACATCAAAGGCCTGTTAGGCTTTACTGTGTCTATTGCCCAGGTGAGTAAATTTAATTCTTGAGACTTTTAAGAAAATTACAGAGTAATATATGTAGTGCTGAAAAGGGTTCCTGGTATGTAAGAAGGAATCCTCAACAAGAGTACGTGTAAGTAACTGTTAGGGTTTTAAAGATTTTGTCATCGTTTCAAGAGCTAAAATCTGTTGCTTAGAATTGATAAAAAGTCCACATCATCACTCCCCAGATCCAAGTATTTGATCTAAATGCACTGAAATGTTAATAAACTACGGTGTCTCTCCATGACCAATCCAAACTTCCACTTTCCTTTTCACTCGGGTCACCCAGTGGAAAGTTCTGCCCCAGCCCAGGAGGCATGGCTCGCCTGTCCCTCTGGATGCAGCTGCACAAACTCCAGCAGCCAAAGGAAGCATGACTGACAGTTAATGAGCTGAAAAGAACCTGTCTCAATTCCACGTCATCCCTGCGTTACCGAAGAAAGCGACAGGCTTCCCAGAATAGAAGCTGCCGTGTCCAGGGCCAGTTCTGTTAAAATAACCAAAGATGGGAGAGGAAGACAAAAGTGAGAGGAGAAACGTCACGTGAAACAGAATTAGAAGGGCTCTGTCAGAAACTGAAGTGTAAAGCTGGATGTGAGGAAGTAATTTCACTCTACACGGAAAGGGCAAAGGAAAAAGTTGGACTCTGAAACCATTTCTCTTCTACTGGTTAGTTAATGTTTTACAACCATACGGCTCACTGCCAAGTTTCCGTATTCGATCAAGTGAGTCTACACGTTTCGATAGAGTCCACTCTGGGAAATGGGCTTGTTCACACAACAAGACCAAGTGAAAAATCCATTTCCAAAGGAATGACTTAACGAAAATGAGACGAGAAACTTTCCGAAGTAGGAAAAGCGTGCACACGCACTTGTCAGGTCTCTGGAAGACGGACCCTAGGGAACAAGGCTCCCCAATCCAGGACAATCAGTACCGTCACACGCACCGTGCTCACGACAACAACGCCTGTGGAGTTGCTCCACAAACTGTCGTGCAGTCTATTACTACTGCAGAATGCCTATTAGGACAGCTTTTCAGGGGTTTCCAGGACATCATATGCAGAAATCAAGTGGTTCATCTTAAAAAAAAATCCAAGATTAACATGTAAGTTATGATACACAGAGACTGGATTAATGTTCCTACTCTTTGGGGGGGGGGGCACCAAAATGGAAGAGGACCTAAGACTACATATATTCCATAAACAAATGTAAATGAAACAGAAGAATCCACGTGAGTCCATTCAACTCTAAGAACAAATTTCGACAAACGTTAATGATCATATTCATGTGTAATCTTTTATGGAGGAGTCAACAATTATGAAGGATATGCCTCAATTAAAAGGAATGAAGTCCTTAGGGGAAATGAGCAATGAAAGCTTCTTAAATGATTTGTTTGAATTAGTGGGGTTTGTATTTATTTATTTATTTTTTTAGAGTCACACCTGCAGCACATGGAAGTTCCCATGCTAGGGGTCAAATTGGAGCTGCAGCTGCCAGCCTACACCATAGCCACAGCCACACCAGATCCAAGCCCCACCTGCGATCTACACCAGAGCTCAGGGCAATGCTGGATCCTTAACCCACTGAGCAAGGCCAGGCATCAAACCTGCATCCTCATGAAGACTAGTCAGGTTTGTTACCGCTGTGCCACGATGAGTTCTCCCTATTTGAATTATTTTGAGAAACAGAATGTTTCATTTCTAAACTGCCAACTGGGCATCAAAAAATTTATCTACATTTTATAGCATTTTTTCCCCCATGAACTCCTCTGTGCAAAGGCCACTGTCATCCTGGAACATTTCTATAAAATTAAGAAGAATCTCCAAGTTACCTTATCAATTTAGAAAATCACAACTTGTTGAGAGGGGAACCCAGATTATAGATAAGACCATCAGCTATGTAGCTATTAACCATGTATCACTAGTTGATGAGGCTCGTCTAGGGCTTTGCTCTCACCGCCCCCACACTGATAACCTCCCTGGCCTTTCCCTCCAGCCTGGTGAGGGCTCAGTTCCCTTTCCTTCAGCACCGCTGCCCTCTCGCAGCTTTAGAGTTTACCACCAGGTTATTCCAAGAGCTGGGAACATTTCCTGCCTCCTTTATTGGTGGAAGGTGGGGATCAACAGACTTTGCTGTTTATCTTTATGAGCTGAAACGTGGCCTAAACCCACCACTTGAGGTCAGTTCAGGGCAGCTGAAAGAATAACTGCTGTACAGAGGAAACAACAATTGGGAAGGACAATGGTTTTCGTTGCAGTGTGAGATCAAAAACAAAGAACCACCACCAAAAAACCCCCACTTCTTTTTTTCAAGTTTTGTGGTAGATCCTTTGAAGGACACACAAAAATGGCAAGGTGGCAACAGGTGTGCCTGTCTTAGTAAACTTGGTATACAGTACATGATTTACTCTTCGTCTGCTGATAGAATGTTTTGAAGGGCCAAGTGTACGTGAGTGTTTAATATAAATGTACTTCCTTCTATTGAGCACTTAGTGTGTGTTCGGCACTGTGTGCTGGGCTTAAGTGTATTCTCTCATTGGTTGCAACAACTCAGACAATGACTATTATTAGCTACATGTTGCTTGAAGAGGAACTTAGAAATGTTAAGAAACTTGTCCAAGGTCACTCTGCTGTAAGAGCTGGGGTTCAAATTCAGGCTGCATGACTCTCAAGGCCTCCACTTGTTCCAAAGTTTAGGTATAGAAAGTTTAAAAGTTTGGGTTGAATGGACTAGGACAATCTTGATCTCATGATCAAGAGCAGAAAGTGTTTCTTGAGATTCAATCAACATGTTTCAGTTATTTGCTCCTAAGAACACCGGCTTCATTATCCCATCAACAGAGGAACTCCTGAAAGACTGCCATAGAAGAAGGCAAGCAGCAAATACCCCTCTCTCGATGCTTTGTACTACCATTTCATGAGCTGTTCCAAGCAACTCCAATAGATTTGTTGCCCTGGCCAGCGATAACACATAACAATTCAAAAGTTGGATTATATAGCACACTCAGGGTTGGGACCAACAGATGATAAACTCAGTCACTGAAATTCTTTTGCACTATTCAAGCTTTCCTGCAATACTGATTTCCCTTCTTTCTGGCCAAATTCCACGCTTCCCCCTCCCCCAACACCTTTTTTTTTTTCCCTAGGAAACCAGTAATAAAAATATCTAAAAAACTTTATCTGCCTCAAAACTTCCTCCTAAAGATATAGCAGACATGGTATTTCCTGGTGGCTCAGTGGCTCAAGCATCCAGCTATTGCCAGTGCAGTGGCTCAGGCTGGTGCTGTGGCCCAGGTTCAATCTCTGGCCTGGGAACTTCCACATGCCTCCAGGTGTGGGCAAGAACAAAAACAGAAAACAGACAAACAACAACAACAAATACCCATAACACGTAGAATGGAACACTAGTAGTGTAAGGGTAGGAGAGTGAGGGGAAGGGGTGTCAGCAGATGCTCCTATCCAAACCAAGAGATCAATGCAGAAGCGAAGGCAATTTGATTAACAGGAAACTAATATATGCAGCACATGGTCCTCTAAGTGAGGACCCTGCAATGGATTTCATTCTCTATTTCGAGACATGCCTTTAACAGGAAACGTATTGTGTCCTTGAAAGCATTTAGGAGAGATTTAAATTCCTCGACTAAGAAGTCTCGTCTTATTGAGACGAGAATAGTTGGAATACCATTATCATTGGAATTGTGAATCTTTCTTAGTTCTTATAGTCATTTTAAATATTATAAATAATTTGGGGGTAGTAAAACCTTCCGAAGAAAACATGATTTTATGACTATCCTATTTTTTTCCAATGTTTCATCTGGTGCATACAAATGTGTGTGAAATGCTGCTGTTCACTTATAGAGATGGAATACTGATCAAAGGTCTTGTCATCCATATGCATGATTTTCAAAATTACCAGGAAGAAGAGGGTTGGAATGCAGGAAGCTCAAAATACAGACATGCAAATTCGTTACTTGGAGACCTCTGAGTTCCTTCACAATCTTCACTCTCTCCTCTACACGGTTTCATCCTGGTGTTTTATCAGCACGTAGACAGACAAGGCAGCGCAAATCACTGGTATCTCAGCTCTGCCTCTGTCAGACCTTTAAAACTGTCAGGATTCCTACGCCTCGTGAGAGACATCATTTGACAGTCTAGCCAGACATTTTGGCTTTATTATTGATTTCCTTTTTCTAACAGCATTAGCATATTCTATAATTTTAAGTTATTTTCCAACTGCTCCACTTAAACTCCTTTTGATCCTGAGCTTTTCCAAAAAAAGACAATTCACGTCTTTTCAAATGAGAGTGAATAAATTCTCACAGCAACCCGTGCATCTGCCCTACCCTGGGCTGCGCCGTTCGTTCTACAGTGACTGCTGTGGCCCGTGTGGCTTTACAACATGGGGATTTGGGCTATGAGGTCTGGGCAATCCGCCCATGCATCCTCTAGCAGCTTTTTGATATTCTGTGCACTTCTCTCAAAAAATATCATTCATGATACAGGTGCTAATGCGTTATCTCTTTATTAGCAGAGGGAAAATTACCTTAAAAATAACTTAGTTTTCCAGGGAAACTTGGTTAAGTTGCTCCTTCAACTAAACCAAACAGATTTTACTAATGAAAATGACCCATTATCTATCAGGTCACTTCATTCTGTTGTCTTTAGAAAGACTTCATGTAACCAAAGCTACATTTGGACCCTGACATCAGAAGCTGACTCTGAGCTACCCATCAAAGCCTGAGCTTCCAGGATACTACCTCCCACATCACCTAGAGCCAGGAGGAATTTAAGACTCCTAGAGAGTTGCCTGTTTCTTTCCTGTGGGGCAGTGACTCTGCTTTCCAGCAGTAATGGAATATTCTGAATTAGCTGCTGTAACATCAGACTGCTTTGGAACTCACCTATGACTTCAGCTTTATCACAGGTTAGGCAGATCCAGAGCTAAAGAGCAAGCATTTCTTTCTTCTGGTCCAGTAGTACCTATCTCGTAGGGTTACTTGAAGACAGTATTCTTCTTATAATGATTAACTCTGCCCATATCCTTACTCCTTCAATTTTCTAACTGGCAAATGTGCAGGGGCCACAAATCAGGTTAGAATATTCCTTTGGGTGCTAATTTTAGTGAAAGATAACCAATCTGCCTTTACCCAGTTGATTTGTAAGTATATAGAGCTGACCTTATGTGAAAAGAGAACCTTTACATGTTACTCCACGAGATACAAACTATTTACTGCCCAATTCATGCGAGAAACACATTCCCTGAGAACTATCTGAACGAATCACAGGCCTTGAACTTTTCTAAATCAGACTTTCCAAAACGTGTTCCCAGAGGATATTGGTTTTGCAAGATGTCACTTTCTGGTATCTGGTAAAAATAAAAGGTTTCATGATGAAATATACCAATTTAAACAAAGTTACGTTACTTTCTGCAGGATATCTCTGAACCTTTCTTCGGTGCAAATTTCCAAAAAGGAAAAGAGGATGCAGTGTTTCCCAAAATTACTCAACTACAGAAGCACTCTTCCCCTATGCATCCATCAACTAGAGTTCTGAGAAGCAGACACAGAGAAATTATCGCTAGACAGCGCCCATGCCATTTCCAGATTAAGCCAGAGAATGAGATGATTACATACTGAACCTCCTTGTGTTGCCCCATCCATGCCATCCCCCAATTTTTTCTTTTGTCTCTTGTCTTTTTAGGGCTGCACCTGTGGCACATGTAGGCTCCCAGGCTAGGAGTCCAAGTGGAACTGTTGCCGCTGGCCTATAGCAGAGCCACAGCCACGCCAGATCTGGGCATGTCTGCAACCTATACCACAGCTCACGGCAACGGTGGATCCTCAACCCACCGAGAGAGGCCAGGGATCAAACCCGCAACCCCATGGTCCCTAGTTGGATTTGCCTCCGCTGCGCCACAACGGGAACTCCCCCAAATGTTTTTCTTGAATTATAATTTTTTGTTATGCCCCCTCGTTTCTGCTACAGGATGCTGTAAGAAATGTGCTATTGAATTCACTGTAGGAATGTTTAAAAGTACCATCCATTATGACCTGCGGTCTCTTTCATGGATTTGCATGAAAAACTGCTCTCACATATCAAGTTCTTAGGAGAAAATTCTCCCCAGTATCCAGTCCCAGGGAAAGCTGTGCTGGTACGTTTCTACCTTATGGACGTGGCAACTCTCTCCCGGTCATGTTTTCCTCTTTGCTTAGATTAGGAAGGCTCAGGCTGAAATCTGCATCCCACTTTCAGTAATTATCCACGGCCTTAAGTTGTAAATTTCTATATAATATCCCCTCCTAGTTTTAGCTTATTAATTGACCTCCATTTTTCTTTCCACCAGATTTATCTTTTAAAGCTGAGTTTTATCTTTTCTAAATGACTTTAAATCCTTGCGATAATGAGGGAGAATGCCGATGGATATACAATGTCTTTACCCACACCAAAATCATACTCGGACTGACCCTGAGGAGATGGAAAATGATTTTTACGTGATCCTCATTTCACGCCAATATCTGATGTGCAGCCCGTGGTCATCTTCTCATAGCTTCTTCCCTAGTCTCAGCACCTGTTTTCATAGCGAATGAGATGCAGAGACAGAGCACATTCCCACGGACAACCTGTTTCCATTAAATTTCCACCAATTCGTTTCCCTTTACATAAGAAGCTTACGAAAACCCACTTGTCATTCATTCTCTCTTTCTAAATTTGTCTGGGCCATCAAATGATACTGCTCAGACCATTAGCGGTGATTCCAGCCCCCCCCCCCCATTTGTGTTTCTATGTCTGCCTTGATTAGGTTGCTAAGGAAATGAGAAATCTTTTTCAATTTAAAAAAAATTAAAAAAAAATTTTTTGGGGGGGCTGCGCCCGTGGCATGCAGAAGTTCCCAGGTCAGGGACTGAACCCACATCATGGCAGCGACCCGAGCCACGGCAGTGACAACACCTGATCTTTAACCCACTGTGCCACCAGGGAATTCTTGAGAAATTTTGTTTTATAAGATTCGACTAGTGTCCAGAATTTACTAAGAATTAAAGCACTGATTATAGAGGGGAAAGATTTGAGGGAAAAAATGAATCTCTATTCACTCAAACTAATGTCACAAAGCCCAGATTTGGCAATTGCCTGTATCTGGGATATGTGTTTATAAAATCAGAGCTAATAAAAGCAGTGAAGTGCAGCTATGAAAGTCACAATTTAGTTAAAGTTAAACTCTTAAATTTTATATGTGTACAAGCATATTGCTCTTTCCTAATTTCCTTCCAGTACTTATTTCTTGACTGTTCACATTTTTATTACGTGATGATTTTTAAAATACTATTCAAAGGTAGTTGACTTAATTCACTTAACAGATTTTCCTGTAACTTCTGGTTAAACAGTATCCCTTGTGTACAGGCCCTTTCAGTCACCAGCACTGTATAGAAAGAGGCTCCGATTCATAAAATATGAATTTGACAGTTGTCACTTTAAAAAAAAAATTTGAGCAACACATGACGGATGCATTCTCACCCTGTTTTCTGTGTTCCATCTGTCTTTCTGCCAGCGTACTCACTCTCTATTTCGGAAAGTGGTTGAGTAAGAGGATGCTAAGCATAAAGAAAGGGCAATTCCCAAAGAAGAAATAAATGTTTAATTGTGGCTGACGCTACCCAGTTGGTGGAGGTCCCCTACGCCACGGGTGAGCAATGCCACCACTGAGTTTGGGAAAATCCCCAAGATACCACTTGTCCTGATGGAGGATGAGAAAGACTACATCACTAATGCCCGGTTCCATTCCCTGGGAACATAAAAAAAGGCAGTTTATCGCACTCCAGTTGAGTTCAACTCAGGGGCTATCTCTAAAAATAGTCTCCGCTCAAACGTCAATGAAAGTGCAAGTCCAACTTTCACTAATTCTCTTTTCTACGTTCAGCATTTTCTATTAAGAAAAGAGGTCTTTTGTAAGAAACAGGGGTATGTCTATATGGATACTTTCCAATCACTGTGGTCCTTGCAGTAGGACAGGCACTGCAAAAACTCCTGAGAAAAAAAGGGTTTTTTTTTTTTTTACAAGTTTCTTTATAAGTATAGGCTTTAACATTTAAGTAGTCCATAGACTGGACATCCTAATATTCCTATAAAATTGATAATGAGAGCAATAAACAGGTATCAAAGAAGCATGTTGGGACAGATGGTAAGTGACATAATGAGGAAAATATAAATAAGCATCATCTCTCTCTGAAAGTAATACCTGTGATCACAGAATCCTAGAATTTTAGAGCTGATAAGAATATCACATTTACTTAATGCAAACTCTTTATTTTATGGAAGAAAAGAAAGCCCAGAGAAGTTGTGACTTGCTCCAGATCACAAAATTAGCATCAGAAGTAGAACTAAAATCCGGTACCTACTTTACCATTTCCTTGACAAGATAGAAAAATTCCAAGCCACTGATTTATTCTACATTAGACAGCTACTCTGTTTCCTTTTTAGCTTCTGTTACTTTCGTGTTCAGTTTCCCTGCTTTACACACCCTTGTCCAAGGAGTTAGTGACTCAACTGCAGGGAGACCTTGAGAACCAGAAGGAGCAATCATAGTCTGACCATCTTATTTTCTCAACAGAAAATGAAGTCCCAGTGAAGTCCCAAAACTTGCCACAGTAAAAGAAGGAGAGTGTCTGAAGAGAGCCTGCATCGCTGTCTCTCTCTTCCCCTTCCCAATAATTCAGTGGACTTTATTGTAATCTGGTCCGTATTATGCATGTTTAAAGCATTCAAAATATTTTTTAAAAGTTAATAGCAAGATCACTTCTTTCACAAAGCAATCCCATTTGCGCATCTGCTTAAATTTGGATTTTCCAAATAATTTGCGTGTGTGCACATGCAGCTATCTGATGACACAAGATCCCAGTTCTCCCTTTACGCAGCCTCACATGCTCTTCCTCCACTTCCTCAGCATCCTCCCTCCCGCCCGTCCCAACTGCCTGCCTGTGAGGGACATAAGGACCGTTATTATTCCCATTCTCTCTTCCTACAACAATTTCCCCATTGATTCAGCAAGACTGTGGGGTGAGGATTACGGGCAGTATGACTTGTGTGATAAGTTTCACTCTGCCAAACAGCATATTCTATTTTACATAGCTCTCCTCTTTTTAACTGTACTTAAAACTCCAGAACTAAAAAGATGGCTAGAGAAATGATGCAAGTCTATTTTGGAGCCTGCCCTAAGATGAGCAAGTTTAGATTCATCCTGAGTTGGAGCAACTAATTCTGATCCTATGCATCATCAAAGATGCCTTTATTTCTCCTCCTTGTTTTTCCTTCCCATGAGTGGGTCTGCTGTTGAATCATGTCCATGTCATTCAGTGATTATCCCACTGTAATGAGGTCAGTGAAGAGCAACTTACTCTTGTTTGCACTGTTCCCAACAGCCATGAAAGACTAAGTTTTGATGTCCCCACATTATCTTAATATAATGCTAAATCTTCCTTGAGAGATGTATGGCAGAGAAATGCAAATAGTTTTACGGATGTGGTTGTTATTTTAAGATACCGATACGTGAACTACCAAAAATAATGGTGTTATTAATTTAATATGCACTTTATAAGTTTTAATTGAATGCTTGTAGGCCATTAGTAAAATAATCTGACATTGTGTATCACTGGGTACTAACTCTTCAAGGGCTAAGGTAAACCACACAGCACTTTACTTTCAAAAAAGAAATAAGACCAGATTGAAAATCTCACAGTTAAGTGACCAGTTTAAATCTGTGATATGGTTCATTGCTGTACCCTGAGTGGAAAAGACGGAGATATTACATTATCCAGAAACCATACGTTCAGTAGTTTAATACTCAATATAAAAACAAACCAGAAAAATGGGTATTACTGAGCACAGTCTCTAGAGATACATTCAAATACCAGCTCCTACTATGTGGCCTTGAAGAAGTTATTTGAACTCTACATATTTCTGTTTTCACGCCTTTAAAATTGATATAATAATAGTACTCACCTGCAAGAATTTGTTTTTTGAGAATAAATGGACATATATATGCAAAGCTCTCAGAGCAGTGCACAAACTGTAAATAATCGATCAGTGTCTTCTACTATTACAGTAAGCAATCTACGCATACAGTAAACCCAGTCAAATCATTTTGCTTCTGCTCTCTCAATGTCTTATGATACAATTGTATGCTATTAACAAATAATGAGTTCCTAATCACTGGACTGTTGGAATTTTTTTCAGACTTTCCTATGATGCTAATTGTCACTTCATTTTTAGGCATTCCTGAGCTTCCAAGGTTCCACTGCCCAACATCAAATAGGGAGGATGCTCAGACTTTCTAGTGAGGCAACATGAAACATAGACACAGAATACACATTCGATGACCGTGCATGTGCTCCTTCATAACTGCAAGTCTTCAATGGAAAAATAATCTTCATTCCAAAAAGAACACAAGTAAGTTTTAACAAAATCAATCCCTGTAAATTCACTTAAGGAGACTGTCAAAGATATTCCAAACCATCTGCATGCGCTGTCTGACACAATACACTCTACACGTATGCCGAGGAACACCTACAGGGTGCAGACTACAAATCATCATCCAACGTTCCTCGAGCCCCCACGTCCACAACGATGATGGCATCTGGTCAAACACTGTGGTCACACAGCTCTGAAACTAAAATGGAGCTGGTTTTTATTCTAAGCCTAATGTATTTTTAAATCAAGCCACAGGGAAATAATTACTTTTGTTTCTATTCAATCAAGACCTGCACACAGAGAGTTTAGGGAATGACATAATATCCTTCCTGAAATCAGACTGGTATGTAGGACCAGTATCCTTCACACATATCCAGTTCCTGAACCTTTAAAAACAAATCCCAATTTCCAAGGAAACAATCTCATCAAATGCTGCTCACTAGAATACATATTGTTCCTTTTGGAAACATTACAATAAGATTTTCATGATTACGAACTCCAACTTCCCTTCTACAATTAAATATAATCTTAAACTCATTTATTTAAGTGGAAATTGTATTTTTATAATGGCTCTAGAAAATCCTGGTCATTGGTGGTTATGTATCACCGATATAATAATTTAGTTATTTAGTTAGCCTGGGAGTGGGTGCCTATAAACTTCATAAACTTATTATGTATGTGGGGGTATGCGTGGGTATATGTCTTTTAAATGGGCAACATAAGTTTCTTAGGAAGGTTCACCTTTCTAGTTTCTATAAACCTACCCTAAGATAAGGGGCATGTTTTAAACTATTACCAGAGAATAATGAGTTTTAGTAATCCCCCCACCCCCAGAATAAAAAGGAACACCCAATAGCTTGTAATCAATTTTCCTCTCCTCTCCGCCTTATGCAGCTGATGCTCCTGTCACAAGATTTGTTTTGAAGTTAGCAGACAAGCTTATCCTTTACCAGAAAAGCAGTACCAACAAATCAGTGGCAACTCCTGACGTAAAAAGGCAAAGAGGCAGAGAATGTGATTCTGATTGTCAGCCCAAGGGCTTTAAGAAGAGAATTTTAACTTTTTCCTGTCAGGTAAGAGTATTGTAAAGAATCTGGGCAGGGTGAAGCTAGTCCTCCACTCCCCCCCGCCCCCCTTAAATAAACCAGTGTCTAAGTTTTAAACATGACAGGGTGTGAGGAACCTTCAGAGAAGCGCCTAAAATACACACCGAGGAAACCTGTCTCATTTATTCTGTAGACATATACGTAGTTTTGGAAATTTATGATTCCCTGTCCTGCCGTGAAGTTTTCTGTGGACTTAATGTTGAGTTATGTGGCAGCTAAGCGCTGTCACTGTTTGCTTAAAACTGCAGCCTGAAGCTACTTCTCAAAGTTAGGTGCAGCGTGGCAGAGAAACCCATACATTGTAAAGTGAAAACAGCTTTCAAAACTGGGTTAGCATGAAAGAGAGCCAACAGAAATCAGAATTAGCAACAGCCTTCCACTGCCGGCGACTCACCTTGTTGAATTTTAGTCACTAGCTGATGGCGTGCTAGAATCCGGCTCATCCTGTAAGGAGAGCGCCTCGCAGTCTGATCAAATCGCAAATACATCTCCTGGCTCTCAGGTGTCAGGGCATTTAGATAGTAGCAGCCTGAAGCTGGGGTCCTGGGTCCCTGACTGAACATCCCGGCAGATTTTCGTTTGCCACCTCAGTCTGCCCTGTGGCTGTTTCCGTCTGCCTCCAGTCTCAGTCACGGTGCAAGGCACCCAGCCCGGCACAGCTCAACAGACCCAGCGATTTTTAAAAAGAAAAGGAGTGCCAAAAGCCACAACTCAGAATTCCAACCTCCCCTCCTGGGCCTCACGTGACCTCGCGGAGCCAATCAGAGGCGGGCAGGAGATGAGCCCGTACGCCGTCGGCTGCCGAGCCCCAGAGAGACCCTGCTCCAAGGGCTCGGGTCCCCGACTGCGCGGGAAGCGAAGGCTCCTGCCCTGCCTCCGAAGTGACTAAGCCCCGAGAAGTAGCACTCACTGAAAGAGTTGAGGGAGAGGAGAAAGGGCAACAGAGGAAAACTAAGCCCTGGGCACAGGAAATCATTCCAGCTGTAAACGATAGAGAAAGAAAGCACACCCGCCTTCTCCAAGGCAGCTGCAGCGAGGTACAGAGATGGGTGTGATACACGATTTAAATGAAAAACTACTTCCAATAAGCATAAACAGCTGAGGATAAATGACCACACTTCATTACAAAGAAATGGATAAAGCTTTTCCAGGGAAAAGTACACTTCCAGTCCTTTAATGCCCGGAGGAAATGCACTCCAGGCCCCTGACCCTCTGCATGGGAAGCTGAGAGCTCTTACAGATGAAACTGGCACAGGCGAGGGCATCAACATATTTAAGTATCTTCCCCTTTAAAATCTTCTACTTCCTCAATTTTTAATCAGCCAGAAGAAAAATACTCTTCAAGTGCCTATTACATTTAAGACACTGCCGGGAATCACAGTAAAGATGCAGATTTATGCAAAGCTGCTGTGGCCAAGCTGCTTGGGATCAGTAGGGAAGTTGTGCAAAAGGGTATAATGCAGACCTTATGTGAAAGGGGCCTCAAAAAGACCTAAGAACAATATTAAAGTGGAGTATTATTACTTTTGACTGGGGTGATGAGAGCAGGCCACACAGAGAAAGAGACATCTGGGTGGGCTTTTAATAAATGGGTGGGATTCTGACAGGCAGGGGCTGAGGAGGGTCTGTGCCCACATGTATGGACAGGGGAAACCAGAGTGTGTGTTTAAGGAAACTGCGAGTGATTCCACTTGGCCATATCCGAGTGTACATGTGGGAGTAATCAGCATTTCGCCCCTATTTTTTCTCTTTAATATTGTTTGATGTGAAGAGAAAAAAAAATCTATAGAAAATGTTATTGAATTCTGAGCCTGGGGCTGAAAGAATAAAGTTATTTAGAAAAGAGGCATGTGGCCAAGTTGTTCTTATATTTGGTAGATTCAAACTGAAACACAGCCGGGCCTGGAATTTAGAACCCCAATAATGAAAAACTCTCGATTGGAAGTTCAACAGGACTTAAATTGGGATCTTGATTCTTGGTGCTATGGCTAACTGTGGTCAGCCCCAACACCTGCGGAATTTCTGCACTTCTGAGAAGCAGCTCATTTCGTGTAAATATCTTACTAGGTAAATGAGCACATGAATAAAGACTCCCAGGGCTACAATGGACTCTTCTTTCTCTCTCTGTTCTTCTCTTCCTCCCTCTCTCCCTGCAATTGAGAGCCTCTTCTGATCACCATGCAAAAATAAGTAAGGGTCAGGTTTTCAAGTCAGCACTGATGCAGGAAAGGAAAGGAAAGATCTCACTGGGTCCTGTTGTTCCTTTTCCATTTTTCTTCAGCCCTTGATCATAGTTTTCCTATTCCAGAGGACCTTTTGTGCATGGTGAGAGGGATCTGAGATCTGGTGCCTCTGGATGTGCCAGAAGCATGGGCATTACTGGCAGACAGGCTTAGTACCCTACTGCAGTTTAGATGCTTGTGAGGCCCACTCCCCAAGCCCAGATCCAGCACTGGCTACCGTATGATGCCGATGCTGATGCCAGCCACCTTGTACACATGCTTTTGGCTTGATGTCCAATGGTGACGACTCGCTGTCGCAAACACCTGGCAGTTATCCCTTTGCAATGGAAGAGTATAGAAGAAGAGTAGAGCGAGAAAGAAGGATGGAACTTGGGAACTTTGGATATATTCTGGGAAGCCAAGCAAAGGGAAGCAAAAGGCAGGAAATACCACACAGGTGTTTTTTAGCTGTGAATAACACTTAAAGAAAGACTGACCTTTCCCAATGCCAACCTTGAAATTCAATACTGACTTGGCTGAGTTTTAAAAATAAGCGGAAAGATGCTTCCTGAGAAGCCCTGCAGTGTACCACAGGTTACTAAATGAAAATCACAATGCCCCTTTTTTTGTGCAATAGTGAACACAGGAACACGTTGAAGGACCTGAGGTGTTTTGTTCTGAAAACATTAAGATCATGCAGATGTATTCTTTGATACATATATCAACAGATACAGATACTGTGAAACGTACTATTTCACAGGCGATGGCAATGAAGAAGGAAACTTGAACGTAAATTGGGGGGGGGGATTTGTTTAAAAGAAAGACAACTTAGAAAAAGCCTGTTTTTTCCCCCCAAAATCAGTCTGAGTTTTAATAAAGGGATCTATGAAGGAGCATATGTCAACATCTCTGTCTTCCCTGTGTCATGTCCAACTTGTATTTTATGGTTCAAGTAGTATCTGTAAATCCATGCAATTGCTCACCATGGCTTTGCCATTTTCTGTACTCAAAATACCACATTTAAAGCAGAAAGGTAGCATTACTTCCCTGTTAGCATCACTAATGCCTTGTTTTATGCTAATTGCTATGAAACCTGAGCCCTTTCAATGATTTTTTTGAAATCATCATTTGGTCGCAGCGTTAGAAGACTTACCACTGGGTGGGCAGTTCTGTCCTGCTTGTTGCAAATATAAAATTGAGAAACTGCTGATAATCTTCCTTGGGCTGAAATGTCCTCCATGCATCTCAAGAAGAGAGCTCTTCCTTTTCACTGGTGAAGGAGGGAGGGCCAAAGGAATCAGAGAGGGAGAGTGCGCTGAAAACCTAGGAATGATGCTGGATTTCTTCCTTTCCAAGTCCTTCATAAATGAGGAAAATGGTTGGTACTTAGTTTTCACCTACTTTTCCTCTTTCCTAATTTGGTCAAGAACAATCTTCACTCAAGATGCTTTCAGGGATGAGATAACAGATGAATATTGAGAGTCAACAAGTATGATTACCAGGGGAATGGAAAGGGAAGAGTGGCTAAGGACGTTAAGCACCTACTGGATGCTAAGCCTCTTGCTATTCACATTTCATGTCTTTAATTGATCTCCATGGAAACCCTTTGTGCAATCCTGTTTTGTGGAAAGGGAAATTAAGATCCCAGAGGTGAAGCAATGCCCCAGGAGATAAAGCAGCCAAGTGTAGAGCCTCTGTTGCTCTCCAAGCTGACGACACTTTAACTCTTTCTGCTATTACACAGGAGGGACAGGGAAGGAAACACTGGAACTAAAAGGGTGCTGGGGAAATTGGGTAAGGGAGAAAATTTAAGAAGAATATACTGAAAACCAACTTAATTTTATTTAGTTGTATGTGATACTGGGATGGAAATACAGGTATAGGATGACTACCTTCCTAACTTCTTATGGTAGTTGAGATCAAGGTGTCTTTTTTTTTTTTTTTTTAACGGCCACACCTGCAGCATAGGGAAGTTCCCAGGATAGGGGTCGAATTGGAGCTGCAGCTGCTGGCTTACACCGTAGCCACAGCAACAACATATCCAAGCCATGTCTGTGACCTACACCGCAGTTCAAGGCAACACCGGATCCTTAACCTACTGCGGGAGGCCAGGGATTGAACCTGAAACCTCATTGACATTAGTCTGGTTCTTAACCCACTGAGCCACAACGGGAACTCCAGGATCAAGGTATCTTTAGAGGAAGATACCCAGCCCAGAGTTTTTAGTTAACCCGTGAGAGCCCTCTCTGGAGTAACCCCGGACTGAGAGTTGGAGACCGAGACCCACGCCTATCCGAATGTTACAGTGAAGAGGCAGCCTGATGGCCTCTTTGCTTAACAGTTCCTCTTCTGGAGTGTAGATGGTTTGTCCTCTGCTTTCTGCTCATCTTTAAGGCTAACTTTGCATATTGTATGGCCTTTCCCTGGCATTTCTTCCCAATGCAAACACTCCAAATACAGTCAAAACTCTGGAACTTGACCTCTAAACAAAACTTTTGGTATTTAAAAATTTTAAGACTTTTGATAGATGATCCCCGCTTAGGGCTCAATGGAATTTTGTGTACACATGGCAGAAAGCAAGGAGCGCTTTTACAGAAGCCAGAAATGGCTCACTGTGCTTTCATCTGTCTTCTGTTCCTTCTACTCCTTCACACACATTCCAGCCTCCTCATCAGCCTGTTCAGAGGGAGCCAAGGTAGTTGTGCCAAGTAGGAAAATGTTTGAGATACAAGTGGTCGGTGGCAAAAAAACAGAACTGATCTGCAGGGCTGCTTTTGAAATTACTTGAATCCAAAGGTTGTGGGTTAATGTCAAAGCCTTCCTTTGGGCTCTGAAGCTCATTTTGAGGCTTTCCACCCGTTGATTTGTAACGTATGTGCCCAGTTCTTTGTCAGTAAGCCTTCTCGATATGCATACACCACATGCCCAATGACCAAGGCGGGCAAGCCAGGGATCTGATCATCTGCAGCCAGGACCAGGACCCTCCTTGGAAGGTTTCACAGTGGATTCTCTTTGGATTCATTGTTCCCACTCCCATTTGGACTGAGTCCAGATCCTACTATAAAGACTTGTGGGTGGTAAGATTTTCCTGATTTTGTCTCCCATCCTCCTTACTCTCTTTAGTTAATGTCACCTCTGCAGGCCTCCCGGAGCACATTTTCTGCCCCCGTTCCATCCTCTAGGGATCAACATCAGCTCCAGTTCATGTGGCCAGCAATCTGGTCTGACTTGTCCTGGGCTCATTGCCTACACCCACGCATGGCAGCCAAACCAAAATTCTTTCAGTTTTATAAGTTGTTTCAAAAATCTGGAACTGTGATTTCCTACTCTTTCACCCTGTCAAAACCTATTGCCTTCAGAAACATTTTTATGACTAATGCAAAAACTTTAGTATTAACAGTCATGTTAATACCTGTAAACAGTGGTTATGTGGCACATTGATTAGACTAGCTTGTTACATGACCACATGGAATCCATTTGCTCACTGCAACTATTATGGCCATAAAGTTTTTACACCTTGGATTTTGAAAGGATATTAAACATCTTCTAATTGAACCACTCAACTACAAGTCACAGTCAGACCAATTAATGAAAACAGACAACATAGTTTAAGTAAGCTATTCTCTGGGACCTTTTAAAATGTGCATTGAATTGTATCATTTCCCTGTTCAAAATGCCTCAAAAGTTTTCTACTGCACCTGGAAAAAATACCGACTTCTTACTTGGCCTACAAGGTCCTGCATGATCTATTTCTAGCCTACCATTTCTACCTCATCAGTCTCCTCACTAGCCCTCTCTAGACTTGGCTGCCTCTGAGTCTTCTTTCTATACCTGCTACTCATTGGCTGGAAAGCTCTTCATGGAGCCCTTCCCATCCCTGGCTCCTTCTCAGCTTTCAAGTATCAGCTCAACTGATACAGTTTCAGGTGGGCCATCCTGTTCCCTTTACCTAAGCAGAAGTAGAACTCAGTATGTTGGCTCTATTATAGAACTTTCTAAATTTGTCATTACTTATTTATTTGCTTGTTGACCTCTGGGTTGCCTTTTCTTACCAGTAGATTGTTGTGTCTGGACTGTGTTTATATCATGCACATTCTAGCTCACTCAAGGCCTGGCACATAGTAGGAAATCAATAACAACTAGTTGAATATATGATTTGAGTTAAAAATTGAATACACGGTGATCTGAATTTTTCCAAGGATAGATTTTGTAATGTCTAGAGGAGCAAATGCATATTTGGGGAGCAATCATTATAAATATGATTGTTGCTGCAAAGCTTGGATTGGGTTAAGAACTGGATAGCAGATAACTCAAGGTTTTCTCCTATGATGAATCCTTTGGGAAGTTCTTTATCAATGCGCCACATTATCTGTTTGGTAAATGTTTGAGATTGCCAATGAAAGGCATACCATTATTAAGATGGTATGCTGAACCAGAAGGCTGATGACTGAGACCACTGAAATAACACCCTGTTACCTTACTACCGGCCAATCAGAAGAATGTCATAAGCAGACCAGGCACCCCACAACCCTCCCTTCTAATATTACCTTTAAAACCCCTTCCCTGGAAGTACCTCCTGTGGCACAGTGGAAATGAATCCGACTAGTGTCCATGAGGATGTGGGTTCAATCCCTCGCCTCGCTCAGTGGGTTGGGGATCTGGTATTGCCGTGAGCTGTGGTGTAGGTTGCAGATACAGCCTGGATCCCACATTTCTGTGGCTGTGGTGTAGGTTGGCAGCTGTAGCTCTGATGGGACCCCTAGCCCGGGAACTTCCATATCCTGTGGGTGCGGCCCTAAAAAAACAAAAAATAAAATAATAAAAACCCTTCCCTGGAGTTCCCACTGTGGTGCAACAGGATCTTGGGCATATCTGCAGCACCCGGATGAAGTTTCCATCTATCCCTGTCCCAACACAGTGGGTTATGGGATCCTCCATTTCCATAGCTGTGCAGCTATAGCTTGGATCTGATCTCTGGCCTTGCCTTGCAACCAAAAAAGGGCCCAAAAAGCCTTTCCCTGGGAGATCCCTTTGTGGCTCATTGGTTAACAACCCAACTAGGATCCATGAGGATGTAGGTTCAATCCCTGGCCTTGCTCAGTAGGTTAAGTATCTGATGTTGCCATGAGCTGTGTGTAGGTCACAGATGCAGCTCTGACCCCCTGCTGCTGTGGCTCTGCTTCAACCCTTAGCCTGCAAACTTCTATATGCCACAAGTGCTGGCCTAAAAAACAAAAAGCCTTTCTCTGAAAGCCATCAAGGAGTTTGGGTATTTTCAGCTCAGTATTCTAACCATATGCTAGTATATTTCCCCTCTTTATTCTTAATATAAGACCATCAATCTATGCTTTAAAGGATGGCAAGTGGTGCAAGGAGAAGCAATGGCACTAGAACACATTCCATAACAGAGAGAAGCCCTAAGAATTTGAGAAGGTAGCGAAGCTCCCTAGAGCCTGAGATGTTGGTATCCGTGGAAATTGGGGTGACTGGGAAGACATTTCAGGACTTTCAACAGGGCAACAAAAGGAGGTTCCTCTTTTAGGTTGAGAAGAATGATTTAACCAAAGGTGCTTCTGATGCAGTTAAAATATGGTTTTGGCTGGTATCTTGTTTGTCACAAACAGAGACAAAGCCACTAATTAACTATGTTATAGCTGCTTTCATCCTTCCTTAGTAAAATATTTCTCATGTATAGTTCATGCTGGGCACAGTGTCAGGCACCAAAGGTACCAAGATGAATAAGGCACTGCCCCTCTTCTCAAGAGTCTGATTTATAAGGCAGAACTTGAGGGCAGTTACAATTATGGGTCTGTGTTACAGGGCTCTGACAGAGGTGAGTAGAGGGTACCTGTGGGAGCAGAGAAGGGACAAGTACCTTGTAACAAGAGCAGACTCACACACAGCAGAAAAAGTAGTGCTGACACTGGCAAGATGCTGAGCTGGGTGGGAAGGAGGGAAAGATGGTATCAGGGTAAAATGCCCATGGAGAGAAAAAAAATGCATACCTGTGTTCCTATGCTAGACCTCCTTCTTCAATTATTGACAGATTAGTATTCAAATTGCCACATCATAAAGACCTGTCAGACGCAAGTTGGAAGGACAGACCTTTCCATCAATACTCCTTTTGACTCATCTCCACCTGTCTCCACCAAAGCTCTCAAGTTGGGGGATACCTCTCAGCTGTGGCTATTTCATGGCACTAACAGTCCTTTTAGAATAAGGACTGCGGTGCATAATGGTAAAGAACTAGGAGGCAAACTGAATTCAGATGTTATAGGCTTGGGCAGAAGCAAGACGACCCTGCCAGAAAGGCAGAAAGGCAGCAACAGCATGCGTGCACAGTCCTGAATCTACCCATCAAATGGTACTCTGGCTTTGGGAAACAAGCTATCTTTGTCTCATCATCTATCAGAACTGGTACAATTCTAATTTAAAAGGCAAAGCAGGTTTCAAAACCTAAATCAATAGAAGCTTCCTGGCTGGTGCTCCTTTGAATTAAGGGAAAATGGGGATACTGCCTGGCTGTTATTCCTGTTTTGTAGAGACTTTTTGAGGGAGTTCTTTTATGTTGGAGAATATATGCATGTGCAGAAATATATAGAGGCTGTCCTGAGATTTCTCATGTTATTACTTCTCCAGAGCTTGATGTTTATCAAAGCTCGCAGTGGCCTCTGGCCAAACTCCGAGAGCACATCATAATCATACTGTGTCTTATGACACAGACCTGTTTAAACAGACTGAGTACAACAGAGATAGCTGGGCGTGGTTACCTTCCCCTTTGCCGCCCCACCAAGATGACTCAACACTAATCAATCACAGGAAAATACTTACTAAGCACCAAAAATGTGTTTGCTCCACAGAAGGATAGAACATACCAAAAGCTACTTGCAATCTTTGATGAAGTTAAAATACACTCTTTCACTCCCAGACCTAGGGGTCTCCAAGTTTTCACCTCCCCACCAACAAGCAAAATCCCCTTAAGTAATATAGTGGTGACACAAGGAAACACTCAGATAAAGTGATCTATCTACTTTTAATCCAATTATCTCCTGAAAATTTATTCAGAAGAGGTATTTTTATTAGTGGACTTAAAATTCTAATACAGCGGGACCAAGATGGTGGAGGAATAAGACGTGGTGCTCACCTTCTCCCACAAACACATCAAAAAAACCCCAACAAAAACTACGTATAGAATGATTCACACAGAATATCTACTGAACACTGGCAGAAGACCTTAAACCTCCGAAGAGGGCAATAAATCGTCCATATAACTGGGTAGAACCAAAGGAATAAAAAGAGAGAGAGAAAAAAAAGGAATTAGGACTAGCACTCCTGAGAGGGAGCTGTGACAGCAGAAAGGAACCCACACCCTGGGAAGCCACCTAACTGACGGGGAGATCAGCTGAGACAGAGGGACCTCAAAGCCTCAGAGAAAAGCGCAGCAGCTGGACTGAGGGCAAAGCACAGAGAGAGCTGCACAGACCATTGGTACCACCTCCCAGGACACCAGAGCCTGAGATGCTCAGCAGGGAGCTGGGCACTGAGACTCAGGCTCCAGAGGTCAGTTCTGAGGAGAGGACTTGGGTTGGCTGTGTGGAGACAGACTGAGGGGCTAGGGAGCTGAGTGCCATAGCTGAGAGAACCCAGGAGGCAGTCTGGGGCTGTAGCAGAAGCAAGGCACCATTGCTGGGGAGGGCAAGAGAAGGAGAGGCGCACCGCCATGGGAATACATTTCTTTGGGCACATACGGACTCTCAGAGGGTGGGACCTAATAAAACTTATAAGCTTTTGCACAGCAAAGGAAACTATATATATATATATATATATAAAATCTATGGAATGTGAGAAAACAGTTTCAAATGATGCGACCAACAAGGGTTTCATCTCCAAAATATACAAACAACTCATACAACGCTACAGCAAAAAAAAAAAAAAAACCCAAACAACCCTATTGAAAAATGGGCAGAAGAGCTGAATAGACATTTTTCTCCAAAAAAGACATAGGTGGCCAACAAGCACATGAAAAAATGCTCAACATCACCATTTATTAGAGAAATGCAAATCAAAACTATAATGAGGTACCACTTCACACCAGTCAGAATGGCCATCAATTAGTAAGTCTACAAATAACAAATGCTGGAGAGGGTGTGGAGAAAATGCTGGAAAATTCTGAGAGGGTGTAGAGAATATTCGCTCCTACACTGTTAGTGGGAATGTAAAGTGGTACAACCACTATGGAAAACAGTATGGAGGTTCCTCAGAAAACTAAATCTAGAACTACCATATGATCCAGCAATCCCACTCTTGGGCATATATCTGGACAAAACTTTCCTTGAAGAAGATACATGCACCCTTATGTTCATTGCAGCACTATTCACAATAGCCAAGACATGGAAATAACCTAAATGTCCATCAACAGATGAAAGGAATAAGAAGATATGGTGGAATACCACTCAACCATAAAAAGAACAAAATGCTATTTGCAGCAACATGGATGGAACTAGAGATTCTCATACTAAGTGAAGTAAATCAGAAAGGGAAAGACAAATACCATATTTATACTGTATCTGGAATCTAATATATGGCACAAAAGAACCTATCTACAGAAAAGAAACTCATGGGCATGCAGAACAGACTTGTGGTTGGCAAGGTGGAGGGGGAGGGAGTGGGATGGACTGGGAGTTTGGGGTTAGTAGATACGAACTGTGGTGTCTGGAGTGCATAAACAATGAGATCCTGTTGTATAACACAGGGAACTATGTCCAAACACTTGTGATGGAATATGATGGAGGATAATGTGAGAAAAAGAATGCACCTATATGTATAACTGAGCCACTTTCCTGTACAGCAGAAATTGACAGAACATTGTAAATCAATTCTAATAAAAACATTAAAAAAATAACATCAGAAGAAAAATTACAGATAAAACCGTCGGCGGCTGCCCCTCCACATCTCTTCCCTCCTCCTTATAATGAGGGGGTTCAGTGTTAGGACCTCAAAACACCTTCTAAAAGTCTCACACTCGCCACTAAAGTTGGCACCATTCCACGGCAGAGACTCAACCAGTAATTGCCATCGATTTCAACGACAAGACAGAGAAGAGGAACAAGAGCTGTTACTCACCTCCCGGAGGCTAGGACCTCATGCAGCCCGTGGGTTCCTCACGCAAAGGAAACCTCCAGTAAGAGAAAGTCTTCTGCCAGCCCGCACTCTGTGATTGGCCCTCGGGACCCTGGGTGGGGGCAGGACTTCCGGCCCAGGGCGAAACGACCTTCAGGCACCGTAATTATGCATGGGTGGTTCTCAATCTTTAAAATAAGACTCCCGTTGACCCAGGCCCTGTCCTTGATGATCCTGATTGAATGGGTCTGGGGGAGGCTGTGGGGAGCCAAGAACCTGCAACAGCTCCCCAGGTGATTCAAATGTGAAACCTCCCGGCCGGATCATCTCGGTCAGGTTTTTCAAGCTGGGCATTAGCAACATTTTGAGATGGATGGTTCCTGGTTGCCAGGGGTGGGGCTTTCCTGTGCACCGTGGGATGTTTCTCTACCCTCTAGAAACCAGTGGCACCATCCAGTTGTGACAACCAAAAAGGTCTCCAAACATTGTCAATGTCCCCTGGAGGACAAAAATCGCCCTTGGTTGAGAACAACTGACATAGTTGCAATCAGGTGCCTCCTTCCAGCATGCCAGTTATATAGAAATGCATCCATATTCTATGTTAAATAAAATGTATATATCCCAAAAATTTTAAAAATCAAAAAGAGATTAATAAAGACATTATTCTTTTCTGAGCACGTAGGAAGAGAAAGTGATTTTAAAGTTAAAAAGCAAAAGAAAACAAACTTGGCCCATAATTTCTCAAATCTGGACCCAGAAGGTCCCTTGGGTCCTGTGGTTGGAGCTGGGAAGTCATTCTGTGGTTCCCTTGAATCTTGCACTGAGGCAACCCCTCCATACTTTACTTTTATCATCCTGCTCTTAGTAATTAGGAGAGTGGACTCAAGCATTTGGAATCAATTTTATTCAATAACTATTTTGTCAACTCCTGTTCTGTGCCAGGCAATGTTCTTAGTGCTGGGAATGCCTCAATGATTAAGACAGAAGATGATCTCTGTCTTAAAAATGCTTATGTTGTAACCAACTAATATAATAGCATGGGTGTATTTATCTGTCATCTGTAAGCCACCAAACACTGTGGCCGTTGGCAAAATTTTGTGCATATTTTTACTTTTTTAGAACATAGGTCTTTAGATTTCATCAGATTTTCAAAAGATGCTGTAGCTATCAAAATTTTTTTTTAAGTGGCTCTAAAGTATAGTTCTAGAACACATGGAACCGTGGCTTTGGACTCAAGTACACTTGTATTCTAAATCAAGCTCTGCTATTTATTTAACACATGGGCTTAGACCAATAAAAAAAATAGCTCACTTTTTCTGCATCTAAGCATGGGCTTAAACCAATAAAAAAAATAGCTCACTTTTCTGCATCTCAGTTTTATCATCTATAAAACTGAGGTGAGGCCTCATAAGGCTCCTGTGAGGGTCCAATTAGCTTATGGAGAGGAAACACTGGGCACGCTGGGAGATTAGCACTCCCCTCCTCTGTTCCCACCTTACAGGCTTTAACCTGAAATATGATTGAGAGATTTGAAACAGGTTCCAAGTACAAAGACAGAATGGGTTGCCTTTGACAGCTAGGAGGTCCTCATCTAATTCTCAAAATAACCCTATGAGGTAGTCAGTATTTTTTCCTAATTTTACAGATGAAGAAACTAACCATTGACTTTGCTGCCTCCTGACTCTTCTACCTCCAGCTTTACACATTTTCAAGTTCACAGAGTTCTAAAGTATAGTTCTGATAGATTATTTATAAACATCAAGAGGTCCTCCAGTGATAAGAGGATAAAATCCAAATTCTCCAGTCTGGCATTAAAGGCCTGTCGTGGTGGACTCCCTTCTTCTTGCCTGAAGAAGCCTGGAAATTTTTCATGTTTGGAAGGGAGGCGATTCTACCTCTGTCCCCACAGCCTGTGATGCTCCCTTCTTTGTTCCTTCAGTTCCTACCCACTCTTTTTTTTTTTTTTTCTTTTCGGCCATGCCTCTGCCATGTGGAAGTTCCCAAACCAGGGATCAACCCATGCCACAGCAGTGACCTGAGCCACAGCAGTGACGATACTGGATCCTGAACAACTAGGCCACCAGGGAACTCCCCCTACTCATTTTTCAAGACCTGACTCAACAGCCCTCTTCTTAGGGAAGTCTTTATAGGCCATTCTTGCACACATGGCTTCCTCTCACCTCTGCATTACCATGAAACTTACTTCTGAAATCGTCACTGGATACTTCAACTAGAGTTGCTTTTTTTATCCCTTATTGCCCTTATATAAAAAACTTCTCGATATTCATGATATGCCATGCATATCTTTGAGCTTTCCTCTTTCCAGGCTTAGGTCTTCCTCAGAGAGGCAGTGTGGTGTAGCAGAAAGAGCAAAGCTTGGGAGCCAGCAAGACTTGGGTTCGAATCTTGACTACTCTTATTGGTTAGGTGGCCCTAGACTTCACCTGCATCTCTCTTAGTGTTCATATTTTCAAAATAAAGCGTAAAGATACATACTTTGCATTATACAGTCTATACTATGTCATTGGACATAATAGGGTTCAAGAAATTATTATTAGAATTTATGATAGACAGATGAAGCAATAACTGCCAGCCAGATTCCTAAAGGAGTCTAAAGTCACATAAGGCCTATTATATATTTATATAGAGAGGCATATTTAAATATACACCGATATTTAAATACCACCATGGTCTGAGCCTTGTCAGGGCCAAATGAAGGGAAAGAGTATACCACATGCCAAAGATATCCAGGGAGAATTATTCCTATGCACTGATGTGGTTATAGCGCAGAGCAGTGGGCACATTCATCGCAAAGGGCTTTCAGAAGCCTTTTGTAGTTAAACCATCATTCCAGGTTATTTCATGTAGGAAACTGTACCTGGGATCCCACAGCTGCAGGAAGCCTCAGAAGATTTCTAATCCTGTGATGCTTGAAGTGGGGTCAAAAACAGCAGTGTGGGGATCACCGGGGAGCTTTTTGGAACTGCAGAATCTCGGGCCCTGTCTCAGATGTACCAAATCAGAATCTGCATTTTAACAATAGTTGCAGGTGGTCAGTGGCACTTTAAAACTTGAGAGGCACTGTTCTCCTGTAAGCCCCTCTCTTCATCAACAAGGAAGACGAATTTGTGGACTTTCCCAGGTTGTGAAATCTGCCAGCTGCCGACACAGGCGTGGGCCGAAAGCACTTAATTTTGAGGTTTCGAGCTCGCTGCGGAGACACAGATGTCTTACATGGTTAGGTACATATTTTAGGCATATTTTAAATATGATTTATCACTAAAAGTAAAAATCATTTTTCTTAAAGACTTTATTGATTTAAATGGGCCTGAGTTCTAAAAAAGAGGTAAAGTCTTTTATTGATACCAAAACTGTTTAATTGTTTATAGGAATGTGTTTTAATTTCATATGATTAAATTCTGAAATCCTTCCCCTTTAAACCTTAAAAATCATTTATCAACATTCCGTGTGATTAAAAAATAATCACCTTAAAAATAACTAACTTTCCCTGAAGACATAAAGATAAGAATTCTGTGTAATTTTTAAACTACAGATCTCTGCATCAAGGAATTCTGTAAATTCTTTGAAGTAGAGTTAAAAAAACAAAACAAAAACGGTAGAAGTCAGTGCTCTCCTGGGCATCTACACCTGTTGAAACTCTACTGTCTCTTCAAGATCTGCCCAAAATATTATTAAAATGTATAGATTTTATTTATAAAAATTCTTCACCTTCACAACAGGACATCATCCTGACTACAAGTGAGCTCCCCAAGACATTTTGCGTTATTTCTCTTTGACTGTGTTTCTATCATAGATATTTGTTTACTTTTCAAATTTTCTCTGCAAAGACTTAAAAGGAAACATTTAAAGCTTCATTAGGGAGTTCCCTTGTGGCTCAGCAGATTAAAGGACTTGCCATTGTCACTGCTATGGCGTGGGTCGCTGCTGTGGCTCAGGTTCAATCCCTGGCCCGGGAACTTTGGCATGTCTGTAGACCTTTCCAACATGGGGGAGACAAGTATCAACAATTAAGGTAACTCTAGTGAGTATTATGAGCTATTAAAGTACAGGATGCTATGGAAATAAGCAGGCAGGCCTCATCACCCATGAGCACTTTTTGGGGGGGAGGGCTTCAGATCCAGTTTAAAGGTTGGCATATATTCTCTCCATCTGTATTTTAGCAGTAGACCCTGTATCTTCTAAAGCCTGAGACAGGGATTAGGGTTTCACATTTTATGTTAATCTTTCTGTGCTTATACCTTATCTATCACCTCTCTCTTTTGGGGAAGCAAAATGTGAATCTTCTTGGTCATGAGCTGTCACATTTTTAAACATTTATAATCGAATGTTTAAAATAGTTTCTGGCAAAAGAGCAATTGTGGTGTTTCCTTATTGGTCAGTTTTATCAAAGGGATCGTTCTTTACAGAAGTTTCTGGGCAGATTTCCATTGTTTCATTCGACATTGGATTTCTTGGCCCTCAATACAAAGAGACTATATTTGGAAGGACAAAAGTCCTGCTCCACATGGAACTTTATAGTAGCAGTTGCTTCAGGAGATCTGGCAAAACCCACTCTATTGAGAGTCTCTGGAGGGAGAACAATAAATCACAGCCTTCTCCTCCTACGATGATGGTCACTGTTGTCTCTAGAATTAGTCCATTTCCCAATTAACTGTTGCTTACTTCTTCCTTTGATTATTCTAACTAAAATGTTCCTGGATATATAAGTGAAACACAGCACACGGAGAAAATAGAGCAGGAGTAGACATGCCTGGAATGGATGCGAGAATAGAGCTTACGGTTCCTTTTTTTTTTTTTTATGTTGGAAAAATTGTCAACATCCATATCTGCATTTCTTAAAGGAACCAAACTTGGACCCTATAACTGATCTGTTTACTTATTTTTTTTTCCAAATTGTCAATCAAACACCTTGGTGAAACATGATTTGTCGGGTAAGATTACCATTTTCCTCCCACATGGTGCCTGATGGTTGCCCCCAGTCAGTGGGCTGTGAACCTCCTCTGTGCTCTGAGGTCAGCAAGACCACCAAGGATCTGATGTTGGTTGCTTTGCCAAGTTCTTTCACCAAGCGCTTAATTCTATGATTGTCTAACAAGCACAGCTTTCTGCAGACTTAATACTGACCCAGACAGCAATGTAGATTTAATGGGAACCACTGGTTGTATACTGGGCAGAGGGCTGAATGTCAAGAATTCTGTCTGGGCATTTCTGATGTAGAAGAGCCTACATTACAGTGAGTTCAGGCCCTGCCTCCTCCACGATACCTTCTCTGAATCCTGAAGGAGTCCGAAGTGACATTAGACAGCTGTAGGTTCAGGTGAGGCATCAGGGGTCTGAAGGAAGGGAAGGTGGCATCTTCACAACAGAGGCAATAGTGAGAACTGGACTCGGGGGTCAGCTGTCTGCAAGGAGACACCTGACCGAACAAAAGCCGGGCCGAGGAGAGAAGGTGGTGCAATGTCTACACTTACAAAACACAGGCAGACACGGTGAGGCAAAGGGTGGGCTCCGAGGAGAGGAGGTCAGGAGAGAACAGTCACGTCCAACGGTCACTTTATTCAAAACCACTCAACACCGATCCTAAAAAGATACGATAATCGGAAACAATTGTCCTGGGATTAGGATTTCCTATTTCTACTCAGGACATCTGTCAGTTCCTTTAAAATTTGCAGTTTTTCATAGTGTGCAATAAGAGCCGAAAAGACAGTCATAAGGAAGAATTTGCTATTCTAAATTGGGATTAGGGAGTTCCCATCATGGCTCAGTGGTTAACGAATCCAACTAGGAACCATGAGGTTGCGGGTTCGATCCCTGGCCTCGCTCAGTGGGTTAAGGATCTGGCGTTGCCATGAGCTATGGTGCAGGTCACAGACGTGGCTCGGATCCTACATTGCTGTGGCTCTGGCGCAGGCCGGCGGCTACAGCTCCAACTCGATCCCTAGCCTGGGAACCTCTGTATGCCGAGGGTGTGGCCCTAGAAAAGACAAAAAGACAAAAAATAAATAAATAAAAGAAAATAAACTGGGATTAGATGAGATGGGAAGAGTCTCTTTTGAGTAAAAGGTTTCCCTTGGGGGGTGGTTTGAGGACGGGGACAATACCTGCTCTTAAGCCCTGACCAACCTATTCTTAATTTTCACATTATTCTTTTACACAGCATCACCGTTCTAGTAATTGGCAAGTATTATACATGATCTACCTCAGATTCATTTTTTAGAACCTTCACGTAGAGTCTCCACTGACATTATGCTCTGCTGAGGGGAAGGAAGAGGACGTATGTGCAGAAATAACACAGACTTGTAAAGGTCTTTGACTTCCTAGTCTTTGGACAGTCGGGGATACAGCAAGACACAGAGCGCGGAGCCATCTCTGCTCTTTTCAACTGCGAGTCTAGATGGCAGCAGGCAGCTGTCACTCACTTGGTTCTCTGGAGAGCATGCTGTTCAGCTCCACCCCCTTCCCACAGCCCCACAGCCCCTCAGCCCCCCACCCCCGTGTGCCAACCCAACCCACACTGGATGCTGGTGGTTCTTCCTGGTATGAATCAGTTCAAGAGAAGATTACATGAAAGGAAATCATTATAGGACTGCAAAAGGGAAATATATTTTTTTAAATATCTTCCTAGGATTACAATAGAATGCTTTGCACCCTCTAGCCTTCTCCTCTGTAAGTGAAAGTTATACATCTCTAGGCTATAATTGAGTACATCTGCACAGACTGATAAATAGCAGTAATTACATCATTGCAGACAATCTAGGAGGCCAGGTTAATAAAATACTGCCAACTCTCTTGTGATACTAAATTTGCATTGCAGGTTCTTCTTTCATATTCATAAAGAAGAATAAACCAAATGAATGTGAGCATTCATAAAATGTTATTAATATTCTAAACTTTTCAAAAATAGGATGCTTTCTTATTTCGCCCTGAATAAAATTCAAAATATTAGAGATCATCTTTCAGCTTCTACTCATTGTGCACAATACTTGTAGAGGCAGCAGAATGCAATAGAAAGCATCGGAATTTAGCAAAGCTCTGAGTTCAAATCCCAACTAAATGACTTCATTAGCTGGGCTCTTGGGAGGCCTCTTTAGCCTCCCTGAACTTTTGTTTCCTTATTTGTAAAACAGACATAGGATATAGCGACCTCATAGCATGACTTTGAGGATAAAATACAATACAGTGCTTTGTAAACTGTAAATTTTAATTTATAGTATTATTTATGTGTTTCATCACATCGCATCTGAAGTTATTCATTTCTTTACTCATTTAGTCAAAAGAATGTAGTGGACTCCTTTTAGGCTCTGGGGATGCAAACGTGAATTAATATAGGGATAGAGGCTCAAGAGAAGATGGTGGGCTCAGAGAGCAGGCAGCCGTGGTAGGGAATGCGGCCAAAGGCGGTCGCAGTATAGGTACAAAGCAACTTAATAAGTAAGGGATACTGTTTATACTCTGCTTTCCTTGCATGTGGGTTATCTTATGAAGTTCTATGTAAAAGGCAAGCAGATGGTGTGATTTTTTTTTTTTTTTGCAATCACTGAAGAACACAATGCCGTCACTGTGAGAAAAAAGAATTTTCAGGATTTGTCCACTATTGAATGTACAGTTCCTCTCAGAGCAAATGATTATTGGTTTTCTTTAGAAAGTTGTGCTTGAAGCATTGCATCAGACGTCCATGTTCTGTCTTATGAAATACACGTAAGAGCCACAATAATATCGAACCAATAAAAGATTTTTTTACTGTTTATCTTACAGTTTCCTTTACTTTGACTATAAACATCTGATGTTCCATAATTTAAGTCCATGCATTTATTAAAGAGAATCACCCATTCTGCCCTAAGGAGAAAATGCTATATTCCTTTTTTCCTTTTTCCTTTTCTCTGTGTGGCAATCATAGGTTCTAGATGCCACCTAGCTGGGGAAAATAGTCTTTCAAGTTGGAATTCCCTTGTCAGGGGTCCTTCCTCCCTAAATTTCTACCTTGAGAAATGCATCGTGCCTTTCCTACTCCTTTCCTCGTTTCCAGCCCCTTCCCTTCACCCCACCCTATCCTCTCACTTTCTATGATTCTACACTTTAGCATCTGTGCTTGACTCAGGGCGCATGTAGAAGTCGAGAGATGGCATCGTTAAAACAAGAAGAAAATGAGAACTCTGTCCATTTCAATGTTTTTGGCACGCATATATGTTACTCTTTTTGCTATGTAGACTTGTTCCTTTCAAATGAGTCAGTTTAGATGGCAATGTTAATTTATTTGAGTAGACATGTGGTGACATAGCTTTCCTCTGCAAATCAAAACAAACAAAAACTCTGCTAGGTAAGTATGTGAATTACTGGATTCAGAGACTTAATTGGTTAAGAGACATTGTTTACACTATGCTTTTGGGATTTTATTTTGGAACATCTCATTCAGATCAAAGGAACAACAACATTCCATGAAGTATGATCCATTCGTTAAGTCTTGTCTTTTTATTTATTTTTTAAGCACCTGATTCTATAGAAGCTGATAGGATGGATGGCCACTAATGGCCATGAGTATTTAGTAGGAAAGTTAACTTTTTTTCCTTCTTCTTTTTAAGGCTGCACCTGCAGCATATGGAAGTCCCCAGTCAAGGGGTTGAATTGGAGCTACAGCACCCAGCATATGCCACAGTCACAGCAACACCTGATCTGAGCCACATCTGAGTGAGGCCAGGGATCAAACCTGCATCTTCAGAGACACTCTGTCGGGTTCTCAAACTACTGAGCCACAGCAGAACTCCTAGAAATCTTTTCTTAGGTAACAAATTCTCAGTTCTCCCTTAGCCAAATATAGCAAGTTCTGAAGTATTTATATCTTAGTTAGTAGAACAAGTTCTGAACCCCAAACCATAATTTCCTTTTAATTGCCTAGTAAAATGGCTATCCTTGATGTTGAATATTTTCAAAATACTGTAGATTATCTAGGAACACGAATAAGTAAGAATTGTATAAGCATCTAGTAAAGATAAGTATAATTTAAAATGTTATTGTTGGGAAGATTTCTTTTAATAGTTATCATAAGTTCATTGCCCTAGATATCTGGATTTTTTTAGATAAACAGGGCATTTAGAATAAGGAATCCGCTACCCAAGGGGGAAATTTCACTGCTATGTAACATGAATAAGTGCTTACTTTATTAACTAACATTCATATGAATCCGACAGGCAGAAGCCACCAACCCCACTGTTATTTCCACTTGTATGTCCTTCAGACATCCTGATTTGGAGTCAGTAATCTTAGACCCTTTGTTTCCAACTTGCTAGGGCTTCATATCTAGATGTCCTTGTGCATGCTGCTCATCCCTGCCCAGAGCGTCCTTCCCTCCTCATCCTCTGATAAATTTCTACTTATTCTTAAAAACGCATCCTGAGAGTCACTATTCTGAAGAACATTTTACAACCTACTCATTCCAACTCTTTTTCTTTCTTGCTTGCCTTTTTTTTTTTTTTTGGGCTCTCTGTGATACTCCCCAGAACACCAAGCAAAAATTACAACTGTCAGGTAGCTGAATTCAAACCCATGTCTGTCAGAGCACCAAAGCCGGCATCCTTCTCCAGTACTAGCTTGTCCTAGTGCCTTACTGCCAACTGTCTAATACCCAGTAATCAAGTTAAGACTAAAAATTGCCTTTTTATAATCACAGTACCTGGCAGTATACTCTGTTTAGAATGTATGTGACCACTAAGAATATTTAGTTTATAGAACAAGACAGATAAAACAAATGACACACAAACACCTTTTTTGTTTTGTTTTGTTTTCAGTTTAGGAGAGTCCACGCTTACGGTGACATTACATTAGGTTTATGTAAAATCTGAATGACATGCATAATCAAAACATCCTTCGGGAGAAATAACATAAGACACTTTCTAAAATATTTTATCAAGCTAAAACACAGTTCCCCTTGTCTTAGTAATACAAATGTGAAACAAAACCTACAGAAACTTGATTTAGCCCATGAACACTCCTGTAAAACTTCACTTCTCCACTTCATCCAGTTCATCAAATCTTTCCATTGAACTGAGATCATGCAAGAATAGTCTGTATGATCTAAACATCTGGTCAACCTCATTCAGTAGAGGCTGGAGTCACAATTGTGTATTTATGTATATACCAGACCTCATCTTTTGTATGCATACAGAAACTTCTTTTAGGGACTTGCAAAGAACTGCCTGCGGCATGAGAAGAAAACCCTCAGGGACTCCTGATTGGCTCAGTGATTATCTATTAACAGCAATGGCATTTAGAGGCTCTTTGTGATGCCTTCATTATTAAGTGAAACAGTTGTTTACAGATTTCAAGAATAGTGTATTTTAAGACAGATAATCCCAGACTTTGAGATTTACAGACTGGGAATCATTTCAAAAGAAACTTTAGGCATAAAACTGAAGTTATCTACCTTTTAATTTTGCTAGGTCAAGGCATTCAAACACCACAACTATCATTTCATTAAAAAAAAAATGGCATTTTAAACATCAAAGAGAAGAAAGGCCATAGCCTCACAGCAAAGGAAAAATGATCAGTTAGAAGCCTCACATAACATTTTTCCCTCTGAAATCATGAAGGTTTCATCAGACTGCCATCCGGGCACCAGTGTTTTGGGAGCAATGGCTGATGCACCCAGATGGCTGTAAATTTATTTTTAAAGTGAATGCTAGGGAATTTTGTGGCATCTTGAATCCTATTTACCCCCTTGTTCTTCAGCTGAGTAAGCGTAGTCGCTTTACAACTCAAGTTCATGGAGACGCTGAGTTTTGGAAATAAATAAAATGGAAATAATTATCATGATGTATAATTTATCTTTTCAAGATTATATGCAGATTACATTTGTTTTGACATGGTTTACAAGGGTCTTCAAACTCTGCCTGCAGCCCTTATCTCCAACCTTGTCTCTTACTTCAGGCACCCTCCCGACACACATGCTATTTCCCACACGTGGTTCCCCCATCAAAATATGCCTCTGGACCTTCTTTGCCAAGAAAGCTTTTAATAATCTATCAAAACACAGAAGTGACTCCTCTTTTGTGAAGTCTTTCCAGTCACCTGGTTACAAAGCAATGGATTTTTCTATAATAAGTAACATAGAATACCAGCAATCTTGGTTTTGGTTGGTAAATTAAAAAATAAGTAAATAAATAAAAAGTAAAATTAGTAATATAAAATTGACACTTTATAGTGTGACTGTTGTGGGTCAGAAGCTGTCCCAGGATGGGCTGCTTATGATCTCTAGTCTTCACGGTACTGGGGGATGATTGTGTGATGTCTCTATTTTCTAGATGGGGAAAAATAAAGTCCAGAGACTTAGACAGTTGCTTGCCTAAGGTTACGCAGCAAGCAGGTGCTATGGCTGCGAGCTGAACTCCAGTGTGTCTGACTCCAAAGCTTGTGCTCTTTCCAGCAAATCGTGATGCCTCTGAACTGGATCTCAAATTACATGCATCAATAATGTTATCGCACAGGCACTACAGCACCTATTCCTGGGACTGCCTGCCTGCCGTCGCTGCTTCACCCATTCCTCCCTTCTCTATTTCCCCAACAACCTAATCCTTCAGGCTTTGGTTCCCACCACCCCAGGGCAGCCACATTTCTCGAGGCCACCAGTGACCTCCATCTTGACAGTTAAATGTCCTTTTGCTTCCTGATGTCTCAGAAGTTTCTGACACTTTTGGTCATGCTTTCCTTCCTGGAATTCTTTCTTTCCTTGGCTTCTGAGATTTGCTCTCCTGGTTTTGTGCCACCTCAGTTCTTCATGGATTCTTCCTTTGCTGACCTCTGAGGCTGCCGTGTCTCAGGGCTCATTCCTTGCCCTCTTTTCTGCTCATAGATATATATCCAAGAACATTGAAAACATCTGTTCACACAAAAATATGTAAACGAACACACTCAGAAGCATTATCAATAACAGCTGAAAAGTGGAGACAACCCAGACATCCATCAACTGATGAACAGATAAACAAAAAAGTGGTATATCCATACAATACAGTTCAGTCATACAGAGGAAAAAAGCACTAATACCTGCTATAATGTGGATGAACCCTGAAAACATTAGTTAAGTAAAAGAAGCCAGATACAAAGGCACCTAATTGTATGATTCCACTTACATGAAACATCCAGAATAGGCAAATTTATAGAGACAGAAAGTAGCTTGGCTGTTGCCAAGAACTGGGAGAAGGGAGAACTGCAAATGGGCTTTTGGGGTGATGAAAATTAGAGAGTGAGGAAGGTTGTACAACTTTGTGAATATATGTTTTATAAGGGTGAATTTTATGTGAATTATATCCCAAATAATTTTTTTTCTTTTTTCTTTTTTTTATTTTCCCACTGTACAGCAAGGGGGTCAGGTTATCCTCACATGTATACATTACAATTACATTTTTCCCCCAGCCTTTCTTCTGTTGCAACATGAGGATCTAGACAAAGTTCTCAATGCTACTCAGCAGGATCTCCTTGTAAATCTATTCTAAGTTGTGTCTGATAAGCCCAAGCTCCCGATCAAAAAAAATGTGATTTTTTTTTTAACAACAATTAAATTTTCTCCTGTAAAGACAGAAAGGCAGCACCATGGAAAGAGCACTGAATCAGGAGACCTCGGTACTGGCCACATTTCTGCTGTACCTAGATCCCTGTGATGCTGAGTCGATCACGTAACTTCTCTGGCCTTCAAAGAGAACTTGTAAGATGAGGAGCTGGCCTCATAGGTGATGAGTTAGAACATCTCCTTCAATTCCACAGCTCACTGTTTATAAGTCTACAAAAGCTTCAAATCTGTCCAAAACCACAACAGAGACAAGATGCCTATACTCGTATGCTCCTTAGTCTACTTTCAATACAGTTGAGACCCTACTGGCCTGAGGAGTGAGGGCACACCTTTGGAAGAACCAGACTGTCCCTGCCTGGATGCTTGCTAACTGCCTGAACTTAGACAATTATTTCACCTCACTCCACCTCGGTTTCCTCCTTTGTAAAACTGGGTAGCAGCAGTGCCTATTACTGTCATATTAAATGACCCTATATTTACAGAGCCATAATCATGGAGCCTACCAATAGATATTTAAAACAAATTAAGGTGATTACAGCTTTTGGCTTCTTTTGGAATTAAAGAGCGGGGATTCCTGCTGCAGCACAGCGGAAACAAAGCTGACTTGTATCCATGAGGATGGAGGTTCAATCCCTGGCCTCATTCAGTGAGTCTGGGATCCAGCTTTGCCCTGAGTTGTGGTGTAGGTCACAGATGTGGCTCGGATCTCGCATGGCTGTGGCTGTGGTGTAGGCGGGCAGCTGCAGCTCTGATTGGACCCCTAGCCTGGGGACTTCTATATGCTGTGGGTGCGGCCCTAAAAAGCAAAAAAAAAGAATTAAAGAACAATTGTTGAATATCTAAATTGTTGTAGGCCCTGTAGTTAGTGATTTTTTTTCTCCAAAAGTAATTTCTTTTAATCTTTATACAAAGACTATAGGTACCTATTTTACATAAGAGGATAGAGTCAGCTCTGTTGAGTGGCCTGGGCCAGGAGCTCTTTCTCTAGGGCTCTTCTACCCCTGCCCCAGCCCAGAGGCCACACACTAGATTCCAGGGTTCTGCCTGTGCTGGGGTCAGGGCATTGCAGGCTTCTTGGAGTTGTGTGTGTAGTGATTGGTGAACTAGGGTAAGAACATGGCCTCGTTCTGAATACAACCCTAATGTGTCAGGTCTTCTTCCCAGCTCTCCTCTCGTGATTGTTTTAGAAACAGTAAATTCCCAGAGTATACTGATACCACACATTTTATGTATGTTTCTCCAGATTACATTTCTACCCACAGATTTTTTTTTTTTTTTTTTTTTGCTTTTTAGGGCCACACACATGGCACATGGAAGTTCCCAAGCTAGGGACCGAATTGGAGCTACCGCCAACGGCCTACACTACAGCCACAGTAACACGGGATCCAAGCTCCATGTGCGACCTACATCATAGCTCATGGCAACGTGGGATCCTTAACCCACCGAGTGAGGCCAGGGATGGAACCCGCATCCTCATGGATACCAGTTGGATTGGTTTCCACTGAGCTGCAATGGGAACTCCCTGCCCAGAGATTTTTTCAAGTGATCACAATATTGACTTCCCATGTATACTACTGTAAACGGAAAACTGGACTAGCAAACTTTCAGTCCAAGTGAACAGACCTCTCTCCGTTAGAATCACATTGGCAAAGGTCAGTCACTAGACCTAATTCTCATTCTGGATGTATGGAACCATCTCTAGATTTCTATGACCACGTAAAAGCTTCACAATCAACTTTGTGGAGATCATTAAACACTGTGTATTTAATTTAAATATTTAATGTATTTAACCTGCTGGAAATAACATTTCTCTTGTTTAAAACTGATTAAATTATTTCTAACTGCTCCTTCCTCTGTGCTTTTGTATACAGCCTTCTCTGCATCTAACAGCCCTGATTTCTTACTATTTCTATTCCTGAATAATGACAATAAAGAGTAAAAGCTGACACTTTAAGCACTTACCCTGTGGCATCACCCCTCTCTCGCGTATATTATTTAATATCACATAACAAAACGATGATTGGTCCTGTTTTACAGATGAGAAAACTGAGTCTGGGGGGTGAGGTATCTTGCCTCCAGCCACAGAGCTGGGAGATGGTGGCAAGAGACACAGAAGCAGGGCTCCCCTCCTCTTCTGGACCTCAACTCGAACACTTATTTTCCTCCTCAGGCAAGCCAAAATCATCTCTGTTCAGAGGCCTTCTACCAATGACCCTTGCTGATAAGACTATGCTTTCTTCTTCCTTTTTTTAGTATTTATAAACTCGGTAGAGCATTCATTGGTAATTTTTGTGATTTTTTTTAAGTGTCATCAAAAATACTTATTTTGCCCATCAGGTTCAATTTTTATTGATTTGCAGAGACTGTGTTCTCCCTCTCTCTCTCTGTCTCCCCCCCGCCCCCGCTTCTGCCATGACCTGTGAGCAAAAGAATGTCCTTAACAAAGCAGGTGTCCAGCGGATCCCATCCATTCACCATTCATCAATCACAGTGTTGCCATCCGCATGTGAGCAACTGCCTAACAAACACTCTCTCTCATTTCGAAACCAACGTCATTTACCAATTTCGTATCACTACTCATCACTGTCTCTAGCCTCACTTCTATAACTTTGCGATCTGACGATGACAGTCAGCAAGAATGGCTTCTATTTCTCCATGATGTACACAGTGTACAAAGAAACAGCCCTGAGTCTTAGTGACACGAGTCTTCAAAACAATGCCGTCAGTAAAACCTTGTCTGACAGGTGGAAGGAGCCCAACGTCTGTGGTTTATGCTGTTCTCTACATGGTTGGCTGAGAAGTTAAACCACCAGAAGTACATTAGAAAACATACCTCATATTTTTCATTTCCCTATCAAATGAAACAGAAATTATATTTTGCAACTTGGAAAGGCATTTTCTTCAAATAAAACTTGCACACTTACATCTGTTCATAAAAATGTTGAGCATCTTAAAATATGAACAAATGCTAGAGTTTTAGGAATGACCTAGCAGCTGCTGCACATGCAGATGTGATGTAAAATCTGCGGAAAAGCCATTCAGCTATTCATAAATAGGATCTGGAAAGCCTTCTATTTTGGTACACGAGAGTTGATTGCTTTTCCTCTTTCTAAACCAAGCCTTCCAGAAGTTAGAAAGAAGAGATGGCCATTATCTAAAACCTAAATCAACACATCCCATGATAACCTAAGTTAGTTCACATTTCTATGAATTTGAACTGATATTCCAATGTTTGAAAGATATGCAAGGCACGGTAGATATTAAATTTTCCATGCCATTATGACTTTTTTTACGAGACACAAGAAAGATACACTTAAAAACAAACAAACCAACAAACAAAACCAACCAGAGATGGAGACAGAGACAGGTAAAAACCGTAACAGAATAAGAGAATAATTTTGAAGTCACAACATTCTTTCTTTCAGCCAGAAAATGAGTAGCACCAACCAGAGCCACTACCGTGCACACACAGAATAAAAGTGAAGCAGGCCCCCCAGGAAGGTGTAATGCTGTGTGAACGGCGCCGGTCAGCTTTGTCCCCTACCGATTCTCTGTTTCCAGTCACACCAGTTGCCTTCCAATCCCTGATCTGACCCAAGAGCTTTCCTGATTCTGACCCTTCCCATACGCTGTGCCCATTGACTTAAATGCTTTTGAAAAACTTGAATGCCAAGGAATGATACTGCACTCTAGAACTGAGCTCAAACGCTGCTCCTGGAGGGAGCATTCTCCAGCCCTCCAGACACGCTCGGTCCCCTTGCTACACGCCCAGGGCACCCTTCCTTCCCCTACATGGCACTTTCCACAATGGTAATTAAAAAAATTAAATGTGCTCTTGATTGGATACAGTCAGTCTATCCCTTGACAGCAAGATTTAGGAGATCCTTGCTTTTCAGCTGTACCCATAACGCGCAGCAAAGCGCCTCGCCCCCTGAAAATGCACTCGGTATGTTCATACACACACTTCCACCTCAAAGCATTTCCTCATATCTCCTGCCTTCTCATTTTCCTACACTTTCAACCCGAGTCTCTGGCCTTCAATTACGTTAGTCCCAGGGAAGAACTGGCTTTGACCAAACACGTGGCCAGAGGTGTAACTCATGCTCCCAAAGAGACCGCTGGACCCCACGAAACGGCTCTGGTGAGAAACGCCCTCTTCCCTGCCCGTTGGCCCAGCCTGATGTCGCTCCTAACGTTATCCCCTTTGGTCTGGTTTCACAGTCTCCACTGGGGACAGAGGGATGATGGATCTTCTTGCATCCCTCTTGGGAATTTCATAAGCTATTTCCACAGCTGACGATCACTTGGACTTGAGGGGGAGGGAAGTTGTTTTAAAGAGTGCCATATTTCACAACAGCTGAAATAATTTTCTGCCAAAGCCTGTTTTAAATTCGACGTGTGTTTTCTCTGCATGTACAAGGCAGCCAAAGGTCTAGAGATATAATGTGACATATGAATTCAGCCCTTGAATATGCAAAAACAGAAGATATTTGTATATACTCCTAATGATAATAATTACCATTGACTCTAAAGTAAGCAAATCCATATTTGTTTTCAAGTTAAGGGTGTTACTTGAGAACATTCGAAAACATTTGCTAAAGGGGTGTGAACAGTGCAGCCGCTCATCAAAATCCTTCTGTCTGAATCTATTAACTGGCATTTCCCCAGCTGGGGCATTCCTGCATAACAAAAGCTCCTTATGCCAAGAGTGAGGGCTGATACCTAACTCAGACACCAGATTTACTTTATCCAGAATTAAAACTTCTTAATAGATTTTGTCAGTGTGTGTTTTTATGATGCAGCTATATCAAGCCCAAACCCAAAAGGTACTGTCGAAGAGAAAATTCAAATTCAAGCTTCAAAGTCAAGATTTTCATCAAGACTGTTTCTTTCTACTTAAAAAAAAAAAAAAAATTCTCCACAACTTGTTCACAAAAACATCTTGAAATTACTCATGTAAATTCTTTAGGGAGAGATATGTACTGTTTTATCGCCTTCCTATCCCCCACTGATCTCACTGCTTTTTTATCTTTCACTCAGTGTTAAAGAGATGTTACAGGTGGTTTTCCAAATGTGTATGTTTTCAAAGGATTAAGGTATTTGGATTACCTAAATTAAAATGAACAAACAAACTCCATTTCCGTCACCTAAAAAGGTTAAAGGTTATATGCGTCTTTTGAGTATGTTGAAGGTGGTAACAAATGCTTGCAGATTGATCATCATATATTGATCTTCTATATCTATGTCAAGTTGATCCCTAAAACCTTCCCTTCTGAAAAGGGGTGCTACTGTCCTAGGCGCTGTAGTAAGTGTCATTCCTACTGGCCCTAGCTGGGTAGCTGGGTCTGTTTCACTGTCAATGATTTTTTTTTTTCCTCCTTGTATATCAAAAGTATATATCACATATTTTTCTTTCTCTTTTTAATGAGCAAACTGAAAGGATTCTGAACCTACATAACAGAAAAAGGTTGTCATTAGTTTGCTTGAGTACCACAGACTACTTACCTTTTTCTCTGAAAACATCTCAGGAACAACTACGCTTCATGGGCAACCAGCAGGACTTTCTACTGACACTGAATAGTGAAGGTGCATCTTAACTCTTATCTCTAGCCTTTATCCAGCCCTAAAAAGGCTGACATATCAGGCCTCAAGAGCTCCAGAAGAGAAGAGGATGAAGCCTTTCCCACACACTCTGCTTGCTGACATCCACCAATAGCTCTGCCCATAGACACCTCCTAATTATGCTCTGCATAGAGAGGAAAGAAGTGAGTGAAGAACATTTAAGATTAATATAAAATATCTTGATATAACCCAGGATTCTGAATCCCTTTCTTCCCAAAACCTTTTTTATGTGAGATACTTGGAAGAGTTTTAGTTTTAATCCCCTCCTCTTGCCCATCCTGTTGTGAGCTTGACTAAGCGATCCAAACACTACATGCCAGGGGGACAGGAAAAGAAGGGGGCGGGGAAAGAGTCCCCCCCGCCGCCCAAATGCATACATTGCCTCCTGTCTGACACATAACTTAGGAACCTTAGGAATCCATCATCAGTCCTATGAAGTCTGACATTGTCCCTGTTATCGACAGCAGAAAAGTAAAGCTGGAAGAATACATAATTCATTAACTCATGAAAAGTGCAAAGAAGATTTATCCCCATCTTCCCTTCCTCCAAAAACATAAACACTACATTTCAATGGAGTTAAACGCAAGAGCTTCCTCTCAGAACAACTGTAAAAAAAATCACAGGATGTATAAAATCATTTTAGTAGGTAAAAAAGAATAAACAGGAAATCCCCAGCATCCCCACCTGGCATTACTCTAGCTGCTGCTCATGCTGAGGAGTCCTGAAGAGATGTATCAAACCACAGCTATTGTGGGAACTTTCTTCACTCGAGCACCACTTTTGTACACTCAATTTTTACGAAGTCTCATCAAGGAAGAGCTTAAATTTGAACTGGATTTACATTTTGGTGTATTTCAATTAGGTAATGGAAAGCAGATACAGCGCCCTATGAACTGAGGGAACTCTTGTTTTAACCTATTGTCTTTGGTTTTCTTCCTGTATTCAGACATTCAGGGAAAGGAAAGGAAACCATATTTAGAGCATCCGCTCCGTGATAAAATGGTGTTTTTGAAGTGTGTCTCACAGACCAACAGCTTCACAAGTCTCTGGAAATCATCTTAAAAAGGCAGGTTCCCGGGTCTTCGTCCGCTCGACCTGGCTTTCTGACCAACAGCTCTCAGATTATGTACATTGAAGACACACCCCAGGTGATTCCTCTGTGCTAAAACTCGAGAGTTAATGAAAGGACTGTGTCTAAATGCCTTCACATAGGTTACCTTATTTAGTAACTTAAGAATGTATATACAAAACAGAAATAGACCCATAGGCATAGTAGACAAATTTATGGTTACCAAAAGGGAAGAGGGGAGGGATAAATCAGGAGTTTGGGATTATCATATACACATTACTATATATAAAACAGATAATGCGGAATTACTCTATTACTGAACAGGGAACTATACTCAATATTTTGTAATAACCTATAAGGGGGAAGAAACTGAAAAAGAATATATATATACACACACACCACTTTGCTGTACACCTGAAACTAACAAACACTGTAAATCAACTATACTTCAATAAAAAATAACTAAATTTTATTTATTTATTTGTTTTGTCTTTTTCTTAGGGCTGCACCCATGGCATACGGAGGTTCCCAGGCTAGGGGTGGAATTGGAGCTGCAGCTGCCAGCTTCCACCACAGCCACAGCCATGTGGGATCCGAGCCATGTCTGCTACCTACACGACAGTTCAAGGCAAGGCAACACCGGAGCCTTAACCCACTGAGCAAAGTCAGGGAACTAACCGCGTCCTCACGGATGCTAGTCGGGTTGTTTCCGCTATGCCATCGCAGGAGCTCCCCCTGTGTTAAGTATTAAATACAGTAACTTGTGTGCCTGGTACTTTGTTGCATTCAAAAAGTGGTAGCTATTGGAGTTCCCGTCGTGGCGCAGTGGTTAACGAATCCGACTAGGAACCATGAGGTTGCGGGTTCGATCCCTGCCCTTGCTCAGTGGGTTAAGGATCCGGGTGTTGCCGTGAGCTGTGGTGTAGGTTGCAGACATGGCTCGGATCCCGCGTTGCTGTGGCTCTGGCGTAGGCCAGCGGCTATAGCTCCGATTGGACCCCTAGCCTGGGAACCTCCATATGCCGCGGAGCGGCCCAAAGAAATAGCAAAAGACAAACAAACAAACAAACAAAAAAAGTGGTAGCTATTAAAACTTCCCCTGAGCAAATGGTGCATCTAAGAAATAACTGTATGTTGATTTACAGATAATGCTTCCATCTTAGAACACCACACACCATTTGTGATTATAAAGCAATGTTGTCATTTAAATACCTCTAACAGCCCTCTATCTGCTGTCTCCATCAAAGGAATTCTCTTGGGAGACCCCATTTATTTTAAAAAGTACTGACAGACTGGATGGCTGGCTTAAGATATTTCAAAGTGCTCTTTTGAGCACACTTTAGAAGAATGTAGTGACTATCTTTGGGTGCTTTGTATAATCAGCATGTTGTCTTTATAATCAACATGTTATTTTTATAATTATAAATAAATAAGATTTTAAAAGATGGGGAAATCTGTCCTTTCAAATATGTAACAGTCGTGCCAATTTTTTGCACTTTGAGAATGGACTTACTCTCTAAAAACTGTTAAGACTTTGACGGTCAAATCTGGTGAAAAGAAGTGATTAGTTTTCTTTGGGATCCAAAAATTGTAATCTGACCAAAAAAGGAGTGAGACATGTCTTCTTGTGTGGTTCATAAGTGGCAGTTCCCGAGAAGAGCTTCAAGCCTTGTTGGCATAAGGGGCTAGGTCACTAAAGACAATATCATTGGGATATAAATATTTTAGCATATTTTTCAAAACGCCTTATTTTAGTTTAATCATGCCTAAAGCATCACATGTTGTTTATTTTTCATATGCTCTCTCTCCATGGGCCTTCTTGAAATAATAAACTTGGTCTGTAGAAGTTGTTTTTCCCACTATGAAGATTCCTATCTATGGCTTTAGGATTATGCAGAAGCCAGGTATAGCGATGACAGGGGATGCGATGTGATGCATAGTTCCCTCTAAACCAGTGAGTATAGAAGTTTGCGGGCTCCCAAGATAGATCACCTGGTTCTAGTCTTCACTTTGGAAGAGCCCTTCGCTTTGTGAACCTGGGCCAAGAGCTGCATGCATTTTAGAGTTTAAGTGTCTTCATTATAAAATGAAGATGCTACTAACACCAACCCTGTAAGCCATTAGGATGAAATAAAACAATGCGTGTGAAATGCTTATTAGCACAGTCTCTGGCACGTGGTAAGGACTCAGTCAATGCAGCTGCTGTCTGTTCTGCTAGGAACTCCATGGAGGGGAGCAAAGCTTTCAGCCAGAGTTGGACATTTCTTAATCATTTTGAAAGGTTGACCAAGAAAGGGTAAGAGGGACAGGGTTAGGGGGAGATGGAAGTTTTTTCTGTCTCAACAGTCTCCCTAAATTTAGCTTGTAATTGCCTTGAGGTCTTAAATACAGTGTTCGTATTTCCCACATTCTAAATAAGGGACTGGAGTCACAACAAGATTTCTAAGGGTACCAGTAAGTTATCAGCAGAGATAGAAATCAAATTCGGCATTGTTTTCAGTTGGGTTCTCCAACAGTTCACTGCCTTTCATATGCAGATGATTTGTTGTGCAATAATTCAACTCAATGCTTTTCATAAAGAATGCCACAGAGGGACTGCTTCATGTGTGTTACTTTGTTGTTGCCCTGGCGACATCTGAGGAACCCTCAGGCCACTGCAGATATCTGAGGATTCCAGAGAGCAGCTCCATGTGAACAAAAAGAGTGAGTGTTCCAGTGCAGCTGTTCAATGGAGAGTCTCAAGTTGTGCACCACGAATTAGTACTTTCCTTCTGGCTCTTTCCGCCCTGGCCTCTAGTCTGTACATTAGATAAATAAATCCCACTTTCCATGAGAGGCTGAGCTTATGCATAATCAAAGAACTCAACTATTTTTCTTGAAATTTTATAAAACCTTTGAAACCACTGACCTAAAACCATTGTATCTTACAATGGTTACTTATATATATATATATAAGTCAGAGAATTATAAGACTTCTTTTAAGAATTATAAGAAATCACCAACAGTTGGAAGTTCCTTGGAAGAAAAGATTTTATCTCATTCATATTTGTGTGCCCAGTACCTGGTACCACAATTCTGCACAATGTAGGTCATTAATAAATGCTTATGATTAAATACAAGCCTTTGAGATCCATTTCAGATCTCTTTTTAAGGGGGTACTTTTTAAGTAACTATTGCCCAAAAGCCCTATGAAAAACAGATGAAGAACTCACATTAGTTTTATTGCAGAAATTCTAGACTACCAAGTCTCTGGAATATATCACAAGTACATTGCACACACATTTTAACCTTAAACTTGTAAATCCAAGCAACTGTACCAAGGCTTGGTGTGATGAAACCCCAAGAAATGAGTCTGGAAACTGGGAATTCACAGGAGTTTCTGTGGATTCTGCTAATTTAATAGAAGTCATCTTTAGAAGCCACAGAAGACCTCAGATTCTTTGTAACACCCATGCAAGGAAAGACGCTTTAACCATTCTTTTTTTTTTTTTTTTTTGGTCTTTTTTAGGGCTGTACCTGCAGCATATGGAGGTTCCTAGGCTAGGGATCTAATCAGAGCTGTGGCTGCTGGCCTATGCCAGCAGCCACAGCCATGTGGGATCTGAGCCACATCTGTGACCTATACCACAGCTCAGGGCAAAGCTGGATCCTTAACCCACTGAGCAAGGCCAGAGATTGAACCTGCGTCCATATGGATACTAGTTGGGTTTGTTACTGCTGAGCCATGACAGGAATTCCTAACCATTGTTCCTGAAAGCTGTAGAGCAAGATAACTTAGAAAAGATGGATATAAAAATAAACAAGGGCTTGGAGTTCCCGTCATGGCGCAGTGGTTAACGAATCCGACTAGGAACCATGAGGTTGCAGGTTCGATCCCTGCCCTTGCTCAGTGGGTTAAGGATCCGGCGTTGCCGTGAGCTGTGGTGTAGGTTGCAGACGCGGCTCAGATCCTGCGTTGCTGTGGCTCTGGCATAGGCCGGGGGCTACAGCTCCGTTTAGACCCCTAGCCTGGGAACCTCCATATGCCGCGGGAGCGGCCCAAGAAATAGCAAAAAGACAAATAAATAAATAAATAAATAAACAAGGGCTTGTGATGCTTATACCAAATGCTGATGGACAAAGGAAAATGGATTCATACAAGCATAAAGTCCTAGAATCAGAAAATAATTCACAGGCTCTCTGATATAGCATTGGAAGTCATACAGGAGATGCACGAGCTTGTCGTCTGGACTCTGCCCACCTCCCTAGTCTTTCCTTCACTGGCCCTCCCTCCCAACCCAAGGTACCAGCAATACTGAATAATTACTCCTGTAACTTCATGCCTCTGATTCTTTCCATGTGCTTTCTCCTCCCCGCACTTAGAGTGTAATTTCTCTTCTTGAAGGCTCAACTCAGGGGTCATATCTTCTCCGAAGCAGGCCAAGTTCATCACCCCATCCTCTGATCTACCGCTACATCTTGGGCACTCTTCTACTTCTGCACTTGTCCATCAGTCCTTGAGGGTAAGGCTTAGTATCTTTTTCATCTGTTTATTCTCAATGCATAGAAAAGCAGAGTATCTGGAATATGATATTCATTAAGAAATAAAGTAATCAAGCAATGCCTCCTCATGTGTATTTAAAAAAAAAAAAAAACCCTGAGAGCCAGAGGGTATTCTTTCCCTCCTTTTAATTAAGCAATGGGCCCTTATGTGACTGGCAACTGAGTATTTGTTTTATAACTGAGATCTACAAGGATTCTACTCTCTGTAACATTTTTTTTTTTTTTTAGCTAAAAGAAAGAAGAGAAAACCATGTTGGCTGGTATTTCCTTTAAATATGAAAGACTTTGAATAAACAAATATCCTATCTCTATCAATATCAGTTTACCTTTTAGAAGCCTGCTAGCAAGTGATTCACAAAAAAAGTAAGAAAGCCTTCTTTTACTTCTTCAACAGCTAGGTTATTTTACCACGTGAATTATATAGTAAGAGGTAAAAGATTTTCCTTAATGTAAAACAAAGTTTCTCTATTATAGCCCAAAAGTACTCTTGCTGGTGAGACAAGCACCAGACTGAAACACTCAACAGAGTGAATGGAAGGGCAGGAACTTAAAGCTGAATGAAACTACGCTTGACTGGCTGTATTGGCCTTGGCCAAGTTTCTTCACTTACCCCGTCTTTGAAATGGGCATGATAACCCTGACCTCAGCATGTTGCTGTGATGGTTCACAGGCTGACACCGGGAGGACGCACAGAGTCAGGGATCTGACACTCAGTCCTTCCACCCTCTCACCTGCCAGGGGGCACTCAGATGTGGAAGGGAGCGATCACAGCCAGGTGAGAAGGACTTGAGCGGGTCCTTGAAAATGCGTAGGATCCAGGTAGGCAGAAGGCAGGCAAAACGATTAGGACTGGAAGACATTTGCATGACTCAAGGCATGGAGTCTGAAATAACCATGAGAGTTCAGAGCCCTTTCCCGTCACTGGTGAGAGGACAGTACCAAGCAGGCTGTAAGGGCACAACAAATATCACCTAGGAGTCTTGTTAAAAACTAAATAGGAGAGACTCCTTTCTCCCCGCTTTCCCGCCCCAGCACGCACACACTCATACACACGGCCCTAGGGATGATTTTGATCCCTCCATCTGGGGAGAAGTATTTTAAAAAGCTGGCAACTAAGTATTTGCTTAGAACTAACCAGAAAGGTGGTTCTGACGCTGAGTCGGGTTTGGGAGCCACTGGGTTTAGCTAACAGTAAACTGTGTGATCTGACAGAGAAGAGATCCCGCTTGGCAGCAGGAGCGTGAGCAGAAGGGCAAACACTGGGATAGGAGCCTGGATTCAAATACCTCTCTGACCCTCCGTGGCCATAGGGCCTTGGACGGCTACACTATTTTCTTATCATCGTTTGTCTCACAATGCGGTAGAGATCATAGCACCTACTCTGCCTACTTTAAAGGACTTTGGTGAGAACCTACTGATTTTAAGCCGCTGTTACAAACTTTAGCGGAGAAACACCGAACTGCAAAGTGCAACACAAATATTCGGGGTCATCATTAATCATCATTATTATCATGGGGACCCTGGGATGCCAGAATGCCATGGTCACCTCCCCCCATCTCTTACACCCCATGGTTATCTTGAGGCAGCACTGGGGGCGGGCTGTGGAAAGGGTTCCATATTGTTGTTATGACATCCGGGAACAGTTACCCCTTCCTCGGGGCTAGACAATGATGAGAGTGTGAGTCCTGGAATCATCAGGATCTCACAGATCTTACAGGTCGTTTGAACTGTGCCATGCTCATAAATCTGTACAACAACCAGTAGTGGTTATGTGCCTTGAACAAGTTACTCAACCTCTCCAAGCCTTGGTTTCCTCATGCATAAAGTGTGGACAGTATCAGGACTCAGGGCCACCCCGGACAATTATGAAAGCTGTGCTGTACACAGAACAAGCAGCCAAGGGGGACCATGGAGGCTGAAATCCAGCCCAGGGTACACTCACTTTGCCACACACCCATGGGGCTGCATTTTCTCAGAGGAGGCACTATTTTCTAATTCACGAGCCAGAGTAGAAGCCTTTTTCTAAATCACAGCAAGCTGCTAACAGTGACCCTGGCAGTACTTGCCCCAAAGCCTGGGCATCAAATGAGACAGCACATGAAGCCTTAGCACAATGCCTGGCATACAAAGGGTCTGATTCAGGGTAGCTGAATCTGCCTACATTTTTACTATTCTGAACTACACAAACACATTCTTGTTTGAAGTAGCTTAAGAGAAAATGAAAATGCATGTACTCTTCTTTTTAATCCAATTGTCCAGGTACTTTGCATCAAATAACGAACCTAACTTTCAAACAAAGGAAAATGCCCTTTTTAAAAATCAAATCAGGAGTTTTACGTCTAGTTTCTGATAGTAAAAGAGGATTGAACCTATGCAACATTATGAGACTAGACTTAGTCAGCTTTAATGTTCTCTACAGAGACAGTTGGACATAAGGGTAAGATAAAATGTTCGTAGATTTGTGCTGGAAATCCCTGGTGATAAATGACAGGCTTTATTGCTATGTCTCCTAATTTCCTTTTCTTAGTGAAGTAGTCTAGGTGAGATCTACCCAGGAAATAGCCTTCACGGTTTTAGTACCAATGGTTTAATGAATTAACTGATAATGGATATTGCACATAAAATTTTAATTAAGAAACAGATTAATTAAGAAGTTTTCGAAAACAAGCCTTGGATCTGAAAATCTAGCACACCCAATCTCTTTTTTTTTTTTGTCTTTTGTCTTTTTTGTTGTTGTTGTTGCTATTTCTTGGGCCGCTCCTGCGGCATATGGAGGTTCCCAGGCTAGGGGTCGAATCGGAGCTGTAGCCACAGGCCTACGCCAGAGCCACAGCAACGCGGGATCCGAGCCGCGTCTGCGACCTACCCCACAGCTCACGGCAACGCCGGATCGTTAACCCACTGAGCAAGGGCAGGGACCGAACCCGCCACCTCATGGTTCCTAGTCGGATTCGTTAACCACTGTGCACGACGGGAACTCCCCAATCTCTTTTTATACCTAAGTGCCACAATGCCTTTAAAAAAACTGATTAATATATTTTCTTCAATATACATAATAACGAAAATATAGCCATTACAACTCTGTAAACACCAGGGATAATGTTATTGCCCTTCTTTCATAATGATGCGGTCAGAATCAACATACAATAAAAGAAAACAAACACACTTTCCCTCTTGGGAGATCACCTTCCCCGAGAGCAAAGGGCACAGATCATGTGGACTGAGGACTGTAGATGCTCAAGGAAAGGCTTTCATGGTCTTTCCAGGTCTAATATCCTGTGACTTTACAAGGCACTTTTATCTTATTTAAATAACACCAAATCACCAAGGACTGTGAACTCACAAGCAAGGCATGATGATGCAAGAGACTGGCTTTCTCTGAATGCAGGGTCAGTAACATTCTTTGCCCGGCCCGGTATTAAATGAAAACGTGGGTCCTTCCTTCAGCAGTTATTACGGATTTCAAAACGGTGACAGGAAAGCATTAAACCAAGGGTGGGGTCCCTCTGTGCATGGGACCCTGCTCGAGTGGGGCACAGGGACTATTGAGATTCTACGGGTATCTGTGACCGGGATAGAGTAGGATCCTTCAGCAATCGGTTTAGAAATCCCACGAGGGGATGAAGGATAGAAAGGGAATTTTAAGGGCGTTTGGGAGACTGTTGGAAACTAATGACACTCAAGAAGAGAATCCAGTAACCTGGCAACAGTCTATACCACCTTGAAGGGAGAGCAAGTGCATCTAAACACCAGACACACTCAAGCCGTGAACCCTAAGAGTTAAAACACAAGACAATAGACATGGGCTCTGAATCTTGTTACATGAAATGAGGGAGTTAATAGCCCTCGAAGAGTTGTATTTCGGCATGTAGTCAGAAATACAGAGGAAAGGGGAAAAAACTAGGTAAAAATGGACATTATACTGAAACTGAAATGAACGATCATATTTTTATATGCTGCCACCCTTTTGCTAATACACATATGATTTCAATAGGCCCACGGCACTCCTGGTTAACTCATACAGGGTCAAAAGAGGAGCTAATGAGGTAGGCCTTGACGTCTACCCCCAAATGAGGAAGAAGGTGGTCTTCTCCCCTCCTTGCTTTTCCTTTGATTACAAAACGTAGCCCTCTTTGTTCTCGCGGCGGCTGTGCTCCCTCACCAGCCCACTTGTATCTCTCACAAGGGTCCTCTCTTAATAAACACACTCTTCGCCTGCTGCTCTGCCTCACGGTAAAGTCTTTCTGTGATGAGCTAAAAGAACATGAGCTTCAGTAAGGCCTGACACCAAGTTAGCAGTTTTCATTAAAAGACTGGGGGCTTCAGTCCTCTCCCAGTCGGGGATTATGGGTTCAAGACCCAATCTGAGGTGCGGGTGGGTTCAAGTCCCAGCCTGTGGGATGGAGTCCCAATCTGAGTTTTGGCTGGGTTCGAGTCCCGCTCAAGAGGAATAGGGTCTCATGTGCAGGCCTTGGACTCCCATCCTGTCTCCCTCCTGGTTCCTTCTCCAGTTCTGGCAGATGGAGTTCCAATAACAGGATGTTCCAGTTATTAAGTCTCTGCTGTTGATGGAGGCTAGGTAACCAAAGCACATGCGGAGTGACACGGACAGGTATTCCAGGGTATACTCTGGGCTTCTGCGCTTTCCTGGTCTAGCAAAACATCCTAAGAAATCCAGACAGAAAAGGAACTAAAAGACTTAGGATATCAAGTTTCCTTTATACACACAGTCTTGAGTCTATAAAGTTAAATAGGACCTTTGTCCAACTTTTCTCATTTTAATCAAGTTCTATTTAGGCCAAGGGCATGGGAGTGAATTCTTGGTTGCATAGCTCTAAAGCTATGATAATTTTGATGAACAAATCATAACGGATGATCTTTCGAAAAGAAAATGTTAGCATAATGAATGATTCCTGTTATAACACTAATGGATTTGCACAAGGCGCTGCCAACCATGCTAACATGTGTAGTATTTGAGTTGTTAAAAAATTTCATTCAAAGCAAAGAGAGTGAGGCCAATGTCTTCGCACTTAGAAATCCCTGAACTTGGGTTCTAGAACAGTTATATACGATACAGAACAAGGCAGATGAATCTAGGTATGAAGAGAATGGGTGGTTTAAGGCTAGAACTAAAAGCATTTCCTTTACCAGAAGATAGTCTGTTCTCCACAGAGAACAGATAGAGAGATAGACAGACAGATAGACAGATAGTCAGATACATAAAATAAACCCTTATACGTTGTTCATTAAGGGTCAGACATTATGCTAAATAGAATGAAAATACTAAATCATTTAACTCTCATAACACTCTAACAATCGTTTGAGATAACTACTATGCTTATCCTCCTTTTTAAAGATGGGGAAATTTAGGAACATCAAGATTAATTACCTTGCCCAAGGATAATTAATAAGTAGCGGAAGCAGGATTCGAACCCACGTAGTCTTGGCTCTAGCAGCGGCTCGCTCTAAACCACTAGATCATGATGCTTGCCAGTAATCTTCCACCATGCCCAGACACCGCTAACCCCACCCACCACTACACTGTATACAACAAAAGTAAAACAGCATGCATTTAAGACACTGGGAGATTTACGCTCCCAGCGCTGTAGCCATAGCTGTGGCAAATATTTATGTCAACGTTATGGCTGAACTGAGGCTAATTTCACAGATGTTAATTACCATTACACAGCTGCGATTCTGTACAAATGATGAGATCTCAAATAGCTTCAATCCCTTTTCCACTACCACAGTGCTTCTCTAAAGAGTTAAGAGTACTTTTTCATTTGCTGTTATTGCTTTGATTTAGATTTAAGGACTAGGACTCAAAGACCACAAAGCCTCTCTCCTTTCTCTCCAAAAAAGAATAAAACACCCTATAAGACAACAGCCGAAATATGTAAAAGCCTTTTTTCTTTAAAAAAAAAAAACAACCTTACTTTCATTCTAACAACTTTTCCTCTTTTATGTCTATTGTTTATGAAGTCTTGGTACTAAAATAAAGACATAATTTATTTCCAAGACCATAGAGACAACTCCTCTTGGCTAGGAAAGATGCAATCCATCATTGTTTTTCAAGAGTTCTGCAAAGTATGCAACTCGGCATCAGGCAAAGAAGGAAAGCACTGCCTTCCCATCTTTGCAAGGTCATTGTCACAAAGCATACATTCTCATGCAGCGGTAGATTAGTTTAACTCATACTGTCACGCTTTCCAGATATTCAACTATTTGTACTTTGAGGATGTTATTCTAGTGGTATATATTAAATCTGAATGGAAAAAAACTTTCAAAGATCCTTCAAGGAAACCTGGACATGTTTCCATTTTATCCAGACGGAGAGAGGATAAGAAGCATGATAAGACTTTCCAATTAAATATCATTGCTAGTAAGTGTATTAGTTTTCATGAGGTTTTAAGGGTTCACTTAACTTCATATATAGGAAGGAGAAAGAAATAATAGTTGACAAACATGGTATGCTGTGATGAAATATAGATTAAAATATGCCCTAGTACACAAAATAACAAAACTGTGAGATTCTGAAATTTTATTTTAGACAAAAATATTATTAAGGAAATATTTTTCCTGAGAACATAAGGTAGCCTGACACAGCAGATTTGCTAACAAAAAATATTGTGTCATCATGGTGCATTCTATACTGTTCTTAAGAACCTTCTAGAAGCCTGCTCTATTTCTGGTTAAATAGATGAGTTAAGTGATTTGAGCAGCATAATAGAATTTGTGTGCTTTGCCAGGATAAAACCACAGTCCTGAATTAATATCCTGGACTACAGTCCCAACATGCTTTGACAAGGATGCTATTTCATGGCTCGATAAATACTTATTGACTAACTACAAACATGACAAAAATGTTTGTCCTTCAACTCTACTGTTTTAGGACTAAACATTCAAAGATTCTGAAAAAAAGCCCAGGAACATTGCAACACTTTTCAAACCGTGTTTGTTTTCATTTTGTAATATCCCTAAACTTGCAAAAGGGCAGAAGATAAACATACTGTTTGATAACCCCTCAGAAAACTACAAGGTCTCTAACAAACTTTTCTCTGTTAAGTTGTTTTCTTCTGCATAAGATTTAAAAAGCAAAATAAAGCAATATAGATTCATTTCACTAGACGTGCTCCATGTCTCCACGATGAGACTGGTGACTGACAAAAATTGTATCAAATGGTCTCCTTAAGGAATCCAGCCAACTGGCAGGGCTCCAGTCCTCTATTCAGAGCAACCACCCACAAATAATGGACATGGTCCTTTCTTTGCTCCAATTCTAGAAAACTGTGTTATTTCCAAGGGTTAGGCAACATATTTCAATTAGGTTATTAGCCTGTGTTTAAGTTACCCTCCACACAAAAATTTAACACATTATTACCTATTTTTTCTCTAAGAAATTTCCCTTAAATCAACTTTATTATGGACAAATCATAATTAGTAACAGTCAACAAATGGATGCAATATTGGAAAATTCAATACAGTACAGAAAGCAAAGGAAAACTTTGATTAGATTATTTCCAGATATGACACCTGAAGTGACCTTTCCAATATAAAGTTCTTACCTCATTACATGTGGGGCCAATAAGGCACAGTAACCACGGAAGTGTTCCTGATAAGACCATTTTTATTTAATTAACTATATTTTAAATTTTGTGTATGTGGGGCAGCCTTGAGAAGTCTTTCCTTTAAATGCTATGTAAAAATTACTTTTACTTTGCAATCTGATTTCCAATTTTAAAATGTATATTCCATGAGTGAGATATAGTTTATGACAATTTCTATTAATCAACAGTTCTGGGACCAAATAAATCTGTCACAAAAGATTATGTAATATATCCCTACTATTATTCAGTTATAAGAATCCTGTGTTTAGGAACAGTGCTCTTTGTTTTTCTCATTCCCTGGAAATTTAGCATGTAATATACATATATAGTTCATGTCCAAATATTATGCTCTAAATAAAGGTTCTAGGATTTGGTCCTTGGCCCCTGTTTTTAACCCCATCCAGTCCTAAGGCTTTACTCCATAGCAGTCCTATGCCAATACTCGCAGATTTCTCTCTTTGGCCTTGACTTTTCTCCCAAAACTTTGCTTGTGTATCCAACGCTTTGACTTTGACTTTGGATATCTAATAGGCATCTTTGGCCTAATTTGGCCAAAGAGAATTCAGTCTTCATCCATCTTATGTCAAAAAAAAACAAAAACAAAAACAAAAAAAAACAAACAAAAAAAGTTCCTTTTGCAACTGTCACATGCAAATATGCCCCTTGTCCCCATGTCAGACCACGTTTCTACAAACCCGGGAGTCCTTGATCCCTGTCCCTCACCTCCAACAAAAAACGTCAGCACTGTTGTCTCTACTCCCAAGACATGTTCCAACCCCCCTCCTTCTTTCCACTTCCGTCACTGTCACCCTAGTCGGTGTCACTGTTTCTCTCTCATCCAGACCACTCTGGCAGCAACTTATTCAGGTCCTCTGCTTAAAATCCTTTGCGTCTTATCACATGTAGAACCAAATTCAAACTTCCTTCCCTGGCGACAAGGCTCAAATTGATCTTATAATCTGACTGTAGCCATATCTCTGGTACGATCTCCAAGATCTCCAACCGCCTACTTGTGCCACCTTTTTTCACTATGCTCCAGGCACTCTGGCCTTTTTTTTTTTTTTTTTTCCCCTGTCCCTGTATAATGACGAGCTCATTTCAACCTCACTTAAGCAAACCTTTTCTAAGGGGCTTAGACTGTGATCTTGTACTAGACACAGACTTGAGTTATCATGTGGTAGTTAATGTAAGTCAGTACTTCTGAACCTGGACTGTGCAGTGGGACCATCTGCAGAGCTTTAAACAATACAGGTTCCCCAGGCCCCACCTGAACTGAATCAGAGTCTCTAGGAGGCAGCAAGGCCATTCATGTTTCCAAAAGCCTCCAGGTGACCCCGTGGGAGCTAAGGGTGAGAGGAGAGCTGGCACAGGTGATGTGTTATCTTTCTCTGATTTTCATTGTATATTGACTTGACTTACATTCTCTTCTTTTGTTATGGTTGATGCAAATCATGTGTAAACGTATTCCCTTTTCAAGAGATGTTTAAAAAGTAAAAAACCTGACAGTGTAGGATGGCCTGTTCTTAACAGTAAAGCGATAATAAAAAGGAAGGACACTGATGTAAACCACATGAAAAGGAGCAGCTAGTATCATCCGGAGAACACATTTAGGTTTTAACAAGGAACGTTTTTATGGCCCATGTTCTATTCTTGATCCGACTCTGCATGAAAGTCCCAATCTCGTGTTTACATCACACCACAGGATGCTACTGTCGACTCTGAGGATGAAGAAACCTGTTCTAACGTGACAAGATCTCATTGAAATTTGGTGGAATTAGCATTTCCAACAAAACTCAAACTTTTCAGTGTTTTAGGCTCATTTATTCTTGGCAACAATATAACTTCCTGTGTCTAAGACAAATGATTTAAAATGAGACTATGAAAGAGATCAAAAGACCTGGACATCAACTAGTTCACAAGCTATCTAAATATTGTTACGTGACTATAAAGGAATCAAACATATGGATTACATTTCCATTAAAACAGAGTAGGGTTTTAAAATAAAGGAGCAGACAGCTTTAAAAAACTCATTTGAATTTTCTCAGATCTTCACGTTTGAGAAGTAGTTCAAGCTGCGTACAAACACCAAAAGCTAAAGGGTATGCTTCTGTCCAGAGAATTTATGATGCTATAAAAGTTAAGAATTGTCACCAGTGGTGGCTGATTAGGGAACTAAAGAAGCCAAAAGAACCTGCCACTCACCCACCTTGAAGAAACCTGCATTTAGGCTTTATGACAGCATCTCATCCTTGCAGCCCTTGGCTTGTTGTAGTGATGATGATGGGCAGAGCACGCCACTGAGGGGCCCCCAGCAAGGCAGTGGTATGGCTGTTTGTTTCCGCTCTCCATAAGCCCGTACTCAGCCCAGCCCAACGTGATGACTGGGGGACAAGCTATTTGTGGTGCATAGGGTTATCCTTGTCACTCCAGCAGGAAAGAGCAATTTTTACAACTAATTTGGCTAGTCTTTTAAAAACTAATTGCAAACGACAGAGAGCCATAGAGAAAGGATTGGAGGTCTGTGAGTCTCCAGAAGGCCCATGGAGGAGGCAATGTGGTATAACACAAAATGGGCACAGAGGACCTTTGACTTCTGACAACCTGAATTAGAATACTTCTTTGAACAGTGACGGACTTTGTCATCTTGGGGATAAACAACAATTACCACCATTATTACAATCATCAATATTGAGATGACAGGTGAGAAAAACTCTCACTGACCCCACGAGGATTAGTCTTGGGTCATTAAGAAGTACAAGTTGGCAAAAACGCTCCAATCCCAATGACTACTGGGCAGCTACCACAGAACTGGAACGCCCCCAAAGGGCTCCCAGTGTCAGTGTTTTGTTTTGTTTTGTTTTTAAACCAATAACTCCTTTTATAAAAGGAACATACATGAACATCATTCACTCCTTAGGCTTCCATCGGTTTCATTATTTTCATCATCGTGATGTGTGTCAAGACATAATTTTCCCAATTACATATAATCCCTTCCTTTGTAAATATGCCCCCACAGCACAGAAATCCACAGGCTATGCTGTGTTTAAACAGTTCTTCTTGTCTTTCTGTTGCACTGACAAGACAGACTTTTGTGAAGAGAACTAAGAGTGAGTTAGAATAAGGATTTCCTGCCTCAAGATGTTAAAAAGCAAAAGGGAGCATCAAATACCTTCTGAATGCTCTAGACAACAAATACCAATTTATAAAAGATCTCTGAACACTGTTCTATTGACTAAGCGTCATAGGTAGAAAATTTTAGGGAAATTAAAGAAGTCCTAACACAAAACTTTTATTTGATAGGGAAAGACTGGGAAAAAAGAAAAAAAAAAAAGCCAATAGCCCCGTATCATCTGTTGGGGAGGGCAGATTCTCTCTGGGGGTTCATCCATTAGTAAGTTATTCTGATATTGTGAACTAAACCATATAAAGAAGACATTTACAAACGAAGAACACTTTCACCTAGAATTGATGCCAACATTAATAACTTAAGTATTTCAGTGTCTCACGGCCAAAGTTCCATATTTTAGCTACCTTTGCAAGAAAACCCAAGAAAATCAATTTGCATCTAAAAGCTCCTTCATGGAGTTGGCTTGGTTTTGTGGCAAGCATCCCAGGTTGCTTTAGAGAAGCAGAGGTTGCAGTCTGCTTCACAGAGGGTTGTTTGGTCCCAGCTGAATAACCTGCTGGCATCCACTGTTAGCAGAGTGGTAAGCAGATTATGGGTAATCAGATATTAATGTTCTGATTAAACGTTTGAAAACCTCATACCGCTATTTTAAAAAATAATTACGCTACTCTGGGAGAACTCTTATACGTACCATTCTGAAGCCACTTTTAGCCTTAATTTCTATATATTCATGATACTAGAAATCTCTACCTATGGTTTATTCCTCAGGTTCCAAACTTTTTCTCTCCACTGCCCTAACTAAACTGCAATGTTTAAAATTCATGTGAATAAATGACTTTCCTGGAAAATCTTAACTGTTTTTAAGTCTTCACATTACACTCTCTTCCTTCCCAGATCTCCTTTTGAAAAAGACAGGGCTGCAGTCATCTTTGGCCTCAGCTTCTATAAAAACCCAGCACAGCCTTGGCAGCCCTCCTGGAAAGACTTCTTGTTTCCTGAGGATCCATTGATTTAACAAACTTAACAAACTTAATAAGGGAAGCTATGAAAGAGACTTTGCAGTAAGCATTGTGAAGTTATGAAGTAACAAAAGTTTACTAGACCACAAAAATTTCTCTGACACCATCTAACATGTAGATTATACAATTTAGCACAATAACAAGGAAAGTTGTTAATTGTTATTAATTGAGGTCTGCAATGCACAAACAGGTCTTTAAAAATCAACAGTCAAAACTACCGGGTTGCCACAACTTATTTCTGGGTCCAGGCTGCAAAGTCTCTATTTCTTTGGTGCTACTACATGGGACCACTGTCTTGAAGAGAAAATTCGGGGTGAACATTTTCTGCTGACAATATTGCATGGTGGAATCATCTGTAATCGCTCCCTCTAATTTGACCAGGTAGGCTGACAAAGACCTAGCTCAAGGAGATACAGACTCTGGGCCTCTACTCCAGGATGCTGACTGATTGAGAGAGGTGCCTGTGCGGGTGTAAGAACAGAACTTCTAGCAAAGGACTTCTACAGCTCTTCAATGAGGAAAAGGGGGAGGAGCCCAGACAAGGTGAAATCTTCCTTCTCACCCTTGGCATCCCTGCCCTCTGTCCAGGTTTCACACCTTCTTCTTCTCTAGACCTCTCTTCCGCCCCTGTGGTCACTGGCCCACTCAGAAGATACTGTTGGAGAGACAGGAGGCAAGAAGATCCAGACGCTAGACTCACGGTCAGCTCAGGGGCCCTTCCCTCCACACTTCCCCCACTTCCAGAAACATCCTCCACACCTAACACTTGGGAAAAGCAGTCCTAAATCCTACTCTGCCAGTGAGCTGTGCTGTGGAGTGGGGCCACTTCCCCTTATTGTGACAGGTATGCTGCGGTGACTAACCCGACCTAATGTTCCCAGCATGGGCTCTGAGGAGCCTCAGACCACTGACTGCTTTCCTGGTCCTGCTAGAAAGTAGTTCCAAGGAGCACGCACAGAAGAAGGACCGCAGCCAGGAGGATGAGGGCGGTGCTAAGTAAGGGACTGGCCTTCTGACCTAAGCAAGGATTCTTAAGGACCTCTGAGCTCAGAATAATCAATCACCTCTTCTCTTCCTCTGATTCGCCAGCGATGGATTACAAAAGGGAGGCCTATCTTTTGCAGTCTCTAAGTGAGGAGAGTCTGATCCACAGCTGGCAGGGGTTGTGGGCAGCTACCTACAGGCACCAACTGTCCACCTGTCTTTCCCCAAATCCCCCACTTCTACCCCCACAAACATCTGGTCTCCCAGAGCTCAGGATACGTTCCCTAGTCTTGTTTTGACACCCCCCCCCCGCCACACACACACACACACACAAGCAGCGGACACATCCCTTGTGGAAAAAGAGAAGTTGGGAGAGGGACTGCCCTCCCAAAGGGCCAGCTGGGCTGGCCACTCATTCATTCATCGGGCTGGGGTGGGGCGGATGGCGGCGGAGCGGGGGCCAGGCCACCCTAAGGACACGGCCAGGTAACCCCGCGCGGGCTCCCGCCCGGCGTGCAGCGGCCCGCGGCTGTCAGAGCGCACGGGGTGGAGCCCACACCCACCCGGCCTCTGCGCGGGGAAAGCGGCGAGCCTGACGCTCCCGCCCGCCCGGCAAGGGTGGTGTGAGCAGCCTCCTCCGCCCAACCCCAGACTAGGAAAACCCGAGCCGCTCAAAGCGGGGCCGGGGCCGGGGGCCGGGGGCCGGGGCGGGCAACCGGGCCGGCGCCTCCTCCCGCCCCCGCGGTTCTGCGTCTCAGGGGCACCGACCTGCCAGCCGTCTCTCCCGGACGTTCTTCCACAGCCGATCCCAGGCTCTGGCCGTGGAGTCCCGCAGCTGCTCACTGATTGACCTCCTGAGCTGCGTTTGGAAGGGTTTCCGTTTGCCGGTCATTTTCGCTCCGTCCGCATAACGACCCGCGGGCGTGCCACCGTCACGCCCGCGTGGCCCGCAACTCAGACGCCCCGCGGCTCGAGACGCCAGATGCCGGATTCCCGCCCGGGGCCCGGGCCGCGCCGCGGGCGCGACATGGGTCCTCCGCCGTCCCGCGCGGGGGCCGGGATGCGCCGCCACGGAGCGCGCCGCGCAGGGGCCACCTCTGCGCTCCGTCAACTCCGCTACTCCTTTCCCACTTTCCCTCCGCTCCCTCCCCTCCCTTCCTTCCCTCCCCCCTCACTCCGGGACGGTCCAGCGCCCCACTCCTTCCCCCAGAGAGCTCTCGCCCCCTCCCTCCTCCTGCTGGGTCCGACGGCCCCCAATTACTGGGCGTCCACACCCCGCCCCCGCCACCCCGCTTTTCATTTTCCCTCACACAGGGGCTGTACCCTCGTCCTCCCATTTCTCGATATTTGCCATTTTTCACTCTGAGAAACCGCCACCATCCCAGCCATTACAAAAATTTAAAACTGTGCCACAGCTGGTGCCGAAATAACTCATCACAGCTTTCCCGAGTTCAAGTCACTTGAAATCGGCTCCTCTGTCTGGCTGACATTCTTTTGGAGTTAGATACTGGTGCTCTCGTATTATATGTCAGTCTTTCCCGGTTTCCTCAGTGAAATGATTACCTGGCTGCAAGCTACAATCACATTGATTTGTTCATTGCATAGCTTTGAGTCCAGAGGAAAATAACTTGTAAATATTAAGGTCAAACCGTGAGGAACCCGCGTAAAATAGATTTACATATTCTGGTAAAGCATTCAAATACGTATGCAGTTTAAAAAGTAGATACTATGAGGAAGTGAAATGTGAAAATGAAAGAATTTGGAGGGATTTTAACCAATAACATGAAGTTGGCTTATAATTAGAAAGCAACCCTGATTCCTTCAGGTAAGAGGGAGGAAATACACTGGCTCTTTAAGAAATACCTGAGGAGGCGGTGGGGTCCGGCTCATGTCCCTGGGCTCTCAAACTTTACCCCAAAGGTGAAGACAGTACTAGCTCAGGCCTCAGGGTGTCCTGTTATTCTTAAGGCTTTGCTTTTAAAGGGCTTGGAGGACCTTAGAGAAAGTAATTTTGACCATGTTCGATGTCACTCCATGATGTGATGAGTTGATGTCATGCGTCTCAAGCTTGGCTAGGGAACCTGAAGTATTTCAAAAGGGAATTTCCGAATTATTTCAACAGTAAAATGGCTTGAATATCATTTCTTCTTCATTGTCTTTGTACCAGGCTGCTAAATAAGAACCCAAGTTTAGTTAGCTGTCTTCTATTTTTTATTTAATTTCAGGTGCTCCATGTAAAGTTTAACAATTCAAGAAAGTTCTTCAGTCCTCTGTTATATAAGTTGTTCTTGATGTACGGAGTGGAAATTAACAGCCACCTGAAGTATTCCCTCTACCATTCTTCATTTTTGGTAAATATTCCCTCTACTAGCTTGTATTGTTAGTAGAAAGTGTGTGTGTGTGGGGGGGGATAATGATGGTAAAAACCATCTTTATTATTTTATTTTGCTATTTCAAGTATTCAAAAATGGTCACTAGTGAAACACTCAGAATGAGCTAGAAAGTAATGGTTGGGTTTTTTGTTTTTTGTTTTTGTTTTTGTTTTTGTTTTTTTTTTGGTGCCAAACTGCTAAACCTTTGAAATTGTCAGTTATGAAGCAATAAGTCATGGATCAGAAGTGGACTTGAAACTACGGCAGCCAGTTACAGACTAACCCAGATTGCTTTCTGGACCCCTGCCAAATACCCTTTTGATTACCTCCTGTTTTGTATGCATGCAGTGGTAAGGAAGTGCTCTACAAGAAGCACGATTTGTGTTATCTTAAAGTGACTGCTGTACAGTATAAGGACAAAACGTTTCACAGTTGCATTCCCAGGAAAGCCATGTATTTAGCTTAAAAAAAAAATCTCTAATCGAATCAAACAGAGGCAGTAATTGTAACATTATATGCCCAGGAATAGAACACTACAAGGAACAGTCCGGCTATTTCGCTTATCATTTAGCTCTAAAATCCAGGGCCCCTAATACGTTCCATTTTAATACGTTTTATATCCAGATGTCAAGGGTTAGGGGTTTTCCTTAAATGACTAATTTGAAGATAAATTCTGGCTTTGCAAGTTTGTTTCGTTCTGGCTGTTGAAGGGTCCATGAATTCAGGACTGTCCAAGGGAAGCCAGATGAAAGACTGGAATGATTTGCCCAGAACAGGTGCCACACAGCACAGCACAGCTCTCTCTGCCTGCCTGGCTGCTGGCACTGCTGGAGGAAGTCTTACAGCTGTGCACATGCAGCCGCCACAAATGCAAAGGTTCTAAACTTAAGGGGCTACTTAGAGACTTTTATAGAGGCCCTTGGCATCCACTCCCATTTCTCAGGAGCCCTAATTCCAAGCTGAACCTTAAGTAAGACCCCTCATGGATTACCCTCCCCTCTGGGGTCTTCCCCTTGAGCAGATAACAGTACCACCTACTTCACAGAAGAGAAATCAGGCAGCTCCTCATCCCCATTACCTTCTTACTTGCTCCCTTCCCTCCCAATACATGAAAGAGGTATCTCTCTTCCTACCTAAGATTTGGTCCTTGACCTGTGCTCTGCTTAGTATCTTTTCTTGTTCCTACAAGGACTTGGCTACAGCAATTATTTCCTCTGACTCCTACACTCTCAAACCCCTCCCTCTCCATGGGCTTGACCTTCACATCTGGAGCTTTTTAAAACCACACCCAAACCAAAACAATAACCATAACAAAGCACACTGCCTCTACCCCATATCTCTTGGAAAAGAAGTACTGCCTTATCAACACGGCGATCTGGATGCCCACACTAACTCACTGAAGCCAGTCTTGGCAAGGTCACCAGTAACTGCCTGGTGGCTACAGCTAATGCATGTTTCCAGTTGTTCTTACTCTTTCTGGGGCATGTGGACGATGGGACACTGTGGACCCTTCCCTTCCTCTTGACACCGCCTTGTCTTGTGGCTGTCAGACTCCACTTCCCCTGGGTCTCCTCCATCTCACACTGTGCCCCACGCAGCCACGGGGTTTGTCTTCAGAGCCCCGATTCCACCAGCTCAATGTATGTATTCCCTGGGTTTCAGTTCTCAGCCCTACCCCCACCTTTTCCTCTGCCTCAGTGTCCCCGGGTGATTATATTCCTTTCTTTGGTTTCAACCCTCACCTCTGAAGGCTGAGGCTGTGGCTGGAAGCAGAGCCAAGTTTGACTCTGGGCATGTTTTGGTCCCTGAGTGCTCCCTACCTATAGGGCTGTATTGTGGTTTTTTTAAATGTAATCATTTCCAAGAAAGGATTTAACCAATGGTACCATGTTGCTGCCCAGTCATTATCGCTATCACATTGCTCTCCTATCCCAAATCTTTCCTGAGCCCCCTCGGAGGGGCCTTTTCTGACACCCCATCTAAATAACCCATTACTCCCGCTCATGGTATGCAGCTTGATTTTCTTGATAGCACTTATCACTTCTGGATATTCTCATTTGTTTCCTTGTTTGTGGTCTGTCTCCAAAGCAAACCTTGAGCAACGTGAGGTTGAGGCCTTGTCTGTCTGATTCACCAGCACGTCCTCAGTACCTAGAACAGCCCCTGACAGTTGCGCTCAGTAAAAACTTGCAGAATAAATGACTGGTTTTTCTCTGATGCTACATGCTGTTTAGTTTACTAATGGGTATTTCTGAAAGTTTCCCTCTAAACCGACTCTTCCCTCTCTATTTCCTGCAGTCACCAAGTGATGCTACTACCCTCCCTTCCAGGGTCAAGAGAGAATCTAGAAGACATTTCAGACTCCCAGAGTTTTTCTATTGCCTCGTCTTTCTCGATCTCTCCATACCCACGGTAACTCGTTTAGTTCAAGTTTTCCTGACCTTCAGCACAGTGAGCGTCACATTAGAAGGTTACTGCTCTCACTCAGTTCTGCATCTGTCTGTATACCTTCCTTCCGCTTGAATACCTTTCCTCTGCTTCTTGTCTTCACTCATCCTTCGAGATTCAACTCAGATGTCACCTCCTCCTGGAAGCCTCCCACAAATCCCAGTGGCTGGAGTGTTCCTCCTCTTTTGTGTTCCTACAGTACCTTGGGCCCATCTCCAGAGAGCGCTCATCACAGAGCACCGTGGGCACTCGTCTGCTTTCCTCTCAGCCTCGCCACCAGCCCTGAGTTCCTCTAGCATGGCTAGGACTTTTATTTCTGAATCACCTGCACCTGTGGTTTTCAATGAACAGCACATAAAGGATCATGTACCGACTAAGTGAATATTCCATTAAAGGTTTTTTATTTTGATTTTTTAAGATCTTTTTTGGCCAGGCCCTCGGCATGCAGAAGTTCCCTGATCAGGGATCGAACTCGCACCACACCAGTGACCTGAGCCATTGCAATGAAAACATCGATCCTTCACCTGCTGCACCACATGGGAGCTCCATCCGTGATAGTTTCGGATGGCTGATTATTACTAGAGTCTGCTCCTTAGTATAAATGTGAACTTTATGTTTGTGGCATCATTAATTATCACTATTTGTATAAAGTTTATTAATTTTAAGTAATACATATTGATGGTTACAGATTTTTAAACATAGAAAAGTATGAATAGAAACATTAAAATCACCTGTAATATTACCAGGAAGAAAGAGCCGATAATATATATATATATTTTTAATCTTTTGTCCTTTTAGGGCTGCACTTGTGGCACATGGAAGTTCCCAGACTAGGGGTCTAATCAGAGCTATAGCCGTCAGCCTACACCACAGCCACAACAACGCCAGATTCGAGCTGCATCTGTGACCTACACCACAGCTCATGGCAATGCCAGATCCTTAACCCACTGAGCGAGGCCAGGGATCGAACCTACGATGTCATGGTTCCTAGCCAGATTTGTTTCCACGGCGCCACCAAGGGAACTCTAAGAGCTGATAATATTTGAAAATTATTCTTTTAGCATTTTTCTTTACACTTGAAAAAAATCAGAATAATTTTTATACTTTTCAAAATGTTATTCTGAAAATTTTCTCACTTAGCACTAGATTGCGAGTATTTTCCCAATTTACTGTTGTCTTTTAAAATATAGTTTTTAAAGAATATATAAAATTCCATTGGCTAAATTGGGTTGGGATGATTGTTGTACAACTATAAATAAAATTCATTTTAAAAATTCCATTGGCTAGATCTACCATAATTTATTTTAAAACTTTCATAATTTTGGATATTTCATTTCAAATTTCTGAAATTAACAAATGATATTATCAGCAACTTTGGCAAATGGAAAAAAGATTTTTTTCCTTTGTCCTTCTCTTAACACTGTATGATTAGACCCATCACCACTGTCACCTTCAACCACAAGTAATAAGCAGGACCTGCCACTCACCCATCTATACACATGAAGCCGGTATCTCTGAATTTTCACTTATCTTTGCTATACCCCTCCATGTTCAACTCATCTGTGCCATCTCCCGTTACACTTAAGAATGGAGAAGAACATTCCGCTGCCCACTTTTTGAGTATTTGCTTATCAGAAGCCTTTACTTTAGAAAAATATCCAATTTCTAGCTATCCCAAGCCAGCAATCTTTTGCCAGGAGCTTATGGTCACCGGCCATTATGCCATGGTTTTCAGCTTTACTGTAGGAAATTTCCCTCCTTGCTGTAACCCCTGCCCCTCACGCCTGTCACCATTGCAAGCCTGAAGGGTGACAGCTCGCCAGGATTCTTTTCTGCATGTTCCCTCCCCAAGAGAGAGGGGACGTAGCCACCATTCCGTCCATGCTCCCTGCAGGCTGCACTTCAGGTCTTGTTGTTGGAGATTCTGAAAGGAAATCTCACAGGATATATTTTCTCATAAAAAGTGTTTCCATACATTCTGGAGAAGCTGGCTTTTCCTGCTGAGTCCTGAGTGCACAGTCTCCAATTTGTGCTTGTCCCACTGAGTGTGACTTACTGCCCCATTGCTGTGCTCAGAATCTGCCAAGCTTCTAATGCTAAGAGTTTTCATGGCTTTGGGGGTTTTATTCTGTTAATTAAAATATCACTGGGCTCCACACTTTTGTGGAAGACTTATTTAGTATTAGCTGTAAGCTCTGTGTTGCCAACCAATATCTTTGGCCGTGTTCAATATTTTCCTGATGTAACCTGGTAAATGCCTGAAATCTTCAGGCTTAATGTCATATCATAATATCTCACTGACTTCACAAATATGGTGATTCTTTTTTGTATTTTTCATGTACACTTTTGCGGACTATCGTGACGCCTGTCTATGGGATATTTTGTGTTTGCTTATCTCTGTTTATTGCCCAACTTGCTCCTTCACGTGATTGGAAATTCCAGGAAAGCATGGAATTAACAGAGTCTGGGACAAAGTAGGCCCTCAATGAATGCAAGTGATGAATGAATAAATAATACAGCATTTGACAAGAAAGCTCATGCCATGACTAGAAATTGTAAATGATACCTGGTGCTGTCCCGTCTCTTCTGGAGAACTTAGTTCCTTCAACTCACAACTGTTTGTCTCCAGCTTCACACCCCTCCTCCCAACCCGCCCCAAGGACACACCCTTGACTGAGTCACCATCCACAATGCCAGCTTCCAAAATGAAACTGTATCTCAGCTTCTAGAAACATCTTGTGCTCTTCCAGCATCCCTCACTCTGGTCTCATAATATTGGTTTTTGCTTTTCCTTTACTTAATCTTTCTCCTTGGTTTCACTCCTTTCTAAGCCTTGGGTTAAGCACCATGAGCCAGTCTTCAGTCACTTTCTCATTACACACACACACACACACACACACACACACACACACAGAGCTATTTCAGTCCCTAGTTATTTCATGCCTGTCTGGCAAAATCCTATAACCACTCTTATATCCAGGCCATCTCAGTCTGTCAATGAAATCCCAGAACTGCCCCGACAGGTGATAGAATGCTGATGGAATGAGAGTCACCAGCAAAATTTTCACTGTGTCTCTAGCTGAATCTTGTTTCTGTTCTCCACAGGGGCTGTCTCAAAACTCACCACTTTGCTCAGAGTCTGGACACACTTAAAACATTTTTAAATTTTATCGTGATAAAATACACGTAATATTTATCATTTAACTCTTTGCAAGTAAACAATTCAGTGGTATTAAATACATTCACAGTGTTGTGTAAGTATCATGACTTTTTATACAATACTTTTCCTTAATCACCAATAAAAGCATTGCACTCATAGATAACACCTCTCTTGGGTTCCATTCTGGCTCAGCAGTAAATGAACCTGACTAGTATCCATTAGAACACGGGTTTGATTCCTGGCCTCTCTCAGTGGGTTAAGGATCCAGTGTTACCATGAGCTGTGATGTAGGTTGCAGGCAAGCCTGAGGTCCCGTGTTGTTGTGGCTATGGTATAGGCTTATAGCTGCAGTTCCAATTCAACTCCTAGCCTAGGAACTTCCATATGCTGAGGGTGTGGCGCTAAAAAGACAAAAATAAACAACAACTCTCTTTAGCCTCCTGCCTCTAGGCCCTGGCTTACCTTCATTCTACTGTCTGTCTTTATGAGTTTTCTTCTTCTAGGTACCTCACATAAGCCATGCACACTTTTTTCCCTCTCACCCTCATGTAAATACAGAGAAAACAGGGAAAATGGAAGCTCCTTGAATGCACACATCCTCTGGCCTCAGGCCCTTTGCACTAGCTCCTCCTGCCTGGACACATGGGCTCTTCCTCTTTGCAGACATACCTAAGCTCCACAGAGTAACTGTTTCCTGCCCCCACTGGACTGTGATCCCTTGAGAGTATCCCCAGTACGGAATACAGTGCCCAATACATGATGAGTGCTCAGTATATATTTACTGAATGCATGTGAATTGGTAATTGGGGCTATAAAGTGGGCTAGAGAAATCTGGGTGTGCCCATGTGTTATCCACTTGAATTGCTGAACTATTTAGCATTAATCCATTAAAAAGATAGAACCTGACAAATATGCCCACAAACATATGGGTGTTAAATCACACCTGAAAAAAGAACCAAGAATGACAGGATGTTTAATAATAGTAGTAGTAATAAATTATGGGTGACTGTCGTTAACTATTTTAGAATATTTAATCAATCTGATTAATTAATTAAGCTCCCCTCTCCCAATCTTCATTTTACACTTGAGAAAACTAAACTTGTCATAATTTAACATCCTCCCTCCACCCAAACTAGGATTGGCATCTAAAGTTTTCTCTGTCAAAATTTAAGTGCAGAGGCATCAGTATCACAGATATGCAAAAGAAAGGAATTAGTTTATCCTTAATATATAACAATGTTCTGTGAATTTAACATGCAAGATAAATAAGTGACTTTCTAAATAGGAATACAATATTGAAAAACAAAAAAATTAATAATGCCCCACCTACTGGAAAATACAATGTTCTGGTGGATAAAGTGTATGTTTTTTTTCATCATTTATTTATATATGTTTTTTTTTCCTACTGTATGTGGTTTTAAAGAAAAATAAAACCGTGGTTAAGAAAAAGAAAGAGGAGTTCCTGTTGTGGCGCAGTGGTTAACGAATCTGATTAGGAACCACGAGGTTGCGGGTTTGATCCCTGCCCTTGCTCAGTGGGTTAAGGATCCGGCGTTGCCGTGAGCTGTGGTGTAGGTCGCAGACGCAGCTCGGATCCTGTGTTGCTGTGGCTCTGGTGTAGGCCGGCAGCTACAGCTCTGATTCGACCCCTAGCCTGGGAACCTCCATATGCTTCGGGAGCGGCCCAAGAAATGGCAAAAAGACAAAAAAAAAAAAGGAAAGAAAGAAAAAAGAAAAAGAAAGAGGAGAAAAAACTGTAGGATGTGGATAAGGGCAGGAGGACAGAAGTTAAATGAAATCAGAAGGAACAGAAAGGGACACTAATACAACATAGCAAAGTGGTGGGGTAAGAGGAGCTACTGGAAATTAATCTGAAAGAGGCAACTGAAAGAGGTAAAAACTCTAGAGTGAGACCCATTTGGTCACCTTCCACTTTAGTGTGAGGTGATCACGAAACAAACTGATTTAGGCTCAACTGAGCCTCAAGCAGGAAAGGACTCTGGTTCCCTGGAGAGTGAGAAGGGCGACTGAAAGGAATAGAAGAGGGTCTCAGCTGTTGGACCAAACAAACGTCCATAGGCTCAAAGGATTCTACGGGAGAATTTGGAGAGTAGCAAGAATTGGGAAGTGGAGGTGCTGGAAAGGACTGTTCAGAGCCTTCAAGCTGGGCAAGGGGCACTGAGCAAAGTAAAACTACTCTTCTGATGCACATCAGCCATGTACAGCCAGTGTCTGGTGTCCGGAATTTCACTGACAGGATGAAACTGTGCACTAGAACATGTCTGAATGCTGGGTGACGGCAGTTAGGGCTGGAGATGGGAGCCCTGCCAGGGAAGTTAAGGCAGAGGGGCAAGGCTGGAGACTCTCCCCAGCTCGACCCTTAGTAAACACAAGATTTTCTAGCAGACACAATGTCATCAAAGGGGCTTCTTAGATGCATCATGGGAGAGTTAAATACAAAATGCAATCCCTTGGCTTTCAAAACCTTGAAAAATAATGTTTTCAGGAACCCTCGCTAATGAAGTATTTACTGCAGGTCAGGGGTCTGACCAAGAAAGCATTTTGCTCGTTCGTTTTCTTTCTTTTCTTTTCTTTCCTTCTTTTCTTCCTTTCCTTTCCTCTCTCTCTCTCTCTCTTTTTGTCTTTTTAGGGCCACACCCATGGCATATGGAAGTTCCCAGGCTAGGGACCAAATCGGAGCTATAGCTTCTGGCCTATGCCGCAGGCACTGCCACGCAGCATCTGAGCTGCATCTGTGACCTATACCACAGCTCATGGCAACTTGGGATCCTTAATCCATGGAGTTAGGCCAGGGACCAAACCTGGGTCCTTATGGATACTAGTTGGGTTTGCCACCATTGGGCCATTATGGGAACTCCTCATTATACTTTTCTTGGTATGACTATTAAACAATAATTTTCCCTTGAGACATTAATTATCCCTGCTCACAAATCCCTTCTGCTAATTTTCTATTTTTTCTTTAATTGGTTGATTTTATTTTATTTTTGCCACCTTCGCAGACTTAAATAACACCTTCATTAAGATATTAATGCCACACTGTAAAATTCACCCAACAATTGCTTTATTTTAAGCAAGTGTGTTCTTAATACTATTAGTTGGAGACTTCTATTGTAGGACTCTATGGCTTTCCCCCATGTACAGTATTGTAGATACAGAATAGTGTGAACTTGTTCAATAAGCAAATGCACATATAATTTTTTTTTTTCTCTTTAGAGCCACACCTGCAGCATATGGAAGTTTCCAGGATGGGGTCGATTCGGAGCTGTAGCTGCTGGCCTACACCACACTCATAGCAATGTGGGATCCAAGCCACCTCTATAACCTGCACCATAGCTCAGGGCAACACCGGATCCCCAACCTACTGAGTGAGGCCAGGGATTGAACCCATATCCTCATGGTACTAGTCAGATTCGTTTCCACTGTGTCACAATAGGAACTCCCCAGAGATAATTTATAGGTGTACATCCCTTGGCTATGATTGTTAAAAAAAGCTTGCAAATCATATTTCCTAGTATTATATTAGAGTTATCTTAGGAAAGACAGGATAAAGGAGAGAGCCCTGCCACAGATACTGGAGAGATTTAACAAATACTTGTGAGACTGATAAATATGTTTGTTCTTGGGTTTACAGGGTTTCCCTGCAATTAATCTGGACACAATGAATCCTTGGAGCAGGGTTATATCCCAAACTTGTCCTTCATTCTTCCAAAGCAAAATTTCTTAGAAATAACCATTTTAATGTCTGTGTTACTAACCTTAGCTCTCGTAATATTTCTATAAGGCCATAAAACCTAGCCATGCACCTGCTTTTGATTTTAGATTTCTATTTTCTCCTTTAAATTTCCTAAAGCACCTGTCTAACCAGCTAACCAAGCTTTCCTTCCTTCACCACCGTTCATTCCTGCCACATGACGCTGTTAGGTTTTTCCTTAGTTCATTTAGCTTTTTAAACACCTGCAGTTCAACAACAAGGATAGCATTGTCTGGCTATTTCACTTAGCAATGAGTTGATTTACTTGTCAAGATAAACTTCACTGTACATATTATTGGTTCTCTGGATTAATGCCTTATAAAACAGCACATTTGCACTGTTCTAAGCCCTTCATAAGCATTAAACACTGATTTCATTTGATAGGCCAGATAGTATATCAACATCTAGTGAAAGGAGCTTATTTCCAGGGGTACAAAGATGATCTATTATGAAAGAAAACCTTGTGGATTGAAGTTAGATGTTTATTTGTTATAAGAGATCTTTAGCAGTTATGACAAGTTATCCACGTCCTATAAAAGAATACTATATAGGTATTTAGTAGTCCAAGTTTGCTTTCAAAATACATTAAAATAAATATATAGATAAATGATTAATGACAGCATCAACAGCATGCACACTCATCGCCCTTCTGTCATCATGCAGATAAATATATCAAGAAAATGGGAAATGTGTAGAATTTTCATCAGGTCAGAGATGCACTGTATCATAGTCCAAACGATTTAATTTTTTTGTCATTATTCTTTTACAGAATGTATGCTAGACATAAAAAAGAGTGTTTCCAGCTGTTTCTGGATCTTCTTTTAATTTATTTCTAATAAATTTCTAATAAAGTGTATATATATATGTGTGTGTGTATATATATATACACACATAAATGTCTATATATATATATATATATATATATATGTGGGTAATAACTTCAAACTGAGATTTGAAACAGTTCTTTGCCTTAAACAGTTAACTAATGCTGTATAGAAGCTGGCTTCAATTAAATTCAGTCTAAGATAACTGTGACTTGGTTAGCTGCAACTGACAAAAAAGGTTACAATGATTTACTTCCCAACACTGAATAACTCTTTAAAAAAAAAAAAAAAAAAGAAGGACAAAAAATGTTTTTTTTTTTTTTGTCTTTTTGCTATTTCTTTGGGCCGCTCCCACGGCATATGGAGGTTCCCGGGCTAGGGGTCGAATCGGCTGTAGCCACCAGCCTATGCCAGAGACACAGCAACGCGGGATCCGAGCCGCGTCTGCAACCTACACCACAGCTCACAGCAACGCCGGATCGTTAACCCACTGAGCAAGGGCAGGGACGGAACCCGCAACCTCATGGTTCCTAGTCGGATTCGTTAACCACTGCGCCACGACGGGAACTCCCAAAAAATGTTTTTAACTAATAAAAGCAATAATAATTCTTGCTTCAAACATTAAAAAACCATTCTTCATGATTTAATATCCATTTTCTTAAATCTTGAGTGCTGTGTTGTTAAATTTACTTTAATCTGTTCTATTTCGGCTTTCTTCTTGGTACGAAAAGTATCCCAAGGTAAAAATGGCAGCTGGCCATGTATCTAATATGCTTTTACCTTATTGTGCATTGGGAACCAATGAAGAGATGATTTGGGGAAAAACTCCATTGTAACTCACAGCATTTTTCTCCTGCCAGTATTAAACATTTCAGTGGAATGTTTTCCAAGTTGAACTACATTTAAGAAGGTTCGTTGTGTTATGTGAATTGTAGAATGTAGTAATCTCTCACACTGTGGGTAGCTCCTAACTAATGCGCATCAATACAGATCTGTCATTGTCAGATATCTGACCACTTGGGAAAATGCCCAAAGCGCCAGGTAGCTGTGAGAACGCTCCTCCCGCTTCTGATAACAGGGCTTGTGCTTTCCTTCCCCTTCCTCCTTCCATCACTGCTGTCCTACTGCTTACGCCCAGTGTCTCCCCTGACTTCAAACACTTCTTATCTTAGGGGAGTAAACCCTCTGAGTAATCCTTTTCCCCACTTCCTCAAAGCACCCCTCCACCAACTCGTCCCTTAGTGTGTCCTGAGCAGAGTAATTTCTAACCAGTCCCCATCCCCTATCATGGTTTGGCTCCTATAATTTAGAAAAGCTCTTTCGATTAAGTGATATTTCTAAAAAGTGCAGACAAATCTTACGTCCACCCTCTTTGTATTCAAAGATTACGATTAGCATTCATTCAGTCACTCAACAAATACTTTGTTGAGTACATCGTGTATACCAGGTTGGGCACATGGTACAACTGTTTTTCTTGAGGGGCTTTGGAAATAAAGAGAAATAGGGAGTTCCCTTCGTGGCTCAGTGGTTAACGAATCTGACTAGGATCCATGAGGATGCAGTTCAATCCCTGGCCTCTCTCAGTGGGTTAAGCATACAGTCTCACTCAGTGAATTGAGGATCCGGTACTGCCGTGAGCTGTGGTGTAGGTCAAAGACGCGGCTTGGATCCCACATTGCCGTGGCTATGGCTGTGGCTGTGGTGTAGGCCGGCAGCTGTAGCTCCAATTCAACTCCCAGCCCAGGAACTTCCATATGCGGCGGCCATAAGAAGAAAAAAAAAGAAAAAAGAAAAAAGAAAAGAAAGAAAAAAATGAAAGTTTAGGGGGAAACAATTTTATCCTTGTTTCCTGTTTTCTATTATATTAGCAGGAAAATAACAACAAAATCATTTGAAAACCCCCAAGACTAGTAAACATTTATTGACTATCCACTATGCATGGCCTGGCTTGTGCTTGGCTCTGGAAAGAGGAACATTAAGTACAAAAGATGTTGTACCATAAAGGGTCTTAAAAAAAAAGAATGTGGACTAGGAGAGCTTTGAGGATGAGAATGAGCTTTATGTCGTGGACAGATACAAGGTGATGGCTATGGACATGAGGGCAGTCAACCAAAACCAGAGCCAGAAGAGGCATCGTGAGGAGCCAGCCCAATGTTCAGTCTTCCAGGGACTTCCATAGGCAGGAGTGTCCAGCCTCCACCTAGAGGGCCAATATTCCTTGTTAGAGATCTCATCATAGTCTGCCCCTTCCATCACCACAAACATCACCTGCTAGAATCTCTGACCCGCACCTTGGGGCCACAAGGTCCAGGCTTGGGAAGAGAGCAAGGCTGCCAGATTTAGTGAATAATAAGTGCAGTGTGTCCAGTTAAATTTGAATTTCAGACAAACAGCAAATAATTTTTACTAGAAGTAGGTCCCATGTTCTGTCCGTTCTTGTACTGTTATTTATTTTATCTGGCAGCCCTAGAAATGGGATAATATTCTCAGTTCTGTTCACTCATCGGATGACGCAGACATCACTTCAGAAGTACTTTCTCCCACGTGTGATTCTCAGCTTCTCAAAGCACTGAGACATTCAGCAGGTGCCTCTGTGGTTGTCTTTTTGTGCTGACATAGATGAAACCCTACCTAACCCTTGAATAGACTTTTCAAATACCCTGAAAAGTTGACATCTTTATTCCATTTCAGGGCACTCGATGTTAGCTACCAAATAAAATATGTATATAATGCCCACTCTAAAAGGCTTGTATGTAAATAAAAAACTTTCCTAATGGATACTTATTTATCTGTCCTGGGCAAAGTTTAATGGTCTGGAAACAAGTCTAATGGTTCAAGGCTAGAAAAGTCAACTTGGGACCATCTTTCCTGGGTACATATTTGTCTTCTGATCAACTGCCACTTGTTTTAGGCTTGTAAACAAAAAAGTATCTGAAACCTCATTTTTTCTTTGTTTAAACAATGTGTGTCTGGTATATATTCATTTGCATAGACACACATAATATATATACATATTATATATAAACAGTAAATGTAAAAAAAAAAGTTGTATAAAACTACAAACAGTAAATATTTGTTCGGTAAGTCAATAGATTCATAACCTTTTAATTTCTTTGGATACTTCTGATTTTACATTAAAAAGATCGGCTGTCAGGACAGCTCGGGTGACTGGAAATGGGTCTAAGCAATGGGATAGAGTGCATGTTCACGGCCTTCATCTAAGATAATGGCTTTTGTCTTTTCCAGTCTAGCTCAGCTACTTGGTAGAATAAGTTGTAGCTTCTCTGTGTCTCTGCTTTCTTATCTGTATAATGGCAATAATAATGCCCTCTACCTCACAGACTATTGTAAAAATTAAATAAGGTCATATTTGTAAAGCATTTAGAGCAGGGTCTGGCACACACGGTTGTCAATTACAAGGAATTCTGAGTTCCTGTTGTGGCTCAGGGGTTAATGAATCCGACCAGGAACCATGAAGTTTCAGGTTCGATCCCTGGCCTCGCTCAGTGGGTTAATAAATTGGAGTTGCCGTGAGCTGTGGCATAGGTGGCAGATGTGGCTTGGATCCCGAGTTGCTGTGGCTCTGGCGTAGGCCGGCAGCTGCAGCTATGATTTGACCCCTAGCCCGGGAACCTCCATATGCTGCAAGAGTGGCCCCAGAAAAGACAAAAAAAAAAAAATTACAAGGAATTCTTTCAAATTATTAAACTTGACCCTCCTAGAAGAGGAAATTAATTTCTGTATTTATGGGCCACTTTTCCTGAGTTTCCTACTTTGTCCTTCTTAGCTGGGTTTGGGAAATGGGGAACAATGGTTTATATAGCATGATTAGTTTCAAAAGGACAGCAAGAAATTAATATTTAGCAAAAATCTGCTACTATATCTTTAGTTGAATTTCAATTTCACCAGAACTTTCTCATTCTTAGCTGGATCTGGGAAGTAGGAAACAATGTTTTTCAGATTATAATTAGTTTCAGCAATAAAAAAATTAATATATAGTGAAAACTTGCTAGTAGTACTATTTTTAAATGTCCTAGGATTTATTTTAGTCTTTATTACACTATGATTTCTTGAATTTTTGTGGAGTGTTCACATGCAGAACACATTTATTAAAGAACATTAAGAAATGATTAAGAACATTAAGAAATAGTTTCCTCTAAAAACTGCCACAAGGTTTCGGATCAGTTCACACATCCTTAAATCACAGGGTATAAGCTGTGCTAACAGAATTCATACAGAGGCTCTTCCTCAGCAGAAGAATTTCACATCTGTCAGTTCTTTAATGTCAGTGCTTCTACCATCTGAGCAAAGAGAACTTTTGTAAAGCTAAGTCTTATCTCTCGTCACCTTCACCGGCATCTGAAATACTACAGAAAAGGTCAGCTTTTTTTTTTTGTCCATATATGCTTTGCTTAAACATCTGTGAAACATTACTTCTTCTCTGAAAAGCTGTTAAGAGGCTATGGCCATACCACCCGAACGCACCTGATCTCCTCTGAAAAGCTGTTAAGAAAGGTATCCTCCTTGAACCTGCATACGTATGGAGATAGCAACTATTATGTATTCAGACTGATGTCATTGGGAAGGTCACACTAGATAGAATTTTGTCACTTTGTCAAAAATATTTGCTATTTTTAGCATTCTTCAATAGTTAATGAAGGAACAACATGTAAATGCCAACGCCACAAATGGTTTGCTCTGATGAAAAAGGTTATCGAAAGGATTAACTGAAGGAAGGAGATATGCAAGAGGGAGAAGGACAGTGAAGTGAGATGCCAGGCCCTGAGTCTCATCCTGGCGCTGCCATTAGGAGCTATATAATATGAAGTCAGTCCTTTAAACTTACCACTTTCCACCTGCTTCTTCATTTGTAAAGTGAGAGAAACAGAACAGATCTCTGAGATCTCACTTCTAAAATTGTAATGATTTCGGGTACATGTTTGATACCCAAGACATAAACTCCTCCTTTGTAATTTAAGTGATTTAAATGATACCATATTGCTTTTATTCCAGAAGCGAAACTGGGAAAAGTAGTCATGAAGTTTATTTCTGCTTCAGTTCCAACTGAGTCTCAGATAAAGAGGCTGAAAACAATAGGTCTTGTCTCAGGAACACCTGCCACGTTTGAGACCTAAGATACAACCAATCAGAGTAGGGAAAGTCCACAGATTCCCTGCTCTAACCCTCTATTCCTACAGTTCTCTTTTAATGTAAATAATGAGATAAATCTCTTCAAAACAGGTTGGTGAACAAGTCAACAGTAGGGTGGAAGGGGGCAGTGGTGATTTTAAAGCACTAAATATAAGCAGTCACAGAAATTATGTAGCCTTTCTATATCTGAAAGATCATTTATCATAAACTCAGGGGTTTAGTAAATAGGATAAATAGAGAGTTATAGTGAAAGGCTAAGCATGTCTCCGGTTAACTGTCCATTCATTCACATGTGTGCATGAATGGACCATTATTAGTTCTCATTATGTTAATCCAATTGTCATTGAGTTATAGTTACTCGGTTATAATGTTTTGCACCAGGAATACTAAATACTTGACTCATGCCTTTGAAGCTGTTTCAAAATTCAGAATAAAAATGACCCCAGGAAGGCAATCTCGTAGGGCTTCTAAATGACTTTCTTTTGCCTGACCTTTTATTATAAAAAAATCAAGTAACCTTTTGTTGGGATGCTGTGCTAGTTACTCAAAGGAGTTTTATGTAAGCCTCTCAAATTTGAACCAACCAAAGCAATCAGAATTTCCATTAAGCAGTTCTACAGAGGGCATCCGATAAGAGCAGTACACAACCAATCTGACTCTACAGCCCAAAGCTAATTTGTGGTAGAAAGTTCTTGAACTGAAAATGAATCAGAGCAGAAAGACCAGAATGTGAGTAAGTCAAAGAATTGGAATTGTTAATAGAGTTATTATTAGCAGCTTTCTTGGCTTATAAATTAGCCGAGTAATGCAGTTCAGAAATAATGGAGAACCGGTCACTTCTTCCTACTTTACCCATCCTACAGATATTCACCAGCCTGTCCCCTATTCACCACTGCCATATCAAGGACGCATCTGATTACACCAGGGCCAGCAGGAGGCAGGCTTCAGGTGAAATTCTAAATTTTCATAAATGTCCTTACTTGCCTGAGAATTCATTCTTTCAGAGTTACTTTCTAGTTCCCAAATGTCTTCCATCATGGGACAGACCCTAGCCAAAAACAGGAGTTTAAACTTTCATCTGATTGTCCCACAAATGTCTCATCTCTTTCTTGTCATATAACAGTAATTAATTTTCAGACCCTCCCTATGCAAGTGTCAAAATTCTAAATCTAAGAACAATGATGGGGAATTTTCAGTTCTGAAGCTTCCTTTTATATTCTAGTAGAGTTTAAGTCTGAAAATGTTCACAATTATATTTGAAGTTCCCCAATTTCACTGGCTTTGTCACAAATAATTTTACAGCAAAGTTAATTTATATTTAATTTTATCATAAATTTAAGTGCAGTGATAAATAATTAATCATGCATCATTTATGAATTAAATTACATTTAAAATAGGAATATTGATCAGACACCCTTTGAAGACATGGTAGTATGATACAAAAATAATTCCTGTGTCAAAGAACATGATCAACGAAGTGAAAAGCAACCCATGGAATGGGAAAAATATTTGCAAATCATATTCTGATAAGTTAATATCAGAACATTAGGAATTTTCACAACTCAGCAATAACAAAAAAACCCCAAACAACTTGATTTAAAAATGGACGAAGGACTTGAATAGACATTTCTCCAAAAAACATATACCAACGGTCAATAAGCACATGAAAGATGTTCACCTCACTGATTATCAGGGAACTGCATGGTAAAACCATAATTTCACCCCATCCCATTAGAATGACTATTATTAGGAACAAAATCCAGAAAATAACTAGTGTTAGTGAGGACATGGATAAATTGGAATCCTTGTGCAGTGCTGGTGGGGATATAAAATAGTACGGCTGCTATAGAAAACAGTTTTTAAAAGCCTCAACAAATTAAAATTAAGAAAAGAATTACCGTAGCAATTTTACTTCTGGGTATACTTGCCAAAGAATTAAAAGAAGGAACTCAAACTGATGTTTGTACAGTCGTGTTCACGGCAGCATCATGCACAATAACCAAAGATTGGAAGGAACGCATGCGCAATAACCAAAAGGTGGAAGCAATCCAGGTGTCCATCACCAAATGAATAAACAAAATATGGTCTGTACACACAATGGAAGATTATCCAACCTTAAAGAAAATTCTGATACATGCTACAACACAAATAAACCTTGAAGAAATTGTGCTGAGTGAAATAAGTCAGACACAAAAGGACGACTATCGTATGATTCCACCTATATGAGATACTTAAGAGTAGTCAAATTCAGAGACAGAATATAGAGTAGTGGCGGCCGGAGTTTTGGAGCAGAGGGGAACGAGAAGTTAATGTTTAATGGATATGAGTTTCAGTTGGAATAATAAAAATGCTTTGGAAATAGATGGTAGTGGTGGTGGTACAACACTGTGAGTGTACTTAAATGCCACAGAGCTACACACCTAAAGATGGTTAAAACTGCAAATTTTATGTTATATTTTATCACAATAAAAAAAAGAAATGGTCCCTGCCCATATCGAGCTTACAATATATTGAGGAAATGAGTGTGCATATAAAATTAGTACCTGGATGGAACATAAGTGGAATAATAAGGCAGTAGAAATTAAATACTATGGTGTTCAAAGAATGCAATGATAGTGTTGTTTCAGGAAAGGTTTTATGGACTATGTAGTGGTTGGGGTTTACCTTTGGAAGATTTAATACAATTTCATTGAATACATAAGGTATGGGCAGGTAGCCTACAAAAAAGAGGCCAGTATAAACTAAGCATGGACATGAAAATCTTGGGATGTGATTTTAAAACCGTGATTCCTCACAGTTAGGTTCAAAGTACAGAGTAGTGCTTCTCACACTGTAATGTATATACAGACCACTCGGGAATCTTGCTAGAATGTAGATTCTGATGCTACAGGTCTAATGGTAGGGTCCAAAATTCTTCAGTTCTAATAAACTCCCAGGTGATGTCAACGGGGCTTTGAGTGGCTCAGGTCTTGCTCTTGAGTATATATGCCTACAAATGTAGATCAGTCCAAAGCTGAGGACTTTGAAAACCAAGAGTCTGTACTTCAGAATTAATGAAAAACCAATGGAACCCTTCTGGGTCAGGAAATCCTGTTATTGGAGCTGTTTTGGGAAGATTAACCTGTAATCCAAGTGTAATGGGATTAGAATGGGCAAACACAGACACTGGAGAGACAAGTTTGGGGGGGGGGGGTCAATGAGACTTATTAGCAGTAATAGGCTATTAAGAGGCTATTACTAGTAATCAGGTTAGATGTGGTGAAGCCTGAAACAGGCAGGTGGGAGTGAAGGTGTCAAGGGCAGACACCGTGGGGGGATAGTGCAAAGGCAGAAGTGTGTCTTGGTAGCTGACACGCAGAGGAATATACGAGGAGAAAAAGTTCAAAAAATGCTAATGATTGCAGTAAGTGTATAATCAGGTTTTCCTAAGACATTCCAAACTTATGACTGTCATCTGAGCATGATTATTAATAGTGGGCACTTCCACCCTTAGAATATCCTGGTTTTGGCATTAAATAATATAATCACCTTAGCTTTATGCACAGGTGACTAACAGGATGTAGAGAGCTAGGCTGGTTTGTAGTAGTTAAAAATCAGGTGATGGCATTCCCGTTGTGGCTCAGTGGAAGTGAATCCAATGAGTACTATGAGGACGCAGGTTCAATCACTGGCCACACTCAGAGGGTCAGGGATCCCGCATTGCTGTGAGCTGCAGTGTAGGTTGCAGACGTGGCTGGGATTCCACATTGCTGTGATTGTGGTCTAGGCTGGCGGCTGCAGCTATGATGTGAGCCCTAGCCTGGGAAACTCCATATGCTGCAAGTGCAGCCCTAAAAAGACAATCAATCAATCAATCAATCAATAAAAATGGTTAGTATTTTTAAAAAAATCAGGTGACATTCATTCATTTATTCAATATTTACCAAATGTCAACTACTTGCCAGGCATTGTTCTAAGTGCTGAGGAGACCTGAGTTTAAGTGAAAATGACAGCACCACAAGGCTTGTCCTCACAGAGTTTATGATCTTGTGGAGACTGACACATTCCAAAAGTGGGGGAGGAGGAGGAGGAGATGGAAAGGAAGGAAGTTAAATGTGCCAGGGGCAGCATTGAGCACGGAATCAAGAATGAGGGGTTACAATTTGAAAGGGAAGTAGATGCAGGTTTTAGATACGGTTATGGTTTAGACAAGAGTTGAGGAGCCCGTGGAGAAGCAGCCAGAGAGGTAAAGAAGTTCTCAGGTGTAACAGAAGCCAGGGAAGCAGGGAGGACAAGGGCCCTCCTGGTAGCAGTATCAAAAGTTGCTGAGAGGTTAAGGAGACAAAGTCTGGGACAGGTGAGCAAAGGGGGGAGGTCAGCTTTGGGAAACAATGCACTATGCCCTGGAGAGGGGCCAGTGAGATGCTACGTGCTATTCTGCATGTGAGAAAGGGCAGGACTGAGATTCTTAAGGTGTCCAACTTATTCTTAGATCATAATTTGCTAATATAATTTAAGTATTTCACATTGCCATTTTTTATTATTAATAAAAACTACCTTTTTGTAGTTGTTTCTGAAGCTTTGGAACAAAATTAAGCAAAGGCTCTAAGCAACTCATTTTCATTGATAACATAGATAATTTTCTAAAAAGATTACTCTGAAAATGGATTATAAATGGCATTTGTGTGCTTTAGAGATCTAAAGCAACAAACAAGAGCCATGGTCTAGTAAAAATTCAATTTTACTTTATATCTTTTTTTCTCATATGAAGGGACATTTGGGAAGAAAGATTGAAGGTAGTAAGAGGTATGTGTGTAAACCTAAGGATACTGAGTGAAAAAGACTGGGCTTTCTTTGAAGGGAAAAACTAATTTATCCATCTAGAATTGTCAGTACTGAGACTGTTATCATGCCTAATAATTCCGATGGTTTTTCATGACAACAGAAAAATATTATCTTAGCCTCATGGGACCAGATGAAATCTTAACAAAGCATTTTAATCACTCCCACATGACCCCTTATACTACACTGCCCCCCCCCCCCAACCGCAACACACACACACACAGAGCCACAAACACACCACTGGCAGAAGATGAGAATATATCCTATTTGCGATACTTCTAGGGAAGACTCCGTAATATTCCTGGATAATCTCTATCAGAATTCAAAATGCTACACTTAGAGCAGGAAGGTATGCGATTAACTTCTGTGGTTATAATGTAGTTCTTTTTAGTTTGGCTGGGAGCAGAGGAAAATAGATGGAACAGCTAAATCGGTAACAACGTATCTAAAAATAAAATGAACAAAACCCCCGTTGTTGTTAAAACCATTCCCAATAGCCAATACAATTCTGGTAGGGATGTTTGGTAACTTTTCAGTGGCTAAATGACTACTTTTACAGTTCTGGAACAATGTCGCTATTGGTAATTATTTGTCAAATGGAGCTTGAGCGAAGCTTTACTTTGATTGGGGTTGGGGTGGGTGATTTGTGTCTGGCTGTCAGTCTCTGGGGGTGTCTAGACTTTCCTTGGCTATCATACTTGTAATTCACAGAGCAGGTTCCCAGGGGAAAAGGATAGCTACACTTAAAATTCAGGAAGGAAACATGCATGGGTTAGCACGGCGTTCCAAACCCTTTCCACTATGACTCAGACTGCAGGGCTGGGCTCCCGGGACCACTATGAGCCTCGTCCGCTGCCACATAGGAGCTCATCACCCCAAACAGACCAAATGCATTCTCAACATCTGCCCTTTCTCTTTCTTCGCATTTATGTAAATCTTACCTTCCAAGGCCCACCTGAAGTTCTGTATCCTCTACTATATTTTTGCTCCCGACTCGGGTTTTCGGAAATAATTCCATTCTCTGAAACTTGTGTTTATTATAAGAAATGTATTTTTGACCTTTAGTATATATATTATTGTCAATTTTCACTTATTTGCACCATCATTTATTTGCACCATTTCCAGCTGAACTGGAAAACGAGATCAGTTTTCTTTACAGAGTTCCCATGAAAATCAAATAAGATAACACGTACTTTAAAGCATGTTGTAAAATAAGAAATACGCCCTATAATACTTTTTTTCCTGACATTTGTAGTCTTTTTTTTTTTTTGTCTTTTTGCTATTTCTTGGGCCGCTCCCTCGGCATATGGAGGTTCCCAGGCTAGGGGTCTAATCGGAGCTGCAACCACCGGCCTATGCCAGAGCCACAGCAACGTGGGATCCGAGCAGCGTCTACAACCTACACCACAGCTCACGGCAATGCCGGGTCCCCAACCCACTGAGCAAGGTTACGAACCCGCAACCTCATGGGTCCTAGTCGGATTCGTCAACCACTGCGCCACAACAGGAACTCCTGTAGTCTTCTTCTTAAGAGCTGTATAACAATGTTTAAAAGGTGGGCAATCAGGAGTTCCCATCATGGCGCAGTGGTTGACGAATCCGACTAGGAACCATGAGGTTTTGAGTTCGATCCCTGGCCTCCCTCAGTGGGTTAAGGATCCAGCGTTGCTGTGAACTGTGGTATAGGTTGCAGACACGGGTCAGATCCCGTGTTGCTGTGGCTGTGGCGTAGGCTGGCAGCTACAGTTCTGATTAGACCCCTAGCCTGGGAATCTCCATATGCCGTGGGTGCAGCCCTAGAAAAGACAAAAAAACAAACCAAAAAAACCCCCAAAGGTGGGAAATCAGATCACTTTACAATCAAGTTTTGATCAGGCAGATTATAATCATTACACCATGCAAATTATATTCTCATACCTGCTTAGGTAACTCCCTTATTGATATGACTTTGACTCTCATCTCTCATTTGACCCTTAATAGAATATAGAAGAGTAGAAGTGTTCTCTTTGTATATTACACTATTTCATTGTCTGTTCTTTCACTGGGAAGGTATGAGAAAGACACTCTGTAGAATTAAGACAGATAGTACAGATACGGAAATAGATATAGACTAAGATTTAACAACAGCCCTAGGAGGTGGGCAACACTAACATCCCCTTCTTACAGAAGACAAAGCGAAGGACAAAATGGTTTAGTAACTTGCCCAAGATCACACAGATGGTGAGGAGCTGGGATTGGAATCAAGCGTTTTGATCCCAGAGTTCACACATTTCTTCACTTTGCTGTGACAATTTTAACATCAACAGGGGCAGAAGCAAGGAGTTGAGAAATCAATTTCATTTAATTAGAGCACCATTTATTGGGCATTCACTAAGTGCTATGCCCAATAACTGCTAAGAATGAAAAATGAATATGTTATAAAGTCCCTGGGCTCAAGGACGATGTTGTCCTATGACCCTTAGAAACACATAATTTTAATACTTTAGGCAGCAATAAGCGCAATAATGACTATGTGCAAGACAGAAAAGTTTTGTACTTCTCCCCAGATAGATGTTTTAGAGTTTGACTTACTTGTCTTACTTAAAATACGGAGAATACCCTTATCAAAACCAAGCATGCAGATGCAAATTCAAGTTCATACAGTCGGCACGGACTCTTCCTGTGTTTGCTGGCTGCTCTGTTAGGCAAGACTGTATATACAAACCTGAGCACTGTCTCTTCCCTGCCTCAAAGCAAGAAATACAGCCAATGAGGAGGGAGGAGGCAGAAAAGGGTCAGATAAACAGATAAATGAGAATATAATGGTGTAAGTGCCATAACAGAAGAAAGAACAAAGTCTCCAGGGAAGATGTTTGCACTAGATCTTGAAGAATCAACAAGACCTTGACATTCAGAAGTGGAACCAGGGGCAGAGGGAGATGGAGGGTAGGGCCTGAGGGCTTTCCAAGCAGAGAGGAAAATGTAAGGTACAGACTAGGGAAAGGGAGGTGTGTTCAAGGTCAGGAAGAAGTACAACCTGTGAAGTGTGAAGTACACAGGCAAGGAGGCAAAAGGTGAAGGAAAGAATTGGGCTGGCTCCAGATGGCGAATGGTCTTATAGGCTCAGCTCAGAATTGGAGGCATAATTGTGAAGGTAATGAATCGGAAACAAATACTAGAACCAAAAATATAATGACTTTTTCCTATTTCAGATCACCTACGTGAGTATATAGGAATAGCAGGTTCTAAGAATGTGTATTTCAAGAGAAAAAAAAAAGCATCCCCTGATAAAATAAGTTTGGGAGATATCAAGTACTGTATTACCTTACAAGAATTTTGCAATCTACACTAATATAAAAATATTAAACACTTTGACCAGTTGGTCAGTAAGGAAGCCTAGTTAACTTTATTTAATCCAGCCTTTGTTAAACAATCATTGAGTTTTTTGATTTCACCTCCCACAGAGCACCTATTAAACACCCTACAGTTGACCTATATTCATACTCAGTAAAGGTGGGACCTGCAGTGGCTGTATACATATGGATTACACATCATTTTTTCAGAGACGCATTCATGAAGGAACTCTCACATAATTTTAGAAATCATTATTCTTCAATTATATGACATTAAGGATCTCTTAAAAATTCAAATTTTTTCCCCATTATTTTGTGAAACATGAATAATTTTTTTTTAAGGGCCGCACCCACGGCATATGGAGGTTCCTAGGCTAGGGGTTGAATCAGAGCTGTAGCTGCCACCCTACACCACAGTCACGGCAACACCAGATCCAAGCCATGTCTGCGACCTTCACTACAGCTCATGGCAATGCCAGATCCTTAACCCACTAAGCAAGGCCAGGGATTGAACCTGCATCCTCATGGATACCAGTTGGGTTCATTAACTGCTGAGCCATAATGGGAACTCTCAGTAATTTATTTCTTGATATAGTTTTACATAATTATATATCAGGGTCAAAGTACCATCCAGTAATTTCCCACAGCTGTCTCCTCTTGGGCATATCCAGTTTCCTAGAGAATTGATGGTCACAAACTCTGTAAGCGTGAAAACCATCCCAGCTTCCACAGCAGAGACCCGGCTGCACCACAAAATCACAAATGTTGCATGTCCTACCTTATGGGTGCTAAATCATGTGGAACAGAATGCCCGTCAGGGAATTATCTGAAGCTTTGGGTTCTCTTGTCATTTACTCTGAGTTTTCATTTTTATTTCCTCTAAGAAAATCATATCTCAAGTTAAACTCATCCAGATATAAAAATTGTGCCCATGCCCAGGGCTTTCACAGAGCTGCCTCCTGCCCTCTCCCAACAACCTCTCTTTCACCTCCTCTCTTCCCACAGATCATTCCTAGTTTGGACTCAGCTGAAATGTTACTTTTCCTTCCCCTCTCCCAGACTGGGCGGGACACTCTTGTCAACTCTTGGAATGCTGTTTGCTTTTTTTTGTTTGTTTTTGTTTAATACTGTGCATTGACACCGTCTGTAATTTTAAGTTCATCCATGTGGCTGTTGGTTTACTATTGGTCCCTTTGGTAGACCATGAGCTCCACAAGTGCACAGGCTCTGTTTCGCTCCAGTGTCATACGACAGCATGTAGCACACAGAGGTTAAACAAGGACAAAAGAACACTAAGTATTCATAATTTAAGAGAGTGACAACAGTGAGCCTCTTCATAAATTGGTTACAGTCTGGACCTCATTTTTAGAATTTAGGCTAGTTTTGATTTTAAATTATAGAGAAATGCTATTCCATTGATGCTCATTTATTAATACAATAGCTTCATTTTCCTAATTGTAAATAAATACTAGCCACTAATATTACTACTATAATTGGCAAACAACCTAAACTTACCTGCCTTTAATTTTATTCCATGATGTCTAGCTTATAAATAATACTCTTTCTGCATGTGCAATATAATTCTTCACATTGGCATTTATGCACTTCAAACACTTTTAGCCTCATGTCTTCTATTCACTCTCACTTAACCACACTACACATGGTTTGCTCTTTAATCTGCTCCATAAATCACTCTCCCTTATTCCTTTTATTATTCCTATGGATCTTTCCAAACTTCTTCCAATTTATCTGTCCCTTTGAGGCTCTGGAGCGTTACACTAAAAACAGTGGTCTTTGTGTTTAGAACCCAGGGGTCTGGGCTGGGCTGGTCGGTGAAGTCTCTAGTTGGATCTTCCATAATAAGAATGAAAAAAAAACAAACAAACCAGGAAATCAAACTTTCAAAATACATTTAGATTCCTTCACAAGACAAGTAATATTTCTCCCACTATTTCCTTTTGGTTATCCCACAGAAATGCCACACGCGTAGCAAATGCTTCCTTTGAGGTTGAGTTCCCATGGAAGAGTACCTTACATGGAGTGGAATCTGGCAAAGACCAGTGGAAACGGGATGCGGTTAGTATTGCATTTGAAAAACATAACTACACATCCTCTTTCTGGTCATCCCTCTGTCCCACTCGCCTGGTCCCTCTGTTCTTTGTGAGTTTATTTTCCTACCAGGAGATTTCTTCCAGTGGGGGCGGAGGGGCATGCTGTTTGGACAGCTAAATGTATGCAGCAAGCAGCTTGTTCAAGGGCACATGATCAGATGATTAATATGATCTGATGGACCAAGACAACACAGAGGCTAGAATTCGAACTTGGACTGTGTGGTTCTATTTAATTTGTCACCTGCAAGATGAATTAGCCTTGGGAAAACAACTTGGCCGGCGAGCCCACCTCTAAAGCAGAGATGATGAGGGACTTAAGAACAGTGCCTTGCATGGTGCGGTCCACTCACAGACCATCTTCGGATGAAAAGAACAGGGAGACTGACTTCACATAAAAAGACTCCGAAGCTGATAACCAATAACTACAACTAGATGGCCCTTCCTCTGGCTTTCATCCTTGCTGTTTACCACTTTGTGATGAATGGAGGGAGATACTTCTCTTCAGTTTTATAAACCAGTGGTTAAAGCACTGTGGTGTGGTCAGTTCAGCCAAGAATCAGGGAAGCAGAGCATTAAAACACAAAGACCACTCAGCATATCTTGTTAAACACTAACCAATCAATACTTTGATGCTCCTTAAGAGTATGCTGAGTCTATCAGCCCAAGAAAGCAAATGCTTTGGAATCAAGTGAATTAATATTAATAAGCTGCAAACAACTTTGAAAATCTAGCAGTAAGTAGCACAAGAGTACATAAACCTGTGAGTACAATGGGACACTAGTGATTCAGCACAAAAAAATAGATGTTAGATATTCTAATTTGAACTGTAGATTATGAACCCAAAACACAAAGTATTAGAACTGTCAGGATGGTTAGTCAATTACAGAATTTTCTACAGGGATGCAGTCCTCAAACTCTTTAACCCTTTTATCCCCTGTGGCACCCGGCTCTCTCCTTAATCCTTACTTCACCCACCTCTACCCTCAAAGAGCCTTCTGGGCTGAGGGAAGAGGATGTTCGCTAAATGTGCCAATGGCTCCACAGGAAGACCTGAGACTGTGAACCGTGGCAGAGGGCAGGGGCCCTAGACACGGCATCAAAATAGTGTCACGGGGGAGGAAAAGAGTACGCACCTGGAACAGTCAAGAAAAACTGACCAGAGTTTTGACCCAGTGAAGAACAAAGATAAGGGTGAACTCGAATGAGGAACTGGAGATCATTTTAAAAGCCTAATTTATGGTAAGTGTGTTGTAAGTCAAATTGAATAATAAGACAATTTGCAATTATTTCCTTGCTTGAAAGTCTTCATTCATTCATGAATTCATTATTTATTCATGTGTTATATTTATATCAGCTAAATCCAACTCTGAGCAAGCAGAAAACAACTTCCCTTTTTTTTTTTTTTTTTTTTTTTAACATTTGGCCTTCAAACCCTTTCTGTTAACCATTTCTTCCTCATTCTTGCTCTTCAGTCTTACTGTAACCCTCCCACCCCAGCTCTTGTTAAGGGTCACACTGGGTGGGGAAGGGGCCTGAGGTTGGGAAGAGGTCTTAGATGCTGAGCTAGCAGGTCAGATCAGCTCCATACTGGTGCCTCTGGATGTGGCATGTTCCCAAGGCTGAGTCTTTTCTCACGAGGTCATATTGCTGGATTTCTTTGCAGCCCTGGGCATCTGGTGGCCCATCTTCTCCATTACTATCAGTTGCCCCATATGCTGCTCTCATAGTGGCTTTTTCTATAAGGTCCACATCCAGCTCAGCACTAAAGGACGCCGTGCCCTCTGCCACCCATGGGAGAGCAGTTCTCTCCTGCCTCTCCCTCTTCTTGTTCTACAAGTGCGGCAGGCAGTTCAGGCATAGCCTTTCACCTTCATCTTCCCGGAAATGAATCAGGCACCAGTGTCTGGGTCCGGCAACATCCAGGGAATATAAGTCAAGTTTCCTGGTTTCCTCAGGCACTGGGTTCTTAGGGTGCCCATATGCGACTTGAAATGAGAGAGAAGCACAGCATGGATCTCTCTACCAATACGAGCTGCCTTTGGAGGTGGCAGCTGAGAACAGGACAGGATTTTTACTACCCTCTTTGCAAATCCTGCATAGAGAGGCCCTCCAGTATCTTATTCTGGAACTGGGCCGAGAGATAGAGGGATCTGGTACCTAATGTTTTGATTCCTACAGTAGGGAATCTTGACTGAGACTGATTAAAGTGGTTCAGCATTATCTCAGCGTTATCATGAGGTTACAATGAACAGAAACATCTAATCAGTGCCCATGTTATGCTGGGCTCTGTTCTGGCTGCCGGAGATGCCAAATGAAAAGAGTCACCTGTCTTGAGGAGCTGGCCGTGGAGGGAGCACGACCCTCTCCTCCACACACTGTTTGAGTCGTCTTTGCTCTCGAAGCCCTTCAGTGTGTCCCGGGCTGTGACGCTGGAACAGCGAGAAGCACAAGTGTGGGGAGTCTGAGGGGCTAAACTTTCTGTAAGGTTGGGACTGTGATGTGTACTTCTCATGCCCAACCAGGAGAGATGCCAAAATTAGGAGGTGAGCTGAGCCAATGGGAAGGGGAAACCAGGGCCCAGGCAGCCTCAGAGGTACGATACCTACGGGGCTGTACAACAGTGGGCAGTGGAAGTAACTATCAAGGCGGGGGTTCTGAGAACTAAAGTAAAATGGAGAAAAAATAGCTGGGTTTGGAGGAAAGGGGCAGAGATTAAGAGCAATGGTTTGTGCTTGCCCTAACTCAGCAGGGGAGTGCTATCGGGGTTGGCCGGCAGAGCTACGGGGCAAATGTCACCACGGGACTGGGTCTTGAAGGAGGAACTCTGTGTAGGTTGAAGGAGCTCTTGAGCCCGGTGGTTGCTGCTTAGAGCCTTCAGAGAAGAGGCATAGGCTGAACCCCCAGTGGAGGAAACTGCGTAAGAGATTTCAGAAGCAGAGAGATTCCTGCTTTCTTCCTGGGTGGGTTTATTTAAATTCCACCCTTTCTTCAGAACTTAGCCAGCCACGTTTTTTCTAGAACCTTGTTGTGATAGCTGTCTCCTCTGAACTCCTACAGGAGTCTGGAAATCGGTGACATGCTGCCTTGCATGGTCAATTCACTTTTGCAAACGCAGCCTGTCCTTTGACTTGCTGAACCATAAGGACCTGAAGTAACCTCCTTGGTTCTCCGCCCGCAGCCTGGCAGCTGTGCCGCAGTTACACTGGCAGGCTGAGATATGCCACAGCCTCGGAGGTCAGTCCCCACATCGACAGCCCCATGGCAGATGTTTAGCACTGTGTTGGTCCTGCTGCTGGTGACGCTGGTGTCCCATGCTCCCAGTACTTTGCTGACTCTTTACATTTTTGCTCATACATCAGTCCTTCCGAGGGCAGAGGCTTTGCCAGAATAATCCCTGCCATGTGAGGTGCTTACGACTGGTATACAAGCAAAAATGCCCCACTGATGAAACAGTTCTGGGAGGAAAAGTGGTTCTTTTCCCTCCTCACCCCCTAGAATGGGCTAGAGTAGAAGGAACTCAGGTGGAGGGAAGCTGAGGAGCCTTCTGGTGAAGGAGGCAGGGAGGGGAGCTGAGCCAGGGCGGGACACGGATTGCTTCTCACCACATCCTCTGCACCACCTACCCCTGCAGCTCTTCATATTCTTGTTAAACCGTAAGAAAACGGGCATGCAAACCTTTTACTGTACACTACCGAGAACAACAACAAAGGAAGACTTCATTCCCTTGATAAATTAATCACTCTGATATTCAAATCATACGTTGACATTTAACTCTAGAGCTATGAATAAAAATTACAATTTTATTTTCATTAAATTTATGTTACATGGCCATGTGGTCTAATACTCATGTCAACTGTAAGTAGTTTTCTATATCAATTTAATTTTATCTTTACTTATATTGTTCAAGTGCAAAATAATCTGGCATTCATGGTTAAGAAGCAAGAATATCCTGTGATTTTGACCTCGATACCTTCAAAAGTCTGGAAACAATTCAAAAGGATGTTTAAAGTCACATTGCAAAATATTCGACTTATTTTCTAGTCTTATTTTAAAAGATCACTTGAAGAAACAGAAACAAGAGTGATCTAGCTTTCCTTTGTTCAGGATAAAATAAGAGCATGGAGGTCACTTTCAGCAGCAGATATTTCATACCATGAATGGAGCCTATGACCCCTAAATAGAAGGGAAGATGTTGGGGACTAGAAAAGGTAAAACACCCAGAAAAATCAATAAAAAGCATACTTTATGAACAGCACTTTACAAACTATTGTTAAAGATACAAAAGGAAAAGGAGACATAACTCCTGTGCTTGATAATTTTACAAAAGCGAAAAGAATTGCTGAGCTCAAATCAATTCCCCAAGTCAGAACCAGAAAGCCCTGGCTTTGGTTCTGTGGTTGCTTTGTGCAGCGCTGCCTCCAGAATGACTGACAGGGATCAACTGCTGCAGGATTGGTTTTACCACCAATCCTATGTTTCGAAAGAATCTGGTTTTGCTATCAAAGGCCCTGTCCACTTGATTTAGTTTGTCAGAACAAGTTGAGGATGCCAAAGGTGCCGGTTTTATCCCTTTTTGCAGCACGAGTCTTGTTCTGTTTTACAATGACATGCGGCACTTGCATATCCAACCTCTTCATAAATTTTTATCATTTGTCAAAAAGAAGAAACAAGAGGTTAAGAGGGATCAATGTAAATCTATCAGCATTACTGAAAATATAACTCAAGGCACACACTTTGCTTGTGCAGGAATGCTATGCTCTAGGAAGGTGGTGTTATTTTTGGCCCAAGAAGAGAGAGTTTCTGCTCCAACCCTTTTAGAGAATAAACCAGACTAAACCACACAGCTTTAGCTCTGGTGAAAATTATTCTGATGGCTAGGAAATCCCATCCATCACCAAGACTCAAGAGTTCTTTTCATTTTATGTGCTGGGCCAGGAGGAAAACAACTCTTAAGGGCATCATTGAAAATCGGTGACCCTTTTCTACCTCCAAATGAGTGCACATATTTTCAGGTATGGTTTCACAGACTGGTCCCTACTTCTGCATTTCTTTTCCAGGAGGTATCCATTTCGAAGGACATATCATTTGAATTCTTTTAAGCACTCAGCAGGTTATTTTTTAATTCATGTGTGTGTTTGTGTATGTGTCATAGAAAAACAGATTTTTAACCCCTCTTAGTAGTGAGAAAATATTAGAGTCTGGGTTATAATAAAAATATAACCAGAAAACCTTATTACTTATTGTTAAGAAAATTCACAAGGAAAACTGACTACTTCATTTTATGTTGAAATAAATGCCTCTATTTTAAGAAGTGGAAAACAATTGCGATAAGTTTTAACATTGTTATTGCTTGTCTTTGGTAATGAAAATGAGCGCAAACGATATTCACAATTGGCAAAACAAAAACAGCTGCACATTCTTCAACCCAAACAAATCAGGTATCACCAGTCTTATCTTTCAGTATTCACTGCATTTACTAAAATCATGACTGATTGAAATTCGTGCAATTTATTTTAAAATCAGACTCAAGGTTTTGTTCTGTTTGCAAGCTGGAACGTTACTGTAAATCAGTGCTGCGCGAGCAATGTCTCTGGCAAGATATGTGTGCAGAGTACCTACAGGATTGACACACAGGCCCAGCACACCCAGCTTTCCTTAACGTACAATTTGGAAACACTTCTTTAAAACCTCAACACATCTAGGAAGGTTATTATGGATGTCACAGAATTAGTTACAAATGATTCTAAGCTGCACTTTACAAAGGATGGAACAGGGAGTGTTTCGGTAAAGATGTCCAGGACAGCCCAGGCAATCAGCAAAGAGCAGGGATCCTATGTTGTCCAATTTGGGTCAACATTTACCAGTCGCCCATTACCAACATCTCTGTCCCGAACTGGGCTGTAGAAACCACTCAGTGGGACTGCCAATGGCCTTTCAGAGCATCATCAACCCACCATGTGAGAGGGGCTTCCTGGCAGGACACTTAAGAAACATCTCAATTCTCATATGATATTCTGGAAAGAACACAGCCAACTATAAAGCAACTACCTTCTGACAAATCTTCGTAGTGTAATATCTCAGAATGGTATTGCTGTAAGAGGCGTTAGCACACTGTTCCACCAGACAGTTTTTCAGGATGGGCCAGCGCTGGCATAAAGTCCCCGAGCACAGTATGAACTTGATTCTGTTCTGGGAATTCTTTTCTCAACTACGTATTGCAGGAGGAGAAAAAGACAGAGTTGCTCATGATTATATAGATATTGCTATAGACGAATGGTCAAATTCACATTTATTGGTCAGAAAATTAAAATGCACAGAGGGCTCCCAAGCGTCCTGCGATATGCTTTGCTTCACTCTGTTGTTTTTCCTCCAACTCAGTTGTGTTTGCCAATGTGCATTCTTTGCTCAGTGCTCATGCCCAGTGACCCCATGCCAACCAGGCTAGAAGTGTGGATGGGAAATTATTATACAGAATGCAGAGGTCTCATACTGCCTTTGGATGTGAAAGATGCCGTGCTCTAGTCTATCATCATGTTTGGTCTGATGTGGAATGAATTCGGTAATCGAGTTATTACCACATTACTATATTCTGCCTAATTAAGAAGAGCGTTCAAGTCTTAATATCACCTAATGTGCACTGGCAGGAACACTTTTTTGAGTATGTGTTGGGAGTCTAATCCTATAAATCTCACATGGGCCACCTTTCCACCGACTTCTATTTAAATTTTGCTGGCATGAAAAACACAGGATAGAGTCCTGAGTAAACTAAATGTAGAAATCAGGCTTTGTTTGATTATTTCAAAGCCCTTTGTCTCCTCCTTGTAAGGTACAAAATGGCAAAGGCTCTTGGCAGATGCCTAAGAGCTTTTATAACTGATGTTGAGATCAGCTGAAACAAAGACACATTTGTTGAGTTCTAGCTTCAGATGCTGGCCTGGCTTTTCAGAGGTAAACCCTAAGTGTTTGTTCTTGGATATGGATAACAGTTTTTCAAAAAATTGATTTGCCGGTGCTTACGCAAGGCACTACTGCATATTGTGAAACATTTGCTTGCCTAACACATGAGAAACGAATTTAAAACACAATAGGAGCATATGGCTGGAAAGAAAGGCAACCCTAGGGAGAGGATATTCCTGGGAAACAGAAAGATTTGCTAAAACCCAGATTAGATTAAGCATTTGGAGATGAAGAAATGAATTAATTAGCATCTCTTAAAAAAGCAAGGTGATTACCAATAATGAAGGCCGCATGGCCTAGTAAGCCATGTGTGGGCTTTGGAGTCTGCAGACAGCTCGGCCTTTGGCGGCTTAGCCAATTTGCTTCAAGTCTCAGTTTTCTTTTATAAAGTGGGTCTATCTACCTGCCTTGAATATCTACCTCCTTCTTAGGTAGAGAGTCAAATAAGATTATGTTCTGAAAGTGCTTTGTCAACTCTAAAGAGCTACATAAATCAGAATACTAATGAAATAATAAATCTGATAAGATAATCTTTATCAGAATAATAATGTCAGCTAACATAATAATAATATCCAATTAGATGGTCATTGTCAAAGTAATAATATTAGCGAACATTTAAATACTTATTCTGTATCAGACACTGCTTTACATGAATTATCTCATTGGGTTGCACGTTATCCTCATCCTCCTCATTTTGCAGAAAGGAAAATGAAGGTTGAATTACCACTGAGGTACACGTGGCATCTGTATTTGTGCTTTAACTTACATACTAAGTTGCCTTCTTTACTATAACTGCTATGAATGCTAACTCAATCCATTTAGGGATGATTTCTAGGTTTTTACATTTCCCATTAAAGTGATCTTTATTGTCTAATATTTTATTGACTAGCCCCAACCACTAACTCAATAGCACTTAATACATGTTTTCTATCTGCAGCACATTCATAAAGGTGTAAGGAAATAATTAATAAAACAGAAACCTGGGGTTATTATTCTAGAGTAACAGAACTTGCATACCAAGGGAAAGTTGTAGAACATTTAAAAAGCTATATGAAAACCAGTGCAAAATTAGGTAGGCCGGATTGTATATAACTAAATCCTGAAGAATGGAGAAAAAATAATTTTGCAACCATATAAACCTAGTAGTGCCTTAAATTTTATGACCATTATCCATTTTAATTTTTTTTTCTTGTACTATCAAGAGCTTAATCCTGGAATAACAGTCCTATGTGTTAGTCTCCAGGCCTATGAGGATTCTGGAACTGTGCTATTCATTACGGTAGCCACTTGAGGTAGATGCAGCAATTTAAATTAAATTTAAATTAATTAAAATTCAGCTTAAAATTTTTACATCCTCCATCACACTAGCCACATGCCAAACACTCAATAGCCATATGTGACTAGTGGCTATCATCCTGGACCATGCAGATGTGTTCCCATCATCGCAGAAAGTTGTACGGGGCATCACTGCTCAGAAACATAAAATCGGGAGTTCCAGTCGTGGCGCAGTGGTTAACGAATCTCACTAGGAACCATGAGGTTGCGGGTTCGGTCCCCGCCCTTGCTCAGTGGGTTAACGATCCGGCGTTGCCGTGAGCTGTGGTGTAGGTTGCAGACGCGCAGTGGTTAACGCATCTCACTAGGAACCATGAGGTTTCGGGTTCGGTCCCTGCCCTTGCTCAGTGGGTTAAGGATCCGGCGTTGCCGTGAGCTGCGGTGTAGGTTGCAGACGCGGCTCGGATCCTGCGTTGCTGTGGCTCTGGCGTAGGCCGGTGGCTACAGTTCTGATTAGACCCCTAGCCTGGGAACCTCCATATGCCATGGGTGCAGCCCAAAAAATAGCAAAAAAAAAAAAAGTAAGAAAGAAACATAAAATCGGTAAGTATTCTCTCTCTTCACTTTGGTCTGGTGAGCCTAAGACGTTCAACTTATATATTTAATTACATCAGAGGTGTGGAAACTCTTGGAAAGAGGTGGGACCTATGGCTGATCAACAGGAAAGAAGATTGAGGTATCAAGATAGAAGAGATACCTTCACCTGACTCTTTTGCATTCCTTGGTGGGTAAAGCACAGGACTTGCCAGTGACATGTTTACGGGTGCACTGTGCTGAGGTGAGAAAGAGGTGAGAAGAGTGGACAAACAACCTTGGCTAGAGCAGGTAGAGTTGTTCATAGAGGGCTTTTTGGACAGATGAAATGGCCCAAGCAAAGGCATGGAATCTTGGAAGGCCTTCTGACCTGGTTATGGTGTAAAGTGATTCTCAAAGTAAGACAATAGCAAAAAATGGTATTGAGGTTAAAACTAGGTTCAAATTGTAATGGGCCTTGTATTCTCTCAAATGTTTTAATGTTATCTGTTAGGCCACAGGGATTCATCAGAAGTCTTCAAGCTGTGGAGTGACATAACTGGCACAACTTCATTTTTCAGGAAAGAAATTAGGGCAGAGGCGAGAAGGGTGTCTTAGGTTAGAGGATGAGAAGTAGCTTCTGGATTTCCCCTTAGTGTTATTGTGACTCATCACCAATTATAATAACTCAGGGTTCAAAATAAGAACGACTTTTAAAATAGCCACTAATTCTTTTGCATTAAACAATAATGACACTAAAAGGACAAATTAGTGCTTTGTTAAATATGTCCTGGTAAGATGAATTATTAGTATGGCCTGAAAAATTCAGTCTTCTACCGAATAAATGAGAAAGATTTGAAAAGCGGCTTAAATTCTTTCTTGGTCAGTGTATTTATAATAGTGTTCTTCACTGGTTTTACAAGATTATGAAAGGAAAGGGTTGAAATAATGGACAGTGGTCAAACTAGAAATAAAACGAGAGATGGATAAAATATGAAAGATGAGGAATGAGTCTGGGCACTCTCACTGTGCCAGTGTTTGGTTCATTTTAGGAAAAGATTTGGTAAAATGAGTAGCACACTCTTCTCTCAATTCTTCCTCTCCTACTGATTCAGTTTTTGGGAAACTAAAATGAGGATATGCTGGAAACCACTTCTCTCCTGATCAAACCTTGGCATGAACCCTTGCTTCATGGGTTGTAAACCACTGTGTCTAGATGTGGGTCCAGTCCCAAAACTAGCAGAAGGAAGCCATGAGTCTTTGCAATCACTATGAGATTGGAGCTCTTGACTTAATAAGGAAGAAAGAGATACTTCTATTCAGAGCTAACACATTCACTATGAAGTATTAGAGCATCAAAGAAGTCAATCCGACATTTTCCCAAAGGTTTGGATGAATTGCCTTTTTAAACAAGGGGGATGGAGCCGCCTCTGATGCCTTTCTCATGCCTCCCTCATGACTACTTGCACCCAGCGGGCCTTGATGCAGACGGCCTGACCCCGTTAGCTTCTCTGAATGGCACCGTAGACTACATCTCTGCTTCAGAAAAGTACAGGTTAAGTATTCTGCTATTCTGTCCCAGTTTGTGTATGCAATTAAGATGCGCTTTATGTACAGGCAACTTAAATCCGAATTGTTTTTTATGATTGTTTCAGAAACTGTGGCAAACAGAATAACCAAAGGGGACACCTGCTTCTACCATGCTGTAGGAACTGGTACTGGATTTGTGAATTAGGGAAATTGGACAAGCGTTATACAGTCATTGATTCAGGTATAATAAAGGAAACAGCGTAGTTCACTTTCAACCTGTCTTTTCTTCTTTAACTAGAAGTCAGATTTGCATCATAGTTGGATGGCTCTCCCGGCCTTTCCCAGCTCCCTCCACATTTTTTTCTCATGGGCATTTTCTTCAGAAAATCCTTGCAAATTTAATTTCATTTTGATGTCAGTTTCTTGGAGAACCTTCACGAATACACAATCCAATATTTGATCTTCTTTTATTGCAATCAAGGCTCAATCATGGTTCTTATGCGCTTGTCTTTATACCTATTAAATATCATCTTATTGCTCTTCTAGCCCATCGTCACAACATATCAAGATATTTATGACTCATGATTCCATCATCTTTTATATCTATTATCTTTCCTACCTTCATGACATCCAAAAGCTGGTGAGTAGTTACATGTCTTCAGGTTGTGAATAAAAACATTAGACAGGAATAGCCAAATGACAGAACTTATTGGTCGTGCAATCCAAACCTATAGCGTGCTTAACAGTACAAAGAGGTCCATCTTTTCACAAACTGAAACAATACTAATTAGAGAATTATAAGAACAGTAAATTATATGTAGCTAAAAGGGAGATAGTATCTTTACAATCAAATTGTACATTTCCTCCTACATTTTGCAGAAGTTATGAATAATCGCTGCCACCAAGACCGCTGTGAAACCAGAAAAATGTAGAAAATAATATTTGAAATAAGTGATCTTTTACAGTTTGCTTTAGAAACAAGCTGTTTCTAGATATTAGGGTAGTAGCACAGCATAAAAATTTCAGTTCTTTAAAACAACATTAGCTACCTACTAAATGAAATCTTGTAAAAGCAGTGTAATTGGGAGTTCCCATTGTGGTTCAGTGGTTAACGAACCTGACCAGCATCCATGAGGACGCAGGTTCATCCCTGGCCCTGCTCAGTGGGTTAAGGATCAGCGTTGTCATGAGCTGTGGTGTAGGTCCCAGCGTCGTTGTGAGCTGTGGTGTAGGCTCGGATCCCAAGTTGCTATGGCTATGGCATAGACCGGCAGCTATAGCTCTGATTCAATCCCTAGCCTGGGAACGTCCATATGCCTCAGATGGGGCCCTAAAAAGACAAATAAAATAAAAGCAATGTAATTGAATTCCCTTAAATAAGGACTTGGTGGTTTGCTTCACTGTGTGTTGTGATAGTTAAAATTAAAAAAACAAAACAAAACACTTAGCTTTAATTCTTTCGTAATAATGGCAAATTTTGTTTGTGTTTAGACTTAGGAATGATTGTGTGGGAGTTAAGGGCTTTCTAAACTAATCATTTTAAGGATAATTTGGTCAGAAGCCAAGGGAATGCCTGGAAAATAATAAAGAGAATAAACTATTCTGAAAGTTATTTTTTACATTGGCTATCTCATGTTAAAAATAATTTTTATGCTATATACTTGAGATGATTCATCTTCCATTAGCTGATGGATTTCATGCGATTTTTTTTTAGGAAAAGAAATGTGACATATAAAATATTTCATAAAGGGAAACAAAGCACCCATTAATTTCCGTTTTCTATGTGTATAAGGAAATCGAACCAGTTCAGTGGTTCAATTCTCTAAATTCTCTGGTTAGAACTTTTCTCCCTTCAATTCTTCTGTTACTCTAAGTGTGATTAATAGGAGTGTTTTATTACATGTTTCTCTTCAGACTTCTTGAGTCATAAGCAAACTTTCATCTTGAATTAGTTTAATAGCTAGCGTTACTGATAAACAGTAATATGCAGAAGAGACTGGTAATCGCTAGGTTTTCATAGCTGAAACAGACAATAATGAGGTATATTTTTCCTGGAGAGAGGAAAAAAATTTCTCAATAGCACCTGGAATACAGATGAAGAAACTATAAAAAAGTATACAAAAGATATCTTGATAAGTAGCAGATTCAAAGAGGACATAAAAGGAACTGGGTAACTGCCGACATAACTCTTTTCTCTACTGTATTATTTCCTTTTAAAGTCCCCCCTTTTTTAAGGTTAGAGTTCAAAAAGGACATGTTTTCCCACAAACAAGGAAGATCAAAGTAAAATGCTCTTCTGTTATTCAATTGAGACACAGAGCGAGGGAGACTGACTGACCAATGGCGGAAATCAAGAGCCTTAGGCAGAAATGATACAAGGTCTTTAAACAGGTACAAGTATTTCCGATGTTTAGAATGCCTGGGTGGTGATTTGGAGTAGGTAGTGATCCAGAAAGAGAATCTAAGATATGTCCCTTAAGCCACCTAAAGGCATGACTAAGAACAAGTCACTCTAAACAATGAAGCAAGGGCTAAGAAAACACCAAATGTGGGCACTGAGCTAGAACTGGACATTTTGTGAAGTGACAAGGTGTGTGTTTCCCTCTCACCAGGCAGAAATGTGAGAAGGAAATGTCACACCCTGCTGAGGGGAGGGAGGTGTGTCACAATCACTTCAGGGACTTCTTCAGGCTGCTTTTGCCTCAAAGAAATTCTGACAACCCCCCCCCCCCCCGACACACACACACACACACACACACTGCACACAATCGTACTTCCTCCTTAATAATCAGTGCCCATTAGAGCCAGCGTTACTGATCAGTGGGTTATCACAGCCTTTGGATGGGACAGAAAAGAGGCTAAGAACCACCGCCTCGGGGAGTTTATTTCCCTCCATGCTTTTTGTGACCATCCATGTTGCTGGGATGGCTCCCAGTTCTTTAGGGAGGAGAGCCGACTGTGAGTCTGCAGAACCCACCCCACCTTCTTGCCAATCCTTCCTGCACCCCACAAGCATGGATGCTCACACACACACAATGGGCTTGCGCCGAGAAGCCGGCAAATGTCCACTGTGCTCACACTACTTAGAGGACTATTGTGCAAACTTCAAGACAGATGCACAGGACAGGGAAGACACGATCTCTGCCCGGAGGATGGCAGAGGGCTCTGTAATCCGTCAGGCACGTATCTAAGTAGGGTCCTCTTTGTAACGCATTTGCTGACAGAATGTCAGCCAGATAGCAGAATGCTGTCTAACTCAATGGATTTAGAAAATTAATATAAGTCTTGTTGACTAATATGAAAGCCTTCTTGTCCCATAGCTTTGTGTGCATAACAAATATTTGTTGAATGAATGATAAACACAAAGATGTGGGCATAGCTCACCTCAGCCGGGTTGATAAACAACAGATGAATCTTCAAAAGAGCTTCTAATTTCTATCTCACGGTTATTATGCTTCCTCTATTCCCTCAAATATCCCAACCATAAACTCCATAAGGAACAATTCAGAGACAAATTTTCTTCCAAATTTTACTTATTATCGGACTCAGAAAATAATTATAGTTAAAACATAGCACTGCTATATGCAGGGAAGTGTGTTTATTAATTTTTGTGCATCTTGTTAAGGCTCACAAATGTTCTATAAATGGGAACTACTATTATCCTCTTTTTTTTTTTTGTCTTTTCCAAGGCCTCACCCATGGCACATGGAGGTTCCCAGGCTAGGGGTCCAGTTGGAGCTGTTGCTACTGGCCTACGCCAAAGTCACAGCAACACCAGATCTGAGCCGCGTCTGTGACCTACATCACAGCTCACGGCAACGCCGGATTCCCAACCCACTGAGCAAGGCCAGGCATTGAACCCGCAACCTCATGGTTCCTAGTCGGATTCATTAACCACCGAGCCACGAAGGGAACTCCTATCCTCTTTAACGTAGATGAGAAAACCGAGCTTCGGGCTTAGACAACTTTTCCATCTGGTATGCGACATGAAAATCACAGAGCTGGTAAGAGGGAGAGCCCAGATCTATTTAATGACAAAATCTATACTTTTTTTTTTTTTTTAGGTCCACACCAGCCTTCACTACAGCCACAACAATGAGAGATCTGAGCCACATCTGTGACCTGCACCATAGTTCACTGAACCATGGATCCTTTAACCCACTGAACAAGGCCAGGAATCAAACCTGCGTCCTCAAGGGTACTAGTCAGGTTTGGTACCACTGAGCCACAATGGGAACTCCAAAATCTATACTCTTAACTATGACTCTGTATTACTCTATTTACCAATATGGATATTAACACACTAAAAATACTATTTAAAGCTAACAAAGACTGTCTGAGGCTGTGGTTATATGCGTGTGTGTGTACATATACTTTTGCTGGGGGAGCATGCCTGAGGCATGTAAAAGTTCCTGGGTCAGGGATCAAACTCACATCACAGGAGTGACCCAAGCCACAGCAGTGACAAGGCTAATCCTTAACCCACTGCACCTCGAGAGAACTTCAACATATATATACACGCACTCTTGACAACTGACACAGTCTAAGAAAAGTATTTTGCTTAAAAACACCATTGTTTTAGATATCATGCTTGTTCTTCTAATTAAACAGCAAAAATCTTTCTCAGAAAGACTTTTGAAAATATAGTCAGTTTTCATTATTTCTGGTAGTTGTGTGCTTTAAAGCAGCTCTTAACACTGAATCACTGCATTCTGAGACACTGCACCCAAGGGAAACACAGGCTTAGGTTCCTGTGAGCCTCTGGTCACATGTTTGTCAACAAATCAACATATACTCTTTTTTTGGTGTGTTTTTCTGTTTAAAGATTATAGATTATATTTAACCTACACTGAGTAATTGATTTGAACTCACAGCCAACAGCATTATACCTTGTGCCTGAATGTCCTTACCCAACACACCTATTTTCTCTGTAAGAAAAAAATCACAGCCTTCTTACACTTAGGAACCCTAGACAGCTCTTCGGCGCTACACCTGGGGGCCATTTTCAGGAGTGAAATCAGCAACTAAAACAAAAACAGAAAATGTGGCACTAAACAGACCATGAAAAGGACTCTCATTACAGTATGAGCTGAAACAGGAAGTGGAACATGGCCTTGTTCAGCCTCTCTGGGGACATGAACCACTGCTCTGTGCATGTCCATGGATACTGGAAAAGCCCCGCCCAGGATGTTGACTTTGGGGTTACAAATAAATTGTAGAATAAGTGAATTCATAACTGTTGACTTGGTGAATAAAGAAGAGAATCATGTATATATAAATCACATGAAGGAAATCATGGCAGATACACTGAGTGAGGCCAATGTCATACTAGCTCATTCTTTCAAACGGCAGCTCAGCTCATGGGTTCCCACACAGTTTTAGTCCATTTAAACCATTCTCCAACCACACAACCACACACATGAAATAATTTATCTTGGGTTACAGAGGCACATCATCTCGGAATCTGCATTTTTTAAAATTCAATTTTTTAAATTATTTCCCCAAAGCATTTTTTCCTACTGTACAGCATGGTGACCCAGTTACACATACATGTACACATTCTATTTTCACACATTATCAGGCTCCATCATAGGTGACTAGACAGAGTTCCCACTGCTACACAGGAGGATCTCACTGCTAATTCATTCCAAAGGCAATAGTTGGCATCCATTAACCCCAAGCTCCCAATCCACCCCACACCCTTCCCCTCCCCCTTGGCAACCACAAGTCTGTTCTGCAAGCCTATGATTTTCTTCTCTGTGGAAAGGTTCATTTGTGCTGTGTATTAGATTTCAGATATATGTGATATAATGTGGTATTTGTCTTTCTCTTTCTGGCTTACTTCACTCAGGATGAGAGTCTCTACTTCCATCCATGTTGCTGCAAATGCCATTATTTTGTTCTTTTTATGGCTGAGAAGTATTCCACTGTGTATACATACCACATCTTCCTGATCCAATCATCTGTCGATGGACATCTGGGTTGATTCCATTTCTTGGCTATTGTGAATAGTGCTGCAATGAACATGCAGGTGTGTGTGTCTTTTTTAAGGAGAGTTTTGTCTGGATATATGCCCAAGAGTGGGATTGCTGGGTCATATGGTAGTTCTATGAATAGATTTCTAAGGTATCTCCATAGTGATCTCCATAGTGGTTGTACCAGCTTACATTCCCACCAACAGTGCAGGAGGGTTCCCTTTTCTCCATACCCCCTCCAGCATTTGTTATTTGTGGACTTATTAATGATGGCCATTCTGACTGGTGTGAGGTGGTATCTCATGGTAGTTTTGATTTGCATTGCTCTAATGATCAGGGACGTTGAACATGTTTTCATGTGCTTGTTGGCCACCTGTACATCTTCCTTGGAAAAAAATGTCTATTCAGGTCTTTTGCCCATTTTTCCATTGGGTTGTTGGCTTTTTTGCTGTTGAGTTGTATAAGTTGCTTGTATATTCTAGGGGTTAAGCCCTTGTCAGTGGCATCGTTTGAAACTATTTTCTCCCATTCTATAAGTTGTCTTTTTGTTTTCTTTTTGGTTTCCTTTGCTGTGCAAAAGCTTGTCCGTTTGATTAGGTCCCATCGGTTTATTTTTGCTCTTATTTCTGTTGCCTTGGGAGAATGACCTGAGAAAATATTTGTAAGGCTGATGTCAGAGAATGTTTTGCCTGTGTTCTCTTCCAGGAGTTTGATGGTGTCTTGTCTTACGTTTAAGTCTTTCAGCCATTTTGAGTTTACTTTTGTGCATGGTGTGAGGGTGTGTTCTAGTTTCATTGATTTACATGCAGCTGTCCAGGTTTCCCAGCACTACTTGCTGAAAAGACTGTTTTTTCCCCATTTTATGTTCTTGCCTCCCTTGTCAAAGATTAATTGACCACAGGTGTCTGGGTTTATTTCTGGGTTCTCTATTCTGTCCCATTGGTCTGTCTGTCGGTTTTGGTACCAGTTCCACACTGTCTTGATTACTGTGGCTCTGTAATATTGCTTGAAGTCTGGGAGAGTTATGCCTCCTGCTTGGTTTTTGTTCCTCAGAATTGCTTTGGCAATTCTGGGTTCTTGTGGTTCCATATACATTTTTGGATTGTGTGTTATAGTTCTGTGAAAAATGTCATAGGTAATTTGATAAGGATTGCATTGAATCTACAGATTGCTTTGGGTAGTATGGCCATTTTTACAATATGAATTTTTCCAACCCAGGAGCATGGAATATCTTTCCATTTCTTTACATCTTCTTTAATCAATTTCCTTGATTAATGTTTTATAGTTCTCGGTATATATGTCTTTCACCTCCTTGGTCAGGTGTATTCCCAGGTTTTTTACTTTTTGGGGTGTAATTTTAAAAGGTATTGTATTTTTGCATTCCTTTTCTACTATTTCATTGTTAGTATACAGAAATGCGACTGGGGTTCCCATCGTGGCACAGTGTTTAACGAATCTGACTAGGAACCATGACGTTGCGGGTTTGATCCCTGGCCTTGCTCAGTGGGTTAAGGATCCAGCGTGGTGAGCTGTGGTGTGGCTTGCAGACACGGCTCAGGTCCCACATTGCTGTGGCTCTGGCGGAGGCCAGCAACAAAAGCTCTGATTAGACCCCTATCCTGGGAACCTCCATATGCCACGGGTGCGGCCCAAAAAAGACAAAAAGACAAAAAAAAAAAAAGAAGTGACTGATTTCTGAATGTTAATCTTATATCCTGCTACTTTGCTGAATTTCTTGATCAGTTCAAGCAATTTTTGGGTTGAGTCCTTCAGGTTTTCTATATATAGTATGATGTCATCTGCATACAGTGACAATTTTACCTCTTCTCTTCTTATTTGGATGCCTTTTATTTCTTTTGTTTATCTGATTGCTGTGGCTAGGACTTCCAATACTCTGTTGAGTAACAGTAGTGAGAGTGGGCATCCCTGTTTTGTTCCATATTTTAGTGGGAAGGCTTTCAGTTTTTCTCCATTGAGTATTATATTTGCTATGGGTTTGTCATAAATGGCTTTGATTATGTTAAGGTGTGTTCCCTCTATACCCACTTTGGTAAGAGTTTTTATCATGAATGGATGTTGGACTTTGTCAAATGCTTTTTCTGCATCTATTGAGATGATCGTGTGGTTCTTGACTTTTCTTTTGTTAATGTGGTATATGATGCTGATTGATTTACATTTGTTGAACCATCCTTGTGTACCTGGGATGAATCTCACCTGGTCGTGGTATACGATCTTTTTGATACGTTGTTGGATTTGGGTAGCTAAAATTTTGTTGAGAATGTTTGCATCTATATTCATCAAAGATATTGGCCGATAGTTTTCTTTTTTGGTGGTACCTTTGTCTGATTTTTGGAAATAGGATGATGGTGGCATCATAGAATGTCTTTGGGAGTATTTCTTCTTCTTCAACCTTTTGAAAAAGTTTAAGGAGGATGGGTATAATTTCCTCTTTGAATGCTTGGTGAAGCCATCTGGTCCTGGACTTTTATTTGTAGGGAGTGTCTTTATGACAAATTCAATTTCATTTCTAGTGATTGGTCTGTTCAGTTGATCAGTTGTTCTTCTTGATTCAGTTTTGCCAGGCTATAAGTCTCTAGAAAGTTGTCTGTTTCTTCTAGGTTGTCAAATTTGTTGGCATATAATTGTTTATAGTATTCTCTTATGGTTTTGTGTATTTCTGTAGTATCCATTGTGATTTCTCCTTTTTCATTTCTTATTTTGTTTATTTGGGTTTTTTCTCTCCTCTTCTTGGTGAGTCTAGCCAGAGGTTTGTCAATTTTGTTTACCTTTTCAAAGAACCAGCTCTTGGTTTGATTGATTTTGTCTATTGTTTTTTGAATCTTTATTTTATTGATCTCCTCTTTGATCTTTATGATTTCCTTCCTTCTGCTGACATTAGGTTTTGCTTGTCTTCTTTTTCGAATTCGTTTAGGTGGTGGGTTAAGTTGTCGATTTGAGATTTTTCTTCTTTTTTGAGGAAGGCCTGTACTGCTATGAACTTCCCTCTGAGCACTGCTTTTGTGGCGTCCCATAGATTTTGAGTGGTTGTGTCTTCATTATCATTTGTCTCCAGGTATTTTTTAATTTCCTTCTTGATTTCCTCATTGACCCATTGGTTTTTTAGTAGCATGTTGTTTAGTCTCCATGCAGTAGGTTTTTTCTCATTTCTTTCTGTGAAAGAAAGTGGTTGATTTCCAGTTTCATGCCATTGTGGTCAGAGAATATACTTAAAATAATTTCTATACTCTTAAATTTGTTGAGGTTAGCTTTGTGCCCCAATATGTGATCAATTCTTGAGAATGTTCCATGTGCACTTGAGAAGAATGTGCATTCTGTGAATCTGCATTTTCTAACTCAGGTGGACATCTCTTAAGTCTGCTGAGGTCTGTTACCTTGCTTCTTTCCTACCTAGGATACATTCATGGTCTCTATCCCCCCACCACAGGAAAACCCCTGAGAGCTCTGTCCTGCAGTCAGGGGCTAACTGCAACTCATGTCAGGGAAGAAAAGGGTTCAGGCACCTTGAGGGTAGGACCCCAACAGAAAGAGATTGCATGCACAGTACTGCCTGGGCTTTCGCATTTTTAATTTGTTTTTATTTTGTCCTTTCTTCCTGTTGAGAGAGCATTTTTCTGAGCAATAATGGGCAGAAACAGCTTAATCATGACTGTGAAAAATACTATTCAAAAGTGTTATTTCAGATGGAAATTGTGCTTTTTTGTTGTGGCAGGTATTGTTAAAAGCACAGAGACAACACGTCCCCTCTTGAGGGTCTTTAGTACCCTTATCTCTGAATGTAAATGCATTTTCTCCATTTTGGGGTCAAGTTCAAGCCAGCTGCTGCTTGGGAAAGCTTGGGACTGGAGCCGGGAACATCACTTCAATTGCCTAATGGCAGGTGGCAGTTTTTGCACAGCAAAGTCACAGGAGAAAAATCTATTGTTCAGAAATCATCAAAATGACAATAACATAAATGGCTCTTAATTACACCCTATTCTCACAGAATCTAAGCTAGAGAGTAATTTTTATGATGTAATGTAACCCATTAATTTATATTTGCTAACCCCAAAGTGAAAAGAAATCCAACCTCAACAATAGGAATTGTCATTAGATGTCCCTTTATGGAGCCCCCACCCCGCCATCCCCGCCTCAGGCACACACTCAGAGAGCGTAGATTCTCTGTGCATTGCTTGGTGCACAGCTCCCCTGGATGTCTGTGGTATGAAGGTGAATCTATGTTACTGCATTATTAATTTTAATTTAAAAATTTTTAATTGTGGTGTCATAAACAACATAGTATTTATCTTCTTAACCATTTCTAAGTGTACAGTTTAGCATTGCTATTATTGCGCAACCAATCTCCAGAAATTTTTCATCTTGCAAAACTCTGCATCCATTAAACAACTCCCCTTTCTCCTCACTCCACAGTCCCTGGATACCACCATTCTACTTTCTGTTTCTATGAATTTAACTACTCAAATTCTATGAATTTGACTATTCATTTCTATGAATATGACTACCTCATATGAGTGGGATCCTTCAGTAAGTATTTACCTTTTGGTGTCTGGCTCATTTCACTTAACTTGATGTCTTCAAGGTTCACCAATGTTGTTGCATGTGTTACAATTTCCTTTGTTTTTAAGGCTGAATGGACACACCACATTTTGTTTATCTATTCATCTGTTAATGGCCACTTGGATTTCTGCCACCTATTCCTTTATTTTAAGTAACTAAAATCTAGTGAAACAAAGAGATAAGAAAATAAACCCTTGGAATAAAGTGAATTATTAGGGTCTCTTTAAATTTATGAATTGAGCCTATTTCCTGGAGCTAGATGATTGACCACAGCTTATGTGCTCCCAAGTCTATTTTCTCTCTCTCCTCATCCCTCATCCCACTCATTTCTCTCTGGCTATTTTTGCTCTTCGTATAACAAGCAAACTTACTCTTAACCCCAGGACTTTGCCAGTGTTGTTCCCTCTGCTTAGGATGTTTCTTCTCCTCACATTTCTGGAGGGCTCTCTTTTCCTTCAAATCTCTGCTCAGATGTCACGTTATCCAAAAGACCTTCTCTGACCATCCTTACCAATAATAACCAGCCCCACCCTCCCTATTTCTGTTTTGCTTGAAATGTCTGTAACAACCATAACCCTAACTCGTATATTGCCTTGTTTTTATCACCTGTTTTCCCTGGTAGAAAGTTACTATGAGGGCAGGACTTTGTTTTATTCACCACTATACCTCAGTACCTGGATCTGTATCTAGCAAATAAGAGGCCATCAAAACCAATTCATTTATTTGTTTTTTTGGTATTATTTCTTTTGTCCTTTTTTTTTTTTTTTTTTGTTGTTGTTGCTATTTCTTGGGCCGCTCCCGCGGCATATGGAGGTTCCCAGGCTAGGGGTCGAATCGGAGCTGTAGCCACTGGTCTACGCCAGAGCCACAGCAATGTGGGATCCGAGCCGCGTCTGCAACCTACACCACAGCTCACGGCAACGCCGGATCCTTAACCCACTGAGCAAGGGCAGGGACCGAACCCGCAACCTCATGGTTCCTAGTCGGATTCGTTAACCACTGCGCCACGACGGGAACTCCTGTTTTTTTGGTATTATTTCTATACTTCCTACTAAGTTCCAGGCAATGTTCTAAGTATTTTATAAATGTTAACTCATTTCATCTTTATAACCATCCTAAGAAGCAGGTACCATAATTCTCCATACTTTACAGATGAGGAAATTAAGGATGTAGAGATATCAAGTAAGTTATCCAAGGTCACCTAGCTGGTATATGATGGAGCTACAGTAAAAACTGAAACGGCAGGTTTCCAAACCACAGTTCTGTGAGTGAAGGAACAAAGAAAGTGACCCTTAAACTACAAAACAAGAGGGAAGGGGTTGCAAATTTTCTCCTTTCCATTATGTCACTATGTTCTTGCTGGGTGACAAACTACTATGAATGAGAGATTCTACAGGGCAGAGAATGGAATAGGCAAATTTCTCAACTGCCTTTCCCTTCAGCTGGCAGAGAAAAGCCCTGGCACATGAAGTTACACTTCTCTCTACTCTGGGTACTATCTTCAGTGTTTGGTTATGGGCAGCGGAAGTTTGCATGGTACCTGCCTGACAAAACAAGAGTCAAATTCGTTTCAGAACCTGGCAGGTTGGGTCATACTAACATCCTTCTGGGAATAAGATTTAGTCACTTATATTTACCAGTCTTAACTGGAAGTGCAAATACCTTACCAAGAAAGGAAGACACTCTGGGATTTCAACTTCACTTTATGCTATACAAAAATATCAACCTTTAGAGCCATGCTTTTCCCAGCATACTCTTACAGTTTAATTGTTCCCATTTTTCTCATGCAGCGTACTCTTTCTCCTCTCTCCCCTGCTCTGTCCTTCATCATGTAGTGTGTATTTGATATAGTGTCTTAGAATTCCCCTAATGTGCTGCTTCAGTTGAACTTGGAAAACACTGAGGTGATTACTAATTTATTGCTGTCTTCTGCTAAGTGCTTAATGCAAGCCTAATAAAAATCAATAGCTGTGTGTGTCCTTCCATGGTAGAAATATGCTTGTGATATATGACTAGGTTAGGTAGTTGTCAAGTGATTTATTGAAAATCTAAGATAATCTACACCTTCATTTTATCAGCGTCATGGACGATGTTAATGGTTGTATAAGTGGAAGCAGAAGCAGGGAGCAGATGGGAAGGAGCAGGTACAATACATCCTCTTGTTCAAAAGGCTTGTTGTGAGCAAAGAGGCTAATAACGTGGAATATGGACATCTTGCCTGATCTGAATAACATCCCAAGATAATTAGAGTTGGGATGCTACATGCACGTGCAACCAAAAGGCCAAGGATGTGGCCCTCGGGCTTTACCTCCTACCTGAAAACTCAATTGTTTCTGGTGACAAAGAAGGACTTGTCCTCAGCCCCACCATTCGCAGCACCTTCCAGAATGCCTGACCTCCTGCCCTCTCTGTGTTGGAGGAGAGCCTTGCTCTACAAAAGGGAGACCTCTGTGCCAGATGGGTTAAAAACCATCTCTCTGTACTAAGAGAGAACCAGACTCTTTCTAAAAAACTAATTTCAACTTTCTATTTCCAATTATCCTCACAAAGAGTATAGCATAATGGAGTTACAAACTGCCTTGAGCTCATCTTTTTCTAGATCTACAAAGAACACTTCAGTCCTCTGGCAGACAGCCCCTGTGCACAGCCTGGGACCATGCAAGAGGTGGCATCTCTCAGTTCCAACTCACACATCGGCAGGACATTCTGTTATGCTAAAGGAAGAACATGGTGCATTTTCCTTACAACTTCTAGAAATCTGACATTTCTTCCCAGCCAGGCCTCCCCAACTCCAGCTGCTCTGAGTATCAAAATTGCCTGGCAAACTTTTAGTGTTTGACAAGGTTTTTAAAAAGAGGCTCTTTAATTTGGTACTCTTATCCCTGTGATATTTATGTCTTGCTATTTCATGGCAACGTCTGACTCAAAATATTTTAATTCTCCAAAATACTGGAACATAGAAGCATTTATTATATCATTTATTTGATTAGAAATAACTTCTATGAATAAACTGCAGCTTTTAATTTAAATTTAGAAAATTCCCAAACAGTAAGCTTCTGTGATTCTCCAGAGGAGAAGGTGTAAAGATGACAGATAGCAGGCTGAGGCCGATCCACCCTCGCTTGTTATGCCTTTCCCCGTTTCCTTTATTTGTCAGAACTGCACTGATTCACTTCAGACTCCAGGCTTTTAACTGAGATTTCAGCTGACTGTTCACTCTCTAGAAGCAGCCCCTTCTCTCCCCACAGATGCATTTCTGCTATGACATTCCACTCCATTCTTATAAGGCTTGGGAGCCCTGGGGGCTGCTCCACTGCCCACACTTCAGCAATGATGAAGCTGCTGTTCTGAAGAAATGCAGGGGAGGTGGGAAGAGTCTTCCACTCAGAGACAAGCCACCACAGCGCTTTATTTCAGCAGGCGTGTAAAGCGATGGATTTGCTTGGGAAGAAAAAGTTTGAAGATAAAGGCTCACTATCTGGGGGTCAGATAGAGAATCATTGTTTTGATTATTCTCTATATTCTTTAAACCACCAGGCAGCTGCTGGGCTCACTGGTGCTTTGAAATTCCTTGGTTCAGTCTTGCACTTTGCATTGTTTTAGGGGACTTACAAAGCAGCTGGCAAATGGTCAAGGGCTTTGCGTGGGTCCTGTGTTACTGAGGACACCACCTGTACAGCCAGCATCACTTTAGACTCTCACCTAGTTTCACAAGAGCAATAGATGAATACCTCAATCATTCAATTCTCTGCAGGATTTTTAACTTCTGTTAGCCTTCTGTTAACTTCTCTTGGGCGAGTGGGCTTTACTAACAGATCCTAAAGAAATAACTTCACCCCAAAACTTAATTCTCAGTTTCCAAGTGCACATCTCTCTTTGGGTGCACTGATTCACTGTGACTGAAAGGAGAAGTTTGGCGGAAACTGCATTAGGTCCAACACATGAATACTTCTCCTAAATGTGGGGAAGGGAAATGAAGCAAGAGCACTAGAACTGGATGCAGGGGGCAGGGAAACTGGCTTCTTGTCCTGGCTCTACCACTAACCACCCATCCCTGATGGTAACTCTGAGCAAGGCATCCAGTCAAGGTTTTAATATCTTTGTTTATAGGGTGAAAGGCTGATTTAATTATTGGTAATCTTTTCTCCAGATCTAGTATTCTCCGAATCTAAATGACAAATGGTGATCAATGAAATCAGTTATTTTCCTGACGCTTTCTGTCAATCATATATATGGGTCTCTAAGAGAGAACTAGAGAAAGGCACATTAGCAGCTCTTGCCTGTGCCACCACAGTGACAGTGGCCAGACTCTTCCCCTGCCTAGCCGCCAGGGAAATCTGCAGCTCTGGTTTTCTGACATCATTTTCTTGATTTCCAGCAAATGCTTTGGTATCGCCTCTAAACATTTTAGTAATTTTATTTACTATAATTAGAATTTCTCGTAGGTCACAAAATCCATAGGAAAACACTACACTAAGAATGTGCCTATGTGAAATCAAAATTACCAGATTATTGAGTAAAAGAAATTATATGGCACCGCATAAAATAAAACAAACAAGGCTACAAGTTTGGAGAGCAATAGCAAGTTTGTGATTTTCCCTCTAGTTTTATCCATTTATGTGGAATCTTAGAGAAATAACACTGAAGTATTATAATACAAATTGGAGTCATGATATTTAAAAAAACAATATTCTGGCATTCTCTCTCTCTCTCTTTTTTTCTTTTTATGGTGCACCTGCAGCATATGGAAGTTCCCAGGCAAGGGGTAAAAGAAGAGCTGTAGCTGCCCAGCCTATATCACTGCCACAGCAATGCCAGATCTGGCAACACCAGATCCTTAACCCACTGAGCGAGGCCAGGAATCAAACCCGCATCCTCATGGAGACTATATCAGGTTCTTAACCTGCCGAGCCATAATGGGAACTCCTGACATTCCCTCTCAATAGATTAGACAGTCGAGAGAGAAGATGCACCTGGTCCCTCTTTACCATGCAGAGTTCTCTATACACAGATCTACAGCAACAAATTTGAAAATGTTCAGGAAATGAGTGATTTTTTAAGAAAATGAAAGTTTCCAAATGACTTTAAAAAATCACATAGACCAACTTCTATAAAAAGGAGAATAAAAAAATGAATAAATATTTCTCAAATTCTGAGTAATTATAAACCCGGATAATTCCAATGACATTCAAATATTTCTGATCATGGAAAAAGTTGGGAATAACTCAAATTTCTTTTATAAAACCAGGATAACTTTGTATTAAAGATAGCACAATATATAGAAAATTGTAACTAATCTCAACTATAAACATAGGTGTAAGAATCTAAAATTAAAGAATGGCAGACATTCAGTTATGTTTATTAAAATAATAATACATTATGTTAAAAAAGAGGAAAGCATATAAGACAAAGACGAAACTATGAGTGAATTACAGTATAACCTAAATGTGGGGACCAGATTTCTAACTTTGATCCTAAGTCCAGATGCAATATAAGAAAAGATTGATAAATTCAACTCAAACAAAGCAAGGCATCACAAATGAAGTTAACTTTTACACGGCGAAAACTCCATAAGGAAAAACAAAAGTCAAATGACAAGGAGAAAATATTGTTAACATATTATAGATAAGAGCTATGTATTAATACCCCTAATATACAGCAAACTTTTCAAAACTCCAGAGTAGAAAACGGCCAAAAATTGATGAAAAATGGGCAGAGGACATGAACAACAATCCATAAAGACACACAAAAAACACAAAACAGCCATTATACATATGAAAAGATAATCCTGTGCATTCATAATAAGAGAAATGCAATTTCTTTTTCTTTTTCTTTTTCTTTTTTTAAAGCCGCACCCACGGCACATGGAGGTTTCCAGTCCAGGGGCCAAACTGGAGCCGCAGCTGCAGGCCTACACCACAGTCATAGCAACTTGGGATCCAAGCCGTGCCTGTAACCCACACCACAGCCCACGGCAATGCCAGACCCTCAACCCACCGAGCAAGGACAGGGATCGAACCCATGCCCCCATGGCTCCCAGCCAGGTTCATCTCTGCTGCACCACGACAACCCCCAAGAAATGCAAATTTGAAGTACACCGAGAGGTCATTTTCACTTACCAGACCTGCAAAATTAAAAGACTAAGAATATATTCACCTGGTGAGGCTGTGGGAAATAAGAATTTCCATATATCATGGGTTTGAATGCAAATGGATACAAGACTTTTGACTGAGTAATCCCATTTCTAGAAATTTACCTTTTACGTACTCTTGCAATATGAAAACACATATGTGTAAGATTATGCTTTTCAGCATTATTTGTATTTGAAAAATACTGGAAAGTACCTAATAGCCCAAACACAGGAGATAAGTTAACTGTGGTCCTTACACACAATGGAGTGCTACGTAGCTATTAAAAAAAAAAAAAAGAATGCAGACTCTCCTTAAAGTGACAAGGAGTACTCTCCAGGGTATATTGTTAAGTGACACAAGAAAAATGCAAGAGAACAAAAACAGAATGCTAACTTTTGTGGAAAAAAAAGAAGAAATAAGAAAGTATACATGTACTTGCTTAGTTTGGCAAAAACAAAGCATGAGTTAACCAGGGAGAATAGAATGTAAATGATAAAGCAAATGGGAAAAATGTTTTTAAAATGATAAAGTGTTAAAATTGGTAAGTCTGGATAATCATTACATAGGTAAATCTGGACAAATAATATGCATGAGTTTTTTGAGTACTTCTGCAAATTTCCTGTAAGTTGGAAATTTATTTAAAAAAGAAGAAGAATGTTAATAGCATAATAATAATCATAATGCATTATGACCAGTAAAATTATTCCTATGAATGCAGAAATGGTGGAAATTAGAACATCAACTTTTAAAAATCATAAAACCAACAAATTAAAGATAAAAAAGAAATTAACATATTAGTTGCTATGAAATGGTCATTTAATAAAATAAGGTTATGCAACCATTAAATAGAAATGCTAAGGAGAATAATAATGTTAAAATGATAAATATTTAATGAAGAATATTTATTGAAACCTAATAGATTTACTCTAAAAAAGTGAAACACATTTAAACTATTTCAGACAAATCAGTTTATAATCAGGGATTTCTGCTGACAGAAAATGCAATAAGACAGGAAAATACAATAATCGGTCTAAATATTGGGGGAGAGGAGATAAAACTAGTTATTTTTTCCCCAAATACTGTGAGTACTGTAGGTTTTATTTGCCTGTAAGTGAGAAAGATTTCACTTTCAATAAAACAAACTGACTGATGATTTTATAGTTAACTAAAGTGGATCAGGCCCCTCTCAGTAATTTCTGGATCATAGAGAAAACATTTGCAAAGTAGACATACCAGGCTATTGACTGTAATAACAACAGGGCTGATATGAGAAATGATAAACATTTCTTATTACATAAAAATTAAAAATTTATATGGCAGAAGATACCATAAGCAAGGGCAAAAGACAACCAATACCTTTTGAAAAATTATTTATAAGGCAAATGGCACATAAAGGGTCTATAATTGCAAAGAGTTCTTACAAATTGAAGAGTTAAAAAGACAAATGACCCAACAGAAAAAAAGGGTAATAGTCATGAAGGGGTAAATAATAGAAAACTGATTACAAATAGTCAATAAATACGTGAAAATATGGAATAAGAACAAGATTTAGAGAATGAGATATTACTTTGTTCTAAGACTGGAAAAAAATATAGTAAGGTCAATAATTATCACTGGTGGAGATATGGGAAAATATACTAAAATGTAATACTTTTATTTTTTTTAATAATTAAATGTATTACTGGTAGAAATGTGAACTGATAAAGTAATCTGGCAAAAGCTATTATAATTTAAAATACACATGAACTTTGATCTCACAATCCCACTTCTTGGAAACTATATCTTAGAAATAAATGCACTAATATGTTAGGATGTGGGTACCAATATAAATATTATAGTATTTTCTTAGTGGCACTAACTCATTAGTAGGGAAATAGCTGAATAATTTGTGGCACATTCATAATAAGGGATGGTGTGCAGATAATAAAAAATAAATAAATACAATTGCCTCCTGGCATTTGAGGCATGCACATACATTTCCCTATTCCTCCTGCTAAATGCCATTATAAACTCTGGACATTATACACAAAACAAATCTAAGGGGCATCTGAAAGGTAGAGGGAAGAATGCAAACCAGCTAGAGGCCTCAGGACCTCAATGTGGTGAGTTTCCTGAGTTTTCTTTTTTGCTTTACATATTCCCAGATTGCTTGCTGGAGAAGCTGGGAACCTGAGAACATCAACGGGCACAGACAAAAAAAAAAAAAAAAAAAAAGAAGAAGAAGAAGAAAGAAAGAAAGAAAGAAAAAGAAAAAGATCTCCAACAAAAGCCTGCTCTCAAAGTTCCTGCTGTGGCTCAGAGGTAATGAACCCGACTGGTATCCATGAAGACACAGGTTCGATCACTGGCATCACTCAGTGGGTTAAAGTATCTGGCGTTGCCAAGAGCTGTAGTATAGATGTTAGATGTGGCTTGGATCTGGCACTTCTGTGGCTGCAGCTGGGAGCTGTAGCTCCAATTCGACCCCTAGCCTGGCAACTTCCATATGCTGCAGATTCGAACCTAAAAAGAAAGAAAGAAAGAAAAAAAAAAAAAGCCTGCTCTTTTTAGCCAAATGAGCATGAAAGGGGCAGCCTAGCAAGAAAGGAGATTTTAGAAAATAATCATTCTACTGCAGCTAAACAACATAGGAAAAACCCAAAATTGTGGCTCCCTCCCTAGTCTAAATCAGCAAACAGGGAGCCTAAACTTCCACCCTCACCAGACTTTAGGAAGGTATTCAACACCCCTGTCAGGGGGCTTGAACTTTCACCATTATCTGGCAGTAATGAGGTACCTCTTCCCCTTCCCACTGGATTGTACTGGAAGAGGGCCCAAGGAAAGTAGGGACTTGAACCATTGCCCAGTGGTAAGGAGGAAACTAACCCCCACGGTGTCAATGGAGGGCACACGGGAGCAGTAGCAAAGCACTCAACCCTCCCAGCTTCTAAGTATCAGTAGAGGCAGAATGGGGAGCCAGAATTTTTATCCTACTCAACAGTAACAAGGAGCCAACCCTCCCTGCCTTCCACCAGGTATTTATAAAGGCCAAGTGAGAAATCTGGACTTCTACACCCACTAAACAGCAACAAGATGCCTTCATCCCTTTCCTGCCAGAGCTGTCAGTGTCTGAAGAAACCTACTAAAACAGAATGTTTAAATAAGATCCAGGGTTTTGGGGTCCTTGGGGTTAAGAGATGCAGACTATTGCCTCTGGAATGGATTGGCAATGAGATCCTGCTGTGTAGCTTTGTCTGGTCACTTATAATGGAGCATGATAATGTGAGAAAAAAGAATGTATACATGTATGTGTAACTGAGTCACCATGCTATACAGTAGAAAATTGACAGAACACTGTAAACCAGCTATAATGGAAAAAAATAAAAATCATAAGAAAAAAAAGATTCAGGGATTTATGTTTTAACGCCCAAAGTGTCTATATTTCAACATAAATTCACTTGTCATACCAAGATCTAAAAGATTTCAAAGTGAGTGAAAAAAGATAATAAATAGATGCCAACAACAAAATGACAGAGACGTTAGAATTACCTTACAAATATTTTAAAGCAGCCATCATAAAAATGCTTCAGAAAGTAATTATAAATAAGCTTAAAACAAAATATAGAGGGCCTCAAAAAAGGGAAACTCTCCACAGAGAAATAGTATGATGAAGAATCAAATGAAAAAAATTTTTATTCTTTAAACATTTTTATTATAGTTGATTTGTAATGATCTGTCAATTTCTGCTGTACAGTAAAGTGACCCAGTTATACATATAAATACATTCTTTTTTTCACATTATCCTCCATCATGTTCCATCACAAGTGATTAAATATAGTTCCCTGAGCTATACAGGATCTCATTGCTTATCCACTCCAAATGCTATAGTTTGCATCTACTAACTCCAAACTCCCAGTACATCCCACTCATTCCCCCAACCCTTGGCAGCCACAAGTCTGTTCTCCATGCCCATGAGTTTGTTTCTTTTCTGTAGATAGGTTCATTTGTGCATATATTAGATTCCAGATATAAGTGATATCATACGGTATTTGCCTTTCTCTTTCTGACTTACTTCACTTAGTTTAAAAGTCTCTAGTTGCATCTATGTTGGTGCAAATGGCATTATTTTGTTCTTTTTACAGCTGAGTAGTATTCCATTGTGTATATGTACCATAACTTCTTAATGTAGTCATCTGTCAGTGGACATTTAGGTTGTTTCCATGTCTTGGGTATTGTGAATGGTGATGCAATGAACAGGTACACATATCTTTTTCAATGAAAGTTTTGTTTTATGGATATATACCCAGGAGTAGGATTGCTGGGTCATATGATAGTTCTATATTTAGTTTTTTGAAGAACCTCCATACTGTTTTCCATAGCGGTTGTACCAATTTACATTCCCACCAACAGTGTAGGAGGGTTCCCTTTTCTCAAAATCTTCTCCAGTATTTGTTATTTGTAGACTTACTAATGAAAATTTTGGAGTTGAAGAAAACAATTGAAACAGAAAACTAAATGGAGGGTTCTACAGTAGAATGGAGGGGACAGAAGAATCTGCACCAAAGTGTAAAACAGAAAAAAATAATAATCATATAATCTAAGCAACAGAGAGAAAGCTGACCCCACAAAAGGAGTCTCAGGGACCTGCAGGATCACAGCAAAAGATCTAACATCAATGTCCCATAAGGAGAAGAGAAACTGGAGGGAATTGAAAAAGTACTCAAGAAAAATTCCCAAATTTGGGAATGAAATAAACCTACAGATTCAAGAAGCTTAGTGACTTGCAAATAGGATAAAATCAAGGTTATCCACACAGAGAGAATAAAAAGTCTAGAAATTAAAGACAAAACAAAAGCAGTGAGAAAGAAAGGAAGAACTTCTTACCTATAGGGGAAAAGCAATTTGAATGACAGCACATATTCTAGTTAGAAATCATGGAGTACAAAGGGAGATGGCACCACAGTTTTCAAGTGAGGAAATAAAAGAACTGTCAACCCTAAACCCTGTGTCTAGCTACAGTATCCCTTAGAAATGAAAAGAAATCAAGACGTTCTCAGGTGAGAGAAAAGAAAAGTTGTTGTCAGCAGGTCTACCCTAAAATAATAGCTAAAGGAAGTTCTCTAAATGGAAAAGAAACAATAAAAAAGGAAGGAAGGAAGAATATGGTAAGCAAAAGATCACCCCAGTTGACTCTCCTTCTCCTCTTGAGTCTCCTATATTATGTTGATGGTTGAAACAAAACTTTCTATCACTGTTTGATGTGGTTCTAAATGCATACTGAGAAAATATTTAAGGCAATCATAAATGGGGGGAATAAAGGGACACACTGGGAGATAAGTGTCCTATGCTTTATTTTAACTGGTAAAATAACACCAGCAAACTGTGATAAGTTATATATACAGGTGATATGAAACCTAGAGCAACCACTAAAAAAGCTACATAAAAAGATACACTCAAAAAGAGTATAGACAGTTCCCTGGTGGTCTGGTGGTTAGGATTTGGTGCTTTTACCACTGTGGACTGGGTTCAATTCCTGGTCTGGGAACTGAGATCCCACATTAAGCTGCTGCATGCCAGGGCCAAAAACAAACAAAATAAAAACAAAAACCATGTAGATAAATAAAAATGGAATTCTAAAAAATGTTCAAGTAATGCACAAGAAATCAAGAAAAAGAAAAGAGAGAAATGAAAAATAGAGAAAACAAAAAATAAAATGGCAGAATTAAGCCCCAACTCATCAATAAGTACATTAAATGTAAAGAGCCTGAGTATCAGTTAAAAGACAGGAATTCATAGACTGAAGTGGCAGAAATTCATTTAAATATAATGATACAGGCAGGTTGAAAATAAAAGAGTGAAAAGAATATATCATGCAAACAATATTCAAAAGAAAGCAGGAGTAGCTATACTGATAGTAAATAAAGTAGGATACAGTACAAAGAAAACTAGCAGAGGCATAGAGCCACATTATAGGAATATAAAAAGGCAAATTCTCCAAGAAGAAATAATCATCCTAAATGAGTAGGTACCAACAAACAAGCCTCAGAATATGTGAAGCAAACTGACAGAACTGAAAGGAGAAATAAATCTGCAATTACTTAAACACCTCTTATTTAAAAATTAATAGAGCAACTGGACAGGAAACCAGCGAGGGTATAGAATAGCTATTAACTTATTTCATATTCAGGGACATAAAGTGAACCATCAACTAATAGGATATAATAGACATTTATAGAACATTATACCAAACAACAATAGAAACACATTCTTTTCTAGTGCTTATGGGACACATACCAAGATAGATCATATCCTGTACCATAAAACAAATCTCAAAAAAATTTTTAAATTGAAGTAATGCAGAATGTGTTATCTGACCACAATGAAAATCCAACTAGGAATCAACAGCAGACAGTGAATGGAAAAATCTCCAAACATTTGGAAACCAAACAATATACTTCTAAATAGTTCACGGACCAAAGACTGAATGAACTGAACAAAAATAAAAATAAACCATATCCAAATTTGAGTTTTAGTTAAAGCTTATAGGGAAATTATAGCATTAAGTGTATATTAAAAGAGGAAAAAGTCTCAGATCAGTATTCTCAGATCCCATCTCAAGATCTAGTGGGAAAAAATGCAGTAAAATAAACCCAAAGCAAGCAGAAGAAAGGAAATAAAGAATAGAAATCAATAAAATTGGAAACAGAACAATAATAATGATAATCAATAAAACAAAGTATTGGTTGTTTGAAAACATTATTAAAATAGATGAAACACCAAAATTAAAACCTTCTTCTCTGTGACTAATGCAGAGAAGATGAAAGGACAAACTACAGACTGGGACAAAATATTTATCAAATTACTTATCTGACAAAGAACTAATATCTACAGTGTATAAAAATTCCCAAACTCAACAGTGAAAAGAGAAAATGGCAAAAAATATGAAAAGGCATTCCACTGAAGAGTATCTACAGATGGTAAATAAAGACCCAACTCATTAGTCATTAGGTAAATACATATTAAAACCACAATATTAAAACCTATAAAAAAAATGGCTAAAAAAAAAGTGACACCACCAAAAGCCAGAGAGGATGCAGAGAAACTATCATTTATACATTGCTGATGAGAACACAAAATGGTACAGCCAAACTAAAAAAATATTTTGGCAGTTTCATTAAAAATTCTAAACACAGGAGTTCCCGTGATGGCACACCCAAAATGAATCTGACCAGGAACCATGAGCTTGCAAGTTTGATCCCTGGCCTCGCTCAGTGGGTTAAGGATCCAGTGTTGCTGTGAGCTGTGGTATAGGTCAAAGACTCGGCTAGGATCCCGAATTGCGGTGGCTGTGGATGTGGTGTAGGCTGGCAGCTGTACCTCTGATTTGACCCCTAGTCTGGGAGCTTCCATATGCCATGGGTGTGGCTCTAAAAAGACAAAAGACAAAAAAAAATCTTAACGTGGAACTACCATACAGCTCAGCAACTGTCTTCCTGCTATTTATCCAGAGAAAAAAAAACATGTTCACTTAAAAACTTGTACATGAATATTTATGGCAACTTTATACACAATAGAGCTACACTGGAAATAACCCAGAGGACTCTCAATGGGTGACTGATTAAACAAATTGTAGTAAATCCATACTATAAAGTACAACAAAAGAAAACAAACTATTGATACACAAATGGCCTGGATAAATCTCCAGAGGATTATGCTAAATTAAAAGAGTAAATGATAAAACATTATGTACTATGTGATTCCCTTAATACTCTTAGTGGTTATAATACTGGTTGCCAGGGGTTCAGAAGGGTGGTTGTGGGATGAAATGGGTGTGGCTATAGAAAGAACATGAGTTATCTTTATGGGGATGGAAATATTTTCTATCTTGACTCTACCCTGGTTATGATACTGTATCATAGTTTTCAAAGATGTTATCATTGGGAGGGAAATGAATAAAGGGTACATAGAATCTCACTATATTATTATTATTTGTTTTTATGACTGCACCCACAGGATATGGAAGTTCCTGGGCCAGGGACTCAATCTGAACTCCAGCTGTGGCAATGCCAGATTCTTTAACTCACTGTGCTCAGCCAGGGTTTGAACCTGCACCTCTGCAGTGGCCTGAGACACTGCAGTTGTATTCTTAACCCACTGCACCACAGCAGGAGCTCTTCTTTATATTATTTCTCATAACTGCATGTGAATCTATAATTATCTCAAAAAGTTTAATTCAATTTTTTTAAGTAATGAAAAAGAAAGGTAATGAGAGGGAAAGAAGAGAGGGAGGGAGGAAGTAAAGGGTCTCTCTCTGTCTCATTCTTTATCAGTTGACCTGGTCGGAATTTCAATGATAAATTTTCTAATAAGGGGAAAATATGCAAAAAAGATGTATAATTTTACCTCATTTTTTGTTAGATGATGACACAATTCATTAAGTGAAAAATGTCTGGAAAGAAATACATCAGTTCTCAGCATGAATTATTTATGTAGGTGAGGTCAAGAACGTAGGGAGGAAGGGATGCAGGTAGGGAGAAAGGGATTATTAAAATGCAAAAATTATTTTTAAAACGAGGGAGATGGGATCAAGATGGTGGAGGAGTAAGACCTGGTACACACCTTCTCCCACAAACACATCAAAAAAAAAAAAATCATCTACGTGTAGAATGACTGGTACGAAACATCTCCTGAATGCAAGAAAGTTCCAAAAGGGGCAAGAAACCCTCTACATAACTGAGCAGAACAACAGAGAAAATAGAAAGAGAGAGAGAAGGTAAAAAGAAAAAAAAAAAAAAAGGAATCAGGAAAGAGGAAAAGAACACACACCCAGGCTGCGGTCCAAGAGGGGGAACCTCAAAGCCTCAGAGAAAAGTGCAGTCGCTGGACTGAGGAGGGAAAACCAGGAAGAGAGCCACACAGACAATCGGTTCCACCGCAGCCTGAGACGCTCAGGAGGGAGCTGGGTGCTGAGGCTCAGGCTTCAGAGGTCAGTTCTGGGGAGAGGAATAGGGTTGGCTCTGTGGAGACAGCCTGAGGGGCTGGTGAGCAGAGTGCTATGGACTGGGGAGTGGAGCAGAAAGAGGCTTGGGCCTGCAGGAGAAGCAAGGTGCCGTTGCTGGGGGAGGTAAGAGGAGGAGGGGCAAGACTGCCATAGGAATATCTTTCTCTGTGCACTCACAGCTTCTTGGGTGGCAGGGTGCCTCTTGCATGGGCTACAGGCAGTGGGGGCAAACTGCCACAGGCATCTCAGGCTCCAGAGGTGGGTGTGGCTCACCTCCACTAGGGGTCCATGAACAGGCATGACCTATGGCCCCAGTCACCCCTAGGGTCACCACAGATGAGGGCACTGCAACCAAGCCCCAACCATTACTCTCAGTCCCCTGGGAACTCGCACATGCCCTATCATTTCTGCTGCCAAAGGCTCTGGATGTTGTATACCATTCCCTGAGGGTCACTGCCACTTCCCAGGGCTCTGCAACCAGGAGCAGCCTGTGCCACCTTCCATGGGTCCTCACCGCTCTCAGTGGCCTAGCAACCAGGTACTGGCTACTGGCCCTGCCCATTGTCTTCATCCTCCTGGAAGCAAGCATAGGCCTTACACTGGCACATCCTCTATCAAAGGGATAACAGCCTGCATACACTGAGGAAAGAGAGAGCAATCATCCAAACCAAAATCAGCCGCTCCCCCCCCAAAAAATAGTAAGCCCTCACAAACTAAAAAGGGGCACTCTTACATATAAATAGCCCTCCAAGACTATAGTAGTTGTTTTCTCCAAACTCACAGAATAGGAAAAATATAAGCAAAATGAAGACACTCAGGAACCGTTCCCAGTTAAAAGGATAGGAGAATTACCCTGAAGTTGGAAACAATGAAACAGACCTCTGCAGTCTAACAGACTCCAAGTTCAAAAAGGAGACAGTGGAAATACTGAAGGAATTAAGAGCAGATATGATCAGTAATGCAGATTACTTTAGAAAGGAATTAGAAAATACAAGGAGGAGCCAGGAAAACTTAGAAAGTTAATTTGCAGGATGCAAGCTGAGGTAAAGGCATTAAAGAGCAGAATGAATACTGCAGAGGAACGAATAAGTGACTTGGAAGATAGAATAATGGAAATCACCCAATCAGGATGGCAGACAGAAAACCCAAATGAAAAAACAGGAAAACAAAATAAGAGATCTATGGGATAATATAAAGTGGGCCAATCTATGCATAATAGGAATTCCAGATGGTGAAGAAAAAGAAAGGGGGATTGAAAATATATTTGAAGAATTTATGGCTGAAAACTTTCCAAATCTACAGTAAACAGATATCAAGATACAGGAGGCACAGAGGGCCCCAAACAAGTTGAACCCAAAAAGACCTACATCAAGATATATTATAATAAAAATGGCAAAAGTTAAATATAAGGAGAGGATTCTAAAGGCAGCAAAAGAAAAACAAAGAGTTAATTATAAGGGAACCCCCATAAGCTGTCAGGTGATTTCTTTACAGAAACATTACAGGCTAGAAGAGAATGGCAAGATACATTCAAAGTTCTAAAAGGAAAAAAAAATTACAGCCTAGAATTCTCTACCCAGCAAGATTATCATTTAAAATAAAAGGAAAAATAAAGAATTTCTCCTACAAACCAAAACTGAAGGAGTACAACAATACCAAAACCATTCTAAAAGAAATACTGAAAGTTCTCCTCTAAATAAGAAAGAAGTAAGAAGATATAGGATGGAGGAAATTACAGTTGGAAAGCAATCAATTAAGCAAGCCAGTATACAGTTCTAAAAGGAAAAAAAAAACTATAAAAGTGACAATAAACACAAGGGACAGCAAAAGGATAAACATGAAGATATAAAAAAAGGAATCAAAATCATAAAATATGGGGAAGGAAAGTAAAAAACATTTAATTTTTTTTTAATGTATTTGAGCTTATATGACTATTGGGCTAAAGCAAGCAGATATAGGAAGGGGTTAACATACCTGAAAAACAGGGCAACCACAAATCAAAACCAAACATTAAATCCACAAAAACTAAAAGAAGTGGACACAAGCATAAAATAAAAGAAAATCATCCAACCAAAAAAAGAAAGCAACAAAGGAAAAATATAGTATCAACTGGAAAACAAGGCAATTATATACATATTTATCAACAATTACCTTAAATGTCCATGGGCTAAATGCTCCAAGCAAAAGACATACAGTGGCAGACTGGATAAAAAAACAAGAGCCTACAATATGCTGCCTACAAGAGACTCACCTTAGAACAAAGGACACATATAAATTGAAAGTGAGGGGATAGAAAAGGATTTTTCACGTGAATGGAAAAGACATGAAAGTGGGAGCTGCAATATTCATATTGGGCAAAATAGACTTTAAAACAAAGGCCATAAAGAAAGATAAAGAAGGACATTATTTAATGATAGAAGAATCAATTCAAGAAAAGGATATTATACTCATCGATATATGTGCCCCTAATATAGGAGCACCCAAATACATACAGTAAATACTAACAGACATGAAAGGAGAAATTGATGGGAATATAGTAATAGTAGGAGGTTTTAACACCATACTCACATTAAAAAAAAAAAAAAATCAATAGGCAGGTGGCATAACTCTCCCAGACTTGAAACAATACTACAAAGCTATAGTAATCAAGACACTGTGGTACTGGCACAAAAACAGATGTACAGACCAATGTCACAGAATAGAGGGCCCAGAAATAAATCCAGACACTTACAGTCAATTAATTTTCAACAAAAGAGGCAAGAATATAAAATTCAAAAAAAGCAGTGCTGGGAAAACTGAAGAGCTGCATGTAAATCAATGAAACCAGAACATACCTTCACACCACACACAAAAATAAACTTAAAATGGCTTAAAGACTTCAACATAATACATGGCACTAGAGGAGTACATAGGCATAACATTCTCTGACATCAACCATACAAAGGGTTTCCTAGGTCGGTCTCCCAAGGCCAAAGAAATAAAAACAAAATAAACAGGGATCTAATCAAACTTACAAGCTTTTGCACAGCAAAGGGAACCATAAAAACAAACAAATGAAAAAGAAAAGACAACTTATGGAATGGGAAGAAATAGTTGCAAATGATGCAACCCACAAGGACTTAATCTCCAAAATATACAATCAACTCATACAACTCAATAGCACAAAAACAAACAACCCAATCAAAAAATAGGCAGAAGACCTAAATAGATATTTCTCCAAAGAAGACATATGGATGGCTAATGGGCACATGAAAAAAATGCTCAACATCACAAATTATTAAGAGAAATGCAAATCAAAACTACAGTGAGGTACTACCTCACACCTTTCAGAATGCTATCACTAATAAGACTGCAAATAACAGATGCTGGAGAAGGTATGGAGAAAAATGAACTCTTTAACACTGCTAGTGGGAATATAAATTGGTACAACCACTCTGGAAAACAGTATGGAGGTTCCTCAGAAAACTAAATACAGAACTACCATATGATCCAGCAATCCCACTCCTGATATACATCCAGACAAAACTTTCCTTAAGATACATGCACCCCTATGTTCATCATAGTCCTTTTCACAAAAGCCAAGACATGGAAACAACCCAAATGTCCATCGACAGGCAAATGGATTAAGAAGAGCTGGTACATATACACAGTGGAATACTACTCAGCTATAAAAAGGACAGATAATGCCATTTGCAGCAATATGGATGCAACTAGAGATTCTCATACTAAATGAAGTAAGTCAGAAAGAGATGGAAAATACCATATGATATCACTTATACATGGACTCTAAAATATGGCACAGATGAACCTATCTACAGAACAGAAACAGACTCACAGACCTGGACAGCAAACTTGTGGTTGCCAAGTGGGGATAGGGAGGGAGTGGGAGGTGCTGGGAATTTGGTGTTAACAGCTGCAAACTGAAACATTTAGAACGGATAGAGAATGAAATCCTGCTGTATAGCACATGGAAATATGTTCAATCTCTTGTGATGGAACATGAAAGATAACATGAGAAATACAGTGTGTACAGATATATGATTGGGTCACTGCTGCATAGCAGATATTAACAGAACAGGGTAAAATGACTTTAATAAAAATTTTTCTAAAAAGAGGAGAGAAAAAGTTCGCTAAATTCTTACATACACATGGAGTTCCCATCGTGGCTCAGTGGTTTACGAACCCGACAAGTATCCACGAGGATGAAGGTTCGATCCCTGCCCTTGATCAGTGGGTTAAGAATCCGGCACTGCCCTGAGCTGTAGTGTAGGTTGCAGATGTGGCTCGGATCCCAAGTTGCTGTGGCTGTGGTGCAGGCTGGCAGCTTCAGCTCTGATTTGAGCTCTAGCCTGGGACCTTCCATATGTCGCTGGTGCAGCCCTAAAAAAAGACAAAAAAATAAAAATAAAAATAAAATTCTTACATACATGTGTGGGTAATATGCATAAAGAAATTAGAGGAAGACAGGTGCAATTAGATTTTTATGATCTTGAACATGCCGTAACATAGTTAATAAAAAGAGTTTGTTTCGCTTTTTTTTTTTTTTTTTTTTTTTAATGGCTGCATATGTGGCATATGGAATTTCCTGGGCCAGGGATTGAATCTGAGCCATAGCTGTGACCTCTGCCCCAGCTGCAGCAATGTCAGATCCTTTGACACACTGTGCAGGGCCAGGGGTCAAACCTGCACCTCCGTGCAACCCCAGCCACTACAGTAAGATTATCAACCCACTGCACTACAGCAGGAACTTCTAAAAAGGAAAGTTTTATAGTAATATATTAGTATGTTTTCATTTCATCTGGACCAAACCACAAAAAGCCAACCTCTAGGTATGAATGTTGAGGTGGGCTGCAAAGATAGCTCGCAATAATCCCACCTCACTTCTTTCTGGGTAGCTTGTTGCGCAGCAATAGATACCTGACATACGTATACAGGCATGTGAAAGTTAAGAGAAAAGAGAATACCGTGAACAAGAATTTACCTATTAAAATTGGCAGTAAGAATGAAAGCGTAGATGATTAAGTTTTACTTCATACATTTTTATATTGTTTCACCAGTTTCTACAAATACATATTATTCCCCAATTTGAAAAACATCAATAAAAGAAAAATTTTGCAAGAAGAAATAAAATGTTCTATTTAGGTTTTTTTCTCTTCTGTTTTTTGCTAGAATTGGTGCTGGAAAAGTATCTTTTATTTACTGTTATTTGCTGTAGCATTCTGCAAACCTCGGTTTTGAACAGTTGTGTATAATGTGGGTTCTACAAACACCTTTATAAATCAATTTTCTTTAAAAATAAGAGCCAAAAGCATATGCATGGAACGTGGCTGAGGATTGGCAACTGAAACATTCTTAATCTTTTTAACTATGCTCTAAAAACTAAGTGAGAGGGAGACATTGACGAAATTGATTTTAAAATCTTCTCAGTAATGCAGTCTGTAAAATACATTTAAAAATTGCATTAGCTCATGAAACATTTTATCAACCTGTAAAATTTTCACTAGCTCTCTCTGTTTTTAACAGTGGTATAGCAATGATTAGTCTGCAGGCAATTTATCAGAAGCATGAGAAAATGATTTTTTCACTGTTGGTTGCAGTTTTCATTTTAAAAAACTTTTATATTTACTGAATACTTGATTTCTTTAGGATCTTCCTGGATTTCTTATAGGCTCTAAACTTCTAAGCCAAGGCCATTTTCATTTCAACAGATTTATATCTATAGTGCCTACTATGTGCTGAGTATAGGTGCTGGACAGGTGCTTGGAGAAAGAGAAGGACAGTTTTTTGTTTTTTTTTTTAAGTAGAGGAATTGTCGGTAACTAGATAATGATCCAGTATGAGAAGTAAAGCATTTTTTAAAACTAAATAATGTGCTGCCAGTAAAGCCACAAAAACTAGGCAAAGTAGGAGTTCCTACTGTGATGCAGTGGGTTAGGATTCTGACTGTAGTGGCTCTTGTCACTGCAAGAGGCAGAGGTTCAATCCCCAGACTGATACAGTGGGTTAAAGGATCTGGCATTGCTGCGCTGTGGCTTGGATTCAGCTCCTGGCCTGGAAACTTCCATATGCTGCAGGTGTGGCCATAAAAAAAATAAATAAACAAATAAACTTATATATAAAAAAAACAACTAGACAAAGTAGATTCCATTTGAGCTGGTCTTAAGGATGGCAGGGGTTTGACAAGTAGAAAATGGGAAACTATTCAAGACCGACAGGAAGGACGTAGGGAAGCATGGCTATATGGAAGAGCATAGTATGACTGAGGAAGAAAACGTAGCTCCTGAGGATGAAGGGATCCAAAAGACAGAGAGTAGAAATGACACAGAGAGCACAGTACCGAAATTGAGTACACAGGCGATTTTCCAACAAGGGTGTCAATTCAGTAGGGGAAAGAATAGTTTTTTCAACAAGTGATGCTGGAAAAACTGGAATATCCACATGCAAAGACTGGAGTCCGACTCCTTCCTTAGACCACACACTAAAAATGAATCCAAGTGACCACAGGCATAAACGTATGTGCTAACACCCCAAGACCTTTAGAAGAAAACATAGAAGTAAATTTTCATGAACTTGAGTTAGGTGAAGCAAAACATTCTTAGACATAAGCAACATAAGCATAAAAGTAACAAAAGAAGAAAATAGATAAATTGGATTTCATCAAAGTTTAAAAACTTTATATTTCAAATAATAGCATCAAGAAAGTGAAAAGACATCTCACAGAATGGGAGAAAATATTTGCAAAGAATATATCTGATAGGGGCTTGTATACAAGAATATATATTTTAAATTATAGTTGATTTGCAAAGTTGTGCCAATTTCTGCTGTACAGAAATGTGACACATTGCAGTATATATATTTCATTTCTTATATTATCTTCAATTATCTTTCACCATGGTCTATCTCAAGAGATTGGCTATAGTTCCCTGTGCTATATAGCAGGGCCTCATTGCTTATTCATCCTAAATATAACAGTTTGTACCTACTAAACTCAAAATTCCAGTCCATCAAGCTCCTTCCCGCCTCCCCTTGGCAACCCCAAATCTTGTTCTCTATGTTTCCAAGTCTGTTTCTGTTTTATAACTAGGTTCATTTGTGCTATATTTTAGATTCCACATATAAGTGATATCATATGGTATTTGTCTGTCTCTTTCTGACTTTCTTCACTTAGTACGAGAATCTCTAGTTGCATCTGTGTTGCTGCAAATGACATTATTTTGTTCTTTTTTATAGCTGAGTTGTATTCCATTGTGTATATGCACCACCTCTTCTTAATCCTTTCATCTGTCAGTGAACATTTAAGTTGTTTCCATGTCTTGGCTATTGTGAATAGTGCTACAATGAACATAGGAGTGAATGTATCTTTTGGAATTATAGTTTTGTCTGAACATATGCCCAGCAGTGGGATTGTTGGATCATATGGTAGTTCTATACTTAGTTTTCTGAGGAACTGCCATACTGTTTTCCATAGCAGTTGTACCAATTTATATTCCCTCCAACAGTGTAGGAGGGTTCCCTTTTCTCCACACTCTCTCCGGCATTTGTTATTTATAGACTTATTAATGATGGGCATCTAACCTGAGTGAGGTGGTACCTCACTGTAGGTTCAATTTGAGTTTCTCTAATAATGAGCGATGTGCATTTTTTTATGTATCTGTTGGCCATCCATATGTCTTCTTTGGAGAAGTGTCTATTTAAGTCTTCTGCCCATTTTTCAATTGGGTTGTTTGTTGTTTTACTGTTGAGTTGTATGTTTTGTTGGTATGATTTAGAGATTAGGCTCTTGTCAGTTGCACTGTTTGCAACTTTTTTTTACTGTTGAGTTGTATGTTTTGTTGGTATAATTTAGAGATTAGGCTCTTGTCAGTTGCACTGTTTGCAACTGTTTGTTTTTTTCTCCTATTTTGCAGGTTGTCTTTTTGTGGTGTTTGTGTGTGTGTGTTTAATGGTTTCCTTTGCTGTGTGAAAGCTTGTGAGTTTGATTAGGTCTCATTTGTTCAATTTCTGTTGCCTTGGGAGACTGACCTAAGAAAACACTTGTACAGTTTATGTCAGAGAATCTTTTGCCTGTATTTTCTTCTAGGAGTCTTATGATGTCATGTCTTGTGTTTAAGTCTTTAACCTATTTTGAATTTACTTTTATGCATGGTGTGTTCTAGTTTCATTGATTTACCTGCAGTGTCTAGTTTTCCTAGTGCCACTTACTGAAGAGACTGTCTTTTTTTGCATTTTATATTCTTACCTCCTTTGTTGAAGATTGACTGTGTCTGGGTTTATTTCTGGGCTTTCTATTCTGTTCCATCTGGTCTGTATGTCTGTTTTTGTACCAGTACCACATTGTCTTAATTACAGTGGCTTTGCAATATTGTCTGAAGTCTGGGAGAGTTATGGCTTATGCTTGTTTTTTTTTTTTTTTTTTTTTTTCTCCCTCCCTCAGGATTGTTTCAGAAACTCTGGGCCTTCTATGGTTTCATATAAATTTTTGTATCATTTGTTCTAGTTTCATGAAAAATGTCATGGGTAATTTCATAGGGATTGAATAAAATTGTTTTGGGTAGTATGGCCATTTTAACAATATTAATTCTTCCAATCCAGCAGCATGGGATCTCTTTCCATTTCTTTGTGCCTTCTTTAATTTCCTCGACTAATGTTTTATAGTTCTAGACATATATCTTTCATCTCCTTGGTCAGATTTAATCTTAGTTTTTTTGTGATTTTAAAAGGCATTGTGTTTTAATTTCATTTCCTAATATTTCATTATTAGTATACAGAAATGCAACCGATTTCTGAATGTTTATCTTGTATCTTGCTACTTTGCTGAATTCACTTATCAGATCGAGTAGTTTCTGTGTGGAGTCCTTAAGTTTTTCTACATATAGTAACGTATCCTCTGCATTTTACCTCTTCTCTTCCAACTTGGATATTTTTTTATTATTACTGCTTTTTGTTTGTCTGAATGCTGTGCCTAGGATTTCCAACTTGTCTTGTTCCAGATTTTAGGGGGAAGGTTTCGGCTCTTCCCTATTGAGCATTATATTGGCTGTGGTTTGTCATAAATGGCTTTTATTATGTTGAGATATTTCTCTCTATACCCACTTTGGTAAGAGTTTTTATCATGGATGGATGTCAAATTTTGTCAGATGCTTTTTTTGTTTCTATTGAGATCATCGAGCGGTTTTTTACTTTTCTTTTGTTAACGTGGTGTATGACACAGATTGACTTGAGGATGTTCAACCATCCTCGTGAACTTGGAACGAATCCCACTTGGTTGTGGTGTATAACCTTTTTTATTTGTTGTTGGATTTAGTTGGTTAAAATCTTGTTGAGAATTTTTGCATCTATGTTCATCAAAGACATTAGGCTATAATTTTCTTTTTCAGGGGTATCTTTGTCTAGTTTTGGTATTAGGGTAATGGTGGCTTCGCAGAATGTCTTTGAGAGTGTTACTCCTTCTTCAATCTTTTGGAAAAGTTTTAGAAGGATGTATTTAAGTTCTTTGTATGATTAGTAGAATTTGCCTGTGACGCCATCTGGTCCTGGACTTTCGCTTTTAAGTTACATATTCAGTTTCATCTCTAGTGATCAGTCTATTAAAATTATCTATTTCTTCTTGATTCAGATTTGGTTGTATGTATGTTTCTAGAAAGTTGTCCACTTCTTCTAGGTTGTCAAGTTTGTTGACATATAATCATTCATAGTATTCTCTTATGGTTTCTTGCATTTCTCTTTTTCTTTTTATGGCTGCACCTGCAGCACATGTAGGTTCCTAGGCTAGGGGTCAAATCAGACCTTAAAAGGGACGTGAGAAAAACTCACAGTTTTGGAGGACCTCCTGTGTGCCAGGGTCTGCGCTAAGCATTCTATGTATGTTAACTCATTTAAGGCCTCCTGCTTTGTACTTAAGAAAAAATTGATTTTGAAAGTGAAGTGATTATATGAACAGGAAGGGGTTCAACTGCAGAACTAGAAGCTCCTGGGTATAGCCTGAGTGATGTCTCTTAGGAGAGAAATATAAACAGCCAGAAGAGGGATTGAGTTGAGGTGTGTCTGACAGTGTGGGAGGTCTGTGGGAGTAAGCAGCAGTTAGACTGCTTCAGAATTTTGATTGCCAGACAGGTTTTCTGGATTTTATCCTATAGGTGATAGGGAACATGGACTTGCTTACCAAAAAAGGCCATAAGCAGTAGTGACATGTAAAGATCTAAATTCATCTTGTATGTTATTACATAACTCAGTTGTGCCTTTGAGAAACCATGCAATATTACTCAAAATAGACACAGTCTGACAAGTTTTCCTTTAGTGAATTTTTTAGAAGAGAGATTGATTTGCTTCCACAATTAACACATGACTTTTATAGATGAATTAAAATACTATCCAATTCTGAGAGTTTGTTAATTTGAGCTGCTGATTGTTATCAAATGAAAGATTGATTTTGGTGGGTTTTCTGGAGCTAAGAATAGATAATAGAAGTTTTAAAACTCATTGAAATTCTCAAAAGATGAACAAAGATTGCATTTCACTTGATGAAAGAGCTCAGTCAAAGGAAAACCATATATATGTAATTATTCAAATGGAATAGTGGGTTTGCACTGTATACTCATTTATTCAGTGGTGCTTTTTTGATTAGCAGTGTGAAACTTTGCCTGTCTCATACTTGGGAAGAGATTCTTTCAAGGCCTCTAAGAAGCAGAATGTCCAGCAACCATCTGATGTGACTGGGGGCTGTTAGAACTGGCATGCCACAATGGTCATCAGGCAGCTGAAGAAACAAGTTGCAAATGCATATTTAGTCCCTTTCTAGGGATCCCAACCTCAGGTCATGCTGGAAGATTAGTACCTATGTGTGGAAAGACTCAATGCAAGGGTGTGCTTTCTCTCTATGCCAATGAATCTCACTGGAGATCTTATACCTCCTAGAAGAGTGCACTTGGGGAAAAATGAGGGAGTACATTTTTGTTCATTGCAACAATTAGGAACTTCTACTAGAATTCTGTGACTATCCTGGAAACCATGGGACAGGCATGCCCACTGAGTAACTCTTCTGCATTCTACATGATTTTCAAATCTTCTGCCACAGAAGTTATCATCTGAACTTCTCTGAGACTAGACCTTAATTCCATTTTACATACAAACAGAAAGTAGTTTTCACATGGTTTTAACACACACCGGTTTTTCCAGCAATGAAACTATCATGTAAATTGTGGGAAGACTAATATTTAGTATCATTTAGTCTTATTTTAAAATGTTAAATATGACCATCTGTGTTTAAAGCATATATTTTTCAGTTAGCTAGGTTTTTCAATACCATTCCCACACATCGATTACACAATTTCTCTGTAGTTTCTTGTAGTAAAGCTTCTTTTTCTAATCCACACTCATTTTCTGTTTCCCATGTTAGGAAATGATCTCCAATATCTTTTTAAATACAAGCCTGACTGCATGCATTGCCATGCGGTGGAATTTCAAGACAGGAAATAGGTTTTTGGTTCTTTGTCCCACGTTATAATACAAGGAATTAATTACTGTGACACCAAACATGAATAAAGCTCAGCTCATTTGCAAGAAATCAAAGTTTCTCATTTTCTCTACCTAAGAGTTGACAATTTATCTTGGCATCTAATCTTTACCGTAACTAAGGTTATTTTCTTCTGCCTTTTATCACACACACAAGCCTGTCTGTTGTTACTCATTTCAACATTGGTTTTATTCTAATTCCACCCTTACTTACATTCCTTCATTTTCTTATAACTCTTCTACCAAGTGTCTTCTCATATTCTTACTTCTTTTAAATTCAAAACTACTCACTATAAGCATCAGACTACTTCATTCTGTCTTCTAATGTAATCAAGCTGAACATTATATATCAAATACACAATCATTTAATTGTAAATTACTTTCCTTTTATTTATTATACTTAAGGTACTACATTGGTTTTTGAAATTGCATATCTTCCATCTATACATTTTCTTTCAGAGTAGTAAGAAGAGGGTACTTATTTGTTATAAAACATTTTATGAAAGAATTGTTATATTATGTGGTCACAGTACATCTATTATTAAAACAAAACACTTTTCACACTTTATATCTGAGGAAACAGAATGTGACTTATCCAAGATAACATATAAAGAATGAACTTTTGTATCTTAAAAGTTAGAGCATCTTGATTTCTCCTTCTTTTGGCAGTGTATGGCCTTGTATTCATCATTAAAATGCTTTATCATTCATCATATGGGTACTCAGTAAATATAGGTTGTACTTGGAGGTGATTATGAGAACTTTGTATAGAGCTAATTATCATTAAAAATAATAATGAAAGTAATATCCACCATGTATTGATCACATACAGGTAGCATACTCAGAACTTTCTATTACCTCATATGACCCCATAATAATTACACTAGATAGGTTTGTTGTAATGTATGTTCACAGGTTAGTGAATGAGGCTTATTTCAGTAATTTCAGTTACTTCAGTAACCTACCTTTGATGATGAGACTTGTAAATAACAGGAGCCTACATTCAGTCTTCAGCCTTTCTCTAACCACATATTCTGTCTCCAAAAAGAACAGTGTTCTTTAGTTTTTCATTAAGATATGTAAAATATAAAAATATTTTAGACTGCAAAGAAAAGTAGGAGTTGTTTTTGATAAATCCATTAAGGAAATCAATAATCTCTTCAACTAGTTCAAATCAAAACGATGGCGGAAAAGACGCTGTAACTCACACTGGTATCTTACTGATTTTCACTAGTTATGCCATGATGATATACCCTTTCTCACCAACTGGAACTGATTCACTAATACTGCTCCCCACAAGACTATATCCAACAGCAAATCACAGAGTGACTTGTAAAAAGATGTTATCATTTGTGTTATCCAAAATGGTGGCCATCAGCCAGCCACATGTGGCTAGCGAACATTAGAAATGTGACTAATCTGAATTGAGATGTGCTGTCAAGTGTGAAATGCTCCTGAGGTTTTAAATACTTAATTTACAAAAGTGGAACATCTTATAAAAAATTCTTTTCCCCAATACATTATTTTTTTTCTACTGTACAGCATGGTGATACAGTTACACATACATGTATACATTCTTTTTTCTCTCATTATCATGCTCCATCATAAGCGACTAGACATAGTTCCTAGTGCTACACAGCAGGATCTCATTGCTAATCCATTCCAAAGGCAATAGTCTGCATCTATTGACCCCAAGCTCCCAAATCATCCCACTCCCTCCCCCTCCCCATTGGCAACCTTATTTTTATTTTATGCTGAAACAACATTTGGGAGATACAGGCTAAATAAAATACTAAAATTAATTTCATCTCTTTCTTTTTACCTTTTTTAAAATGGAGCTTATAGATTTTAAATGACATATTTGGTTCACATTTGTGGCTTGCATTATATTTCTACTAGACAGTACTGTTGTGGACCATGTGTCTTTTCAAATGACCAAACTCAAAATCAAATCATGGGGGAAAAAATAGAAGAACAAAAGAAAAACAACAAACAACACAATACTTAGTGCGCTAGAAAAGTTATTTCACTAAAGTTTCAATCTTAGTCTTGTCTACCAGTCAACAGATGCATAAACTTTAACCAATCTCTTAATGTCTATTAATGTTTCTGTAAAATCAAATAATAACCATATTGCTTACCTCACAGGGTTGTTACAAATGTAAAATGAACAACTGTTTCATTCACTCATTCACTTGATAAAAACTTATCAAGAATCTATATGCTGGTACCAAGGATGCAAAGAATAGTAAATCCTAGCAGCTGCTCTCAGGACACCACAGTCGAAGTTACAGAGTTTATAGGAGCCACGACAGGGAGGCTCATAACGTGTGCTGTGCCTGTTTTGGTCGGCCTGGGGGATTAAGGGAAAATTCAGCAGAGGGATTAGCCTGTGATCTGCCTCTTGAATGTGAGGAGGAATTTACCAGGTGAGGAGGTCAGGGAACATCTTGTCTTCATGTCTGAGAAATGAGAGAGCAGTGTGCTCCATGAACAATAGGGGAGATTAAGGTGCTGGCCAACAAAGGAGAAGAGGTAATGTCTTGTTTTCAGGGTGGAAGGTACTGATGCTGAGTGAGAGGAACCACAATTACTTGCCAGCTCTTAGTGATGGTGCCAATATTTGAATATGGGTTTGGAATTGTTCCTTTTTCAGAGGAGGATGTTAACAAAAGAAATACATATAAATTAGTGGGATATAATTGAATCATATTCAATGATTAATTTCTGTAAAAAATTATGTGGGGCAAAATATTCTCTTTTAAAGCATATGCTCAGCACTTTGGATTACGACAATGTCTCATAAAAGGTTCCACATTTTTCAACTGAATGATTTCAGGGCTGTCGAGGGGAAGGGGCAGTTTCACAAAACAACTGGAGCCTACAAGAAATCATTTAGACCTACCAGTATTTCTAAAGACTGAATTAGTTGCTAGAGATAAATACACATCAAGGTTATTCACCTGTAGTAATACTGTAGTCAATATGATTTAAAATTTTCCATGGGACTATATTTATTTATAATAAAATTGCAAGGAAAATAATGATGTGTGAATGACGCTTTCAAGATTATATATTTGAACATAACATACTTGTAAAAGGCAATTTCAAAAGCAGAAATTATGGCTGCCTTTTAACGTTGGTATTTTCTTTAATGCACTATTTACAGAGATTGCAGTTTCAAGACTAATAAATCTAATCATTGTTAGTCTCAAGCCTATTTACAAGATGTGGCTATACTGTAGAACCTCAATATTAAATACTTTATTTTCAACATTAAATTTACATTGTTTAAGGAACTAACATGCAAAAAAGTAGAGACCAATTTTTTTTATTTTAGATAGCAAATAAGAAGATAAAATCATGTTGTTATTGAATAGAAAATTTTTTATATTTTCCTTTCAGATCATGAAGCAAAAGAACATAGAATGAAAAGGATGTTTTTCAGCTAAGGTCTATTATTTGCAATAACGGTACTGCAAATGAAATGAATTAATGCTTCAGTGTTTCTGACTAAAGACATTATTGATTATATCAAAGGAGGATTCTCTGAACAAGAGAATATTCTTTCCCTGTTGCCAACAAATGAGCTACCAAGAGGTGTAATTGCTTTTTTCTGCTTCCCTGCTTTCTGATCATGATCTCGTCTTTTCAAGGTCTCTCCCCCTCTAGAAAAACCTACCTAATTTCCCAGAAGACCAAAAGGGAAGAAACCAGGTGCTGGTTTGTCTTCCATCATTTAGGGTTTGCTCAAGTCGGGCTCTCTCTACTCTAGAAGCAACAACAGCAACCCCAAGATGAAACCTCTTGCTTTAATTCTGGACTTCAGAACTCATTTTTAAAAATAAAGGATTACTGTTTATGAGGGAGCATTTAAATAAAGTTTCATTTAAGTATTTGCAAACAGTAATTTTTCCTTGATTTTAAAGATCCTGCCCATATGTTTGCCATATTTATACTCTACATAAATATAATAGAAAATACCCATGTGTTTTGATCGCTTTATGTATTGTTTATTCTCTTCCCCACTAAATGTGAGCTGTCTTTCCCTTCTTTGTGTTCATTATGTAATGAATCATAATGCCTACTCAATAACTCAAACCTATGAATACATAAAACATAGTGGCTGAGGTTTATAAATGGACAAATACATAGCAACTCCCTGCCACTCCCACCCCCAGTATACTCCTTGGGGAGTATTTGTTTAGTGAAAAGTACATGAGCTTAAAAATCAAATAGTCTGAATTTAAATTCCAACTCAGCCACTCATCGAGCAATTTAACTTCATTAACCCTTACTTTTATATGTAAAAAGTGAGGACAATACCTCCTATGCCATAGGGTTTTTTGACGCTTAAAGGAGTGAATGTTCATAAAGAATCTATCATAATCCGGCGCATAGTAGGTACTCAATAAACACTGATCCTCTACCTTCCCCTAATATCCCAGACTTAAGCAGTGTGCCAAGACGGTTACAAAGTCACTGGATATACGTAATGGTCTTCCTGCTCTATACAAATTTTTTTCTGTATGGCATATAATTATATTTATATAAAAATTATTCAGGAATTCTTCCAGGGAACAAATGTTTTTGAGTACCTGCCAGGTAGCTGGAGTCTGTAGGTACAAGGGATAAAACAATAAATAAGACATGGACCTTCTACTCTAATGGAGAGGAAGGAAGGAGGGAAGAGAGAAAGAGGAGGAAGAAAAAGAAGAGGAAGAGGAAGAAGGGGAAGGGGGATGGGAAGAGGAAGGGGGAGGAGAGGAAGGAAGGAGGGAGGGAGGGGAGGAAGGAAAGAAGGGAGGGAGGAAGGAATTAAACTCTGACAGTGCTGTGAAGGAAACAGAGATAGAAATTAGCGGGGAGGAAGGGCAAAGTTCTTCAGATAGAGTGGGCACAGAAGGGTTTTAAAAGCAGGTGGGTTTAAGCCAGAGGATGAAGAAGACAGCCATACTAAGAGGTGGAGACAGGCATTTCAAGTAGAGGGAATAGCAATGCAAAGTCATCTGCCTTCTTCAGGTAAAACACATCATATTTGCTGGTTTGGCAATTTCCCTGCTATTTGGGGTTCTTTGATAGACATTTGGGAATCAACGCCTTGGAGGAGATTTTGAATGCCAGCTGCAAGAGGTAGAAAATGGTGGATAAAAACCACTCTCTTTTTCCCATCTGGATTTAGGTTGGCAGCCTGTAAGGGCTATGACTAAGTATTCAGAATAAGTGGGTGTGACTCAAATATGGAGGGAAAGAATGTGGACTAGATTTACATAGCTCGTAAGCTTTATGTGGCACTTGAATTTCATGATAGAGCTTCATAGGAATTAATATAAAATAAAATAGTTTCCTCTTGGCACACTCCAATGCTTTCCCTTGGCGTCGTGTGGGCATATTGCTACAGAATTGGTATTTGCCTCTGTTTACATAGCCATAGGAAATAACAGCTCAAAAATTTATTAAATTATTGTAAATTTTGCTAGTCATACATTTATGGAAAAGCTCTAGTTTCACTGGAAAAATCTTAGGAGAGAAGATTTAAGTTGGGTAAGTTTCTTGGGGGGATATTTTTATCTTATTTATCTTTGTGTTGTTAATATCCATTTGCACAGTGCCAGGGACAGAGAAGATGTTTCACACTCTATGAACTAAAGTAAAGTTTTAATTTCCAATTGGAATTGGAATTGGTGAGGGGCACCAAGAATCGCTCAATCTTGGCATTTGTCACTACAATTAAATTCCAGTGAAATGGAAGAATGTGTACATTTCATAACATTCGCTTTCATTCATAATCGCTGGGCTTGGGCTTGGCCACACTTTTGACTCCCTGCAAACTCTGTATCTCTAATACTTGCAAAGGTCTTTTCACAACAGAGCCTTCATATTCTTGATAACTGGCCTGACAAAATGCCATAACACAACGAAGCTGAGAGAGCAGAAAGCATTACAGTGCTCGCAGGAAGGAGGAAGAGTTGTGGCCATGAAACTCTGCTTAGAGGAGCTGTCCCTGTTGCCCCAGTGAGATTACTAAAGAAAAAAAAAAAGTCAGTGATTTCTTCAGATGTGATCTAATTTTCTTTAGGTTTTCAAAGTCATTTTCTAAATGAAAGAATTTTTTTAATACTCTGGAAGTGAAATATACATGGTATGCAAAGAACAATCTATCAGTGCACTATTCAGATACTCTTGGTAGTGAGCAATGCTGGAATTTGGCTTTGGTCTCCTATATACAAATTTGAAGAAAGGAAAAATCTGTACCATGAGAAACTAAATTTAAGGCAGATTATTAAATCAACTATAGCCATAAGGATTAGTTTTTAAAGTATGTATATATTTATGAACATTCATATACACTTTTTTTGATTTTCAATAGAGATAATTTTTATTTTTTACTTTTTAAATTTCTTTCTAATTTGTCTTATATTTATTTATTTATTTATTTATCGTTTAACCAGTAACTACAATCTTTTTTTTTTTTTCATTATTTCCCAAAACAATTTTTTCTTCCTACTGTACAGCATGGTGACGCAGTTACACATACATGTACACATTCTATTTTCTCACATTATCATGCTCCATCATAAGTGACTAGATATAGTTCCCAGGGCTACATAGCAGGATCTCATTGCTAATCCATTCCAAAGGCAATAGTTTGCATCTATTAACCCCAAGCTCCCAATCCACCCCACTCCCTCCCTCTTCCCCTTGGCAAAATTAATTAATTTTTATCCCATTAGGGAAGTCATACGTACCAATCATTTTTATTTTGACTTTTTATCTCACAAAGGTCACAGTATGCTAGGCATAAACTCAGAGAATTTACTCTGCTGCTACCATACAAATGATGTTTTTTATACCATTAAGCTGAAATATATTGGTCCTGGCAGACAATTTAAATTCTTTTAAAGAGAGAATCACCGAGTGTCATCTTCTCTTAATCTAGTAGTTAAGGTAACAACATCGACTGGCCTTATGGACCACCTCACTGGGCCTCGGCTTTTCTGCTCGAGACTGCTGTTGGGTTCCCTACTTATCCCTCTCCAGGGACTGAAACCAGAGGAAAATGTGGGTCAGAGGCCATTATAACACACAAGAATCCTCAGGAATCACCTTACAAGGGCAAACAATGAGAGTGGGTCATAGCACATCCTTTTTCTACGTCAGGTTACACTTCACATCCCTAAATATCGAGTAGCCTCTTCTGTCTGACCTTCATATTACATCTTTGGTCAAACATAGAGAGAGGAGCTCTTAAACTAAACTCCAGTCAAGAAGCAACGATGAGAAGCCAAAAATGAGGGAGCTGACGTCATATTTTACAAACAACGGGAAGGAATGACCATTAGAAATTTAAATTGTGAAAATAACTTAATTTGAAATACGAGATGTTTAAAAAAGAAAGAGAGAGGAAAGTTGTGATTGAAAAACCCAACCTTATGGACTGTTTTACATTTGCATGGAAATTTGAATTAGGCTTCAAAAATTCTCGTCTGATTTACATGTGCAGAAAAATTGTTCTCAGACATCCCTTCACCGATATTTCCTACTCCCAGAGTGTTTTCCATAAATATTTATGTGAAAATTGATTTGACTCTTTTCTAGTTTCTGCTGGCCTGCTTGCCTATTCATTTCTTTTTCTGTCAAGACGAAACACTAGCTGGCAGAGTAGATAAGCAGCTAAAAATCGAGTCTCTGGTAGACTGAACCCCCACTGCATGATACCTGAATACCTGCAGATAAGCTCCACATCCAATCTGATACTTTTACACTGGATCGGAGCCATCAAAGCAGAATTTCCTCATGGGAGATTTGTGAGAAAAGTACTTGTCAATTCTGCCAGGAGTTAACAGCAGTTGTTTCTTATTTGCTCTCTTGATGGTAGCTTTCATATGATAGAAAATATCCTTTAACTGTAACAAGTTGGATTTGCTTACAATAAAAAGAGAATAAATCTGTCACATTCTAATTAAAACCTTCACATGATGCTTATTTGTGTAAATCCCTCATTTGGTCATTTCTGGAGCAAACAGTGAAGCATAGTCTTTGCCGCTGACGTAAATGCAAGATCAACTCCTTGAGCTCTGGTTTGAATTTCAACAAGAGGGATGAAGCAAAGAGGGTTCTACTTATGGCACAATTTATAATTAGGACACTTTCATATGATTTTTAAAGAGAGCTATGCTTATTTTTCACTTAGGTGTCAGGTGGTTGATGGTTATATACTATTAAAGTATCAAGTATAAAAGTGGATATGGACAAAATTGTCCATGCTCAATGCTACAAACATTTTGGAAGTTTCTGTTTGGTGATTTGGGTACAGCTGGTGGGTCCAGCACACTCCCAAAGACATGTTTATGAGGCAGTTCCAGCTGCTCACTTTGCCTGGTGATCCAGGGTAAAAGTCTCCTTACGAATCTCCCCAAGAAAGAGAACAGCAGTTGTCTGTATCCCAGAGACCTAATGCTGGTGATAATTTGAACTGAAGCAGAGATCGTGAGTTTCTGAACAAGGATCTAAAAGTGTTCTCCCACAGATTAAAGAAAAAGAGGTCTTCAAAAACGAAAACAATATAGTTACCAATGAAGACAGGAACAGCATTACAGTATTACTTTTTGTGGCATTATTTGACAAGATTACTTCAAAAAAGGCTTTGAAGATACTAATTCAGAGAAAAGAAGTTTTAATGTTTTCATTGAACTTTCCCAGGAACACATTGTCTTCAACATGTGAAGACTGTGCATAGTGGAATCACACACAGTTTCTGAAGTGATTTCCTTCCTTGTATAACAAGCATTTCAATGACCATATGAAGTAAGGACAAATGAGGAGATTCAGAATGATGTGTCCACAATGACAGTTCAAATAAATAACTACTGGAATAAAACAACAACTTATAAACTGTTGGTAAGAAGTAGGGGTTCAGGGAAATTTTTTTGTAGTTATTGACATAAAAAAATTCAAAAAATTAAGATGTAAAACATTTTCATCTATGCAGAGTATTTCCAAATACAGAAATTTGTGTAATTACAAATACACATTGCTACCCTTTTTTATTGTCAAGAGGACTCACCTACTGAACAGTTGTTTTGGTACAAGTGTAATCTTTTATATGGTTACTACTTTATAACATATATTTCAAGGTAAAGTCTGGTTATGCAAAGGAATGTCTTTTTTATTTCATTAAAATTTTTGAGATATGGTTCATATATCACAGTATAGTAGTTTCATGTGTGTAACATAATGATTTGATATTTATATATGGAGTAAAATGATCACAACAGGTCCAGTTCTGCAAAGGAAATGTCTTTCTGTATGGAACTAACTATACAAAACGGGAATTAAACCCACGGTATGGCTGCATGAGAACCAGGAGAAAACTAAGTGAACTGACCAGTCTCAAGATAAGGATATACTTTGATTTAACATTATACTATGACTATCATTTTTTTCAGCAAGATTTGTGTTGTGCTTAAACCCACAGTGACTAGGCAAGGCTCTTCAAACAACTTTTATAAACAAACAGTAAAACAGACTTCATCAGAGAGACTTACCTGCTCTCTCTTTGCTTCGTTTGTTGGAGAGCACCTGTGTAAAAAAAACAAAACTCTCTTAGTATTTTAAAATTACACTGCTTTCCGAGTTCCCGTTGTGGCACAGTGGTTAACGAATCTGACTAGGAACCATGAGGTTGTGGGTTTGATCCCTGGCCTTGCTCAGTGGATTAAGGATCCCGCATTGCTGTGAGCTGTGGTGTGGGTCGAAGATGAGGCTGGGATCTGGCATTGCTGTGGCTCTGGTGTAGGCCAGCAGCTACAGCTCTGATAAGACCCCTAGCCTGGGAACCTCCATATGCCGCAGGAAGCGGCCCTAGAAAAGGCAAAAAGACTAAATAAATAAATAAATAAAATTACACTGCTTTCATCAAGGATATCATCACTGAGTTAAAAAAAAAAAATCAGACTGTAAACTTAGAATTGAATGGCCTCCAGAAATGAAAGTAAAATGCCAGCTAGCGTATTAGGATTGAATGATTTCAGTGTACAAAAATCATCTGGAATAAAAAAAGTTATTAAAGCACTCATCGACAAGGAAGATGCATGAAGTTGACTTTTCTCTGACTTATGTAAAGATTTACACAATACTATGTGCCCATTAGCAACTAGAAGAAGACTGAAGTCTAGTTTTGGTCATCTACTCCTCCACCCTCCTGTCGCCACAATCTCCTAAAACCAGTTCCTGTCTCACTTTCTCTCTTTGTAATGTGACAGCAGTCAAGGCAGCTGAGCTCTCCTCCTTCCTGAAACTTTGTCTTTCTGGGCTCCTTTCTCCCACACAGTCCCTGCTGTCTCTTCTACCTCGTTAGCCACTCCTTCTCACTTTTTTTTTTTTTTTGGTGGACTCCCCCTCGCCTTTTTTTTTTTTACCTTCTTGCATGTTGATTTCATTTGCTTTTGTTTTATTTTGTTTTTCAGACATGGTACAGGCCTGGCCTCCCTTTACCCTTTGCACTTTTTCCAGGGTGATCTCACCTGCTTTCCATCCGTATTCTGATAACCTCCAGATTTATATTTCTCCCCATGTGTCTTTCTTTGAGCACCAGGCTGATAGAGGAAATTGTTTGTTGGACATCAGCGCTTGGACGTTTCATAGACACCTCATATACCACATGTTCAGAGCTCAACATTAGCCACCCCCTTATACACCCAGCCCAAAACTGATCCTTTTTCCGTGTTCCCATCCTGGAGAAAGGCATAGCCATTGCAATGGACTGAATGTGCATGCCCTTCCCCAGATTCATTTCTTGAAGCCAAACCCCCAACATGATGGTATTTAGAGGTGGGGCCTTTGGGAAGTAATTTGGTTTAGATGCAGTCATGGGGATGGATCCCCCATGATGGGATTCATGCCCTTAAAAGAGGATGAAGTACTCAGAGTTCTTTCTCTACCATGTGTGGACGCAGTGAGAAAATGGTCATTTGCAAAACACGAAATGAGTTTCCACCAGACACCAAATCTGCCAGTGCCTTGATCTTGGACTTCTAGCTTCCAGAACTGTGAGAAACAAATATTTGTTGTTTAAGCTACGCAGTGTATGGTATTTTTGTCACAGCTGCTGCCACCGAAGAAAACAATCATCCACCTACTTGCTCCAATCAGAAACCCCCAGATCCTCCTGTTCTTCCAGTTAAATTGTTGATGCCTGCTCCCAAATCTCGCTTGAATCCATCTACTTTTTTCTTTTTCCTTCTTCTTTTAGGGCTGCACCTGCAGCATATGGAAGTTCTCAAGCTAGGGATTAAACTGGAGCTGCAGCTTCTGGCCTACACCATAGCCACAGCCACAGCAACATGGGATTCAAGCTGCATCTGCAACCTACACCACAGTTCATGGCAAGGCTGGACCCCCGACCCACTGAGGGAGGCCTGCATCCTCACGGACACTAGTCGGTTCGTTACCACTGAGCCACAACGGGAACGCCTCCATCTACTTCTTTTCATTTTCACATCCATATCCCAGGCAGCATTCAGGTCATGCTCAGATAATTACAACAGCTAACAGCTTCCTAACTTCTAGCCTGATTCTAGTCTTATTTCCCTCCAATCTATTCACATCCAGTGTGAACGTTCTAAAATACAATTTGATCATGTCACTTTTCTTGAAACTGTTCAATGCTTCCCCGTTACCCTAAGAACAAATCGTTTAGAAGGTAAGAACATATATTTAGCAGTCAGAAGGGCATTTTATAGCTGCACGACCTTTTCATAAAGTTACCATATTTCTCTGAGCCTCATTTCCTCATCAAGCAAACAGCGTTGCTTTTGAGGAGTAAGTGCAATAATTCATATGACGTGCTGAGCAACAAGTGTAGCATAGAAGAGATGTAACAGTAACTATCTGTTGATTATACTGAAGGAACTTCTCAAAAAGGGAGACAAATTTTACTAACTTTTTCAAAGCATCATGTTAATAATACTCTACAAGAGTCAGGGATGAAAGAGGCAAAATGCTAATGGAGTTAAAGCTTTGTCCTTGATACATAGCTCCTCCCACCTCATTTTTTATTCTCTATCTCTCACCCTATTTTATATCACTGTTCATATTTACACCAGGTAAAAGCAAATCTACGGAAGGATTAATGACTGAAAATGAGAAGAGTCACTTTTCCCAAGGACATTCACTTTTTAAAGGGCATCATTTGACAACAAACACCAAGTACTGAACCTCTAACGGTAAAAACTGAGACACTGTGACACAGAGGAGGAGAAAGCTCTCTCCATATTTCTCAACATCATGTTTCAAGGGGTAGTACATCCTATTTAAATGGGTCTGACTTGATTCAGAAGAAAATGTATTGAATGACCATTTGACTTGGAATAGCAAGTAGAATGAAATTTAAAACTAAGTTTTGTTACCTGAACACGATAAAATATTAAGAATTATTCTTAAATATCATAAATGTTTTAAAAATCATTCAGTGTAGAAATAACCCCGTGAGATTCTTCAAGCTCAGATGTTTAAAAGTTCTCACACATGAGCTAAGACCAATTGCTGCAGAGAAATGTCAACCTGAGGGTTTAAAAAGAAAATAGAGTATAGTAAGTAGGCTTCCTCAACCACTCCTTGAGACTGAGTGTTAACAGAGTGACTCACACATTAAAATGTTAATAATAATAAATAATCATTGACAGAAGAACTAAGTCAGATTACTTGATTCCAAAACAAATCAATGCAACCCAGGTGAAATAGGGATTCCCAGATAAGAGTATTTGACAAAAGTGTGGTTAAGTATCATTTAGTTCTAAATACAGAATGATGCATTTTTAATGCACCTTTTAGGTGCAGAGTTTGAATCTGATGAATGCATATGAACTACGACAAATACTAATGTTAAGGGTCATAATGAGAAAAAAGTAGAAATTAAACACATGAAATTAAAGCAACAAAAGCAAGTGTTCCTTGAAAAAAAATTAGAAAGTATTACTAAAGTTTAAAGATGTTGGAGATATTTGAAAATGAACCCCTAATGCATGTAACCATTTCAATAATACATGAAAAATTAGACGCAGACGTGAAGGGACACTCCTTTCCCAGGAAAATTGATGAGACAAAGAATAAATAAATAGATATATTTTTATGCTACGTCCATTCTAAAACATCCATAAATATGGTGAATATATATTTCCTGATGGATATATAGCAATGCTTTAGCATAATAATTTTCTCTGCAAATGATTAGAGGCCAGGGTCTGGGAGAAGGAGGGAATAGTGAGCTGTTGTTTCGTGGGTACGGTTTTGCAAGATGAAAAGAGTGCTGGAGATGAAGGTGGTGATGATTGCACAACAAGGTGAATGTGCTTATGCAACTAAACTGTCAACTTAAAATGGTTAAAATAATAAATTTTATGTTATGTGTATTTTTCCACAATTAAAAAGAAAAACACACAAGGAAATCTCTAGATGCACATGTGCTATTGCCACTTGTTAGCTTCCCACTACCTTACACTTCAAAAACCCTCTGTTTGCAAATCCAGATAGAAGATATTTCTAAGATCCAAAATGTGACTAATGGGCAGATAATAAAGGAACTGCTACTAACTCGGAGATAATTATTTATACCCACTAAAGTCATCAAGAGATTACACTTGGCTCCAGAAACATAAAGAAGGAAGGGTGTCCTTTGGAGAAGAATGCAGGAGAATGTCACCCACTGATGCCAGGGCAGTTGGAGTAAAAATCTCTAGACAATCAGTGGGTTCCTCCTCTGGAAGTTTATTAGTTGTTGAATGTTTAGTCGACATATAGAAGCACATTTTTAGTACTCGGCTGGGTGTCTGACCCCTTTTCTTTGTTCTATAGATGGATAAGGGCAGGTAATTATCTCTCTGGAGATTCAGAAACTCTAGAACAGTTAGAATTACCTATAGATAAATCCTAGTAAATTCCTTTGAAGTATGTTTGAGTCACTTTGTCTCATTTGGTAAGATTCCCCGAAGATAAGTTTTTAATACCTCTAAAGCCAGAGCAATTATAAATCCATGTTAATATAGACAGTCTAAGAATAACAACACTTTAGGAATTAGTTTTAGGAACATGGATCTAATACACAATTGCTCTTTGGAACAAACTTACCCAGATATGTATCCCTTGCCACATAGACAAATATGTAGATTTAATGAATAGAACAACACTAGATAACCATAAAAACATCCAGATAATTTTTTATTGGGAGGCTATGGTCCTTGGGGCTTGTGATGATCAATCAAGTCGATAAATACATTAACCACTATTGTCCAAGTGAAACCAAAAAGCTGTTTCAACACCTGCTGTTCCTGCAACACAAAGGGTGCATTTGTTCCTAGTGCCCTTGTAGTAAAACTTTAAAACCAAAAGCAGCAGATAAAATCCCAAAGTAAATAAATTCTTGGGAAAAGATGTAAGCCATTTTACTATTTGCTCTTTACTTTGTCCAGAATACACCTGCTAGTTTCAAACTCAGTAAATTATATTCAGCAGTGACCCTGATTTAAACCTTACAGAATAATGTCCAAGTAGCAAAGAACAGATAAGGTTAATCACCAGATTACCACTGGAAAGCTGGTTTCCTCAGACAATTGTAAGAGATGTCAGTATTACACACTGACTTTGGCCCAAATAATTTAAGACTGACTGACTGTGATGCAGGTGAATTTATATCTCAAAAAACCTTTTTCTAATCTCTCTCATGTTGGCTACTTAAAAGGTCGTGGTCAAACTATATGTAACAATGAAAGAGAAAAGGAAATGTTAGACGCATTATAATCTGCACGTCAAGAGTCATTTCAAAGAGCTCTGCTAAAAGAGGCTCAACCAGAGTATCAGTTCATGAAAAAAATAAAACGAAAATTTAATGTTCTTTAATAATCATACTAAATTCTCATTATTGATTTTAAATTTGAATTCAAAATATTCCAAGCATTGCTTTATGGAGAAGTTTCTGAGACTTTTGATTTCTGCAAAAATTCTATGTAGCGGTTCTTACCTACTTGTCAAAACTATCCCTTCCCTGACGCAGGCTGAGAAAAGGCTGTTGTAATCCTTAGTGGGGGTGTGGGGAGAAACAGAAGAAAACAGATTTCCTCACAAATAACTACACTATGAAAATCATAGAAAAAGCTGCTGAAAAGTCTAGAGAGAATACACACTATAATTTAAAATTTACTCTTTATTTTCATGTGATCCTCTCCCAATTCCCTTTAGATCTGAGATATAGAAAGTAATTCTTGTTTTCAGTATAATACAAAAATTTCAATAAACATAAAATCTACTTTTGGGGATTAAAAACTATTTCAGTTCAGCCCATGATGTATATCTTTCTACTTCTAAATTTAAACGTTGGTATATGTATATTACTATTCACATATTTGAATAGAAGTAGTAAGCAATGCATAATTTTAGACATTTAACATAAACGCAAAAAAAAAATAGTCTTTACTAGTTCAGTGAGTCCAAAATGATGTTATTTAATAAACCGTGGCATTTTAATAAGCATGCTTGACATCTGGTGCTAATAAAAAGGATTTTATATTTTATAGTTAACATTTAAAGAAAAAATATAATGTTAGTTTTGCTATTTATCACAGACCACAGATGGCATAGGCCACATTTGGGTGGCTTCATTTCCTTCTTCAAAAGTTTATATAAAGAGGCCACTTGTTTTCTTTCTTTCTGTGTATGTTTTATATAAGATTTGGACCACGTCCCAGAAATGAATAAATGAAGGAAGGAATGCATCAAATGAAAATCAAGTTTCTTAATAACAAAACTGATTATAGAGTTTTCCTGGATCAAGTTTAGTTAATAAAGTTCATTCTAAAACAATGATCCAAGGAACCTGCATCTGGATAAATATTTGAAGCAACTTTTCCAGAACTGCGAAAAACCACAAGGACCTAAAAAGTTCCATCTTTTGAGCAACTAAATTTTCTCTAGGCGAAGTTGACTAATCCTTTGATTCAAGGCTGGTGTTGCAGGAGCCTGTATGGATGCAGCAGCTGAGCAAGATGCTGCAGAGACAGCAGAGACTGGTCTGGAGGTGTCCAGATGCTCTCCTTGTCTCTGGACCATGAACCTGGAATATGAGTCTTCTTGCCCTGTCCTCTCAGACTTCCTGAGTTGCTCCCTTTAGATCCTGTGCTGACTGTCCTGCTCCAACTGGGCTGTCCTCTGACTCGGATTAACCCAGCACACCAGCTGCTGACCCTTTCCTCTAGAAGATGTCATCAATGCAATAATATAAAATATACATCTTATTGGATGGTCTCCTGTTATTATCTGCTTGAGTGTTTTTTTTTTTTCATTTTTTGCAATTGTATACAACCCAACAGCAAAAAAGCCAATCAATCAATGGAAAAATAGGCAAAAGACCTGAATAGACATTTCTCCAAAGAAGATATACAGATGGCCAGCAAACACATGAAAAAATGCTCAACATCCCTGATTACTAGAGAAATGCAAATCAAAACTACCATGAGATACCACCTCACACCAGTCAGAATGGCCATCATTAATAAGTCCACAAATAACAAGTGCTGGAGGGGCTGTGGAGAAAAGGGAACCCTCCTGCACTGTTGGTGGGAATGTCAACTGGTACAGCCACTATGGAGAACAGTTTGGAGATACCTTAGAAATCTATACATAGAACTTCCATATGACCCCGCAATCCCACTCTTGGGCATCTATCTGGACAAAACTCTACCCACATGCACCCACATGTTCATTGCAGCACTATTCACAATAGCCAGGACATGGAAACAACCCAAATGTCCATCGACAGATGATTGGATTCGGAAGATGTGGTCTATATACACAATGGAATACTACTCAGCCACAAAAAAGGACGACATAATGCCATTTGCAGCAACATGGATGGAACTAGAGAATCTCATACTGAGTGAAATGAGCCAGAAAGACAAAGACAAATACCATATGATATCACTTATAACTGGAATCTAATATCCAGCACAAATGAACATCTCCTCAGAAAAGAAAATCATGGACTTGGAGAAGAGACTTGTGGCTGCCTGATGGGAGGGGGAGAGAGTGGCAGGGATCGGGAGCTTGGGCTTATCAGACACAACTTAGAATAGATTTACAAGGAGATCCTGCTGAATAGCATTGAGAACTTTGTCTAGATACTCATGTTGCAAAAGAACAAAGAGTAGGGAAAAAAATATAATTGTAATGTATACATGTAAGGATAACTCAATCCCCTTGCTGTACAGTGGGGAAAAAAAAAAAAAAAAAGAAAGAAAAAAAAAGAAAATATACATCTTATGGATTTTCATTAAATTTTGCTATAAGAATTGAAAATCAATGACTACACCTACATGAGCATTTTCCAGAGAGTAATAACAAAAATATTACACAACATTCAAAGTGACAAACCAAAGCTCTGAATGCAAAGCCAATAATGGATTTATCTGTGAGAAGTGGGAGTGTGAATTAATTAGCTCAAAATCAAATACTTTTTTGTCTATTTGGTTCAGAATTCTTTTTTTTTTTTTGTCTTTTTGCTATTTCTTTGGGCCGCTCCCGCGGCATATGGAGGTTCCCGGGCTAGGGGTCTAATCGGAGCTGTAGCCACTGGCCTACGCCAGAGCCACAGCAACGCTGGATCCGAGCCGCGTCTGCAACCTATACCACAGCTCACGGCAACGCCAGATCGTTAACCCACTGAGCAAGGGCAGGGACCGAACCCGCAACCTCATGGTTCCTAGTCGGATTCATTAACCACTGCGCCACGACGGGAACTCCCAGAATTCTTTAATAATCATAAAAAGTGTTTGGTTTCATGACAACTGTGAATTTCCTATCCCAGTGATAATATCACAGGCCTAATAATAAATGCTGCCACTATCTAGATTGGACTACCTAGCTTTACATGAGAACTGATCCACCCTAAGATAATTTTATTTTTTTTAAATTTTTATTATTTATTTTTTGCTTTTTAGGGCTGGAGGTTCCCAGGCTAGGGGTTGAATTGGAGCAGTAGCTGCCGGCCTACGCCACAGTTACAGCACCATCAGATCTGAGCCGCATCTGTGACCTACACCACAGCTCATGGCAACACCAGGTCCTTAACCCACAGAGTGAGGCCAGGGATCAAACATGCAACCCCATGGTTACTAATCGGATTGCTTCTGCTGAGCCATGAAGGTAATTCCTACCCTAAGATAACTGATAAAAGTAAAAAGCCTCCAAGACTTGACAGTCTGGAAGGGTAGATAAGGTATATATACCTAAACCCAGTAGAAAGCCATTCAATGAAGGATTTAGTATGATAGAGAATTAACTGATTTAGATAAGTGCAATTAACATTTAAGAATACTTTAAGAATATCTTTAGGTAGTGGTGAAAGAACTTTTACTACATTTGGGTGTGCTGCTGAAAATTCAGCTGGATTAGGATGAAATTGAGTCCTCTACTCTGAATGAGATCACAGTCCAGAGCAGAAGACAGCCCTTTAAGGAAAAGGCTGTGATGCTTTACAACGAGTATATCAATGAGGTATATGTAAGGAAGGACGGTTGTACAGAGAAAGGAGTCGTGGGCCTCATGAAGAGAATCAGGGGCGCTCTAGATAGAAAGAAATAAAATTGCTCTTAATGAATAATCTCACTGGGAAAATAAGAGAAAAGGGGAATTCCAGAGAGATGAAGTCACACGCACCAAGGAAAAGGGCAGAGGAAAGCAGTTATAGGGAAGAGTGTAAATTGATGGGGTTAGAAAGATAAGAATGAGATGCAGAGGTCCCGTCGTAGCTCAGGGGTTAAAGAATCTGATTAGGAACCATGAGGTTGCAGGTTCGATCCCTGGCCTTGCTCAGTGGGTTAAGGATCCGGCGTTGCCACGAGCTGTGGTGTAGGTCGCAGACGAGGCTCGGATCCCACGTTGCTGTGGCTCTGGTGTAGGCCGGTGGCTACAGCTCCTATTAGACCCCTAGCCTGGGAACCTTCATATGCCAAGGGAGTGGCCCTAGAAAAGGCAAAAAGACAAAAAAAAAAGAAAGAAAGAAAGAAAGATAAGAGTGGGATGGGATGAAAAAGGAATGTGTATACTACACTAAGGAGTGGGAATGACTGCTACAGCTGACAAGGATTCCAAAATTATGGGTTTTATAATGGTAATCTGGAAATAACATGAGGGATGCATTGCAGGAGCAAGAGTCAGGACACAAATCAGGGGACTGTTCAGGAGATCAAGACCTGGTGAAACAAAAGGACCTGAAATAGTCATTATGAATTATATTTAGGAGGGGATCAAGAGCAGGGGAAGAGAGAGAGAGAGGGAGGGAGGGAGAGAGGTGTCTCAGATGGTTTTCAGGTTTTGGGTTAGGCAACCTGGCCCATGAAGGTGTCACACTGATGAAGATGAGCGGGGGTGGGGTTGGGTGGAGGGTCAGGTTCGGAATATAAGGTAAGGAACACTTTGACTTGAAGAGACTGCAGGACACCCATTTAGGGTGGTGTTAAGAAGCTCGTGTTCAGGGAAGTGGTCTGAACTGAATGAATATGGAATATCAGTGAGAATTAAGCTTGTCAGGTGAGAGTGAGGTTACACTTAAGGGAGTCGAAGACAAACGTTTGGGGGCATCATAGTATTTATGATATGGAAGGAGATGACTGAGAAAAAGCAGCCAAAGAAGAGAGGGATGTAGAGTATGACAGAAAAGGGAAGAGGTTAACCAGGAGGAGCAGGCTAATAGAAAAAGGACTGGAAACTGACAACCCTGCAGATACTAAAAATTTGGTAAGTAGGAAGTGACCTTGGCGAGAGCCAGGGGATAGAAATCTGAGTAGGATACATCAAGGACTACCTGGGGAAAAAGTAATCCAATCGCAAGGAGCCTGACTCAGAAAGGCTGAAGGATGTCAAAGGGTGAGATTTAGGAGGCCGTTTGATGGAAGTCTTTTGTAAATGGGAAGAGACAGCAGTACCTTCGGGGCCTGAGAAGGAACTCGGTGAAGACTGCAGATGCCGTAACAAGGGAGCGGGGATCCTGCGAGGAGGGCAAGAATGGACCCAGGAGCGCAGGGCTCGAGGAGGAAGCAGGTGAGGACGGTGGACGCTGACAGCATGCTGAGGCGGACCAACGGGGTGACAGCTGACAAAGTTAAGGCAGGGACTGGTAACAGAAAGTAGGCGGCATACACATCTGAGGGCCGCTAGGGTTTTGGGTTTTTTGTTTTTGTGGGGGGGGGGGTGGGATGCCTACGAAGGCCAGGATGAGGGAGGCCTGGAGCCGAAGAGAGGGCAGAGGGGAAATCTGTTTACCCACTGGGAAGCACCACGGCGTTCCCTTTGTGTAGACTGCAGACTCCAGACTCATCCTCAAATACATTTATACTTTATATAAATATAAAACTGGCTCGCAGTTATGTCACAAACTCATCTCTCTCCTCAAGCAAACCGTGAGTGCTGGAAAAGTAAGAGCTGCCTCTCTGTTTAAGGCATTGTGACACCCCGGAAAGAGCTGAGGTTTTGAGGCAGGCACACTGATTTGAGTCTTGAGTCCAACTCTGACTGGTTTATACGGTTTTAGGTAACTTCTCTCACCTGTCTGAGACTTAGGTTTCTTTCATGCAAAACAGAGAGAGTAATAAGGACCTCATAAAAACGCAAAGATTAAATTACATACTGTCTCTCACCCACAGCATCGAGGACCAGATTGGACACACGATATGCTGAATGTCTGCCTTCTAAGGAAAGGATGCGGGAACATCTACATGTTTCTACATGGAAATAGCCTTCTCTTCAACGACGATGTTCCGTTTCATCTCTGATTTTGAATTCTGCCCACCATTAGAGAAGGTATGGGGAAAAACGTCAGGCCATCACACCCGAATTCTGTCCTTCAGTGATCACGCCCTCCTCCTCCCTGTTAGGTGTGCTTAAGGAAAAAAATCCAAATCAAGAGTTGGGTTTGGCTCTGACCACGTGGTGGGCTTCCTTGGCCAACATCCCCCCAGGTCTGACTGCTTCGTAGGCCTACGTGCCTTGGCTTTCAGGCTTGTTTTTACAGACCGGCCCTGCCAGATTTTAAGGTTATACAAGATTATAGTGGCATATTTTATTTAATTCTTCACTTTCTTTACAAGAGAGGTTTTTTGGTTTTTTAAAAGAAAACAAAATGCCTCATAAGCCTGATGACTTTTCAGCTGAATATAGGCCAACAGAGAAGAACTGGGTCACTAAGTTCTGGACACACAGGCCTGGAAAATGTCAAGAGTTGAATGGTCTACTCCTCTGCCTGGCCCCGGCTCAAGTAACTTCCTGAATGAATCCTAAGTGCCTAAAGAAATAAAAGCACTCTTAAGAACATGTTCTCTTCTGGGTACAGAAAAAACACTGGCGATAGTGGCTTTGGGGAGCATCCTTTTTGTTCCAAATTCGAAAACCACAGGAAAATCCATAGTTAAAGAAAATGCCAATAAGAGATAATGTACAGAAGATAATCATAATGCAGTATAACTATTTTTATTGGTGTTGATGGAAGTCTGGAACTTTAAAACTTTCTACTAAAATATAATGTAACATCATTAGATAGAAATACTTGTATAGACACTTTGCTGCATGCTATTATTTTAAAAAGAAAAGAATTTCCCAAAAATGAAGAGTTTTTTTTAAAAAAAAAAAAAAAGGAGGGGGAGGTGATATTTTGGGTCCAGCAATTTGGTCAATAGTGCACGCGTGTGTATACACACACACACACACACACACACACACACACGCACACACGCAAATGACCTGAATTCTTGTATCTTTGTTCCTGCCAACTTCTGCATAAATGTGCTGATACCAGTAATGAAAGGATAAAAGGAATGTAGCAGGAAGAAGAAACTTAAAAAGCAAGGCTGATGATTTCATGATGTGAAACCCACAAGATAAAGAGTCCCAGGACAACTGAAAGATGACTTCTTCTTTCCTTTTGTTTACTTAACGCATTGTCTCCTAACTCAAAGGGCTTCTCACTTGTGATGGATGTAAATGCACTGGTCAGATCTCCTGTTCAGGGAGCTATAGCCCCTTTAGATCCACCACCAACTTGGTGTTGAGGCCATACTTCCTGCAGACTGCTTCTACCCAGTGCATGAGGTTGGTGGGGGTATTGCCATAACCCTTTCTAGCCAAAGGCAGGACGCTCCCTGTGGAGGACTTTGTTGCAGGACTTCCCACTGGTCTATGCAAACCTTTCCTGGAACTGCACCGTGGTCTGCAGGTCCTTCTTCCCTCTCCCCTTCCGTAGGCGCCAGACCTCCAACACAGTAGGGAGGCTCTTCCCTGCACCCATGCCCAATGATCCCTTGCATATCTAGTCCTACCTTGGCATCTACCTCTTGGCAGACATGAAGAAAGACATTCATCATCCACTATCTTATTTTTGTTTGATGGTCAGAGGAGGTATTTATACACAGAAAAGCTGAAGCAAAGAAAGATGTAATAAACTGCCAAAGGAGGGAACTCAGTAACTTATCTCAGCTCTATCTTAGGGCCCGAGGCTCCTGATGCCTCACCATCTTTCCCTTAACAAATACCTACTGAATACCTCTTACATGTCTGAATCTGGACCCTATCCTAAGAATAACAGGCTCCTTTTGAGTTGCATGCTCAGATTGGTGATAGAACAATATTATTATTCTGTACAGTGGAGAAAGAATTAGACGGGAGCAAGGCCAGATGGGAGGGAGCCAGTTTGGAGGCTGGTGCAGTCACCAAAGAAGAGATAATGGTAGCACGCATCAGAAGAGTCCCAGTGTGGATAAAAGAGATGGGAAATATTTAGGAGGGAAAACTGATGCAGCATATGTTTACTCTGGAGCAGCCCTGGGCTACACTGTGAGAAGACAAGTAATAACAGATCTATCCCCAACTGTCTTGAAGCATTTGACTGACTTCTGTTCAAAGACATGTGTGTAAAGGAAATTTTACTCTGCGTCAGTCCCTTAAAGCCCAGAGACATGGAAAACAAGAGAAAAAGAAAAAGAAAAAAGGAAAGAAAGAAAGAAAAAAAAAAAAGAAAAAAGAACCCTCCCACAGCAATACAAGAAAATGGCTGTGTGCCTAAACCACAGACTATGACACACAAGTCAACAGTGGGAAGCCCTGCCAGAACGAGGGCGCTGAGAGTGGCCTCAAACCTCAGACTCCGAACAGGATGCCGACTTCGCCGAAAATAAGTGTCACAATAGTGTGGGGTCTGGCCGCTGAGCCTCTAATTAAAACAACCAGGACCAGGAGAATCTGGGAGAAGCAGGAGTGCATTGCATGAGGATTTCAGACCCCAATTTTTCCCTTGGCAGGGGCCCTCTGAGCAGTGAACTACCTGCACAACATTTTTTTTTTTTAATCTTGTGACCTTTTCTTCCATTTTTACAGCTTGATTGAGGTATAAATGACACAATAAACTGCAGAGATTTAAAGGATATAAAATTTAGTAAATTTGGACATATGACTACACCTGTGAAAACATCATCACAATCAAGATACGAAACATCTGCCTCCAAAAAACTTTCTCATGCCCTTTGTAATCAATCACCTTTCACACACTTTCTTGCCTCCCACCTCCAGTCACAGACAAGTGATGATCTGCCTTCCCTCACTATAAGATTAGTCTGAACTCTTAAAATTTTTATATAAGCGGAATCATGTATTTGTTCTAATTTTTTGTTCTATTTGTTCTATTTCTTTTTTGTTCTGTTTATTCTATTTCTTTCACTTAACATAATGCCTTTGAGATTCATCCTTATTTTATATATCAACAGTTTGTTCCTTTCTATTGTTGAATAGTATTCCATTGTAGAGAGATATTACAATTGGTTATTCTTCCTTCTATTGATGGACACTTAGGTTATTTCGCTTTAGGCCACACAAATAAAGCTCCTGGGAACATTTGCGAACAATTTTTTTGATTGGATATTTTCTGTCAGTGGAATGAGGGAATTATGATAGGTGTATGTTTAACATTTTAAGAATGGCCATACTGTTTTCCCAAGTGCTAATGCCATTTTACATTCCCACCAGCAGTGTATATGAGTTCCAGTTATTCCACGTCCTTGCCAACATGTGGCATGGTCAGTCTCTTTAATTTTAGCCATTCTAATAGGTGTATGATGGTATTTAATTTTTTTGTGGTTTGTTTTATTTATTTATTTATTTTGCTTATTAGGGCCACACCCTCGGCACATGGAGGTTCCCAGGCTAGGGGTCTGATTAGAGCTACAGCTGCCGGCCTAGGCCACAGCCACAGCAATGCAGGATCCGAGCCACGTCTGCGACCTACACCCCAGCTCACAGCAATGCCAGATCCTTAACCCTCTGAGCGAGACCGGGGATCGAATCTGCAACCTCATGGCTCCTAGTTGGATTCGTTTCCACTGTGCCATGACGGGAACTCCATTTTTTGTGGTTTTAATTTTCATTTCCCCAATGACTAATCACTTAAAAGCCTAAGTCACTTTTTCATTTGCTTATCTGCCATCTGTATACTTACTTTGATGAAATGTCTTTTGAGTTATTTGCCCATTTTAAATGCTCATTTTTTTCATTACTCCATTTTCAGAGTTCTTCATATACTCTGGATACAAGTCCTTTATCAGATAAGTTATTTGCGAAGATTTTCTTTCAGTCTCTTGGAAATTTCTTTGCAATAATAGTTCTTAATTGAAAATGTCTTATTGTGTAATAACTTATTTTTGGTGTCAAAGATATATTTGCCTTACCCAAGGTCATAAAGACTTTTCTCCTGTGTTTTATTCTAGAAGTTTTAGTTTCAGATTTTACATTTGTTTATGATCTGTTTTGAGATCATTTTTGTTAGTGGTGAGAAGTCTGGACCAAGGTTCATTTTTTTGTATACGAATATCCAATCAACTCAGCACCATTTGTTGAAGAGACTGCCTTTTCTCCACTGAATTGCCTTTGCCCCCTTGTCTGGTTTTTTTTTTTTTTTTTTTGCATTACTTGACATTTGTATGGTGTCATTCTATCTCCTTAGTTGATTTATCAGCTGTAACTCTGATTTTTGTCATCGTTATTGAAGATTAGGTTCTTAGTCTTTGGTTTGGGATTTATAGTTTCCATTTTTGATTTACCAGCCTACCTTCAAGCAGTCTCACACCACTTCTTGTGTGGTACATAAAATTCACAACACTGCATTTCCCTTTTCCTCCTCCTTTCAGACTTACTGTCATGCATTTTACTTTCCCATCAGATATAAACCCCCAAACACACTGCTATTGCATTTGCTTTAAAAACTTATTTTTAAAAAGATGTAAAATGTTTTTAATTGCACTTATCTTCATAGTTATCACTTCCCACACTCTTCGTTCCTTTGTGTGGATCCAGATTTCTCTGTGATCATTTTCCTTTAGCCCGAGGACCTCCTGTAATATCTCTTGTAGAGTAAGTCTGCTGGTGATGAATTCTCTGATTTTTTTTTCTTTATGTATAAGATAGTTATTATTTTATCTGTATTTGAAAGATGTATTTTCCTGGGGGTAGAATTCTACTTTGAGAGGTTTTTTTTTTTTTTTTTTTTAGTAGTTAAACATATTATTCCATTGGCTTGCATTGTTTCCAAACGAAATCTGAGGTCCTTCTTCATTCTGGTGTAAGGAATGTCTCTTTTTTCCCTCTGGTGGCTTTTAAGATTATCTCTTTATCACTGGTTTTAAACAATTTCATTATAATGTGTCTTATTGTAGTTTTCTTTTTTTTTTCTTTTTGTGCTTGGAGTTCACTGAGGATCCTGGTTCTATGTGTTTAAAATTTTCATCAAATTTGGAAAAATTAAGCCATTCTTCAAATACCATGCCCTCCCACGCCTTTTTCTTTTTCCTTGGAGACTCCAATTACATGTACATTATCCCACTTAAAGTAGCCAATTGATTTTTCTTGTTGTTGTTATTAGATGCGCCCAGAGCATTGCAAGTTCCTGGGCCAGGGACTGAACCTGTGCCAGAGCTGCAGCCTGCACCACAGCTGCGGTAATGCCAAATCCTTCGCGCACTGTGCCATAAGGGAACTTCCACTAATTGATTTTTTTAAATAAATTTTTGTTTTAAAAACAACTCTAGGTATGTAGCCAAATTGAGTGGAAGATACAGAGTTTTCATACACTCTCTGTGAACACAAACACACGCCTTCCCCCACTCTCAACATCCCCCACCAGAGTGGTACATTCAGAGGGGCCTACACTGATGCATCACTATGGCATAAAGCCCATAGTTCCCATTAAAGTACATTCTATGGTTCCAGGCAAATGCACGGCCCGTACTGACCATCACAGCATCATACAGAGCAGTTTCACTGCCCTAAGAAATTCCTCTCCTCTACCCACTCTTTCTTCCCTCTCCCCGAACCCCAGGCAACCACCAGTCTTTCCCTGTCTGTGTGGTTTTGCCTCTTCCAGAATGTCACATGGTTGTAATCAGTGTACCGCCTTCTCGGATTTGCTTCTTTCACATAGAAACATGCATTCACGTTTCCTCCATGTATTTTCATGGCTCAATAGCTCATTTCCTTTTAGAACCGAGTAACAGTCCATTGTCTGCATGTATCACAATTTACTCACCCATTCATCTATTTGTCTCATCAAAGACATCTTAGTTGCTTCCGAGTTTTGGCAATTTATGAATAAAGCTGCTTTGAATATTCGGGTATAGATTTTTCTGTAACATAAGCTTTTAGTCCCTTTGGATAAATACCAAGGAGCATGATTGCTGGATCATATGATAAGACTATATTTAGTTTTGTAAGGAACTTTCAAACTGCTTTTCAAAATGGCTGTACCATTTTTCCATTCTCACCTGAGCTGAATGAGTTCCTATGTCTCCATTTCTTTTCAGTGTTTTGAATTCTGCCCATTCTAATAGGCATGCAGTGGTGTCTCAATGTTGCTTTAACTTGAATTTCCCTGATAACATATGATAGAGACCATTATTCTCTATGCTTTTTTTGCCATCTGTCTATGTTCCTTAGTGAAGGGTTTGCCCTTCACCCCACTCTTTTCTCTGTATGTTTCATTTAGTTTTCAATTTCACTGATCTTTTCTTCTGTAGTATAATAACTGCTATTAGTTCCATGCAGTGCATTTTTTTTTAAACCTCACATTCACTTCTAGAAGTTTGTTTTGGATTTTTATTTTTTGTATCTTTTACATCTCTACTTAATAAGCTCAATATTTCTTCTATGTTACATGTGCAACATAAATATAATAGAAGTTTTAATGTCCTTGTGTAAGAATTCTATCATCTGTGACATTTCTGGGTCTGTTTCTGTTTACTAATGTTTCTCCTCATTATAAGTCATATTTTCTTAGGATGCACGCTTTTTGCATCCTTGGTAATTTTTAATCGGATGACAATCTTTGTTAAGTTTTTCCCTGTTGAGTGCTGAATACTTTTGTATTCCTATAAATATTCTTTAACTTTGTTCTGGGATGGAGCTAGGTTGGAAATGATTTAATGATTTAATCATTCCAAAGCTTTTTTTATGTGTCATCAGAGCAGCCTTTATTCTAGGGTTAATTTTCCCCACTACTTAATCAATTCCTTTTGAGTATCCTATACAATGTCCTATGAATGACAAGGTTTTGCTGGTTTTTTCTCTCTAAGGAGAGCATGAACTAGTTCCAATCCCAGGAAACACTGGGATTCTTACCTCTCATCACTTCTGGTGGTTCTTTCCCTGTCTTGGGGTAGTTTCTTCACCTGCCTGTGCTGTTCAGTGTTCAGCTGCAGATGTGAGGATGGGGAGGCTCTCTGTAGCCCCCTGGAGCTCTTTCTTTCTATGAAGTCCTCCTTCTAGTGCTCTGCCTTGAATTCTAGCTGACCTGGCCTCCCTGTAGTCAGAATGCTTTCTCCTCATCAGGGAGACAGTCAAGTTCCTTTTGAGGTCCCCCTCCATGCATTGCAGCCCAAAAGGTTTCCTCAGGCAGAAAACTGGGACGACTGTAAGGCTCACCTAGTTGGTGCCTCCTTTTCTAGGGCTCACTGTCCTGTGCTGCCTCATGTCCAGTGTCTCAAAACCTTTGTTTTATATGTTTCATCTGCTGCTTTAGTTGCTTCTAGTGAGAGGGCTTATATGGCTCCCGTTATTTTATTTTACCTGGAAGTGGAAGTCCCAAATTGTTTTCGTAAAATTATTTTCTATCTATCATCTATCCATTCATCTTTCTGTCAAAAGATTCATGGAATAGAGGTCAACGATGTTAACAAAATTGTTTCTAGGTCATGGGATTAGGATAATATTTTACTTCCTTTTATGTGCTTTTCTGCTTCTTAATTTTTAACGTTGGTGATATATCACTTTTACTTTTAAAAAATAACCCCTGGCTCATTTCTCTAAGAGAGCATTTCCTATCTCAAAATATTTTTTTTAAAAAAGGCATTAACATGTATTTTCCCTATGATTTCTAAAGCATCATGCAGAAAAAAAACACTTTAAAAATTGGTGAAGAAAAAGAACAATATCTTTCTTGCACTAAGCCAAAATTACCAATTCCATACTTTAAAATTACGTTCTGCTACTTGAAATCCTCGCAATTTTAAGCCTGCTTAAAAACATAAATGGGTCTGATATCCATTTAATGGAATACTATCAGCAATAAAAAGGAATGAATTTTCAATAAATAGATGACTCCACAAATTAGGTTGAATGAAAGAAACCAGATAAAGAGAAACCACATTGTTCAAATTCATATTTGTAAATTTCTAGAAAATGAAAACTAATCTGCTGTGACACAAAGTCTCCATCAAATTGTATATTTTAAATATGTGCAGTGCATCATATGTTCATTGTACCTCAAAAAAATTCTGTGACATACATCTCTTGTAAACTCACAGAGGAGAGGAAATTAGGACATACTGAGCACCTGCTCTGTGCTAGGGAGTGCTAACTGCTCGTACTAGATTTTTTCATCCAACCTTCACACCAACCAGCTGAAGCTGGCATTATAATTCCCACGCTTTGCAAATGAAGAAACCCAGGTTTAGGGAGTTTATGGCCCCTCAGTAGGAACCCTGACATTTAAATTCTAATTTCAGATTTTTGCCTTTCCTACCATGTTACAGGCCTCTCAGAGCATTCTAGCCTATTAGGAATCCTAGGGATTATTTATAAACGTAACTTGGTAATAATATTCTCACTTACTATGTTTTTTATGAAGTTGTTATAGGTTAGGCTTTTTATCCTAGATGATTTTTACAGACTACTCAAGATTGAGATGACAAAAAAAAAAAAAAAAAGAGTTCCTGTCGTAGCTCAGCAGAAATGAATCTGACTAGCATCCATGAGGACGCAGGTTTGATCCCTGGCCTCCCTCAGTGGGTCAAGGATCTGGCATTGCCATGAGCTGTGGTGTAGGTCGCACACGCAGCTTGAATCCCGAGCTGCTATGCCTGTGGTGTAGGCCGGCAGCTACAGCTCAGATTTGACCCCTAGCCTGGGAACATCCACATGCCATGGGTGCAGCCCTAAAAAGATTAAAAAAAAAAGAAAGATTGAGATGAAAATTTTGAATTTGTAGTATTGGTTTTTGTTTCTTTTTGTTGGTCATGGTATGTGTGTTTATATAAAATTGAAAACCTAAGCTAGAGACCCTTTGTAGAATGTCAAGTAGAATCAGAAGTTAATATATCATTTAGAGACTGTGACAGGTCCATCCTCTATTAAAATCCAGAGTAGTCTGATTAGCAGCATGGAATTGCATTGTCATAAAAAAGAACTACATGTTTTTGTCTCTGATTTTTTCCCTTGTATTGTACACATACAACCACAATAAAGACACAACTTGAATATTACTTCTCTCAATATTAATATTTTCCAGCCTGCCTTCATGCTTCTCCTTCAAAAACCCTGCGCTCTGCCCAGTCTGTCCCATTACCCACGTCTCTAGCCGTATATTCTGCCTCTGAACTTAGAGTACACTTTCTTCCTAGAATAAAGTCCATCTTAAAAACTTCAATCTTATTTAAAGATTTGTTTAAAGCCTCCCTCAATCTGGTGTTCTGACCAGATATGATCAATTTCTTCTTTCCAATTTTAGCGATATGTATTGTCTGTACCTTTCACTTAACCCTTAGCGACCACATACCACCTTACCAGCCTACACACTACCTTTACTCTTTAGCATTTTAAATCATAGGAGGGCAGGAGTCATTTTATTTTGTTGCCCGGATGACAGCAGTCTCCTAAGCGATCATTCATCTTCCAAGAGGAATCTTCAATACACATCAGATGACGTTCTTCCCCACTGCCTAAAGGCCTCTAAGAGTTTCCCACTGCATTTAGGATGGAACTTACAGCATCTAAGGCCCTCTCTGATTGGAACTCACAGCACTCTACTGTTCACTCTGGAGCAGACCTGCTGGGCTGTCTGAAGAAATGACTTGTGTTACACTACAGATGTGTTCCAGGTTGGCTGGGAAATAAAATCTGCCAACTACCGTATATATTATACGTTATCTTTCCTAAAGGAATACAGCAGCGTATAACTGGCACAGCTGCAACCAGATCACTGTCAGCGGTTAGGTTAATGTAGTTGATACTAAGAAAAAAGTGAGAATAAATTATAACTATAAAACTTCCCTATCATTCTAGCAAGTGATTATAGAGCATTTTTAGGCTTAGAACCTCAACATTACACTCAGGAAATGAATGTGCTTACTATTTATGTATACTTTATAAGAGCTCACTAAGCTCTCACATATTTGCATACTAACATCACAGGAAACGTTTAAAGGGTAGATAGCAGTTAAACAAAAATCTCTAAGTGAAAAAAGGAATCTATAAACAAAAAGCCAACAAACAAGCTAACTAACCTAGAAAAGTAGCATAACATTATATCAGTGGGTGGTATTTCTAAATTTCTTTAAAAGTAGAAAATGTAACGTAGGAGGCCCCATCTCGGCTCAGTGGTTAATGAATCCGACTAGCATCCATGAGGATACGGTTTCAATCCCTGGCCTTGCTCAGTGGGTTAAGGATCTGGCATTGTCATGAGCTGTAGGTCACAGATTCAGCTCAGTTCCCACGTTGCTGTGACTGTGCTGTAGGCTGGCAGCTATAGCTCTGATTAGACTTTAGCCTGGGAATATGTCATGAGAATATGATGTGGCCATAAAAAAGACAAAAAGACCAAAAAAAAAAAAAGGCAACATAAATAAAAGGACCCTAGGGACCAGAAGAAGGCTTCTGTGAACTTGAAAGTTTTTTAAACACCTAAGTACAAATATAAGACAATTCAAAATAGAAACACCTACTTGGCATTTCTTCTTGACCTCTGGACTACATAATAGCAAAAAATAAAAATAAGAATTTCCCCAAGGCGCGAGTTTCCATCGTGGCTCAGTGGTAATGAACCCAACTAGTATCCATGAGGATGTAGGTTCAACCCCTGGCCCAGCTCAGTGGGTTAAGGATGCAGTGTTGCCATGAGCTGTGGTGTAGGTCCATATGCCACAGGTGCCGCCCTAAAAGACAACAAAACAAAACTAAACTCCCCAAGGGTGAAACCAGTGGATGGTTGGATAGCAGATACTTTTATATTCCAAGAGGACACTGAACAGAGGGGAAATCTCCTCTAGAAGGTTTCCTGGTTGGTGGAAAACTAGAGGGATTCATCCACAAGGCTGATGGTGAAGTTGGAATCATCTAAACACAGCAGAGGAATTTTCTTCTCAGGGCAAAATGAAGGCACTTATTAAATCTCTCTCAGGTTGGATGCCTTTGGGTTGCATATTTAGGCTAAGGGCTTAGGAATAATGATGGGAGATATTTGGAATTAGGTAAGTAGGATGGTAGAATTTACCGTGTGCCAGACACTTAGAAACACTTAACTGTACCATCTATTTTTATCTTCACAAAAACTCCATTAGGCAGATATTATTGTATCTCTATAGATGGTAAATATATTTGATACTACATTTGAATTATAAGTCTTGGCCTCCTCAATCTCTGGGACTGATAAAAGGGCATCTTTGCCCTGCTGTTCAAGAGGCTAGTCATTAAAATTTCTATACTTCACTCACCTCTTAGAAAATTCTAGTGAGTTATCAGACTTTTGCCATTTAAGTAAATGTTAGAGGAAATCTAGTGTCAAAGGTGCCAGAAATAAGGGAAGTTAAAACTGATGCATCACTTTTTTAGCACTTGTATTTGTTCACAGGGATACAACCATTGATTCCATGTGAATGACCCCCAAAGAAGCCATCACCACCCTAAACTCTTCTCTCTAGGTCTAATCCTACAACTCCAAATTCGTACAAGACTCTTTCAGGTGTATATTTTTCTAGACATCTGATTTGATATTTTAAATCAGAACTTATAATTTCTCTTCCAGTCTTATCCTCCCTTCTGCCTGATTTATATTAAAGATACTGATATCTTTTTTGTTTATTAAAGTATTGTTGATTTACAATGTTTCTTTAATTTCTGTTGTATAGCAGAGTGATCCAATCACACACAATTCCCTGTGTTGTATGGTAGGGGCCCATTGTCCCTTCCTTCCAAACATTACAGCTTGTATCTACCAACCCCAAACTTGCTGTCCATCCCACTCCTCCTGCCCCACTGGCAACCACAAGTCTGTTCTCCATGTCCATGATTGCTTTCTGTTTTGTAGATAGGATCAGCTGTGCCATATTTCAGATTCCACATACAAGGGATATCATATGATATTTTTCTTTCTGTCTGTCTTACTTCACTTAGTATGAGAATCTCTAGTTGCATCTATGTTGCTGCAAGTGACATTACTGTGTTCTTTTTTTATAGCTGAACAGTATTCCTCTGTGAATATGTACTACCTCTTCTTAATCCATTCATCTGTTGATGGACATTTGGATTGTCCATGTCTTGGCTATCGTGAATAGCACTGTGATGAACTTAGGGGTGCATGTATCTTTTTCAATGAAAGTTTTGTCCAGATATATGCCCAGGAGTGGGATTGCTGGGTCATATGATGGCTCTAGATTTAGTTTTCTGAGGTACCGTCACACTGTTTTCCCCAGTGGTTGTACCAATTTACATTCCTTCAAAAGTGAAGGAGGGTACCCTTTTCTCCACAGCCTCTCCAGCATTGGTTATTTGTTGACTTGTTAATGACGGCCATTCTGACCCATGTGAGGTGCTACTGCACTGTAGTTTTGATTTCCACTTCTCTAATAATTAGTGATGAGCCTTTTTTCATGTGCCTGTTGGCCATCCACATGTCTTCTTCAGAGAAATGTCTATTTAGGTCTTCTGCCCAGTTTTCAACTGGGTTGATTTTTGTTGCTGCATTGTATGAGTTGTTTATATATTTTGGAGATTAGGCCTTTGTCTGTCACATGGTTTGCAAAGATTTTCTCCATTCTGTTTCAAATGCCTGTAAGGACACTGATATCTTTCCAGGCACTTGAAACATTTTAATCCTCAGCTTTTATATCTTAACTGCACTCTCCATCCAACTAATCCATTGACACTTCTTATAATACTGAGCAACCATCTGTTCTTTCCTCTCTGTGAATATTTCTCACCAAGGGAATAACAGCAGAAGGGATATGGTAACTTCTTGGCCAAGACCTTCACAACACTTTCCTTCCTAATATTCCATAAAGGGGAGCCACCTGCTAACCAAAAATGTATTCCCCAGACTAATGTGTTGGGTCATTATTTATTTGAGGGCTCTGTTTGTTATCTCAGCTAGCCCACCCTAATACATATACTTACAATGTGTTGGGCATCATGTTAAGCACTTTATATGGATTACCTCATTTAATCCCTAGACTAATAATATGAGGCATGTATTATTACTATTCCTTCATAACAGAAAATAGAATTCAAGTTTATGTAGTTCAAGAAACTTGTGCTTCAGAGTTCCCTTCATGCCTCAATAGGTTACAAACCTGTCTAGCATCCCTGAGGATGTGGGTTTGATCCCTGGTCTTGCTTAGTGGATTAAGAATCCAGCGTTGCCATGAGCTGTGGTGTAGGTTGAAGACATGGCTTAGATCCCATGTTTCTGTGGCTGTGGCACAGGCTGGCAGCTGCAGCTCCAATTCAACCCCTAGCCTGGGAACTTCCATATGCTGCAGGTGTGGCCCTAAAAAGTAAATAAATAAATAAACCCCAGTAATTTTAAGAATTAAAGTTACAATGCCATGGTTTCTGTCCTGGGACCTTTTTAGGAAATCTTAAAGAGATTTTGGCTTATGGAATCACTGGAAGCCTAGTTAATAAGGAATCCCCCTCACCCTGAGCAGGAAGAATTATAAACCTAGAATAACTTACAGTTCATTCAACAAATATTTCCGGAATGGTGTTCAGCAGGTACTTCCATAAACACTGGGTACGTGGTGGTGAAGTGGAGACATTGGTGAAAAGGTAATAGTAGAGCAGAGGGGGTAGAAAAACTTAAATCAAGTAGTAGTTGCATACAACAATCTGTGAGCTAACAAGAGCAGGCATTATTATGCCACTTTACATAAGAGGAAGTTGAGACATTTGTTTTAAGATTAGTCTAATCTTATACAATAAGCTAGTGACAGGGCCAAAAGCAGGACCCTGGTCACCTGACCACAAACATCCCAAATAATCTATTACAAGCAAGATGGAGATGAGAGGAGATGAAGTTCATAAGATACCAGCTGTACTGTTTTTAAAGAGTCACTGTTAGGTTGATCTTAAAATATGCATTAGGTTTTTAGCCAAATGCCTCCATTTTTTCATAGACAAAGAGTATGAAACTGCCCTCACCCTGGAGTCGAATGGAGAGAGGCAGAGACCACTTTTTAGTGATGTGCTCCAAAGGTCTTTCTGTGTGACGAATAGAAATAGAAACCAGGAGTTCCCGTCGTGGCGCAGTGGTTAACGAATCCGACTAGGAACCATGAGGTTGCGGGTTCGGTCCCTGCCCTTGCTCAGTGGGTTAACGATCCGGCGTTGCCGTGAGCTGTGGTGTAGGTTGCAGACGCGGCTCGGATCCCACGTTGCTGCGGCTCGGGCGTAGGCCAGTGGCTACAGCTCCGATTCGACTCCTAGCCTGGGAACCTCCATATGCCGTGGGAGCGGCCCAAAGAAATAGCAAAAAAGACAAAAAAAAAAAAAAAATAGAAACCAGCCATGCAGGGCAGCAGAACCTGATTCATGGCAATGCATTACAGCAATTGCTGAATCACAGTATTTCATCTTTAACTTATAAGCACACAGATCAATTTAGGTAAACTCCCAAATATATACATATATTAATTTGCTCGGTTCACGATGTAAGTTCTACTTCTAGAATGGGAAGGAATACCTAATACTCCCTCAGAACATTCTTTCCATTCTAAAATATAACATGTGCATGGCTGTGTTTCAGAAGTAATTGATTACCAGAGTGGAGACAGTCACTCTTCAGTCACATTAACACCCTGCTTTTTTGGCTCCGTGGGGAAAAGGGCATGTGACTATCTGATTTTATGCCTATCTGCAATGCAGACAAACATATTTCCATTTTTTAAAGCAAAACAAAATGACCTTCTTCAGAAATGTTCAAGGATCTTTTCGAAATAGGCACAAATCTGTGCAGCATTAATAAGCCAGGCAGCATTAGAGACACTCCTAACTTAAATTTACTATTTCCTACATAGCTAAAATAGGAAATGAAGTTAAATATAGAGAAAGCATATTCTTTTATTGTAGATGCTTTATATAAAGGCAATTTTCAAAGAAAGATAGAATATCTATATTTATGAATTCATTTCTAAAATAAAAGCCTGGTGAATGAAATCACATAGTAAGTATATTCAGCTTTCATCAAATTATGAAAACAGATGGTGCCTTTCTTTTTCACCTATAGTCTCTGCAGGAGTATGGATTTAGCCAATTTTTGTTGTTATTGCTATTTACTTTTTACAACAAGACTTTTTTATTGAGAACTTTGCCATCATTTTATAATCATTTTCCAAAATTCAAGCATAAAAAAGAAAAAGACATGCCAAAATTTCTCATTATTGACATTTGAGGCTGGAACTTTTTTTGTGATAGTGAAGTTTGCGTGTTGGTGTTGTCTCTACCAACTAGATGCCAGTGGTACCCTCTCCCAAGTTGTGACTTGTAGTACCCAAAATGTCTCCAGACATTGTCAACTGTCCTTCAGTGGGGGAAGAGGGCAGGGAGAAAAATCACCTGGTTGATAATCACTGACACATACTGATGCTGCTACATAACTCAATGCGGTTTTTTTTTGTTGTTGTTTGCTACTGAAAACAAAGATATGCAATAATCCATCATGCAGCAAAAATGCATCCAGGAACCACCCTCAGCTACTCAGCTTTCTAATCCATTTTGGACAGTGTAAAATCATGTGTATGCAAAGATGGGACCTGGGGCTCTTTAAGTGAGAAGTTGGTCTAACATTGAAGAGAATACATGTAAACAAATTATTCCCCTGTGGTTTCTCCACAGTCCTGGGGTTCGATTTAGTCTTGGCCAAGTCCAAGAGGAATGTGAAACTGTCTCAATATCTTTGACTCCTTCCTGATTTAAAGGTATCTATAGAGACCAGTCTATTCCAAACTCAGGCAGCTAAGTTATTCCCTCAAAGGATGTGACATAGAAATGAAAATGCTCAGGTGTTACCCCGAAAATATAGAAGCAAATGCTCTGGAGATGAGGCTCAGCAATTTGTATTTTAATACGCTTTTCAGGTGATCACGATGAATGCTAAAAGTTAAGAAGCACTGATCAATTCATCACACAGCAATTTGTTACACAGAAGGTAAATAACTTTGAAATCAGTGGTATGAAGCAGAGCTTTCCAACACATGTGTCATGAGTTGGTTACAAGTGTGCTAAGCTCTTCATCACCTCTTCCCTAAGGCCATGAGGAGAGTCTGGGGGTAAGCAATGCCCCAGTTCATTATTTCCAGCTATAAGAAGCCTCACTGATAAACTCCCAAATGCTGACAGAATATCTACTTTCCCTGGCTACCACAGTGCAAAATGTTTGGGAAATTTTGCTATAGACAATAAGTGTCATCAAATTTAAAAGAGATAGAAATGCTTTGGATGGGGCAATTGGAGAAGCATTCATTGAGGAGATAAAAAGTGAAGAGGCTTAAAATTCTCAGGTTCTTGCCGTAGCGACTAATCACATTTTTTTCTTCTGCCTTTAATCCCACTATACTCACTTGGGTATGGGCTCTGACTTCAATTAATGGGAAAAAAAATTGAGTCTATCCAGTGTTAAGTAGAAGACATTCTTAGAAACTGGGAAGAACAGACACCAAAAACAAAACAAAACAAAACAAAAAAAAAAACAAACCTATTTCAAATGGATTACAGATATAAATGTGAAAGTAAAATAATAAAGATTTTAGAGGAAAAATACAGAAAAACATCTCCATGACTTTGAAGAAATCTAAAGCTTTCTTACACTGGACACAAAAGAAAAATTGATAAATTAGGGTATATTAAAATGAAAAACTTCTATTCATCGAAAGATGTTAAGAATAAAAAGTCAGTTCAGTGTGGAAGAAGATACACATTTTATAAGTATATATGAAAAAAAGTACTCATATATATTTTACACATCAAATAAAGTACAGACCCAATAGAAAAATGAAAAAAATCTTTGAGGAGATACAAAGAAGGATATCCAAATGGCCAACAAATATGTGACATTATGTTCCATACCGTTAGTCAGGGAAGAAATAAATATTCAAACCACAATGTGACACCATTACGCACCCAACAGAACGACTAAAAAAGACTGACAACAGCAAATGTATTTTGGGAGGTGTGAGTGCAAAGTAATACAACCACCAGCAGAAAATGTTTGGTTTATCTACCGAAACTAAATGTGTAGTCACTATGACATAACTACTCCACTTCTAGGAGGACCCAGAAATGCATGCAATAGGTGCATCAAAGTTTTTTTTTATGATAGTCCCAAATTAAACTACAGATATCCATCGACAGTAGAATGAATAAATTAATCACGATATAGTCACACAATGGAACATGTATGACCTCAATAAATAACTGTAGAACAACTGAATGAAGAGGGAATGAATGAATGACCATAAAAGCTTTATGTGGTTTTCTTTCCATTGAACTTTCCGTGACGCAGCCAAAGTTATCTCTGGAGAACATAAATTTGCTCATGACACTCTGTTGATGCTGACAGCACTTCAGCATAAATTCAAGTTCCTTCCCCTTCCTCCACCACCTGGCTTCCACCCTCATCATTAGGTCCAGCTCTTGTCGCTTTCACGTGCATGGGCTGCTCTAGCCTTACTGAAGGAACAGCAGCTTCCTGGCTGCTTCACCTTTGCATGTTTGCCTACCCTGTTTCCTCTACCTAGAATATCTTCATTGTTATGCTACCTTCTGCTCCTTCTTTTCACTGGACCTTGTCATTATCTTACTGGAAAACTTTGATGATCTCAGGTTGAATTAAGAGCTCTATTCTCAGAGCTCCCGTCTTGGCGCAGTGGAAACGAATCTGACTATTATCCATGAGGACAGAGGTGTGATCCCTGGCCTCGCTCAGTGAGTTAAGGATCCGGCATTACCATGAGCTTTGGTGTAGGTCACAGATGCGGCTCGGATCCCATGTTGCTGTGGCTATGGTGTAGGCTGGCAGTTACAGCTCTGATTTGACCCCTAGCCTGGAAACCTCCATATGCTGTGGGTGCAGCCCTAAAAACACACACACATACACACACAAAGAGCTCTGTGCTCTATATTTGTTTACCTGTTATAGCCTCTCTTAGTTCATGGATAGTTCCTAGAGGGCAGAGATCAAATCTTATCTTTGAATCTCTACACTTAGCATAGTGCCTGATAAATAAAATACACAAAGAGGCATATTATTAAATGAATGAATGAGACATTCCAAGCATCATCATACCAGCATGCAATACCTTCTTAGGTCTTTTTGCAGGCTGTAAAACAAAAGCAGAAAAATAGGAGGGAAGTAATTTGATCCTAGATAACTGATAATCTGGTAAGGCAAACTATACCTTCATTTTGTAAGCAACCTAAGCAGTATGAAAATATTTACAGTCTATTATACTGCAGATGCATTGACATTATAACATAATCTTCACAACGACCTATGTGGAAGGTATATTGTCTCCATATATTATTTATGATGAAATTGAGAGTCAAATAGGTTTGTATCTTGCCTGTAGTGACTGCCAGAGTTTGGACTTCATCCTTGCAGACTACAAAGTCAGACCATCTTGTCTGACACCTGCACAAACTGTTTTGTTTTGTAGGTGTCACACTACTGAAGTTATGGATGAGGACCTAAAGTCTTCAAACGTTGTTCCTCAAGGACCATCCCAGGGCCCTCCTACAAGAATTTTTAAAAATTTATCCTTTCCAAAGTTGGTATCTAAAAATTTTCAGTATACATTTTAATAGCAGTGAAGGATTTAAGTTCTGGTATATTGTAAATATTATATTTAAAACTTTTTTCCTAGTTTACTTTTGGCCACACCCAGGGCATGCAGAAGTTTCTGGGCCAGAGAGCAAACCTACACCACAGCAGTGACAATGCCAGATCCTTATCCCTCTGTGCCATGAGGAAACTCCTAAATATTATAGTTTATAATAAAACTGTGATATATCTCTCCTCAGTGTGTCCAGTGGCATTTCAATCCATAACAATTTGATTTCTACCATCATTCTTTTTTTTTTTGTCTTTTTGCCTTTTCTAGGGCCGCTTCCACAGCATATGGAGATGCCCAGGCTAGGGGTCTAATCAGAGCCGTAGCCACCGGCCTACACCAGAGCCACAGCCACGCGGGATCCGAGCCGCATCTACCTACACCACAGCTCAGGGCAACGCCGGATCCTTAACCCACTGAGCGAGGCCAGGGATCGAACCCGCAACCTCATGGTTCCTAGTCGGATTCGTTAACCACTGCACCACGACAGGAACTCCTCTACCATCGTTCATTTTAAAAAATGAAGTAAAACAAAAGGTCAGATGACAAAGTGGGAAAATAATACTTGTGGCATGTCACATTCAAAGGGTTAATATCTGAATATATAAATAAGTCCTAAAAGTACAGGGAAAGCCCCAACTATATAGAAAAATGAATGATAGAAATGAACACGATTCACAGAAAAGTGAATCACAATGCTTTTAATCATATGAAAATATTATCAGCCTCACTCATAATAAGGTAAAATGCATATGCAGCTACACTTAGATACCATTTTTTTAACCTATTAGATTAGCAGTATTCTCCGTTGGCAGGAGGATATACTGCTGGTGGGAATGCAAACAGGTTATAAACCTTATGAAGGAGAAGTTGGCAATATCTGGCAAAAGCTATCTGTGGACTTACCCTTGGATCCAGAAATGCATTTATTCTACTTATCCCAAAGGTACTCAGGGGAAAAAGCAGAAAGATGGATGCATTTCCCAGGTTTCCGCACACGCATACAAAAAGACAGATGCACACTGCATTGCAATATTATCTGTAAACGCTAAAGACTGAAAACACTCAAATGTACATCTGTAATGGACTGATTGAATAAATTATAGTATACTTATGCAACAGAGTGCTGTAGTGTTTTTTAAAACAAGTAAAGAATATCTCTATGAACCACTATGGAGTAAATTGTAGGATATACAGTTAAAGGAAAACTGCAAAAAGGGAAAAAGGAGTGCCTAGTATTGTTGTAGTTTAAGAAAGGGTAATACATATATTACATTGCATTATAAGTGTGCATGTATATATCACATATATATGCACACACACACATATATACATGTAATTTTTAACAATGAAAGGATAGTTTATAATTTCTTTTACTTCCTTTTATTATTTATTTATTTTTTTTTTAGGGCCAAACCCACAGCATATGGAAGTTCCCAGGCTAGGGGTCAAATTGAAGCTGCAGATGCCAGCCTATGCCACAGCCACAGCAAAGCGGGATCTGAGCCATGTCTGCAACCTACACTGCAGCTCATGGCAACAATGGATCCTTCAACCCTCTGAGCGAGGCCAGGGATTAGTCAGGTTCATTACTGCTGAGCCACAATGGGAACTCCTATAATTTGTTTTAAATAGCTATCTACTGAAGGAGAAAGGAAATAGGGTGGGAGGAATAGAGACAGGAGCAAAGACTTCTTTGCATTACTTTTTTGAGTTTTAGAACTGTTGATATCTTATGGAATTATAAAATAATACTAAACTTAAAAAAAGAAATCCATCTAAATAAAAAATAAAATAAAATATGAAAATAAAATGTACTTAGCTGGTAATATACAGAGAGGAACCAGCTGCAGTGACTTGCTAATGAACACGAACTGTTTTGAGTACTTGTATTGAGAGTGGCAATATCTCACTCTGAAACTCATGTGTGCATATTTTGGAATAAAACGTATGACTAGTTGTATGACAGTCTATCATTCCCAGTGTTTTTGAGAACCTGCATTCTTTCTGTGGGAAAGGAGAACACATATGAACTCAAAGCAGAGAGGTACAAACACTGTAGTTCTGAATTTGAATTGAAATCATGAATATGAACACATGATGATTTTGTCTGAGGGATGTTTATACACATACATATTTCTTTTTTCTATCCACCGAGAAGGCTTAACAACAGTGACTGGTGTAGTAGCAACGAGAACCCTAACCGTGATTTCCAAATTCCATTTTAACTAACTGCAAAGAGAGTTCCTTGGAGAAATGGCTGATTTCAAGTCTAGAGCAGAAGATGTTTATGATGAGCCTGAAGGGTCTGGCCATGTCTGAACGCAAGGAAACTATCAAATACTAATCACAAGGATCATATCAAAAGAACCAGGATCCAACTTCGAGAGACTCCCACGGACCAAAGACAGAAAAATTGAGAGAAAAAAATAATAACAGCAATGGATTAAAGCATATCAAAAGTGTTTACATCCATGAGTTGTTAGTGACACTAAAAACAATGACGACTAATAGTTCAACCACTGGAGAATGCTGGTAGATAAAGTCCTTATCATGAAAAGTGGTAAAGAAAAAGCCAAGCAGTAATCCCAGAATTCCTATATGCATTGTATCAAGACCTAAACAAATAGTTGAGAAGAAGATTAAAAAAAGAATGATTAGAATATACTAATGATTATTTAGGCTATACTAATTCTGTATATTGAAATCATAAATCCATTCATTGATTAGCTTCTTCTAACATAGAAAAAGAGACTTAAGCAAATATTAGTTTCTCTCTAATGCAAGAAGACAATGCTATGACGTAATCTTACCAAAAAATATTGAACCTCAGTCTATTTACGCTTCTAGCTCCAACTACCAATTTACAGGAAATACAGAGGACAAAGGAATATGTTAAATGCAATCATCAAATTTCAGTCTGTATGAAACTCCACGGAACACAGAACCCAATTTCTTTAACAATTAATTGGACAAGAAAAAAAAGTTAAGAGAGAAAAAGAGGAGGGGGAAGATAGAATCTATATAATTAAGAGGCTTAAGAGCCAATTCTAATGTGAGGACTTTATTTGGTTCCTGATTTAAACAAACTTAAAAAATATTCAGAATTGGAAATAGAAGCACTGACTGGATATTTGCTGATACTAAAAATGAGGGATAGTTTTAGGTATGATTATATATAAAGTACATGGATATATAAAGTACACAGACTTCCTCAGTAAAATGAAAGGCAATGAAACACTTACCCAAATAAAGGTCATTCTTAGTGTTTTAGAGTTACATAACAGGTAAAAAGTTTTACTGAAATAAATATTCCAATATAATGAGTTCAGTATTTCATATACAATTAGGATGAAGGCATTTCCAAGTGTAGGGGTGGGAGTTGGGAAAGAAGAAAAAAAATCAAGAAATAAAACTAATATAGCCTCATAAGATAATACTTAAAGATCTAAATTTATGCTCAATTTCAAAGTCTTTACTCATTTAAACCTAAAAAAAAAAAAAAATCGCTTTAAAGAAACACTTTCTTCCAACCCAGGTTTTATCTCTTTTTTACCATAGTTTTTAAGACAAACAGAAGCAAACTACTTTGATGCAGCAAAAGCAGAAAATGGCAGATTCATATGCTGAAGAACTGATCTCTATTATTTAAAATGAATTATAATAAGACATTTGTAAATTAAAACTACGAATATTTTCCCCCAAACTCTTACTTGGTAAATTGCAACTCCAACTAGTGAAAATGCATTCAGACTGCCTTAAATTAAATGAATGTCAAAAATAAGCAGATGGCTAATAATTTTATTACTGTTTAGTTCTGCTGAAACTCAAAGGCTTTTTTTTTTTTTTTTTTGGTCTTTTTGCCATTTCTAAGGCCGCTCCCATGGCATATGGAGATTCATAAGCTAGGGGTCCAGTCGGAGCCACGGCCACAGACCTATGCCACAGCCACGGCAACGTGGGATCCGAGCTGTGTCTGCAACCTACATCACAGCTCACAGCAAGGCCGGATCCTCAACCCACTGAGCAAGGCCAGGGATCGAACCTGCAACCTCACGGTTCCTAGTCGGATTTGCTAACCACTGTGCCACAACGGGAACTCCTCAAAGGTATTTTTAATTACCAAAGAGAAATGGCCCATGATGCTACAAAATGTTTTTAAGTGAGACTAGTTTAAAAGATAAAACATATTTATATTAAGAATATTTCTGACTTCAAAAAATGCTCCAGGAAATTAGAAAATTATGTTATTATGTATAACATACCCACAATATTTAGTCCTGAAACATAAAAATAATGCTTTGATGACATAAGTGGATTAGAAAAGAAATAAGAATTAATCTTTGAAAGGAAAACAACATAGATTATAAGTACTGGAAAATTTCTTGTGCTACATGACAGTATTATAGAAATGGCTGAGCCTCACTAATTTCCTGAAAAAGAGCTCAGAAATTGGTTCTCTAAGGACACAGAATCTCCATTATTCACTTCAAGCGAGAGTAAATGAGGTAACAGATATGCAGTCACTTTGAATTGTAAGAATGTCTATACATGTATAAGGTACTATCATTATTACTAGTAGTTGAATTATCACACAGCCTTTCAAATTACCGCAAGGACAAAGAAGGTCTTTGCAAAGATGTGAGAAGGAAACAAAGGTTACAGTAAAATCAAATGAATTCATTATCAGGTGTACTCTGGTGAACTGGAACTATTAAAATGTGGAAACGCAGAGGTTTGCAATTTAGACCCCTGAAGATGAAGAACCATGGTGGACCCTTGAGGGCACTCCTTATAAGTCACCATCAAAGCTTCCTCAATGATTTCACCCACGTTTTAAGTTCAGTCCTGACCTACAGCAGCCATAAGCATAGACGACTGGAGTGCTTTATTGGGAGGTGGACCCAGACACTCCTAAAGTGAACTCAAGGGCCACAAAGAGAAGGTGAATGGACTTTGCCATATAAAGTGGTTGCCAGGCAACAAATGCAAAAGGGCTAAGGTGGGACCCAGAAAACCAGCTGCTGCTTAATTGGAAGCTTGGAATTCTTTCTTTCCTACATAATAACACTCTTTGCATCTTTCCTTATCAACGTTTCTTTCCAGGTATGTGATGTGCATGACTTAGGTCTTCTACAATTCTGTTTACTGACACATTTCTTATGCTCATTGTGGTCATCCTGCCTCCACCTATGCTTCCTCCAAAGCACTTAGTCTGGTGCATTTTAACACTGCCTGCCTCTTGTCTGCCAGAGAAAGGGAAAGCATTCAGATCAGTACCTCCACACTGACCTTTTCCAGCTCAAGTGGGATAAGCAGATCATCTTCGACCTTGGAAAGATTCCTACGTGTAGTGTTGTCTGCTCTATCGCACCATTCGGGACCTGACTTTCTCTGTAGGGGAAGCAGTTATTCAAACAAAGCCATTTTTATAAACTTACCACTCACCTGGAGTAATCATTTATTATTAGAAGAATGACCTTTTAAAAAGTACAGTATCAGTCTCTGTTATATCATTTTACCACCCATAAGCTCTGTGACCTCAGGCAGCTTAACCTCCCTAAATATGGCTTTTTCATCTGTAAAACATAGATGTTAATAGGTTCTGCCTCATAGAATTGTGGGAGGATTCAAGGAGATAATCCATTAAAAGCACGTAGCACTGTCCTAGCACAAAGTAAAGGCAATCTCAGCAGCAGCTGCTGTTGCTGTTGCTACAGTAGTAGTAGTTGTTGATTTTGTTATCATTGTATGTGTACTAGATAAGCTTTTTCAATGTTCCTGGGCTCAGTTAGTCCTACTCCTGCAATGATTATTTCACATATGTATGCATGAAAAAAAATTCAAATGCTAAAAATCTCTGAAGTTACTTTGGCTACATGCCTTATACACCAAGGGAGAGATTAACATATTTTAAATAGTCCCTAAGAAGGAAAGAAAGGAGTCAAGTTTCAGAACCTGGACAAAGAGTAAATCCTCCAAAAGGGGGAGAAAGTTCCCAAGACCCTAGGGTATAGGGGAGTGAGCATCTTTTGAGAGGTTTCATGAGATAGCAGTGTGCTACATCACTAGAATGGTCTTACTTTGGGCACCTTCATTACCTTTCCTTGCTCAAAAGTGTTAAGTTTGGTCTGCTGTCATACCCTTACCCTAATATACAAATCTAACTTTCAATTAATGTCTTCCCTGCCTCAGTATGGTCACTTCTTCGACTTTACAAACTTCTCAACGCTTATATGTGCTACAGTGTGTTGTTCATCTGACACTCATTCACCTCCTTGTAATCTAGCTTTTGGCCTCATTACTCTATTGAAAATATTCTCTCTGTGAACTCTCTCTCAGACACGTCCTATTTGCCAAAGCTGAAAGTCTCTTCTCAGTTCTAGTCATCCATGACAGCTTTAACGTGTCTACCTCCCCTTCCCCTTTATTTTTTTATTTTTTATTTTTTGCCTTTTTCTGGGGCCCTGCGGCATATGGAGGTTCCCAGGCTAGGGATCTAATGGGAGATGCAGCCACCGGTCTACGCCAGAGCCACAGCAACACAGGATCTGAGCCGCGTCTGCAACCTACACCACAGCTCACAGCAACGCCGGATCCTTAACCCACTGGGCGAGGCCAGGGATCGAACCCATAACCTCATGGTTCCCAGTCGGATTTGTTAACCACTGAGCCACGAAGGGAACTCTGCCTTCCCCTTTAATCTTGGCTTCTTCCTTGGCTTCTATGCTATGGCCCTCTCCTGGTTCTTCTACTGTGTCTCTGGTCACTCCTCTTGCTCCTCTGCCCTCCCCTTAAACATAGACATGTCTTAAGTTCTATCCTTAGTTCTCTCCTTTCTCATTGCTCCCTTCTATAACCACAGTAATCTTTATTTTAAAGACCCAAAACACTGGAGGGAGCTCCTGTTGTGGCACAGCGGAAACGAATTCAACTAGTCTCCATGAGGATGCAGGTTCCATCCCTGGCCTTGCTCAGTGGGTGAAGGATCTGGCATTGCCGTTAGCTGCGGTGTAGGTCGCAGACGTGGCTCAGATCCCATGTTGCTGTGGCTGTGGTGTAGGCCAGCAGCTGTAGCTCCGACTCAACCCCTAGCCTGGGAATTTCCATGTGCCACAGAATGCAGCCCTGAAAAGAAAACACATAAATAAATAAAAAATACTCAAACCACTAAATCTCCATATCTAACACAACAATTTCAGAGAGGTATGTGAGATGTCTACTGGCTCCTTAAAGCATCCCTCCACTTAGAGATGCTCCCTCTTTGTGCTTTATTTTGACTTCCGTGTCTACAATATCTCTTTTCTAGTATGCGGTTCTTTTCTTCTCAAACATTTGCAAAGGATGCCAACTGCCCCAAGAGAACAGCAAGAAAATTCTTTAGAGGAAGATTAAAAGATTACCAGCACTTGGCAATAATCTTTCTTTTTTACTTCAATCTTCGTTATCTCTTGATGAATTTTTTTATTTTTCTACTACTAGCCAGTTCCTGATAACATCAATCATTTTTAAGCTTTTGAATCTTTGCTCATGATGTTGCCTCAATTTGGAATCCTTTCCTTCTTTTCATCTACTGAAATACTACCTTATGTTTTAAGTTCAAATACCATTTTTGCTCAGTAGTCTTCTTTGATACCGGCTCACCAAATTCATCATTCTTTACACTATCATCATTTAGGACTTTGTGTTAATACTCATTTAAAACATTTAGGTCATGCTTCCGTATAATGTTTTCCACTTGAATTTCAGACATATTTAATTGCTGAATAACCTTCTCGCTTGACTAACCCTCAAGTCCTTCAAATTTAATACATCTCAATTTGAACATACCCTTTCTGACTGGACGTGGTCTTCCTACTGTGTCAGGGAACACCATCCTTGATTCTCCCATCTCCTTCTAATCACATACTTTTTCTTTTTTTTGTTGTTGTTGTTTTAGCTATTTCTTGGGCCGCTCCCGCTGCATATGGAGGTTCCCAGGCTAGGGGTCCAATCGGAGCTGTAGCCACCGGCCTATGCAAGAGCCACAGCAACGCGGGATTCGAGCCGCGTCTGCAACCTACACCACAGCTCAGGGCAACGCCGGATCGTTAACCCACTGAGCAAGGGCAGGGACCGAACCCGCAACCTCATGGTTCCTAGTCGGATTCGTCAACCACTGCACCACGACGGGAACTCCCTTTTATTTATTTTTTTTTTCACATACCTTTTCTAATTGATATTGCTTTCTAAATACCTTTTGAATATTCTCACACCTCTTTCTCCACTACTGATAAACTAACTCAGACATGACATTTTATTATTAATTTTCTTCCTCTGATCAATTATTAATCAATTATGAGAATTGCTAATAAAAATCAATTTTCAATTTAGAAAAATAAACATCAAATTATATATATAATCTGTAAGTAGTTTTCTGTTTTCATTTGAAAATTCCAGAAGGCAACTCACTATAATTAAGTCTTTTGAGGGTGTTATTGAAAGTTATTTCTTGGCAAACCAAATAAAAATTAATCTAGTGATTTAGTAGCCTGACATTTGTACACTTATTTGTAATAAAAGTTAAGAAGACATTATATTATTGTTCATTTTCTTCCTCTGACCAATTTCTAATAAGTGATTTAAAGAAATTAAATGTTACTTTACGTGTTTTAACTCCAGTCAGTTAAAAAAAAAAACAAAACAGGATAAATGTAGATATCTTAAAACAACTTAGCCATTAAATTTTCCCTTTATACTTCCTTTTAAAAGTATTTAAATTAGATCTTAGGTGAAGTACCAAGGAATTTACTTACTTCTTCTAGGCTAAAATTGAATGTGTTAATTTTATTAATCTGAACAATGGTGGCTTTGAATTTTAAATAAAAACTCAAGAAATAGCTAAGGGTCACGGGCTAATCACTTCAACCTACCTTTTTTTTATTTCTGCCCACTTTCCTACTTTTCATTATTTGTATGAGGATTCTCAGAGAATTATCAGGCCAGAAGTATGACCTATCATATTCCTCCTTTTCTTAGGGGTGAAAATAATTTTTGAGGTCATTGCTGAAATTGGAACATTGATGAAAAGAAAAAAAAAACAAAGGGATGGACAATTTTGAGCTTAAGGAGAAACTGTACTAAGCAAAAAATGCATGTGTCATGAAATAATAATATTGCTCATTAAACATATTGTTTAAAACTTTCAAATTATTTAGAAATAATGGAATTAATTTTATCTGAAATATAAATTATCAGTTAAAATTTGACTTTAATTATGATCGATTTTAATGATAACAGTGTGCAACCTTATTTCAAAAGTTTGTGGGGTGTTTTTGTTTTATTTTAAAGAACTCCACATGTTCATTTTGCTCTGGGGAGATCATTTGAAGTCATACATCGAAGGATGCTAATAGCTATTAACTATGCCACATGGCCATGTGACAGGCTTACAACATACTGGAGAATTTGCCAATGGCAGATGGGCAGGCTGTTTGGAGTAGAAGATTAAAATGAAACTTCTAAGCTGAGGCCAACTGGTGAAAGAGGAACAGACCTTGGAAAAATGCCAGATGTAAAATGGAAAAACATTTTTTCCATTATATTCCTGGTGCCTGACACTACAGTAGGCACTCAACAAAAATTTTTGAATAAATGAATTAAAGAAGGTTGAGTCAGCTTAGGGGGCATTAATATGACATTGGAAATACTAGTGATTTGATTACCTAAGATCTGAGGAGTTGAAATAACTTATTAGGAGAGACCCTGATAATTTTTTAGAGGAGGAGATGCCTTATTCTGGAGAAATACTTTGCTTTGTTTTGCTTTGCTTTTGAAAATCTAATGAAAGGATTTAGCAAAAAGGCCAAAGAGTGTGGATTACATGGTATGCACAATAAGTGATCTGTGAGTTGTCATTCAATACTGAAATTAGACCTTGGAAGTTTAAGAGAACGGTCTAACCTGTACAAGGAACTTAGCCCCATTCTGTTATAGAATTTATAAGATGCCATAAAGGATCAATAACTAAAAGAAATTCTCCTAGAAAAATGGACATTAAAAATTTTTTTTATTTGGACACTGCAACCCCAAAATAAAAATTAAAAAAAAATGGAAATTTGGAGCCCAGCCCATTTGTCTTTCCTTGACATTCCATACAGTGTAAGGAGGAGCCTCTCACTTCTGAGGAATAAAGTGTGAAAAACATTGAACTAGGAGATTTTTGAAGGAACCTAAAAGCAAGAACTCCTTTGGCTGGAGAAATAAGTAGAGCTGAAGAGTATATGACCATAGTTACTACTACATCTAAATGTAGAGTTTATTTCACTGATGCCGAGTTAAGTATCATTAGCTGTCTTTTTAATGAGAAAGCTGAGGCTCAGAGAGGTTAACTTGCCCAAAGTCATTTGAATGCTAAATGCACCCTGCGCATTTCTGACTCTACCAACCTGCCTCAAATATGTCCTACCTAAGGAGCAGAGATTTCTTATGGCAAACATTTCTGAGGTTCTCTGGTGTGAAATGAGGCTTTGTGATCCTGAAGGATGTGGGTAATTTTAAACAGGTCATATCTCCCAGAAAGAATCAGCATTTAGGGATGGGATACCAAAAAAAGTCACCCTGATCACCTGACCTCTAGGAACCATAGCCAATTATCGCAAGTAAGACCTCCTTGTGGAATCAATTCTCAGGCACTGGTACAACCCCTTACAAAGCAGAGCTGTGGTGTGGGGCCTCACCCAACACAGTCAACACTCCTCCCACCCTCCCGAAAAGCCCCAGAATGAACACAGATAGAATATCACATGATCAGGAAAGCTGATTAAGCATTTGCCAAAGCCCATAGAACTGAACTGACAGGAAGGGTGAGCCCTAATGTAAGTAATGATTTTAGTTAATGATACTGTAACAATATTGGTTCATCACCGTAGCAAATGGGTCATGCTAAAGAAGGATGCTAATAATAGGGGAAACTGGGTGTGGGAGTGAAGGGCGAGGAGTATTTGGGAACTTTCTACACTTTTTGCTTAATTTTCCTATAAACTTAAGATTGCTCTAAAATGATTTTTTTTCCTTTTTTTTTTTTTTCTTTTTAGGGCTGCACCATTGCATATGGAAGTTCCCAGGTTAGGGGTCGAATTGGAGCTGTGGCTTCTAGCCTATGTCACAGTCACAGCAACGCCAGATCCTTAACCCAATGAGCTAGGCTAGGGATAGAACCCGCATCCTCTTGGATACTACTCAGGTTCATTACCACTGAGCCACAACGGGAACCCCTAGTTTTTTATTTTTTATTTATTTTATTTTTTGGCCATGCCCACCACATGCAGAAGCTGTTACAGGGCCAGGGATAGGAACCCATGCTATAACAGTGGCAATTCTGGGGTCCTTAACCCAGTGAGCCACCAGGGAACTCCCTAAAATTTATTTTAAAAGTTAGTTATTTCCTGTATCAACTATACAAAACCTTGCAGTGCACGTTCAAAAAAAAAAAATTCAAGTCCAGAAAATATAAATCTAGGATCTATTCAGCCTCTAACCCTTTAGCCCCCAAATCTACAGTTTCCAGCTCAGTCAAAGAAACTAGCCAGAGGGTGACTACACTCGAGGTCAAAGAGTGGGGCTTGTGGAAGAGCCCCATGGGAGAGTTAACATTTGATGCCTCCCCATGAGACCCTGAACGAGTTAGTGCAGATTCCTCAAAGACCGGCCAAGTGGTAAACCCAGAAAGACAGAACTCCTTTGGGAATGGAATCTGTGCTCATCAGGATGTCACACTACCAGTGTTAGCTGCTCACCTCAAAGGTCCCTTTACAACTGGGACAGAAGGCGCTCCAGACCTCCAGCCCTTAGAATGGAAGCACAGCAGACGTTTCCTTCCCCCATTGGATCGAGCACCACCTTCTCAATGCAGCATCTACCAACCTCCCAATCTACAATTGCAAACTCTCCACCCCTGCCAACTCCTTACCCTCTTTTGCCTTTTTCTTTCTTTCTTTTTTTTTTTGGCCTAGCACATTTATCACACTCAGCATATTATACATTTTGCTCAACCTTGCTCATTGTTTTCTCACCTCACTAGTGTAAGTACTAGGAGGATAGAGATTTTCCTTTTACTCTTGTATCTCAGCCTCTAGAAGGATGAACCTGGCACTCAATATGCCTCCTGCACATATTTGTTAAATTGAAAGAATAAACTAGAACAGGGTCTAAATAGGAAGGTGTATCAGATGCCCAGTTTGCAGGGAATTGAGAAGCAACCGGACCTGATGCAGGCAAACGTCAGAGTGCATGGAAAGGACGTATAAAACAGAACCATCAGAGTTTAAGGCCCTCATGCTCTATCTCCCCAGGCCTTTGCACTAGCTTTCTCAGTTTATTTTTGACACACTGCATTGGGTCATCACCTATTACCAGTAAAAAGAGAGTTGAAAGGAGAACAGGGGTCAACAAGATTGGATGATAGGACTGCAATCTGTTAGACTGGCTGGAGGCTTGAGCGAAATAGCTTTTGGATTGAAGCGGAGCCCTTGCTTGGCTTTTTTCACTCTCATTAGCAAAATAAGGGTGACCAGTTGGCCACCTAGGACAATTGCCAAATAGAGAACTTCTGTGACACATTCTATAGAGATTTAATTTCAAGGTTTTTTTCTGCCACCACACCAGAAAAAGAAATAGCCATCCCAAACCACTTAAATACAGTAGGAAACATAAAAACAAATGCACCCCAAGAGAGTAAGGACTGACTGTACTTAGGGTTCCCACGACAAATCTTCCAAAATCAACAGTGTGGTTTCATTGAATGTTATCAAAGCTTACGAGCCATACATTCCCACGACATGACTCAGGGACTTTATTTCCTGCCTTCACTTCCTTCAGCTCGGGACCTCACTGAGAGCTTGGCTTTCGTATGTAGCAACGTAGATATTTCTAGCTTAGCTCGCGTAGACCATAAAAACTGCTCAGAGAGTGAATACGCAACGTGTGAGAAGCAAATCAGAAGTCAAATCAGAAATTTCCCTATTTCATCCACTTTTGTAATTGTACTTCCAATTAAAAAAATATTCACATCAGCTTTTCCTATCACATAAGGTTTTCTTTGATATCACTTGAAACTTTGGAAAGAAGTGTTTCTGTTTTACGTTAGAGAATTGTTATGAAAATGCTAACTTAATAGGAGTTTCTCTATACGGGGAACTATCTGAAAAACCCTCAAAGATAAATGATAAACATTTACAAGAGCGGCATGAGCTCCCAAGTTAAAGGACTGAAAAACTTGAACACTCTCTTCATGTGGATCTCTTACTTTCTTAACAGGCTTGAGTAAAATATTTAAATATTTATGTCTCAGTTTTACCATCTTCTAAACAGGATAGAAATACTTGCTGTGTATATATGACCTTTGAGTAAAGCTGGTAGAAAGAAGGAGGAGGTTATGGATGGTTCTGAATTGTTTTGAATTATTCCTTGTCTTCTCCCCTTCTCCTATAATGGATGATTTAAATCTTCTTTCATCTCGGGCAAAATATCTTTCTACATTTAATACATTGTATCATTTATTTCAGACAAGGAGGTCTTTGAAGCAAGTTTTAAAATAAGAAAATACAATAGCATAGTTACTAACATAATAATGAGAATTGTTATTACTAAATTAATTAGAATAATTGGTCAGTTCCTAAAATACCCTCATGGTAGCAATTTCCTTTGGGTCTCATTCTTAATGTGCAGATCTCTCCCTAACACATCATCCTACTTGATTATGCAGCAATTTCCCGTCTTCTCATACATGATATTAATATTAGTATTCAATAATTTATTTATGTTAACTACTTGTGTCATATTAACTTTGTCTGAATAACTTGTATGACAAGACACATTATAATATATATATATTTTTTCTTCTGGCCATGCCCACAGCATGTGGAAGTTCCTAGGCCAGGGATTGAATCACCCCACAGCTGTAACCAGAGTAATAGCTACGACACCAGATCCTTTACCCTCTGAGCCTTGAGGGAATTCCATAATATGGTTTTAAGTATTTAACATATAAATGACTTCCACTTTTGTTAACTCTCTTTTTACAATACCTAGGACAGAGGAATATACAGAAAAGTGCTTTTATTTTATTTTATTGTATTTTGGCCATGCCTGTGGCATGCAGAAGTTTTGGGGCCAGAAACTGAACCCATGCCACAGCAGCAACCCAGGCCGCTGTAGTGATAACTCTGACGCGCCGTAAGAGAAATCTGAAAAGTGCTTTTAAATTTTATAATTTTGCTACTGCTGCTAATATAGTTTCTGCATATTCATTGCTGGGTTTTTTTGGTTGTTTTTTGTTTTATTGGCTGTTCCTGAGCAAGTTCCCGAGCCAATGATCAAGTCTTCACCCCACAGTGACCTCAGCCACGGCAGTGACAACACCAGATCCTTAACAGTTAGGCCGTCAGGGAACCCCCCCCCCAATTGCTATTTTTAAATAAAGACTAAATATGAGCCATTTGCTCTCAATATCAAATATCAAGCCTCCAAGTCTAGTATATCTTTGATTTTTTAGACTAGGTGTAGTCCCATTTCAGGATAAATTTTGATTAAGTGATAATCTACTCTGCTTTGTTGCTCTTATCCTACAAGTATCATTTTTCTCAAATAAACCCTAGATACATAAGAAATAGATGAGAGTTCCCATTGTGGTTCAGCGGAAACAAATCCGACTAGTATCCATGAGGATACAGGTTTGATCCCTGGCCTTGTTCAGTGGGTTAAGGATCCAGCATTGCAGTGAGCTGTGGTGTAGGCTGCAGACACAGCTAGGATCCCACATTGCTGTGGCTGGGGCACAGGCCGGCAGCTGTATTTCCTGTTTGACCCCTAGCCTGGGAACTTCCATATGCAACAAGTGCAGCCCTAAAAAGAAAAAAAAAAAAAAAAGAAAGAAAGAAAGAAAGAAAAAGAAAAGAAGAAAATAGATGTTTTCCAGGAGAAATCTGTTTGGGCTTATTTTCACTCCAGACTTCCACTGTGGTTATTCTTTTATGGCAAGAAAAATAGATGCTGGCTTTCCTTACAGACTCTGAGGATGAAAAAAAAAAAACAAAAACTTAGCTTAATTAGAATGACTCCAAATGAGTCACATCATATTCTGAGAACTTTTAAGTTTCCAAAATCATTAATCTAAATGTTGTCCTGGAAAAACTGATCTAGGGCACTCATTCTTTCATGCCCAGATGTAGCTGGTGTTGTTATGGGCTGGACACCCAGATGTAACCAAAAACATACAGTCTGCTTTCTTCCTGTGAAGACGAAATGTGCGGTTTGTTTTCTGAATACCATCAGTGATCTTGAGGACTCTGTACAAGACTGTTCTCAGCGTGACATTTCATCTCCGCTATTAGCCAAGAGAATGCAAGTGCCCTCGTGGCAACGAGCATCCCACCCGTGAATCCAGTCTGAACTTGGGCTTTATGTCTATTACCTTGGGCCACCTTCATCTCAAGAAAGAAGTGGGAAAAGCTTTCTGAGATCATAGAAATATTTAGAAAACAGTTGGGGATACTTATGTGTAGTGCTACGTCACAGCCAAACCACAAATTCGGCCCTCCTATTGATCTTTACGTCGATCTATTTATGTATTTAGTCTCTTCAATGGGAAAACCTTTCAAGTTCATTTGGTGGCCAAATTAGCTAATTTTTTGATGTATTATCAGCTATAACAACCATCATCAGTCTTCCCCCCTCTATTTAGAGCTAATCACCATATTTCACATCCACCAAGTATGGCAGGAACTGTTGTGTCTTTTCATAAGCCCATGAATCCCTCTCACTATGGACAGGATTGGGTTTGGTGAAGATGGAGCTATATCTGTGATGGTTTCCTGGAGTGTATAATGCTTCAAACACTGAAACAATAAATGGTTTTGAAGATATAGGGTTATTTTTGTGGTTCTAGTATGTTACTTTAGTACCATGGGAATTCATAAATACAGATGTATAAGGCTCTAAAATATGAAATGGTTTAAGTCTTTTCCCAATGTGTATCAATAACAACCAATTTTTTACTAGTAAAATATAATATGCCATTAAAATTGTGTCCAACAAAGAGATAAATTATCAACAGATCAATTTTCCTAAAGCCAACTAGCATGCCATTGCTACTTCCATGTATCTGAACTGAAGTTTTAAAAGCATCTAGTTATTGCAAACAGAGAAAAATAACACATTTACTCTTGAGTCTTGAGCCAATGTAAAAATTTACAAGTACAGCATGAGGACTGATATGTTTCAATTGTAGGAATTTGGAATTCTCCTCTGCTAAGTTTGAGCTAGGGAGTGAAGTATTGTGTCAATGTTGATAAAAAGTTCTAGTGGAGATGTTACAGGTGGGAGTTAAACAGATTAAAATTCAAGTTTCTCTAGTCACTTTACGTTAGGGATTCTTAGAGTCCCTTTATTTCAGAATACTGCTGTGTGTAATGAATCTTACGTTTAAAAATACTTTCATTTTTGTGAGAGTCAAGAGATAAGAGGACTTCTATTATACTGAGAAAAAGATAAGATTGGCTTTAGGTCTAAAAGATAACCAGTAAGACTGAATGAACCTAAATGCTTTCTAGTAAAGACATTCTAATAATACATGTAAAATAATTATTTCAAATAACATCCTTGCAAGATGAAAGACAAATAATCCTCGTGTTAAATAAAAAGTGCTGAAAATTACACAGAAAGAGGAATTAAAAGTAAAATCTACATATAGCTGTGATACAAAAATTATAAAATGGTGAAGACATTCATTGTGCTTCCTTTGCAATTTCATATTGCATGTTTTCATATGCAATGCTTTGGAAATACTAACTAGTCGGGAGGAACTTTGAAATAGTTTCCAACTCTCTCACCACAACTAAACTATTTTGAGTACATTGCAGGTCAAATCCTGGATCATGAATGAGCCTTAGAAATTATTTAGTCCAATACTCTTATTTTTATGGATGTCAGAAGTGAGGGTGAAAGAAGTTGAGTGATTTTAAAGTGTTGACAAATTTTTGGAGTGAAAGTAGGGACAGGAGTCTAGGTAGCCATCTCTTCAGACTAAATCATCAGTCCAATCTAATTTACATTATTTAATGTTTACAATGAATTATGATGCAATTTTTTAAAGAATCAAAATAAAGCTAAGCATTTGAAAACCACTTGAGGAGGGAGATGAGATGGACAATCTTCCATAGTTCTGTATAGTTACATGTATGAATTTTTTTTTCTTTGCTGTCTGTTGTTCAGTTCATATCATTCAGCTTGCTGCTTTTAAAAATATTAGCCTCAATAGCACCTGAACAGAACATTTTAGAGATGATCAATGAAAATTTTTCTTGCTGCTAAATAAATCCATCTGGGTGCTCTATGGCTGGTTTATTTCTTCAGACACGATCGATTTAAGTGCTTGATGAAATCCATTCTGCCTCAGACTGTGATGACTTCTTCTAACATTTTGTTTATATATTTAGCAGTAAAAGGAATCAAGAGCTGCCGAGTATTAATAAAGTAGAACCAACTACAGCAGGGATTCTATCATGAGGGCAGCACTGCTCATGAAGTTAAGCAGTGGGGTGTAAAATTCCAACCATAATTCTAGTTTCTAATGTCATGTTATGAATATATTGATTTTATTTCTGTTAAACTTGCACAATTAGGATAATGAACCTATTTTAAGGATTATTAAATAATGCTTCAATATGAATGCTATAATTATGGGATGCTTGCTCTTTAAGAAAAACTACTGAATACTGGAAAAATATTACGTTTAAAAAAAAAAACCTCAAAAAATACAACAAAAACCCCACCATATCACACTTCTCTCCTCTACCAGTCTTAATTCCCTTCCAAATTTTCCATATATTCTCTTAGAAAATCAATTACATCAGGAGGATGGAGACAAGAGCTGTTTTATTTGAGATGTTGCTATGTCTGCGATAAAGTCCTTCAATTAAAACCTGCATTTTGGTCAGCTTCAAAGAAAGCTTGCTTCTCAAATACAGCTCAGGACACTGGGGTGTTCAGTTAGGACTGAATGGAGGAAGACCAACACTCCCTTCTAACCACATTAAACTACACTCAGTGCTTGTTGCTCTTGCAAGTATGGACCGAAAAAGTAAATGGATGGAAAGAGGAAATGAATATTGAGTGCCCTCTATGTGGCAAGTGGAGCATTGTTACACATTTATTATAACATTGTACCATTCATACAACATGTCTCCAGTTTTCTATGAACAAGGAAGCTGAGGCTAACAGAGGTTAAAAATCTAATACCGGTTAGTCAGTAAGTGGTATAAATGGAGTCCAAACTTGAGTTTCTCTCTTTCTTAAGAAAAGAAATCCATTTGAAATTAAATAGGGAACTAAAAAATTCATACAGAATTAACTCATGAATGTTTTTAAAGAAAGGCAGAGTCATTCCAAAAAGATGAAATTTCATATACAGTAAAACAAAATTAAATATCATAAAACAGAAAATTTGTTTATGGTTTTGCATACCTATAAAAATTATGCCAAAACATTAATAGCCTTTAAAATTATTCTTAAGGACAAAATATTTATTTATTTATTTATTTATTTATTTTTAGGGCCACACCTGTGGCATATGGGAGTTCCCAGGCTAGGGGTCAAATCAGATCTGCAGCTGCTGACCTACACCAAAGCCACAGCAAGGCTAGATCTGAGCTGCATCTGTGACCTATGTCGCAGCTTGCATCAACGCTGGATCCTTAAACCACTGAGTGAAGCTAGGGATCGAACCTGCATCCTCATGGATACTAATTGGGTTCTTAACCCACTGAGTCACAATTGGGAACTCTCAGAAGAAAACATTTTGAATCAAAATAAGACAATTTTTAAATTTGTCTGGCAAACAAGCCTCCCAAGGATCAATATTTCTAGACTTCCTCTGCTGACTTCCCCACTGCCACGGCCCACCCCCCTCCACCAACTCTCAAATTAAATTCAGAACAGAAATTTTCAAGTCTAGTTTGGACATGTATTGTCACAATGAAAAAATGGCAGATAAAAATCAAAGGATGTGACAAAATACCAGCTCATGCTCACGGGGCCTCTTACAGTTGATCTCAAAAAAAAAAAAAAGCCCTTATTTCAATCTTACAAGATTGGCTGCATCCTCAAAGTGTGGTCCGCAGATCCCCTGTGGTCTCAGACCTCTCAGGAGGTTTGTGAGGTCAAAATTATTTCCTTTCTAATGCTAAGATGTTATTTGGCTTTTTTGATATAGTTGTAACAATGGTGCATAACACCATGAGTAAAACTGCTGGTACCATAGCACAAGCGGCTCCAGATGGCACTGTAGTCTCCAAATACTTCAGTGCCATGCGCTAGCAGGGGAAAAACACAATACAAATTTCACTGGAGGATGTCCTTGATGATGCAATAAAAATGATCTTATTAAATCTCAACCCTGAGTATACATCTTTTAAATATTCCATGTGTGTGAATATAGGAAGTAAGCAGAAAGCACTTGTATTGCCTATGAAAGTCTGATGGTTGGCTTGAGGAAAAGCGTGTGTGAGTTTTAAGCTGATCTTGAGTTTTTTCCATGGAGGACCAGTTCTACCCGAATGAACAACTGATAGGCTATCAGACGTGAATATCTGACAGACATCATCTCAAAAATTAGCGAAGTGAAGCCGTCATTTAAAGGAAAAGTGACAGTCTTTGTTGCCAATGATAAAACTCAAGATTTCAAGAGGGAATTAGAATTTTGTAAAACTCATGTCCGTCATTATGAGCTTGACAACTTCTAAATACCCTAAGAATTTACAGAGAATTATGTGATGTAAACAGATGTAATTTTTATATTACATATTTTATGTAATATAAATATATACATAATTATAGGATGAAATTTATATTTCATTAAGTTTACATGTGGAAGATCTGCATAACCAATATTTTTCAAATATCCAAGGCATGATGGTACAAAATCATGCGTGGGTAAAATTTACACTCAAACTGCAAATCTGATCAATGAATTTTAATGTAATGAAGCACAAAAAGCTCATTGATATGGTTTCAGATTCCACATATCAAGAAACTACCACTTGTTGACTTTTGATGTTGTATAAAAGAATCTTCACAATTATCTGAAAAGGCTATTAAAATGCTTCTTTTGCCAACTTCATAATTGTATGAGGTTAGATTTTTTTCATATACTTCCACAAAAACAATATAGCAATAAATTGAAGCAGAAGTAGGTGTAAAAATCCAGTTTGTCTTCTATTAAGTCAGACATTCAAGAGGTTTATATAAATGGGAAAAAAGTAACAAAGCAGCCAGTTTCTTTCTTTTTTTTTTGTCTTTTTGCCATTTCTTGGGCCGCTCCCACGGCATAGGGAGGTTCCCAGGCTAGAGGTCTAATCGGAGCTGTAGCTGCCAGCCTACGCCAGAGCCACAGTAATGAGGGATCCGAGCCGAATCTGCGACCTACACCACAGCTCACGGCAATGCCGGATCCTTAACCCACTGAGCAAGGGCAGGGATCAAACCCGCCACCTCATGGTTCCTAGTCAGATTCGTTAACCACTGCGCCACGACGGGAACTCCAGCAGCCAGTTTCTATACATATAATGCTCTTCTCCCTACATTTATTTTTGTTTTGAAAACTATAGCAGTGTTTCAGTAAAGTACTCTGATTATGTTAACATGCAGTGGGTTTACTGTTGTTATTTTAAAATAACTTGATGAAAAAATAATTTAAAATTTATTTTCTAATTTCATATATGGAAATTTTCTGATTTCTAATACAGTAAATATTGATAGTTATACCCCATATAATCAAAATCTCTTTCGCATCCTTAAGAATTTTTACAAGTCAAGGGGTCCTGAAACCAAAATATTTGAGAACCACTGTGCTATAGAAATAATATGTGTCTAATGATTATATGATGACATATAACGAAAACGGAATTGTGTGTAGTGTTTCCTTTTGCTGTTAAGGGGACTTAACCCATATAGGATTCATTAGGCTTTAAAAATTAATTTTTATTTTTATTAAGCTATACATGTAACATTGTATAAGTTTAAGGTATACAATGTATTGGTTAGATACATTTATACATTGCAATTTGACTACCACTATAGGATTAGCTAACATCTCTATCATGCCACATAATTATCATTTCTTTTTTACAGTAAGAACAATTAAGATCTAATCTCTTAGCAACTTTGAAGTTTATAATACAGTATTGTCAACTATAATTACCATACTGTGCATTTGATCTCCGGGATTTATTTATATATTTATTATAAGTTTGTACCCTTAAAAAAAGATCTCCCCAACTCTCCCACCTCCCAGCCCCTGATAAACACTGTCTTACACTTTGTTTTTTTTGTGTGTTTGGGTTTTTTAGATTCTACTTGTAAGTGAAATCATACAGAATTTGTTTTCCTCTGTCTGATTCATCTCACTGAGCATAATAATGCTCTCAAGGTCTATCCACAGTATTGCAAATAGTAAGATTTCCTTCTTTCTCGTGACTGAATAATTCCATTATAAAGTGTATTTTATATATAATATATATTAAACATTATATTATATATATGTATATAATACACACACAAACACACTACATGTTCTTTATCCATTTATCTAATTCATCTATCAGCAGACACTTAGGTTGCTTCCATATCTGGACCTTCTGCTATGGAAGCCAACAAATTCCTTCTACATAAACTTTTATGTGCTGTACTTCTACCACTTGCGCCAAAACAAATCCTAAGCAGTACAGAATCTGATATCTGGAAGTAGAGCATTACAAATAACAGACCTTAAAATGTGATATTGACGGAGCTGAGGTGAGATGGAGGTTTTCCCCATCACAGGCTAGGAATGGGGAAAAGCTGTTATTTGATAGAAAAGCAGCCAGTTAAAAAGTACCTAGTGTCTCTTGGAACTCAAATCACGTAAATATCAAGGGTAGAGGTTTAGGGGAACAGATAAAAAGAATCCTAGGATGCACTGGCTACTTAGAGCCATCAGTAAGATTATATAGGAAATGGAGTTCCCGTGGTGGCAACGAGAAAAAGAATCCAACCAGTATCCATGAGGATATGGGTTCGATCCCTGGCCTTGTTCAGTAGGTTAGGGATCTGGTGTTGCTGTGAGCTGCTGTAGTGTAGGTCACAGATGTGGCTCGGATCCCGAGTTGCTGTGGCTGTGGCTGTGGCCAGCAGCTGTAGCTACCCCTAGCCTGGGAACTTCCATATGCCACTGGTATGGCCCTAAAAAGCAAAAAAAAAAAAAAAAAAAAAAAATTTGTGTAGGAAAAGGATGGCCTTCAGCTTAATCTGGCAGTTCTGGAAGCAGAAAGCAAAGCAAAGACGAAGAGTCATTCTTTCTGCCCGTGCCCGGCACTCCAAAACGACCAGCGGCAGATGACACTGCGTCTTGTGGGACAGCAGATGTCTAAACCTCTGCCTCATGCTAACGTTGGCACAATGGGAAACATAATGGGCACGAGGATTGGGATCCTGGGGAGCCAGAGAGCCGGAGGACCACTTCCAAACACTTCCTGCTGTATATTCCTGAGTGGCAAGGAGAGCAGTTATACTCCTCCATAAAAGCCATCCCCAGGAATTCTACCACCAAGGGACAGGATCTGCACAAGGACAGCTCACTGCTTCCCAGTTTGAGGTCCAGATGGCTTGGGGAGGGGCAGAGCATAAAGGCAGACTGCTGAGAGGACGAATCCATGAGGGCTGGAGCCAGACTGATGGGCACGACTCTCCAAGAAATAATCTATGGCATATTCGGGAGACAAATAGACCAACAAGTCTGTCAGGAGAGGCAGTGGCACTGCCAGAGAGATGCCCAGGATCACCAAACAGCCCTGAGAATGCCCACCTCACGAGGCAAATTTTAGCCCTCAAACCTGCACCAAAGGAAAGGAGGAACTAAAATGTTACAGCTGTTAAAAATAAAAGCCTCCCCAGTGTTCAACTGCCTTCTACCGACACAGGACACAGGACGCAGGACGACGAAAAAGGGAGTTCCTCCCAGGGAGGAGGGAGAGACCAGCCAGGTTCCTGAACAAAGAACTCCCTCCACTGCCAGGTCCGGGAGTCCTGGCTTTCTTTGTCCAGCATGAGATGACGGCTATGAAACTGAGATCACTATTGAGTGTTTGCCCTTCTCTCTCTTTTCCAAATGGAAGTTTCATGGCAGCAATAGTCTTTTCTCCCTGCTGCTGCCAATTGGTAGTGTTAAATATATTATTTAGCCAGAGGATGCCAAACCCGGAGGAGCTACATTTAGACCCAACCAAGGAAAAAGCCATGACTTAGCAGTAACTGGATGAGCCTAAGAGTCGTCTTCAGTTACAGTGAAGGTAGAGGCAATATTTCTTGTAGAGGTATATTTCCATTATATTAGTCAAGGCCATTTTGAGAACTTAAAAAATGGGAAAGAAGTATTGTATATATGGATGCTAGCAGGCAAGGGGTAGAAACACGATGGGGGATGTCGTTAACCTGTGTTTTGTTCAGCAGGAATCTCTTTGGGAACCATCACTTCCTCCAAGTAGTTTGGGTAACGGTGATCACACCTCCTGGCTCTAGGAGTGGGCACATCCTGGGAGTCTGACAAATAAAGTAATCAATTTCTCCAATCACAGTGATTAAGTCCAGGGACAATCACATGACCTAAGCCAAGCTAATAAAAGCTTTCCCGGGGTCTTTTGTTGGAACTATTGAAAGACAGACTTGCTGTTTTTTTCATTAGAAACACTAGCTGCCAGTACATGTCAACCCACAATTGTTGCTAATCATTTTTGCTACATTGCGGGGAGTGTCTGCCTGATAATGAAGCCAATCCTTGGTTAGGTAAAGCAGAGAGAGGAATGAGTCTGAGGAGCTCTTGGATCTAACAGTATCTAAAACTAGACAGATAAGCTCTGGCTTTTCAAATTATTTGAATCAATATATACCTTTCTGTGCTTATATGAGTCCAAGTTAAGCTTCTGCCACTTTCAAGCAAAAGAATCCTAATGAATGCAACTAAATAAAAGATTTTTTTAATTTTTTAATTTTTTCAAAAAGAAATAATTGAACTGCTACCTAAAACAATAATTTTAAAAAAACTAATATATTTCTGGAGTCCATTATGTATTTTTTCTTTAACAAAACTAGCATCTCAGGAGAGATGTCATTGATTAAAGAATCTGTGGAATTGAAAAAAAAAAAAAAACTCATAACCTGAGACAGCATTAGAAGGTGACTAAGATCACACAATTTTGTTTTAGTGGATAATCCCCCTGGAAAAAGTGATGAGAGCCAATCATTTATTATTTATATCCCACTTACATTCAAAAAGGTTTTGTGTCTCTTTGCAATAAAAGGCACTATGAAATAAATCCACTAAAGCAAGTTAAAAACAAAAAGATCCAGGGAGTTCCCTTCGTGGCTCAGTGGTAACAAACCCAACTAGTATCCATGACGATGTGGGTTCAATCCCTGGCCTTGCTCAGTGGGTTAAGGATCCAGTGTTGCCATGAGCTGTGGTGTAGGTCACAGACATGGCTTGGATCTCAAGCTGCTATGGCTGTGCTGTAGGCTGGCAGCTACAGCTTCAATTTGACCCCTAGCCTGGGAACTTCCACATGCCATGGGTGTGGCTCTAGAAAGGCAAAAAACCAAAAAAAAACACCAAAAAAAAAACCCCAAAAAGATCCAAATTACAAAGCGAAACAGGACAAAATTGAACTGAAAATCCTAGGTTGAGTTTCTCTACTAGAATCAGGTGTAAGACTTGTCTCTAAGCTTCTGAAAAGACAAAGTGAAGTGAATATTGAAAAGTTCTGTAGCATGATAATCTGGGTTTTTTTATTTTTTTGTTTGTTTGTTTTTTAATGGACACAACTGGAAGTTCCCAGGCCAGGTGTCAAACGCCACAGCCACAGCAACAGTGGATCCAAGCTGCATCTGCGACCTACATCACAGCTTGCAGCAATGCTAGGCCCTTAACCCACTGAGGAAAGCCAAGGATTAAAGTCGCATCTTCATAGAGATAACGTCAGTTCCTTAACCTGCTAAGCAGCAACAGGAATTCTTGGAGGATGATTATCTTAATTAAAAGAAATAGTTCATCAGAAAGAAATGATCTTATTTGTAGTGCTAAAGTCTAGTACTGTTACCTAGCTCTTCATACACTAGCACCAACTAATATAATCAAGTCTTTACCAGAAGCTTCATAAAAAATGCAGGAATGTTCTTTTATGGCTATTACAGAAAAAAAAAAAAACTGACCCTTAATTAAAGCTCAGAAGCCATGGATAAATTAAAAATCTATGAAAGCAGTTTGGGAAAGAGGTAAAAAAATGACGTATTCATGCACAGTTCTTAGTCATGCAGCTTGATATTGGAGCAGATTTTATAAAGCACAATGAAAGGCAGGTGAGGGTGGCAGGTCCCTTACAGCCACCCCCACCAGCAATCGTTTGTTGGCTCCTACGAGCTTATAATAAAGGTTAAATAGCAAACCACGAGAAACCAAAGACTGAGATCAATCATAAGAAATTCTAAGAAATCATAAGAACGTAAGCTTCTACAGCCGATTGCTGACTAAAAGGATATCTACTTGCACCAAGACTTTTACAGTGAAAATCAAAGCCTTACTTGCATTTCCTCCAAAATTGGGAATAATAGCTACTCTAAGACCATACAACAAAGAGCTTTCAAAAAGCCTTAGCCAAGAATTAGAGTCTTTAGAACAAAGATTTTTTTAAAATTTAGTATTTTTTCTTCACTCTATCACCATAGCTGCAGTCAGGTTCTTATAAACTCAATCTGGACTTTTGCATTACCTTTCTCTCCATGGTTCCCTCCTGTCAATTTACCTCAATTCCTCTTCCTCATTAATTAATTTGACCATCCTGATCAATTCCTTATATGATCTACTGTGTTTTTTATTTTCTTTATTTTTATTTTTTTGCCTTTTTGCCTTTTCTTGAGCTACTCCCTCAAGGAGGTTCCCAGGCTAGGGATTGAATTGGAGCTGTAGCCACTGGCCTACAGCCACAGCCACAGCAATGTGGGGTCCAAGCCTCATATGCGACCCACACCACAGCTCATGGCAACACCAGATCCTTAACCTACCGAGCAAGGCCAGGGATCGAACCTACAACATCGCGGTTCACAGTCGGATTCGTTAACCACCGCGCCACAACGGGAACTCCCGACTACTGTGTTTTTTAAATGGTGTAAAATGAAGACTGCAAGTTATACTTGCAAATATCTCTATAGATTTTCTAATTTTTAAAAATCTTTCTGCCTTTTTTTCTTTTCTTTTTTCTTTTTTTGGGGGGGGTGTGTTTTTCCCATTCCACCATCCTTGCTAATGCCTCCCATTCTTCCTGGAATATAATCCACTTCCCAGCTAGCCAGAGTCTTTTGGGCTATATAATATGGAATATTTATTATCCCATTGGTCATATTTCCACAAGAGGCAGGGAACTCCCACTCACCCCGTGGAGGATTAGAACTGGAGGAACAATTTGATCCTTCCTTTCCTCCGTCACTTATTCCTCCCCCACTTACTCTCCCCTCTGGAAAAGGAGTGACTTATCTCAGGTTGGTAAACAACAGACTAGGGTCTGTTTTTGTACAGCTCACATACATTTACATATGCACACACATACATATGTTTTAAATGGCTGGGGGGAAAATGAGAAGAATAGTTCATGTCACATAACATTTATATGAAATACAATATCGCATCTCCTCCAACTTGATATGTTGAACACCTAACCCCCCAGCACTTCAAAATAATGGCCTTAATCTGCTTATGTGCAGATATAATTGGTTAATACTGGTTATACTGGAGTCGAGTAGGCCCTCTAATCCAATGTGACTGGTGTTCTTATAAAAAGAGGAAATTTGGACAGAAATATGTAGACAGGGAGAACATCAGGTGAAGATCTGGGTGAAGGCAGAGACCTGGGTGATGCGTCTACAAACTAAGGAACACCAAAGATCGTCCTCGAACCTCCAGAAGCTAGAATCGAGGCATGAAGCAGATTCTCCCTCACAGCCCTCAAGGAACCAACCCTCTCTGCACCTTGATCTCAGACTTCCAGACTCCAAAACTGTGAGGAAATACATTTCTGTTGCTTAACCACACATTCTGCGGTGGTTTGCCATGGCAGTCCCAGCAAACGAATATAGCAGCACCCTTATTTTTCTATAGCCACCCCACCCTGCAACAACAGCAGAGCTGAGTGATTGCAATAAAGACCATAAGGCCCCAGAACCTAAAATATTTCTATCTGGTCCTTTATAGTAAACGTGGCTGATTCCTGATTTATCCACAATTGGTGAGAAAGGGGAAAGGGTCACCAGACATATACAGACCCTTCTCCTCTTTCTCTCCTTTGAGAACTGTCTGGGGATCCTTCTTCAGCCCCTATCTCTTCTATTCTATAGAACAGAATAAATGTCCAGCTGATTTTCCTGGAACCAATGAGTGAGTTTTATTCAGGAAAATAGTAAGAGGAAAATACGAAGGTGATTTTGGGTTTAAGACTTGGTCTCCAATCTAGATTTATCAGTGACAGCATTTTTATTGTGATCTCTTTCTGATACCTGGATATATTTCCTCAGTTGGAGGAGAGAGTTTTAGGATTCTTTGGCCTCCACAAACCTCAACTTCTTCCTCCTCACACCGAAAGAGGGTTGGAAATCTCATTTCCTCCTTGAAGTCTCTCCAAAAAGGAAGAGAGGGCTGATTTATTTTTTAACCTGGCCATATCCTCTCTGAATATGCAGTTCTCATGACTCATTCTTAAACTCTAGACCACATAAAACCACTTGCAGCAATGCTCACACAAAGTTTTGATGGTTTTTTTTCATGCTAAGACACTATGTATTTACGTGAGTATCGCGTGTCCTTTCACAGAATAGATCTGAATTACTATAACCTTCCTCAGGTTATGAGCTCCGGAGCAGATTCCTCTTTAACTTGAGGTCTGGTGTGATTAATAACCAACACAATGCTCTGCTAATTAACGTGGTCTCCCTCATTGACCAAAAAGATGGTACCATTCACTGCTAACATTATGTAGGCTCACAAGGAAGAGAAGATAGAAAAGATGCTGATGATAAATAAAAGTTACGCAGCTTGAAAAAATTTTAAGTGCTAATAAAAATATCTAGAAATATGCCTGAGAAAGAAGCGTCAGTCTCTCGTCTGTCATCCACAGCCTGTTAATACACCCAGTTAACCCACTGATATTCGTAGACAATGCCTACCACACACACATCTGACATCATATGGAGGGAGGGGCATGAAAAATAATATGATAAAATGAACAGCTGATGAAGGACCTTTTTTCAGGCAGAAAAGAAATCTGGCTTTGATCTGATAGATGTTCACAAAGTAACTGAGAAAAAAACTCGAGCGTTTGAGGAAAATCATTCTAGCAGTTGTGAATGTAGGGTTCTCAGCTTGATCGTCTAAGTTAAGGACTTGTCTGGCCAGTGGGTAGGAAGGGCAGGCTAGGTCCCACAGAGTCTGTTGGCTGGAGAGGTTTAAGGTTATTCAGGGAGAGAGCACATCCAAAGGCAGGACAGTTGTGTTTAAACTTAGTAGGACATTGTTGACAGCGTGGGGCTTGTTACCTCGATATTTCTCAGGCTTAGCACCTGTGCACCTCTCAGGGCAAGGGGAATATAACAAAAACGGAGTAAGAAAAAAACAAATAAAAAAGAGCAGTTTCCTTAAAGACTCTGTTGAGGGCACTGTTTAACAGCATTTGTAACAATGGAAGCTGGAGTTGAGGGTGGGGCAAAGGTCACTTTATAGCTGGAGCTCTGAGCTGCATTAGGAAACAGCCTAAAGCTGGACCAGACAAGTTCAAGAGCATAATGCTTAGGCAGCCTCGGTACCTTTGGAGAGTTTCAGCTGCTCCATAATATAGGCAGTCATAGATGACCTCATAGATTTCAAACTGGGTCATAAAATAATAAAAATGGTGCCTGCTACCATGCAGCCAACAAGTCCAACTCCCAAACATGTATGAGCTTCTGCCCCCCAACCCCTCACCCCTGCCAAGATTCCTAGGGGAAAAAAAGACCCTAAGACTGGCTGGCCGAAATTGTAGAGTTGGAGTTATCATAAATGGGAGCCTCAAAATAAGTGTGTTGCTTCCAGGATTTATCGTCCAGAAAACACAATTTAGAGAGAGGAGGAGGTAACGTGGTAGAAAGGCAAGCACCGGGAGTGCTGGTAGTTAAACATCAGCTGTGTGACCTTGTCACAAGGCACTCAAATATTCTGGGCTTCCGATTCTGCATCAAAAACGTGGAATCTTTCAAATGCCCTGACGAGGTCGTGGTGAAGGTCAAATGGAATCATGTGTGAGCAAACCCTATACTTTATTTAAAGTGCTATAATTATCATTACAGGGAGTATCTGCAGAGGCTATTTATAAAAGGTTCTGAGTGCACTGTGATTTCCAGCTGTCACCTGTTGTAAAATGCTTTTGTGTTTTCCAAAGCCATTTTCCAAGAAAGTAATTTTTCTCACTCACACAATTGTCTCTGCAAAACCCAGAGCCACTTGAAATGACTGATTTTAGGAGCATCCATGTATGTCTGTGGACCCCAAGGGGACACAACTGGGAGAATGTAGCTGTTGCTGGCACAGGCGAAATGAAAGGTAGAAAAGTCTTTGGGCAGTAGAGCATGGGGACCATAAAAATCTTGGCCTTATTTTAACATTTCTCAGAGTACAGGAGAGTCAGGATGTGATCTTGTTGGTAGTGATGATTCTACTGGGAAATCTTGACTTTAAATTGCCTGCCAATCTCTACTTTACAAGTCCAAGAAGATCCACTTATCACTTTTATGAAGCCACCGAAAGCCCACGTTGAGGGGGGAAACCTAATTATTGAGCAGTATATGCCCTCACACTAAATATATAAGAGTAATGGGCTGAAGGTTCTAAAGAGGAGCAATAAATGTTTCGATAAAACAAATCTAAGAATGCCCCCAACAGGAAGACAGCCCTCCCTCACCTCCACTAAGTCTCCGTTACCCACTTAGGGGAGCACGTTTCTGAGATTTAATGATGCACTGGCAGGATGGATTTTTCCAGTTAGCTGTTCCTGATAGCTCGTCTCCACAGAGCAGCCTTTTTTTTAGCCAATAAGCCATGCATGTATAAGAGTTTCATAATTAACAAAGCACTTTCAAATAGATCAAATTTACTTTATTGCAGAAAGGAGATCTGGGGGCTCACTTAAATTCTAGGAAGTGATTATGCATATTATCTTCAGAACATTGCATCCCCCTTTATCTTTAGGTTTATATGTTCACAGGATTTTTACAGTCATCGCCTTTGGGGTTCACCTTTACTTCTATTCTCATTTCAGGAGTGGGGCCATTTTTCTCACTTACTTTAAGAAAACCAAGACCATCTTTGTGGGGTTTTATGTTTTTTGTTTTTTGTCTTTTTAGGGCCACACCCGCAGCATGTGGAGGTTCCCAGGCTAGCAGTCGAATCAGAGCTATAGGTGCAGGCCTACACCACAGCCACAGCAATGCCAGATCTGAGCCATGTCTGTGACTTACACCACAGCTCACCATCACGCCAGATCCTTAACCCACTGAGCAAGGACAGGGGTTGAACCTGTGTCTTCATGGATACTAGTCAGATTTCGTTTCCACTGAGCCCCAACGGGAGCTCCCAAGACCATCTCTGAATGAACTCCAAGTTCATCCTGTAATTTAAGGTAAACCCTGATCCCTTTATATCTACCTGAAGCCTAACTCAGTAAATTCTGCCCTCATCACATAAATCCTCCTTAATCAGTCTATTGCTTGGTGATAACTGGCCAAAGTTAGGTAATTCTCTTAACTTTCATTATTTTCTTTTTTTAAATTTTTTTTATTATTTTTTTAAGTTATTTCCCCAATACAATTTTTTTTTCCTACTGTACAGCATGGTGACCCAGTTACACATACATGTACACATTCTATTTTCGCATATTATCAGGCTCCATCATAAGTGACTAGACATCGCTCCCAGGGCTACACAGCAGGATCTCATTGCCGATCCATTCCAAAGCCAATAGTTTGTATCTATCAACCCAAGCTCCCCAACCACCCCACGCCCTCCCCCTCCTTCTTGGCAACCACAAGTCTAACCTGCAAGTTCATGATTTTCTTTTCTGTGGAAAGGCTCATTTGTGCCCTATATTAGATTCCAGATATAAGGGATATCATATGGTATTTGTCTTTCTCTTTCTGACTTACTTCACTCAGTAAACTTGCATTGTTGCCTTAATGCGCTCTCTGACTTAGACGCCATATGATTTACTTATTTTTAACAGTTTTTTCGGAAATAAATAAATAAGTGACTTAGGTCATCATTATGTCTTTCCTCCTGGCTTTTAGTCAGAGCTGCTCTGTCCACCAGCCACGTGTCGTTATTGAGCACGTGGAATGTGGCTGGTATGAGGGAGATAAATTCTGTCACTATAAAATGCAAAGCAGATTTAGAGGATTTAAAACCCCAAAAAAGAAAGTAACATCTTAGTGATAATTTGTGTGAATCGATTATATATCAGAAGGACAATATTTTAGATATACTGGTTTCAATAAAATATGTCAGTAAAATTAATTTCACTTGTTCCTTTTTTTATTTCTTTATTTTTTAAAGTGGCTAGAAAATTTAAAGGTACATACATGGCTCACTTTTATACTTCTATGGCCAGAGCTGACCTAGAGCTTTTACCTTTGCATTCTAGGTCTCGGTCTTACCTCCCCTCCTCTTCCCTCATTCTTAATTCAAGCCCAAATCTCAGTCCTATTTTCTTCTTCTACGGCATTAACACCCCCATTAAACTAACAATTCTGTTTGATTCCCTCTATCTTAGCCACAGGTGGTGGAGGATAGACTTAAGTACCCACCACTACCACTCGCAGCAAGTATGCTGACCCTAACGTTATTCCATAAGAAAGAAAACAAAAACAAAAACAAAAAAAACCCCTTTCCCTTATTCCTGAAATAATGTCTGGAGACTTAACAAAAAGTAGGCAAAGCAATGGCAGAATATTCACAGATAGCCCTCCTGGTCTAGGAAAAGAAAACTGATTTCCTGGAAAATTACATCCAGTGAGACAGTTCCACTTGGAGTGAAACAAATTTAGCCCTGATATTCAAAGGAGTACATAAAGATTCCTCTGAGAATGTGGAGTTAATAAACATGGATGGTGAAACCGGTTGTGTTTTTCTTGAACGAAGTTCATAGGCAGTGTCAATCCAGCCCAAGGGAGCAATGAGGCTGAATATTTTCCAAGTGCTTGACATAAACAGAAAAACTTATTTTCGCCACTGTGGTTTGCCATTATTTTTACACTTCTGATATTTGTACAGGCAAATCAATCCATGCACAGACACATTTATAACAAACCATTTTTAAACCCTAATGTTTTCAAATTATAATGACCAAAATATACAGAATATATGAAGAACCGCCTGCTCTATCTTCGTGCCCTCTCTACCTCCTACTCCTCCCAGCCATGTTCATCCTTGCAATAGAACATTCTCCAGCCTCAAGTTCTGCCTGGGACCCGTTAAAAAGACATTTAAGAGAATCAGTTAAAAGCCTGTGGGAAAGCAGGAACCATTTACAATACAAGTCTCTAGAGTTCAGCCCCCTCACCCATCTCTGAACTGGCTTCCTGTGTACTGCTTGATTTGCTTTTATCGTACTGTGCTACAAAGCCAGAATTACCCCCTCCCCCCAACCACAGATTTATTTTTGGTTAAGAGAGAATCTTTTAAAAATGCAAATATCCCTGAGAGTGTTAAAGGGCTTTCAGTAATTTACACGTTGGTGTGAATTATTCAATCAAATTGCCTCTCTGCTCCCCCACCAGCCACAGGTGATTGGCAGCCCATTCACTGCTTGTCTTCCTAGAGGATAAGGATAGAAATCTAATTTCAAAATAAAGCAATAGAAAAGTGCCTGCATGTGACTCCTCAAATCTGTCAAGATACAGTACTTTAGCAGCTAAAAGTCATGTCAAGTCTTTCAAGACATTGTACTTTAGGAATGGCCAATTCATAGCATTCTTCCTTGCAGTAGAACTGTCTCTTGGATTCCTCCAATAAAATGAAGGGAAATCTAGGAAGTTTTGAGCAAACTTCCTTTTTGCTTCATGGAAGTGGGACACAGTATAGAACAATAATTTAGGGTCCTGTGTCTCTACTGTGGGGAAGGCAATGTCATCCTTGGTTACAGCAGCTTGGGGACGGTGGGACCAAGAGGTGACACAGGTCATGGCAATGGCACAGGTTCACTGACTCATAACCCATTCACTCTCCAGGGACAGCTGTATAATTACGGAAGAACACGTACCTCAGGACACTGACATTTCTGACCAGAAAGTCACAGACACTTCTGTACTCTGTATATCCTAATGGAGACTTATCTGGATAAGTCTTTAGGACCCTGCTAGGATGTTAAGGGACCAGATCCATTCAGAACGCTGAATCAATGGCCATCCCATTAGGGCCTGTCTTTCCAAGGTCACTTAAGGTCATAATACATGCCCTACACAAAAAGCCACAGAAAACACATCCTTGATGACTAAAATGTTCTTAATCCCTCTTCCAAGTCTGTAACACAGAAAATTAACAGTGGAGAAACCTGGAAAAGTGAGAAATCATTATTTTTCCAATCTTGTTATAGGATGTGATATGTTCGCAGTATTTCTAAGTCCTACATCCAGGCAGCTCGACACCAAAACAGCAACTCTAAAAAGGTTCTACACAGAGTAAGCACTCATTAGTATTTGCCGGCTAATTTGTTCAGTGTTCTCAAATCACTGCAAAATACACATCCTGTTTCACTTGTAAATGTATCTTCTCTATATACCAACTTACTATAGATATCAAATCATTTTCAGTTGCCATCTGGTGCATAACTTCAGCCCAGGCCTGTGTGCTACACAGGTCCACAGCGTGAAGGATTTATTGCCACAGTTGATGCTGCTGTCCATTCAGGCCATAGAGGAAACGTGTGTAATCAGTAAGGTGATAAAACAAATCAAAATGAAAGCCTTGGATTTTTTCAGACACCTCATGTTCTAAAATATTTTTCAATAATTCAGAGGAGAGATATGTTTGGTTGCTAGCCGGGATGATCTCACAGGCAGATAATCTAGTCAGGGCGTCAAGAATGCAGTGGCCACATGTGGCTTGTGACTGCATGTTTTCAACCCTGCAACTGGGCTGTGTTCCCTAAACAGATGTCATTTTACCCAGCCATGGCTCTGTATCCATTAGCTCCAGCAAATATTCTCTAAATCCAGAGGGACAAAAGGAAGGACCTAAACATTCTAGAATAGTTCGTCATAGTTAATCATGAAACACAGTATAAAGACTAGTGTTTTTTCTCTGGGATGTCACTTTTTCAAGAACAATAATGAGCAGTCTCTATTTTATATCTGCTGGGCCACTGTTTACATACAGAGAGTCCCTGGAAATTACTGCCTCAGCCTGGCGGCCAGAGTAACGCTGCTTCCCTCACAGCTGCCGCTGTGTTTCACATGTCCTTCTCCTCATCCTTCTGGTTGTGCCAAAACCCTTTGAACTTCCCCACTGCGGGTCCTAAGTAGGGAATCATGGGGTAGGTATGCTAAAAACAATGGCAGGAGAGAAGGAATGAGATGCTGGAGTTCTCCTGCAGCAGCACCCCCCGAGGGCTCTCCCTTCCCTTTCCATCACTACCTCTCCTCCAGCTAAGGTACAGGGTCATCCCACGTCTCTAGCCCCCGCTCTACCCCACCTCGTACAAAGACCTCAGCTATTTCTTGGCTCCTCCTTATCTTCTTTATTTAGATTCCAGGAAATCCACTGGATATAGATGGCCTCCAAAGTATAGATGAGCCTTACATGAGACACGCCGCTTATCTGTCTTATCGCCCCCCAACACCTTTTTGGGAAAGATAAAAACTACACATAGGAGGATATTATGTGGCGCCCCTTTGCTCACTATCTCTTATAATCTCCCATTAAAACCTTTAGAAAAACTTGCAGTGAAGAGTTGTCCTTGCTGGAGGTACTTTTCTTATTTCTCACAGGTCGAGAACTGAAAGAAATAATAGTTGAAAACAAAGTAGGTGGCAATGGGCAGGGCAGTATGATGCCCAAACGCCAGTGCTCTCAGAGGAAAAAGAAAGGGACAGGGCCAGAAGTCTGACTGGGTGGAAGAAAAATTCCTCTAGAAATTTCTCTTAGCTAGAAAGTCTTCACCCCTGATAACACTTCAATTCTTAACCTGTAACTTTCTGTGGTATGAATAATATCCATCTTTCTTTCTAGTATTAAAACTTTGCCAAAACATTAGTCCAAATGTGTCTGAGGAGCAACTTCTGCTACTGCCCCACAGTAGAAAAGAGACCCTACTGAAATGACTAGAAGATACCACAGTCTAAATATTTGATGAGTAACTATAATGTAGAGTTACTGTGCTAGCACTTTGGTTAGAGATAAGTGACACAGTCTGGACTTCACATTGTTTCAAGGTTGGTGAAAGGAAAAACAAAGAAATATATAGATAATATTAATGTGACAATTGCTAGAAGGAACGTGGCCCTTCCTGCAGACGGAGTCTTCAGAACCTACTAAGGTGAATCAATGTGAACAAGATACAAAGCGAATTCTAGGTTCAAGGAGTGAATGGTGCAAATATAGAGTATGAGAAGAATCCAAAAGTAGCTTGATATGGCTGGAATATCGAGTGAAAGCTGGAGACAAGACAGGAGAGATGGGTGGGGTCTGGTAAACACTGCTAAATTGTGAACAGCTTTGTCTAACATGCACAAATACTTGATTTTCTATGAAAAAAATGAAGACTGCAGGATTTTCCCACAGAACAGAGACAGGATCACATGTAACTTCTTAAAAGATCATTCTGTTTGCATTTTGGATGATGGATGAGGGATACTGGATTCAAAGGACTGGTGAATAGGCTGCATTTCAGGTAAGAGATAGCTGACCCAGAGCAGGGGCATTAGGGGTGCAAAGGGGATGAGTTAACACCTCATTAGAAACGCAGACTAGAGAGGATGTGGTGACAATAAATGTGAGTTTAAGAGAGAAGAACAAGACTAGGGGGATTCCCAGGTTTCTGGCCGGAATGAGGAGTTGATGGGAGAAGAGGGTAAAGTTCTAGACTAAATTTGAGGGGTATTGGAACATGCAGTTCAAGATGCCAAAACAGCCAGCCAGGCACAAGGGTCTGGGCTCAGGAGGAAGATGAGGATACAGATTCAGGTTACGGAGAATGGACCCTATGGAGGTGGCCAGTCCACGCTCTACCCCACACCTACTTCCCTGCCCAGAACATAGCTCTGTCTTACCCTATCTGTCCCTTCCACCCACCCACGAGCCGGGGAAGTAAGCATAAGTCAAATGCTGCTCATGAGTCACTGGCTTCAGAAGTGTGCCTGGCCTGTTTTCTCAAGTTGAGAACAGAGTCAGAATAGCTCTTCAGATGGGGGCTAACTGGCTTTGCTTTCTTTTAAACACCCTTCTTAGCCTTGGCAACTTGCTGTCTGAATTTCTAGCTTGGCTCCTGGACTTTCTGTTTCTGTCAACCTAAGCTGAACCATTCCCTTAGCCAGGTCACACCCCCTCTGCTAGCCCATATGACAGTTTCATAAAAATTCAGAAAAAAATGTCCTCTTTGGCTGGCATTCACTGCCTTAAGGACTTAACAGTTTGGGGAGCAGAAGATATCTTTGCGCTGACTGGAAAAGGTGCCCCTTATGCAGGGCATACCATTTGTATGGGCAGCTCTGACCTGGCTTCAGACAGAGCTATCTGGCTCCTTGGTGAGGATGTGTACACCCCGTTGAAGTCCTGAGCTGTTCCTGGGTCTCACACTGGCAAGTACCATGAACAGCTTTCATCACTTTGCCCCTAGACCAACGGCCTCTGTGATGAGGAGACAGAAATAGTGCTGTGAAGGTAGAAGCCCATATTCCACTTTGGAAATGTTCTACTAAAAGTATAGAGAAGTCTTGATAAGCAAGAAAGGGTTAAACACCTTTATTCTCCACCCTCTGCATAGTACTAGCCTAATTGGAAACCTGCCCTGCCTCGGGGGTGGCAGAGGCCTTGCCCTCAACATTTGGCAGCCAGGGTTACATTCAGAAATGAGCACACATTCCTCAGACAGGTTCTACAGGGCAGTGATTTCTGTGCATCTTTATGGGTGAAACTGGGTTTTGCAGCTTAGCCCGAGAAAATTAGAAAATGACAATAAGTCAGAGATGAATGCATGTCTGTTAGGCTGACATAAATCTGTGTGGAAGGATTTGTCTCCTATCTTGGGAGAAATGCAGCCAATGGCAAACTTCCTCTATTATGGGGCCGTTGAACTCATGACATATCAGACGCTCTTTAGAAAATATTCCTTAGAAAAGGAAAACAGCAGGGAAAGCTTTTAGAAACCACTGCTCATCTACTTAAAGATTCACAGATAGATAGAACAGGGAAAAAAAAAAAATTCTTCTGCCAAGCTGACCCCAGCTTGCATGCTACCTGTTTATTTGTGAATGTGGAAGGAATGCCCATGGCACATATTGCGGGTGAAAACAGAAAACAGAAAAAGATTTTTAGAGGGACTATAAATCTCAGTATTCATATGTGAGGCCATGTAGTTCTCCTCTTTATACCCTACATCAGTGAGAATTGGCTGAGGACTCAGATTATGATTTTGTCCTGAATGGGCCAAAATATGAAATAACCACAAATTTCTTATCCAATAATTTATAAAGCTACCCTGTCCCTATCCTGAATGAGCTAATGGAAATAAATTAACTGTCCAAAGATAATTAAGCACTTACTGTAAAAACAAAGTAACAAAAGTAAAAAAAATGAAACATTAGAAAATCAGCTAAGACAGGTCCCCAGTGCCTCTTTAGGAAATTACATTCCCCTAAGAGGCAATAGCCAATGGATTATAGTATCACACTAACAATAATGGCTTTCTCCTTTTTAACTTTCATTGCTAATCTTAAAAAAAGAAAAGCAATTGATCTGTAACAACTGCTTTCTTCTTGGGCTGAGAAATGCTCTAAGAAGAAAGCCTTATATCAAAGTTTGATTTTTATCTATTAGTCATTCTTCACCAAAGAGAAACAAAACATGCATCACAGGACATATAATTAAGATGTACAATATTTTCTTTAAAACTAATTGGTTTTTTTTTTAAAGAAACTTTACTTTCCTCAAGCAGTTTTAGGTTCCCAGGAAAAGAGAGTGGCAAGTACAAAGATTTTCCATATACTCACTGTGGGATCCCACACACATACACAGCACCCCACCAACATCCCTCACCAGGGTGGTGCATTTATTACAACCGATGAACCTACACTGACACATCATAATTACTGAAAGTCCATGGTTTACCTTAGAGTTGACTCTTGCTGTAAATTTTATGGGTTTTGACAAATGTATCATGACATGTGGCCACCATTACAGCATCATACAGAATAGCTTCGATGCCCTAAAGTTCTTTTGCGCTCCTCCTACTCGTTCCTACCCCTTCCTGACCCCTGGTGACCACTGAGCTTCTCGGTCTCCATAGTTTTGCCTGTTCCACAATGTCATGTAGTTGGAATCACACAGTATGAAGACTTTTCAGGTTGGCTTCTTTCACTTGGTAATATGCTTTTTTTTTTTTTTTTTATTCAAAGGCATTACAAAATTCCCAAGGCAATGACTGGTATGGCACAGTGATAAGGAGTATGAAGACTCAGACTCGAGTACTGGTTTGGTCCCTTTGGTCAAGTCACTTCCTTTCCTGGGGCTTTAGTTTGTTCCTATGTAAGGTAAGGATACTACTAATACCTAATCCCACAAACTTTATGATGATGTTGTGAAAATCAGGTTTCTTTTCTTAAAAAATGGAGTAATAATGCCTACATTGTATGCTCATTCCATGGATTAAATGGGCAACGTGCATGGAGACCTTAGCACTGTGCCTGGAACATATTACACATTTAAGAATGGTAGCTGACAACTCTCTTTTTAAGGTGTGCCAAATATTTTCTACTTGACCCTCTAAAACTACTCCCTGCTCTTTTCCATCTTCCTTTGTGGGGCTCAGTGCCGAAGAACACAGTAAGTGAGTGCCCTTCCCTCCTGGTGTCCTGATGAGTTCAGCTAATTTTCCGAAAGGGTAGAAGCTGGGAGGGAGAGAGACGGCAGGCTCTCTCCCTCCGCCTCTCCTCTGTCAGATGGGGTCTTGCTGTAGCTGCATTCCTCTTCCAAGGCCAAAGATCTTGCGGGGCAACCACCTTACAGTTGTTGATTTCCCTTAACCTTGCCCAAACTTTTGTAAGTAATCTTTTAAAGTATCTCTTTTGAAGTAATTTAGAAAGTTTCTGCTGCTTCCTGCCAGGAAGACACATAATATTTGCTCTTCATATTTACTTACTAAATTATTATTACTCTTTCACACTGTAAAGCAGTCATGGAATCATAGAATCAAAAACTGTAAGCAATTCTATAAAATCTTGCAAGTTATTACTCACATCCCTCTGTATCTAACACTTCAGAATTTATGAAGATGTACTTTTGGATTCAACTAAAAAATGTGAAAAAGAAAAACTCAGATTTGGAAAAAAGTTTTAAAGATGATTAAAAGTTGTAAAGTATCTATAAGAATGGCTGGTCAATTTTTCCTCATTAAAAATATACCAAACACACACACACACAAATTCCTGGGTATTATTTATCTTGGTAGACCTTTTAAACAAAGTACATATAATGTTTAGAGCTAATGTTTTGCAGATATAGTCCCCAATCTGACACCTCTTTTCTGGAACCCTGATCACTGAGGTGTATACTGTCATAATAGGAAGACTTTTGTAATAATAGTTAGTTCAAGGAGATCTTCAACTTTGGCAGGAATTTTCACCCATAGTGAAGAAACTAATTGAAGTGCATACAATCCACTGCTAATGACTCTACTCATCACAAAAGACTAATCATTTTATCTTAACAAAGTCACACCCTCCTTTTTTCCCAATTTTATAAATATTAACTGTATGTTTTTCATTACAAATCATGATATAATGAAAAACAGGACAACGTTAACGTTTAATTTAAAACACAAAAAGTCAAAGAGAATGTGCAAATGTGGCACTCTCTTCATGGCATGAGTGGGGCATGGCACTCCACCCGGAATATTCTGTAAGAAAGCTACTTACTTTAGTTTTTGGTCGAGCTCCAGTTGACATTTGGTTTGGCACACCATCAAGATTCTGGATGTTTCCAGTTTTATTTCTACAAATTCCTTCCTTCTGATGATTTTTTGAAAAGATCGCTCTTCAGGTTTATAGAACTCTGTAGGAAAAAAATTGTTTTTTCACAGACAAAGAATTATCCTTAGGCAGTGACTCAAGAGAATTATTCAATAAAAATAACATTTTTCCAAAACCAGAATGGTTTTGAAAGTTAACATAAAATGTGAGAATATTCCCAAATAGTAATAATTTTTCCAAAGACATTTATACTTAGGTTCAGTAAGATCAGCTCCAGTAAAGGCTGTGGATTTATTTTAAATATAAGTTCACAAACTAAAAGTAATTCTAGACCACCAAAGTAAAATACTCTACTGGCATATTTTTTAAGTTTTTCAAAAGTAAAATCGAAGATATTTAAAAACTTGAAATAAGAGGCCTTAGTGTTCTTTTTAAGCTTTAAGATCTCAGTTTATATATTTTGTAACGGTAGGGAAGAAATAGCAAAATTCTATTTCTGAAGGTTAGCTAGAGAAGTGAAATGATTAAAAACAGTGAGTGGGCCAGTGAGTTGACCAATAAGTACTACATTCTTCTGACCACTGCTAATGTCTATTTCTGCTGGCTGGTGGGGACAGTTTCAATGTCCTTAAGTACTGCTGCGGTGGCTTTTGTAACACAGCAGGTCCAGGATAAGCCTCTTTTTCTTAGGAAGTTAGGGACTGTATCTTTTTCAGGAAAGGCTAACATTTGATGGCAGAATAATAAGCATACCATCCTGTGCATGGTAGTTTCACATATATTACCTCTTCTTTTTCTTCTCTGTAATTCTGCAAGGTAGGTTCTGTTGGACAAATTTTATAACAGGATTTCTAAAGACAATATGTTGCTTGATCAGCATCACACAGCAAATGAGAGCAGCACCAAGATCTCTTGATTCTTCCCCCACATTTCTCTGTGTATCCTGGCCCAGCTCCACATCCACAAACTATCCAGTTTAAATCTCAGCAAGAGTCTGTTCCATGACAGGTCTTTGTTCAGCGTGTTATCAAGCCTGGGACTCCTCTTAGCCCTATAGAGGAGAGATACCTGTGGAGACAAGGACACAGGGCTGAATCTGCAGGAAGGAGCTGACCACTATAACAGATTGAATGTATGCTAAGGCACTTTACAATTTTGATGCTGTTATAAACATCCTTTTATAAAGTTACATTTCCTATAGTCTGTTACTGGCATATAGTAATTCAACTGATTTTTTTCTTAACTGATGTTGTATCCATAAATATTTCCAACCCTTCTGATAAAGTTTATATATTTTTTTGGGGGGGGGTCTTTGCAGTCTTACATCAGGAACTAATGATAATTTTATTTCTTTACCATTCCTCATAAATTTTTCTTTTATCTTTCTTATAGAGGCGGTAAGAGAAAACATCCTGATTCTCTTTCTGATGTTAAGGAGAGTGATTCCAATATTTCTCAATTTAACCACAATGCTGACTATATTGGGTTTTGTTTTTTGTTAATCAGGTAGTTCCACTCTTTTGATCAAAATTTTTTATATGAAAGAATGTTGACTTTTACTGAATGCATTTTCTCCACCAAGATCAAATTTTTCTTAATATCTTAATTTATAAACAACATTAATTAATCTATAATGTTAAACCAACCATGCATTTCTGTGTTATGTGATCAAAGTACCCTTCTAGTCTTTAAGATTATTTATCATAATGAAGGTTGGAATTTGTCAAATACCCTTTATTTTACTTCTTTCTTTGGCCATGCCTGTGGCATGTCTAAGTTCCAGGCCAGGGATCAAACCTAAGCCACAGCAGTAACCCAAACCACAGCAGTGACAATGCCAAGTTCTTAATTACTAGACCACCAGGGAACTCCTCAAATGCCCTTTAGACACCTGGACTTACTAATGAACTACAGTAATGGATTCATAAATATGAAACCACCCTTATGTTTTTGGGATCAACTATTTTGGTTGTGGGAAGCAGTTCCTTTTGATCTTATGGGTTAGCTGGTGTTTTCGTTGGTCTTTTTGCACCCATATTCATTTTTTGTCCTAGGACAAGCTTTTTGTATAAAGACATTAGCTTCATTTTTTAAAAAAAGGAAGCTATGCATCTTTATGAATAAGATATAGAAAATTTATATTGCATAAGAATTTTCCATTCTTTGAAAATCTCAAAGAAGCCACAGGCAAAACTTTGCCCCTTAGAGGTAGGTACTTTTTTGATAACTCTAAACATTTCTGCTCTTGGTTTATGATCCATTCTGGTAAGTTAACTCCTGGGTGAATTTTGATAATAGATGTTTTATTATTACATGAAGTCTTTCAAATGTATTAGCAGACCTATGTAGACTCTTGCATTTTTAAAATCATATGACCTGACATTATAGCCTGCTTGTTCCTATCCTATTTATATTGTTTAGTGGAAAGAGCTTAGACAGACTCAACACTAAGGGACATAAGTTAACTCACTTGTTAGATCTCAGCTTAATCACTAGTGCCTCTGAGAAGCATTTCATCAGTCCTGGTAGATGTTCCTATGAATTCCTATACTTTCTCTAGCAAAGCATTTGTCTCACATTATTACTGTAAATTGTTTAATAAGCAGCTTCTCCGTTAAATTGTAAGCTCTGCAAGGGTAAAGACAAGTTCTGTTTAATTTCTCACCAAGCACCTAGCACAGTGTTTGAAACCGAGTGAGCACTGTTGGATAAACAATTACTTTTATCCATGTCTTTCTCTGCTTGTCTCTTTCATGACACCATAGTTTTCATGGACTTTTATCGCTACCATACCAAGAGAGCAGAAGAGTGGTTAAAAATGCCAACTTCATTGTTGGAGTTCTTGGTTCAAAGCCAGGCTGTACCACTCACTAGCGTGTGACTATGAACAAATTACTTCAGTTGCCTCATCTGTAAAACCAGAAGTAAATAATGTTTTGTACTCACTGGATTGTAGGGAGTTTATACATGTGAAACACTTAAGATACTTGAACTAGCAAGTAATGAATTAATATCAGCTATTCTGTTAGTATATGACAAGTAAACAAATGAATAAAAGGATAAATCTGTAAAAACAGAGAAAGTGTAATACTTGCTCTGCCTCTGGGCTGTTTTGAGTATCAAATGATGTGAGTTTTGAATAATGACAAGCATTTGAGGTATTTTATTAAAATCATTACAAACAGGAAGGCTGAGTAGCCACAAGGAAGAGAACTATTTTCTTCCTTGGAAAAAAGTGACAAGGGTAGAGAAACGTTTTTTTCTTTTTAATTTAGGGCCGCACCCAGGGCATATGGAGGTTCCTGGGCTAGGAATCCAATTGGAGCTGGAGCCGCCGGCCTACACCACAACTCATGGCAATGCCAGATCCTTAAGAAATATTTAATTAGGTTTTGTTCCTGGAATTTTTTTGTATTTTAGCCTCTACTACAATACATCAATTTAAATATACAGTTTTAAGGGTTTAATTTAATATTTTTGTAACTAGGAGTTTCCGTTGTGGTTCAGTGCTTAATGAATCCAACTAGGAACCATGAGGTTGCAGGTTTGATCCCTGGCCTTGCTCAGTGGGTTAAGGATCCCGCGTTGCTGTGGCTGTGGTGTAGGCCAGCAGCTACAGCTCCGATTAGATTCCTAGCCTGGGAACTTCCATATGTCCCAGGAATGGCCCCAGAAAAGGCAAAAAGACAAAAATTAAAAAAAAAAAATTTTTGTAACTAAAAAATAATGGAAGAATTTTTCCTGAGACTTGATAACTCTTTGGGAAATAGTCTCTGACTTTTCAAATGTATTTTTTTTTCTGGGTTTTTATTCATTACTCACATTTTGCAGTTTACATTTGTTTCAAACAATGTCTTTCCACTTGTTTTTCTTGACAAGAAAAATTTTATTTCTGTGTAGTTATTTTCAAAGATTGCTCTAAAATGTTGAATTTCATTGATGTAATAATCATTGAATATTTTCTGCTATATACAACCAAACCATGACATAGGATTGCAATAGACCAAATAATAAAATTCTCTTCCTAATCTTCTTCTTTTTTTTTTTTTTTTTCTTTTTTGGCTGCCCTACAGTATATGGAGTTCCTGGGCCAGGAATCAGATCCGAGCTGCAGTCGTGACTTAAGCCGCAACTGTGGCTACACTGGTTCCTTAACCCACTATGCCAGTCTGGGGAGTGAACCTGCCTTCCAGTGCTCCCAAGATGCCACCCATCCCATTGTGCCACAGTGGGAACTTCTCTCTTCCTAATCCTTGTTCAAATTTTATATAAAGAGAACTTAGGAAAAATTTCCTAAGATAAGATATTTATGCTTATGCAAAGATAATAAAGAATGAGGTGGTTCACTGTGGCTGATGATCCAAACCTAGAGAGATAAAGCACAAATTCTTTCACCCAATCTGCTCTTTTCAGAATAAAAGAACAAAAAGTATAAATACATAAAGATAGTCCTGTTATTTGAACAATTCTAGGGGCATTTCTAAAATGTAACATACACTATTCTAACTTTTATATAATATTTTAAAGCATAGCCATTCTTTATTTTCCTCATTTGCAAAGAAGAATCTCACTTAGAATTAACTTAGAAGCTGAAGATCATTAAATTTGATTTTTGGAGGAAAGCACAATGTTTATAAAGAAACATCCATATTTTAAAACATTTAAAACACTGGCTGTTAATATCCATTTGCAACAATAGGAATAAATGATGTAATATCCAATTTTATCCTAAATACACATGGCCAAAGCTATGCATAGATGGAAAGTTGCCCTTGCCATTTCTTTTTCAAGTCGTAGGTTTGTTCTATATCTCAAAAAAAGAAGCTCGTGTAATTAACCTTCAAGGAATATCAAAAATACACAGAAAAAATTTAAGCATATGTAAAATTTTTCCCAAGCTGAGCAAAATAATTCATATTGAATTTACTTTTTTTTTTTTTGTCTTTTTGCTATTTCTTTGGGCCGCTCCCACGGCATATGGAGGTTCCCAGGCTAGGGGTCGAATTGGAGCTGTAGCCACTGGCCTACGCCAGAGCCACAGCAACGCGGGATCCGAGCCGCGTCTGCAACCCACACCACAGCTCACGGCAACGCCGGACTGTTAACCCACTGAGCAAGGGCAGGGACCGAACCCGCAACCTCATGGTTCCTAGTCGGATTCGTTAACCACTGCGCCATGACAGGAACTCCTGAATTTACTTTTGACAATGTTTCTAGTCTGTTCTTACCATAACTGAGACTAGTTAACTTATCCTGCTAAATGACCAAGGAAGACATACTTGATTCCAGATCTAGCTGAGAAATGAGAGGCCTTTGTTTTTCGCATTCCTATAGCTGGACACAAGAGTCCCCTCCTCTACCGCAGTGATGAGAATTACTGTTTATTTAGTGCTTACATCTAGTGCAGTGAAAGCAAGCTACTGACTTCAATTCAGGTCCTCATTTCTGTGCTTCCTGTCATGTGACCTGAGCAAGGTACTTAAATCCTCCATGTTTCTGCTGTCTTGTTGGATTAAAATGGAGATACCGAAAGGACATGTTCAGAGGTTTGTTTAGTACTTCCCATTTTACCTTTTGGCCCATATTTTACCTAGAATATTGTCTGAGCTTCAGGATGCTAGAGTTCTCTATGTGTTATATTCTCCATGAGATCTTCTACCATATCCTTTCTGATGGGTCAGTTACCACAAAAACTCATCAAAGAACCAACGCGTACAGATGAAGAAAAAGGGAATGCCATACTAATTGAAGAACCCAAACATCTCTTTTAAATCCTGTAGCAATGTGATCCATCAAAGAAGGAAAAAAGGTGATGGAATAAAACATGACGTGTGTGAACACAGAAGACTCACAAGGACACACGGTTCTCTCTAACACAGTGACATATAAGATAACCATTTATAGTCTCATGGCTTTTTCACTGGTACATAGTTGATTTAGGTAACTGCATCTTTTCCCCACACCCAATGGCTTCCTTAGGCAAAGAATCTTTGGAGACACTCAGTCCCTGTCTCTTCCCATTCATTCTTTCATTCATATGCCAAGCACTGTCCAAGCACAGGGAAAACAAAAATAAATACAACTTATTTTCTTAAAGAGCTCTAGTCTACAGAGAAAGGGTCATGAAGATAGATAATATTGCAGGGATTTAAGCCATAATACTGTACAATATGATATGGTAACACAGACAAAAGAGCTAATAATTCTGCCTGGGGAAAAGGAAGAGTTCATAAAGGAAACAACCATTAAACTGGGTTTTGAAGGAAGAATAGTAGTATTTCAGGGGAAGGGAATCCCAAGGGCATGGAAGCACAAAAAGAATGCAGCACATTCAAAGAATAGTGAGGATTTTTATCTGACTTCATCTGTTGTTGCCTAGGGGATAATGGCAGCAAATGATGTATGAAAATTAAATGGGACCCCCAGATAAAAAGCCACATGTTAAAGAGTTTGACTTTTCTTTGTAGGTAATGGAAATTTTTTTTTTTGTATTGTTGTATTTTACAACTGACAACATTAAAAAACATAGGGAGACTATATACATATCAAAAAGTTTTAAACATGCCTAATAGTCATCAGTACCTCGAGATTTCTCATTTACGCTCAACTCTCCCTTGCCTCTGCCCTCTCCTTTTTGTGACCAATTTTTCAAAATAATATTTTTATTGTGAAAGAAAGAAGAGATATAGAAAAGTACACAAAACAGATGCGTGGCCTAGCAAATTACTGAAATGTAAACAATCTTTTAACTACCTTCAAATCAAGAAGTAAAAGTTTGCCAGGACTTCCCCTCCACCATCTCAAACTGCTCCAAATAATCCATACCAATTGCAATCCCATTCTTCCTTCTGTAAGGAACCATTATCCTTTTACAGTAATTTTTTCAGTTTCACCAGTCAAATATGCATCCCTAGATGCTAGCCTTGCCCCTTTATATATTTTTTCTGATGTCTTTTAAGCCTCTTTTAATCTAAAACTTATTTTTGCTGTAAGTTATCTGTTGAAAAACCCAAAAGTTTTTCTATATTGTAGAGTTTTCCAGTCTCAATTTTACTTCTTTTTTTAGTCTTTTGTCCTTTTTAGGGCCATACCCGTGGCATATGGAGGTTCCCAGGCTAGGGGTCTAATCGGAGCTGTAGCCGCCGACCTATGCCAGAGCCACAGCAACACGGGATCCGAGCTTCGTCTATAACCTACCCCACAGCTGACGGCAACGTCGGATCCTTAACCCACTGAGCGAGGCCAGGGATCGAACCGGCAGCCTCATGGTTTCCGCTGAGCCACGATGGGAACTCCCAGTCTCAAGTTTAAAAACTGTAGGCTCAATAGTTTATTGTAGTTTGTTCCTTTATCTTCTGTTTTTGTGAAAATCAGTAGCTGAATTTTATTTAGGTTTAATGCCTTTGGCATGAGTGCTTCCATGAAGAGATATCTAATATCTGATTGTCCTCTATGACATTAGCAGCCACTGATGCTAAATACCTATATTTATTAATTCACTGATGGTTGTAACACAATGTTATTTTAATTCTCTTTTCATTAATTAGTTGGAATATATTTATAATGTATTTATACAGAGATATTTCCTCTCACTTACTAGGTGGTTATCCAGTTTTACAGTTCATACAGAAAATCAGGATGAATGCCTGAATTTGTTAACTTTGTTAGTTTTCAAGATAATGAATTGGTTCCCCATCATCCTCCAAAAGTGATCAGTTGGGTCTTTTTTAAAAGTTTCGTTATGAACCCTTGGATTTAAATATATGTGATGAATTTCAATTCATTGCAGTTATTCTCAGGATTGAAGATCAAATAATCCCATCTTTGGCTGGTGGGAGCCTTTTCAAGTTGCCTCCTAAGACCCTAGTTGTGCTTGATGGTTTCTTGTATAATATGACAAGCTGTTCTAGTTTCATCTTGTATGTTTTCTCCCTTAAGCCTCCAATTAGAAATTTTAAGAAGCCCTGGTTTCCTTTAATGAGGAATATTGTTTCAAGAACACAATCTGTACAACAGGGATAGTCACTGCTACTGGGCTGGTCATTGGTTTGCAATGAAAAAGAGATACCTCAGTAGTTCATATTGGTAATTCCAATGCAAATTTAACACTAGAAAGTTTTTACTTAATCTCTAAGCTATTTATCTGTACTTCCTCTCTTCTACACTGAAAATATTGGTTCTCAAGGACATAGGCTATAGCAGAATTAGAATATCCCATAGTTACTCATTTTCAAAAAATCTATTACACACACCAGTCTAAAAATATCAATACTAATACTACTGCCAACATGAGTATTAAAAAAATTTTTTTGTATATACTCTCCCCAATTCTGTTTTTTTTTGTTTTGTTTTTTTGGGTTTTTTTTTTTGGCCATTATATATTACACTCTTGTCCTCTTAAGTCTTTTAGTCTTAATTCTACTAAGAACTATACATTTAATGCTCAGCACCTGTCCTTATGTTGATGTCTCTGTGGTTATTTAGTTGCTTGAAGTTTATTCTCTAGTAAATTCTTCACAAAGGACTAACAAGTACCTGTGTCCTTTTTACTTAAAAGTCAGTTTTGCTGGATACAAAATGCTTGGCTCGTATTTTCTTCCCTTGAGAATCTTAAGAAATAAAATAATCTTATTATCTTTGAGCATAGTGTCACTCTTGAAGTCTGATTAATTGAAATGTCTTATGAATCGTGTACTCTTTTCTTTTCCCTTGATATTCAGATATTTTTTCTTTAAAACTTAGTTAATTGTTCACTACAGTATCTTGGTGTTAGTAATTTATGATCAATATTCTAAAGTATACAGTAACTTCAAATCCTTATTTCAGAAAAATTTTCTTGAATCGTAGTTTTTAGCATTTTTTCCAGTCCCTAAATTTAGTGTTCTTCATAGCCTATGCTTTTTTCAGTCCCTTTTTTAAAAAAATTCCTATCCCAAAGTTATGAAAACCTTCTAAATTTTTTTTTTTCCCTTACAGGCTTCTTTCCCATTAGCCAGTAATTTTCAAATACTGAGTCTCAGGTTCTCATTACCTCATAAGGTCTTTTTTTTTTTTTGTCTTTTTGCCTTTTCTAGGGCCGCACCCATGGCATATGGATGTTCCCAGGCTAGGGGTCTAATCAGAGCTGTAGCCACCGGCCTACACCAGAGCCACAACAATACCAGATCTGAGCCGCGTCTGCAACCTACACAACTCACGGCAACGTCGGATCCTTAACCCACTGAGCAAGGCCAGGGATCGAACCCACAACCTCATGGTTCCTAGTCGGATTCGTTAACCACTGCACCACGACGGGAACAAAAACCTCCTAAAATTTTTAAAGCTTTGATTTTCATTAAGTTCTTAATACATCTGGAAGTAAATTTTGTGTATACTGTGATATGTGCACAAAATTCTTTTCATGAAAATATAGGAGAAAAATTTTTGTTTGCGTTATCAAAAACGTTGTGCTTTGGAGCAAACTGTATTTGTATCTCATAGAATTATGAATTAATTTGATTTAAACCTGGTGTCTGACCAAACATGAGGAATATAAGGATAGGAGTGGCCATGTTGGCTTCAGGCAGCAGGGCAGAGAGAAAAGGGCCACGTTAGAAGCTAAGTACTTCTGCACACAGGCAGGCCAAGGAAAGACAAGTGGTTTTTGTGAACCAGATGGGTACCTTCCAGAGAGATCAGCCAAGAAGTCTCTTAAAAGGGACTACTTTGCCCAAGAGATACTTAGAGGAGAAAGTCTCTTAAAAGGGAACTGGGATCCTAAAAAAAAAGAATCCTGGTGGGGTAAAAACAGATGTCCATGGCTAAGTGTTAGTTGAATTCCTAAGTGGCCACTCAGGGGGGAAAAAAAAAATGAATACTGTAATTGGAGATGCCAGGCAGAGGAATCTACAGAGCCTGCTTTGATTAAATATCAAAGTCCCAGGAATGCCAGTTTCATATTGATAGAGTCATGGCCATGAATCTTTTTCTCCAATCATTTTAACATTAGTTCAGCCCTGGAGGACCAAGAACGGCAGCTAGCTGACTGTGAGAGAAAGCAATAGCATGAGACAGGAAAACAAAGGGGAATCCAAACACTACAAGCCTCTCAACCTGAAACAGGTCTCAACGGTGAGAATGATAAGCCTCGAATAAGCTAAGACGATGAAGTTGGAAGGTTATACATGATCTGGAGATTCTGAATATTTAAATGACACTTCTTGTGCCCAAAGGTGATGAGAAGATGCTTTATTTTTAAAGAACGATTGGAAAGCTATGACGCCCACCCTAGAAATCATTCAAAAGGTGGAGAAGAAATAGCTCATTGAATAGACTTCCAAGTAAGCAGGAAGAAAAAAATAAAGATTTTTATTCACCCCATAGTTTCCATTCAGTAAATGATTATATTCAGTAAATAAAGTTATGCTGACAAAGATTGAAAAAATCTCGAAGTACATGGTTAGATCAAATGCGAACTTAAACTATGGGCCCTGTTTACAACTATAAAGTTTGATGTCAATCAAACCTTCAAACCCCTGAGCAAACCTCACCTGCTCCATGGAGAAGCCATTCTGATTCCAACTATGAGGACTAACAGAGATGGTGCCCAGAAAACTCTAGGCATATACTAACCCCTGAACAAGTGATGACTCTTCTTATAACGCCCTTTGCTCTTACTCTTCTTTGCTATTATAGTCAAGGGATTTGACCTCACACTTGATCGTAACACATTTCCCATATGATGAGTGTCTTTTTTTCTCCAACTATCAAAGAACATCAGAATACTGATTAGAATTTTCTATCCAGAATTTTATAATAATAACTGGTGACTGATCAATAAGTAGTGACAAATAGAATTAGGCCATCACAATAGGAATCCTTCGAGGCTAGACAACTTTTTACTATTTCTAGTCTTAAATTTCTCATTATCAATCAAATGTCTTTATTTTATGCCCTGGAGTCTCCTATCATTAAACATCAGCCCTTTAAAAATTAGACTATTTTGGGGTATCAGACTTTTGGAAAAAGAATATCTTCTCTGGAATGGTACTCAAGCTCAATGACTCAAGCCATATGACTTTGCGTGGTAACACTGCTATTGTTTAAAGCTGCCTCTGAGCAGTATAAGAATATTCTAAACAAAGCAAGGAAAATAGTTGAAGAAGTAAGAAGAGAAGGGTGTTTTCTCTTTAGATTTAACTGTAACTCTACAGGTAGACTTTGAATTCAACATTTTTAAAAAGGTCTCTTGCTTTTCAATTACTTAGTTTAGTCGTATCATTGCTGCTTTAAAGATGTTTCAAAGTGGATGTTTTATTATCTTTTTCATGCACTTTTCATATCTGTATTTTGTGATCATGTACAGTGTTACGTAAGAAGAAAACTTCTAACATATTTTCTTTATATATAGAATACACTGCTGGGATACTGTTAAAAATGGTTATAGAACATTTACGTGGTCTTTGGATATACTTACCGTCTTAATCTAGGCACCAAGTGCTTAGTATAAGAACCACAAGGGTAGAAATTTGATCTGTTTTAATATTATTTTATAAAAACCTAACTCTCTTTCATTATTCCATAAATGATGGTCCTCAACCACGCAAACTATTCATGACAAATGAAATACTAAAACCAAAGATAGAGAGTAGGTAAAATTAAAATGAACTGTTTTCTCCTCCAATAACTTTCCCAAATCCTGGACAAAATATAAGGAGAAGGAAAAATGGATTTTCATTATTGAATAAATAGGAATATGCCTAGCCCCCCCCCCAAAAAAAAGAACTGGAAATAGCCCCAAGTCATCCTTTGATGATTTAAAAGCAATTTAAGAAGAGTTACATGAAATTATTTTTGACCTATAGCAAGTTCAAATTAATACACTTAGGTAAAAGACAATTTGCATTTTAAGTTTTATCACAGAAAATCACAGGCAATCAATTAAGGATATATTTGTTTTCGAGAAATTGAAAAACTTCAAGAAATAGATAAATTGAGAGAAATTGTCAATATAATTTTAAAAATAACTCAGTTATCTGGTAAAGGGATATGACAAACATGTTCTCCAAAGTATGCTTTTTTTTTTTGGAGGGCAGTAGTTCTTAGACTATGTCAGTTGTTTTGTACTAATGTAAATTTTGTTTTGAACATATAAAACTTATATTCTCTTATCACAAAAACTGAAGAAAATACGTTCCATCTTGCAATATGACTATTTATGCTTTGGGGATAAAAGGAGTTTTGCACCCTTATTTATGGCTTCTTATTTCTTTACAATAACCCCATTCAGGGAAATCAAGGGCACATTTGTTTTACTGATCCCATTCAAGCACATTATAAAAGGCAAGATGACTGCCAGGAAATCTATACTTAAACTATTGGAATGTAATAGGACTGAGAAATCTCTTATAGAGCAAATAGAGGTCAGATCTGACACTCCAGCTTGACCTCATCAGGATCTGGAATAAGAGCATTCAGTGATTTTTAAGACATTAATAGAGCAGGGTTATGGGAAAGCTACTCTAGATCTGACATTCCATTTTTTTGTGTGCATGTAGTGAATTCAATGTATGACTGTTCCAAAAGATAATGAAGTAACTTGTTTACCCAATTATAGAATAGATACAATTTAAAAATGTAAACTCTGGTGATACAATAGAGGACTGTAAACCCAAACATGGAAAGTAGAATGGTGCAGCACGGTAGAAGTGGTGAATGACTATATTGTATTGTCATCACTTCTTTACATATGTATTTTTAAAGCAAGAAAGTTAGGAAATTTAACCAGTGCGACATAATTTGGATCATTTTATGGTCAGTACTGTGAGAATTTTTAAAAAAATCTGTTCTGGGCTACATCTGTTTGTTTATTCTACTATTAGGAAAATGAATACCACCAAATAATAAAGGGACTCCACCTCAGAAAACAGAGTATTTGATTTTGAGAGGTATTTTCTTATTATGGGAGAATCTCCTACCAAATCTGAGAATGTTATAAAATTACTCAGCCCATACTTAACTGAATAACTATTATGTTCCTAGGTAGGATAAGAATTAGGTACACATTAGGGATAGGTATTAGAAGACAGGATAAAAACTGAAGACAAGGGCTTGTATTCAAGGAGCTTACAACTAGGTCTGAAACTAGAACAATTCAAAGAGCAGAGATAAAAGGGAAAGGCTGGAAAATAGTTATTTTAGTGAAGATTCACCTATAAAACAAACTGGTTTTCCTCCTTAAAGAATGAAAGCCCCCACCAGTACGGGGAACAGAACTTCCTTCTGTTTTTTGGTAACAGCCTATTCGCCAATCTCTGGGTGAATCAGGCTAATTATTAATATACCAGAGCCGAGCTCAGGTCCCATTTTGTGACGCTACCTCAGCATACTAATCTATTGGTTTGTTAGTAACAAAAGTCCCTTGGAAGGTATTCATGTTAGAACTTCTATTAAATTTTAGTCTAGGTTAAACTTTATCAAATTTTATTCTAGGTTACTCTATTATAGTAATTTTTATACTAGGTAACAAAAACTATTTTAAGATTTGTTTAAATAGAAGTGAGAGAACAAAACAACAGTCTCATTTTTGAACACTAAGGGCAGTAAAACTGTTTCAGAACACTTCTGGCTACGGCTTTCAATAAAATGGAAAAGCTCTATCTACATAGTTTAGAGGCAAGGTGTTTCACTGTTTTTGCATCCCAGTGTAGTGGTGCAATGCTTGGTATTGAACAGAGACCCAATCAATGTTAATGGAGTAAAACAAACTACATGACGAGCAGAAATCTGGAAACACTGTGGGTTCTGAAATATGGCTGCCACATGGACAAGTTACGGTTGACCACTTCCCCTTGAAGTTAAAATTACCTTTCTCTAGAAATAATTCAATACATAATAATAGAATCTACAATGTATTAGACATTTTACAAACAGTATCTTTTTTAAGTCCAACAATCACCCTGGAAAGTAGACATCTTTTTGGTTTTCAAATTAGGAAAACTGAAGCTGAGAAAACTTAAATAACTTGCTCAATTCCACCCACGCAGGAAGTGGGGGCTCTGAAATTAAGGTCTGATCATTTTGACCTTTCTATAGCACTCCTATAGGCAATGTTTCATATAATTATTGCTTGAAATTACAGTAAGAAATCAATTCCATTCTCTGGGGAACAAATATTTCTTTACTGATCATCTACAAAAAAAAAAAAAAAAGGATGCATTTCTTCCTGTAGAACTGTAACATACACCTGTATTATAAGAGAACCAAAGGAGACAGACTGAATTTACAGCTATGGCATAGTCATGTTTGGTTTGGATAGAAACAGAACTACCTTGCTTCCTTAGCAGAAGGGACAGAGGGCACAAGACAGAGGTGGGCCAACCCTAAAGAGAACTAAGGATATTTCTTAGGAACCCATTGGTGGCAAGGGGTGTCACTTCCAAGAGGTTCTAGACACACCTCCAGAAGCAAGACAGAAAGCCAATGGGGTGTTTCCCAGGTTGTTTTTGATGTTTGAGGACAAGAAGTGGTGACCTTGGTACAGAAAAAAAAAAAAAAATACTACCCTTATTAGCATGACTGAGATTCTCAGATTAAGGGCTTTCACTCTGCCAATGAAGACCAAATCAAACGCATCTTCTAAATTGAACTAGAAAACCTGGGTAAAAATTGATGGCATCTTAAGAGGACAAGATCCTGAAGAAAAGGTAGAGAGAAGTTTGCTCATATTCAAGTTCAACTCTTTTCCCCCTTGACTCAGTTGCCAATTTGGAAGTTGTTCTAAAGACTGCCAAGTCACTCAGAAAATAGCAGCTAAGAAGCAGGGAAGTCAAGGAGAGCTTTCAGGAGTCCCATGGTTCTGAAAAAATAAAAATTGAGAGTTCAGGGGCAACTAGGGAGGAAGAGCCTTTGAAAACACTTAGGCTTTTAGTTGGGTCACAAAAAGGTCCACCCTAGGAGTAAGAATGAGCCTGAAATAGACTAGACCTACCAGACCAAAAACCATATAAGCTGAGGTGTTTTGCTCTAGGCAAAAGTAAAATCTCTTACAAAAGCGAAAAACATCATTCACAGCCTAACTTTTTTCATAAACAAAGACAGGATTCCATTAAGAATTTCTGAGCATACCAGGAAACAGGAATGGGAAAAAGGCAATTGAAACAAGATCCAACGATGACCTAAGTATTGGAGTTATTAAGTACAGACTTTAGAATTTTACTACACAACTAGAACGTATAAGTAGGAATCAAGCAGAAATTCTAGAGCTGAAAAATACAATGACTTGGAATTCCTGTCCTGGCTTGGCAGAAACAAATCTGACTAGCATCCATGAGGATGCAGGTTCGCTTCCTGGCCTCACTCAGTGGATTAAGGATCCGGCATTGCTGTGAACTGTGAGGTAGGTCAGACATGGCTTGGATCTGGTGTTGCTATGGCTGTGGCACAGGCTGGCAGCTACAGCTCTGATTGGACCCCTAGCCTGGGAACCTCCATATGTGGCCCTAAAAAGCCAAAAAAAACCCCACAATGACTCAAAAAACTGGAAATTTAATTTAAAAGTACATTTATAATGAAATAAAAACTTCTTTATAATATAATAAATACATGAAATAGGAATAAATTTAATAGTATATATGCACAACCTATAGGCTGAAAATTACAAAGAAAACTACAGACCAAAATAAATAAAAAGATGAAGAGATACGCTATGATTATAGACTAGAGAATTCAATGTTGTTAAAGTATCAATTTTTCCCAAACAGATGAATAGATTCAACAGAATTCCAACCAAAACCCCAGCAGGCCTTTTTAAACTCTAAAATTTACATTAAAATGCAAGATACAATGGCCAAAATAATATTGAGGAAAAATAAGTTGTATAAAGTGGCATAAAGATATAGATATATTTATCAATAGAAATGCATACAGATTCAGAAAATCAGCTGATTTTAGATCAAGGTGCAAAGGTAATTCAATGGAGGGAAGGAGAATCTTTTCAACAATGCTGCTGGAATAAATAGATTCTTATTTTGCAAACTATAAGTATCAACTCCTATTGTTATACCATACAGAAAAATTAACCTTCAATGGATGATAGGCCTAAATGTAATATACTGTGAATATTAAAACGATAGATGATTTTATTTACAACTTAATGGTAAAACGTACAGATTCCTAGAAAAATATAAAGTACTCTTCAAGTATAAGTGCTCTTCAAAAGACAGAATTAAGAAAAATGTAAAGACAGGCCACAAAGAGAAAAATATTCACAACACACTTTGACAAAAAAACATGTATAAAGGGGAAAGGGAAACAGAGTTATTATTCAAGGGGTACAAAGTTTGCTAGACAAAACGATTAAGTTTTAAGAGATCTACTGTACAGCAGAGTCCCTACAGTTAACAATACTGTCTTGTATACAAATCTGCTAAGAGGGTAGAGCTTATGTTAAGCACTTTTTTTTTTTTGCCTTTTCTAGGGCTGCTTCCCGTGGCATATGTAGGTTCCCAGGCTAGGGGTCTTATCGGAGCTGTAGTCACCAGCCTACACCAGAGCCACAGTAACGCAGGATCCGAGCCGCGTCTGCGACCTACACCACAGCTCACGGCAACGCCGGATCCTTAACCCACTGAGCAAGGCCAGGGATCAAACCCACAACCTCATGGTTCCTAGTCAGATTCGTTAACCACTGCGCCACGACGGGAACTCCTGTTAAGTACTTCTATAACAAAATAATAAACAATGAGGGCAGGAGGAAACTTTTGGAGGTAATGCATATGTTTATGGCATACATTGTGATGACAGTTTTGTGGATGTATAACTTATCTCCAAACTTATCAAGTTGTATACATAAATATGTTCAGCTTTTCCATGTCAATCATATTTCAATAAAGAAAAAAAGGTGTGGGCATAGTATGTAAGTAACTCCTGCAATTCAATTGTAAGAAAACAAACTCAATTTTTAAAATGGGCAAAAGCTCTGAACATATTTCCCCAAAACTAAATATCACCACGTATCAATTCAAATGGCTAAACAGATAATACTAACTGTTGTCATTTGATTGAAAGACTCATCATCCGTTTAAACTAGAGGGAAGACAAAAGAGTAGCGATGCAGGTAAATTACATGGTGGGAAGAGGAGATAATTCTTGACTAGGCTCATGATTCTTTTCCCAAAAAAGGATGAGGCAAAGTCATTGGTTGAGGAAGAAGTTGGTGATTCCAAAAGGGAATAAAATACCCGGTTTAAAGAGAGCAGAGTAACTACAGAAAAGAGTCTCTGTGGACTGGGGGAGAGACCACATGGGTGAGATCACATTTGTTCACCTGACTGTTAAGCTGGTGAGCTAAGCACTTTCTGTGAATCATGAGTTCAACAATGACCTGGGTTTTGACAGGCAAGTAACAGAAGTCAGGGAAAGGGGTTGAAGGTATTTGCAGAGAAGCAACTTTAATGCCACCACTTGTGAATATACACAAACAGATTCAATTAAGTAAATAATTCCTCACACTGGGAAGCACTATGCTAGGGTAAATTACTAGTATAATGGTGGCAAAATTAAGCACTCTTTCAATTTAAGGTTGTTTGTACATGAAATATAGGGAAGACAGGAACATAAAGTTAAAATAAGCAGCTAAATGCAATATATCCCAAAACAAAACATCTAATGAAGAATTTATTCCTATTCTACACATTCAGTTTGAGGTCTAAAACCTGTTTTTCCCCAGTTTCCAAATCAGCCTTTCCACATCCATTGCCCCTTTAGCTCTGACCTTTGCTTTCATGTGTTTCCTAATGTTTTCCATTATGTGCCGCCTGCATCTAGCCTCCTGCTCACACACTGTGATCAGTCCCCAATGATCCTGCCCAATTTTTTTTGGTTTCTCACATAAATGTACATCATGGGACTCCTCAACCGACAGTAGCTTTCTTCACAACACCTGTTACCAAAACCCACCAAAGGGTTTTAACCAAAAACTATAAAATGTCCTTATGTGGCTACTCCAGACAATCTTTCATTCCCCAATCTTCCCGTTTCTCTCAGTACAACTCTTTTAAAATCTCTATTCCTTTCAATCTGGCTTTCACAAGGACTCAAGTTTTTACATAGGCCGCAGATTGGAAAGAACTCTGAGATACAAAGATAAAAGTGTCTACCAAGAAATATCTTGGGAGAACTGGGTACCTTGCTGCTAACACTTTCAGAATTGGTCTAAAATTAAAGTTGGATTAGTATGGCTTCACAGAGAATTTATTTTTGCTACCTTTGGTCGTTTCGATGCTGCATTTAAAAACCAAACCAAACCAGGGCACTCTCACGAGTTCCTAGATCCGTCCTTTAAAAGTGGTTTGCCCCTGTCTTGTAAAAAATGGAAATGGAGAATTCTTCTCCTTTCGAACGGTTTGCACAAGCGGCCTTCCCGTAATTAATATTTGATAAAGACCAAGACACCATAAAACAAAGAACATAAAATGTTACTGACAAAAACGTGACGATAAAGCCGATGAACTCCATGAGTTCTTGAGAAGCAGTGCTAAAAAACCAAGACATGCTTCCTGACATAATTAAAAAGCGTTTTTAGGTTCCACGTGAAGAATGTATCTGCCCACGTTCCTTTTCACTAGTGACACTCCTACTGCCTCAGGACGGATGCTTAACGACACTGTGGGTGGATCAAGCCGGTGCAGGAAGAGATTTAGAGGGAAAGGCTGGGTCCATCCCAGCACTGGGACCGCGCCCAGCAGGCATCTGGATCGCTTAAGACTCAAGGGGAAAATAAAGCTCGCGTTTTTACCTCACATACCATTAACTTTCCACAGAGATTTCCAGAAACCTCACTCACAGCCAGAAACCCCAACCCTGTGGGCGGGAGGGGATGGAGGGGGGGGAAAAAACCACAAAAAACCTACTACGCCACCATTTCCGCCTTGCCGGGCCAACAAACGTGCAAAGATGGAGAAAGACGCACGTCCCAGCAGCGCCTACGTCCCCAAAACGCGCAAGTGCGAGCGAGGTCCCGCCCCCTCGGGCCCCCAGCGAGGCGCGCGCACCAGAAACCAGCCCCCCGCTGGCGCCGCCCCGGGCTTCCGCCCCGAGGCCCGACGGTCGCTGTTCGGTTCCGGTTCTAGTCCCGCCCTCACGCGGGAACCCTCCAGAAATCTTAATATCCGGGACCCGAGGCCGCCGGCAGCGCGCATTTCCGGCGACAGAAAGGATCCGGTGACGCCTCTTCCCTTCTCTCTTGCCGCCCAGGCTCCGGCTCTCGGTGCGGCAGCGCCATCTGGTGCCGAGTGTCTCGCCGCCCGCGGAGGGGGCGCGCGCCTTTCGGAACCTTCCAGAGAAAACGCGGCCCCGGTTCTCCTCTGTCCCGCCCTCGGGAAGGGAGAGACCAGAGGCTCCGCCCTGCCGAGTTCCCGCGCAGGAGGTACTTTGCAGCACTTTGAATTGGTAGCTGCTTGTTATGTGTTAGCTTGAAAATACCCGAGATGGAGCGGAAACGGAGTTCTTTCTCTAGTTTTAAGCCCAGAAAAAAAGCAGGTCTTTTTTTGTCTCCTCATACTTTGCTCTTGAGTCCTTCTCAATCATCCCTGCGTCGATTTCTTAGTCTTTTGGGACCGGGCTCCACCATTTCTTGCTTGGTGGGAAGATGGCACAGGTGTTGTGTCTTAGATTGGTTTCTGCTGTAAGAGGTTTTGTTTCCCTTTGATGATTAAACATACAGCGTACGTGTTTGGAGCCCCTGAAGGAGGGGAGAATTTCATGGATAACTTTTTTAAAAATAGGCTAAGGAAATCTCCGAAAGGTAGCCTCAGAAACGCTCTGGATAAATATAGATTTGTTCATGTTCGTGTGTCATATTTCTCTTAGATAACGGACGGGGAAAAGAAAACCTTTCCCCTAAGTTAGCAAAATCAATGTAAATTCGTCCTTGATGAATTTTTGCTTAAGAACCTCGATTTTCCTGGAAGTTTGAGGCCTGATTGTTGGGTAGTGAGCAATGGGTTGTTCCTAGTGCTTTACCAGAACGCGGCTTAACCGAGTATTATAGTGGAAGTTAGTGAAGGAAGTTTCCTGTAGCCTTCAGCGCCTACTGAAAGGACTGCTTCACTGGGCGATTCTCCTTCGGCAGCGATTCTCAAACGTGAGCATGCATCAGGTGTCCCTGGAAGACTTATTAAAAGAGATTGGCCTTAACCTGAAAGATTTTAACTGGGAAAGGCTGGGGGTAGAGCTGAATAATCACGACTCTGATAAATTCTCTGGTGATAACTTAAGCTGTGGGTAGTAGCACCACACTTGGAATAATTTAGAGTTTAGGGTTGCTTTGTCAATAATGCATGAGAACGGGGGTTTGATTCGTGTCCTTGCCCAGTGGGTTAAGGATCCAGCCTTGCCCTGAGCTGTGGTGTAGGTCGCAGAGGTGGCTGGGATCTTAGGTTGCTGTGGTTGTGACTGTGGCCTACAGCTCCGATCCGATTTAACCCCTACCCTGGGAACTTCCATATGCTGCGGGAGTGGCCCTCAAAAAGCGGGGTGGGAGGGAGATAATGCTCTTTGCAATTGGGTTACAAGTGATAACTAAATCTGGAGAAATCCATTGTGGGGAAGTAACAAACTAAGCACTAGAACCAGGAAAGTTCGGCATGAATGGTCACACATTAAAGCAACTACTGCCCATAAACACATTGTGTATGTGTGAGAGAGGGTACTGTGGTAACAGTTATACTAAATATTTCAATTATCCTGCTGTAATTTCTCTCCTTCCCATTCACTGTTAAAAGTCAGTAAATCAGAAATGACCAGTAAAGGCAAAATTGTTACAACCTAACATTCTCATTTTGCTTTTTGGTAGACACCAAAATTTCCCAAAAAGAACATAGATATTAGTTAGTCCTTTGTATCCTCTCAAATTTTCTTTCACTGAATCTTCTAGCAACCCCGCTCCATCCTGTCATGCCAGTTAACAAATGTACACAGTGTTTTCATTTGTAAAAATGGTCACCTCATTTGCAGAAATGGCTTACCTAATCTTTCCTGCAGGCCTTTTCTCTTATTGACAGTGGATAAAGTGCAGTCACACTGCAAATTTTATCCTTATGCCTAACTGAAATACAGATTTTTTAGATAGGTTTGTATGTTCATAGCTGAAATTAGTCCTAAAACTGATAGGAAAGTTTAGAATGTTTGGTCTGATATGACTGACCTTATTATAAAAAATACCCTTGATTTGTAAATTAATATATCTAAAGATCAGTGCGGGCAACAGAAATGCTGTTTTTGCAATAATAATTCAGTAAAGTTTCTATGGGTCAAAATCAATTTTAATAATGTCACTGAAGTGATTAAAGGAACAAATTCATAGTGAACTTTGAGGAATGAATCCTACTCTTTAATTTTTTTTTTTTGTCTTTTGTCTTTTTAGGGCCGTACCCATGGCACATGGAGGTTCCCAGGCTAGGGGTCCAGTCGGAGCTACAACTGACAGCCACAGCCACAGCCACAGCCATGCCAGATCCAAGCTGAGTGTGCGACCTACACCACAGCTCACTTCAACGCCAGATCCTTAAGCCCAGGGATCGAACCCACAACCTCATGGTTCCTAGTCAGATTTGCCATGATGGGAACTCCTATACTCCTTAAAATTTAAGAAATTTATCGCAAAAGTACATCAGATCAATGAGATTATATTGTGTATGATTTTGTAAAATTAGATATTAATCTGTTTATTTCTGTATATTTTAGGTTCATCCGCTAGACTGTTCATTTCTAGTTCTATCTCAGACACTGGATTCCATAAATCCATATTACTTACGTATGAATGAGCTCACTTTCACAGATTAATTATTACTGACAACTAAAGCCTTCTTAGTAGTAACCTACTGAATGAGTTATTCAAGCTTACTAAATTTGGTATTCATAGACTAAAATTATTGCATTACCACAAGTAACTGAGGATTCTAATTCAGTACTCCATTGAGTTGTATGGTTCCACCTGCTCCCGGCAACCCTGCAAACTCTTGCTCTATAGGAACACATGCAGGCATCTGGGATTTCCGTAATGTTCAAGGTCACTTTCCTGCCAGTGTTTCCTTAGTGTTAGACTTGAGGTGTTAACTATTCTTCATTATTGCTGTCCTTCCACTTACTACCTTTTAAAAATTATGTAAGGTTTTATATTTACAAATTGTTTTGTACTTTTGTAATTGTCAGGTGTTATCATTTTGCTGTTATTTTCTACCTCTCTGTTTTTAAAAAACATTTTTTTATTAAAGCACAGCTGATTTACAATGTTCTGTCAACTTCGCCTATACAGCAGAGTTACCCAGTCATACATATGTACACATTCCCTTTCTTGCACTATCTTCCACCTCTCAGTTTTTCAATTTTTAAAAATCATCATTATTGTGTTTACTGGACTTTAGTATTTTTCTTTTCCCTTCTAACATGAATGAGCCTCCATCAGGAGAAAAACAAAAGGTTTGAGAACATCTGACACCATGGTATTCCCTTAAATATCTGAGTACTTTGTATCTGAGTAATTACTGGCAATTCAAACTAAGGAAAGAAAGGCACATGTTCTGTGCTTTAAATGATCTTTGTTACAGATCCCCTCATGATGAGCAGAGGTGTGATGTAAAACCCACTGCTCATTAGAAATGCTACCTGTTGCGTTTTGGGAAGCATTATCAAACAACCCTACTTTGTTGACTAAACTTAATTAGTATTTTATGATATTTGTTTATTATGGCTACTAACATCACCACTTATTTTGGCTAATTTTGTCATTAAGCATTATGTGAGATGATGTAGTTACTTTTTCTTTTTTTCTTTTCCTTTTCTTTTTTTTTTTTTTGTCTTTTTAGGGCTGCACCCACAGCATGTGGACGTTCCCAGGCTAGGGGTTGAATCAGAACTGTAGCTGCTGGCCTATGCCACAGTCATAGCAACTTGGGATCTGACCCACGTCTGCAGTCTACACCACAGCTCATGCAACACCAGATCCTTAACCCAGTGAGCGAGTCCAGGGATCGAATCCGCATCCTCATGGATACTAGTCAGATTTGTTTCCACTGAGTCATGGCAGGAACTCTTACTTTCAATAAAAAATTAGAGGGGTTTGATATAGTAATTAGATTAGATTTTGGTTTTGCTTTCAAAAGTATTTTCTCTTTATTCATTACTTTGGGGCTCCATTTTCTGATTTTTTAAATCTTTCCTCTTATTTTCTAAAAATGTAATACATAAATGGGTATGTAATGACATCTGTGGAAACAAGCAGTTTTCCAAGAAAAAATTTCAAAATATGTTGATTCAGCTCTTGCAATGTCTTAACTTTGCAAGATATCTTTTTTATCAATATCTTTTTTATCAATGTTATTTTTGCTACATTGGGTAGACAAGTTAATACTTTTCATTTTAGCGTAACAATACTAATACATTTTGACTTGGTATTGAGATCAATTTTTCTATTTTTCATACACTGGCAATTTGTCAATACTGGCAATTGAATCGAATCTCTATAGCCTTACTATTGCCTTTTGATGGTGTTGGAGATACAGTTCTCAGACTTTCTAATATGTTGGCTTGTTATGCTTTAAATGTCACTCAAACTACTTATTGTTTCTGATAAGCTGTTCTTTGGAAGTAGGTTTGAATTAATCTGCTATACTCATTTTAATGGCTCTTCTCCCCAGTGGTGAGCCACATTTATTGTTGTATCATTAAAATAATATCATTTTGTGTTTGCAGTCAGTTTAAGGGGACTAACACATGGCACATCTTCCAGTAATAATTGGTATAATTCGATATATGGACGTATTTGCTCTTAAAATGCTGAGAGTACTGATGCAGGTCATATATGTATTTTGATAATAGTACATTTAAAACTCTTGACATTTGATATAGATAAAATATTTTAATACCTAAGTTTACCATACTAGTTTGAGCAATGCCAATCATAATAGCTTGGAAAAAGTAAAAATATACGGATGTATTTATATGATTTTTAAATATTACCACAAAAACAGGCATTTCCCATTAGATATTTTTCAGCTGATATGGTACGATGTTTTATTCATCTTTGAGCATTAATCAGAATTATTTATCAGAATTAGTCATTAACACTGCCATACTAACTATATCTACCTCTTCTTCAGTAGCCCTGATGTTTGGTGACGTAGTTCTAGTCTTTGTGTTAACCCCACTGTCTTAAATGTGCTTTCATTCCATGAAAAGTCAGTCTCATTAAGCAAATTTCTATTAAACATTTTGTGTTGAGTGCAGTACTATCTTCTCAACTGCAGCTCCTACTGGATAGAATTCTACACGTGTGGATTTATGCACTCGTGCTTTTTCCACAAATGTGAGAATTGAGGATATTTGTGAGCATATACATGATTTTTCTTGAGAGTAATTTGTAAAATTATAGCAAGACATAGAATCTTGGAAAGAGAAGAAGGTAATATATATGCAAGTGCAAGTGTATGTGGATATTTTTCTAATGTACACTTGGGAGAAATACAGGAAACTGAGGCAAAGTAAACCAAAGGAAAGAAATTGAGGCATGTGAAAGCTTCAGAGTAGGAACAGTGTTCTGTGGTTATTTGTACATTGGCATTAAGTTCTCTTAAACATAAAAGAACACATTAGGAATGGTTTGAAGACCATCTCACAGAATACTGGCATTTTTTTTTCCTTTAATTATCCTAGGTTAAATAAGGCAACTGAATCTTAAAATTGCAAAGCACTATTCATTTGGTGGAGATCCAAGGGAAAGTGCGTCTTAAAATTCATGTGTATAACAAAGCATAAACACATTCATAAGCATCTTGAGAAAATTGATGGGCTAAGGAAATCCCCAAAAGTTTTTAGGAAGAGGAGTTAATAGTTATTGAATAAGGCCAATTATTATTACTTAAAAATACTTAAAATGCCATTAGTTGCTTTATTTAACTGTTTGCCGTTATAATCCCCTTACTGTGCTTTACCTATAAGGCCTTAAATACTTCATTCCTGCTTTCTTTTACAACATCAGGTTTTGGGAATATGTTATGTTAATAAGTAATGCTAGGTGAAGAAATAAAGTTAAAATATCTCCAATTCTTAATTAAAACAGTTATAAATACTGAGAGTATTTACAGCAATGCCCCAAATATAGTATGCCCAAAGAGTATTTTATGTAAAAAGAATTTCATTTGTTTGAAATGAGAAAAATATGTATGCATCAAAATAAATTTGAGGTAGAACAAAATAATATATGTAAAGAAAAGCAAAAGCAAAAATCAGAAGAAGACGTAGATGAATAATCTCTGGATGGGAGGAAAGGACCTTTTTAAAATCACAGAATCAATCAGAAGTCAAAGGAAGAAGTTTATATTTCTTGCTACAAAATTTAAAGTTTGTAAAAGTTGTTAAGTTTGTTAAAAATTTACAGAGCAAGTAAATTAGAGAAACTATTTGGCCTTAGTATATCAATACTTTTTGAAAAATCCCTCAGAAGTAGTAATTTAGTATAATTCAGAAAGGGACTTAAGCAGATTTTTAAAAAGGGGTTATAGATAAACATTCTGCTTTTCTCACTTCCCAAATATTTTAAAAATTTATTTTCAATTCTGAAAAAGATTCATTGGCTATAAAGTTGCCATATTTAATAAATAAAATAAGTAGCCCAGTTAGATTTAAATTTTAGATTAACAATTATGCAATATTTGGGGCATATTTATACTAAAAGCTTATTTGCTGTTTATCTGAAATTCAAATTAACCAGCAATTTATGTATTCTCTAGCAGACCTAAATGTGGATCCCCTTGTATGTAGCTGGTGAGAGTTCAAATTTTAATAGACTTTTTGGAAAGTAATATGCTGTTATACACCAAGAGCCCTAAAAATTGTCATGACCTTTGACTTAATAATTCTAATTCTGGTAATTAGATCAAGGAAGTAATCAGATGATAGAAAGACATGGGTATTGAGGATCTCTATTTGTAATAGAAAATTAGGAACAAATGTATACTAGGGAAACTGGTTATATAAACTGGTTATATCTTTGCAATAGGATATTAATCAGACCTTAAAAATGACATTGAAGAAGTTTGTTGATTTGGAAATATAAGTGAAAGTCATATTACAAAATGGCATAATAGGTAGCCTCTTTCCAAATGTATAGAAATAAGTCTTAATATATATACCTCCAAATGGTAATAGTCCGTGTACATGGGTGATGGGATTATAGCTCATTTTTTTCATATTTTCCCTTTTACTGTGCTTTCTTATTTCTGTATAATGAGATGAACTATAAGAGTTGTAAACCATTATAAGTTGCTTACATCTGCTCACTGGAAAGTCTCTTGGAGTGGATGTATAATGAAACAAAATCCAGTGGTTTACTGCTTGCAAGAGATGCATCTAAAAATGATTCAGAAAAATCACAAATGAAGCAATGAACATATTTATATCAAACTATGTAAAGCATTGATATTAATATTAATATCAGATTGAATAGATAGCAGAAAGCAAAGCGTTTGACAGTTTGAAATACTAGAATACGGAGGTATACCATAGGAAAACAAAAATGAGCTCCAGCTGGGGGAAGGAAGGCTTTTGGAAGTAAAATACAGAATTGAGAAAAAGACAAGGCAGACTCCAGAAAACTGACTAATGAATTTGGAAGAGGTTGTTAACATGAAACTATTCACTGAAAAAAAAATCCAAATGTACAAGGCCTGCCACTCCTTGTGGAGCACCTCATAGAAAGCACATTGACATAACACAACTTCATGAGAAGGACTAGTGGTATCTCTATGGACTGGTAAGGAAAATGTGATATCTGAATCACAGTGTAATACTCCGCATGTTGTGCTTATAGGTAAGGTTTTGCAAAATTAGGCCTTTCAGGAAATAGAAGAGATAAGTAACCAGTAGACTTAATGTTAGATAAGAGCGGTGCACTTTGGTCAATTAAACTAATTGCAAATTTGTAATACATCATTATTTTTTAAAAAATTATAGGCGTGCTTAAAAAATTACAGTGTTGAGAGTTCCCTTCATGGCTCAGTGGTAATGAACCCAACTAGCGTCCCTGAGGACGCAGGTCACTCCCTGGCCTCGCTCAGTGGGTTAAAGATCTGGCATTGCTGTGAGCTGTGGAGTAGGTCACAGACGTGGCTTGGATCCTGAGTTGCTGTGGCTGTGGTGTAGGCCTGCAGTTGTAGCTCTGATTGGACCCCTAGCCTGTGAACTTCCCTTTGCTGCTGGTATGGCCCTAAAAAAGACAAAAAAAAAATTAGAGTTATGCTGTACAATAATACTAACTTAGGGAATTCAACAGTGCTTGCTGTTTTAGTATACATCTTGCAACACAAGTCTATTTTCGTTACAACATAAATATAACACAGGATTTTTAAAATATAAATGGTAAAATACCTATAAATAGGGCAAAATATCTAATTGATCTATTACTCAGTCACTAATATACCTCAATAAATTTCCAAAGCAGAAACAATTAACATTCTCAAACAGTGAAATAGCCAGGGAATCTCAAAGTGTGGATGCCAGCATGGCTTCATCAAGACTTGGGAACTTGTTAGGAATACAAATTCTAGAGCCCTGCCTGAAACCAACTGAATCAGAAACTCTGAGGTAGAACCCATGTTTTAAAATTTATTTTATTTTTTCATCTTTTTGCTATTTCTTGGGCCGCTCCCACGGCATATGGAGGTTCCCAGGCTAGGGGTCGAATCGGAGCTGTAGCTGCTGGCCTACGCCAGAGCCACAGCAATGCAGGATCTGAGCCACGTCTGCAGCCTACACCACAGCTCACCACAATGCTGGATCCTTAACCCACTGAGCGAGGGCAGGGACCGAACCCGCAACCTCATGGTTCCTAGTCGGATTCGTTAACCACTGTGCCACGACGGGAACTCCCATGTTTTTAAATTTAAAAATCAGTGTTTTAACAAGTTCTTCAAGTTATCCTGATAGCTGTTAAAGTCTGAAAACCACCAAATTAGATAAATTATTGAAAGTTTAAACAAAAATCCAAGCTTCTTGGAATTAACTGTAGTGTCTAAAAGGAAACAGTACAGAAATAGATTCCTCTGAATGTTATCAAATATTAGGAAACTCCTCTGTCAAAGGAGGTACTGTGCTAGACACTTGAGGGTGTTAGTGAATAAAGAGGTAAAAATACAGTCTTTACTGAGTTTTCATATGTTTCATTTTAATGTAATGTTGCTATGAACAAATTCCAGCTATATTTTTTATTCTATGACCAAGACTTATTAATTTAGAAATTTAAAAAGAAAGCAAAAGGAAGACTACAGAAAAGATAAGAGCATTAAGAGTAAGTTCATTAGAAAATGGAAAAAATGAAGAAATTACAAAATAGTAAATGTGGAAAGTCAGTAAAAATTAGAAGTGGTAGAGGAATGATAACGTAGAAAACATGTTAAATATGTACTTATAATTTATTGCTATCAAATTTTAAAATCATGAAGTGGATGATTTCTAGGAAAATTAAAACTACTTTAAAAATGTAATGCTACCAATAACTGAAAAAAAATTTTTTAAAGTTATCTAGTTAATTACTGTCTCCAAAGGCTCTAGTTCTAAGTGGTACTGGTGAAATCTTATTTTTAAAAGGTATAGATAGATCCATATACACAACATAGAGAAAAATATAGATTCGTATATAGAACATAGAGAAAAATATAGAAAGCTACCCAGTTCATTCTACTGAGCAAATAGAATCATCCTACCAAACTCTTAGAAAAGCATGAAAGTTGTCACTCTCACTTATGATTATGCAAATAAATAATATAATTTTAGCACATATATTTAAAAGTATATTGAAAAAAATAATTTACCATAGCCAAAAGGGTCTGTCCTTTGAATATAAGTACGGCAGTTTGCATTAGCTTTCACAAATATTCATTCTCCCTTGCCCACACTGTGGAAGGTGTATATTTCTGTACCTCATTGGTATTGTGCTTGATCATGTGACTTGCCTTGGCCAGTGGAAGCTGAATGGTTGACAGGTTTGCCATTTTCAAGCAGAAGCTTAAGAACAATTGCATGATTCATTTAAATTGGTCTTTTCCCCTCTGCTTTGATTCTTGTTGCTCTTTCAGACTGGACACAGGAAGAAAACAATGGAGCAGACCTGCAGTCAACCTGCAGGCTGTAACAGTTTGCATTCTATAGCCTTAATGTAACATGTTTGTGTTACAAAGATTTGGAGGTTTTTTTTTTTTTTTTTTTTTTTGCTTACTGCTGCAAAAGCTAATGCAATAAAGATGCTTCAATATCAAGAAATATATTGATATCAATCACATTGTATCAGTAGGTAAAATAAGAAAAACCTGTACTGTTTTTGTATTTCCAAAAGTGATTTTGTGAAATTCCATACTTAATACTTAAATATTTTTTTCAAAAGTATAACTTAGAAGGCTAAATTCTTCATATGCTAAGATGTCTATTTCAAACCAAGCCCATTTTAGTCTAAGATAAAGATAAAGCATTAAGTCATTCCCTTTAAAACTGGGATAAAATAGGAAGTTTGCTCTCCCCAATTTTACATTGAAATGTCTTAGAAATTCTAGAGAATGTGATAGGAATATAGTGGAGGAGAGAAAGTATTATTTACAGAGGATATACTGGTTTAACTCTGAGGTTGGAATGATTTCCTGAAGACTCGGTTATGGTGCCAGTTGGGAAACTCCTCCCTGCAAGGATGGAGTTCTGTTTTATATAATATATAAATACTTTAAATCAGAGACCATTACACCATGATGTTTCCATCATAGACAGACTACATGTTTAAATTATCTTCCTGTTAATGCTTTAGAGGCTTAGATAAAGAACAACTCTTGACTTTTTACTCTAAGTAGACATTTAGTGATTAATCATGTGAAAAGAGAAATGGATTTATCAGAGTAATAGTCACATAGATGAAGACATCCTACCTCTCATTTAAGTCTGTAGGGCACCATTGAGTACAGTAAGTTAACATGCGATATCCTCTGTAAGGAAATCCTTGGTGGTGTTCCTTTAGCCATATATATATACTATACACGCACACACTATGTATACTATGTTGCTCTTGTAGGAACTTAAATAAACCGAACTTCATATTTTACATTTTACCGACTGGTGATTATTTCCAAGAAATGATTATTTCCAAGTAGTATAATAATCCTATAGAGTCATTAAAAAAGAGAACTCTTTTGAACTTGCATGTAGTAGTCTATAAAAATGTTTTTAAAAGTCTTGTAGCCATTAGTTTTCCAATGGTCTTATTCAGGGAAATGATCGTTTGCTTTTTTGAACTTCATGAATTCAAATTCTTCCTATGATTTACTATTTTATTATTTGGTGTACTTCCTTCATCACAGTAATTTTATATCATTTATCCTTTATAATCTCACCATGCCTGCTAATGCAGTAGATTTCTGGAAATGTTTTTGGAATTTCTATTTTTGTTCTTTATTAGAAACTCAAAATGGGAAGCTTTGGGAAGATTGCTCATTTTGTAAAGATGATTTAACTCTTTTCCTGCCCTCTCCAACCCTTTAGTTCTCTGGAGGAAGTGAAGGGAAGCCAAGGTACAAGCCTTTTCTAAGAGACAATTAAATATATCTACAGAAGGTTTCTTCAGAGGCTGCAGAGAATTAGGGGAGAAGGAGATGTTGACATGACAATGGCCCCTAAACAGAAGGAAGTTAGAGAGTTGTGAGAATTTCCTTCTCTCTAGGTCAGAGCATTCTCAAGTGTGGATGACAGAAGCACAAGGGAGTGAACCACCATGTAATTTAAGCTAATGAACATGTCATTTTACAAGAAGAAAAGGTACAAATTTTAAAACACCAACTGCATTAAAGACTTCTTTTGCAGTGAAAGTTGAAATACAGTTCCATTTGTAGTATAGAAGAAAGTAGAACTTTAAGAGGAAAAAAAAAGCTAGTTACCAAATTCCACTGGCATTTTTCTCACTTCAAATCTTTCTTCCCATCACTTGCTTGCTCTGTAACCTTGGGCAAGGTACATATGCCTCTATTCCTTAGTTTCCTTATCAGTAAATCGAAGATGTTGATTATGGTAAGTGCCTCACAGAGTTGTTACGATTAAGTCAGTTAATGTTTTTTAAAAACTTAGAAAATTGTATTGAGAATACTAGGGACAATAAAGTTCATTAGCAGTTCCCGTTGTGGTGCAGTGGTTAATGAATCTGACTAGGGACCATGAGGTTGCAGATTCGATCCCTGGCTTTGCTCAGTGGGTTAAGGATCCGGCGTTGCCGTGAGCTGTGGTGTAGGTTGCAGACGCAGCTCGGATCCTGTGTTGCTGTGGCTCTGGCATAGGCCGGGGGCTACAGCTCTGATTAGACCCCTAGCTTGGGAACCTCCATACACTGCAGAAAAGGCAAAAAAGATAAAGAATAAAAAAAATAAATAAAGTTCATTAAATAAATAAAATGTAAAAAGAAATATACTTATTAAAACTTTATATGTTTTTCTTTAAAATGTGATCCTGTTGGTAAGATGTAGTTTCCCAGTTTGCTTTTAACTGTATTTATAGTAGAGCTCAAGTCAACGCCAGATCCTCAACCCACTGAGCTAGGCCAGGGATAGAATCCACAACCTCATGATTCCTAGTCAGATTTGTTAACCACTGCGCCTCGACGGGAACTCCAGGAATTACTAATTTTTAAAGAAAAAGAATAAAAATGTTGACCATGCGCATAAGAACCTAGTGCAATGATTTCTCTTACTTTCTAGTTTCTGTTATACTGTAGACATCTTAGGGTCTGAAAATGATGATTAAAAAAAAAAACTCATACAGAATAGTCTGCTAAATAAAACAGTATAGCGGTAGTCTGTATACTAATACAAAGCTACTGCTGATAATCAGTCATGGGATTCACTCAATAGTAGAATTCTCTTTTTAGCTCTCAGTAACCTCCAGGTTCAGGGTCATCCTTTTCTAACCAAGTCAGTCATCTAGAAGTTAGCACATGTCCTAATAAGTGAAAACAATAGAATGTTAAGTGTAGAAATAGTTTATTTTTAATTTAATGTTTCTAGGCATCTGATAGGCATATTTATAATATTTAATAGATCTGTCATTGAAATTTTCTATTTCCCAGAAAAATAATCTTTTTAGGTAATTAGACTGAGTTTCTTCGTTTGCTCTTTCTATGTCCATGAATTACAGGAGAGGTTTAAAACTGTATTTGAAGACTAATATCCTTAGATAATTATATTAACCTACTGCATTTACCTGTTTCTTCATAATGTTATGGTTTATTTCCCCAAAGTACCGTCTATTTTTTTCAGCTAAAAGAAGTTCCATTTAAGCACAAAAGCATGACATTCAGTTATACCTTAGCTTTCAAAGGATTTGAGTATAATTGGAATACAGTAAAATTAGAGAAAGAAGTTAAGGTGCCTCAAAATACCATGTATTTGGTGTTATGGACAAATGTGTTCACCCCCAAACCATATCTTAAAAGGCTAACTTCCAGTGTGAGTATTAGGGGGTGAGGCCTTTAAGAATTAATTAGGTTTAGATGAGGTCATGATAGTGGAGTCCCCATAAAGGGATTAGTGCCCTTAGAAGATGAAGAGACTCCAGAGCTGCTTCTTTCTTCCATTTAGGGACGCAGGGAGAAGACGACGACCATCTCGGAACCAGGGAGAGAGCCCTGACCAAGAACCAAATCTGCTGGTGCCTTGATCTCCAGAGCTGTGAAGAATTCATGTATGTTGTTTAAACCTCCCAGTCCATGGTATTTTATTATATAAGACTGAGGATATTATTATATATATATAATTATATAAGACGTGGATATTATTTTCAGATTCTAGGAGCTTTTATAAACTAAGGCAGTTACTGATATTATAGGTAATATCCTGAAAATAGTATGTATTTACTTACCTGTTTACACAGCTATAGCACAATATAACTTTTTTTTTTTTTGTCTTTTTGCTATTTCTTTGGGCCGCTCCCACGGCATATGGAGGTTCCTAGGCTAGGGGTCGAATCGGAGCTGTAGCCACCGGCCTACGCCAGAGCCACAGCAACGCGGGATCCGAGCCGCGTCTGCAACCTACACCACAGCTCACGGCCACGCTGGACCGTTAACCCACTGAGCAAGGGCAGGGACCGAACCCGCAACCTCATGGTTCCTAGTCGGATTTGTTAACCACTGCGCCACGACGGGAACTCCCTACAATATAACTTTTTTTGAAGATGTTTCATATATATATATGTGTGTGTGTATATATATATATATATATATATTTCTCTCTATTACAACTTTAACTTGGTTTGAAAACAAATTCAAATTCACAGGTTTTAGGCTTTTTTTTAAAGGTCAAAACAGTCTCTATATAGACTGTTTCAAAGCATAGTATCATAAGGAAACAGAGGAAATTATTTTAAAGGGAAAAGGATTAGCCTTCAAAAGAAGGAAGCCTGGGTTGGTTGGTTGGTTTTTCCCCCTTTCTTCAGAATCTAGGGCGACTAAAACATGGGAAATGCCACCTGAAAATGTGGAATTGAACATAATAAACCTTGCAAAATTTGGGCCACAATAAAGGTGTCCTTTCAGGCATCATAAAAATTACTGCTGGATGACTTTGAACAGGTCTTGGTAGCAACATCCCTGAGGGAACCAACCACTTTAGAGAGTATATAACCAAAGAATCCATTTGTGAACACAAGCTATCCACCATTTAAAAATTTTAAATTAAAAAAAAAAAAACCTTAAAAATGAGGGAGTAATAAAACCCCCTCATTACTCATCTTTAATTTAAATATATATATTTCAGAGTCAGTAACATTATCAGGTAAGTTTTAGTTTTTTCTTTTGTGTTTTGGTGAGACTGAAAGGAGGGAAACATGAAATCAGATTCCTTCAAATAAAACCCCACAGTTAAATGCCATCTTGTGTTTGGCTTGAGCTCTTTCCATCTCTCTCTGCACTCCGTTAATAGTGGTTCCGCAGACTGACATTCTTTGTGCGGATGGTGCATTTAGTCTCAGTGCCTTCGGTGTAGGCACTAATAAGCTTTAGAAACGTGTTGTGTTTCCCTGAGGCCACTGTTGCTGCCACTGCATTAAAAATGCTTAAGAATTTTGTCTTTCTATGTTACCTTCTTAACCTTTTTCAGTTTCTCCTTTGATTTGCTATAGAAGCTCATACGTTTGTGAAGTTATTAATCCAAATAAACTTGGAAGGATTTTCTTTTTTGGTTTGGACTTCTAATGGATATTAGCTTTGCATGAAGATGAATTCCTAAATATTACTAATTTAGACTAAAAAAGAAAAAAAAGATCTGTAGGATTTAGAGTTCAGAACATTTGCAAAGAAAAATTTCTGACACACTGATAAAATTATTTACTTGAGTTTTTAAGAAAATTCTATTTGTTCTACAACTGTTTGCTTCCAAATTGAAGACGTTTTTCCCTTGACAGACTCTGTGTGTAGTCCCTGTGATTATTGCCAGAAATATTTTCTTGTTATTTTTTAAATTGCATTACTTAGAAATGCTTCTTTTCCTCCATTACTTTTCCTCTCTTTGTAAAATGTCTTTGTGAGTGACTTTATATGTGTATTACAAATTGGATTTGAGAGATCTGTGCTGGAGTACCTGACTGAAATTTTTTACTTCCTTCTGCCAGTGTATCAAGTTTAATGAGTAGCCATGAAACTTCAGACTGCTCTTCATTTTAAATTCTCCTAAATTAGTCACTTTTCAGAGCTACTTGCTAATCCTTTGCAATCCAAAGTCATCAAAAAATCATACTGTAATGCTTTTCGTATAATACAGAGATAATTTATAGCATTAGACAATTTCAGAGGTGTCATTATTTGATAATAACCCCGCCCCAGGGCCATTATTGTATCACATAATGTGACTAATGCTCTGTCATTTCTTTCTGCTGAAACCACAGCTGCAAATTGAAGAGTAACACATTCTGGCCTTTGGTTTCTCAGTCAGCCTTTAGCAGCTTAATATCTCACTTCAAGTTTTTCATAGCTGAGATAATATTTCCATTGTTATCTGAGTATAATAGATGATTTATATTCTTGAATGTTATTAGGTTCTGAACCTTATTTCATTGTTACCTTTTTCTGATGAGATTTAGAGCCAATGTAAATTTGGGGCTTGATGTATGTAAATGGTAATTTTTGAAGCTATTATATCCAAATTTAGAAAGTCAGATCTTCACATTTATTTCAGCTATTCCTGTGGACTTTTAAAAACTGAGAAAGCTCTGTCTTCCATAATTTTCTTTATCACTATGCCCTAAAGTGACTCTAAACCTCTGTTTATTCTTCAATGTGGCTACATATACATCTTAGTCAGTATGACCTTATTTTATTTTTCTTTGTTTAGAAGAACTTTTTTCATTCCCATGTGTCTCTTTTCTTTTTTTAAAATTATTATTAAAATATAATTGATTTACAATGTTTTGTCAAATTCTGTTATACAACAAAGTGACCCAATCACACACATTTCCATGTGCTATACAGTAGGATCTCATTGCCCATCCATTCCAAATACCACAGTTTGCATCCAAAAAAACCCAAAGTGCCCATCCATCCCACTTCTTCCCCTTTCCCCCTTGGAAATCCCAAGTCTGCTCTTCTTGGCCATGATCTGTCCATGTTCTATCTAACACTTAAGTCCAGGTCAAATGGCACTTCCTTCATGAAGCCTTCCCGGGTTCTCCACAAGAAATAACAAATCTCTTTTTCTTTATCATATAGTTCTTTATATATATATTTAACTTCTCATGCTTAATAATTAGGAAAAGTTTAAAAATTTACACCTCTAAATATTCCAAAGTCCAGGGATCATGTCTTCATTCTGGAGTACCAAACTATCAATGTATGTTTGTTAAATAAATGAACTATGTATGTAGCAAAACAATGTTAATTTATGGGTAAACAAATTTACCTAAATTGGCTCATTAAAAAAATGAAACCATGTTTTACAAATATGATATATGATAAAAATACCAGTTAATGATTATAAATAAAGTTATACACATTTTAGAGGATTTTCAAGCAGGGTATGAGTTGAGAAGAAAAAACAACCAAGGAAATCCTTGTTATAAAGAATTATATCAAGCATAAGCATCGCAGGAACTATTAAGAATGAATGGGATAAGGTACTGCTAAGTATTTTTCACTGTTGTTTATTTAAAATTAGCAACTGTGTTGCTTTTTGTCAAGTTAAAAAAATTTTAAAAAGTATATTTTGATACATTGTGTAGATGAAGTGTATAATGTATTTGGTGACTTTAAATAGAGGGGTGAGTACAGTAGCAAAGCTTAAAGCAAATTCCCCATGGATTCTGGGACCTTTGCATATTACTGTGATCAATGACCTGGGCCTCTAACCTGGGAATAGAGAGACCTTGAGAACATCAGTTGCCTATAGGCTTCTGCAGATTCTCGCTGAGCACAGGGCTCTCTGCCTGTAAACAAACCAAAAGATTATGTCATAGATGGGCGTCATTATTGTCTTTAACCTCAACTCATAGCCACAGACTTGATCCAAAGTACTCTAGCTCTTTTCTTGCCTTCTCTAATAAGCACTTTCCTACTTATTCATCTTTCAAGCCCCAAATCAGTGCTACTTTCTTTGGAAGGCTTTCCTAAGCCAAATCAATTACTTTCTCCTTTGTGCTCTTAAAGCGCTTGTACTTAACATCTCTTGTAAGAACATGCCACAGTGTTTACACCTCATCTTCTCTAAGGGACCAGACTCAAGACTAATTTCTATACAAATTCGGCCACTAGCCATGTTTCTGGCATTTCTGAAGACCCTGTATAAGCAAAGTTCCCCTCCCCCTTTCATTGTAATCATAGCACTTCATCTTTTGATAAATATTGTATCCTGTTATTTTTAAGGCTGCTTTCATTTCTTTAGATCCTGCAAAGAAGAGGGGTGGAAGCTCACATTATAGAGGGCATGGTGAATAGAGACAGTGTCCCATGCCTCCTAAAAATTGTCAAAGTAACCTGGGAAAAGTGAGAAATTTGCCAGGTCGGGGACATCTACTTTCCCAGGTGGGCATCTTCTTTCGAATTAGGTGGTTAGAAGAGCCACTGCCCTCAGATACTACCTATTAGGCTAGCCTTGCAGTGTGCTAATTCCTCCTTCTATAGTCTAGTTATTATTTCATCCAGCTTATAGCAGCCCTATCACTTACCATACTGTATAGGTTCTAGCATGTACTCTAAATAATTTTGTATTTTGGCTTCAGTTTTCAGCTTCTTCTCAGTTGTCTAATTTGATGGTTCAGTAATTTCTTATTCTTCTACATCTTAAGCCATTGCATACCTTTCCAGTATTCCAACAGCACAGCTCTTGTGCCTTACTGCACTTATTGGCTTTTCTCCAAAGCTTTATTTAAGCTTTTCTTGGTCATGGTTAAAGATATATTGCTGAAGCAGAATGTTTCCATCCTGCCTGCTACCTATATCTAACACTGATTATATATATTTTATTTATTTTGCTTTCTAGGGCCGCACCTTCGGCATATAGAGGTTCCCAGGCTAGGGGTCAAATCAGAGCTGTAGTTGTCATAGCCACAGCAATGCCAGATCTGAGCTGCATCTGCAACCTATACCACACCTCAGGGCAACGCCAGATACTTGACCCACTGACTGAAGTCAGGGATCAGACCTACATCCTCATGGATCCTAGTCTGGTTCGTTAACTGCTGAGCCATGACGGGAACTCCCCAGCACTAATATTTTTTGCTTCAAGAAATAAATATGGAGCCCCAACTTTTATTTGATTGATTGATTTTAGTTGCAGACTGTAAATCAACAAAAGAATCAAAGCTTGGTATTATTTAGATTACAGAACATGGGATTTTGTAGAAATAATGATGAAAGAGTAAATTTACAATGGTCAAGCTATAATTTATAAAACTTAATATGGGCAAAAATTGTTCCAGAAATCAAATCTTCGTTTAATTTATATAGAATAGTGATAGCAATGGATGGTTTCAGAGAAATGAAAGTGGACAAAAAGTGAAAATGGCTCAACTGCATTATATAGAGAATTGATCTGTTGGTTCAATCAGTTTACTAAAATTTGCTCTGGCGTATTTTTTCATCAAGTCAGTATACTTCTGATTGAAATACTTATAAACACAGGGTCAAGGCGTTCCCAGCTGTCAAAATAGCTGGGTCAGATGCCCTGTGCACACCGCATGCTGGGAGTCTTCCTACTCTGGATATCACTGATGCTTCTCTTAGAAGTCTCCATGTCGCTAGTAATAACATGCTAAAATGTGTTTATGGATTTTCATTTCTTCTTTAGGAAATGAAGAGATTGTTTTTAAAGATATTGGTATTTAGGGATTTAGTTTTTGTTCCCTGTTTAAGTGAATAGTATTTTAAAGTATGCGGCATTAGGGGAAAAACAGCTGGGGGACTAAACTGACTTTGTTGAACAGGTATTATTAACTTAGCGGCATTATTCCAGAGCAGTAGTTCCCACTAGTTACTCTGCAGTTTGGAGTTTGTTTGTTTGTTTAATCACGATGTCTGTTTCTATGGAGACTCCTGCTGTCTTGCTTTGTTACTTATGGTAAATCATGATAAAGACAGGAAGCTTGGGTTTGCAGAGAGGGGGCCAAACAGATATGGGAGGCCTGGAATGAATTTCAGAAATGCCGGTAATGACTAGGGGCCTGATTTGGTAACAATGGCAGGTAAACCATTGTATAGCTCACTGGAGTCAAATGACTTTCATGAAGTTCTGCAAAGAGGCTAGCACACTCCGGGGGCAATTACATGTAATGAAATGCTAGAAAGAAGAGCTCTGAAATTTTCTTTATGTGTTTCCTAGGGATATAAAACATTTAAGAGAAATACTAAAGTACTAGGGCTAAGCTATCAATTTAATTTCACTTGTGATCCAATCTAGCTTTGGTACCCTGCTGTCCTCTGTCTGCACAGGGCTGCTGTCTTCCACCCAGCATTAAATAATTGAGTAAGAGGTCATCTCTTGAGTTGTTGACTATATCAAAAGTCCCAGCATCTAAATGAAAGAGTTAAAGAGTGAAGACACTGAAAATATAAGGTTGGCTATTTAATATATTCATAAGTCCTAAACATAATTTACATGTAGTTATGTATGTATCCAGGGGAGATTTGTTAATCTACACTTTAGAAAGATTTGTGTGCGTATATAATAGTTATGTATATGTGCATATGTGTATATATATCCATCTAGTGATGAGTTGTTATCGAATTACATTAGGGTTGCTTTCATATATGTCTGTATAAAATTCAGAGTAAACTGAATAAGAAATACATTTGAGCTTTATTTTTGGAAAGAATTATTCTAATGGCATTCAGCTAAGAAATTGAGTTTTCCTGTAGATCTGCCTTGTAATTTTTTTAAACTACCAATAAATATTACTCTTTTAAAAGAAAACACAATTATAACAGTCTGGGAGAAGATGAATGCCATTCTGATTTAACTGTGTGCAATTGCACAAAGACCCAGTTTATTTAGCATTGGGTCTAGAAAATATACATATTGAAGGTGAGAGAGTATTAAGTTATATACGTAGTCTGTGAAATGGCTGGTTCAGATATATCAAATGATTTCTTGTATATGATGTTGTATCAATGTTATTCTTGGTCGAAAAGCAAGAAGGGCATTGTAAACCTCATTGCTACTTCCCATTCACATCTTGCTGGTAAAAATATAAAGTATTCAATGTTTTGAATAACAGCTTGGCAATATTAAATATAACTATAAATATATATAAATGTCATGACATGAAAACCCCGCAAACCAATAGGGAAAAAAACCATTTCCAGGAAGCCTTCCTGAATCCCCTGCCTGGGCGAAATGCTCTCTTCCAAATAGATGAATTATCTGTAATTAAAGGAGGGTCTGTGTTTAATTATGGGAATGATTGTAAAGAAAATTTAAGGCTTTAATGCTTTTATAAAATAATTAGGTCATGAAGTTAGAGGGAAAAAGGTATTAAATGCGGAGAAAGTGTAAATAGAACATAAGGTTCAGCATATAGAGGTGACATATCAGTTAGAAGAAAGGTTTAAAACTTGCATCAGTCAGGAAATGGTAATCACAGCAGTATTTCATCATGAATTTAAATTATAATTGATTTACATTATTTGACTTTCAAACTATAATAAATACAGTTTAAATTAGACATTATTTTTTGTACTGTATTTATTTTGGTTATGGTAAAATGGCAACAGTAAATTATTAACTAAACATCGAGACAGAAATATTAGTTTTCCTTTTGATTAATAGGTTAATATACAGATAAATAAAATGAATACAGAGTTATGCTTCTTTGGTTAAAAATTTTGCTATCCAAAGAAAAACCCAGTATGCAGCTATTTCTAAGCATAAGTTTAATGTAATGAATATTCTGTTTCATTTGGCTCTTTTTAAGCTAGACCTCTCTCTGGACACTGTGTCAATAAAGGGATTTGTGAAGGAGGGGACAGGAAGTCACATTTCCTAAAATCCAGCAAACAGTGAGCTCCCATTGTGGCTCAGCGGCAACAAACCCGACTAATATCCATGAGGATGCGAGTTTGATCCCTGGCCTCACTCAGTGGGTTAAGGATCTGCTATGGCTGTGGCACAGGGTGGCAGCTAATGCCCCTATTCAACCCCTAGCCTGGGAACCAACATATGCCACAGGTGTGGCCCTAGTAAGACCAAAAAAAAAAAAAAAAACCAGCCAACCTTTTTTTTTTTTTTTGCCTTTTTAGGGCTACACGCATGACATAAGGAAGTTCCCAGGCTAGGGGTTGAATCGGAACTGTAGCTGCCAGCCTATACCACAGCCATAGCAACTTGAGATCCAAGCCGTGTCTGTGACTTACACCACAGCTCATGGCAACACTGGATCCTTAACCCACTGAGCAAGGCCAAGGATCGAACTTGAGTCATGGATGCTAGACAGATTCATCTCTGCTGTGCTACAACAGGAACTCCCAGCCAACCATTCTTAAGTGCATGTTAGATTATTTGAAGACTTGATTTTTCAGTTAGTTAGACAGTAATACCGTTGCTCTTGGCACAGAATAAGCAGAATTTTGGAATAAATCAGGATATGAACAGATGATTTAAATTTTATAATTTATGTTGCCAAGTTTATGTTCATATAAAGCTTACTAATGACGTTTTTTTCCCTCACTCTTCTTGATAAGGATATTATAATGTATTAAAATAGAGTGTCGAGGAACCATGCTTCAAACATTTGTAAGAATCATTCCTACTGTGATAGGTAAGACGTCATCACTAGATGGGTTGCTTTTTGTTCACTTTTACACTTACCTAGTTTGTCTCCAAAATGTTTGCTGACACTCTCTTCATGATGCAAATCTTTCTTTCTTGTTAGACCATAGGCCATTGGCGTAACATGAGGGAAAGCTCCTGACTGAGGTTTCTGTAGAGGAGTTTCCCAGAAGGGTAGCTGGGGGCAAACACGACCCTTCAACTCTTCCTCCTCCCAGACTTAGCAAATGAAGCATCCGTCACCTTATACACACTAAATTCTCTGTCAGCAGCAAAGGTTATACAGTCATGGTTGGAAAAAACACTACGTTGGGTTTTGTTCGAGATTTGTTTTGAAATTTTCTTTGAAGTTCTGATTGAAAGATAGGTAGAAGGACACAGGTCAAGGGAGGAAATATAAATGCTATCTTCTCCTGCTCGTAGGACAGTAAATGACATGCTCCCCTTAGGGCTCCTTCCTGACCGCATTCATGATGCTCATCCTGCCAGGCACTCTGCGATTCGGAGGCCTTGCGTTGCACCTTACTCTGGATATCCCTCACGAGGAATCCTTTGGTGAGGATTCCAATTCCCACAGATTGGCAGCATTTCCAGTCTGGAAATCCTGTGCGCATTTTGAAATTTCTGGGTGTCTAGCAAGTACATAAGGGGAAGACATCTTCTTTTTGAAAAGTTGAGATTCCATTTTGATGAGTTTTATGCATTAAAGAATTACAAGTAGAATTATCCTCATTTTTGGTTGGCTTGGCAATTACAGTTCACATTACATCTTACCTCAATCACTCAGGCAAGGGAATTCCTCCCAAAATGAATCCAATTCTTTCAATCCATAAAATTTGTATCACAAATTCAGCTTATTTTAAGGTTATTTTGCTTTTGAAAATGAATGAGAATTTCTAATGTATAGATAGTTAAAAATTAAGTGTGGTAGCTCTCTATAGTGCCTGTGTCTTTCTGCATACCTTATATGATATTTTAGTTATGTAACTCAGATATCTTCTTCTAGGTGTCAGAGAGAATTGGCTCGTGCATCTTTCTTTGTTGTGCTACACTCTCAACCCAGTGTTGCCAGTAGTTACTCGGTGTCCCAGTTCACCAGATCTCTAGTAGAAACTTGAACAGGTTCTAATGTGGGCAGTTTTTTTTTTTAATTTTTTTTTTTTCTTTTAAGGCCACTCCAGCGGCATATGGAGGTTCCCAAGCTAGGGCTCAAATTGGAGCTGCAGCTGCCGGCCTACGCCGTAGCCACAGCAACACCAGATCCAAGCTGTGTCTGTGACTTATACCACAGCTCACGGCAATGCCGGGTCCTTAGCCCACTGAGCCAGGGATTGAACCCTCAACCTTATGGTTCTTGGTCAGATTCATTTCTGCTGCACCACAATGGGAACTCCAGTTATACCCTTTTCCCCTTCTTCCAGGAGGTAAGGATGCTATGCAGGAGTACAGAAATAACAGGTGGCATAGTCTATAGCATATGCCTGACAGCCACAGGAAATCTGCTCACCTTTTGCAGTATGGCTAGGTGTTGTGAGAAGGGGAACATTTAATAGGACCTGGACATATTCCTCTTCTGGGAGTTAAGAGCATGTGAGCTTATGAGAACAGGGAAGGTACTGAGAAAAACCCAGTGGAAGCATGGTTGTGAAAGAAAATAACAAGAGAGAATATTAGAACAATGATCTGAGGACCTTAAGATGCAGGCTGCTGGGACACATCAAAGCCTAGGAAACATTAATTAAATTAAACAGCAAAAACAGAGATAAATAATTGTATATTTGCTCAAATAAACAAGCAGAGTGAAAGATCTCTTTTCCCCCTACCACCTGCAGAGTAATACCCTAATCTTCAATTGTTAATTGTCCCTAAATTCTCATTCTAGGTACCAGATTTTCTTTCATGTAATACAGATTACTTGTTTGAATCACTCTGGATTATAAACTACTTCTCTAAATATCTTTTATACCATCTTCTAACTGTAAACTTTAATGTTCTAAATGACCCAGGACATATATTCCATTTCTACATTGTTGTAACGAAGAATCATGGCTCTGTAGCCTCTACTCTCTGTTCCTTTGGCACCTATAGTGAAAAGTGATAGCAATGGAGGTTCCCGAGCTAATTACAGAATAATATAGGATACTGTAGCCCCAGTCCACCCTTGAGAAGCCTAGATAATGCACTTACATAAGAAACACCTCAGCTCATTAACTAAAAGCAATAATAATATAAACTACAATCTGTATCTGTATTGAAAAAAAATTACCATTTAAATTCACATAACAGAGTTCCCTGGGAAATGTGTGCTCTAGTGAAGTATCTGATACTGTACATGCCAACCTATTTATTTACAGATCTTAAGCAAATGTCTATGAGGTCAATACACCATTGTACCAAAGCTTTATATACACAATAAGCCCTAAAGGGAGCTTACTGGTCAATTTATCCTATTGAATAAATAAAATGTATTTTAAGGGTTGTAAAAAAAATGCCTTGAGATATGTTATAATTGTCTTTATTTTACACATTTTTCTAAGGATTTTTTTTCTTTTATTACTCTATAGTGAAAACCATTTGCACAAAATACCTATTCAAATGACCACTATCAGCCTCTTTTCAAAGATAATACCAAATTAAATGGGAAATTTTGCCTCTTAATCCATTTCCTATTTTATTGCTTTGTAGTCAGAATATCCTACATAGACACAACAGCAACAGCAAAAACATCTCTGAAGGAATCTGAGCGTAGAATGATTATATGTAACATTTATCAAATAGCTACAAAATATAAAATATGACCCTTTGTAGAATGTTTATATGAGAAAGAAAACCAACAGGATGAAAGAATTCTAATAATGACTTTTGAACCAATATGAAATAAATTCAGTTTCAGGGAATTATTTACCATTTCCACAACTAAATAGATTGAGCCTAATTTTTAATTGATTGGTTCCTGTTTATTAGTTTTGCCTCCCTATCTAATCTGTAAAAACTTTGAAAGAAGGAACCCTATTTTTTTTTACCTATAAAAGGTAAATATATCAAATAATGAAATTAATTCCCATGTGTGGCAAATGGAAGCCTGTCCTATTCTATTATAATCATGCATCCTGTATTTAATCTGTCTTCAGGCAAACAAACAAAACAACACATGTGATCTAATTCTACTTAGGAAGAGCAATTTTATTTCATCAAAAAGCAGGTTAAGGTCAGTTTTCCCCTGAGCTCTTTAGGGAGAAATATGGAGTTATTTATCCCGTTGTTAAAAATTATAAAACATTGCTAAAGTTCCCATAAGAATAAGGATCCTATGCAGTTCTCATTGTGGCTCAGAGGATTAAGAACCCGACATAGTGCACATGAGGATGCGTCTTTGATCCCTGGCCTGGCTCAGTGGGTTAAGGAGCCAGTATTGCCAAAAGCTGTAGCATAGGTTGTAGACATGGCTCAGATGCAGCATTGCTGTGGCTGTGGCGTAGGCTGGCAGCTGCAGCTCCGATTCGATCCCTGGCCTGGGAACTTCCATGTGCCTCATGTGTGGCTGATAACAATTATGGTAACAGATATTAAGGCTTTGTTGGGCAAGTTTTAAAGTAAGTAGCTATTCTGGGAGATGTTCAGAGTAAAAGTAAATCTGTAATGTGTACATAAGAATATCAAATATAACTGAAATAGATGGTTCATTTATTAGTTCAGATGGGAATACCAGATTTGAAACTATTTAGATTGAGGGTGCCCTCTGGCTTGGCTTTTTACCTCTCTTACCACCATATCCTGGGACACTGCTCTTAGGTAACTGTCTCCCCAAAAGCATAATGTTGGTGAGCAAGAATGATATTTTTATATGTATGTATACAATGTATTACGGAAAAAAATAGCACATACAACTGTGATTTCAGAGTAATCAGCTGAAGTTATAATTAAGTTAAAAAGAAAGGCTGTCCCTAAAAATATTAAATAATAGTGTAGGTGGTGCAAACATGTGACAGATATCATAAATGTTGCCTGAAAGATGGGAGAAGTTTGGAAAGCACCAGATGAAAGGTGCGTGAAGGTAGTGAGTGAAGGATGAGAAGCTATGTCTTATTTAACAGAGTGCTCTGTGGAAAACCATGCTTAGTACAGAGCACTTTAAAAAGCAATGCTTCTCCAGTATTTAATGTTATCTCTACAAAATTCTGTCAAATTTTTTATATTGATGTGAATGTGAAAAAAAGCAAACTTTTATATCCATTATAGATCACAATAGGTGAAAGTACAAGTTTTCCCAAAGGGCAGACTTTGGCCATATTTTCATTCAGGAGATTTTGACATCAAGGAACTAGTTCCAGTATTTACCAGATTACAGACACCTTCAAACTAGATTAAGGACCAAAAAGAATATTTCAGTTCTACTTAGAAATATGGAAACATAATGAATGAAAAAAAGGCAAAATATAGTTGAGATGTATTTTTAAACTTGATAGAAATTATTTACTTAGGGATGCAGAACCCAAAAGCACAAATTGTTATATTTTCAATACAAAAACAGTTTTCATGGTGATAGTATATATGCCTACATATTTTATATGTATAGATATTTGCCTATAATATGTAAAAATAACCCCAATGTAATACAGTTTGTCTATAATTTATTGGCAGTATTATTTAAAAATGTAAATCACTTTGTTAATTTTCAGGTTTACTTTCTGAATAGATTGCCTTGTTTGCATTACTTCTTTTTCTTATTTAATTTAATTTATTTATTTATTTGTCTTTTCTTATTTTGTCTTATTTAATTTAATTTATTTATTTATTTGTCTTTTTTCTGTGGCATATGTAAGTTCCCAGGCTAGGGGTTGAATCAGAGCTGTAGCTATGGGCCTATACCACAGCCACAGCAATGCCAGATCCAAGCCACATCTGCTACCTACACTTCAGTAGTAGTAGCAATGCTGGATCCTTAATGCACAGAGTGGGGCCAGGGATTGAACCTGCATCCTCATGGATACTAGTTGGGTTCATTACCACTGAGCCACAATGGGAACTCCAGGACTTCTTTTTAATTAAATTATTATATGTTTATTGACTTATTTTTAAATACTGAATAACAATCTTTAGCCAGACTCATCAAGAAAAAAAGAGAGCCCAAATAAATAAAATCAGAAATGAAAAAGGAGAAATTACAACTGTTGCCCCAGAAATACAAGGGATCATAAGAGATTAATATAAACAAGTATATACTAATGGAATGGAAACCTAGAAGAAAGAGGTAAATTTCTAGAAATGTAATCTCCCAAGACTGAATCAGGAAGAAATACAAAATATGAACGGACCAATTACCAGTAATGAAATTGAATCAGTAATAAAAGAACACACAACAAACCAAAGTCCACAGGTAACAAACCAAATCTGCACAGGTAAATTCTACCAAACATTGAAACAAGTATTAATGCTCTTCTTTCTCAAACTATTTCAAAAAACTGAAGAGGAAGGACACTCACAAACTTACTCTATGAGGCCAGCATCACTGTGATACCAAAACTAAACAAAGACATCACAAAAAAGAAAATTACATGCCAATATTACTGATTAACACAGATGCAAAAATTCTCAACAAAATATTATCAAACTGCATTCAAAACTACATTAGGAGTTCCCATTGTGGCACAGCGGAAATGAATCTGAGTAGGAACCATGAGGTTGTGGGTTCAATCCCTGACCTCACTCAGTGGGTTAAGGATCTGGCATTGCTGTGAGCTATGGTGTAGGTCACAGACATGGCTTAGATCTGCCGTTGCTGTGGGTGTGGTGTAGGCCGGTAGCTGTAGCTCTGATTCGACCTCTAGCCTGGGAACCTCTATATGCCTCTGGCACGGCCCTAAAAAGACAAAAGACAAAAATAAAACTACACTAAGGGGATCATACACCATGATTCAGTGGGATTTATCCTGGGGATGCAAGGATGGTTCAGTATCCACAAATCAGTCAATGTAATACATAACAAGTTAAGAATAAAAATAATATGATCATCACAATAGGTTCCAAAAAAGCTTTTGCCAAAATTCAGCATCCGTTTATGATAAACACTTTCATTAAAGTTGGGGTAGAAGGGATATACCTCATCATAGTAAAGAGCATATCTGACAAACCTATAGCCAACAGCATACTCAATGGTGAAAAGCTGAAAGCATTTCCTCTAAGATTAGGAATAAGACGTGGATGCCCACTATGGCCATTTTTATTCAAGCTAGTATTACAAGTCCTAGCCACATCAATAAGATATGAAAAATAAATAAAAGGAATCCAATTTGGAAAGGAAGATGTACAACTGCCTCTGCCAATATATAATACTATATATATATATATAATACTATATATTAGAAAATCTTAAAGATGCTATCAAAAAACTATTGAACTAACAAATGACTTTAGTAAAGTTGCAGGACACAAAATTAATATATAGAAATCTGTTCCTTTTCTAAGAACAAACAAAGAAATTAGGAGATAATTCCATTTACAATTGCATCAAAATACCTAGGAATAAATTTTACAAAGGAGGTAAAAGAACTGTAGTTGGAAAACTATAAGGCACTGATGAAAGACACTGAAGACAACACAAATAAATGGAGAGATATACAGTGCTTGTGGGTTAGAAGAATTAATATTGTTAAAATGACCATAATACCCAAAGAAATCTGCAGATTTGTTGAAAATTCTATCAAAATATAACTGGCATTTTTCAAATTCTAAAATTTGTATGGAAACACAAAAGGCCACCAATAGCCAAAACAGTCTTGAAAAAGAAGGACAAAACTGGAGGTATCTCACTTTCAGATTTCAAACTATATTGCGATGATGTAGTCATCAAAACACTATGGTACTGGCACAAAAACACATAGACCAATGGAAAAGAATAGTCCAGAAATTAACCCACAGTTTTCTGGTCAATTAATCTATGACAAAAGAAGCAAGAATATACAATGGGGAAAAGACAGCTTGTTCAGTAAATGATGTTGGGAAAATTGGACAGCTATATGCAAAAGAATCAAACTAGACTACTTTCTCACACCACTTAAAGAATAACTGGATTAAAGAAGTAAATATTAGGCCTGAAACTATAGAACTCCTAGAAGAAACATAAGCAGTGAGTTTTTTGATATGTCTTAGCAATATATATTTTTTTAATATACCTCCTCAGGCAAGGGCAACATAGCAAAAAAATAAAATAAAATAAAATAAATGAGACTAAAACTAGAACACTTCTGCACAGAGAATAAAACTATCAACAAAATGAAAAGTTACCTACTAAATAGAAGATATTTGCATATGATATCTCTGATAAGGAGTTAATATCCAAATTGTACAAAGAACTGTTATAAGTCAACATCAAAAAAGAAAGAAAGAAACCCTGATTTAAAAATGGGCAGAGGACCTGAATAAACATTTTCCTAAAGACATATGTATGGCCAACAGAGATGGTCAACATAATTGATCATCAGGGAAATGCAAATCAAAACTAATATGTTACCTCACATCTGTCAGAAGGGCTATTATCAAAATACAACATATAACAATTGTTGGTGAAGATGTGGGAACGGGGAACCCTTGTGCAATGTTGGTGAGATGGTAAATTGATGCACTCTGGAAGACAGTATGGAGATTCCTCAAAAAAAAAATTAAAATAGAACTACCGTATGATCCAGCAATTCTACTTCTGGGTATTTTTCCAAAGAAAATACAAACACTAATTTTAAAAGATTATGTTATGTTCATTGCAGCAGCATTCACAATAGCCAAGATTTGAAAACAACCTTAGTACCCATTGATAGATGAATGGTTAAAGAAGCTGTGGTAGGGAGTTCCCATCGTGGCGCAGTGGTTAACGAATCCGACTAGGAACCATGAGGTTGCGGGTTCGGTCCCTGCCCTTGCTCAGTGGGTTAACGATCCGGCGTTGCCGTGAGCTGTGGTGTAGGTCGCAGATGCGGCTCGGATCCCGCGTTGCTGTGGCTCTGGTGTAGGCCGGTGGCTACGGCTCTGATTCGACCCCTAGCCTGGGAACCTCCATATGCCACAGGGGCGGCCCAAGAAATAGCAAAAAGACAAAAAAAAAAAAGAAAAAGAAAAAAAAAAAAGAAGAAGCTGTGGTACACACACACACACGCAATGGGATATTATCCAGCCATTAAAAAAAATAAAAATCTCGCCCTTTATAACAACATGAATGGACCTAGAAGGTGTTACATAAGTGAAACATCAAAGACAGACAAATATTATATGATGTCATTTATATGTGAAGTCTAAAAAACAAAACAAATGAACAAACATAACAGAAACAGAGACACAGATACAGAGAACAAACAGGTGGTTGCAGAGGCAAGTGGAATAAGGAGAGATTAGTGAAATAGAAAATAAGTAAATAAATACTGGATAGCAATTTTGCATTGTAACATAAAATTATTTGGTTCCAGTATAATCTTTGATGAATGCCTTCTGTTGTTTAGTGTAATATTGACTGTAATTGAAGCTTAAATGGTAATATTAATAGCAATAAGAATGAACTAGTTCACACAACTTATTTCTAATTATTCATCCATGCTTTTGCTCCTATAACCAAGTCTAGGCCATTTCAGTATATTGCATTTTCTGTGAGCTTTATTTAAGTCGCTTTGTGGATTATGTTATCTAGCTTTAACTCCATTAACCTTCACCTAAGGGAGAAGTGAATAAAAAGGATCCTGCAAAAAATCCAGGAAATGTAGAAAGTACTGATAACATAAGCAGAAATGAACGTGAACATCTCTGATTGGTTCCTGCTCCTCGTTCTGCTGTTGAGGTTTATCTGAACTCTTAGGAGATAAAAATCAACTTATTGACTCTTAAAAGAACTAGCTTAACTATTTTTAGAAATTCCCAAGAAGATAATTTTAAATATGGATTTGTATCCATTACCATTAACAAAGAAATTCACTCTTAAATTTATTTAGCTAATGATAGTCTTCAACTATCAGAATTAGCCTGTTGTTTAAAATATAAATTAGTTTCCCCTTATTCCATTCTTTTAAAATTTCTATTTTTGCATGCATTTATAATGTATACAGTAATATGATATGAATAAATGGCATAATATGGGAGTTCCCGTCGTGGCGCAGTGGTTAACGAATCCGACTAGGAACCATGAGGTTGCGGGTTCGGTCCCTGCCCTTGCTCAGTGGGTTAACGATCCGGCGTTGCCGTGAGCTGTGGTGTAGGTTGCAGATGCGGCTTGGATCCCGCGTTGCTGTGGCTCTGGTGTAGGCCAGTGGCTGCAGCTCCGATTGGACCCCTAGCCTGGGAACCTCCATATGCCGCGGGAGCGGCCCAAAGAAATAGCAAAAAGACAAAAAAAAAAAAGGCATAATATACAAATAAATGAGTACCTATGTTGAGGATGTATTAAAAATATTTTATTAATGGAGGAGGCTATGAAATTGTTTGAAAAATACTGGTAGTGGTTTTGATACTAGCAATTGCTCTCGTTTTAGTTTCTGCACCACCTAGTATTTATTTTGCATAGATTGTATCAGTGGCTTATTTCATTGCTCTCAGTTTTTGAAAGCTGTGATTTAATGTATATGTTTTGAAAAAAATCTTTCAAAATTAACTGTCACAAAGAATTTCAATATATTGGATATATTTGGGTTTAGCTGTCAAACTTCCTAGTCTCCTTTGCGTAGCCAGGGAATTCATATGAGTAGGCACTAGGGTTGTTGAAATGAATCCCACTGCCGCCATCTCTCTGCTCCTTTTTAACCAGAGAAAGCAAGATGTAGAATCTTGTACAGGAAAAACCTCAGAGGTAGAGTTGGTCATTAATGGAGTTCCAAATCAGAAAGCATCCAGGGAGATCAGTATAACTATGTGATTGAAACATTTAGAAATGAAAAGATTTAGATTTAAAATGAAAAATCATTACAGTTTAATGAATCAGTAAGCAATATGAATTATTTAAATTAATTTAGCACTTTATGAATTGCAAAGTGCTTTTATATTTTCACTATCTTCTATCACTTGTCTTCTTTTTTAAAAATAAAATGAGTAAGAAAAATGTAGAAATCTTATGTTCGAAAATTTCCCCAAAGAGCTGTTTTTATTCACTGAATTATTACAGTTTCTTGTTAATATTAGATTTATGTATTTGCCAGTCCTTTCTTTCCTACAGCTGAGCATCTAGCTAGCCAACTCAGTGATCTCTGGAGCAATACAATTTTTTTTTTTAAACAAGTGCTGCACCTGCAGCATGTGGAAGTTCCCGAGGTAGGGATCCAGCCACAGTGCATGCCACTGTGGAAGCAGCACTGTGCAGTTGTGTTGTGAACCACAAGGGAAGTCCTGGAGCAACAGATTTTATGTACATGATCTTTATCACTATGCCATGAAGGCCAGCATTGAACTCAAAATCAGGATGAAATAACCAGGTATCTCCCCACATTGACCAAGATTCTATATTTGGGGGATAGGGAAAAAAAGAAATGGATGCAAAGGTGGCCCAGTCACCCTGAACTGCTCTGCTTTTGCACATGCCCATTTCTTCTACCTGGATGCCCCTCTCCCTCCTTGCTAGCCACATTGTCTAATGCTCACATAGACTGATGTTTATAGGTCTAAGTGATAGTGCCCGCAACTCAAAATGGGATTTATCTCAGCTGCAGAGGCCTTGAGATGACAGGTCTGCATCTAGTGTATTTTGATTCTAACAGATCATGTAGCCTGGTGGGGGCCTTAATTCCTCACTGAATTAATGAACTAAGTGTGTGGATTAGGGAAATTAGGTCAGATCAGAGAATACATTGTTTGTATACTGATTGGCTAGTTTTAGTTCAAATACTTTTGAAATTATGGTTGATGCCGTTCTGTTGACGGCGATAACTATAATCAATTAATCTGCCTTCAACTTGCTAATTCTCTTAAGAAAAATGAAAGCCACATGTAAGTTATCCACAAACCCGTATCAGTTGTCAATTTCCCAAGTGTTATTTTTCACAGTAACAAGATTTGAGAGGAATTTTAAAGTTTTTTTCACCAAAGATAGGATGAAAAACAAATATAGCATGAGAGATTTAAATTAGACAAGGAGTGGTATGGCTTAAAGTAACAAACTTCAACACAGTTTGAGGGAATTTGGTGGAATCTTTTCCTCTGGAAGGTACTGTTAAAAGCATTTGTTGTGATTTTAATATCTTTTAATGCTTTAATTGATGGTTTGAAACCTTCAGCTGGATGTTCTGATCTTTAAAATAGTCCTTTCAGGAGTTTCCTAATGGCCTACCAGTTAAGGACTCCACATTGTCACTGCTATGTCTCGGGTTCAATCCCTGGTCTGCAAACTTCCTCCTGCTGTGGGCAAAGCCAAAAAAAAAGTCCTTTCAAGTTTTGTTATTGAATAAAAACAACACCCAATATCTCTGTAGGATTTCACATTGTATAAAAGCCTTCTCATATATATTTTATCATTTAATCATTATCATAGTCTCGATTGGTATGCATAATTATTTCCATTTTTTTAACTGCAGAAGCTGATTCTTGATTAAGTTATTTGCATTGAGTACAAGTGCATGCAGTACAGACCTTTGATTCAAACTAAACAGAACCAAATCCACCCATACTATATTTGTGCATGAGGATAACCTCTACTCTACAGAAAAATAAGCTGGCAGTAAGTTAGGCTTTCACTGTTTAAAAGGTTTTCCTTTACTTATAAGTATTACATTTATAGTAACAGCTGTTTCATATTGTTGTACTTGCAAAATTAAGAGGTTCATCAGATATTAAAAAGGAAGGGGAATTCCTATTGTGGCTCAGTGGAAACAAACCCTACTAGTATCCATGAGGATGCAGGTTTGATCCCTGTCTTCACTCAGTGGGTTAAGGATCTGCCATTGCTGTGAGCTGTGGTGTAGGTCATGGTCACGGCTTGGATCCCACGTTGCTGTGGCTGTGGTGCAGGCCTGCAGCTACAGCTCTGATTTGACCCCTAGCCTGGAAATTTCCATATGCTGCAAGAGTGGCCCTAAAAAGACAAAAAAAGGGGGAGGGAATCTGTATATTTTCCTGTATGTAAATTTTACCTGAATAAAACATGAAGGGAATTATTAATAACCAATAATGCTGTGAAGCACAAGTTGGCAAATAATCAGAATCATTTGATAATAAAATAAGCTACAGAACAGAGAACCCAGGAATAGACCCACACAAATATAATCAACTAATCTTTGACAAAGAAACAAAGCAATTCACTGGAGAAAGAATAGTCTTTTCAACAAATGGTGCTGGAACAACTGGACATCCACATGCAAAAATCTAGACACAGACCTTATACCTGTTACAAATAGTAACTCAAGAAGAATCACAGACCTAAATTTAAAACACAAAACTATAAAACTCCTAGAAGATAACATATGAGAAAATCTCAATGACCTTGAGTTTGTCAGTGACTTTTTAGATATTACACCAAAAGCATAATCCATGAAGAAAATGTTGGTAAATTAGGCTTCTTTAAAAATTCAAAACTTCTGCTCTGTGGAAGACACTATTAAGAGAATGTAAAGAAAAGCTAAAAAAAAAAAGATCCTTGAAAAATGTATATTTGATAAAAGACTAGTATTTTAAATATTCAGAGAACTCTTAAAACCTAACAACAAGAAAACAAATAATCCAGTTTTAAAATGGGCAAAGAATCTGAACAAACCCTCACCAAAGATGTATAGATGGCAAGTTTTCATAAGTATATAAGAAGATGCTCAACATTATTTTTCTTTAAGGAATTGCAACTTAAGCCAACAATGAGATACCACTACGTACCTATTAGAATGTCTAAAATTCAAAATACTGACAATACTGAATGCTGGTAAGGATGTGAAGAAACAGGAACTCTTAACCATTACTGGTAAGAATGCAAAATGGTAAAGTCACTTTGGAATATGGTTGGAAAATTTCTTACAAAATGAAACCTACTCTTACTGTATAATCCTGCAGTTGTGCTCCTCAGTATTTACCCAAATGAATTGAAAACTTATGTCACGAAAAACCTGTATGCAAATGTTTATTTCAGCTTTGTTCTCAGTTGCCAAAACTTGGAAGCAACCAAGATATACTTCAGTAGGTGAATGAAATAAACTGTGGTACATCCAGACAATAGAACATTATTTGGCATTTAAAAGAAATGAGCTGCCAAGCCATAAAAAGATACAGAGGAATCTTATATACATACTGCTAACATGAGAAAGAAGGCAATTTGAGAAGGCTATATACTGTGTGATTGCAACTATATGACATCCTGGAAAAGACAAAGCTATGGTGAGTAGAGGTTGCCAAGGATCCAGGAGGAGGAATTGAGGGATGAATTGCTGGAATGCAGGGGATTTTCAGGCAGTGAAACTATTGTGTATGACGCTATAATGGTGGATATATATCGTGATATATTTGTCAAAACCCATAGAATGTACAGTAAAAAGAGTGAGCCTAATGGTCAGTGAACCCTGAACTATGGACTTCAGTTAATAATAATGTATTAATATTGACTCATCAATTGCAACAAATGTATCACTAATGAAAGATGTTAGTAATAGGGAAATAGTGTTAAGGGTGGGGGAAGAGAGAGATGGGGTATCTGGGAACTCTGTGCTTTCTATTCAGTTTTTCTTTAAGCCTACAACTGCACTGAAATATAATTAATTTAATTTAAAAATATGTTTTAAAAGCCACACATAATCAAAAAAGAGCTCCACATTTACAACGAATGTGAGGGAGGTAGATTAGTTGCAAAAATCAAAGGAGATCAACATGATTCAAGGCCAGCTCGGCCCCATTTTTCATCTCCATTTATAAGCGAGATAGACTTATCGTCATATCATAACTTCAGTATTAGAAAATACACATACATATGTATGTCTCTAACTCTCCCAGAGAAATACAAAAAGGAATCAAAACTATCGTAATTAAATGAGTACTTCTTAAGAAACCCAACTCTTAAGAAGTCCAACTTTAATATTTCCTTAAAAATTACAATTGCAGTGGCCTTAAGTGTGGATTAATGCTCCACTGATTAATTTAGTACTTGCCAACTAAGTTTAAGTAAGTAGAATTTGATTTATTAAAATACATCATATATACAAATGAGAAAATTTTCTGCACAATTACTTTTTAAATTATCCTTTTACTCATGCCCACTTTCCCCATAATTTAGCTTTTGAGAACAAAAGGGTGATGTTAGACTATGTTAGCATTTATCATCATTCATTAGAACTCTGGTCCTAAAATATATGATTATAGAAGAAATTACCTGTAGACAGTCCCCCAAAGGTTTCCCCACCATAATCCTGTAGGAAATCTGTAAAACTCTAAAAACATTTGAAACAATTTCAGATCAGTATAATTTTTAGGGTATCATGGACTCCCAGTGGACCCAAGATCAAGTCTAATTGTTTTCATAGTTAGTTATTATTGCACCCTATATAAAAATAAGGGTTATCAACAATATCCTTTTGAATTTGTTAGGTCTCAATGAAACTTTATTTCCCTGACAGTTGCATTGTCAAACTGCTGTTTAAGGTTATGTACTCTTTATGCCATTTACATATATGGTACATAATTTCAAACTATGGATATTTATAATACAAAGTAGCAGACTTACTTTTACAGAACAACTCAGGAGGAATTAATTATTTTTAATGCTACGGCACTTCATGAAAAGATAATATCCCACAGTGAAAATGAATGGTTTGATGAAAACCTACATTTGATTACAACAGTGTAGGCACATGCATATGTGTAAGTATTTGTGGAATGAAAGACTGGGGAGTGAATGAATATGTACTCCTAAATTTAACAAAAGAGCAAGAAAAGATTACTAACCTTTAGTAAGCATCTGCTATGTAGAGGCATTCTTTGTAAATTATCATGTAACAGCACAGCCAATGAGCATTATGCAAGCGTTAAAGATGAGAAAACAGACTGAGAACGGTTAAGTAAATTGTCCAAGGTTACACAGCTATTGAGTGGCAAAACTGGAGCAAACTTTGCCACATTTTGACACTTACTGTCATATTTTTATTTAACCTATGTTGCCTCAAAGAGATGAATATGGAAATCTGAGAATTTAAAATTTTGACATTCTTAAACAGAGGTTAAGAACAAAACCCTTTCTTCTCCAAGTTTTGGCAGCTGCTCTTTGCTCTTTAGAAGACTGAATTAAGAATATGCCAGCAGTCCTAGCAATTCTGCGAGAGCCCTGACCTCCCTTTGGTTCCATGTAACGGTGGGACTCCAGTGTCCATGGTGCCCTGAGATGGGCCACCAACCTAACCTCTTTCTCAGCAAAGTTTCTGACTAAGCAATGAGAAAACATTTTCATTTTCACAAGAGAAACTTGTGAACCTACATCTATTTTTAATTGATGTACAACAAAAAGTGGTATCACATTTCTCATATCCCTTGCCCAATTTCAGCTTCCACCACTTCATAAGACTTTTTCCTGGAAAGGTCAGAACAGCAGAGATGAGCAGAGACACTTTTTTTAGCCTCATTTCTAATCCACTGACTCTTGCTCTGTAGGTTCTCTGTGAACTGCCTGTTCAAAGAGATATTGTTCAAAATTACTTGATTTTGTAGACTTAATGACACAAGGAAGATAGTTTCAGCTACTTGAAGTCTAGAATTTCCTTTATAGAAACTGTCATTGTTAGTCAACTTTAATAATTAATAAATACAGTGGTAGTTACAGATCTATCATAATCCAAATGAGTACATGAAAACAAACGGTATTAATCATGTGATCTCTGAACCCTGATTAACTCATCTCATTAATGGTTGACATTTTACATGAAGCTCAAAGGAATGATCATCCCACCAAAGACAGTCTGACATTTCCATTTAGGACACAACGTGCCTTATTTCCCACATCTCTTTCAGCCCTGGGTGCTTGAGCGTTTTCCTAGTCTTTGCATGGCTTCATTTCAGATCTTTTGGTGGCTTCAATAGTTGAGTCTATACTTTCCGTGCATTTTGATAAGCAGACTTTTCTTTGTTTTTATACTCTGGCCTTAGGCAGACTCTGACTGTGCTAAAGAGTTACCTGGACTGCTTCCTATTCTCTTTCCTGACGTTTAGGAAAAGGCACCACTAGCCCTAGAAGTCTCAAAAAGTCAACCGGTGCATCCATTTTCCTCTTTGGACCCTAGTGCAGTGAATTTCAGCAGCTCATATCTTCAGACCACATGCCACTGCACCCAGACATGGATAAACAAAATGTGGTGCAGTATGTATATATACAATGGAATATTATCAACCTTAAAATGAATGAAATTCTGGTATATACTACAAAGTGAATGAAGTCTGAATACATTATGCTAAGTGAAATAAGCCAGAATCAAAAGGACAAACACTGTAGGATTCCATTTATATGAGGTCCCAAGAGTAGTCAAATTTATGGAAATGGACAGTAAAACGTGACTATCAGGGTTTGGAGGAAGGAGCATGGGAGTGAGTGTTTAATGTGTACAGAGTTTCAGTTTGGGAAGATAAAAAAATTTCTGGAGATGAGTGGTGGGAATTGTTGCATGACAATGTGAATGTACTTAATGCTACCAAGTGGTATGCTTAAAAATGGTTAACATAGTAAATTTTATGTTATATATATTTTCACCACAATAAAAATAAAATAAAACTTGAAAAAATAAAAAAAGTGCAACTGGAAATGACTGAAGATATTTAAGAAAATGATACTTAAGAAAAGCACTTTTGTGAGTTCCCGTTGTGGCTCAATGGAAACTAAACCCGACTAGAATTCATGAGGATGCGGTTTCGATCCCTGGCCTCAATGAGTGGGTAAGGTCTGGCGTTGCCCTGAGCTGCGGTGTAGGTCACAGATGTGGCTTGGATCCTGCATTGCTGTGGCTCTGATTTGACCCCTAGTCTGGGAGCTTCATATGCCACAGGTGCATCTCTAAAAAGACAAAGAAAAAGTAAAACAAAAGCACTTTTGTTATTCCATCAATGAGTGGTCTATTTTTTAAAAATGAGAGAGAAGAAACTCACATATTAAACTTACTTGTTTTGTTTTACCAGGGAGGAAGTGAGGTCACAAGAGATTAAAATTTTGAGTTAAGAAAATTCATTAACAAGAAGAGCTAAAACTAGAGCTTCCTATTCCTGTGACTCCCAAACCAGAGCCTTACCATTACCCTAAAGTAACTTCTGTTTCTTTTTTTTAATAGTTGACATTTTTGATACATAGTCCTTAGAAGAAGGGAGAGATGACTAATCTTCCAACAGAAATATTAGTGGTTTTCCAGGTCTCAGTATTGCGTTACTTACAGCTGCATAATATTCCCAGATATTCTGACATTGTTTGACAGCCAGAATAAGGCATCTTGACCAACATGCCACTTAGTGGAAAGGCTAGATATTAGATGAGCACAGGACCAGTTATCTGATCCTTTTTGTCCTATTAATCAGTTGGTAAACCAGATGTCCAAGTTTGTAGACCATATTTGGATGAGGGGTGACCCAGTAGGCTTGGAACATAATTTGTGAATTCTTGCACCTAAGTCACTCTCTGAGGGGCTTCTCCTTTCCCATCCTACCTCGGGTGTACCTGCTCTGACATTAGTTCTCACTTGAGACTCCTGTCAGTCACCCAGAATCCATGCTTGTGACAATAGTTATGTTCTGAAATTCTCCCTATTTGGTCAATTTTCATACAGTATTGGACACTTTCCTTATGGTTAAAATCTTGCACTAGGGGCTTCATCTGAATATTGACCATTAGTAATAAAATTATATAAAGCTTCCTTGTCTAGAAGCCAGGCATCATGTGAAATGCTTTACCACCCTGTCTCAGGTCCTAACATCAGTCCTGCAAAATGGGTTGGATTACTTTCATTTTGAAGATTATGAAACAGACATTCGGATTAAAATAGTTTCATCCAATTCCTTATAAACAGTTGCCTATATACCCTTAAATTCTTCTGCTTTTCACACATACTAATCATTGCTGGCCATTAAACATTTCTTCAGCGCTCCTAATTCCAGATTATCATTCATATCTCTACACTACACCTATGTAGACCAGTGCTTCTCAAACTAATGTGCGTTTTTAGTATTACCTGAATATCTTGCTAAAGTGCAGATTTTGATTGAGTAGGTATGAAATCCTGCAGTTCTAACATTTTTTTTCAGATGCTGCCCATGAGGCTGATCATCAGACCATAGTTTGAAAAAAGCAGGGTTCCAGAACTGTTTCCTAATATAGATTAGTTACACATGGCTCTTAAGCACTCGAAATATACTAGTGTGAACTGAGCAGTGCTGCAAACGTCAAGTACACACCAGATTTTGAAGACTCAGTCTCAAACGAAAAGTGTAGAACATCTCATAATTTTATGTTGATTTCATGTTAAAACACTACTACTCTGAATATGTTGGGTTAAATATAATGTGTTATTAAAATCAGTGTTACCAGAGTTCCCATCGTAGCTCACTGGGTAACGAATTCGACTAGGAACCATGAGGCTGTGGATTCAATCCCTGGCCTCGATCAGTGGGTTGCCATGAGCTGTGATGTAGGTCCCGCAGATGCGGCCCGGATCCCAAGTTGCTGTGGCTGTGGTGTAAACTGGCAGCTGTAGCTCTGATTAGACCCCTACCCTGGGAACCTCCATATGCCATGGGTGCAGCCCTAGAAAAGACAAAAAGACAAAAAAAATATCGAAGTTACCCATTTCTTTTTTTCCTTTTTAGTTGGTTACCAGAAAATTTAACTTTGCATATGTGGCTCACATGGTATTTCCATTGGATAGCATTGCTGTAAAGAATCCTCCCAAATCTTTTTCACTTATTCAGATATCACTTAGGGTTGGCCCAACTCACCGTCCCCTAGTGTTCTCACCTCAGATGACCTCTCCTACTCTACCCATGGCCTGTTTGTCTTTTAGCACATATTACCTTGTGTTGCTAAAGGTTATATGCTTATGTCTCCGTGGCTAGGTGGTGAGTTCATGAAATTCCAAGCTTATATATCATACTTTATTGCATAAGATTGTGTCTTATTCCTTTTGATTTTGACAACCCCTAGCCAAATACTTACCTTCTAATAGATTCTCAGTAATAGCCATTGAATAAATTATAACCTCCAAAAGTCTGCTGTGACTTTGTGTGCCTCAGAGTGCTTACCGCAATGCATTTTAAAAAGAAGGGCCTAAATTAAGGTATAAGTCAGTCCCAGCCAAGCTCAGTGCATTGATCTCTGTGTTCTTGGGCTGCCTGACCTGCGTCCTCTCTGCTAAGGGAATTGTCAATAACTGTAATAGAAACCTAATCAAAACATAATTAGGAAGGCAAACTACTGTAAAAAACCATCTTATAATGAATTCCAACAAGAGATTTGGGGATTATCTGCACCACTGGTTTCCTCCTCTAGGATAATTAAAAGTTGATTGAAAGAGAATTGCTTAAAAATAAAGAAGGTGACTGCTTCTCTCTCAGTACCATTGTCATGACTGAAATGAGGAATTCCAGAAGGCGCTTGGTTAGAAGTAAGGAGAATATTCCAACTATTATGTCAAACAGGATTTAAGAGGCATTCACTCATCTTCACTTTGAGGCTCAAGGATCGCTGCCTTCTGGTATTAATGTACTTCTGGTAAATCTTCATTCATTCATTCATTTATTCTTCAGTCACTCACTTGCTCACCTCCTGACTCACTCCCTAACTTAAATCACAGGCTTACAATTTATGGAGGACCTACAATAAGTCTAGTGCTGGTGACCCAGGATTCATAAAGCAGTTCCATGCAAGAGACGAACACATGTAACTTCTTGAATAAAAATGAGTTTATCCAGGCCATTCTCTTTTGCCGCAAATTTCTGGACTAGATCTGACAATTTGTTTAATTTTCTGACCAGTCATTCATATTATCAGTATCACTATTCAGTATGAAAAAAAATAATTTTAAATCCTCAAAGCATTTTGAAGGGACATTAAACAGACTAGTCCTGAAGAAGCTTTGAAGACTTCAAATTATTTTTTCCAAACTGCAGTTTTTTAGAAAAGGTTCTTGGCACTTATACAACCAAGCAATATTATGGAAAAGAATACCTTAAAATTTAACATATGCAATTTTTGTAGTCTAGTAAATTTCTGAGTTTTGTTTTCATTTCATTTTTAAGACATGCCTGACTCCTGTCAGTAGCATCCTCCTTCAAGAACTTTCTACATGCTCTTGCCTCAGCTGCCCTACAGCTGCAGAGTTTCACTGCAAGGCAAGGTTAAGATGCATTCATAAGAATCCATTTGTCAGGGAACACTAGCCTGTAATTCACTGCGTACACCCACCCTGACCTCCAGGTGGTAAGGCCCAGCTCATAGTGACTGTCTGACTTTTTGTTAAAGAAAATTCTCACTGTTGGGATTTTTCTTATTATAATGTTAAAAAAGGAATGAAATGCCAGCTTGAAAACTCATTTTCAATATAAAAAATGCTTATTTGCCTGTGTATATGCATATATCAGTGGATCTTGATGGAATCATATGTCCATCACTAGAATATAGTTCTTGGAGGGGCAGGCATCTTGTCTTTTTCCACGTGTAGCCCCCACAATGTGCTCAGTAAGGTTTTCCAAACTGAAACAGTATCTATGGCAACATAAGCTAGGCATGATGGAAGGGAAAGGCATTAGTATTTCTAAGTCTCATTTTACCACTGTCATCAGAACAATGTAACAGTTCTTCTTTCTCAGAAAAGAAATAATGTGTTTGATATCACATTGTAATCATATTCTGTGAGAAAAATGATTCTGTTCATTTTTCAGGGGCTACACATGGCTGTGTGTGTATGAGGAGCTCCCTGTACCCAGGCTTCATATGACAGTCATTAATCTAGACTGTAGATTTAGAAAGGAAAAAATTAATTTCTTGCCCCAAGATAGATGAAAAAGAAGAAACGTAAAAATCAATTATTTGAACAGCTTTAAGCTCTGACCTACTTAAGAAAGCTAATGCAGTAGTGATGTTCATTCATTAATTAAACTTCTTTTAGTATGCATTTTACATTAATTGTGTATTTTATATTCATATTATGCATTAGGCTTGGATGTTCATATTACTAATATTTGTAATTAAAGATCTGCCAGCAGCCTGCTTTTTAGCAATGTGGTTTTGAATTATAGGAAGCCAATATCTGGCATGTAATTTATCATCTATGCTAAAGATTTCCCTTCCCAAACCTAATCAGAACTAGTTCACTTTATTTCAGTTAAAAAGCAGCAAAGCCAAATGGTTTGAGACCAGTGGATAGAGTTTTAAAATTCAGCCTTAAAAGATGATCTTTTAGTTTTTCATTCATATTGATCAAATCTCCTTTGGTATCAAAAATAAAAATAATTTTTAAAGTTTGCTTCAGTTTTCAATCCATTAGTTTTATCATATTTTTTTTTGTCTTGTTTTTGTTGTTGTTATTGTTGTTGTTGTTACTTCTTGGGCCGCTCCCGCGGCATATGGAGGTTCCCAGGCTAGGGGTTGAATCGGAGCTGTAGCCACCGGCCTACGCCAGAGCCACAGCAACGCGGGATCCGAGCCGCGTCTGCAACCTACACCACAGCTCATGGCAACCCCGGATCGTTAACCCACTGAGCAAGGGCAGGGACCGAACCCGCAACCTCATGGTTCCTAGTCGGATTCGTTAACCACTGCGCCACGACGGGAACTCCAGTTTTATCATATGTTTAATTCATTTGCTTTTTGCAGTAATTTACCCAGAACTCAAAAGATTATTTCAGACCTGAGATCAGAAGGGATTGGGAATTGTAAAACTATGAGAAAGAGACACTGTATGGTTTAGCCAATTGACAATAGAATAGAAATCTAAGGCCTCATGCCCTGCCAGGGATCAACTGTTTACAGGAAATGGGAGATTTCAGATATCAGAGATGCAGTTGTGAGCCCTGATAATCCAATGCTTTGGAACTAGAATATCTTTTGAGGACTTAAGGGAATCATTTTATTTTTTAGAATTTAATTTATTTTTTATTTTTGCCTTTTAGGGCCGCATGTGAAAGTTCCCAGGCTAGGGGTCAAATCAGAGTTACAGCTGTCAGCCTGCACCATAGCCACAGCAACAAGGGACCTGAGCTGTGTCTGTGACCTACACCACAGCCCACGGCAACACCGGATCCTTAACCTGCTGAGTGAGGCCAGGAATCGAACCACATCCCCATGGATACCAGTTGGGTTCTTAACCCATCGAGCCACAATGGGAACTCCCCGGGAATGATTCTATTTAATAAAGAGAGCAAAAAGGAAATTACATACTTGCTTAAGACCATAGGACTTGTTAATTTCTAGCTCTTGATTCCTTCCCAGGCCAATTTTCTGGCACTAGGATATACTGAGAACTTGAGAAACTTAATTCGTTGAAAAGGTTTTGTTTGGTGAGGAAATTTTCAATGAAATTCAACAAATGTTTATTGAGTACTTTCTACCAAGTTGAACTAATGGAACCCTAAAGCCCAGCCCTTTCAAAAAGTTCTTCCCTGTGTATGGGCTGGAGTGGATTGGAAAGAGGCAGGAGGACTAGACTGGGAAGGTTTAGGCTCATAACATCAGAGGGAGAGGATGGAATGTCAGTGGGACTAGGGAATGGTGGTGGACAGCTGACAGAGGAATGGGAAGATTCCAAAGATGCTTAACCGTACAAGGGGTCAACATTCCAGGGCCGAGGATCTGACATGTGTATCTATAAACCACAGCAGTGTCTTTCACCAGATCATGGAGTGGAAAATACTCACTTTCCTTAAACTCTCAGGCCCTAACCTGAGCTTTTCCACTCCCTCCATACCCACCACCTCCAGAATTTCTTCTCTGGAATAATTAGACCCACATGACATCTGGCTGCAGATTCAACTCCATGCCAGTCTTGCCTACATCAGGAAGGATTTAAGAAGGTGTGCTCAACTGCAAGGGATCACAACATAAGTTACTACATTCTCTGAACTTCACCTCCAAATACTGGTAACAGTCTTCTTGTTCCTGAGACACAGCCTTTCTTCAACTGCCTCCCAACCCCCAACATCTCTGGATTGGGTTCCTATGTCAGGAATCACCTGCCAGGGTGTCTCATCTCTCTAGAGATAGGATCAGTCCTTGTCTTCCTTATCCTGGACTGACAGAATCCCCCGGGGGCATGCAGCTGCCTGGGCACTTCAAGTAGCACCTGCTTTTAATTCCTGTGATGTCTTTCCATCTCGCTTTGAAGAAACCCACTACATTGGAGCCTTGCATAAGTTTTAAGCTCAGCAAAACCTATCTTGTACTACTAGAAGTCTCTTTGAAGTACTGGCTCTACCAAGGCTCTTTCTGCCATAATTAAATATCTCATTTTGTCTTCCCAAACTGAAATTCCATAACCATTAAACACTAAGTCCCCATTCTACCTTCCCCCCCACCCCAGCCCCTGGCAACCACCATTCTACTCTGTCTCTATCAATTTGACTACTCTAGGAACTTCCTATGTGTGGAACCATACAGTATTTGTCTGTTTATGATTGGCTGAGTTCAATTAGCATGTCTTCAAGGTTCATCCATGCTGTAGCAGGTACCTGAATTTCCTTCTTTAGTAAAGATGAACAGTATTTTATCTTTAATATGTATATACCACATATAGTTTATCCATTCTTTTGATGGGTTGCTTCCACTGTTCTTCTGTTGTAAATAATGCTGCTAGGAACATGGGTGTACAAATATGTGTCCAGGTCCCTGCCTTCGGTTCTTTTGGGTGTATACCCAGAAGTGAAATTGCTGGTTAAGATGGCTATACTATGTTTGATTTTTTGAGGAATCTCCATGCTATTTTAGACTTGCTTTTTAACTCTGACATGGAACAATAATGCATTGCCACCCTCTCATCTTCTTATAGACGTACTTAAGATGATAAAATGACTCAATGATATATGCTAATTGGTGTTGTGAGAGAATGTTTCATTATTTATGAAAGAGAACTTAAATTTTTGTTAACTTTTGGGCAAATGAGAGTGCACGAGAGTCAAGTAGAAAGTAGTAAACTCCTATCCAGTAAGATCTACATATGTGGATCATCTGGAGAACAGGTCAGCTGTGGAAATGCACTAAGTGACTTTCATAGCTCCTTATCGGCATAATAGAATGCTTTATATAAGGAAGAGTTGAAAATAAAATGCATCATTAGGTTTTCCATTTTTTAAAAATAGACTGTTTAAATTATAATGTGGGCAGAGTTTGAAATCCTTTAAAGTTATAAAGGAAATTGTTAATATATAGTACCTTATTCCTAATTTCAGTGATACCTAAGACTATTAAAAAACAGTGAAGATCTTCAATCTGACATAAATGAGATGTGCATATACAGATGAACTTTAAGCAAGTGACTTAATGTGTGCCCTAAATACAGACTCACTCAGGGGAACTAAGTTACAGTTTACTGCAAAATGATAAAGCAGCGATCTGGAAAGGTCTTGTTGTGTTAGCATAGCATGGATTTTAGCAATTATGGAATGGCCACATTTAAATCCCAGTGATTGAATCATGCCCTAAAATACCCTCCTACAAATTGTTGTAAGACAGTTCTGTTAAAACAAACAAACACAGCTTCTCACCTCTACAAATTGTGTTGAAACTTAACTGTTAGAACAGCCAATTTTTTATTCATGTACTGTTCGCTATAGATTATATTTCTCTCTGGGATTTGTAACCTGAGCTTGAAATCAGATGCTCTTCCAGATATTACCAAATTGACTCAAATCCAAGGAGTATCAGTGAATCATTATATAATGTATGAATTGATTGTTTGTTCTACTAAGCTATGATTTTTTAAGCTGATGTCATTAGGGATTGCCTGTACATGGAAACAGCATGTATTCATCATATAAAACTGAAAAGTTGTATTTGTTTCAGTCATCTTGTTTCAAAGGCTGATTTTTGGTGTCTTCATCATCCCTGTTATGGGCCGAAATCCCCAAGTAAAACAGTTAAGTCATCATGTAATATTCATATCTTTTAAAAAAGTGCCTTAGTCTGCTAAACTTCATTACACATGACCCACAGTGATATAAATGGCATAGTGGATGTCTGCAATGTGAGTATCGTCCATTACTCATGTGTTTCTATATTCTTGGTTAAGGGAATCTTCCATACTCTTCCCATTTAGTGACAGCATCTTTATTCTACTATGTGGTGGACAGATAGAGCAGGAGGCAATAGTGAAATACAGATAAATGAGATTTGATCCCTGCCCTCAAGAGGTTCAGACTCCAGTCAGAAGTTGGCTGGATGCTAATAGCTATTAGTTGGTATATTTGAACTGTGATGTATCTTACTGACAGAAAAATAAATGTCCCAATAATGCTATTTATTCTACAACTTTTCTTCAACAATCTGCCTGTGAGTCATAACACTTTTGCCACCGAACCCCAGCCTCTCGGGCACTCCTGACATGGCCATTGAGGGGCTAGTGACCTTTTCTTCTGTGGTTGACATTGGTTTTTCATTCTGAAAATATCAGTTCCTTTATTAAAGTTCTGCCTGGTTGGAAACACAGTTATCTATGCTGCCAATTCTTGGGGAGAGGGAGCAAGCAGGCAGCAGGGAGCCCAGGGTCTTCAGTGAGGAAGAGAGGAGCCTCAGTCTCTTTCTTCCGCTTCCAGAGATATTGTACCCCATAACCTACCCACACAGCCCACCTCCAATTAGTCTTCCCTGAAACTATCACATAGTGAGGGCAATACCTGGTTTGATAGGAACATTCAGTTTGAGGGTAGAAACAAAAGAATAGAGAGGATAGAGATCCAAATTTTGAATCAAAATCTTTTTTTTTTTTTTTGTCTTTTTAGGACCGCACCCACGACATATGGAGGTTCCCAGGCTAGGGGTCCAGTCGGAGCTGTACCACCAGCCTACACCAGAGCCGCAGCAACGTGGAATCTGAGCCGCGTCTGCAACCTACACCACAGCTCACGGCAAAGCTGGATCCTTAACCCACTGAGTGAGGCCAGGGATTGAACCCGCAACCTCATGGTTCCTAGTTGGATTCGTTAACCACTGAGCCACAATGGGAACTCCTTGAATCAAACTCTTGTCATCAAATGTCTGAAGAAAAATCTCCTAGTTGTGCACTTGGTTAGGCTCCAGTGCAAATGAATGATTTTAGCCCATTTAGTTCATTAATGTCTCTGTTCATTCATCTATCCCGTTAATACTGTATTTTAATATAATGATTTGTTTATGCATCTATCACCCCTTATGACCAAGGTCCTCAAGTGTAGAAATAGTGGTGGTAGCATATAATGTGAGAAAAAAGTCTTAGGTTATTTATAATTTCCATCAGTAACTTCGCCCCAGTTTTTTGATATGAACATAATTGGTATTTTCTCAATCATATGAAAAGAATGAGTAAAGACATCTTCAAAAAAAACTTGGCCAGTTTTTAAGTTGACCTGTAACATATCATCTAAGCAAAAAAAACCAGAGCCAAACCAAAACAACAACAAGGAGAAACAACCTCACCTGAAATGCAAACATGGCTTCATGACAAATCTCTTAGTTCCTAAATTGTCATCCCTAAACTTTTAGATGGAAATTTTGGAAGTGCCATTAGTCAGGAGCTGGGCCTTTTTCGTCTTGGGCCACTAACCTTTAAATCCGTGCTAAGAAAGCAGTAGCTGTCCTTAAATGTTCTCTGAATGATTCATGATTATAAGAAATCTGTATCACAGGAGCTTTCTTTTCTTTATAACAAGCTAAGGAAATAACTACTTGCCATGATGTAAGGAAGTTTCCGGCAGTGATATCTTCAAGGAGGGATTTTCAAGTGTGGAAATTTCAGTGAAAAATCATCCAGTGGTTGGTTTTTCTTTCGACTTCCTTTGAGAAACAGCTCTGTCCTTGTCTCATGTGTTCGGTTTTATTTTAGGCATCCTGACTCAAACTACGTTTATTTTTTTTTTCTCTCATTAATTTATTTGAAAAGCAGCAATTAAGGAAACATTGCGTGACAGCCTTGAAAGTTTTCACATGTTGCATGAACTCCCTCTGCACTGATTATACTCATAGCACTGGAACTAGATGCTTTCTTTTAAGGAGCCCAAAGGCTTTTAGAGAAAAACCTCTCGAACTCTATTTTTTTTTTACTTGAAATCAGGTAAGAAGTTTGAGAATATCAACAATCTTAAAAGATTTTTACCTCCTTTTTTTTCTTTTATATACACTTCTCTGTTTTCATTAGTTACTTAATAACACTATTTATCATTTTCTTTATTAATAAGAAAAACTTCATTCCTGGTAACTCAGGGAAAGATAGTTGACTCTTACCTCCTCATTAAGCTTTTGGAAGATACCATGGACAAATAATTCTAAATTACTGTGCTTTGCCAACTGCAACATTTTCTACAAGCTGGTCTTTTCACAGAGCAATTTGGATGAAAAGCTACACATTTTAAAGAGGCGGTGCACAGTGACTACTGAACTAGCGGTGAAAGAGAGACACACACACACAGAAACGCACTGAGAGAGGAGAAAGATTGGCAGGGTAGGGAGGGAGGAGACTTTTTTTTTAATAGAATGCCAGCTGATAAATTTGGAAGGAATGGATAGAACTAAGAAAATCACCATTTTGCAGCTTTCGACATGGTTCTGGCAGGGTCAGGATTAACAATGGATGCTAAAACCATTGGCTGAAAAGTTGTTTGAAACTTACTCTTCGCATGATTTCAAAGTTTCGCAATGCAAATTACTTACAAATCACAGATGAAAAATGTTCCTTTATAATGAAGAGCTCTGGTAACCACCATTTTAGGATCTTAGGTGATCAAACAGCTTCACCAATAGGGAAGCCACCTGATTTTATTTGTTATTGCCTGATTTTGTTTGATGTGCTATAGTAAGTATATAATATCACCTCTGCAGTTTTCTTGGTGAAAACATTTAACCTGTATCAAATTATGAAAAACAATATACAAATTTACGGTGTGGGGCATTTCAGAAGATACTGATCTGGACTCAAAAAAAGTCAATGTCATGAAAAACAGAATAGGGAGAGGACTAGTCCATATAAAAGTGATCAAACAGACCAAAGCCAAATCAAAGAAAAAGATAAAAAACAAATGCATGGTGCAGATGTTAATTGGATCCAATATTTTAAAACTCTATGAAAGGGTATTAAGACAATTGGAAAAATTGAAATATAGACTGCATTAGATGATAGTGAATTTATTTAATTTTCATGGTAGTTGATAGCATTTTGGGTATAAGAATATATATAATAAGATATATAACATAAAATAAGAAAGTCGGTATTCATGAATTTGCTATTTCTTAAGCAACAAGTTCAGCATAAAAATGTATATATATTTGATCACATATTGGGGCACAAAGCTAACCTCAACAAATTTAAGAGTATAGAAATTATTTCATGTATCTTCTCTGACCACAACAGCATGAAACTAGAAATCAACCACAGGAAAAGAAATGAGAAGAAACTTACTACATGGAAACTAAACAACATGCTGCTAAAAAACAAATGGGTTAATGAGGAAATCAAGAAATAAATTAAAAAATACCTGGAGACAAATGATAATGAAGACACAACCACTCAAAACCTATGGGATGAGGCAAAAGCAGTGCTCAGAGAGAAATTTATGGCAATACAGGCCTTCCTCAAAAAAGAAGAAATATCTAAAATTGACAACTTAACCTACCACCTAAATGAATTCGAAAAAGAACAAACAGAACCTAAAATCAGCAGAAGGAAAGAAATCATAAAGATCCAAGAGGAGATCAATAAAATAGAAATTCAAAAAACAATAGACAAAATCAATAAAACCAAGAGCTGGTTCTTTGAAAAGGTAAGCAATACTGACAAACATCTAGCTAGACTCACCAAGAAGAGGAGAGGAAAAAACCCAAATAAAATAAATGAAAAGGGAGAAGTCACAATGGATACTACAGAAATACAAAAAACCGTAAGAGAATACTATGAACAATTGTATGTCAACAAATTGGACAACCTAGAAGAAATGGACAACTTTCTAGAGAGTTACAGCCTGCCAAAACTGAATCAAGAAGAAGTAGGTCGACTGAACAGACGGATCACTAGAAATGAAATTGAAAATGTCGTAAAAGCAGTCCCTACAAATAAAAGTCCAGGACCAGATGGCTTCACAGGTGAATTCTACCAAACATATAAAGAGGAATGTATACCCATCCTCCTTAAACTTTTTCAAAAGATTGAAGAAGAAGGAACACTCCCAAAGACATTCTATGATGCCACCATCACCCTAATTCCAAAACCCAGACAAAGATACCGCCAAAAAAGAAAACTATAGGCCAATATCTCTGATGAACATAGACACAAAAATTCTCAACAAAATTTTAGCTACCCAAATCCAACAACATATCAAAAAGATCATACACCACGACCAGGTGGGATTCATCCCAGGTGCACAAGGATGGTTCAACAAATGTAAATCAATCAATGTCATATACCACATTAACAAAAGAAAAGTCAAGAACCACGTGATCATCTCAATAGATGCAGAAAAAGCATTTGACAAAGTCCAACATCCATTCATGATCAAAACTCTTACCAAACTGCGTATAGAGGGAACATACCTTAACATAAAGCCATTTATGACAAACCCATAGCAAATATAATACTCAATGGAGAAAAGGTGAAAACCTTCCCACTAAAATCTGGAACAAGACAGGGATTCCCACTCTCACTACTGTTATTCAAGAGAGTATTAGAAGTCCTAGGGCACACCAATCAGACAAACAAAAGAAGTAAAAGGCATCCAAATAGGAAGAGAAGAGGTAAAACTGTCACTGTATGCAGATGACATGATACTATATATAGAAAACACTAAGGACTCCACCCAGAAACTACTTGAACTGATCAACAAATTCAGCAAAGTAGCAGCATATAAAATTAACATTCAGAAATCAGTCGCATTTCTGTATACTAACAAAGGAATATTATATAAGGAATACAAAAATACAGTACCCTTTAAGATTGCACCCCAAAAAACTAAATACCTGGTTATACATCTGACCAAGGAGGTGAAAGACTTATATGACAAGAACTATAAAACATTAATCTAGGAAGTTAAAGAAGATTTAAGAAATGGAAAGATATTCCATGCTCCTGGGTTGGAAAAATTCATATGGTGAAAATGGCCATACTACCCAGAGAAATCTACAGATTCAATGCAATCCCTATCAAATTACCCATGACATTTTTCACAGAACTATAACACACAATCCCAAAATTTATATGGAACCACAAAAGACCCAGAATTGCCAAAGCAATCCTGAGGAACGAAAACCAAGCAGGAGGCATAACTCTCCCAGACTTCAGGCAATATTACAGAGTCACAGTAATCCAGAGAGCATGGTACTGGTACCAAAACAGACATGCAGACCAATGAAACAGAATAGAGAACCCAGAAATAAACCCAGACACCTGTGGTCAATTAATCTTTGACAAAGGAGGCAAGAACATAAAATGGGAAAAAGACAGTCTATTCAGCAAGACTTGCTGGGAAACCTGGACAGCTGCATGTAAATCAATGAAACTAGAACACACCCTCACACCATGCATGAAAATAAAACTCAAAATGGCTGAAAGACTTAAACGTAAGACAAGACACCATCAAATTCCTGGAAAAGAACATAGACAAAACATTCCCTGACATCAACCTTAGAAATGTTTGCTCAGGTCAGTCTCCCAAACCAACAGAAATAAAAGCAAAAATAAACCAATAGGACCTAATCAAAATGACAAGCTTTTGCACAGCAAAGGAAACGAAAAAGAAAACAAAAAGACAACTTACAGAATGGGAGAAAACAGTTTCAAACGATGCAACCGACAAGGGCTTAATCTCTGGAATATACAAGCAACCTATACAACTCAACAGCAAAAAAGCCAACAACCCAATGGAAAAATGGGCAAAAGACCTGAATAGACATTTCTCCAAAGAAGATGTACAGATGGCCAACAAGCACATGAAAAAATGCTCAACATCCCTGATTACTAGAGAAATGCAAATCAAAACTACCACGAGATACCACCTCACACCAGTCAGAATGGCCATCATTAGTAAGTCCACAAATAGCAAGTGCTGGAGGGGGTGTGGAGAAAAGGGAGCCCTCCTGCAGTGTTGGTGGGAATGTAAGCTGGTACAACCACTATGGAGAACAGTATGGAGGTACCTTAGAAATCTATGCATAGAACTACCATATGACCCAGCAATCCCACTCTTGGGCATATATCTGGACAAAACTTTCCTTGAAAAAGACACATGCACTCACATGTTCATTGCAGCACTATTCACAATAGCCCAGAGATGGAAACAACCCAAATGTTCATTGACAGATGATTGGATTAGGAAGATGTGGTACATATACACAGTGGAATACTTCTCAGCCATAAAAAGAACAAAATAATGGCATTTGCAGCAACATGGATGGAAGTAGAGACTCTCATCCTGAGTGAAGTAAGCCAGAAAGAGAAAGAGAAATACCGTATGATATCACTTGTATCTGGAATCTAATATACGGCGCTAATGAACCTTTCCACAGAAAAGAAAATGATGGACTTGGAGAATAGACTTGTGATTGCCTGGGGGGAGGGGGAGGGAGTGAGATGAATTGGGAGCTTGGGGTTAATAGATGCAGACTATTACCTTCGAAGTGGATTAGCAATGATAAACCTGCTGTGTAGCACTGGGAACTCTGTCTAGTCACTTATGATGGAGCATGATAATGTGAGAGAAAATTATGTATACATGTATGTGTAACTGGGTCACCCTGCTGTACAGTAAAAAAATAAAAGGTAAAAAAAGCATATATATTCATGTTTTATATGTTTGTATGCATACATATAAACACATAACATGTAATGCATCCATATACATAGAAAAATAGCAAATGGATAAAATGTTAATTTGTGGATCCAGGTGAAGGCTTATATGGTATTCATTTTCTATTTTCTCTGTAGGCTTATATTTTTTCAAAGTGAAACCTGGGGAAAGACATGGACATTATATATGAGCTCTTGACCAAAAGCATTATAATCAGTTAATACTGTAATAGAAATTATAAATTAGCCCTAAAAAAAAAACACAACTCTTTTCCCCCTGGATCTGCCATTTAACAGGCCTATGACATTAAATGGATCACTTAATCTCTGAATGAATTTTTCTAATCCATAAAATGGGGATATGATACTTATTTTAAAAGGACAAAGATCTGGAAACTCCATATGCCATGGGATGGACAAAAAAGGAAAAAAAAGAAAAAAGAAAAAAAGGACAAAGAAACCGAAGCTATCCCCAAACTTGTGTTTGAATATCTTCCTCTGTGCTATGGTATGAAAGAAGAAAATGTTCGAATTATTATCACTCTCCTTTCATCCTTTTCTTAAGGAAAGCTTGGAAGAAAAAAAGGAACATGTTACTAGCACCTTTCATTTTTTCAATCAGTGGGAATTCTCCTGGTGGATGACTGCCATATGCAGCTCAGGAGACCCTGGAAGATTTAAGGTAAAGAAATTGGAAAATTCTTGTTGCTCTTGACCTCTTCTGTGTGTTGTATCATGATAGAAAATAAGGGTTAAACTCGGTTAACCATGTTTCCCCATGTTTCAAAGAGTGTTTTTTACTCTGCTGTGGCCAGTGGACCTTGAATTGTGTTGCTAGGAAACCTGGAAGGCTCTTTTAGTCCTCATGGAAACCATGCTTAATGCGATCACTTTGGTTGATTCTTTTTTTGGCCATTGGCTTGATGCCAAGTCACCTCAATCCCTTGCAAGGTAGGCTAGTAGTAGAAGCTGTGCTAGCCCTACAGCCCTGGTGGAAGTGCTTCAGGGACTTCCTGCTTCGGGAGAGAGTGGGGCAGGGGCAGTTCCACTTTCTTCTTGAACAGTTAGTGCACTTTGATCTGCTTTAATGTTAGACTCCATTTGAAGAAAAAGCTTTACTGAAAAAGAGAGGGTTATTTAAAAAAAAAAAAAAAAAGTCTTGACCTAATCTACCAAAAAAGAAAGTTGAATCTCTAATAAGTGACTTGCCCAAAGTTGTATAGCTCTTAAACACTAAGGCTGTGGATTAAGCTGGTTCTTCCGACTAAATTGCTTTCCATTATCTCACACTTCCTGTTACTGGAACTGAACATACAATGTAACTACACATACAAAAGTAGTGTTGAAAGATAATATGAGATATCATGAACAATGCCCCATGTTAATGGATTTGAGAAGTTTGACAAATGGATCATTTCCTAGAACAGTGCTAGCATAGTGTAGTTAGCTGACCGGTCAGTGACCTATTTGTTACCAGCATGCAATGAAGTAAGTACAGAAATTAAGACTAAGTACTTAGGCCTGAGAGGGCATTTTTTATGCATCTGCAGCATCCAAGCACATAATATTGTATTTTATGAAAGTTTTGGTCTGTGATGAATTAAAAAGCCATAACTTAACAAAACTGACACAGGGGAAATAGGAAATCTAAACAGACCTACAGTCATTTATGAAAATGGATCAATAGATCAAAACCTAACTCTCTTAAAAGCCCTCTAGTCCAAAACAGTTGATATGCAAATTCTCCTAAATTTCCACTGAGTATATCATATGTATTTTATATAAAATCTCCCAGAGATTGGAACAGCAAGCAAATTACAGCTCACTTTATGAGGTTAGTGTAATCTCATACCTAATCTGTCAGGGATGGTTCATGATTGTTTGAAAACAATAGGCCAATCTACTCATGACCATAGGTACAAAAATTCTAAATGAAATATTAGAAAATCAAGTCCTATATATATTATGATCAAGTACTAAATTTGGAAATTCTGCTAACATGTTGTAGCATTAACAGATAAAAGGGAAAAATAACATGATTAATAGATGAAAACAAAAATTAATGAAAAGAAAAATTCCTAGCCTATTAGAAAAGAAAATATCCTTAAAAGGTATCTTTTCAACCCATTATAAATGTCAACATCAAAAATAGAACAAGGAGTTCCGTGGTGGCTCAGTGGTTAACAAACCCTACTACTATCCATGAGGATGCAGGTTTGATCCCTGACCTTGCTCAGTGGGTTTAAGGATCTGGCATTGCTGTGAGCTGTGGTGTAGGTCACAGATGCAGCTTGGATCCCACGTTGCTGTGGCTTTGGTGTAGGCTGGTAGCTGTAGCTCTGATTCAGCCCCTAGCCTGGGAACCTCTACCTGCGGTGCAGCCCTAAAAAGACAAAACACAAAAAATAAAATAAAAATAAACAGAAACATGCTCTAATATCAGGAGTGAGAAAGTTTTCCAGCTGTCACTGTTTTTTTCTGATGATGCAAATTGATAGTTGGAGAGGGGACACAGTTATGCTGATTACAAAGGCAGACAAAACTTTTATTTTGATATGATTGTCCACACAGAAAATCCTAGAACTTTTGTAAATGACTGGAACAAATAAGGAATTTGGGATTTTATCAGGGTACTGTTCGTAATATAAAAATATTGTTTGCATTAGTATAAATGAGCAACAAATACTTAGATAATGTAATTGTAAAAGGTAAATTTCTATTAATAACTAAATTGATAATTGTCTAGAAATAAATCTGACAAAATGTGTAATTATGTAAATTTTTTCATTTTATTGTTTTTGCATAGCTTTCTGTTTTTTGTATGCAATTATTTCTGAAGAAAACATTCATAAAAGTTTATTGAAAGATATAAAAGAAGACCTTATTAATGGAGAGACCCATTATTTTAAAGTATGAAAACACTCAATATTATAAAGATATCAGTTATCTCCATATTAACATATAAATTCAGTATAATTGCAGTCATATCATCACTAGGATTTTCTGAGTCACTGGACAAACTGATTCTGCAGCAGCCTTTTTATATATATATATATTTATCAAGTGCCTTATTCGAGGCATCTGGTTTTTCTTTTTTTAATGATTTTTATTTTTTTCCATTATAGTTGGTTTATAGTATTCTGTCAATTTCTACTGTACAGCAAAGTGACCAAGTCACACTTATATATGCATTCTTTTTCTCATATTATCCTCCATCATGTTCCATCATAAGTGACTAGATATAGTTCCCTGTGTTACACAGCAGAATTTCATTGCTCATGCACTCCAAATGCAATAGTTTGCATATGATAACCCCAGATTCCCAGTCATCCCTGATTCTGCAGCCATATAGAAGAGCAAAAGTTCAACAAAAGCCAAGAACATCTGTAAGAAAGAAAATTAGGAGTTCCCCTCGTGGCGCAGTGGTTAACGAATCCGACTAGGAACCATGAGGTTGCGGGTTCGGTCCCTGCCCTTGCTCAGTGGGTTAAGGATCCGGCGTTGCCGTGAGCTGTGGTGTAGGTTGCAGACGCGGCTCGGATCCCGCGTTGCTGTGGCTCTGGCATAGGCCGGTGGCTACAGCTCCGATTCAACCCCTAGCCTGGGAACCTCCATATGCCGCGGGAGCGGCCCAAGAAATAGCAGCAATAACAACAACAAAAAAGAAAAAAAAAGAAAAAGAAAATTAGGAGAAGGAAGAAGAGGAAGATAAAGACAAAATAATTTATTTATAATTAGACTTTTAATAAAACTATTGTAGTTTTAGTACTGGTTCAGAGAGATAAAAATTGATCAATAAGAGTGTCTAAAAGCAAACTGCCAAAATAAGGAAACTTGGAATATGACAAGTGATATTATAATCAGTGGGGAAAGGGTAGACTTTGTAACAAATAATGTTGGGCAATTGATTATATAAACGTGGAAAAAGAAAAAATTAAATTATTTCATTACACACAAATTCACATTCCTAGATGGCTTAAGGACTGAAATTATTTTAAAAAATAGTCTTAGAAAAAAAACACGGGAGCATCTTCAGGATATTAAACTAAAGAAAGAGGTTTTTTTTTTTTTTTTTCCTTCTTGGTTGCACCTGCAGCATGTAAAAGTTCCTAGGCCAGGTATTAAACCTGAGCCACAGCAGCGCCAAGGCTGAATCCTTAACCGCCAGACCACCAGGGAATTCCAGAAAGAGTTCTTTAAAAAAAAAAAAATCACAAAATACCAGTAAGCAAAAGATTAATAAATTTTTAACTAGATTAAAAAATAAATTTTAAGATTTCCCATTGTGGCACAGTGGAAACAAATCTGGCTAGTATCCATGAAGATGCAGGTTTGATCCCTGGCCTCGTTCAGTGGGTCAAGGATGCGGGTGAGCTGTGGTGTAGGTTGAAGATCCAATTTGGAACTTGCATTGCTGTGGAGGTGGTGTAGGCCGGCAGCTCCACCTCTAATTTGACCTCTAGTTCTGGGAACTTCCATATGCTATGGTTGTGGCCCTTAAAGAAAAAAAAAAAAACCCACAAACCCCAAATTTTAACTACCTTAAATATTGATATGCACCATAAACCAAGTGAAAAGAAAATCATAGACTGGAAAAATTTACACAAACCACATTATAAATTCCAAATTTATAAAGAATCCCAACTGTAACCCAGTGGAGCTGCAGCCAAAGCATATGAAGAGGCAGTTTAAAAATCAAGAATCACAAATGGACAATAACATGTGAAAATATGCTCAACTTCACTAGTTACCAGGGAATTGAAAAATAAAACATCGAGGTACCATTTGAAACCATTACATCAGCAAAACATAATTAATCTGTTGACATCAAGTTTTGGTGAAGTGTTAGACATTGCTGGCAGGCTTGTAAATTGGTATAAGCTTCTTGGAGAGCAATTTGCCATTATTTGGTAAAGTTAGACTGAGCGATTATACTCAGCAACTGTACTTCTAATTAATATATTGTTTACATCAATTAACATTAGATATACATGTTAGGATAAATGTACAAGCATGTTGATTGTATTCTTTGCATTAAAAAAAGTGGGGAAAAATGCATACCCTTGAATGGGAGACTAGGTTTTTAATTTTGCTTTAATTTGAAGGAATATTCAACAATCTTAAGGCTAGATTTACCAATATTCACAATATAAACTTAAAAAATTTAGTTTAGGTGCAAAAAGTAAATTTTAAATAGTTATATAAACTGTGTCATTTATGTAAGTTTAAAAAAATACAATATCATGTTTTTTTTCTTTGTTTTTTGGCCACTGTGAGGCATATGGAGTTCCAGAGCCAGGGATCAGATCAGATCCAAGGCGAAGTTGTAACCTATGCTGCAGCCGCAGCAACACCAGATCCTTAACCCATTATGCCAGGCTGGGTATTGAACCTACGTCCCAGTGCTCCAGAGACACCACTAATCCTGTTGCACCACTGCGGGAACTCCAAAGATCATTTTTATATAAATTTTAATGAATAAACACATATATGATAAAACTCCTAAAAACCACATGAGAATGCACCATACCAACCTCAGGTGGTCCCTCCTGGGGTAGGAAAGGAAGAAGGGGAAGATTTGCTCTGTCTTCAAAGTTTTGTCTCTTTAAAAAAACAAAACAGGAGTTCCCATCATGGCTCAGCGGTTAACGAATCTGACTAGGAACCACGAGGTTTCGGGTTCAATCCCTGGCCTTGCTCACTGGGTTAAGGATCCAGCGTTGCTGTGAGCTGTGGTGTAGGTCGCAAACGAGGCTCGGATCCCGGGTTGCTGTGGCTGTGGTGTAGGCCGGTGGCTACAGCTCCAATTAGACCTCTAGCCTGGGAACTTCCATATGTCGCAGGAGTGGCCCTAGAAAAGGCAAAAGGACAAAAAAAAAAGTTTCCAAGAATAGTAACATGTCAATATCAATGGTGATGAGTATGTGAGCATCACGATTTGTACTTTAGTTTCATAGTTAAAAAACAAAATTACTAATTTGAATTGAAATGAAAAATAATTCATCCTGGGGAACACAGCCCTGCACTTGCCCTGGTCAGTTCTCAGAGCCTCAGGCCCCCGGCTGAGCCTGGACCTGAGCTCAGGTTTTTCACCAGAGGACCTGGCCAAGCCTGGCCATTGGCTGGCAATGTCTGTCAGGATCCTGGCATGGAGAGCACCTGGAGAGGGAACCGCTGAGCCCTCTGCCTCTGCTCCTGGCAGCTGGGCTCTGCCTTCCTCCTCTGGGGAGGTCTGGATGGCCTAAAACCAGTGTGAATGAAAGGACACAGCAGTGGCACAAGATTCATGGTCAGATACCAAGAGACAGGAAGTTATAAGAGAAAACGCATTCTGTTTCAACTCCACCCACTGACCTTTTGTGGGTGAGTTTTCAGAGAAACAGCAACATCTTGTGAATGCTCAGAAGGATGACTTACTTTGTAACCTGGGGGAAAGACACTGCTTCTACATATAATTGAAGTGACTTTCCTGCCTTCATTCTGGGTATCCATTTTCTACCACATAATCTTCCTATTGTCCACACTGATTCCTGTTTGGTTTGGCAGGGTTAGCTGCTGGCAGGTCTCCTCTGTGCTGAATTCTCCATCCTCCACTGTGCAGGGATTACTGAGGTTAACAAGAAGCTCTCCCTCACTCTCCAGAACATGGGCCAAATGCGACACAAATTGTCACGTTTGTTTCTGGTTACCAAGAAAACTCAAAGAAATCCTAATGAAGCAAAAAAGTAGACAAAAATCTTTCCAACATTTGAACAAAAAAGGTATTTTGCAGGTCTTAGATTTATAGAAGTCAGTTCTCCAACTCCCAGCCAGACTTTCAAACCTCCTATTCTTTGCACTGTTTTTTAAATACACTGTAAATACCCTCTGCTGCTCTAAAAGCAGGTCCATATTGTGCAAGACGGCCATGCTCTGAAGACCTTGTTGAATTTGAAAGAGGCAGAAGTTCCGTTTCTGGCACATAAAATTGAATTAGGACTAGGGTAAGAGCGCCAAAGAAGTCTACACTCTGACAGCTAGACAAGCAGGTCATTTATTTGGAAAGGTTTTGAATCCCTTCCCAGAGTAAAATGCAGCCCTTTATACTCAGCAAGCTTGGAATAAAATTTTCTTAACTGACTTGATCAGTGTCCTGAATTTTAGAGTTTAGGAAAGTATTTCTGATAACTTGGAAATGGAGGAAGTATGGAAAACCAGGGCCTGGAAAGATGACTTCCTTGTGGGATTTCATGCCGTGATATTTTCTAACTTGTGTGTTGAATGAGGGTTTATATTGTATGTTGGAAGTGTTATCTCTTTGTGACAAAAATCCCAGGGCTGGGAAGAAAACACAAAAGGAATGAAGAGAAAATGGGGATATATAAAGCCTCCTGGATAAAACTTATAAAACCCATAGGCATTAATAAAACAACTAGATACACTGAATAAATATTATATATCAGGTCCTGTACTAGGTTCTAAGGCGATAAACATGACTCAGACACGGTCCGTTCTAGGACCGTGGAGGATGTACAGGCTGGATAGTAAGAAAGGAGTCGTGATGACCCAGCTGTGTATGTGCTCTAACAGTGGTAACCTCAGCCTTGCCAGAGGGTAGAGCTGGCAGGCCAGCCGCCCTGGACTGGGAACCACCATGCTCCCAATGGATGCTGTGGCTGCTCTGCTCTGCTTCCTGCCTATAGGCCTGCATCAACTGCTTCTGCTTTTCTCGGCTGTGGCCAGTAGGGAAACTCCTTCCACTTTTTGAGACCAGTTCATTTGCAAGGACGTCCCAAAATAGAACCATCAGGCTCTTAAAGACATAGTTCCTTCTACTCTCAATAGCCTTCTCCTTCTAAAGGTGCCCTGCCAGGGCCTCCTCTGGTCCAGACAAAAAACTCCTTCCTTAAGACACTTACTTGACTTTCCTTTTGCAGAAAATTGTAAAAACAAAACCAACCAAACAAACAAAAAAACCAAACTTCCTATGTGTGCCCTTATTTAGTGCACAACTTGAATAGCCAGACATGGAGATCCAGCACTACAGAGGTGAAAAGAAGCTGGGTCAAAGGAAAGCCGGGCACAGGTTCCCCTGAAATGCCCCTTCCCTGTACCATCCAAGTCTTGGTGCTTGAATACAGAGACCAGACCATCCTTTAAGGATTCTCTGTGGAGCATTACTTTAGGGAGCCCATTTTCTTTTCCTCCTATCTAACCCCCTTATGGAAATACGATATGGCTATCAGACAAAACTGTACATGTCCAAATTCAAATGTCTCATCCAAGTTCTCTCTCAAAGGGCTCCTGGGCTGGGAGCTCCCAAAAGTCCTGGGGGCTGGACTTCTCAGAGCATGTTGAAGACCCAGTATGGTTCTAACTCCACAGGAACCCTATCAGAGGCTCATGTAGACCTACCCCCAAATAATCAGTTCTGCAAATAAAAGTAGTTAATGGTAATTCAGAGTTAAGCAGGACCTGGGATAGGAGTTGATTTGGCCTAGGGCATGGATTGAGGAATGTGAATAAGAGTCAGTAGTTCTGGTTTGGTTTCTAAGTAGCAGAGAGTAAAGAAAAGAGGTGGGGGGGTGGGGGGGCAGTTGGAGGCTGGTACTCAGAGTAAAACAGGGCTGGAGATACTGATTTTTAAACTTAAAAGATCAGTCAGTACTATCTATGAGGGCTTACTATATGCTCAGCACCACTGGAAGAAAAATACTTTCCATTGTCATAAAAGTGCTTCTCCACTGAGAACTGGTTCTGTGAAGAGTACAGAGCTAAGGCAGAGCAGGACTTCGCCTCTGGGCAGATAGTGAGATGGAACACCCACCTGCTTCTGAGAAGAGACTTTCCAGGGTAACCATTTGGCGTCCTTTGCAGAGCGCCAGATCTTTGGCACAAATCTGTCTTTAAAACAACAACACAATTAAGCTTCTGTGAAGCATGGTGCTGTGTAAATCCATGGTGTTAGAGATACCATCTTGACATCTAGGTACCATTCCAACAGCATCACATTGCCCCCAAACAAAGAGGCCTTTCAGTGTGGTCTGTGTTGAACCTCAGATGGAAATAGCTATGTGGGAAAACAAATTTCTCATGGGTTCTATGTACTAGTCAGACCAATTAATACTTACTGTGTATCTTTAGCATCTCCAAGTGTTTAATCTCTTTGAAACAACTCTTGATGCTGCCAGTCCTTAAATGAATTAGTTTAATGTTAACGGTGTAGTACTATCATTCTTCATTTATTTTATTTGTATTATTTATATTGTGTTGTATTATTTAATGTTTCTAATTCAGTGGAGCAGCTGTGCCAAGCATAGCTTGAAAATGCATTGCTTTCCAGAATTAGCTTTACTTAAAAAAGGAAAAGAAAATAAGGAAGGCAGGAAGGCAAGGAAGGAAGGAGGGCAGGCAGGAAGGAGGAGAATTTTACCGTGAGCTCTCTAGGGACAAGTAGTATGCTGGTGGTTTTAGTAATCAGCACCAAAATATATTAGACAATAAAAACTTCATGCTCTTTCTTCCATGTATCTATCATTCTTGGGATACCAGGCTTAGAAATCTAGACTAGGGGAGTTTTGGAAATTGTCCACCTACTTACCCATCTATTAATTCACTGAAAGGAGAATATTTCAGTGGTGGTAGGTCAGGGTATAGGAAATGTCTATGACATGCCAGGGAGGCATCGTCCTACACACCTGGATAGTTGTTCATTCTCTCAGCAAATGCTTATATTTTGCCTACTGTGAGCCAAACACTGTGTGAGGCATTGAAGATACACTTGTGAAGGAGAAATATGGTATCACCCTTAAATTAGCTTGTGCTTTAGTAACAAGTAATTGCTTGGATATTAATAAGCAATAAAATATGTAACCTGAAGAATATTCTTTGATTTAATTGGGGCAATGCTACAAAGGAAAAGCACGAAGTATAGCTGTTTCTCGGAATCTGTAGGAGATTGGTTCCAGGACCCCTGAGGATATCAAAATCTGAGGATGCTCAAGTCCCTTACATAAAATTGCATAGTGCTTTCATATAACCTATGTCCATTCTCCTGAATACTTTATTTATTTATTTATTTTTTGACATTTGTCTTTTTAGGACCACACCCATGACATATGGAGGTTCCCAGGCTAGGGGTCAAATCAGAGCTAAAGCCATCGGCCTACACCACGGCCGCAGCAACGTGGGATCCAAGTCACGTCTTTGACCTACACCATAGCTCACGGCAATGCAAGATCCTTAACCCACTGAGTGAGGCCAGGAATCAAACACGTATCCTTGCGGATGTTAGTAGGGTTCATTAACCACTGAGCCACGATGGGGACTCCTCCTGTATACTTTAAATCACCTCTACAATACTTACAATACCTAACTTAGTATAAATGCTGTGTAAGTAGTTGCCAATGTGTGGCAAATTTAAGTTTTGCTTTTTGGAAATTTCTGGGATTTTTTTCCAAATATTTTTGATATTTTTCCAACATGGTTAGTTGAATCCAGGGATGTGGAACCCGCAGATACCAATGGCCAATGCAAGTATACAGCAAGTGGACCTCACCTGGGGTGGGAGGAAAAGTCAGGTGGCAAAGTAGTCCTTGAGAGATGATGTTTCATTTGAGATATGGATGATAAGTAAAATGGAATCAGGAGGAATTCCTGTTGTGGATCACTGGGTAAAAAACCTGACATAGTGTCCATGAGGGTGTGAGTTCAATCCCTGGCCTTGCTCAGTGGGTTAAGGATGTAGTGTTGCCACAAGCTGTGGCATGGGTTGCAGATGTGGCTTGGATCCGGTGTTGCCATGGCTGTGGTATAGACCACAGCTGCAGCTCCAATTGAACCCCTAGTCTGGGAGCTTCTATATGTTGCAGGTGCAGCATTAAAAAAGAAAAAAAAAGGAAAAAGGAACCAGGAAAGGGGGCCTTGGGCAAGGAGTAAGAGAAAGTAGCCCTAAAAGAACCATGGATCCATGTAGAAATAGGACATGTCCATTAATAAGTGCAGTACCACCTGGTGTTGTCAGTGCTATCAGTATAGCTTAAAGTGGAACTACACAGAGTTCTTTTACTCTTAGTTTTACACTATTCCATCCCTGGATTTTTGTTTGGTTTCTGTTTTACTTTTGTTTTTTTAATTTAGACCACCTGGGGTTGACTACTAGCTCCATCACCAAGGTGTGTGAACTTGCGTTGATACAATAGCATTGTAAGATTCTTGTGAGGATTAAATGAGACGGTAGTGCCCAGCACAGGGTCCAGTGCATATTCGGTGCTCAGTGAGTTTGGTTCTGTTCTCCTTGTATATAAGCAATCAGAGTACCTTCATGTTTGTAAATGACATAGGAGGGGGTGGTATCAGAGAACACTAAGAGATGAGGAGGCCTTTGTCTTGGCCTTGAATTGCTAACAAGTTTACAGAAAGTGTCAATGATGCAGAAAATTGAGGAGAGGGAGATGTGGGGAGCCGTTGTGTTAGAAGGAAAGGTATAGGAGCAGGCTGGTATGGACAGTGGAAGTAAATAAATCAAGGGTTGAGTGAAGAATATGGCTGCATATGTGTGTTGGAACCAGATTATTTTGAACTTTGAAAGATAAGCTAAAGTTTATTTTATCTTATAAGCGATAGAGTCATTTAAAGGTTTTGAATAGGAAGAAAAAGTTGTCTTAGATGATGTAATGGTGCAGAATGAGTGAGGAAAAGAAAATTTAGAGGCATTGAGAACGTTTAGGCGATTTTGTCTAGGTGTGGTTTAGGTTGAGTAGCAAGAAGCACAGATGGGAAAAAATTATGAGCCAAGAGCTGATTATATCTGGTAATATGGTCTGTGTGAGAGCAGAGAGAGAGAGAGAGAGACAGACAGACAGACAGAAAGAGAGAGAATTATCTATAAATGTAAGGATGAAGCCTAAGTGGAACAGTCAACATTGAACCAGTGGGGATGTCAGCAAAACCTGCTGCATTCAAGGTTTCTCCTTTCCTGCTCCTCAGAAAGAGCTGAAGTAGGATTTAGCTTCATAAATCTTTTTTTTTCTTTTTTTTAAAGGCGATGCCTGCAGCACATGCAAGTTCTTGGGCTAGAGGTTGAATTGGAGCTACAGCTGTGCGCTTATGCCACAGCCACGGCAACACCAGATCCAAGTGGTTATCTTCGACCTATACTGCAGCTTTTGGCAACACCAGATCCTTAACCCACTGAGCGAGGCCAGGGATGGAACCAACATCCTCACAGACACTTTGTCAGGTTCTTAACCCACTGAGTCACAACTCTCAAACATCTTATCCTAAAGAATTATGGCAGATTGAGAAGAAAATGCTTAGCAGTCTGCTGAGATGAAGAGCTAGAATTTGGCTCATTGATTTGGGCTATCCAAAAGATGAGTTTGATAATCACTCACATGAGGTTAATGGTTGAAATTATAGAAACCGATGAGTTCAGAGCCTTAGAACCCTAACACTGAGAGAACAGGAGGCAGAAGTGGAGGCAACTATAAAGTGGACAAAAAGTAACCTGGGAATTAGGAGACCACTTAATGATTGCACTGTGATGAAAACAAAGAGAGTTTTGTTTCGTTTTGTTTTCATGAAGAATTTGAGGTGGTGTGATGATGGTTTTGCTTTGAGAATGTCACGTGTTTCATGGAAATCAAGGATAATGGGAACTTAAAAAGGGACAGATAAAATTATTAGTGTGAGAGAAGCTGATGGGTGGTGGCTCTATCTTAGATCAGGAAGGAATTCTCAGAAATGGCAAGATTTGAACTGAGTTCTGAATGCCATAAGGAACTGTGTCTGTGCAAAGAGCAAGGAGATGGTTGTAAGTAGACGAAATGGCAAAGTTTCTAAGGAAGGAGCAAGTTTGCAATGTAACGGAGAACAGAAAAAGGGTTGGTGTAGCTGGGATAAACATTCTAATGGTTAGGTCAAAATTACAGTGTATTCTAAAATGACCCTCCCCCCCAAAAGAATTAACTATCCATTGAAAGATTTTATGCTTCTCAACTTCATTATTTAGTATATTTTTATAAGAGCAGGCCAGCTCTATGAAGTTTTCCACCATTGGACAGCAGGCAATCTTTGAGCTAAGGAAATGTGAGATGAGTCCCTTGTTTCCTGGTGGGGGCATACTCTGGAACCAAGTGCAGGGAGGTGGAGCCCAAACAGAGCACAGTGATTTTGCTGAGCTATGGAGGCTAAGATGAGAGTTGAGGACTTCTGGGGCCTCTGGGGCTCTCAGGGATGGGTACTGGAAAGGCAGGGTTTGAGGAGAGCAGGGACCCTAGGAATTTATGAAGGTATTTTCAGTGAATCAATCCTTGGTTGAGGGCCAAGCTCGCATTCAGAGGGGGAAATTCTATGAGTCTTAAAAGAGAATGATTGAGAGCAGAATAAGAGATATTAGAAGTTCTGCAAAGCTGGAAGACAGAATTCTGCCCCGGTTAGACTGTAGACATCTCTGAGAACTTTAGGCAGTTAGTTCAAAGCCCAAACCACAATGTCCTATAAGCAAAGACCACACCTCATTCAGATGAGGGCCATGCCTTAGGACTAAAGGCAAAAGTGGACTAGGCCTGACAACCAAACCAACTTTTATAGGACAGAAAGGATTATGAATAATTTGTTTACCAGACAACAGCTATGTAGTAAAGGTCATAAACATTTCAACTAAGCAAGAAAAAGAAGTAAAAGCCATAAAGATGGAAAATGTAGTAGTAAAACTCTTTTTTGCAAATGACGTGATTATTTCTGTAGAAAGTCCTAATAAGTCTATTAAAAAGCTACTGTAACAAGTTAACCTCTATTACAAGTTAACTTAGCATAGTTCCAGAATACAAGGTCAGTATTCAAGAATCAACTTTATTTCTATATGTTAGCAGCAAAACAACTTGAAATGAAATTTAAAATGAATTTGAAAAAGCCTAATTAAAAATTTTAAAAGTCTGCTCATAAAAGATAAAAGAACATGAAAAGACAAGCCACAGACTGGGAGGAAGTATTTGCTTTATTAACACACAGACACACATATATATTTATAATAAGACAAATCAATAAAAAATGGGCCAAAGGCTTGAAAGGATGCTTCACATTAGAAGATGTAAGATAGTCAATAAGCTCATGAAAATATGTCCAACATTATTTGTTATCAGGGAAATGCAATTAAAGACGCTAAAATTGTATTTCACACTGACTAGAATGGCTGAAATTTTTAAAAGACTGTTGGGAGAGGATGCGGAGTAACTTAAGGTCCTTTATTGCTGATGAAAGTGAGTACATTACAACCATTTTGGCAAAGTTTGGCAGTCTTTTATGAACTTAACATACATATACTACACCAACCAGCAGACGCACTCGTAGAAATGAAAATGTATGCCTATGAAAAAGACTTACTTGGGAATGTTCATAGCAACGTTTTGAAAATAATAATCCCAAACTAAAAATAATGTAAGCAACCCAAACTAGAAATAACCCAAATGTCCTTCAATAGATTAGAAAAGCAAATTGTGATCTATTAATACAATGGAGTGCTAATCAGTAATCAAAACCAATGAACTACTGATATATACATAGAGAGAGAGGGAGAGGGAGAGGGAGAAGGAGAGGGAAGGTATTTTATAAATGTTTATGAAACAATCTACTCCTCCTTTAAACCTCAGCTATGGTATCTGCTGCCCTAGGAGCAATCTTTGTGGTCCGTGGCCTCACTACGGGCAGAGTGAGGCTCTGTCTCTCCTGCTGTCCAATGGCTGCGTCCTACTTGTGCTCATCTGTATCACTGCTTGAACAGCATTGTAAATATCTTCTTCTCTAGCTCTCTTACCAGACTAAGAGATCCTTGAAGTCGTTGATGGTTTTTCCCATCTCTGAATCCCCAACATTCTGCCCAGCACTGGACATAACATATAAACTCAACATTTATGAAAGAATAAAGGGACCACAGACGCACCTTTTATTTCCTTTGAGTCTCCTAAGGCCAGTGCAATAGAAATTTGGTAGAGTCTGTTAAATAATAAGTGAATCTCATTACTTGGAAGCAAGTAGCGAGATTCAGTTTCTGGATTGGGTTTTTCCCAGCATTTGTTCTTATTACCAACAGTTTGGCCAGATTAGTTATACACAGTTGAGTTTAATCTATGTCAAGTTGCTCAAGGTCATACAACCAGTCTGGTGTTAGGATTGGGTCCTGGGCTACTAACTCTTCTTCCTACCTCACAAGAGCAAGTGCACCCTGTCAGAACCCCTGCAAGGGGAATGTCATCCTGTTTGGCTGGAGCATGTTGGCAGCAGTGGGAGGTAAGGTGGGCAGTGCCATCCTGAGGACAGCAGTTGCTGTTCTCTTGCTTCCTGACTGCATCTAGGCCCCTTCCCTCTGAGGAGCATAGCAGAACTCTTTTTCTGAGAGCTGAGTAGGAGCAAGCCTAGACACAGGAGTGAGCAAACGATGAATGTGGGGTAGGTATTTTTGCCTTGTCATGCTTGAGAGGGCAATAAGGAATAATCTTAGAAATAAGGGCATGAATAGAAACCACGTATGTCCTTAACTACAAGTATAACCTTAGCAATAATCTAAAGAAATATTCTTAACATAGGCATAGAAAATTGACAATAGTGTCTAAGAACAAAAGCATTAAGGAATTTTATTAATTTTGTAAGTTAAGAGGTAATTTCATTTACCTAGTGGTACCAGAAGGACGCTTAACTGTATATTCCATTCATAGTCATTAAAAAACATTCCATTTGAAGTAATTCTGTTCTGATTTGGCCTTATATATTGCTTTATATGGAATGTAAACAAGAAAATATTATACAGAAGCCCTTGGCATTGTCTGTGGATAGGCTATACCTATTTTAGGGAACATCAAATATCAGATGTGATAATACCAAAAATAGAAGAGGAGGAAAAAGGAATGAATGGGAGATTTGTTTAAGGTTAGGAAAGTCAAACTAATATTTTCATCCTCTACTAGACAGATCTTATCTTCCTTTGGTACCCTAAGCATCACACTTATCTCCCAATCTGTTCTGATCTCTAGCTACACATGAATCTGATAAAAGGCAATAAAGCATGAGTGACCAATGGATGGGCTTAACCTCCATTATTTGAGATAGCACTTGATGTAATCTAAAGCTAAATCGAAAAAGGAGGAGCTGTTGCTCAAAGTGTCTCTCCAGTTTTGGAATGTGTAGGGAAGTATTTTCTGTCAGTAGCCATCCTAAGAAACGTGTTATCTACTCTCCATTCTCATCTTTGCAAGTAGTACTATATGCCACCAGGCAGAGGGTTGTCATACCGGAGGAAAGAGTATGATTAGTCCAACACACATCTCAACTTGAAAATGGCAAATGTGGCATCTAGAGACTCACCTATATTTTAGTTCCTGTTGAAAAACTACACTTTTTATTATATGTTGCCTATCTGTAAATTACTAAATTGACCCTGCCCTAGGTTAAAAAACAAACAAAACAAAACAAAAATCATGGTTACCAGGACAAAAGGACCAATAAACTTTGGACTATATATTTGCAAAATTGGTCTGATCAAGGAAAAATTGAAAAAACATACTAAAACTTTCATCCAGTATTTCCTCTATTTTCACAATCATTAAGCTATCTTATTTCACAAATGCTTTCTAATATTTCATTGTACTTTTCTGCTTAAATCTAGACAGTGTCAATTTGGCATTTATTTTTCCAAGTGCAATTATTTTTTTATTTTAAAAAATTTCAATAATTTTATTTAAAATATTATGTAAGTTTCAGGTTGTACAGTACACTGATCCACGATATTTAAATGTTATGCTCCATTTATACTTATAAAATTTTGGATGTATTTCCTGTGTTTTCCAAAATATTGTAGCTTATTTATTTTTTCTTATTTTATTTTTATTAGCGTATAGTTGATTTACAATGTTGTGTTGGCTTCTACTGTCCAGCACAGGGACCCAGTCATGCACATATATACTTGTGATTGCCAGGGTGGGGAGGAGAGGAAGTGGGATGGACTGGGAATTTGGGTTTGGTAGATGTAAGCTATTACCTTGAGAATGGATAAGCAATGAGGTCCTACTGTATAGCACAGGGAACTCTATCCCATTATCAATTTTTGAATGACTGGAAAGGACATAAATCAGCCTGGATTTGTTTTGTATAATTTTAGGCTATTTCTAAGACAGTATTCTTTCAGTTTAATAGGGTTATGATTTTGAATGAATGCATCTTTTCCTGTTCTTGGAGTCACACACACATGTTCTCAAAGTTTTCCTTTTATTTGTTCCAGAAATGAAACTGGAGATGCCTCCTTATACTTTCTCCTTTGTACATGAACCAATAAATTTTTTTTATCATTAAATAGCCCAGTTGCTTTTCTTCCAGCCATTTTTTCCCTCCAGATCAAAGTTGCTTCTGAGACATTTCAAACTTCAAGAATTAAGAATAAGTCAGTATTCTTTTACGCAGAATAATATTAAAATTAATTTATTCTAATTGGCATTAAGGTAATTAACTTCAGCTTCATTCAGGAGCAACCTCACATAGTCTGAGTCAAATGTGGCAAAACTCAACCCATTCTATGGCAGAAAGGGTACCTCAGAGTATTGATTATTTTTGTCCATCAGTTGCTGACGGTGGTTTGAGTGGAGGACTAAAGTAGGAAGGCTACAAGAAAGTCCCCCTGAACTTCCACAGCAAATTATTAGACAGGTTTTACCAACATGGCTGAGCTTTCATCTCTCCAAGGGATGCATTCCATTGTAGGCGATGCAGAGAGGTTTTTGAATCAGGCAGAACTGAGTTCAAATCCCGGATCAGCCTTCTACGTGCTTCTGATGTTGGCAGAGCTACCTAACTCTTAGCCTGGTATCCACCCCTGAGTTTCATTCTCTGTAAAATGAGGGTAGAAACAACTGCTGTGGGAGTGAAGCTTACATGAGGTATTTGCTCGGTGCCAACAGTCAATACATGATAGCTGCTATGCGATTATGCTTATTGTGGGACTCTTTCAAAAGAGGGTCACTAGCAGTTTTTTAGCCTGGTTGAGCTTAAAACTCCCTCTGAAGGCAGAAGCCTGAGTTTAAATGAACAATTTTAGTTCAAGTGTGCCTTGGGTCCCCAAGTCAGCTTCTTCTCCAATTCAGTCTACAACTCTGATGGACATACCATAGTAAAGCAGGGTTTACATTCTAGATGTAAAGAGTTCACTTCTGTTGTACTTTATTGATAAAACTAATGAACAGCAAAGTCAGTTCATTAGTAAATTAATAATCAACTTTTTTTCAGCTTTACTGAAACATAATTGACATGTAAAATTGTAAATAATGAACATTTTACCTGTAAGGGCTGGCCACTATTATAGCAAATGTTTTGAAAGAGAAATATAGATGTGTATCAATTTAAACTAATAACACAGTTGCTAAATTCTGCTCTTAAATGTCTTATTTAAAAGTGAAAACCATGCTACCAGTCAGAAGTTTTTATATGTCCCAGCTTGTTTGTTGGAGATTTCTAGACAGAGCCAAATTTGTGGCTCGGACTTAACATAAATATTCACTTTGTCAAAGACTAGAAACTAATGTGCGTGTGTTCAAGGGAAACACTATAGTTTCTTTTCTTTTTTTTATTACTCAAATGAATTTATCACATCTGTATAATGATCATAACAATCTGATTTCACAGGATTTCCATCCCACAGCCCAAGCACATCCCCCCACCCAACACTATAGTTTCTAAGTGAAATCTACTTTAAATTAGTAAAATGACATATGTGAGGATTATGGATGACACTAGATGGCATTCTTTGTTATAAGAATATACCCTATAAACTGGTACTTTCTTATGGGTAAGAATATAAAACAAACAGAAAAGAAATACAGCTGAGTTTTCACATCATTTTTTGAACTATCAAGAGCCAAGGAATTGTTGGGGAAAAAAAATCAATACTGTCTCATTGCTTCTCTGCCTGGCCCCATTCTATCAGAAACACCATCTTGTGTTGTAAATCTTTAATTTGCTTCTAATGTGGCAACAATCTGAGAAGGTTTGCAGGGTTTTTTTAGATAAGTAATATAAGCTCAGTATGATTTGGTTTATGAATATAAAAGGAATAAAATGCATGTCAAAGGCAAACAAAAGCTTTTTATTGAATCAGATGTAACTTACGTAATATGTTCCAACAGTCCTTGTTCTTCTTTCACGTTTATATAATTTTTGTGTACTTGCAAGTCTTCAAGCTTGCTTTTATTATCTGTTTCTCACAGCTGCCCCATGAGGTAAGATTGAATAGCTTACTTTAAAGCCACGGTGCCAAAGGAGTGGAGAGATGAAGTCAGTTTGCCAGAGCAGCCCAGAAAGAAGTCATTGATCCAGATTGCAAATTCCCAGTCCCTTGGTCCCTCACTTATTAGCCACGAAGTCCCAGCTCCTCTCATTTCTTCACATTCTCAAAGTTTTTTACTCTCTGCTTTTTTTAATTAGGCCCATGAGACATTTTTTTTTCATTGGCTTTCACATGCTATTCCTACCTTGCCACCACTTTCCTACCGCTAGGAAAAATTTACTCTGAAGCCTAGAGAAATGTTAATTTGCTGATGCTTATTCCAAATTGGCCTGCTACAGCAGCTGAGTATTGCTTTTCCCTTCAGAGATATGGATTATGGACCTTTCCTACGGAGAGTCAACAGACCCGGTCTCTAAGGTGCAGTCCCGGGTTCTGAACAACATTTCTACAAATCTCTCATGAACTTTGCCCTCTTTGGCTTGCTAATAGAGCCTTATCCAAGGGCAAAGTGTGGGAAAAATTAAATAAAATAAAGAGGAAGAATTTTTGTAAACACCAAGTCTGTAGAATTTTATCTTGTTCTTCACAGTACACGACATGCTCTAGCCCATATCACTACCTGCTGAAACACATGTTTTCTTATATATATTCTGTCCTAAAAATCTGTGAGTCCCACAGTCCTAATCTCTCTTCACCTTCTCTTGTCACTTCCTCAGCTATAATATGGTAGATTCAAGAAAGGAACTTCTTTAACACCTCTCCAATCCTTGTCTTACTGTTGGAGATAATATAATGCCAGACTCCTGAAGTAGAGAGTCAGATCTTCTTAGGCAAAATGAATACTGTTGGCTCTCATTATGAATCCCTTTGAGATGTAAACCTGCATTTAAAAAAAGATGTTCCTGTCTTTGAAATTAGATGCCACATCCCTGCTGTTGTCCCAGTGTGTATAATACACTAGTGGAAATGATCAGTACTTGGTCCAGTCCACAGCAGTGCTAAATTAATTGCATCGATTTTATGAGCTCAGAACTGCACTTACTTGGTAGTCTCTTTCTTACACAAGTAATCCTTGGCCAGCATAAGCAGTAGGGATTTATAATACCACACGATCATCCAAAATATATCACCTTCCTATTAAGGGAATGCCAGGTGACATCCATCTATCCAAAACCATGGATTAATTCTCAAAATGGCCAGGTATGATGTTAAATTAAAACCATAATTATTTTGAGTATTTGTAAAATCAGGTAGATATTAAATGGAGTTAGATTTTAGCTTTCTTTTCTAAAAGCACTTAGAATATCCTCTTCATGTTCTTATGTTGGTAGATAGTGTATGAAAAGATATGATTTCATCTTGATGATTGAGGAAGTGCTAGCATTTCATGTCATAATGCTGACTTCTATGCTTATTGTACAAGATATGTGGCTACAGCTATGAGCATTGAACTAAAAAATGCTGAAGGTAGGAGATAACCTAGACTATTTGTGCTTGCTTGTTTATTTTAATCAAATCTCAATGGCACTTCTATTTGTTGCATTTTGATTAACTGACGTTTTAGATTTCTAGAGTATAATAGCATTTAGGATCTTACAGAGGTTGCTAATTTTTACTTATTTCTTTAAATGTCAGCATAAATATGAACATTTCCAGTATTCAAAATGCCATACTCAGAGATCAGGTTAAAAATTCTTCATGATGTCTAGTGAGCAGAAAAAGTATTTTATGGTAAAAATTATGGTTATAATAGTGGAAAGAAAGAATGCTGTCATGGTAACTCATTTTTATACGATTTGAAGTAAAAAGAAAATCATCCATCACAAAATTTAGATTTTATTAAGCAATACTCACAATAAAAATTTCTGATCACATCACAATGTTGCCTAGAGAAACTAGGTTTTTTTTTTTTCTCTTCTTCTTCTTCTTCTTTTTACAACCACACTGAGCACATATGGAAGTTCCCAGGCTAGGGTCAAATCAGAACTGCAGCTGCTGGGCTACACCACAGCCACGGCAACACTGGATCTGAGCTGCACCTACGTCACAGCTTGCGGCAATGCCAGATCCTTAACCCACTGAGCAAGGCCAGGGATCAAATCCATATCCTCATGGATACTACATCAAGTTCTTAACCTGCTAAGCCACAACGGGAACTCCAGAAACCCGTTTTTTCCATTGTAATGAAATCACTATTTACATTTTCCAGCTTACTGTACCAAACGACACTCATTGATGCGGGCTGATTGTAGTGCTGTCAGTCCGTAACTAATGCACACAGTCAACACACTACAGGTAAAGAGCACACGAGTGATTGAGGCGAGGCCAAGATACCAACTCTTGAGCTCTTGCAGTCACTTTCGGGCAAATTCCATCTCTTGCTCACTCAGGAACACGTTCCTGCACATTCTGATGTTAAATATTATTCTTACCAGATATATTATTTAGAACCTTGTTAGTCTGTGGCATACTGTCAGAATTATATTTTGATATAAATTGCAATGTAACCATGAATCGTATTCAGAAAATCATTGGTAGGCTAGCTTCCATTTCACTGTATCTATATTCTACCTACTATTTTATACCAACTTAGATGTATTTAGGAAGAAATTTTGCTCCAAAGTAGAAGTGTTTTATCTCAAGTCCAGAAAATAAGTAGCACGCAAAGTGAGAGGCAAAGCTTTGGTAGGAAAAAAAAAATGTACTGGCAAAATAAACAGCAAATTTTATCATTTATCTTTACTGATATATATTTTATTTTCCAACCTTACTACTTGTAGTTTTATTCTGCTAAAAGAATACATTTTAGAGGGAAATAAATCTATCAGCTACCTGCTTTTCTACAAGGATAAAGTCTCACTATTTTCTTTGTATCAGTCGCATCATGGGTCATGGTCCCATATCCTAATTTTTTTTGTTTCTGTTTAAGAGGCAACAAGCAAAGCATAATGTCTTTCATGAGCACACTGATCATTCACAGAACTGAATAATGATCAATGATAAGATAACCCAAGACCTGAATAAACAGCCTCAGTGCTAGAAAATGTCAACCCCACTTCCAAAGGGTAAAGTGTCACTGGACCCAAGCTGGTATTTTTCATTTTATATAGTGGACTTATCCTGAAATTCTCCACAAGATTCATTTAATTCCTATTGAAAATGTGTGTTGAATTATAAATGACATTAACGATACAAGACTGCTTGATAATGTCAGCTGTGTCATCCATTGCATTTAACCCTTCTGGGCATTTAGAAAGTCCTTGCCTTCTAGTTTCCTTTTGTCATCAAATGCTGCCTGATGCTATTTACTAAAATATTTGATGATTATGTTTAATCATATGATACCCTCTTTTTTATGGCACATCAATGAAAGTGATTCTAAAAGAGTGCTAGGGAGTTCCCATCGTGGCGCAGTGGTTAACGAATCCGACTAGGAACCATGAGGTTGCGGGTTCGGTCCCTGCCCTTGCTCAGTGGGTTAACGATCCGGCATTGCCATGAGCTGTGGTGTAGGTTGCAGACGCGGCTCGGATCTTGCGTTGCTGTGACTCTGGCGTCGGCCAACAGCTACAGCTCCGATTCGACCCCTAGCCTGGGAACTTCCATATGCCGCGGGTGAGGCCCAAAGAAATAGCAAAAAGACAAAAACAAACAAACAAACAAACAAAAAATAAATAAAAAAATAAAAGAATGCTAGCAGATTCTTGTAAACCTAACCATAGATCACAACCCATTGCCTTATTCATGACATGGACTCAAAGTGTACTTAATATAAAGAAACAAAATATACTGACACACACACATATACCCACACACACATGGTGTATTTTTCATATATATTACTTAGTCATTATCCAGTTTAGTAGATGCTAAATGGTGGAAAAGACACAACAAAAAGTACAATCTTTGTTTAAATGTTATTCATAGCACATCAAGCAGCCTCCTATTCTGTGTTGTGCTCTATATGAATGATTGGCACAACTTTAAAATGTAATCACTGCATAGAACAGCTAGGGGTTATTTGATTACATCTTCAGAATAATGCTTAAAAGGGGAAAAAATGTTATTGTCTACTTTCCTCTCAGGCTAGTTCTAAGTTTCATTGTTCATCCATTTTATGCAAAAGCCAATTGGAGAATGGAAGAATTTAGCCTGGCACACAAGGTCATCGGAGTGGATGATGCAATATGGGAATGGCACCCTGAGCCTGCCTCTCAGCCCGAGGCGTGTTGGTAAATGACTGGCTTAAAGGAGAGCTCATTCTCAGTCCTGACCACCCTCCTGGGGCTCTCTGTCTGAACTCTGTACACAGGACTTTCAGAAGCATCCGGAGAGGACAACAGGACCACATTTGTTTGCAACTTTTAACCACATGGGTTCTTCAGATGATCTAAACACTGCTCCTTTGTCTATCAGAGGACAAAACTACATTTGATAATATATGATAGTTTTTCATAGCTTGAGAAGAATTTTTGTTAAAAGATAGCCACCATGTAAACATGGATGGTTTAAATAACCTCATTTCCCTCTTTCCTTATATCAGAAAGTTAGACTTCAAATGTAACTTATTCATGCTACAACCTGATTTATATCCCTGAGCCAAGAACTGTGAGTGGCATCAATCCATAACATCTGAAAGCTTTTGCCAAAGACATGTCAGAACTCCTTTAAGGAAGAGATCACCCCATGACTTCTAAACTTACACAACATCAGTGACCTCACAATTAAAGTATGCCTTAATGATCCAGTGGTAGAAGCTGTTCTGTAAATACATGGAATAGTTCTTATTGCCATCAATGGGTGTTTCTTAGAACTGCTGAACAGTTTCTAAACCCACAGCCCCATGGTGTTTTTCAGAGTTTGATATACAAAAGAAATAGGCACCTAAACGATTTTGTATTCTGAAGCTGTGTGTGTGTGTGTGTGTGTGTGTGTGTGTGTGTAATTTAGATTTGAATAGATACCTCAAAGCCACTTTGTGTCACCAAAATCCTTCTTTCTCTAAGTCAAAAATCCTGAAAGGAACCATGAAGTGAAAGTCACTTCAATGCATTACTTCTACATTGAAATAAAACTAAATGATCTAAATCACTGCTGCTTTTCTTTAAACACACACACGCACTCACACACCCTTTCTCCTATTTCTTTTTCACATGATTGGGTTGCCTCTCTGACAGAGGAAAACAAAACAAAACCAAAAAAACCCCACAAAAAAACAATGTTCATTTGCCCCAAGGGAAAGTGTAGCTGCAAATGAAGGGCGGAGTGAGGTGAAACAGTAGACGTGCTCTGTGTTGACCTTAATTTCCTCCCTAATTCCTGTGATTTCCCCTTGCCAGGGCCTGGTGGTTGAAGATCTGCAGTGGAGGACAGGGGAAAGGCAGCTAGTGCCAGCTTTCCCTTGGAGGCATTACCAAAGAGGGATGGGACATTTGAGACACACTTTTATCGTATCATAAGTTATAAAACAAATGAAAGAGGCTGTATACAGAATTGAGCCTTTGCTGTTGCTCCCCTAGGCTCAGAAAACCTTTTGCAGTGCCCACTTCATGAACTCTGTACTCCATGCACAAGATGTATGAAAGAACAGCACAGCAGAGCCCAGGCTGTGGAGCCATACTGCCCTGGTTCAAATCCTGACTCCTGCCATATACTGCTCTGTATCCTTGGCTTAATATTCTTATCCAATGATTGAAAATTAAATACCAGAGTTTCCACTGTGGCTGAGGGGTAATGAGCCCAGCTAGCGTCCACGAGAACGTGAGTTCAATCCCTGGCCTCACTCAGTGGATTAAGGATCCAGCATTGCTGTGAGTTGTGGTATAGGTCACAGATGTGGCTCGGATCCCACGTTGCTGTGGCTGTGGTGTACACTGGCAGCTACAGCTCCAATTTGCCCCCTAGCCTGGGAACTTCCATATGCTGCGGGTTGAGCCCTGAGAAGACAAATATAAATAAATGAATATATAAATAAATACCTCACAAAGATCCTTGCTCATAGTCAATGCTCAATACATGGTAGTAGATATGACCATGATTGTCGCAGACCCTGACAAATGCTTTCTCTTTAGTCCTCTGTTGTAAAGAATGTGAGAAATAGGATTTCCACTTATTTCCTGGAAAGGAAGACGTGGAAGCTTAGCATCTTCTCTTATCGTTAACTTGTCGAGATTGCAGTGTGGGTGGAGAAATCACAGAGTTCACTGTCCAAACGAGGACACTTTTGAGGGTGGAATGGCGTGTTAATCCAGTGGGACAAGAGGGCAACAGGCATGAACTGGGGCTCTCTCCCTGGCACACTGAGCGTTTGGCATCCTAATTAGGAGATGTTTCAGGAAGCTGAGGTCCTAAACCTTCCTGTTGCAAAATCTGAAACACAACCAGATGGAAAGGTGCTAATTTTCTCAAAAGCCTAGTCTTCTATCTGTAGAAGGCTAGAAAATAATTGCACCTGCTGTTTTATCCAGAAACTCCATTTAAAAAAATGAGTCATAACTACAGCGTTATTGCTGCTTTAATATGCTGTGTCAGAAACACTGGCTAGGTAGGTCCTCAGGACCTCTGGGTTTTTTGTCCTGCTTGTCAGCTAATTGGCTGTGTTATTACAGTTTGGGTCCCAGTTATGCCATCTGTACAGTCAGGGAGCTGGATCAAGGGACCTCTGAGAGCTCTAACAGTTTAGAATTGCTTTTAATCTCCTGGAGTAGTACTTCATAATAATTTTAGTAGTGTTATCTTTTTTAAAATCAGATTTTGCCTCCTTCTGAGAGTTGTGTTTACTTTGGGTTGTGAGCAGTATGCTACTCCTGGAAGCACCACGAAGGAGTAAATAATACTGTTACTTATCTTTCTTGGAAGTGTTTTATGTGCTAGATACTATTGTTTCATTTAAATAGCTAACCCTATGAGATAGGTATTTAATTTTTATTTATTGGGCAAGAAAATTAAATCAAAGATACAGAGCAGTATATGGTAAAAGACAAATTTGAACCCAGGACCGTCTGGCTCCATGGTCTATGCTCTGTTCTGCTAGGTATTCTTCCATACATCTTGTACATTTAAACCCCACAGCAAACCTTTGTGGTAGGTACTGTCACCATCTGTTAAGAATGGGAACCTGAGGAGTTTTGTTGGGCTCAGCAGTAATGAACCTGACTGGGATCCATGAGGATGTGGGTTCGGGTCCTCTTGGGTTAAGGATCCAGTGTTGCCATGAGCTGTGGTGTAGGTCATAGATGCAGCTTGGATCCTGAGTTGCTGTGGCTGTGGTGTAGACCAGCAGCTACAGCTCCGTTTCAACCCCTAGCCTGGAAACTTCCATATGGCAAGTTTGTGGCCCTAAAACAAAAGACAAACAAAAAAAACCCCACATACACAAAAAAAACCCAGTGGGAACCTGAGATAGTGAATTAAATAACCAATCAAGGTCTTGCTACACTAAGCTATAGTGTCACTTGAATGGAGAGAGTGGGACTTCAGAACTTATGTTCTTAACCTGTGACATTAAACAAAGCAGGGTGACCTCAAGGAGAGGCAGAGGCCTCCACACTTCCACCAGTGGGTCGCAGGAAACAGAATTTATTTAGGTTTGAGAGAGTGAAGGAGTCATCTTCAAGATCCACATCCTCAAAGCAGTGGCCTAGCTTGGCCTAGCTTGTCAAGGAAGGCAAAACCTGTTCCCAGTGGGTAAATGCCCACAAGGTACATTTTAACATGCAGCTGACTGGAAAATGCTGTTTCTGTATTGTAAGTCGAAAGGTCTGGGCTATACCTGTTGCTCCAATTGCTTTCTTGCTCATTGGAAACCCACTGCAAGGTCTTACCAGTCTATACTGAACACCAACATGTGACCTCACTTGCATGACATTTTCCACCAAGCTTCTTAACAGGTAGTGCTTATTATTTTGCAGCTCATTCAGGAGCTTTGATAATGATTTTACCTAAGACCAAAAGACAGTTTCTAATTAACTCACACATTTTATCATGTGCAAAGGAATTGAAGGAAGTTACAACTTCGAACCCAGATAATTGGTTTCCAGGAAATAATTTTAAAACATGAGTTAAATTGATTTGAATTTGCTACATAAGATTCACATGAAATCTAAAGAAGGGTGGTCTGAGTTTTAAATTTTGATTCTTGCAGAGTCCATCTTACTAAAAGGTTAAAAAAGTGATTTTTGAAACATCAGATATTGGACTTAGTTTTAATAGGAATTTTATTTGCTTCAATCACAGTGCTAGTACTGCCATTTATTTTTTTATATTCAGTATCATCGATTTTCAACTTTTAACCAAATTATATTATGCATTTATTCATTTTATTTAGCTAACCTTTTTTGGAGCATGTAATAGCTTCTTTTCATACTTTCTCTTGTTGCTTTTTTTTTTTTTTTAATGGCTGCACCTGTGGCACATGGAAGTTCCCATGTTAGGGACTGAATCTGAGCCAGAGCCGTGACCTGCACCTCAGCTGCGGCAACACCAGATCCTTTAACCCACTGTGCCGGACCAAGAATCCAACCTATACTTCTGCAGTGACCTAAGCTGCTGCAGTCAGATTCTTAACCCATTGCGCCATAGTGGGAACTCCTTGTCATATTCTCTTAACAGTTTCTCATGTGTTGAGTAAATCTGTGTTGCTTCATATTTATATATGTTACCCTGTCCTAAACCTCTGGATTTGGAAACTCCATGTGGGATAAATGGTGCTGATTATCCCCTCCAAGATTATTATAACCACAAATTTGGATATACTGTGTACACAGGCTGGCTTTCTTTTCCAAAATATAGTAGCAACTCATTTATTTAAAATATTAGTAAAAGAAATAGTTCAGACCTGCAGATTTATATTAGACTGACATTTCTATAACAGTTCAAGTCATAGATTTTGTTCGACTTGATTGCATCATGACCACTGACTCTGTATCTAAGGGGCCTCCTGTAACATCGCTCTCTTAAAAAATCAGGCAGGGGTAGAACAGTAGGAATAATGAGAAAGATAATAAAGATGAAAAATTCTTACATGCAGATAAATTTCTTATAAGCAGTTGTCACATTTCTAAAATGTAAGACAGTAGTACAGAAGTGTCGCCGTGGTCGCCTGAATGATAAGGACATTGGCGGTAAATGCGTGCCACACAGAGTCTTTCTGGCAGGGTACAGCATGCAGAAAGTCATCATCAGCCTTCTGAAGACATTCGTGCTTAGACGTTTGGGGAGATTGGGTGCTGCCCACGTATTCTGTGAAAGGGAACCACTTTTCCCAAACTCAGAGATTATAGACTGATGGTGTTTGGATTGGAACTACCCAAGCCTTTAGTCAATTCACAGATTGATGCATTCAGCAAATATTTGTGAACCAGATGTTTTTCCAAATGCTGAAGATAAAAGTAATGAATAAAACTGATAAGCTCCCTGCCCTCGTGTAGTTTCCAGTCTAAGGGGAAAAGAAAGTAAACAAGAAACAGGTGATCCGATGAGACAATGCCAGATAATGACACATGCTACACAGAAGTCAAAAGGGTGATATGAAGGAGAGGTGAGAGTAAGGAGGAGGAGGAGAGGATTCTTAGGGTAGAGATCAGGGAAGCCTCGCCGAAGAGGTGCTAGCATGGAGATCAGTCATAGGGACTCCTTGCTCAAGCAAAGACCATGTTGAGCTAAAGGGGAAGCAGTTCTGAGGCCTTGAAAGTCCTCTGTGTAGCAGGGCTGTGCTGGAGATGGGGGATTCAAAGGTACACAGGAATGGCCACGGTCTTTGCTCTCATAACGTCCATTGCCTGATAGGAAAATAAAGTCTCTGCTTTCAAGGAACTCATGAATGGTAGAGAAAACAGACATGTAAGCAAGTTACTGCAGTATAGAAATCTCCATGTATGACCATCGTGGCAACAGAAGGAAGGGAAAGATGCAATCTCCATGAACAGAGCAACAGGTCAGAGGAGACCTCCCAGAGGAATTTGCCTAGTGTCACCAGGTCTTCAGTGGCAAAGCCAAATGTCCTAACATGGGTTTCTCAATCCTTATCCAGTGTTTTCTGTTATTTGATTTTCATTATTTTCTCAGGGGACAGAGAAAAGAGATGGGAAAAGTGGGAAGGCTTAGAAAAAACTCCCTATATAAAGCCAGGGAAGCATCTATGTGATTTTAGAGATAGCAGAGTTCATATTTATTGAGTTGAGTACTGAAATGAACTCCTTAAAATTAATTCTGGCACAATATATGGGCCTTGTGTCAAAGATCTACACATGCTGTGGAAATGCAGTTACTCGGTCCAGTCACAGATCTGAAAATCTCTTTCCCTAAGACACTAATCTTTCCATGTGTTTAATTTTTCATCTGAGTATCATCTGTAGTACAAAAAAAAATCATGGGGGGCGGGCGGGTCTTGCCTGGAGGAAGAAGTTCAAGGATGGATGGTGTGATATGTGGCTGGTTTCCTAAAGCTATTTGTAATCTACAAGTTGTTATTTTCATTTACAGTAAGAGATGCTTCTTTCTTTGCGCTCCTGCCTAGTTTCCCTAACAGGCCCACAAAGGTCAGTGGTTTCTGCTCCTTAGGCACCATTTCTCATTTTGATCTTTGCACCTGGATCTTCTTGGGCCCAGAGGCCCTGACCACTGCCTGTTTCTTTCTCCTTAGACCACACCACCCTCTTGAAAATGAATGAACTTTCAAAAAAGAAAAGAAAAACCAAAAAACCCTATAACTGGGGATGCAATATTAGAATAGAATATAGTTAGAATATAAATAACCTTCTAATAGTCCATGCAAATGAGGGTGTTATGAATCAGGGAGGAAAATAGCGTTAAGGGTAGTGTTTTTCCCCTTCACTCACCCTCCAACCTGGCAGACCTATTTAATGTTTCACTGGAAACAGACCATCCTTCCATTTTTAACTAAGCACAGGAGGCCTGGAGTCTGCTGTTTAGTGATGGATTTGGCATATGGCTTTGTTATTTGTCAAATAAATATCATTTTGACAATTATTCATGAGACCCTGCAGACAGCAGATCTTTAGAGTCCATGCAGGCTTGTAAATGTCCTGCTTAAAATTTGATTTAAGGAAGGTTCTTGAAGCAAGGGAAGGAGGTCAGTACCTTAGTGTCCTGGTTGTGACTAATCCCAATCTCAGATCAAGAAGAAAGGGTGGGAAAGTGGAAAGTACACACTTGGCTTCTTCTTTTTTGGGGGGCAGTGGGGGGGGCGCCACTCCTCCAGCACATGGAGGTTCCCAGGCTAGGGGTCTGATCGGAGCTGTAGCCGCCACCCTACACCACAGCCACAGCCATGCCAGATCCGAGCCGCGTCTGCAACTTACACCACAGCTCACAGCAACGCTGGATCCTTAACCCACTGAGCAAGGCCAGGGCTCGAGCCTGCAACCTCATGCTTCCTAGTCAGATTCATTTCTGCTGCACCACGATGGGAACTCCACACTTGGCTTCTTTCGAGGGGGCTGCGCTCAGTGGGTTAAGGATCCTGGGGTGCCATGAACTGTGGTGTAGGTTGTGGATGCGGCTCAGATCCAGCATTGCTGTGGCTGTGGTGTAGGCCAGCAGCTACAGCTCCAATTTGACCCCTAGCCTAAAAAGCAAAAAAAGAAAAAAAAAAAAAGAAAAAGGGGGCTGTTTTCTTTTTTTCCCTTTTTTCCCTTTCACTAATTAAGGAAAGCTGGGAGAGACATGAACTTTATCGAGTGCCTACAATATTCCTGTAATGACGCTTGGTGTTTTTTTTCTTCCCCTTTTGATTTTCAGAAAACTCCCGTGAGATATTGATGATTATTCCCATTTGTAGAGATCAGGAAACTGAATTTCAGAAAATTTAATCGAGTTGTTCGACCTTGTAACCTTACGCAGCAAAAACCTACCCTATCCCAGAAGTGCTAGAATAGAATTAAACAAGATTGTGACATTTTTGTTATGCTAATGTAAAAAGTGGAAAAAACACACCAATTTTAAGAGTTAATCACATAACAACAACAGTGCTCCAGCAATGCAGTGCTCCTGCTAGACTCTAGGCTCGAAGAAGATAGTAATTTGTCTTTTCATTTTTGTGTCTTCTGTTCTTTCCTTTTTCATTCCCCGAATGAAAATGCTGGTATCAACACAGAGTACTCCCAGAAGGGGAGTTGAATGAATGATCGGATTCATGAATTAATGAGGGTTATTGAGACAGTCTTAATTTTTTTATGGCTGTGCAGGAAAGAAGGATGATAATAGTCTGGAGAGTCAGGTTTGGGAGGTGAGTTGTGAATAAAGTTAAAGTTTCAGAAATACACACCTGAATTTAGAAAATATCAAGAGGAGGGGGCTGTGATTGGTACTGCAGGGAGAAGGCCAATTTGAGAAAGATAACAGAGACGTTTAAAGAAAGAGAGGATCTGAGTACAAGTCTGGGGGCTCAGATGAAGCCCCTGCCAGGAAGAGAGTCCTGTGCATGAGGTGGCTGCTCTGGCAGGTTACTAAAAAGAACTATGCCATCCCTGTGCTCCAGGCATCCCGTAGAAACTTGTTTAAGTCTCCCAAAGAACTCTGAGGTGACTGCGAGAGCTCCATTTACAAGTTAATCAACAAAGGATCAGAGACTTTAAGGAGACTGTCCTGAGTCACACAGGCATTAAATGGCACAGGTAGGATTCAGTAACTTCTAACAGCAGAGTCCCTGCTCTGTCTACTGCTTTGTGTTTCCTCAAAAGCTGCATGACAGGAGGGTTGTGGGATCATCCAGATACTGCAAAGGGGCCAAAAACTCTGGGAACAAACACACACTGCCTCCTTGCTTAAGAACAAATAAAGCCGAGATCAAGGAATATCAGATTTGGGCTGAGGCAAGAGGTCAGGGTGTACTCATGCACAAGGATGGGGTTATTGAAACGAAGAAACATTTATTAAGCAGTTACTCTGAACACAAGGTTTGGAAGAGATGGATCACTGCTTTAATCTAGTTTAGTAAGGGGAGACCTCTGACTTTGTTACTATGTATGTATGCATTTATCTATACAAAATATATCGCTTGTTCCTCGAGATTCTCTTGAATTCCAGTAAATTAACTTGGATACTTTAAATGGTGTATGTGCATGCGTGCGCACGCACACACACACACACACACACACAATATTTAGGAAGAGTTGATCTTCTTTGTTTGGCTCTGGGCCCAGTTCAGGAAGGCCAGTCCTTTTACAGCTACCTCTAACCAGCCCCAGAGCTGGAGACAATGCTGATTATTTTCCTCTTGGCCTAAAACCTCCATAGGAGAAGTTTCCTGCTGGCTAAGACTGCTGAAGGGAAGTCCTTCAGGGCTTGTCCTCAATTCCGTCTTCCCTGCACACAGCTGGCTAGACCAGAGCTGGGCCCCTGGCACAAACAGCCAACCCACCTGCTGGCGAGAGACTTACAGTGTGGCCCAGAACAAAGGTGGGCCTAAGCCGGTCAAGATTCTCTTGGGAAAAAAGATTGAGAAATAAATACTTGAAATCTGTTTATTCATGAGGTACAGGAAAGAAAATAGCTTTCTTATTTTTTTTTCTCTAACTAGCATCTTTAAATATCCTCCTTTGGCTGCTTGGATCTCTGTGCCTCTGGGTGATACCTCAGGCAGACACCACAGGTTTCTATTCCCTTTCAGTTATTCAAATGGTGGCCTTCCTTCCTTATTTTAGCAATGATGATTCACTTGAATGTAGTAGGAGGTGCAACAGAGTTCAGTTTTAAAGTTTTGACCTCACCCCTAATTCAAAGCTGTCACCCTCCCTTTAGACACATGGGAAAGGGGAGCCTGGTCCCTGTTTTCACTCACCCTCACTCTTTACATTTCTGTCTCTGTCTCCCTTCCATCCTGCGTGTGCTGGGGACCTCAGAGTAAGACAAGAAGAAAAGAGCAAAACATCTTTTATGTGGTGGGCGCTGCCATAATCTGGTTCTTAGCACCCTCTGCACAGCAGCTCTTTAATGCTCCTTCCCGCATAGGGCACATTGGTGGGTTCTTCACAGGGCCTGTCCCCTCTTCTAGCAATGCACTTTCTGACCTCCTGAAACACCTCTCAGCACCTCCTCCTATCCCCCATTTGGCTATCAACCCCACAGCTTCGCACTTCTAGGTCTCCCCAAGTAGGAATCCAGGAGAGAGAACTTCAAGACAGTGCGATTGCAAGCTGCCTGTTCCTGCTGCAGTACATACAGTACATTCTGGAAGGTGGAGGGGGGGTCTCAGCTTGGGTGCAGGCTGTTCTGCTGCTGCCTTTCTGCTCACTCCTGTTCTCTGGCTTTTATAATTAGACTTTGCCTTAGGGAATCTCTGGATCAGAAGTGCCCACCAGCCCTATGCGCTCGTGTGCTCAAGCTCTCTGGGTCTCACACCGAGCTTTCTCAAGAACACAGCTGTCTCTGAGCTGTCATGGGCCTCCCATTCTGCAGTTAGTGACTTGCAGCTGGGGAGGGAGGTGCCAGTCTCTCTTGGGAGCAGGAATCCTCAGTTTCTCTTGGAGCCTCTTGAAATTGGGTTAAGGTGGGACTGAAGAACTCGCCCTATACACTTGCCTACACTTCTGCAGCAGCTTTCCTAGTTCATGCTGCCTGTTTATATCAATGAACTCTCTACCCTCCCCTTCTTCCCCCGCAAAATACATTCTGGTCTATTTAGAGAGGCTGGGGAGGTGGCGGGGGGGGGGGGAGTCAGGGTCAAAAAACCACTTTGGAAACCTGGGATTAAGGGTTAGAGGGAGGATATGTCTGACTGCTCTTCCACATTCTCTCTGAAGTTCAAAGATTTTTAGTTCCTGCTATACCTTCAGAGTTGAGGCTTTAGCTAAAATTTTAATAAGGAAATTAATAAATGGGGAAATTAGTCATCAGTAACCTTTCACATAATGGTGGGAAATGAACCTATATGGTCAAGAAACTAGAGTGACAGAGATGGACCTGCCATGTGCAAAAACATGGCTTTGAAGAATGGCTGAAGATGGCTAAAAACATGAGTTTTAGAGGCACAGAGTCCTGGATTTGGTTTGACTATTTCCTAGATGTATGATAATCTTGGGACAAGATTAATATCTTTGTAGCCCCATATCTTACACCATAAAATGGAAAAAGTAATGCTATATGCCATTGAGTTGTTGTGGGGATTAAATCAGATAATTGTTGTAAAGCATTTAGTACCATATGTGATGCATAGTAAGGGCTCAATAAATGTCAGTTACTATGAGTGAGGAAAAGTGTATCTTAATGAGAAGTCCCTGACCCTTGGGGTCCCTTCACGTGGGCTATAATAAGAATAGTGCCCCACATGGGTGTGCTATATGAGTGCACTTAAGTGGCCCTGGAAAGCCTGATAGAAGAGAGTTGACACAAAAAAAATATAATGTGAGATAGAGAGAGAGGAAATGAGAGTTCATCAGGCCATAAAAGACAGGGAGAAGTCAATTTCTTCAGTTGGCTGCTGATAGCTTCCCAGTTCCAGCCATTCTGCTATTCCAAGATGATAACTGACAAAACAAAACAAAACAAAAACCCACTAGCAACTACTTCAGGCAGCTTGGGCAGGTCTCTGTTCCAAAAAGATGTAATTAAAACAATGAGCGTGCCCCCTGGAACACTCTGCTCCCTCCCAGGCAATCTCTCAGAACAGATCTGAGGACAGCCATTCTCTGCTACACTTAGAACTAATAGAAGCAACCAGAACTCTGGAGACCTCCCTCTCCAGATGCCTGAGCTGTTCCAGAGGTTAGGCTTTAAAACAAACAAACAAACAAAAACCTTCCAAAGAAATAAGAGGAATAAGCAGATATTTTCTGATCAAAAGGTTAGATCAGAAAATACCTGATTTAAGGCACTGATAGTGTCTGTGAAACTGCCTGAGTGACTGAACATCAGATTATTTTAGAGAATGTACAATATTCTTTACGCTGAGCATAGCAACTTAAATATGGGCTTTTCTGGAAATTACGGCATTCAGACGTTCAGATGGCTCTACTGTAACAATATGCGTGGGATAGTTTTGCATTTGCATTATTAGAGAACAAAATTCTTAAATCAAAAATAGTAAATGGAAACACATGGAAATTTTCTTTCTGGAGAGGCTCTTGCCCTGGTTTTATCACAAGTTCTTTGTTGCTAGCTTCCGATGGTAGATTGCTTGCAAAGATGGATGCAAAAATCCTGTGCAGTGTGACCTTGCCGTTCTGTTCATCAAGAGGTAAAATTTATTTATCCTTCCTCTTGCCTTCTGGCTGGCATAAAGACTTATGTTGACCACTAGAATATGGCAGAAGCAGTCTTATGATCTGCAACTCTTTATTTCAAGGATCCTTGTATCCCTCACTTTTTCCCCCCTTGTGGCCCTGAGAGCTTCATGTATGGTTAACCTTCTTGAGGATGAAGGACCCCAGGGAGAGAGAAGCCTTGCTGATAGCCAGTACTAGCTGCCAGGCAGTGAGACCATCTTAGGCAGCCCACATCTAGCCACACTGCCAGATGACTGTCTATATAGGTGATCCCAGGCAAGACCAAGCAGTGGAAGAATCACCCAGCTGACCCTGGGTCAAGAATCAGCCCCATTGCGGACCCAGAGAATTGTTAGCAAATAAATAGCATGTTTAAACCACCAAATTATGGGATGTTTTGTTACAAAGAAATAGGTCATTGACACAAGGATATACCACTTTCCTCATTGTGAGTAGGCTTTTTTTAAATACTGTGCAGTAGCAGATGGGATGGCCCATTGATATCACTCCCCATAGTAGAACTGAAGAAGCCTCAGTCAGACTGTTGTCTTGTTGGGAGATTGTTCTCATGAAAAAAGATTTTGTTGTTAAGCAATGTGAAGAGCAGCAGCTCTCCCTCCTAAAGCTGGAGGGAAGTGGCAGTTCGGTAAGGAGTGGTGGCAGTATTTGTATTTGATACATGAGAAAGTTTGCCAACAGGAATACCTGGGAGGTGGGGAGGGTAGGCTTTTTAAGCCAGTGTATCAGCTAGAACAGATCTTATTTGCATGTATCAGCATCCACATCACAGAGGGTTTTTCCCTTTTCTTTCCCTTCTGCCAAATATTGCAGCTAATTGAGAATTCTGTGGCTTTGTTCCATCTGGAGGATATTACACAGAGCACACATCTGAGCAATAACTGACACCAGCTGTTGTCAAAAAAAGATAGTAGTGATTTTTTAAATGGACAAAAAGCTTATCAAAGCCAATGTAAAATTAGTTTATCCAGTTAAGTCCAATCGCAAGAATAAAATCTCATGTGATGACTTTTCAAATAGAAATTGAGTATGTTCCTGGTGCACAGTCCTGTTTGTTCTTTCTCATTGAAGAGCTACCCTGGAACGCAGCTAGTCTTGACCCAATTCATTTTCCTCCTTGACTGAGAAGAATAACCTCCATGGTACTGATATACAACAATCTCAAGATGCAGCATGATGAAACAAATCCCATGTTGTTCTTTTTCTCGTGTCTTTCTATTGTTGGCTTTCTTGTAGGGAAAATATTCTGCCCCAGCATCTAGCATATGTGAGAAGAGTATGTTAAGCATTCATGGATTCAATATAAAGAAACTCAAGGACTCCAGAAAGTTCTGCCCAAGAATCTTTCAAACTCCCACACATCTTGGCTATGAGCTTCTCAGCACCTGCTTTGGCTCTAAAGGACCTGGGTGATGGGAAGAGTCAGGCACAGTGTCCCTGGGGATCAAAATGTTAGTGCTGAGTTTGTGTTGTCATCCAAAAGATTTTGCTTTTGCAGTAGGAGTGAGACACAGGCATCTAGGCCATCATTTTGCACCACTGAACTCATACTCAAGTTCACTTAAGAGAAATACATTTAGATCAACTGTAACTGTTCCAAAATTCTACCAAAGGGCAAAGGTAGAGATTGGGTGGGGTAGGGTGTTGAGATAGATTACTTCCTCCAGAACTGGAAACAATGAAATCAGTTATACACAGGTGCTTTAAAAAAAAAAAAAAAAAAAAGTATTATCTAACCCAACATTTTATTTTTTGACTTTTAAGTAAAACTTCGAAAAAGTAACAATTTCTTAGACAAATAACAAATTTAATGGCAATTTTTTTTTTTGTCTTTTTGCTATTTCTTGGGCCGCTCCTGCGGCATATGGAAGTTCCCAGGCTAGGGGTCCAATCGGAGCTGTAGCCCCCAGCCTACGCCAGAGCCACAGCAACGCGGGATCCGAGCCGCATCTGCAACCTACACCACAGCTCACGGCAACGCTGGACCGTTAACCCATTGAGCAAGGGCAGGGACCGAACCCGCAACCTCATGGTTCCTAGTCGGATTCGTTAACCACTGCGCCACGATGGGAACTCCACAATGGCAAATTTTAATGATACGAAAGTTCTTCACACATAAGCAAGTTCTTATTTGGCATTTAATAATTATATAGAGAAGTATGCAACACACCTAAAATATAAAATGAAAAAATTCCAAGTAAAATGTCTCTCAAAGTAAAGACTTTTACTAGTTCCAAAACTTAATATAAAATATATCTGCATTTTATTGATGTTGGGACAGTTCCTTCATACTTCTGATGTAGGTAGCTGTAAAGGGGCCTGGCTTATATCTGCTCTTGGAAGGATGCAAAGGGATTTGCTCTCCTTGGAAGAAGGTGGGAAACACACAGAAATTCAAAATATGTTTTTCTTTTCATTCACATCTCATGACACTCAACAAAAAATTTACCTCAATCATATTAGTAATTCCCATGATTAACTTTGGAGAAAGAATATATTCAATATTTACAGTGAACAAACAGCTCCCATGATGTACTTGTGCCAGTTACGCACATGGTCCAGAGGGAGAATCTAGCGGTTCAGGCCAACAGAGGTTATTCAGCAGCCACCCTCCCTCCTCACCCTTCCTATACCAAGAAGTTATTTGACCTGAATCATGTACTGTGGTTTGGCTGTCTATGTATTGATCAAATTATTTAAACACTGACCCAAACCCTGTTTTGTCTTGTTTTTAATACTACCAATGACAGGAAACAATTAGCAGGAAACTATCTCGAAGGACCTTGAACAGCAAGCCTGACATATCTAGATTATTGAGCCCCTGTCCCATGACGTGATTTTCTATTCGAGATGCTATAAATGGCAAAGATCTAGCAAAGGTTTCGTATCCATAGAATTCAGCCTTAGCTTTTAGTGGAGTAGTATCCAAAAGCTCTTTCTGACATACTTGGAAAATAAACTGATGTTTTTCATCATTTTCATTCTTCTTTTTTTTTTTTTTAATGGCCACACCTGTGGCATGTGGAGGTTCCCAGGCTAGGGGTTGAATCAGAGCCACAGCCACCAGCCTACACCACAGCCACAACGCAGGATCCGAGCCACATCTGTGACCTACACCACAACGCATGACAATGCCAGATCCTTAAACAACTGAGCGAGGCCAGGGGTCAAACCCACGTCCTCATGGATGCTAGTCAGGTTTGTTAACTGCTGAGCCACGATAGGAACCCCATCATTTTCATTCTTAATCGTTTTCATTGTATTGTATGTTTCATCAAGTATTCAGTGAATATGTTCATTTTTTAAAATACAATGTCATATGAAGCAATGATAAAAGGACTGTTTTTGGATATAGAAGACTTAAGATCTGGTTCCACCTGCCGTGCAACGTTAGGGAAATAAAATTAAAACATCTGCCATTTATTAAAGGCTTACTCTGCAAGGAGCTAACAGAGTACTTTATAGGCCAAGTTTTGTTTTAATCTTTTCAACAACCCGTTTGCTAGATGATATTAATTTTATTTCTAAATGCAAAAACTAAGTCTCAGAGTGGTTAAGTGATTTTCTTAGACTCCTTAGCTAATGAGTGGAGGCAGATTTGAATCCATGACTTGTAGACTCCAGAGTCCATGCTCTTACCTGCTTCACTTGAGCTGTAGTGTCAGCAGCTCTGGGGGCAAATCTCAGCACTGCCATGTACCAGCTAGGCAGACTTGAGAAGTTACTTAACTTCTGTGCCCTTCCATTTCCAGTATGTAATACAGGGAGGATAATTTAGTCCAGCATTTTGGGAGAATTCAATGGGACGTGTTAACAAAAGGGTTTCCATATAGTAGTACCTAATCTATAAATAAAAGTTATTTCCTTCACTTTCCTCCTTGCCTGGGCCTCAGTTTCTCCCTCTGTGTATTGAGGGGAGCTTAGAACTATAAAAACTCCAGAAAGCAGCTGGTGCAGACTCTTTAATGTATAGGTAAGAAAACTAATAAGAGCTAGAGAAGAAGCAGCTTGGCCCAAATCATAGCTGTTTCGACAGCAGTTTGTGTTCTCAAAGCAATAGTTTTTAGTTTGTTATTGGACTGAGACTTGGACTTAGTTTGACCAGATCTAGATCAGGTAATCTAGATTCTAGATAATTAACAAAATTCTAGTTATTCTATTCTGTTCACTTTGGGAATTTGGCCCAGGGTCCCTTACAAATTTACTGCAGACATGCTCCATGTTAAAAAGACCTATCTGGTTCTTGTTTTCTCAGTCTGAAATGCACTTCTCTTGACATTTCATGACTTTGTGCTTCTCATCTTTCAGGTCTAAGCTCAATATGACCTCCTCGAGGGGCGTTTTTCCGGCAGTCTTATGACCACCACCACCCCACCTCAAGGTGAGACTCATGGTCACTTTCCATCATGTCATCTTGAGTATTTCCTTAGAGATGCTTAAGACAGTCTGTACTTACTGTGATTATAGTTGACTTGTTTGTTGTTCTCTGGCTATACCAGAATATAAATACTATGAAAGGATCTTATTAGCATTTGTTTATTTTGACATCCTCAGCCTTAAGCCAGTGCCTGACACATAATAGTTTTGAAATAAAAATTAGTTCAGTGAGTATCTTTCCATCTACCCACCAGTCCATCCATACACCCACCCATCCATCCATCTATTACTTTTCCTTAAAAGATCACAAATGCTTTAAAATACAGATGATGGCTTGATAATCTAGCTTTGAAATGAAAAACAAATAAATGATTGGCCTTGGTAGCCAAGGTAAAGAAGTAACAAATGAAATCTATGTCTCATCTAACCAGAAAGGGAAGCTAACGCATTCAACTGCCATGAGTGGCTGACTTTAAAATACTTAACTTGAAGCAGTAAAATTTTAAAAACTCTTCTGATTAATAAAAACAAGAATAGTTATTATGTAATGTAGCTTGTCTAAAATTTTATTATTAGCACAATATTTCTAATTGCTTCCAAACACTTTCCATATTCCTTTTTCTCCTGGTTCACAGAAATTATTCCTTACCACTTGAAAAATAGTATCCATAACTAATAAGCAACAGTATCCTTTTAAAAATGACAGTCCCAGCTATACCTTTAGTTTATAACATCAAAAATAATTAAATAGTTAGCAAGGCAAGGATACTGAAAACTATAAAATATCACTGAAAGAAATTAAAGACTTAGGTCAGTAGACATCCTGTGTTCTGGAATGGACTAGAAGATTTAATAGCATTGAGATGGCAATACTTCTGAAATTAATCTATATGTTCAGTGTAATATCAGTAAAAATCCAGGAAGAAGAGGAAGAGGAAGAAGAAGTTGTCAGGCTGACCCTAAAATACATAAGGCAATGCAAGTGATCCAGATAGCTGAAACAATCTCGAGGAAGAAGGATAATGTTCTAGGACTCAAACTTGCTGATTTCAAAACTTATTATAAACCTATAGTAATACAAACAGTGTGTTATTGGAATAAGGACAGCCATATAGATCAATGTCTAGAAGTGACCCAGAAATCATGTATCTGATAAGGGATTAGCATTCAGAACATAACAAATAATTTTAACACTCAGCAATAAAAAGGTAAAATGCCAAATTTAAAAATAGGCAAAGAATTTGCATAGATGTTTCTCCACAGAAGACATACAAATTACCAACATGCACATAAGAAGATGCTTGATTTCATTAGTCATTAGGGAAATGCAAATTAAAGCCACAATGAGATAGTCCTTCACATCCACTAAAATGGCTGTGATAAAAAAGACAAGCAGTAACAAGTGTTGACCAGGATCTGGAGAAAGTGGAACTGTCATACATCGTCAGTGGGTGTAAAATGGTGCAGCCACTTAGGGAAAACAGTTTGGCAGAGTTGTCAAATGACCCAGCAGTTCCATTCCTGAGCATATAAAGAAGAGAAATGAAAATATATGTCCCTGCAAAATTGCATACATGAATGTTCATAATGGGCAAAAACAGAAGCAATTCAAATGTTCTGCAGCTGATGAAACTGATGAAAGAAAATGTAGTATATATCCATACAGTGGAATCATTAATTCAACTATAACAATGGAATGAAGTACTGATAGGTGCCACTACAGAGATGAAACCTGAAAATATGATGCTGTGTGAAAGAAGCCAGATGCAAAGATCTTATATCATATGACTCCAGTGATATGAACTGTCCAGACTAGGCAATTCCATGGACACAAAAAGTAGTTTCGTGGTTGCCAGGAGTTGGGGAAGCGGGCAATGGAGAGTGCCTGCTGCAGGTTTGGGGTTTCTTTTTGGAGTGATGAAAATGCTCTGCAGTTAGTGGTGATGACTTCACAATGTTGGGAGTATGCTACAACCACTGAATTACACACCGTAAAAGGGTGACGTTTATGCTGTATGAATTACATCTCAAAACATCCCATAGAGACAGATAAAGAAAGAGGTTGAAATGTAATTTGCTGAAAATTAAAACAGGTAAATTTTTTGAGAGGTATTCTGCCCATGGTACAAAAGCTGTTAGATTAATTCATGATTTTACCTTGATTAGTCAGATGTAAAACGTTTTGGAAATATTTGTGCTGGATTTTTGCATACCTCTAAATCTTCTGTAGCTTACTGAACTGAATGAGGCTTTAATCAAAAGAATAGTACTTGGGAATCAGACTCTGTGACTCCTTGTCTTGTCTCTCCAATGCCTGGTCCTGTGGCCCTTGACAAGCCACACCTCGCGAAGAGACTCCTTTCTCTCTTTGTGGAAAGGACTGCTTGCCCTGTCACTAGCCCCTGGGTGAATGCTGAGAAATAGGTACACAAAATAACAGCGTAGTATTTCGCAATTCTGAATGCTTTATAAATACAAGTTAATATGAAAGGAATTCATCTTTCTAATAATTAACATTATTGGGACAAGCAGACCTAACCCCTAATATCTCTCTAAATTCAGAATATAATTATTAGTGAGAGGTTAACTCAAATTAATTAATTAATTTTTCTTAGGGCTGCATCCATGACATATGGGAGTTCCCAGGCTAGGGGCTGATTTGGAGCTGCAGCTGCTGGCCCACACTACAGCCACAACAATACTAGATCTGAGCTACATCTGCAACCTATGCCACACTTTGTGACACCGCTGGATCCTTAACCCACTGAGCAAGACCAGGGATCAAACCTGCATCCTCATGGATATTAGTTGGGTTGTAACCTTCTGAGCCACAACAGGAACTCCTCAAATTTAATGTTATCCTATTAAATGGACATTAGCAACACTAATAAAAAATAATAAATTTTTCTTTTGAATTGCATGAACTAAAATTCTGCCTAAATACTAGGCAAACTGAAATGAGACCTGCGGTAATAGATAGTTCATTCTGAGGAGAAATACATTTATTGGAAAGAACAGATGGTATTTTCCTATGATTGTCTCTAATACATCAACCAGGATGCTAATATACTATAGTCAACATTTAATAACATTCAAGTCTGTAATAAGTGGAGACTTTATAAATCACTGCTATATTTTTCAATTAAGACATTCTTATTCTCTCCCTTCATAGCCTGCTCCAGACTCAGGCTCCTCAGGTAGGAGTTATCCTTTTGTATGTGCATATATGTACAATATACATATTTCTTTAGTACCTTTATTTCATCCATTTATGTTTATCTTTGCTTCTTAGTATTAGATATAAGCTCTATGAACAGCATCAGCTGTAGATTTTTCATCTTTGATTCCCCAACATTCTATATAGTGATTGGCACATAGTAGAGATTTCACAATTGAATAAATGAGCAAATTAACCAATGCAGGTTGTTGGTAAATTTCCACATGAGTGCAGAAGTGCAACAGCCAGGAGGAGGACCAGGAATTGGTTCCCAGGACTGCTGCCGTGCATTTCGCTCAGGTTTTAAGTCTTGAGGGAAATGCTGCCACTGGGCCCCCTGAGAGATGTGCAGGGATAATGCTTGAAAATGGGCAACTTACTGGAAGCAGAGGTTCTTAGTGCAGAAGAATTTAAGGAAGTTAATGATGCCACCTACTCCTGGTCCATGCTGGCCACACTCCTGGCCTGCCTTTGCACCTACTCTTCTTCCCCGCTGTTCTATGTAAACTTACCCCACTCTGTCCCACTTTCATGCTTTATTTTTTCCATAGCAATTATCACTGTGTATTCTAATTACTTACTTACTGCCTGTCTTCCCCCTCCCCATCGGAATCTAAACTCTGATTGTATATAGTCTGCTTTTCTCCAGCTCTATATTCAGTGCTAAAAATAGTCCCTGGGAGTACTAGCTGCTCAATAAATATTGTGGAAGGAAGGGAGAGAGAGAGGGAGGGAAGGAAGAGAGAGGGGGGTTGAAAGAAAAAAAGAATGTTAGGAAAGAAGAATGGAAAGAAAAAAAAAATATTTGAAAGTCTGGCAAGCTTCAATATATTCAGGTAAACTCCTGGCTTATTTACTGATTTGTTTTGTTTGGGTCACAAAAATATTTTAAACATTTAAAAAGCTGAAAAATTTCCATAAAATATCAGATTATGGGCTTCTTGCAAACAATCAGTTCTGGTTAACTGGGTCTGTGCTCCCATATCATGTCAGTCATTTAGACCTGAGTGGCAGCCTTCCTGGGGGTCATGGGCTAGAGTGACTTAATAGGCCAGAGAATTTAAAGTAGGGATGAAAGTTGAGATCTCTCTTGGATTTCCTGAATGGCCCTGAGAATCTCACTGTGGATGGCTAACCCAGGAAGTCCTCAGAATAACAGATTCTTACAGAAATCCACATTCTCAAGGGGGTTCCAACGAGCAAATCATGTCCAGGTCTTTAAGTCCTATTTCATTTAGGCAAGAGACCCTTGGGGCTTACCTGAGAGGGGTCAGGTGTGCCCAGACAAACCCTTTACTAATCCTCTTTCCCAAGAACTTTCTCTAGAGAGCCTGAGCCCTACGCCCTCTAGTAAGGGTGTTTGTGCAGATATGTTAGGACATGTTCACCCACTGGAGAGATAGTATCACAAAGCCTGTTTAACTCCAAAATACACTTAACATATGATCCTATCACCCCCACACATCTGTTTGTTCATTCAAGAATAATGCATTGAGCACCAAGTCCCAGGCCACATGTGCTAGGTACTGTGTATTCAAGTGTTGAAGAAGTCACATGATCCCAGTCCTCAGACTTCACACTATTATCAAGAAAGAGAAACAGGTAAGTAATAAAATAAGTATGAAAATATTGGTAGCACAGGAAGGTACTGGAGCACAGCAGAGGCTCTGAAACTGCAGGTTCAAAGTTCAATATGTAGAAAATAGGCAGATGTTCAAAGCTTTTTCCTGAACTGCTTGCAGGTAAATTCTAGGGAAAATTAAGTAGTTATTTAGCTTATTGTTATAACACAGGATTTGTATAACATATATAAACTTCCTTAATTTGCTTTGAAATTTCTAGATGTAATTGTCTAAAGACCACTTTGCATCCTCACTTTATATACACAAACATAAAGTAATATTTTGATCTAGGTATCTGAGTCCACCCTTTTACATAAATCTAATGAATTTGAAAGCTTTCTCCAACCTGCCTAAATTATTGATGTTTTCATTACCAATACTGCTTACACCAGTAAATCTATATACTACAACTTATAATTATTATGTTGTAATATAAATTACATTTCTATTTTTAGCATACCTGGTAGTGTATATTATGTATTATATATAAAACATAACATTTAACATTTTAACCATTTTTAGGGGTTCAGTTCAGTGCCATTAAGTATCTTCACATTGTTGTGCAACCATCACCACCATCCAGAACCTTTTCATCATCCCAAACTGAAACTCTGTACCCACTAAACAGTAACTCCTCATTCCATCCCCTCCCCCAGCCCTTGGTAACCACCGTTCTGTTTCTCTCGCTATGGATTTGACTATTCTAGAAATCATACAATGTTTGTTCTTTTGTGACTGGCTTATTCTGCTTAGCATAATGTTTTCAAGTTTCATCCATATTGCCACATGTATCAGATTTTTTTTTTTTTTTTTTGCTTCTTAAGGCTGAATAATATTCAGCTGTATATAGATACCACATTTTGGCTATCCATTCATCAGTTGATGGACATTTGGGTTGTTTCCACCTTTTGGACGTTGTGAAATCATGCGGCTATAAACATAGGTGTACAAATATGGTTATTATGTTTATGTAGTACTCTTAATTTTGCAAAGTGCTTTTGTGTCTACAGTTCATAACTCTCTGGGAAATGAGGGAGTTAGTATTTTCCTCTTCTGGAAGATAAGAAGTCCAAATTATTGAAAAATCAAGTCACTTATTAATTTGGGGACAGTTTCTGACTCTTAGCCTGAAAAGTATGTTTTTCCAACATACTTTTTATTCTTCAGTCCAGTGATTCTTCACCAGCTGAAGATACCAGGAATGAAGAAGCAAAAATATTCTTGTTGTGATGCAATTGTAGAGCAGCTCAAAAGTCTTCTTTTACTTGGACATGCTAAATGAAATCAGTAGGCTCACAATTTGGGGAAAAATCAATTTTAAAAATGTGTCATTCAGGCCCCAGTGGTAGCTGTTTTTTTCTCTAGCAAAATGGCATTCTGGGGCTGGCTAATCCGGAGTTAGCCTTCCTCCTTCCCCCTCAACTTCACCATTGCCTCTTAAACAAACTTCCCATGTACTCGAAGCTGAGAAACTATGTCTATAATCCAAATAAAATATCTAAATCTTGATTACTCATGGGCTTAAATCATACCTGATATAGTTTCACATTCTGTTCTTGGATAACAATCTTCATTAAATTCCAGAGACGCCAATGCTCTGTTTGAACAGAGCTTTTGAAAAAGTTGAGAGGTCCTCAGACGACCTTTGAGGGAGGGGAATAGAGGCTAAATATGTAGGCAGGCAGGACCAGCGATGCTGTGTCCAGGATGGAGCCCTTTCCCAGCTAGGCTCCAGCTGACTTGTCCTAGAGCAGTTTGTCTTCACTAAACTCATGTTTCTTTACGTCGGTAACATTAGGCAAGGTTTAATTTTTTGAAATAGCAATATTATCTGTGCTACTTCTCTTAGTTTCTGATGGTTTAGAAAGACATTTCTAACAGTTAAAACTGCTCTAATTATTAAATTTATTCAATTAAAAAAAATCTCTTTAGTTGTAATAATTTCAGGTCAGTGTGAAAGATCCTGAGTCTTACAGTCTGCTTGGCTTTCTGCCTTCACTTGCTGGTCCTGGCCAGGTCTAGCCCCTTTCTGGTGCACAGTTTTCTCTGACAGTTACACTGGTGGTTCTTGCTGCTATGTTTGGGAGATACACTAAATAACTCTTTGATTCGTGCTGTTAGTTCCTTGATGGTGTTGCTTCCTTGGTAGGGCTTGCAAATTTATCAAATAAAGATATAGCCAGTTAAAGTTGAATTTCAGATAAACAACAACTAAATTTTTATAAGTATGTTCCATGTAATATTTGGGATATACTTACTCTAAAATTTTTTTCATTGTTTATCTGAAATTCACATTTAACTGGATGCCCTTCACTTTAACTGACAACTCTATTCTTTGGATTTCTGCCAGAAAGGTACTCAAAGAATAGGAACTCATAGTGACATTAACTAATAAAAACAGAATCAACTATTCTTGAATCCAGACAGCCTGGCTCGAATGCCAGTAAGCATCATGGGGGTCTGAGCCCTGTGATTTGCAGATACCTAAATTGGACACCAAAGTGCAATGTTTGAGTTATAAGAAAAGAGATGAAGAGGATTTGCCTTTCAACTTCCAGTTCTCTTTTGGAAGCAGATGTTGATAAAAGTTACCTTCCCAGGTGATCAATCTGAAAAGCATGGTTTGTAAGGCCAGAAAAGGGAAAAGAAGTAAGACAATAAGGCAAGTAATGACACACACTAAATTTTGTTAATTCTGAAATTTTGAGGGTGAGTAGGAACCCCACTAGGGAGTGTATGTATGTAAGTTTTGGGTGGGGTGAAGGAGGAGGACGGGGTGAGGGAATGGGAATCTGACCTACCAGAAAGAAAAAAATAATTCCGATTACATTCTAATATAAGCTCACAGATATAGCACCATTGAAGTAATTTATTTCCTGTTCAACCCCAAAACTATTTACCAGGGATTCCAGAGAGTTGAGAGTTATCACACTTTTATTAATTTGATTATACATAGACATGCTATGGCATGAACAAAGTGATGATAAATAGGCTCTGTCTTGAAAATTTTATAATCAAAAGACCACCAGAAATTCTGGCAAAATAATCTTCGGAAGCATTAATATTCTTTTCCTAAACAGACTTGACCATAGCAGCTTGGAAGTCGTCGGTATGTGTCTGGTCAGGGGGACAGGACACCACTGATTTGCTCTGTGGCTCTCAGCAAATCAAGTACCTTTGCTTTGCCATCTTGTTCCCCTCTTTGTCTTACTCTGAAAAGTCAAGGGTTTGTTGTGTACCTCAGTGTGGCCTACGTAGGCTCCACTGAGGATATAAAAGAAGATGATGGAGTGCCTGTTCTTGAGAACTTTCCACTCCAGTTCTGATAAAGAAGGAAAAAAACTTCTCCCTCTTTACCAAACGGGGATTCTAGGCTTTTAGCTGCTTTCTGAGGAAACAAATTGAAATCTATGCAACTAGGGGGTGCATCATGCTTTATACCTTCTCAATAGTTGCCTCAGAAGATATCACAAGGGGTTAAAATTACTGTTTAAAGCTCATACCCATTAATGTGAAAATAGCTACAACCCCATTACTCAAATGGGTAAGGAGACATAAACATTTTCCTAGAGGGGAAATACAAAAAGGTAGTGAAAATCTGAAAAAGGATGGTCTCAATAGCAGTAAACAATCACAAGTTAAAATCAGACACTGTTTTCTCCATAAATTTGGTAAGGTTTTGAGAACATCAAATTCAGTGTTCGTAAGAGTGAGGAAGGGGGTTTATTCCCATTAATTGCCATTAGTAGTTTGAATTAAAACTATATTCTAGGAAACAATTTTCTAATATCAAACAATATTGCTTTCAATGATAGAAATCTTAGAGCCATTCTCAGTGAATGATCAAGACACTTTATGGGCAAAAAATAACAGCATTTATTTATTTTCAATTTTTATTTATTTATTTTATTTTTACTTTTATTTTTATTTTTATTTTGCTTTTTAGGGCTGCACCTGAGACATACAGAAGTTCCCAGGCTAGGGATCAAATTGGAGCTGCAGCTGCTGGCCTATGCCACAACCACAGCAACGCTGGATCCAAGCGGCATCTGCAGTCTGTACCGCACTTTGTGGCAACTCTGGATCCTTAGCCTGCTGAATAAGGCCAAGGATTGAACCCACAACCTCATGGATACTAGTTGGGTTCTTAACCCATTGAGCCACAATGGGAACTCCTGATAACAGCATTTAAAAAATAGAAATATTGTTAGCAAGCTAAATGTTTAGTTGCTTGGATATTGTTTATTTCATTTTATATGTGCAAAAGATTAAATATGCATCAAATATTCATATGAATCTTTTTATTGTGAATTTTTAAAACATGAGGAAATACCTTTGTAAAATATATAATTATTAACAAAGAATAATACAAATTATATGTAGTTTGGGATTACTTATTTCAAAGTAGTAGAGAAAGAACTGCAAAGAAATATACAAAATGTTACCATTGGTTGTCTATAGAAGAGTGTTTATAGATGATTTTTTTCTTTAACTTTTACCCTTTTATATATTGCCCAAGTATTCTATAGCAGTCAGAAAAAAATATACACAATAAGTGGTCAGGTGGGTGCATACTAAGCGCTTGGTTCTAAGAATATTGTTTACTTAGTTATTCTTCCCATCTATTATCTGCATGACTTTGGGGGTAAATCAGGTAATTATGAAAGCATATATGTATTCTCTCATGTATAAACTATGGCATTAAACTTCCCCCCAGGTTTGTTAGGAGAATCATTTGAAGTGATGAATTTGAAAAATGCTTCCTAGGAGTTCTCCTGTGGCACAGAGGGTTAAGAATCTGGTGTTGTCACTGCAGTCGCTTGGGTTGCTATTGTGATTTGGGTTCAATCCCTGGCCCAGGAACTTTCACATGACATGAGCACAGCAAAAACAAAACAAAAGAAAAGAAAAGAAAAGGAAAAAAAACTTTCTAAATTATAAAATTGTATTAAAAAAATAACTAAAAGATGAGTTAGGATTGACCTTATAGCATATTTCTATGTGGTGACCACCAGGTACAAGGGTATAGTCTGTGGCCATACAACATAGAGAAACCCCATGGCTTAACTGAGGACCAAATGCATAACCCATTAGGCCCATTCCAGGACCTTTCTTTGCATAGGTTACCACCCATAGTTTTGGAGAGTTAGGCAGGTGGTGGTAAGGGATGGAGGAAATAAAGCCAGATTGGCAGCGTGTGCCAGATCATGAAGGGATTTGAAAATCAGGCTGAAGACTTTATAAAGTTGATCTTAACTGATAAGGATGGAGCCCACATTAGGTGTTGTTTACTTTGGTCCTGGGTGTCACAAAGATAGCTGGTTTGGGGATAATTATCTAAAGAATGGCCAATTTGCTGGATGGACTTAAGGGTCAGGAGAATGGAGGGAGGAGTCTGATTAGGTCAGATTTCCAGCCATTCCCCTACAAGGAGATGATGTGTCTGGACACAAACTTGGTGGGAGGACAAGGAGAAAACTTGTGATAGGTGGAGCCCAGAGGGTAAAGGAAAAGGAAGATGCAAAGATATCGTTAATATGTCTCCTCTAAAAAGGGAGAAGGGCTGCATTCTTTAGCAGTCACTCCTGAGAGACTGAATATACAAGCTAATAATGGCTGGACCATGTGTAGCAACTGAGCTCTGAGGCCATCTTCTGAGCAGCCAGCCCAGAAGAGTCAGGACGTAGCCAGTGACCATTAACTTGCCTATTTTTAATCCCTACTTCTATCTCAGGAGTTAATTAACCAAAAAATTCTCTCCTAATCAACCACATAGGTTGCCCCACTTCTAGCTAGCCCTCTTCCTGCTTCTGCAAGTCAAAAACCTGCACTCCAGTCACACCTTTTTCCACCATCCCTTTTTCTACTAAAAAGCTTTCCCATTCTCTCTGATCACAATGCATGCGATAGTGTCTACTCCCCTTTCTATATAGTAAACTCAGAATAAATCACCTCCATTTGCTCTCATTTGGGTGGTCTTCATTTATTTCCACACTCCCTTATCTGTTTTCAGCTCAGCCACTCTTTCCAAAAGTAATATTTAGGGAGGAAATCTGATAATTCAAGAGGAAGGATCAGTAGGAACCACGTCTAGCCCCCCAAATAATTCTGTGGCCCTCAGCCATCTTTTAACTGTTTTTCAAATCCCTAAAATTAAACTTGTATATCCGCGAAGGCCCGCGGCGGGTGTTGACGCGATGTGATTTCTGCCCAGTGCTCTGAATGTCAAAGTGAAGAAATTCAATGAAGCGCGGGTAAACGGCGGGAGTAACTATGACTCTCTTAAGGTAGCCAAATGCCTCGTCATCTAATTAGTGACGCGCATGAATGGATGAACGAGATTCCCACTGTCCCTACCTACTATCCAGCGAAACCACAGCCAAGGGAACGGGCTTGGCGGAATCAGCGGGGAAAGAAGACCCTGTTGAGCTTGACTCTAGTCTGGCACGGTGAAGAGACATGAGAGGTGTAGAATAAGTGGGAGGCCCCCAACAGCCCATCCTGTGGTCTCCCCACGAGGGGTGGCGTTGGGTGGGGGTCCACTGGCCTTGCTTAAAAAGCCACAGTCATCAAGACAGTGTAGTACTGGTACCAAAACAGACATGCAGACCAATGAAACAGAATAGAGAACCCAGAAATAAACCCAGACACCTGTGGTCAATTAATCTTTGACAAAGGAGGCAAGAACATAAAATGGGAAAAAGACAGTCTATTCAGCAAGACTTGCTGGGAAACCTGGACAGCTGCATGTAAATCAATGAAACTAGAACACACCCTCACACCATGCATGAAAATAAAACTCAAAATGGCTGAAAGACTTAAACGTAAGACAAGACACCATCAAATTCCTGGAAAAGAACATAGACAAAACATTCCCTGACATCAACCTTAGAAATGTTTGCTCAGGTCAGTCTCCCAAACCAACAGAAATAAAAGCAAAAATAAACCGATGGGACCTAATCAAACGGACAAGTTTTTGCACAGCAAAGGAAACCAAAAAGAAAACAAAAAGACAACTTACAGAATGGGAGAAAACAGTTTCAAACGATGCAACCGACAAGGGCTTAATCTCTGGAATATACAAGCAACTTATACAACTCAACAGCAAAAAAGCCAACAACCCAATGGAAAAATGGGCAAAAGACCTGAATAGACATTTCTCCAAAGAAGATGTACAGATGGCCAACAAGCACATGAAAAAATGCTCAACATCCCTGATTACTAGAGAAATGCAAATCAAAACTACCACGAGATACCACCTCACACCAGTCAGAATGGCCATCATTAGTAAGTCCACAAATAGCAAGTGCTGGAGGGGGTGTGGAGAAAAGGGAGCCCTCCTGCAGTGTTGGTGGGAATGTAAGCTGGTACAACCACTATGGAGAACAGTATGGAGGTACCTTAGAAATCTATGCATAGAACTACCATATGACCCAGCAATCCCACTCTTGGGCATATATCTGGACAAAACTTTCCTTGAAAAAGACACATGCACTCACATGTTCATTGCAGCACTATTCACAATAGCCCAGAGATGGAAACAACCCAAATGTTCATTGACAGATGATTGGATTAGGAAGATGTGGTACATATACACAGTGGAATACTTCTCAGCCATAAAAAGAACAAAATAATGGCATTTGCAGCAACAGGGATGGAAGTAGAGACTCTCATCCTGAGTGAAGTAAGCCAGAAAGAGAAAGAGAAATACTGTATGATATCACTTGTATCTGGAATCTAATATACGGCGCTAATGAACCTTTCCACAGAAAAGAAAATCATGGACTTGGAGAATAGACTTGTGATTGCCTGGGGGGAGGGGGAGGGAGTGGGATGAATTGGGAGCTTGGGATTAACGGATGCAAACTATTGCTTTTGGAATGGATTAGCAATGAGATCCTGCTGTGTAGCCCTGAGAACTATGTCTAGATACTTAGAATGGAGCATGACAGTGGGAGAAAAAGAATGAATATATGTATGTGTAACTGGGTCCCCATGCTGTACAGTGGGGAAAAAATTGTGTTGGGAAAATAATAAACACACACACACACACACACACACACACACACAGCTTGTTTATCATAAAGTGATGAAATTCTGTGTCCTGATCTTCAAGAAGACAGCCTGTCACAGTATAGGCAGGAAGTCCAACAAATCCTTAACTATCTACAAATATATTTCCCTGCCTGTGATTTCCAGAGAGGGAGAGAAGAGGGGGAAGGAGAACAGGAGAGCGGAAGGCAGAGGCATTCTCAGGTCTGATCTAGTTTAAAGCTTCTCTAATAGAGAAATGAAAGGCCCATGCTTCCAAACTCCCTTGAATTAGGAGATTGGCTTCTGTTTTACTTCCTGAATCTGATGCTGCGGCACCTGTTCCTCCTCCAATCTGAGCAGTGATAAAGTCTGACCTCACATCTCTGAAGAGAGCTTGGTAACCTGTAAGAGGAAGGGAAGTGTCTACGTGCAGCCTCCGCAGGAAGGGAGGAATGCGAATTGGGCTGTGCACACACCAATGGGCACTAGTTTCTGTCCTGCCTCGTCCCTCCAGAGATGAAACAGACATTTCTTTGGCCCAAGCAGTCATAGGTCCTTTTCCGTCAACAGTCAAGACCTGAGAAGCAAAATGTAGAAGTGCTGAAGAGGCACTCATTTTTCAGCATCACATTTCCTTTCCCCTTGGTACCTTTTTCACCACATGAAACTACCCACGTAGGCTTTCTTCATTCTACATATTTTGCTTTGTGGCCCATCATCACACATAGCACAACATTAAATAAGGATTTAGGAGCAGACACATTCGATTTGTTTTTACAATCATTGAATCTCTGGTGTCATGGTGAGGAAGAACAAAACAACAGCCGGGGTTCCACATAAATAGTACTTTTCATTTGAGGGTTTTTTCTCTGATAAAGTGTGGTGCTGTATCGACTGAATTTGGTGAAAAGTCTCTTCAAGGCGTCCGCAGCCTGCTGCATGTGATGGGCTTAACAATGCTCTTTCTCACCACAAGGAAGGCAGTTGCCCGCTTTGAATTTCAGTTACCACATTTAAAAATTTTGTGCCTCTTGACCAAAAGGATACAAGACAGTATAGGAGAAAATGTTCATAAATTATGTTATAAGTGTGATGATGATGAGAATAAAGGAGGGCAGGAGGAGGTGGAATCCTCATTCCTGGGCCACCATTTCAAAGTCAGGCACTAATCAATGAAGCATCCTACAACATAACTCAAGTTCTTATTCAAGGTAATTCTTGATCATGTTTTACCTACTACTCCTTGTAGGGTGGAAATTAGGAGAATAGCTGAACCCCTTGACATTGCAATTTATGAAAATCTTCAAGGAGCAGCTCTATGGCATTTTTCAGATCCTCAAGGAATATATGACCCACCACCCCCACAAAGAAAGGAAAAAAAGTTAAGAACTCCTAACCTAATACCATAAAACATGCAAGAGGCTGTCAAGTTGAGGACACAAAATAAGAAAGATAACCCACAGATACTTAATCTTGTTATGGTCAAGAATTAATGGTTACTTTTGTACCTCTTAGTGGTAAGAACAGTGAAATTATCTCTTTTGATTAGCAGCTAAATGAAAACAATGCTTTTTCCACCAGTTCCCTTCTCTTGCCAATTCCTTTGTATTGTTTAAATTTTGATGGAAAGACAGTGCCTAATCCGATCATTTTAGACAATGGAGTAATTACTACCTAGGATATTTTTTTCTCTTATAGGAGAAAGTGCTTCTTTATTTTGACTTTCCCGTTTTTTTCCTAATAACGAGGCTAGGTAGTGTTGTTAAACCAACTGGAGGCTGGCCGGCTTTCACAGGCAGCCATCGAGAAAGCACTGATCTGAAACTCGAGAAGAGGGAGCCATTAAGCTAAAAATAAAATGAATCCCAAGCTTTGACTCTCTCCAGGGTTCTCTTGGGTGTCATAACTTATGGTTAATGAGAGTCCCAAGGGGCAAGTCATAAGTCAGTGTCACTTAACTGGTTCAGTGCAAGCTGTTGGGCTAAATGTGTCAGTATATTCTGCCCCTGACCACAGGGACCTGGAATAAACGAAGGCATAAAATGACCTGACTTGCCCCTAAACAAAGAGAAACTGCTGCTAAAGTGAGACCAGGCCTTTTGGTAAGGTCTACACATTCCTTTGACCCCAGGACTTTTGGCAGAATTTTTGAGAATGACAAGCCACAACTTTTTAACCTCTACGTGGAGAAAAACTTACACATCACCTCCACGGATCTCAGGAGAAGTGGCCATTTCGGTGAATGCATTTTGTGCTGCTGTTTAAATGTTACTGATCCGGGGATCAGCACTCACTACGTGGACTCAGCCATTTGTGGGCTGGACGGATCTTAGACATCATTTTAGTCTAGGAGTTACTACACAAGCTAGAAAGAAGGCTCCTTGGCCATATTAATTGAACACTGTGGATTAATTTTATTTATTTTTTATTTTATTTATTTATTTATTTATTTTTGGTCTTTTTTGCTATTTCTTGGGCCGCTCCCGCGGCATATGGAGGTTCCCAGGCTAGGGGTCCAATCGGAGCTGTAGCCACCGGCCTACGCCAGAGCCACAGCAACTCGGGATCCGAGCCGCATCTGCAACCTACACCACAGCTCACGGCAATGCCGGATCCTTAACCCACTGAGCAAGGGCAGGGACCAAACCCGCAACCTCATGGTTCCTAGTCGGATTCGTTAACCACTGCGCCACAACGGGAACTCCTGAATACTGTGGATTAAGAACAGTAACTTTGTATCCAGATTGCTTGGATTTGAATGCTGGTTCCATCACTGCACCTCTTTACCTCAGTGTCTGCATCTGCAAACTAGGGGTAACTAAAGTATCTACCTCATAAGTCCTGTGAAGCTCAGTTAGTAAATACATTTAAAGTGCTTAGGGTATTTGTCAAACTAAGTCCTATATAATATCTGCTTATATTGCCAAAGAATTTCACAAAGTGATACATAATATTAATTATATGCTTTTAAATTCTTATTAGCCACAAAAGAACTTACATATATTTGCAAAGTGATAAATCATGTAAAAAGAGAAACACTATCTATTCAGTTTACAGTGTTTGGTGAACATTTCCTGGAGCGGTTGCAGTTACCAGAAGTAAATTCTGTCTTCCACTCCATTTGTCCCAGAGTTTGCGAACTAAAATTCATCCATCCATTCACTCATCAGTCGGATCTATTGAGGACCTGCTGTGTGCCAGACCCTGCTCTAACAGTGAACAAGAGTCAAAAATCCAGAGTTCCCATCGTGGTGCAGTGGTTCATGAATCTGACTAGGAACCATGAGGTTGCAGGTTCGATCTCTGGCCTCACTCAGTGGGTTAAGGATCCCGCGTTGCCGTGAGCTGTGGTGTAGGTCGCAGACACGGCTCGGATCCCCCATGGCTGTGGCTCTGGTGTAGGCTGGTGCCTGCAGCTCTGATTCAACCCCTAGCCTGGGAACCTCCATGTGCTGCGGGAGCGGACCAAGAAATGGCAAAAAGACAAAAAATAAAAAAGAGTAAAAAATCCCTGCCCTCCTCAAGGTTACATTCTAATGTAAGGAGTAAGTTCTTTAGTCTTCTATTTTTTTTTTTTTTCTGACTGCACCTGTGGCATGTAGAAGTGTCCAGGCCAGGGATCAGACACAGCCATGGCAGTAACCAGAGCCATATCAGTGACAATGCCAGGTACTTAACCTGCTGAGCCACCAAGGAACTCATTGTTATTTTTTAAAATGAAACCGAGGTTCAGAGAATCCTCAGCTGATGGCCCAAAGTCACACAGCTACTCCTAGATCCTGTGATCTGCTATCACACCAGACTTTTAAAAAGATTGTTTGCCATACAGCTCTAGAAATGTCCAAAAGATGTGTTTGCCTGTCAAGTTAGCTGAGAGAGAGACAGTGCAGTCACATAAATGCACCAGCTGTTACACCTCTCACTATTTCATCTATTCACTATTTCAGCTATTACATCTCTCACTGTTTCCCAGCCCCTTCGGGCCACCACACGTGTGCCTCCTTTCCTCCTTGGTCACATTCACCACACCATGTTATTTCTGTTACTTCCACTTAAAAAAGTTCTGAGAGCTAAAGTTACGAGTGAGGATGACAGTGATAAAGAGCAAGGAGGATGGTGACTATGGAAACATTATTAAAGGGAAGAAAACTTCACCTTGAGAACTTCAAGCTGCATATAGCATATTAGGTATGCTTCTGGACCTGCTGAGATGAAATGCTTATGTGTCTTTTATCTCTTTTCCAGACTTTACAGGTTGTATCCTAAGGTGTTCAGAAATATCTACTTTTCTCTTTCAGAACTTATATACTCAATTTACTTTGAATTCATTTTCATTTTCCTGTTCATATAGACACACGTAGGAAAGTGTGTAAAAAGGCAGTGAAGCACATAGTTTGAGGTATATTCATGTGTGTCCTTTAAGTGTCTGTCCATTTATATTCCCAAGTATTGCATTTCTTCATTTCTAAGACATCATCTTTTGAGATGGATCATTAGGTGCATATGAAGAAAGAAAAATAATACTGTCAACTGAATGATTGATTACTTGCCATCAATTGTAAAATTCATCTCAATTTCAGAGGTGTAAAAATGCAAAAAGAGCCTAATACCCCTTCACTGGTAAATTTTTTTTTCATATGATTTATTACAAAATTATCCTTTTTATTGGATGCTGAATAATTGTTGCACTGAAACACTTTGGACTTGTTTAAGTATCTATCAAAAAATGGTACCGAAGGAGGAAAAATGTGAAGTGTTAAAACCAGGTCCTAGGTCTTTGAACCTGAATTGAGATATCTGTCATGAAGTAGTGTCTTGGACTCATGTAAAAAAAAATCTGGGTATAGGCAGTGTGGGAGAGTGTGATGAAGCAAGTCTGGCTATGATTTAATAATTGTTCAAGCTGGTTTGCAAGGTACACTGGGGCTTAGTAAACTATTCTTTTAAAATCTCAGGAGAAAAAGAATGTCTCTCTGTAATGTAGTGATAGAACCTCCCAGGAATAGGAGTGGGGTCCCTTAGGCCAGGGAGGCTAGCTCTATGGTCATGGTGGTAAGTTCTAGATGGAGAATGGAGGATATTTCCTGGGACTGTGGGTGAGGAGCTGAGTGGAAAGTATGCTTGTTGCTAGTTCTTCATCTTCCTTGTGAACACTTTATTGTGTTGGAGCTGCCTGGTCCTACCTTTTATTACAGTGATAGTTGGCTAGTCCTCATAATTGCTTCTAGCCCTGAAGGCCACAGTGCTACTTTATATCAGTATTTGTTCAGCCTCCCGGGAGAGGTATACAAGGTTGGCATATAAGCTAGTTAAAAGCAACAACAATGGCAATTAAAAATGTATTGAATTTTCCAGTCACCATGCTGAGTGGCTTACCATGCATGATTTTATTTTATTCTCTTGACAGTCCTAATAGGTTAATGCTATGACGTTCTCCTTTTTTTGCATGAGGAAATAGACAGATAAAACTTAAATGCCTTTCCCAAAACTAACAAATGGCAGGGCCTAGCTCTAAATCTTAGGCTGTGCTCTAAACCACACTAGGTTTTAACTTGCTTCCAGTAACACTGGATTAAAAGTAGTGGAAATCACAGCTTGCTGAGAATCACTTTCAGACTATGACTAAAAACTCAGCCTTGAGCCAATATTCAGCAGATTCAGATGGATGGAAAGGGACACAGACACAGGAAAGCAACCCTTGTAGAAACAAATCAAAAGGAATGCACAGATTTCTACCATGTAGATAAACACAGTCCTAGTGGCTGGGCAGGCAGAAGAGGCCAGCTGAATGACGGTTTCTTTTCTCTCTGGAGCCTTTCAATCATTTCAGAGTGTACTCATGCTTTCTCTAGCTTCCCATGCCTGGGTTTACCATCTCCTGGAACTCGCATGGTCCTTCAGATTTCCACAGCTTGTTCCATTGCATCTGGAACTTTTCCATTGCTCATTAACTAACTTGATAGGAAGAGTATTTTCTTACCTGACACTGTCTTGCAGGGCTCTGACTATCCAACCACACTTTGTTGTAAAATCTGATTGTTAATCTTTAGAGACTGATTTCTCCTGACTTGCTGGGCTGTTACCCTCCTTTCCTTATTCACCCACAGATGCCTCAGTAACATTGCAATAAAAATATCTTTTGGAGTAGGAAGTCTTGAATTGACCAAGAATTTGAGGGTAGTTTAAGGATGGAATGTGTACTGCAAGCAGCGAAAGTGGGAGCCATAACTACAGGCACAGCTAGCACAGGCATCAGCATATAGCATATCCCACCCATACCCCTCCCTTGTGCTTCTAACAGTGTCACCAAAGACCACATTTCCTCCTTTGTCTAGACTGTGTGGAACTTACTTTCAGCCAAAATCATTGAGTCTCATTTCATAAGTACAAACTCTTCCAATGAGTACTTGTACATTTACACTTAGAAACAAAGTAAATACTCTTATAATTATCACTGTTGTATAGGTCTAGTAGATTCAGATTATTATTCCAGTGTGTTAATATCTGTTTGGATTTTGGTGATGTCAACACAGTAATATGTTATTCTTTTTGGCTTTATATTCATAAATTTTTAAACATACATTTATCTAAGATATTGATACAAATATTTATTAGGCTAAGACCAAGAACAGAGTTTTGTTATAAGCCAACACCAGGCTGCTCCCCCGCCCCCAGTTGCTAAGAATTACCTTCAAGTATGTTCATTCAGCCGGTTATTAATCTTCCTAATTGCATTAGCTCAGCTCATATTTCTTAATCTTGTCTCCAATAATATCATGAAGGAATTGCACAATGCCCCACTGAAGTTCATGTAGTATTTTGTCTATTGCATTTCCTTGAACTGATGTTTCCCACTAACTTGGCCAGATTTAATTTAGCTAAAAGCAATTTGACAGAAAGCAATTTGGTCAAGAAGACAATTTTGTCAAAATAATCATCTAGTAAAAAGGAAATAATGCCAATCAGTGTTTTTACAAAATTTGTCATTCTTCTGTATTCTGGACAGAGCTGTGACCTATTTTACACCTTATATATTTTTGCCCATATCTTTACTCAATAGTTTGATTTTTAAAATCTTTAATCCATTTCCAAGTAGTTATTTCTGCCAAGCCTAGAATGATTAAAGCAACTAACAGTTCAGCAGTTGATTAGAAGAATGCAAATGTCCAAAAACTGATGGATTATTTTTAAAATACGCTAGGTTTCAAATACCATATGGAGGTAAAATATCATATTTAATCATAGGAAACACATATGGAAGGCTATCATACACTAATGTGCAGTCGTTGTCTGGTACTATTTGAATGGGATTATGTTAAAAATTTTTTTCTGGGAGTTCCCAACTGTGTCTGGGGTCTGATCCCTGCCTCAGGAACTCCATATGCTGCAGGGTGACCAAAGAAATGAATAACATTTTTTCTTGTATTTATAATTTTCCTATAATAAGCATGTGTTGCTTAAAATAATACATAAACCACCATGGTAGTTAATTGTTCAATCATTCTATTAGCTTCAAATAATTAGCTCCATTTGTTGGTTCCTTACCTCGGTTATTGAACAGTTCCTTAATTGTCCAAACTTTTCACAATAAAGACAGTAATTATTTGAAGTTGAATTCAGTATACATAATGATAAAAATAAAAAGATTTGAAAATTGTAAAATAGTGTATTTATACTTATAAACAGTTCTATAAGACTGTCCTATGTTTTATCACCCATAATTGAACATCTTATGAGAGCAGATGTTCATTTTTTTTTTTTTGTCTTTTTAGGGCCACACCTGAATCATATGGAAGTTCCAGGATAGGGGCTGCACAGGAGCTACAGCTGCTGGCCTATACCATAGCCACATCTGCAACCTGCACCACAGCTGATGTGCCTGTACCAATGCCAGGTCCTTAACCCACTGAGCGAGGCCAGGGATCAAACCTGCATTCTAATGGATACTAGTCAGGTTCATTTCCACTGAGCCACAATGGGAACTCCAAAGATGTTCAGTTTTAACTAATTTATTATGTTGACTGATTTGCTTTTGACCAAATTACTTCTGGCTAAATTACATGTATCTACCAGGTTAATAATACATTAGAGAAAAAAAATGTGACTTTCAGGGTGATTTCCTTTTGAGTGAATCTATGCTTGGATTCTAAGGATCCACTAGTATCTCTTGTGGTTGTTCCATGAACCATTCCTTTAATAACCCATTTTTGAATCTTGCCAATTTCGAAAATAAAGCAATATATGTAAGTTCCTTTTGAAGGTGTCTAAAGACAGCAACAGGGAGTAACCTCTGACTTGAAAATGAATGTTGACAGACTTGGCTAAGATGCTGTCCAAGCACTTTATTCCAAGTGTTTCACACTGACCAGTTCTCATGGGATTTCTTCAACTTCTCTACCCTCTGGCATCTCTACAGAATCAGTTCAAGAATTCAACATACATTTAATATTCTCCCACCCTTTAAGTATCCCAGTGCTATTTTTCCCTTGACCCACCTTACTGTCACCACTGCGATTTTAAAAACCAGTGTAGTCCCAAGGGCTGTGATCGCTACTTGACCCTGTTCTTACCTCCTGGTCTATGTGTATGGCTGTCAGAGAGGGAAGTATATAGGATTCCTAAAAGCTCCTGTAAGTTGCTAGCCATCTCTTCCTGGGCCCTATAAGTGCTGCTACCAGGCACATGGGTGATAGATTACGCTTTCTATTGTTTTGCCAAATATACCAAATTACATAAGATGAAATGTTCAAATTATTTTCCATTTTGTCTCTAAACGGGTCCAGTCGGGATTATTGCTTTTTAAGTCATGGTCTGTCCTCACCTTTCTAGGGTTTGTGTGTATGTATGTATGTACGTATTTTGTCTTTTTTTTTTTTCAGGGCCGCACCCGCAGCATATGAAGGTTCCCAGGCTAGGGTTTTAATCCAAGCTACAGCTGCTGGCCTACACCACGGCCACAGCAATGCCAGGTGCAAGCTGCGTCTGCGACCTACACCGCAGCTCATAGTAACGCTGGATCCTTAACCCACTGAACAAGGCCAAGGATTGAAACCGCATCCTCATGGATGCAAATTCCTAGTCAGATTTGTTTCCTCTGCGCCACGATGGGAACTCCTTTTCTAGGGTTTTTAAAAAGCGAAATGGTTTAATCACATCTCTCAGGGTTTGTTCATATAGACTTCCATACCTGGTAATCTCAGTGAAAGCTTTACATAGGATGTAGGAGGTGAAATTCTAGAGGTTAATTTCAGCTATTCCTTCATCCTTCCACTCATTCAATAAAAAGTAAAAATAACAAAAATAAATAAAACTATTAGCTCTAGAGACAAATGAGACATTCTTTAAATATGAGTTCTGTAATGGCAGTGATTTCATCAGGTTTGGCTGTTAACAATGACAGAGAATTCTTACTCCTAGTGCTTAAAATTCCACTGCTTTTGTCTACTTTGTGAGACCTGCCCCTAAGCATACCCAGGCTGCAAAATCAGAGTCTGAGCACAGCTATGAGGAAAAGACTCAAGACTGCCAAAGATGAAAACACAAGAACTTCAGTGACTCTTTCAACAGAGGAGATGTCATCCTTGGTAAAAGAAAGAGAGAAATCTTGAAAAAAATTTTTTGGTCTGTAATTAGGCAATTTTCCCTCAAATCACATAGGCAATTTCATATTTCACATTCTTTCTTCCCTCAACTCTATCCCCCCCTGCTTTTAATTTTATTAGAACAAGAATAGGAATTCTTAAGAATAGCTGTGATGTGGTGTCGGGTTAATGAAGCTAACACGTTGCCTAAATATTTATTCTCACGTACTGGGGTATTTGGATTGCAGATGTGCAGAAATGTTGTCAGGTTAAAAATAACTTTCCGAAAGGCAGTGGCACGCTGGAATGCTAACCCAGGCCCACTGCTCATCCTTCCGAGCCTTGCATCCTGGGTGTCCTAGCTGCAAAGTAAACAGTCCCAGCCTCATTTCCTTAGGAACCCGCACCTTTTTTTTGTGTGGGCTGTTTTAAAAATGTGTGTGGAGACTAGCAAAAAACATGTCAGGAGAAGGGAGAAAATCCTCAAATAGCTACTCTCTGTTCCAGAGACCCCCACATTCTTCCCTCCAGGCCAAGGGTAGCTTAGACATAGAAATCCTTACAGTGAAAGAGTACCCCCCCCCAGAACTGTGTGCAGCTAAGCAGTAATGTGGTTCAAAGGGTAGGCTCATAGAAATACACGCAGCCAGGTGAGGCAGCGTAGTCTGGAAAGGGAGAAAGCCTGGGGGAGGGGAGATGACATCCAGGCCAGGTCCCACCAATGCTACCACTTCAGAGTTTAGGTGGGTGCCCTAGCCCCTCCAGGGTTCACCTTCTTAGCTTATAAACCGAAGGGAACCTTTATCACGAGAATGTGCACTGGAGACCAATATATCATGTAAACCATATCCATGGTGAGAAAGACAGTAAGGAGCAAGCATCTAATTTATTTGTGTGGCTGCACTTTGGTGCTATCCATGAAAAGGGCACAGAAAGACGTTTGGGAATCTCAAGGGAAATTTAAGATGTCCGTAATTAACTTAGTCCCCAGGAAAGTGACAAAGGCAAAGTAGGAGAGTAGAAACTTCTGATTTCTACTCTCAAAGACTTAAGAGAAAACAAGCAGTGTGAATATAGTGTAGGGCTTCTCCTTTAAGGTCCGCAGAGCACAGAGAGAAGATGCAACATCTTTTTCCCTACAATGAAGAGAGATTTTAGTGATGCCCGTATTGAAAGAGATAATTTGCATACCTGAACGTATTCCGTATTCCACCCCTGAGAGTCCAAACTTGATGGAAAACATTTAAAGCATCTATACATTTCTACAGAAAGATTGGATTTTAACAACCTTAGACAAGTAACTTACATACATACTATTGAACTTGTTCTACATCGTATGTCTGACAAACTTCTGGCTTTTATCATGCATTATAATAACTTTCGGTTTGCCACAAGCACAAGGAACTGGCCTGCACATAGCAACACCTGATCCCAGCAGAGTTTCCGTGTCTAGCAGAGCAGTGCCAACACCATTGTAAAAGCAAGGTTTCACTAATCCCCTCCTATGCTTAATAAAGCACCGAGCCACACTTGGGATAAAGACCCACAGGCCTGGACTGACACTTGGTTGCAATTCCACTGGGGTTTTCTCTTTACAAGATTAGTCTTGCACACAGACCCATTTTCAAGTGGCAAAGATAATTTGATTCCATTTTAAAGGACACTGATTACATTGACGGAGAGCAGAGAAAACCTAGCCCATACTGGACACTTCCACACGAGTTTAAAAGTACAACATATCTATGTGGCTATTTCATTATGGAAACATGTTGTTTAAAGCAGTATTTATTTTCTTTTAAAATCAGAGCTGTATGTGCGTGTTTGACAGTGAGCTGTTATTCTTAAAGGCAGCAGGAGAGGCAGCATGTTAAAGTTTCATATTAAACAACAAAAACTTTTAAGGAACGTCCTCAATTTACATTCACAGTTTCAAAGTTCACGAATTGTGTCTGAGCACTGCTTACCTTACAATGTCAGGTCCCAAGAGGTCTTTAAGTTTTAAAGCAGTACATCAAATGTGCAGGACTGATTTTCTTGCATAAAAGTCTAATCTGTCATAGCACCCAGCTCACCCGGAGGAACCAGCCTCCTCTTCCTGAGCACCAATGAGGGAACCAGAGGAGCACATGTGGGAAGTGGCTTCCCTGAAAGCCTGTCACAGTCTGCACATGCTCTCTGTGACGGAGGTGCCAAATCAACCTTGGCTTGAAGCTCACAAAGCACCTCATTGTGAGGTCACGGACATCTCTGGGGAAAGAAAAGGGTTATAAAAAAGGCTCTAGCCAATTTGAACTTTTCATGCTTTAAGGTTTGGATAAGCCTCTCCTTCATTAAAAATATAGAGGAACTGGAGTTCCTACTGTGGCTCAGCAGGTTAAGAACCCGACCAGTATCCATAAGGATGTGGGTTCAATCCCTGGCCCCGCTCAGTGGGTTAAGGATCCGGTGTTGCTGTGAGCTGTGGTGTAGGTCACAGACACGGCTCGGATCCCACGTTTGCTGTAGCTATGGCATAGGCCGGCAGCTGTAGCTCCGATTTGACCCCTAGCCTGGGAACTTCCATATGCCACAGGTGTGGCCATAAAAAGTTATTTATATGTATATTATTTATATATATATTGTTTATACATATTATATATAGAGTATGTATATATATTAGCTATATATAGTATGTATGTGTATATATATATATATACATACATACTATTTTCTGTTAATCAGCTCCCTGGGGAACAAGTTAAAGTAATAACAATATACTAATATTTTGAGATAAGAGGGAAGGCTTATCTTATGTAATTCTGCTACTGGTCCTGGCTGGTGTGAAGGAGTGCTCCTTCTCACCACTTAGAAAAACTCCATAAAAACCAACAGGATGTTTTAGGAATGAAGTTCACAATTATGAGTGCATGATAGTATTTGCTAATTAGGTCCCACCAGGCCCAAGGATAAAATGAAAATCTATTGCATCTCTGTTATAAAATCAATTGGTGACATTAGCATAATGTTTTAAGTGGACTCTCTCCATCAGGTTAATTAGAAGTCATTGTAAGGAGGAAGCACATATCCTTTCATGGGACAAAATGTACAATGACCAGAAAAACATTTGCCTATAACTTTCATATCCACCTGCTTTAATGTGCCACAGAAAAGAAAAGACATATTCGGGGAAAAAAGCAAGTTAGAATTCTCAAACCTCTTCAGAATCCAAATCTTAAGACTTGAGCCATGATTACACTTGATTGGAGTTTGATGTTCAGTCCTTCTGCCATCTTTGCTAAGATAGTAGTGAGCAGGTGAGCAGTTAGTCATCGATGTAAATAAGCCTGAAAGGCAGCACCGTGATGAAGTGGAATGAAGAGACCAAGTTCTAGTCCTATTTGTATCACCAACTCTGGACCCAGGAAAATCTTGAAGTCTCTTTGTGTCTTAGTCTTATTTTTTTTTTCCTGTAAAGTGAGGGAGTTGGACTAGTTCAGAAATGGAAAAGAAAATGCATGCAAAGGCTCTGAGTGGAGTTCACTGGGTAGGAGCTAAGGTGAGGTGGAGAACATGAATCTATATTTTGCAGGTAGCATTACTCCCAAAATAACTGATCCTAATTGGAATATGGGCCAACTCTTCTAATTTTTTAGCAGAAATAGGAAATAAGATTTTTATATGAATCTAAGTTTTATATGGTAGCAACTTATTAAAGATGTTTAAAAATACCGTGAATGCCAAACAAAATCTATCTACTGTATAAATTTGCCCTGCAGGCTACCAGTTTAGGATTTAGCAACTAGGTAATCTTGAATCTTATCCTGCTGGAAAGTAAATAATCCAGGGTTATTAGTTTGTAAAAGAAATTTTCTTTCACCATGCTTAGCATTCAAAGTAGGACTTAAAAAAGAAGCTGCCTAATACTTTTGGGTGAAGTTTGGGACTCTTTCTCCCTCCTTTATGGTGGTGACCACATGATCAGTGATCTCATACAGCCAGTTTTCCTTGGAAAGGACTGGTGTGGGACTCTTGGGATCAGAAGGAATGAAAGGAGGCAGGAGAACCACACAGGGGAGAAAAGAAAAGATTGTTCTAGCAATGTAAAAACCAACCGGATACAATACTACCAGTCTTATCTCAAGACTGAAATATCGAAAGTAAAAGCAGAAGTTCCAGTAGGGTTCACAGTATGTAACTACACTCAGGAATTAAGGGGAAAAACAAGATTTACATTTACTTGCTAAATGAAAGAGACGTTGGGAGGTTGAGCAAGATGGAGATATGTGCAAATCAAAGCTGTCTAAGTAAGTCTCTTGTGCATCAAACTGTGAAACTGACATTGGGAACATGTCGTCTTCATCATCTGAGCAGTCTGATCAGTGCGATTCTTCCTGAGCCACTGGATAAGCTCTGACTGGGTGAAGAATGCCACTTGATGAGGGAGAGGAGAGGAGCATGGGGTGCAGCCAAAGCAGTTTACACACACACACACACACACACACACACACACACACACACACACACACACACACACACGTGCGCGCACACACACACACAAAACCAAGCCAGAGTCCTGCAAACAAGCGCAATAAATATTTGTCCTGGAGTTCCCTGGTGATCTAGTGGCTAAATGATTGGGGGTTGTCACTACTCTGGCATAGGTTTGATCCCTGGCCTGAAAACTTCTACATGCCATGAGTGTGGCCAAAAATTTTTTTGTCTTGGCTGGATACACAAGATCTCTAAATATTCAAGACTCAGCTCCAATCTAAATTATCTCATTCCAGGAAATTTCCCTCAGTCTCTCAGGCTACCTCTCTTATAGAGTATCCTTTATTTTACTCTATCTTAGTATAGTAAAGTTGAATTTTGATTTTTTTTATACTTCTCTGTCTCGTTAAACTATTAATTGGTTGAGGTAGGATCTCTCTTTCTCTCTCATATTTCTTTATTTGAAGAATCTGGCATAGCCTATGCTTAGCACATGTATGTAACAATAAATATTACTTGAATGAATTAGTAAATACAATCTAGTAACTAGGAGGAATATACTGTACATTATATTTGTATATATATATGTGTATATATATATATAAAACAGTTATAGTTATAAATGCAGTGAAATTAAAGTTACAAGGCAAATCTTTAAAGAAAATTAGGTTTAGATGCATTTTTTTCTATGAGAATTATTTTTCCTCAAAGAATAGTTAATATTTTTCAATTTCATGCTGCTGTGGATTTTTATTTTGCGTTTGTTCAATACATTCCTCATTACATTGTTTACTGACCTTGCTATAATTCAAACTTTCTGAGCCTTCTTATTTATGTTTCCTATGACCATATTGGAATATTTTGGTCGATAATGAGTGTGCAGCCGAGAGTTAACAATAATTGGCCACCTGCAGATCTCATGTTGCTCTCAGAGTTACAGCAGAAGGAGCAAAGGTAATTCATTTAGCTCTGAACTGTTCCATGGCAACCAGGGACAGCAGCAGCACACACTGCCACCAGGATTCACTGGACCAAGGAGTGGAGGGGATAAAATCATTTTTTACACATAGCTTTGGAACTAACTAGAGAGAATCTCTGCTATAAATTTTAAAATAAAAATTAAAAATACAAGATGAATTAATCAAAATTTCAAGTGAATTAAATTTATTTTCACATCAAGATTCTATGACTGTTAGAGAAATCGATGAATACAGAGAAATAAAGGAATGAAGGAAAAGCGATGTAGATGATGGTTTCTGTTATTCATTGCTGAATAGCAAACAACCCCAAAACTTAGTAGGTTCAAACATCTATATTATTATCTCCATGGTTATATAAATTGACTGGGCCTGGCTGGATGACTTTCCTGCTCCTAAGTTATAGTCATATGTGGGCAAATAACTGATTATCTTTTGTCTTTTTAATAATAGACATGCTAACAGACATAAAATGATATCTCCTTGTGATTTTGGTTTGCATTTCCCTAATGATTAGTGATGTCCATTACCTTCTCATGTACCTATTTGCTCTTCATATGCCTTCTTTGGAGAAAGTCTATTCATGTTCTTTATCCATTTTAAAATTGGGTTATTTGGTTTTTTGCTATTGAGTTGTATGTATTTCTTTTATTAGTTAATGTTATAATTTGTTAATTTAATAATATAGCTGAAGATTTGTTAGTCTTGTTTATCTTTTCAAAAAAAATAGCTCTTAGTTCCATTGATTTTTTTTTCTATTATTTTTCTGGTATCTGTTTAATTTAATTTATTTTCTGCTCTGATTTTTGTTATTTTCTTCCTTTTCCTAACTTGGGGCTTAGTTTGTTTTCTAGTAGCTTCAGTTGTAAAGTCAGATTGTTTTTTTGAGGTCACTCTGTTTTCTTATTGTAGGCATGTATTTATCACTATAAACTTTCCTCTCAGAACTGCTTTTGCTGCACCCCATGAATTTTGGTATGTTGTGTTTCTATTTTCATTTCTTTCAAGATTTTTTAAAAAATTTCTCTTCAGTTTCTTCTTTAAGCCATTGGTTGTTCAGGAGCATGTTGTTTAATGCATAAATATTTGTGAATTTTCCACTTTCTTGATTTTATACCATTGCTGTTGGAAAAGACGCTTGATATGATTTTGGTCTTCTTAAGTTTATTAAGGCTTGTTTTGCAGCCTAACATATCTATCTATCTATCTATCCATCTATCTATCTATCTATCAATCTATCTATCTATCTATCTATCTATCTATCTATATATTTATACACACATATATGTATACACACACATGTGTTGTGTATTTTCATATTAGTAGTTAGTGTCCTTTCATTTCATCTCGAGGAACTCCTTTTATTATTTCTTGTAAGGCTGGGGTAGTGGTGATGAATTCCTTCAGCTATCCTGTAGAAAACTATCTCTTCTTCAATTCTCAAGGACATCTTTTCCAGGTAGAGTATTCTTGGTTGGCAGTTTTTTTCTTTCAGTGTTTTGAATATATCATCTTACTCCCTTTTGGCCTGCAAAGTTTCTGCTGAAAAAAATCTGTTGATAGTCTTATGAAGCTTTCCTTGTACATGACAGGTGTTTTACTCTTGCTGCTTTTAAGATTCTCTCTTTGTTTTCAACCCTTGACACTTAAACTATAATGTGTCTTGAGGTTCCTTGTGGCCTAGCATTTAAGGATTTAACATTGTCACTGCTGTGGCTTGGGTTTAATCCCTAGCCTGGAAACTTCTCCATGCTGCAGATGTGGCCAAAAAATAATTACAATGTATTTCAGTGTGGGTCTCTTTAGGAGTCAGTTTTTAGGTACTTTGGGGGCTTCCTGGATCTAGATGTCTGTTTTTTGCCTTAGGTTAGGGAAATGTCAGCCATTATTTCTTTGAATATGCTTTCTCTCTGTTCCTTTTAGGACCTACATAATGTGTACATTTTTCTGCTTGATGATGTCCCATGTCCCTAAAGATATCTTCATTCTTTTTCATTCTTTTTTCTTTTTGCTACTCTAATTGGATGTATTCTTTTTATTTTTTTATTTTTTTAGGGCCGCACCCACAGCATATGGAAGTTCCCAGGCTAGATGTTGAATCAGAGCTGCAGCCTACACCATAGCCACAGCAATGCCAGATCTGAGTCGCATCTGTGACCTACACCATAGCTCATGATAATGCTAGATCCTTAACCCACTGAGTGAGGCCAGGGATCAAAACTGCCTCCTCACGGGTACTAGTCAGGTTTTGTACCACTGAACGACAGTGGGAACTCCTATTGGATGAATTCTACTGGCTTGTCTTTGAGGTCACTGGTACTTTCTTCTGCTTATTCTAGACTGTTCTTAAACCCTTCTGTTGACTTTTTCAGCTGAATCCTTGAACTCTTTAGCTATATGACTTCTGTATAGTACTTTCTAAAATGTATTTTTAAATATTTTCATCTCTTTGTTGAAATTCTCTTTCTGCTCATTGATTGTTTTCCTGACCTTGCTGAACATCTTTATGATTGTTATTTTGAACTCTCTCTTGGATAAATCACTTAGCTCCATTTTCCTTGACTCTCTGCATTGGTTTCTATGCGTTAGATAAATCAGTCAGCTCTCCTAGTCTTGACAGACTTGTCGATGTAGTAGATGATCCTTGTCAAACAGCCTGGCCGCAGCTTTTGGTTGCCTCTAAACCTTTGTGATTGTACATTCCATCATTTTTTTTTAAAATGGTTACTAGTAGTTCAGGGTGTGACAAGATGCATCAGTATTCCAAAGGGGAAGATCACAGTTCATACCTAGATGCAGGCTGGTTTGAAGCTGAACCCTTGGCAGCAGTTAAGAAAGTATGTAGTTAAATTCCTTCCAGGGATAAACTTGGACATGGATAGTTTTGTTTGCTCCCTCTGTAGTTTGCGCAGTAAATAGCCATAGTTTGCCATAGTCCTGTGAGACTCATGAATAAAAACCCTGTTGACTCCCAAACTCAGGTGGGAGCCATAAGAGTTTGGGCACTCCATGTGGGAACATTCTCCTTTGAAGGAGATACTGGTGACTTGGTTCATGGTTGGAGTGAGCCAGAGGGAAAAGGTAGAGGAAATGCCCGTTGGCTTTTTTGGGCTCTAGCTGAGATCACAGTGAACACCTAAATGCATGCTAATTTGCCTATAACATATGCAGCCAAATCCCTTCCTGGAAAAGATGGGGAGTTGGGTATTTTCGCCTATTCCCTCTGTACTGAGCCCAGAGGGGATAGCCATGGTGAATGTTTACACACCTCTTAAGAATTACTTCTTTGATACAAATAATGTATCTCACAAGGAGTGATTATCCAAAATATAAAAAAACTCATATAACTCAATAACATAAAAACAAACAATCCTAATAAAAAATGAGTAAATGAACTGAGTAGACATATTTCCAAAGAAGACATAAAGATCACTAACAAGTATAAGAAAAGATGCTCAACATCACTCATCATTAGGGAAATACAAACGAACCACAATGAGATACCACCTCATACCTGTTAGGATATCTGTTATCAAATAGATGAGAGATGACAGGTATTGCCGAGGATTCAAAGAAAAGGGAACTCTTGTACACTGTTGGTGGGAATGTAAATTGATGCAGCCACTATGGAAAATGGTATGGTGGTTCATCAAGAAATGAAAAAATATGAGTTCCCTTTGTGGCTCGGTGTGTTAAGAACCTGACTAACATTTATGAGGATGTGGATTTAAACCCTGGCCTTGCTGACTGTGTTAAGGATCCAGCATTGCTGTGAGCTGTGGTGTAGGTTACAGATGCAGCTCTCATCTTGTGTTGCTTTGGCTGTGGCTTAGACTGTCAGCTGCAGCTCTGATTTGACCCCTAGCCTGGGAACTTCCATATGCTGCAGATGTGTCCCTAAAAAGGAAAAAAGAAAGAAAAGAAAAAAGAAAGAAAAAAGTACCATATCATCCAGCAGTTTCACTCTTCTGGGTATATATTTGAAGGAAAAAAAAATCACTGTCTTGAAAGTATATCTATACCTCTATATTCACCCGCAGCATTATTTATAATAGCCAAGACATGGAAACAATCTAAGTGATAGATGAGTGAATAAACAAGATATGAGTAAATGAACTGAGAAGAAGATAAGAGTTCATCTATATATATGTATAAAGAAGGAAGAAGGAGGGAAGGCCTGCCATGTGCAACATGAGTGGACTTGGAAGGCATTATGCTAAGTGAAATAAGTCAAATATCATATGCTCTCATTATATGGGGTATCCAAAAAAAGTGAGCTCATAGATATGAAGAAGAGATTGGTGGTTGCTAGAGCTGGGGGATGGGAAAAATAGATAAAAGTTGTCAGAAGGTATAAGCTTCCAGTTGTAAGCTAAGTCAGTCCTGGGAATGTAATTTACAGCATGGTGACTATAACTAACAATGCTATATCATATATTTGAAAGTTGCTGAGAGAGTGAATCTTAAAAATTCTCACAACAAAAAAAAAAGTTGGAACTATGTGAGGTCACCATTGTTTTATACGTAACAATAGTTGTAGCAGTAGTAGCAATGCCCACTAACATTTCTGAGCACACCCCATGTGCCAAGTACTGTTCTAAGTGCTTTACATGCATTAACACACAGTCCTCTAAATAACCCCATGAGGAAAACACTCTAAATGCTGCCACTTCACCAAGGAGAACACTGAGACCCAAGGAGAAGTTAAGTCTCTTGTACAATTAATGCAGCCAGCAACTGATGGATTGGGTTTCACCCCCTGACAGTCTGACTCTAGGGCCCCTGCTGTTAGCCACCCTGTCCTGTGAAGAAGAGTGAGCTGGGCTGGAGATGGGGGACTGGGAGCCATTGACCCCAGAGCCTTCAGGGAAGGTTTTCACAAGAAGGAATGTAAGGAGATAAGTAAAGAGAGGCAAATATGGGCCCCGAGAAATCCAACTAGCAAAGGAAAGGTCTTGGAAGACAGAGCAAGGGTGCTCAGGAGGAGGAGGGATGTGCGGCAGGAGTCCAAGGAGGGAGCAGCACTGGGAGGGAATTTGAAACCATATCTGTCCTTGTCCTGTGGGACTCCGTCTTCCGGGTCACACTCCACCCACAAGTTTGCGGACAGTGATGGCGTAGAACTGAGTATAACTGTAACTAAACCCACAGCTGAAACATGAAAACTTTGCTGATGCTTCCAATTAACATCTCTCCTTCTCATTACAAGCCAAGATCCTTTCTCCCAGGAATTCTTAAGTTTATTTGCAGCAGGGAGAGATCTAATTGTTTCTAAAAATTATAAGGCCCTGTTAACTCCTCAGACATGCCAGACACAGAAAAGCCAATTCAATTACCCCTTTTTCTCTCTGAAGTAATGACCTTGGAAGAGCTCCCTCTAGAGAGACAGTGAACAGCCCTGACCAGTTAACCACATGGAACCTCCCCTCTGCTCACTTGCAGGTAATCTACTCCAGAATTAGTTACGCAAGTTGGGTCATGTGGTTGGAAATAGAAGAATGATATTATTTATCCTCCTGTATCATATCTTATTTATATGTATATATTTAATACTTTTCTGTAAATTTTTAAAGGTCGTATCTGTGACTTGATTTATTCATCTCTAAAAGAGCATTGAAATGATAATAGGCTATAAATGGAAGTGAAGTTTTGAAGGGAATTTTGGCCAGGGAGGGGAGGGAACTTGTAACCTAGTACCTGGCAGAGTTCATCGGCTAAGGACTTTGTGTGAGATTTCTGGGTTTGGAATTACCAGAGGTTTGATGTAGGCAGAATATGATTTTGAAAAAGAAAATTTATTTTAGAATAAAAGTGGGCCAAACCTACCTATTGCTTTTCTTTTTTCTTTTTAAATACTACAAGTCTAGCAGAATGATCATTCAGCTTAAACACGTTCTTTGAGGTCAATGCCCTGACAATGCAGTGGTCAAAGGCCTTTCCCCTGGGGCTGTTCTTTCTTCCCAGGCAGTCCCCTCTTCAAAAACTGTAAACTCTCAGGCTTTTCTCTCTCCTTGAGAGCTCATTAGCTATCGCAAGAAGGTAAATTTTTGTCTGTAGGCTGCCAAGTCAAAGAAAATATTTAGATCCCTCCTCAGGACATAAGCTCACATTAGCTATGCGATTTGTTACTTTAGCTTTCTTGCATTCAACAGCCTAAATGGAGGCTGCTCACACGTGTTTTTAGGACCTGAGTTTTGGGGCTGGGTGTGGTTGTGGAGTGTTGTAGACTTAGGTAGACTTGAGTTTTCACCCTCACTTGGATAGGTTTTTTCCACCTCACTGGGCTTTGATTTCCTCATCAGCAGGATGAAATAATAACATTTGCCCCACAGGGCCCTTGTAAGAATCCAACCTAATGATGTAAATTAAGGAGTCCAGCACAGGGCACCAAAGAGAGGGAACTCAGTAAGTAAATTCCTATTTTCTGCTGTGGTCCGTTCTCCTCTTCAGTCTCTTTCTTTCTCAGCCTTCCGTCTGTTATCCCTTTCTTCCTGACATTAAAGGACAGATTTCTCACTGTTCCTTCTTGAAACAAATGAGCTCAACATGAAGAAACAGCGAAGCCTTGTGAGAAAGAGCATAAAGAAGTTATCGAGCAGCCGTTCTCATGACTCTCCTAGCTAAACTCAGTCTTGGGCAGAGGACATGGGGAAATGGTATGAATTAGTGTGTCCCCTTGCCATTGGCCTGGAGGGGGCACCTCACCGGTGTCGCATTTCTGTGATACACAGTTCTTAGGCTATTGAAGCAAACCTGATGATTCCCGCCTGCCTTTTGACTCCAGAATATCCAAGTGAATTTGTTTGCCTTCCTAGCCTCAGGCTCACCAAGTGACCCTGCTAACTGGGGGTGAGGCGTGGGGTGGGGGAGAGCTGCAGTGGGCTCTCCATGTGGCTCTTCAGTGCCACTGCACATGACCAGCCACTAAGACACAGAAGCAAGAGTAGGTGGCCAGCCTTTCAGTAGGACCCACATGGGGAATACAGCTCACAGATGCACAGACCAGTGAAAACCCATTGTGGATCTTTAACCAACTTGGTCTATCCTAAGGTGACGTTAAAACTTGTGTGCTTTTTCTACCACAGGGAGTGGTGATTAAGAACATGTGTTTGTAAGTCCAAAAGCTGTTTCCCACGATTTCGAATTAAGAAAATTAAAAAAAAATGGGTATCATGGATTCTTATGTTGGGTTAGTCACAGCCCCGCCCAGCAATTTTTGAAATCCAGTGTTATGACATTTGATTCTAGTTTTCACTTTCAAAATTATAGCTGAGCCAGTTTAAAATGTTTACTTTTATACCAAGCATTATATGTTCCACATGTTCTATAGAGTTTGCTCTCTAGGTAAATTTCATTTTATCTAAAATCATTAGTCACTGGTGTAATTAGTCTCAAATATATCAATGTATTGCTTTTCCTATTTGTTTTTAATTTTCATATAGAACTAACTTCCTCGAAGACTTGTCTTCCTTTTATTCAGTTCACTGTACTTAAGATTTAGCATATACTTTAAAAAATAGATTTTTAACATCTTGGTCTGATGTAACTGACAGCAGGAAAGTACCTGGGTTACAATTTGGAATTATAAATATAACTTTTATATATATTTTTCTCTCCATGTTCAGTGAATCTCTTCTCTCTCTCTCTCTCTCTCTCTCTCTCTCTCTCTCTATATATATATATATATATATATATATATATATGCTTGGAACAGTACCTGGCATGAATATATATCTGGCATGAATATTCCAAGTGCTTTATGAACATCAGTCATTTAATTCTAGTAATAATTCCATGATGTGACACTGTTATTGCCCCCATTTTACAGGTGGGAAACAGGCACGTAGAGATTAAGTTATAATCCCCTATAGCTGATAAACGGCAGAGCCTGGATAGACTCTCATTCTTATTTATTTCAATTCTGTTCATATTCATTTTCACTAGCTACACCCTAATTTCCAGTATAATATAATTCATTTTCCCCAAAAATGTCCCTCACATGCAAGGGTATCCAGCATTCATTATTAAGGAAAACATGAACTTTGAGCTGCAGGAATCTATTTCACAAGATTCTCTAGTGACCAAAAGTAAGGATTTGCAGGACCTTCAGCTGGATCAAGGGTGCAGGAAGAGAACCAAGCCAACGCCTCCGGGGATCAAACCCAGAGCCTCTTAAGCACTGTGAGCTCACCCACTGAGCACCTAGCCAGCTGTACAACCGCATGTGTCCATGATCAAAGCAACATTTTAGGTGGTTTCTTTCCATTTTTTTCCTGAGTCTAACCCCAAGTCACTTTTTCTGTTAAGCTTTATTTTCTCCTCTGTACTTTGTAGCTCAGCTCTGAACCCAAGTGCTTGCTGCTCTCACTCACTCTTGCCTATTTAGGAGCAAACTCCCTCTGTTCCATTTTCCAGCCAGGAGTGCTCCAGTGGAGAGGACACTTCTGGGCATTCTGCCTGTGCAAGGCCAGAATGTGCTGCTTGAAGAGGAGCTCCTTTTAGTGCTCAGAAAACAACCTTTCCAGCTTATTAAAGTCAGCTCTTGCCCTATTTTTAGTTCAACTGGTAAGAAAAGAAAGCTGTGTAAATGTGGAACTGAAGTTCTAGAATCACTGGGCCGTTGGAACCCCATATGATCCTGGTTATTTAATCTAGCCTCTGTTACTAGATGACTGAACACTTTATGCCAGTCCTAAAATGATGAGATTCTATCCTATTTGAAAAGATTCTCATGTGGGGGCAGGAAGCATATGGGAAGTCTCTATACTTTACCTTCAATTTTGCCGTGAATCTTAAATTGCTCTTAAAAAACACAAAGTCTCAACACACCCACACCTCCCGCCCCTCCACCCACACACAGTAATGAGTGTAACTAAAATAGAGGGAGTAGAAGAAACATCCTGGAAAATAAAGCCAAAGTAGTAATATGAAAAAAAGGCTCTAAGAATAGGTGTTTCTTTGTTTGTCATGTGATAGACATCTTTTATGTTTGCTGGGCTGAAGCTTAGTCATCTCTTTATCTAACTTTGAGTCATTTATCAAATCTCAAGGTAGTCATAATTTCCAAAGGAATACCTTTTGATCCCCACATAGATTAATGGCCAAGTCATGAACTTGTTATACCCTGTACCCCTACGTAACACTCAACAGGAATAAAAGAACCATTTGATACTGTTGGCTTAATGCGTATCCTCCTTCAGTACAAAGGAGCTCCAAAGGTCAGCGCTGTGTCTCTCATGCTCACCTACTCTATCCCAGTACCCAGTCCTGCACCTAGCACTTCTTAGTTGCTAAAACGTGCTCATCAAAAGACCATTGAGTTTAGTAGATAGAAGAAAATGAAAGAAAGTGCAGCTTTTAGCTCTGTCTTCATAGCTGGTTAGTACACTAGGATATTAGTAATCAGCTCCTTTCTCTCCTGTCTCAGGAAGATACCTGTCCCCAGGTGAGTACCTAGGTAAAATCAGTATTTAATTCTTCTCACAAAGTGTTCCTTCTTTGTGAGTGGCTCCTTCTTTGGCTGAGCTTCTTGGGAAACAATGTCTCTTCAGTGGTCAGTGACCCACAGCGAAGTGCGGTCCAGTGTGTGGCCACTACTTCATGACATTAGAGATTCAGACACCATAGAAGTAGTCATTTTTGATCAGTGTGTGGGCTCCATTCTAGTTTTTACAAACCCAGATATGCCTTCATGGCTTCCTGTGATCAAACTCTGCCTGTTGTAATGTTTGATAACAGTGACCACTATCTTTTGTAGTTCAGGAGCCTGTACTTATAGAGTCTTTAGATCAAAAAACACACTGTATTGGTATTTTTTCCCCAGCATTTCTAGATCCATGTCTAGAAAACCAAATTTCTTCTGTTATTCTGAACAATATGTATTTGAGAACAATTTTAAGAATGTATTATTAAAAATCTGACAGAGTTGTGATACTGAGTTTACTTTTTTGTACTAGTTGTTTCAAAAACCTGAATAAGAGGCTTTAGATTTTAGCAGTTGATTGCTATGATAATATTAAATCTGGTGTTTCTGTAAGTGCAGCCAGCTATGGAATTTTGCTTGTTTCCATCCTTAGAAACTCAGTCTGTGTTCTGATGTATACTTTACAACTTATTCTGAAGATTTTTATTATGTTTGATTTTTGTTCTGGAAGTTTTGCAAAGACCTTCTGGCCAGGAATGAAGCTTCTAACCATGACATTTTGGGGCCTGGAGAGATTGTAGTTCCTCTCCTTGAGGATGAAAAGTAACCTTGTTCCCTGTTCAGAGGGATTTAGGAGATTATTACGAATTCACCAGGCTTTATGAAATCCCTTTTATTTTCCTCCATATTTCCTCCATATTTGCCTTCAGAGAGAGCAGATTTATTTCATAAGAAAAAGAAATTTATCTCTGATATGATACATTATTGCCGTTACAGTATTTTCTGCCCTAACACCTTTTCTGCGGAGATATCAAGGGGTAGGCATGAAAGGTGTGGATTTGGCTATGAAAAACAGGTTAAGCCTCACATGAACACGTGACACCTCCAAAAGTCACAAGAGTAAAAACAACGACAAAATCCAGTCACATACACACTGATGTTTGTTCCCCGGAAAAAAGTAAATTCGTATTCTCCATGACTCCAGAAGTGTTACGTTTATCTGTGGAAATAGCTATAGTCTTATCTCTTCAGAAAAACTGGAAAACAAAACTCATTTATTTGGAACAGGACAGAGGTAAGAAAGGGGGCAGGAAGACATTGTTCAAGAGTGACGGAGAGAGCGCAGACACCTTTCTGGTCACGTCCCGTCAGAAGCACAGACCTTCTGTGTGTTTGGAGCATCTGTTTTCTGTATGCTGCAAATAAGTGGTTTTGATGTGTGTTAGGAGATGAGTGGCAAGGGGAAGAAATGAACGGGGGAGGAATTCCATGCAGGTTCCTCTTCGCCTCAACTGTTTATGATCTAAGAAATTTTCCCAATGGGGGCTTTTCCCTTCTTGGGCCTTATATACATCAAAAGCATCACATATTCCCTGTAGCGAACCCTGAAGCAAAAATTCTCCCTTAAACGGAGCCTTTTCCCCTCTGACATTAGAAACCATTAAATCCCTCACAGCTGCCTGAAAGTAAAGGAGTGCTCCATCCGCTCTGGCTCCGTGACTGGTAAGACACCACCCACACTCGGCTCTAGCTTTTCCCAAGGAAACGTTAATTCAGACTTTTCCCTTACTTCTCCTAAAGAACCCATAAAGCTGCCGTGACCACACAACAAAGAGATACTCAAAATCAAAGAAAATGATGGTAAAATTGCATTTCTCTTTTTTTCCTATTTTTTCCCTAGTTTTTAAAGTCTGTTTTCAGTGCTCACCTCCTTGAGCTATTTTCCTGAATTATCTCAAGTAAGAGCGCTTTGTCCTGTCTTTGAACATTTTTCATCAAAAAGGGAACATTTTCCAAAAAGGGCGTCATAAATATTCTCCTAGGCATAAAATAGGAAATTTTGAAAAGTGAAAGACATGTGAGTTTACTCTATATTTCAGAATCCTTCTCGAAGTAAGTTGTTCAAGAGACTGTAGTTGCATTTCCACACCAGTAGCTCAACTGTCTGTCCAACAGCATTTAAGCAACAGAGTAGGACAGAATTCCTGGCCTTGGAAACTCACATCTGAGACTATTCTTGTGAAGAATTGCATTTGCTTTGCTTTGAGAGAGCCAAAGAGTATGATTAGGATGTCAGCTTTTTCTTACCCAATGATTTGGAGGTTTTAGAATTTTTGACAGTGTGTGTAGATGTAGTATACAGGCATACCTCCTTCATTTTATTGCATTTCACTTTATCATGCTTTTCGGATATTGCATTTTTTACGCATTGCTGGTTTGTGGCAACCCTGTGTTGTCAAATGATGGTGAGCATTTTTTTTAAGCAATGCACATTTTTAAATTAAATATGTTCTTTTTTTAGACATAATGCTATTGCACACTTAATAGACTACAGTGTGTAGTGTAAATATAACTTTTATATGCACTAGAAAAACGGAAAATTTGTGTGCCTTGCTTCATCATGGTATTTGCTTTATTGCAGTGGTCTGGAACTGAATCTGCAATATCGTAGAGGTATGCCTCTGTGTATATATAATTGATACTCACATACATACTTTTTCTCTGCATATATGTAATATTCAGAGAGTTGTATTCTATTTTCACTGGACTTTTATGTTTACTGTGACTTTTTTTCTTTTGCTTCCTTTTGTCTGATATCTTAGGAAATGAAGGATATTATTAAATTCATTACAGGACAACATGGTACACAACAGAAATTCCCCAAACAACGCATTAGGCCCTGTAGCAAAAGTATGTTGACATATGTGGTGGTGGAAAAAGTGCTAGGTTTGGCATCAAATTGAACGATATTTGAATCAAACCTTAGCTCCTTTCTAGTACTACGTTCTAGGGGCAAGTTGTTTAATCTCTATGAACCTCAGTTTCTTTTTTTTTACAAAATAAGGCTAATAACTCTGCATCTATCATAGGATTGTTGCAAAGACTGGACCAAATATTTCTAAAATACCCAGCTTAATGGGTGCTGTGTGTGCTTACTAAAATAGTACTTTGATTTAATACTGACAATCATAATGGCCAAAATGGGTGTTTAAAGAGTGAATATGCAGCTTGGGTGCATAAAAATATGTTTTTGTGTGAATCTGTGAGATCTGTGCCTCGCCTCGTTAGTGTCTCACCCAAACTCTGACCTTTCACATCCTTGAGGCTCAGGAGGATGTCTGTCAACAGAGGAGGGCAGGTGGGTTCTGTGAAGGCTGTGACACTTTCAGCTGGCAAGTGGTAGAGTGCTCATGAATAGCAGAAAACAGGCATTGCACCTGCTTGTTTGCAAACTCAAGAGGAAGGCCTATTAGTCCCTGGGTAGCCTTAACCCAGGCCTCCAAGAACTCAGATCTGAACCTTCTTAACCATGTGATTTCTCAGACTCCTTCATCACCTCCTAGAGGTGTCTGACTCTGCATGCCCAGGCACTTGGCAGTTGCCCTGAATTTCCCATCACGTATTCCTCCATCATGCACAAGGCACATATGCAAATTGTTCCCAGCCTTTGCACTGTGCTTCCAGCAAGCTGGAGTGAGTTCTAAACTCAAATAGCAGCTCTAGATAAGCTCTACCAGTATTTGAGTGTCCTACAGAGTTAAGTCATGCTAACTGTCACCTTAAATCTCTCTCTCTCTTTTTTTTTTTTTGTCTTTTTGCCTTTTCTAGGGCCACTTCCGTGGCATATGGAGATTCCCAGGCTAGGGGTCCAGTTGAGCTGTAGCCGCCAGCCTACACCACAGCCACAGCAATGAGGGATCCGAGCCGTGTCTGCGACCTACACCACAGCTCATGGCAACACTGGATCCTCAACCCACTGAGCAAGGCCAGGGATCGAACCCGCAACCTCATCATTCCTAGTCAGGTTCGTTAACCACTGAGCCATGACAGGAACTCCTGTCACCTTAAGTCGTGTTGAAAATGGAGTGGGATATAAACCAACCAGTCAGTTGGTCAATACATATTACCATGCAGCTGCACCAGGAACATCGCCTTACACAGAGGTGGGTGGTAAGTGTGAGAATTCCCTCCTCATTCTGCATCCTCACAATCTTGGCCCAGTACTTCCTCCCCTTTCCACAGCCTGTGGGTCCACCTATCCTGGAGACCATGTGAGGCTGAACCACAGCCTACTTGGGTAGGGCCGTGATAGTCCTCCTAACTTTCTCATATCTTTCCAGGGGGTGGATGCCACAGTCTGTTCTTTCGGTCACTGACCAGAATTTGGCTGTGAATGCCAATATCCCAGACTCACAATCTAATATTTATTTTATTGTCCACAGTGTCTGCCCCTTATATACGAGATTGGAATTCCTAGTAATGATGCTTCTGAAATAATTTGTACTCTTTGGACATAACTTTGTCCTGACCTTCAACTCTCCCTTACAGAGGACAAGAATTGCAGGGGGGTTTATTCTCCCAAAGCATGCACCTTGCTTTAGTTGAACAGAGCCTTTCCTGACCTCAGCTCACCAGGCCTTCCCATTGGTCTGTGGTCCCTGTCTGTCCCCAGGAGGTCTCAACCTGTTTTTATTATGACACTGGGCAAGTTAGATAGCTCCCTAACCAGTTGTATTGTAGATAAAATTCTAATCACACCATCATCACATATATAATGTTTGCCTTATAAACTCCATATAGCTTTCGCTAACCACCAAAATATCACATCTTCAGTGAGTTAAGTCACTGTCTCCAAATGTCTCCATAGCACATTTTGCATGTCCCTCTAACTGCATTTCTTTTTGATTTGTCATCATCAGTTCTAACACGTAGTAGATACTTAATGGGTTTTCATTAAGCAAATCATTGAATAAGGTACCTCTCAGCTCTCAAATTTCATAATTGTAGGATCTATTAAATATCTCATCTAATTTCTGAAGTCAAAAAAATGCCAAAAGATAGAGCAAGGGATCACACACACTTTGTCTCTTTTTTCCCCAATGCTTCTTCTATAATAATTGGCTATTGCTCTGTCTCTGTTTAATTTTAACAACAGAAAACAAAATAGAGACAGCTGCCATTTGTTGAGCACTTGCTATTAGTCATGGACCACACCGAGGGATTATACACGCCAGCTCAGTTAATTTTTCCCCATGTCCTGCCTTATTTCCATGTTAAGGAACAGGAAACAGTGATGTTTCTATTCTATCCATGCCTGAAAACCAGGGCTTATTGGGTGAGGGAGAAACATTCCCTTTGAGAGTCCTTGTGTAAAACTTCTCTTTCAGTTGGTACTCTGGGTAGAGTTCAATCTCTAAGCATGTTAAACTTGTACTACTCTCTCTTCCTATACCAGAATTAAGAGATGCAACCAAGCTATGGATCTAGTTTTCTCTTATTAAAGGATAAGAAATCTGATCTTATGAGGATGTCACAACTAAGATTATTACACTTTGACTTTAGTTGGATATTCAGAGATGGAGAAGGTTTTTGGTCCCTTTATTTGGTGTCACAGGCATCAGTGGCCACATAACTACTCAGGAAGAAGGAAGATGACCTTCATCCATTCAGTTAGATCATTTGGGTCAACCATGGCTAACAGTAGGATGGTAATGACTGTAGACCAGTCAACCATCAGACATAGTCTGGGGATTTCCCTTCGCGGCTCAGCGGTTAATGAACCTGACTGGGATCCATGAGGTGTGGGTTCGATCCCTGGCCTTGCTCAGTGGGTTAAGGACCCAGTGTGTCCATGAGCTGTGGTGTAGGTCAAAAACTCAGCTCGGATCCCAAGTTGCTGTGGCTGTGGCTGTGGTGTAGGCTGGCAGCTGTAGCTCTGATTTGACCCCTAGCCTGGCAACTTCCATGTGGCCACATGTGTGGCCCTAAAAAGAAAAAAAAAAAAAAAAGGTCTGCTTTCCCCCAGTTAAAAGACTAGATTTCCTAGTGGATAGAAAGGATAGAAAATAATCTGGTCCTTAACTTTGATCTGAATATATTTTACAAAGCAGGATTCAGAGTCTTCAGACCGAAAATACTACGTACTAACTCTTAGATTTCAGACCTAGGACACTAATGTGATTTTCTACCATGGAGAAATAACAGAAAACAAAATATAATTTGCCAGGAGTAACTCAAAAATAATACAAGCTCTCATATTAGCATAAAAGTAGCAAATTGGCTTTCTTCCTTTAGTTTCGAATCTGATTTTGAAAACATACTTACATACTTTCAAGCACAAAATCCATAAAGAATGTAAATCAAGCTGAGTCTAGGCTGGAAAGAGTCTAGCAACAACATCCTTTCCCCTGAGAGCAGGCGAGGTCAGGGAGCTCCTGGGAAGATGTGGAGTGAGATGGATCAGTGTTGGGTAGCGGCAAGTAGCTTAATTTTGCTGTTATTTGGATTTTTTAAACATGTAAATTCCAAGGAGCTTTGCTATTGGTGAAGAATGACAACCTTGTTCTAAAGCAGCTTTTCGCACAGCAGGTTCCGGAATCTTCTCCGTGGAACATAACTTATTTCCACAGGGAGGGTGGAAGCAGGCTGAGGAGGAACATAAGCTTCAGATGAATGCATTCAGCTCATCTTCTAAATAAAATACCTGTGCTCTTTAGTGCTAGGAAAAACCCACGCTTCAAAACCGCAGCTTCCATTTTCAGTCTTAAATGTCAGATTTGTAATCTTTGCTCCTCATTTGCACATTTCCCACCATAGGATTCAACTTTCGATCTGATCATTGCTGCCCCTTTACCATCTCAGTTTAAATCTGGAAAGGTCCTTTACTATCAAAAATAATAGCGAAAATGAAAAAAAGAAGTGCATCTGTAATGTAATACTAAGTGCTTCATTTTCCCTCTAATTTTGTCTTCTGATTCATGGAAGCCAAAACACCAACCATCTGGTTTACACAAATCCAAATGTGAGGCACAAACAAATTTAATGAACTTACATACATATATGGACATGCTTTCTTCCATATGAAAAACAATAAACTAAAGTATATTCATGCAAAGATATTGCAGTTGTCTTTCATTTGGAGTAAAAGTTTGGCCCAGCACATAAAAGCTATGTAAAAATAGTTAGCTAGATGTGGTAATATCTTGAACAGAAGAAACTATTCTCGTTTTTAATAAAACTGGAAAAGAGACAGACTCAAAGTCTAGTGAGATTTGTTTTCGCTCTGCAACACGGCAACATTTTAAACAAGAAAATATGATTTCCTCCCCTTCAATAAGCAGCTATCGTTCATGAGTCATTCTATAAGCATTCTACAACTGGCCTCATAAATAGCAACCACCATCTGTTGCCCAAACTTATGAAATCTTTGCCAACGTCACTTCAGGACTGAAATATCTACGTTTTTATTTTCTTTCCTGGAATAAACCTAAAAATGTACATACATGTTTGCATAGGCTTGTAGAATTTTATAACAGGGACAAGAACAATATAAAACATCTATGTGATAATTTATTGTCAACATTTGTACTAATAAAGTTTTGTGATTAACTACAGCGATTATGCTTTTCCAAAGGAAAAACCTCAGTGAATGTTTTTTAGCTCTAATTTAACCAAAATTATTCTTTATCTGAGGCAAATCTAGATGTGAGTCATTTAGAATTATTAAGCCTTTATATGCGTGTGTGTATATATAATATAAAACTGTTATATTATATATAGTATATGTGTGTGTGTATACTTCCAAAAACCTCACAGATTTCTTTTTGACTACTAGCATTTTATTTGATCACAGAATTATTAGTAAAACTTCTAATTTAATACAAGCCCATGTATGCAAATAATGTTGTCATTCAAAAAGTGTAAGTACATTGGGAAGTTTTTCTTTTTCCATCTTGTACTAAGAGATAATTGATATACAGTAAAAATCACTCTTTTTAATAATGTACAGTTTCTTTGAATTTTGACAAATGTGTATACACCATGTCACCACTACCACAATCAAGATCCCGAATGGCTCTACCACCCCCAAAGTACCCCTTATACTTTATGGTCAACCTGTCTCCCCATCCCCAGCACCTAGCAATCACAGATGTGTTTTGTTTCTTGTCCGTATAGTTTGGTCTCTGAATTTCATACAACTATTATTTCAGTTAGATAACTTGTATTCTAGAGTATACAGCCTTGCTTTTTAGGGCTACCCCCAAGGCATATGGAGGTTCCCAGGCAAGGGGTTGAATGGGAGCTGTAGCCATTGGCCTACACCACAGCCACAGCAACGCCAGATCGGAGCCCTGTCTGTGACCTATACCACAGCTCACAAAAACGCCAGATCCTTAACCTACTGAACAAGGCCAAGGATCGAACCTGCCTCCTCATGGATGCTAATCAGATTTGTTTCCTCTGAGCCATGACGGGACCTTTGAGTATACAGCTTTTTGAGTCTGGCTTTTTCACTTAGAAAAATGCATTAGATTCATCCACATTGTTTCATGAATCAGTAGTTCATTCCTTTTTATTGGTGAGTTGTATTCCATTGTAAAAATATACTACAACTTGTCCCTCTGTTCCCCAGCTGAGGGATATTTGGGTTGTTTTCAGTTTGGGGTGGTAACAAATAAAGTTGCTAAAAAAAAAAAAAAAAAACCCTCACATATAAGTTACTGAATGAATGCAGGTTTTTATTCTTTTGAGGTGAATGCTTAGGGGAATAATACTGCCGGGTCATGAGATAAGTGTATGCATGTGTTTTTAAGAAACTGCCAAACTGTTTTCCAAAGTGATGAACCATTTTATTCATTCCCACCAGAAAAATATTAGAATTCCACTTGCTCTAAATCTTAACTGATACTTGATATTATCAATTCTATATTTTAAATAAAATATCCAATACTCCATATGCAGTCAATTCAGGATTGAAGATTTCAAATGAATATGGTTTTTACTGAAAAGAAAAAAATCAAATCACAGCAGAAACTGACTTTATTTTCTCACTAGTTGAGTGTTTTGCCTTGAGCTAACGTTTCCAGTTTCTGGTATTCTGCTTGATTTGAAACATTATCTTATTTCAAGTCCATGGAGTGGAACCTGCTACAAATCCTTTTTTGTCTTCAGAAAACACTGCCCAATTTCCCTGCTCCTTGCAAGAGAGACCCCTTCTTACACTTGGAACATATTAGGTTAAGTCCAGTTGAAGAACACAGAAAATGAAAACAGAGCATTCTTTAAAAAACAAAACAAAACAAAACAAAAAACCTCATGCTAAAGATTCTGCAACCTCAAAGAACCAGACCGCTTTTATATGCAACTCCCTCTGCCCCACTTCTTACCACCAAAACTGGACTCTCTTAGTCACAATTTACAAAAAATAACTACTTTATTACAATTCCCCGCATAACTTAAAACTCACCATTTTAAAGTAAACAATTTAGTAGGTTTCAGTATATTAAGAGAATTATATATCCATCATTACTAATATTGGAATGTTTTCACCATCCAAAAAGAAACCCCACACCAGTGAGCAGTCACTCCCTATTTCTCTCTCCCCAGCCTATGGAAATCATTGATATACTTTCTGTGTCTATGAATTTGCCTATTCTGGACATTTTATATAAATGGAGTAATCGTACAATATATGGCCTTTTATGTTGGCTTTTTTCACTTAGCCATAATCTTTAAAGTTTCATCCGTGTTGCAGTATGTATTCATCACTCTTTATGGTCAAATAAAATTCCATTGTACAACCATACTATATTTTGCTCGCACAGTCCATCACCTGATGATTGTTTGCATTTTTTCCACTTTCTGGCATTATGAATAATGATGCTCTGGGCATTCAGGTATAAAATATTGTGTTGATGTTGGATTTTAAATTCTTATGAGTATTTACTGAGGAGTGGAATTGCTAGATCGTATGGTAACTCTATGCTTATGAACATTTTAAGGAAGTGCAAAAAATCGTTTTTCCATAATGGCTGTAGTAATTTACTATTCTATCAGCAAAGTGTGACAGTTCCTTTTTTCTGTATCCTCATCCAACACTCGTTATTGTCTATCTCTTTTATTTTAGCCATCCTGGTGGGTGTGAAGCGGTATCTCATTGTGGTTTTGATTTGCATTTTTGTAATGACTAATGATCTTGAGCTTTCTTTTGTGGGTTTATTGGTTATTTATATATCTTCTTTGGAGTAATGTCTGCTCAGATTCTTTGCCCACTTGTAAATTAGATTGCTTGTGTTTTTAGTGTTGGCATTCTTTGTATTATTTAGACATAAGCCCTTATCATATATATTTGCAAATATTTTCTCCCATTCTGTGGGTTATCTTTTTATTTTATTTTTTATGGTTTCCTTTGAAGTACAAAAGATTTAAACTTTGATGAAATCCAATTTATCTTTTTTTAAAATTTTATCACTTTTGCTTTGGTGTCATATCTTAAAAAAAAAAAGCCTAACCCAAGGTTATGAAGATTTGCTCCTATGTTTTCTACTAAGTTTTACGGTTTTAGCTCTTATGCTTGGTCCTATGATCCAGTCCTTTTTCGTCTTTATTTATTTAAAGAGCAGTTCTCTTTATCCACATTGGAGTTTGCTGATAAGGATGGTCAGACACACCTATTTGATGATGCCAAGTGATTCTATTCATTACTGACTTACTTCTGCTTTAAGAATGTCATTTGTTTTGTCAGTTCCGTGAAGGAAAGCAAGCCAGAAGTACAAGCCTGCAAGTGAATGCTTTTGCTTTTCACAAAACTTTCACAAAAACACAGATCTAGTTAATAAATTACTTTCTTCTGTGTCAGTTTTCCTATTGAAAAGGAGGACACTAGTACTTATTTCCTACTCATCTCAAGGGACTAATGCTGTATGGGAAGCCTACAATGTTTTGCCTCTGAACTTCTAGAAAGAGGGACAGTGTGGAAAGCCCAGAGTGTAACTAGCGCAGGAAGAAACCTCTATGATGTGTGGCGTGCATGTTCTAATAACACAACAGGCAATTTATAGACTAATAACAGACTCACTTTTTTCAAACACAACAAAAATGTCTTAGAACACTGTGCCACAGAAAGGGGGGTTAATCAGCTTCTCTATCCTACATGTCAGCACAAAAGAATCTGCTTGGAACTAAGCATTTAGAACCATCACAAAATCTTGCCCTCTGTGTGACTTCTGCAAATTGGCAAATCATTGCTCTATGCTAAGACTCCTCTCTCCTCTCCTAAAGAAATGCTCTTAGCATTGCGATTGAAAAATTTATCTTTTAGGTATGACCAAGAAACCCCTTGGTCATCCTCTTGAATATGAATATATACCACATCATGGCAAGATCTACAGTTTATTGTAGGATAGGGGAAACTGTAAATATATATGTATATTATATACAATATATTATATATACATACATACATATATTTATTTACTTATATCTTTAAACAAAGAGCCAATGGTGAAATGATCCATTTTAGGATTGATTTGACTCAATAAAGAAACTAGAAGACTGAAAAATCTATATTATCATTGTTGTTTTTATATTGCTTTTTTATTTTCAAGCGGTTGAAACCATAACAGCAATATGAGTGTATCTCATGAATCAAGAAAATGAAACTATATCTTGTGCATGAGTGAGACAGTGTTTATGAATTTTATGTGCTGTGTCATTTCATAATGTAATAGAAAGCTTGCTGGGTTGCATACCTTAGACCTTGAAAGTCCTCTGAATTCCTTTGGAGAAAGTTGCTGTGCACAATACAAAGCAGAATTTTTTCTAATGTCAGGAGTATTTCATAGTCATAAGATTTATAAAAAGAGCAGCAGAAAAAAAATAGTTTAATGAATAAGTTTCATGTAGGTGAGGATGATCCCTCGATTTAAAACTGTGTGGGGAAAACACAGTGGGTTAAGTCTGTTCTTTGCCCTATCTCTAAAAATGAATAGGCTTGTTTCAAAAAGCACAACTCTGGAGTTCCCGTCGTGGCGCAGTGGTTAACGAATCCGACTAGGAACCATGAGGTTGCGGGTTCGGTCCCTGCCCTTGCTCCGTGGGTTAAGGATCTGGCGTTGCCGTGAGCTGTGGTGTAGGTTGCAGATGCGGCTCGGATCCCGAGTTGCTGTGGCTCTGGCGTAGGCTGGCGGCCACAACTCCGATTCGACCCCTAGCCTGGGAACCTCCATATGCCGCAGGAGTGGCCCAAGAAATAGCAAAAAAGACAAAACAAAAAAAAAAAACCAAAAGCACAACTCTTATTGGTAATTTGGTGACCTGAATTTATTTTTGCTTCTAACTCCTGAGAAATATTACTGAGATTTAACCTTTAAATCTTTTACTATTTCCAAATATTAGGTTTCATTTAGTTTAAGAAATATTTAATCTATTTATTACTTATCTGGTTTAATGGCAAGGTATCCACTGCATTTTGGTTTTAGTCTCACCTCTTCGGGGTCTGTCACCCTTTGATGGTTCCTTTTCTCTCAGATATATGTTTATGTGTCAGGGAAAAATGAATTGTATATTTTCAAGCACAGAATGAGGAACATTTCTTATCCTTTCATCCCTCTCTGGCTTTATTTTCTGTTATCCAAGGAGCAAGCTATCAAAAATTAATATCAAACGATGGCAAGTATCTTGGCTATTCAAGTCAGTAGCAAAAATAATAATTTTTTCATTGTTGTACTTCCCTAAGTGTGAATTATTCATGAAATGCCAGTTTGGGTAAAAGTCAGCTCAATGATAGATTTGAGCCAGCACCAGAAAATTTGCTAAGGAAAGCTACAGCACCATAGAGCTTGGACATTTTGTCATAAAGTTAAAAAAGTATCTCTACTCCTTCTCTCTTGAACTCAACTTCTTAAGTTTGTAAGTTAAAATTTCAGTGAGAATCAGTTATTTTCTAAACTGGAATTGACCCTTATATTGAATTATTAAAGATGGTAGCCCCTAGGAATCTACCAAGAAAGAAGAATTAATGTTTTGCCTGAGAATCAGTTACCTTATATTTTCTATGTCCTAAGAAGACAGACATACAGCAAGTGCCCACTCAACCCTGTAAGATATGCATTTAGCTGTGGTCCTAGAAGAAAAGGAAGGTAATAACCAGAGGGTATTTCTGTGGCTTTAGGGAGCAAAGAGGGAACAGCCATTTGTGCTGCCCTCCAGAGAATCCCTTCCACTTAGTGTACTCTCATTTGTCTCAAGCTAACAAACTTTCAAATAAACCTAACTTTGTTCTTGGTCCCAGCCCCTGAAAGGAAGGGAGCCACCATTAAATGTCACATGACTTGTGTATGCCTCTCCAAGTGATTTCTTAGCGATAAGTTGAATCTCTTTGATCTGGCTCCAGTGAAGTATTTTTAAGCAGTCCTGGTTTAGAAACCAGTAAGAAAATAATTCAGGTAGTTCAAAATAAGGCTTATTTAATGGTGGACATGAGAAGGTACACTCAGGAACACTAAAAGGCAAATAAATTCAAGTGAATGAAAGAAAGTAAACCCATGGTTCTCTGTTCATTATAGATTTTCAACTTAGAGTCATGATTGGTGGGCATGAACTATGAAGAAACAGTCCAGAAAAACCTTTGTATTTGTATAGTTCAATAAATGAAGTGGAGGGGGGATTGTAACAAAATATTTCAAAATATAGGAATGTCCTGTATGAAATGCATTATGCAAACCAGTTTTAAGTAGCGAAACTGGCATCTCTTCTGTCAGTGTGTCTTATCTTAGTGCTTATTTTCCCTTATTATTTTACGGAAAATTGCTTTGAAATGGAATTTTCCAAATCGTCATGACCTTCAGAATCATGTTTGGGGCTAAATCTCAAAGGAAAAGGCTGAAAATACATAAATTATTCTAATGCCTTGAATTGTCTTTCACTCTATTTATATCCTCTTCTGGGAATAATAGTAGATGGCTCAATCAAGAGGCGTGTTCCCCCCCCCCCCTCCGACCCCAGAATACCAAAGAGGTCAAAGACATGTTGGGCATTGCTAGAAAAATAAGATCGTATAGAAAGTAGTATAAAGTAAACACGTTTTCATCTCTGTGTGAAACCTGTACTTCAACCAAGATTCAGAGAAAGCCCAGAAGAAGACAGTTATAGGAAGACAATGGGAGAAAGTCATATGGCATAAACCAAAACAAAACATGCTTATTAAGTTTGTGGTTAGACTCAGTGCAGTCATAATGGGTGATTTAGGAAGGTAGGAATGGAATGCAGTATCCTCAATGCTGCAGTTTGCCTCAAGGAAGACCACCCCACCAAAGCTCAGCCCCTTTGCATGGCTTTCAAGATTTTCTGTTATCTGGTCTCTTCTGGAGGCACTAGGATTCCCTTTCCTCAACTTCTGTCTCCTGTCTTACTTCTACTATACCTAAGTTCTAGCTGTTCTGAACTTCTTTCTGTGCTCCCAAGTGTGCTGTACTCTCCCCAGACTTTTTATTTTTTGGTCGTGCCCATGGCGTACAAAAATTCCCAGGCCTGGGACTGAACCTGAGCCACAGCAGTGACAACATGGAACAAGGAATCCTTAACCACTAGGCCACCAGGGAGCCTCTCCCCAAACTTTTGATAGTATCTCTGCCAGGTCTCAGTCAGCTGCTGTTTCCTCCAGGACCCTATCCTTGTCCCCCTAATTAGCACAAGATATCCCTTGAAGTAGTCCCAATTTAAGGCTCATGTAGGTACATGAGCCAAATTAGACCAGTCAGATTCTCTCTCGGGAATTTGGTTTGGACACTAAGATAATAATTCGTTTCAGTTCTTATTGGAAATAGGGAGAGAGGTAAATTCATTTGGGGTTCCAATATGGGGCATCCATATTCTGACATATACATGGAGAAATAACAATGATAATGATGATAAAATCCAGACTTCAGAGAATGAAAGAGATGCCCAGAAAGCAGTAAATGTGCAAGATAAAGAAACAAGCTGCCTTTCTTCCTGAGAGCTCTACTTCTTACCCTTTGGGTAGAATTACCTCTACCCATGTGTTAAATTGCCAATTTTTTGCTACCCTTAGTGGGTACTATTGCTTAAAACCAAATGATTCTGACTTAGGGGCAAAAGCAATGCAGCATATGATCGGTAACCTTTTCAATAGGTGCTGGGGCAGTTAGGTAGCCACGGGTGGAAAAAAATGAACCTCTACCTAAACTTTATGAAAAATTAACTCAAAACAGATCCTGTGCTTAAGTGTAAAACATAAAACTGTGAAACTTCTAGAAACAACATAGGAAAAAATCTTCGGAATCTAGGGCTAGATGATTTTCTAGTATTGCCATTAAGAGCAGGATCTATGAGAGGGAAGACTGATAAATTGGACCTAGTCAAAATTAAAACTTTTGCTCTTTGAAGCTGATATGAAGAGAGTGTGAAGACAAGCTGCAGACTGGGAGAAAGTATTTGCAAACCACACATACACGCAACAAAGAGCTTTTATCTAGACTGTATAATACTTTCAAAATTCAGTAGTAAAAAAAAAAAAGAAATCAAACAATCCAATTAGAAAACGGACAGAAGATATGAACCAACATTTCCTTAAAGAGAAAGCAGTGAAGCCCATGAAACGATGTTTAACATCATTAGTCATTAAGGAAATGTAAATTAAGGCCACAATGAGATATCGCTACCCACCTATCAGAATGCTACCATCAAAGATAATAACAGCAAATGCTGATGAGGATGCTGAGAAGTTGAATCACTCATTCTTTGCTGGTTGGAATGTAAAATGGCACAGCCTTTCTGGAAAATGGTTTCGCAGTTCCTAATAAAACCGAACTTGCCATATATGACTCAGAAATAGTACTCCTGGGAGTTCTCGTCGTGGCTCAGTGGTTAATGAACCCAACTAGTATCCATAAGGACGCAGGTCTGATTCCTGGCCTTGCTCAGTGGGTTAAGGATCCGGCATTGTCATGGGCTGTGGTGTAGGTCACAGATGCGGCTCAGATCCAGAGTTGCTGTGGTTGTGGCATAGGCCAGCAGCTGTAGCCAAGCATGAGAGGGACTCATCTGCTGTTGCTGGGGGCAGGCCACATGGAAAGCATAACAAGGATGCAGGCAGGCTCTCAAGTAAAGACTGATTCCAGCTGACAGCCAGTGTGGAAATTGGGACCTCTGTCCTACAAGTGCCAGAAACTGAATTTGGCCAACAACTTGAATGAGCTTGGAACCACTTCATCCCCAGAGACTCCAGAAAGGAACATGGCCTTGATTTAGGCCTTGTGAGATTCTAAGCAGAAGTCCAATTGATCTGTTCCTGGACTTTTAACCTTCAGAAATATGACATATTTGTGTTAAGTGGCTGAATCTGGGGTAACTTGGTACAGCAACAGTATTAAAAAAAAAAAAAAACTAGTATAGCTATAACTTGAATAGATGCTAAGGAAAGTTTGCTAAGTGAAAAAAAAAAAGCCAGTGAAAAAGCTAAGTGGAAAAAAAAAAGATTATATGCTAAATTGTTCCATTCATATAATATTTTTGAAATGACAAAATCATAGAGGTGAAAAACAGATAACTGGCTGCTAAAGGTTAGGACATCAGGAGGGACATGGAGATGACTGTAAATGGGTAGCACGATGGATGGAATTATTCTATAACCTGACTGCGATGGTGGTACATGAATCTGCACAAGTGATAAAATTGCATGCAACTAAATATACATATACACATGAATGCGTGTAAAAACTGGTGAATACTGAATAAGGTCAGTGCATGGTCTCAAAGTCAGTCTCCCAGTTGTGATATTACCCTGTAGTTAAGTAAGACATTGCCTTTGGGGAAAACCAGATTAAGGTACCTGGGGATCTCTCTGTATTATTTCTTATATGTGAGTCTACAATTCTCTCAAAGTCAAAAGGCTCACTACAATGATATAATAGATATAAAATACGTATGTTGAAAGTAATATTTTATTACTGTTACTTTATGTATTCATGATATAAAAAACATTTATAAATTTGTTAAAGTGTTACAAAATTTGTTATAGTGAAAACAATAGGATTAAATATGTTAGACCATCACTGCTTTCACTTCAAAATGAGCTGAGGAGCAAAGTAATTCAGCCCTGCCAGTTTCTTGTTGTTCACTTCCATCTGCAGCATTACAGCGGTCTTTAACAACACTTTTTGTGCAGAGATCACTTTAGAGGACATTTGTCTATTTGGTGACAGTCCAGTTAAAACTTGATAATAGAATCCGCAAACCCACTTAACACAGCAAGTTAGCAAATTTTGGGGACCACAAATTTAGTGTCTTAAACAAGACAAATTTATTATTTTACATTGTGGAGGACAGAAGCCTAAAATGGGTCTCACTGAGTTAATATCAAGGCGTAGACTGGGATGTGTTCTTTAGGGAGGCGATTATGTTTCCTGACTGTTCCAGCATCAAGAGGCTGCCACATTCCTGGGCCTGTGGCCCCCTCTGGCAGTCACATCACCATATCCTCTTGTCACATCTCTCACTGAGACCGTCCTGCCTTCCTGCCTCATTTATTATAAGGGCCTTGGTGATTATATTGGATTCACTCAGATAATCTCCCCATCTCAAGATCCTTAATCAGATTGGCAAAGTTCCTTTTGCCATGTGAGGTAACCTATTCACAGTTTCCAGGGACTCCGGGGCAGTTGGGGGAAAAGAGCATCGTTCTGCCATCCTCCCAGGACATGCACAAACTGCAGCATGCTGCCATGCACAGAATGCATACAGATGTGTGAGGGCTCTGCCAGCACCATTCTGTTGTGGCGCCTCAAAATATCTCATGTACCAAGTCCCATGACTATTTCAGATGCAGGTTAGAGAAGGCATCAACTTCATTTCCTAAATATTGTGAAGCCTTAATATCATCTTGATTTTTTAAAATTTACACATGGTTATAAAGTTCTAACATTCTCTCACCATGCCTCACTTGATTGCCGGGGAGCCCTGAAGTTGGGGGCTCCCGGCTGGAGGCTGCTGCTCTCAATAATCAGTGTTTAACAGTTTCTCACATCTGTGCAGCAACACACAATTTATGCACTGTGGTCATAGTGTTTCGCTTTGGAGAATTGTTAACTGTTATCTACTGGGAGGTAGATACGGTTTCCAGTTTAGAGGTGGAGCTTCTCAAGCTCAGAGATGTTCAGGAACTTGATGGAGGACAGAGCTACAGAACTGCTGAGTGAAGAACTGCGTCTTATACTGTGGCTCCCAGTTCCTCCATGACACAGAGAATGGGTTCTGGGTAAAGAAGGAGCTAGGTTTTCAGTGTCCAGGGCAAGAACACCCTGAGTCTTCCAGAAGCAGCTGTAGTAATGGCAGCAAAAGCAGACAACCTGGTACAAAATGCAGAGTAATTGCACATTAACCACTGAGGCAGCAGCTGATTTCCTCATGCACAATGCCTCTACACGACCAGGCCAAGTCCAGCAGCAAAAATCCCTGGGGCTCCAAGAAGCCACGGCTGTACAATAGAGAAAAACTGTATTGTTCTGAGCATATATTCTTTTCTTTTGTAGTTCATGAGGTCACAAATAGTTCTAAGCTGTCTTTTGGAGAGGACATTACAAGTGATAGTGATTCCTTGACAGGCATTCTTTTTTCCTAAATGGTTCAGAGAACTCCAGAGGACATAAGGCTATTTTTATTCACTGGGGCTTGGGAGTCACAGTGAGACAGAGCTGCAGGGCTGGTGTCCTTCTGATGGAGGGGACAAATGCATTCATAAGCCATCTCAAAAGGATGAAACAGGCTCATGAAAAATCAGGGAGAAGCAGATGTAATTATACTGAGAATCACAAGACATGGGCTTAGATATAATTCAGAGCAGCGTGACTGAGCAGCAGAGGAATATGGAAATTTGTAACTGATAAACACTGGTAGCTGGGACGTATTTTGAGAGGTGGTTTGAAAGATCCAATGGACAGATTACCTACATGGCATTTAACTGAGTTTAGCTCCGACACTGACTGACTTTAACATTTAACTGAATGCTGATTGTGGCTCCAGACATTGTTTTATTCATTCAATCCATTGGTTGGAAATAGTGAACTTAAGATTGCATGAGGAACAAATTAATTAGATCTGCAAATAGCTTCTTTTTTTTTTTTTTTTGGTCTTTTTTCTTTTCTAGGGCCGCACCCGTGGTATATGGAGGTTCCCAGGCCAGGGGTCTAATCAGAGCAATAGCCACTGGCCTACACCACAGCCACAGCAATGCAGGATCCAAGCTGTGTCTTCGAACTACACCACAGCTCACGGTAAGGCCGTATCCTTAACCCACTGAGCGAGGCCAGGGATCAAACCTACAGCCTCATGGTTCCTAGTCAGATTCGTTAACCACTTCGCCACAATGGGAACTCCAAGATCTGTAAATAGTTTTTAAACTGCAAGTGATAAGAACAAAGTATTTGAAAGTGGCACTAAGGCTATTCCTTGCAAAGACTACAAATATGTTTCTTTTTGCTGGAATAATTACCCATGTGCAAGAGTTGCATATGTGAGCCAAATTTCCTAATCGATTTACTTCAAAAATAACATTGAGGGAACATTACATTAGCAAGGGGAAATGGAAAGCAGAATTAATTACCTCGATGCTATAAACTAGAGTAAACAAATGTTGCTTCAATTATCTGATTCTTTCAGATGAGATTTGGGATATGACCTGAATTGTGTTGTTTCTGAATTTCATGTTGCTAAATTAGACAAAGTCTAAAAGCCTCAGAAAGCCAAATTTTCCTAGAGGATTTTTTGTAAGTGACTCCTATATATCTGAATTTGCCACAATGTGACTTATAAATTAACTTATATACTGCCCAATTATTTGACCAGCTTCTTAACTTTCCAGTTTTATACAAATAAAAACTGAAATGGTGAAAGTACTATTTTCATAACTCTCAACCAATTCGTAGTTACAATTATAGCAAAATAAAATAGCAGGTAGGAAGTATCATTGCATTTTTACCATGGTGATAGTTCTGTTCCTCCCATTTTCACAGATATGAAAAATTTAGAAAACACTTTTAGATCTACACATAACAAATTGCTCAAAAGGCAGGGAATAGCAATTCAAGAGAAAATTACTTTGGATCTGGTACAATTTACTTTTATTTTTCAGGGGCTTTTGTGTTAAGGATGACTGAACATTTTAAAGCCAGATGGGATTTAAGAGTTAACAGAGTTAATCTAGTGCTGCCTACTTACCAGTCATTAGACCCATGCAGGGCTGCCTGCCTATGAATTTATATCTAATTTCTCTATCTTCAGATAGGCAAAAAGGGGGAGGACCTCTGGTTTTTATTTTTTAATTACAATTTCTAGGTCCCACCCTGGATTTTCCGATGGAAGGATTTTGTGAGCTGCCTTTCCCAGGTGATTTTCTGATGCAAGTATTTGTGGAAACCATAAATGCTAGTCCAGCCTTTTCACTTCGGAGATGCTGAATCTGAGGACTCTGTCGTGGGTCCAGTGAGGGAGGAGAATCCAAGCTCCCTGATTTCCAGTCTTTTTTTGCCCCTCATTAGCTGGCCTGCTGCTGAAATCCTCTCCATCCCTTGTGAATATGGCTGCAGAGAGGAGTAGGACAATCCGACCCCAGGGACAGAGGGAAGGGATTGACACTAGGGAATGTTAATTTGCCTTTTCCCCTTCCCTGGGAAATTTTAAAAACAAAGGAAAAGTTTAATTGGCTGGTAATTTAATATATGAAATCATATAAAAAAACAGAGTAATGGATTAGATAAGATCTTAATATTTCTAGGCTTCTGTAATTTAGCTAACAAAGGAACCCATTGGCACTTTCACTTTGTTTTGTTAAGATGGTTTCCCCAGAAGCTTCCGCAGATGGAAGAAACCTACACTCCTCCTCCTTCTTTCAACTTGGCTTTTCTTATCTGAAGGGATAACTGCAGGGATAGACACTTACATACGCAAAACCCAATTCCGCCCCCTCCCTTGGCACGTAATACTTTCAGATCAAATCTATAGATAGCCTTAGTGGCTGGGCCTGCAGCTGGTTTAGCATAAATACAACAGCACCACCTTGTGTTGTGTTCCAGGGAGAATTTACCTCTAGCAGGACAAAAGCTTAGGTGAGAAGGGAGCAGGATGCAGTATGGAGTTCCCGTCGAGGTGCGGCGGTTAATGAACCTGACTAGGAACCATGAGATTGTGGGTTCGATCCCTGGCCTCGCTCATGAGGTTGTGGGTTAACGATCCCGCGTTGCCATGAGCTGCCGTGGGAGCAGGCCCTAGAAAAGGTAAAAAGACAAAAAAAGAAAAGGAGACCCCTCCCCTCTTCTCTGTGCTGAAAGCATTACTGCACCAATCCTCTGGGAAGACTCTTCTGTCCACTACCTTCCTGTAATTTTCTCCTGTAAAATTTATATATACTAAACTTATTATCTATTAAGTATCTGTTAAATATATCTATATACTAAATATTATATATGTAATATAAAAGGTAGTTGGAAAATGGAAGAGCAGAAAAAAACATATATTAGTAAAAGCCTAGGCAAGCAGAATGCTTTAGCGTGTAATTTAGAGGAAAACATTACAGTCAATTTTAATTTCAGAATACTTGAAGGTAAATGTATATTTAATGCTAATTGTGATTTAACACTTCTATAAAGATTCTCCCACATTTGAGCAGGTAGCTTTTAAATAATGTATTTGCCCATTAAAGGGACAAAAGGATTTTTCACGATGGATAATATGAGTAAAACAGTTGTGTTGTGGGTAAAATCTTTATTTTTCAAGTAGAGTTGTAGAGTTTTATTTATATTTGTATCTTCTCTATGGGGTAAGCTGAGAAATTAATATATGTGTATCAACTTGGGACTGAAAGACTATAGTTAAAAAGACACTAAAATAGAAATATTGCCCAACTAAATATGCTACTCTTGTCTGATCTTTTCTCCAGAATCAACATAGTTAATTAAAGAAGATTGTTTTCAATCACAATTTGAAATGTCAAGATTGGTATATAACAAATGAGCAATTCTTTGTCCCTGAAGTCATCTGGAAAATTGAGTCTGAGTCCTTACAACCTACACATGAGTATGGGATAGGAGGTTACAGGACTAGAAAATAGCAAACTTCAGGGTCTTTCTGGGACTGGTCATGCAGAAAACCTTACCTAGAAAGTCCTGCAGAAGGCTCAGTTACGTCCGTTTTAGTTGCAAAGGGGGATTTTTATCTTCTAAGTTTGTCAGGGTTTTTCCTCTAAGTTTATTTATCATGGACCCAGCGATCTGCCTGCAGGGCTCCTGGGCGGCAGTGTAGCACCTCGGACTAGAGTATACATTTACTGTGCAGAGATAGTAACTTTGAATGAAGACTACAAATAAGAAAAAAACCTCCCTTCATTAGACATGTTCTTTCTGGTGAAAAGATCACAAGAGTAGAGTATGTGGTTAGGCAGTATTTCTATTATTTGGATAAAATTTTTTATATTATACATTCCAATTAAATAACAATCTGATTTATACAAATTGTAATTTATGTTTAAAAACATATGTAATGTCTAATTGTTAATCAAGTATCAGTTGACAAACCTGATGAAAATACTCTTCTTTTCGAACAAAGACATCCTAAAAAACCTCCAAGGTCTATTCTTTGGTCTGCTATTCACAGCCCCTTGTCTTTCTAACCTCTGTTAGTTTTCTGCACAAAGAAATGCCTCCCCCTTCCCAGACCCTTTACTCAAGGAGACTCCACACGAACAGGATTCTATCTGAAGGGTGGGAATGTCATATTTGCCCCAAACCTTCCTTTCTCTGCCATTAGACTTTCGCTGAAATTTTATCTCATGCAAATGCCTTCCTTACTAAGCAGAGAATTATTTCATATCCCACACGAAATCCAAACAGTCAGCCCTCAGTATTCACAAGCAAATTGTCTATCTTGTCCATTACCTGCAGAAGCCAGGTTTATTTCTCCATGGCCCAACTGATGTGGCTCAGTAAGTTCAAGCACATTTTAAATGAATTCAAGTAAAATATTAAAAGGAAAGGGAATCTCCTTTTAAAAATTCTATAGTGCGCTCCGTATCAGTAGAGAAATTTTTAAAAAATTATTTGTTATTTGAATTATATTATTTCTTTATCATGTCTTTATCATGGACATTGGCTATTTTATTTTTTTAAAACATACATTAAAAATATTTGAGGGCGATCTAATTTGGATCCCTGAGAGCTTATAGATATAATTTCTAGTGTCTCTTAATCCTAAACTGCCAGCTACACGTCTTTTTATTCAGGCGACAAGAAATGACTATTTGCTGGTAATGGAATAATTTTTTTTACATTGATGGGCTAATTTTAGAGAAACTGTAAGGGTTTACTAATAGTGGTGGATTAGTCTACTTGGACTGTCATAACAAAATACCTGAGACTGAGGAGTGACCTAACAGAAATTAAATTTTCTCACAGTTCTAGAAGCTATAAATCCAAGATAAAAGTGTCCACGGAATTGGTTTCTTATGAGACTTTCATCTTGGCTTGCAGATGGCACCTTCTCACTTTGTCCTCACAAGCCCTTTGCTTGTGCACACACAGAAAAAGAGAGGCCTCTGGTGTCTCTTCCTCTTCTTATAATGACACCAGTCCTACTGTGTAATGGCTTCAGCATATGAATTTTGGAGGCACAATTCAGTCCATAACATTCCACCCTCCGGACTCCCCAAATTTGTTTCCTTTTTATTCAACCTATTCCAATAACTGTTAAAATCATAACCTAGTCCAACATCAATTTCAAGTCCAAAGTCTCGTGTAAATAGCATCTAAAGCAGGTATAGATGTACCTGAGGTGTGATTCATCCTTAGGCGAAATTTTTCCAGCTGCGAACTTGTGAAACCGGGCAAGTTATGTGCTTTCAAAATACAGTGGTAGGACAGGCCTTGGTTAGATAATCCCACTCCAAAATGGAGAAACTGGAAACAAGGAAGGGCTGATGGGTCCCAAGCAAGTCCAAAACCCATCAAGGTGAATTCCATCAATCTTAAGACTTGAGACTATTCCTCTGTGACCCAGTGATCTGCCTGCAGCTCTCCTGGGGGCAGTGCCGCACCTTGGACAGTTTCTAGAACATAGCCTCCCAGTACTTGCCACTTTACCCGCTTTCTTACTGAGCTTAATAGAAATAACATGATTTTCAATTGCCTGGAATCTCTAATTCTATAAACGCATAAGCCTCTATTTATTTATATGTTTGGGCCGCTCCCGAGGCATATGGAAGTTCCCAAGCTAGGGGGCAAATCGGAGCTACAGCCATGTGGGATCTGAGCCACGTCTGCCACCTATACCACAGATTGTGGCAACACTGGATCCTGGCCCACTGAGAGAGGCAGGGGAGGAACTAGCATCCTCGTGGGTGCTAGTTGGATCTGTTTCCGCGGTGCCACAACAGGAACTCTGAGTAAACCTGTATGTACATTTATATAGTTCCAATATACATTTTAGTAAAGAGTTTAGTGTTAGTTTGTTGACTTCTAATTTTGACTGAGAATGTGCCACTTACTCTGTAGTGAGCTAGTGACTTAAGTAACTATTATACAGATGTTTGATTCGACTAGTGGCTGGAACTCTGAAAACAAATCCATGCACATGAAGGGGGGTGGTGGCAAAGCCTTAAATTCTCTATAGTTTGACTAATGAATTGGTATCTACAACATCCTTCAGAAGGCTCAGATAACTTCTAAGTAATCAAGATCATTAGCAAGTTTGCTGGAGAAAAGCCAACCTCTTCAGTTTTGGCCCCAAAGTTTTGGTCTACTTTTTTCTGTACCTAAAGGCACAGAATTTTAAAGAATATTGAAAAAAATTTTAAAGATCAGACATTTTACATTTAAATTTTTTTCATAATCTTGACAAAATAATAAAAGTTTTGAGCCTGGGTTGGGGCAGAGGTGATAAAAGCGGTTGACGTATCTATCACCCACATCCTTTGCCAGAAACTATAACAATTGTTGGATCTATATAGTATGACCTTGGAAGATACAGTCTCTGCCATCCTTTGTGTTTATAGGGAGATACGTTAGAAAAAAAATACTAAAACCTACATAAATAACTACATAATTACAAATACGATTAAAGCAATGAAGAAAAATACTCAGTTGAAGGCACTGCAACGCAGGTTACTCCTATATAGGTCGAGCACAACACAAAACACCTTCTTTTCCATGGGTTTGACTGCTCTAAACCACGTTCCTGGAATGCTCCAAGGAAGGCATCAATACTGCAGGACACGGTCAAGTACAAGTTAGGAGAAAATATTGACAGACCGTCCTTACTCTCAGTGTAAATTGTGGGGGAAAAAAACTCCTTTACAAAAATTTCCATAGCCTAAACTCCACTTTTGAAACAGGCCACAGATCCATGGCAAGCTTCAACAGAGTACAGACTGAAAATTCTTGTGCAGGAGAATAGCCTGCTTGTTTTCAGAAGAAAGGCGGGAAAAGTGTCTGCCACCACACCCACAGTGACATCACCATTTTCCAGAAGACTTGCCCATAAAATGGTGCCTGCTTGGCTGGGCAGAGAAAGCATGATCACAGCCCCACCCTGATGTCAGCCCTGTGCCAGGAGCATGCAGAGCCTTAATGTTGTTTTATAGGACAGATTTCAGAACTCTCACTTCCGTCCTCACCGTCCAAACTCAAGTGCAAACGTTGACCTTCCTTTCTGCCCCTGCTGGCTGTCGGCACACCCCACCACTGCCGCAAAAGAAGGTGAATCTTTTCCGGGAATAGCTTCAGTCTTGCTCAGATAAAAGGCATGACGCCAGAGTGAGGCAGTCTTACTATTAATCAACTTTGATTTGCAGAAGATGACACGGTTGCAGGGGCTGAGCTTTAAGTACCCTTTTAGCTGTGATGAAAGTCAAGCATTATTCAGCTAGGTTCTAAGTGGCCACTTTAAATCATTTTAAAGGCTGTACCATGTCAGTGCTAGAGGCAGGAACTGAAAACAAATAATGTGTTATTGGTAAACTGCAGTGAACTCTGCAATTTTGAACCGTGAGCACCTATTCACACTTAAAAAGCTGAGAGTTCATGCCAGGGAAGCTTGAAGCTATTGGAATGTAGCAGGGCTGACTCTGTCCAATTTGACTCCAAGGACATTTAAGTGGAGTTTTGCTTTAAATAATCAACACCGAGCAGACTGAAGACCCTGGAAATCCATACATCTAATCCCTTTGGAAACACTTCTAGCCTAACTGGTTGTAAAGTGCGTTGCCTATTTTAGACAATCAAGTGCGTAAAATATCCTTCCAGCCCACTCGAGCTCCACCTCTTCATGTAGCCTGCACCAGTGCCGTTGGTTTGCAGTGGGTGCCCTCTCTCTGTCTTGAGCACTCATGGCACTTATTGTCTGCTTAGTATTTTATTCACTTTGTGTTCCATTGAAAAGTTAAAAGATCATGGGCTGTGGTGTCAGGTGGGTCAGGATTTCGACATTAGTTTCCACGCTTATGAGCTAATTCTGAGCCATTTGCTTAACCTCTTTGAACTTCAGTTTCTCTCATTGGTGAAATGGAACAATTATAATAATACCTTGCACAGGTAAAGATTTAATGTGGTAGGATATGCTAGCTGCCTAGCACAGTACATCCATGGTACTTAATAGATGGTAACCCCTAGCAGAAGTAGCTGGCATAGTAGCAGCAGGAATGTTATGCATACTGTTCTCCCTGCAAAACACTGTTCTTGAGAAGAGGATCACGCTATATATTTGTATGGTATCTCTCAGCATTTTTAGCATGGGATGCAAGCAGCACTCAGTAGGTACCAGTTGAAATGTACTGACATGAATGAGTTGGGTATCAATACATTTGCCCAGTTAGAATAATGGGACAGAAGCCTATTACTATTATTATTAGACCAGCTATTTTGAAGAGTAGCACATGTTACACAGAAAGAGGGCATCATTAGAAATACAGAAATAAAAGCTTCCTTTTTCACAAAGGTTTGAGTTACTTTGGGGTGAGGAGGGGAGAAGAGGGAAAAGAGAGGGAAGGAAATGAAGTTGAAAAGGACAAATCATAGGCACAAAGAGAAGAGAGCTTTTGTTTGCTGAGCACTGCATGTTAGCACAAGAAACCCTCACTCTATACTGAAATGTAAGTCCTATTAGCCTCGAGAGCTTAAATCAGCTTGCCCAAGGTCCCACAGCCAATAAATGGGAGAACTGAAAATTATATACAGAGCTGTCAGCCTTCAAATATAAGTTCATTCACAGCTCTGTGCTGCCATCCTCTTGTGCCAGAGAACTAAGAATTGCTATTCTATGCCAAGTCATCCTCTAGCTGTCACACTGCCCATCACATAGAGTGAGGCATAATTTATCATTCAAAACCAGACACTTTTGAGAGTGAAGAAGGGAGCTATTGATAATTTCTCTAGGACAAGAGACCAAAGTAGAACTGCCTTGGGTGAAACGTGACTTTTGGCCACACAGACTCAAACAAGTTGTCTTCACTCTGAACTTTCTCAGCTCGTAAGGACTAATAACTCATGCTATTATGCTGTTGATATGATTCACTTTCTAAATGGCTCTTGGTAAGCCATCCCTAAATCACAAAGACATTTTTGTCCTCATTTCACTTAACTTCTCATTGCACTTTATTCTACTGGTGATTTTCTCTCTGATGCTTTCCATCGCCTTAGTTTGTGGGCTTTAACACCCTACTAGTAACCCTCCTGTATCTTTGGCTTTTCCAACAGGTTGCTTTCTACCCACCTTTTAAATATTGGAGTTGCTTAAGGCTTGGTCAGAGGCCCTATTTTGTAAAATCGAATTTCTTTTTATATGCTCTCCCTAGGAAACCTCGTTTACTCTGATAGCTTCGTACAACATATTTAATTACCACCCAATTTATATTCCTAGCCCAGATCTTTCTCCTGAGCTTCAGACCAATGGTTTACTCAACAGTGATACTTGGATATTTAATAGGTAGTTCAAACTCAATAAGCCCCAAATACATCTCTCCCCCTGCCCCAGCAACTCAACTCCCGAAAGACCACTAGCTCAGTGAATGGCACTGCCATATATCCAAGTGTGTAAGTTGGAAGTATTGTCCTCTTTCTCAACCACCATATGCAATTGATCATCAAACAGTGTTAAATATACCTTCTCAATGTCTGCCTGTCCTCATCTCTTCTGCCACTGCTCTAGTCCAAACCAACATCATTTTTGTCCCAAAATTTTATAGTGGTTCCTAGACTCTCTCTCCACATCCATTCTTGCCACTCTCTAATTATCACCCTGCAGCGTCTGACTTAACCCTCTTCTCTCTCTCTCTCTTCAGCCCTGGTAACTTCTTGTATCCTCAAGCATGCCATGACCCTCTTGCTTTAGAAGCTGAGAAGTTTGTTCCCCTCCACACTGGATAACTTATTCGTTCCCTGAGTCTCAGATTAGATGTCATTTCCTCAGAGAAGCTTTTTAGAGCTCTAGACTAACTCAAGTCTCTCTTTCAGACATTTTTATGGCTCCTTGTAAACTTCTTTTGAGGCAGTTATGAAAATTGTTGTCCAAGTCTTGCCTGGTAGCACAGCATGATTTTAGTAGATATTGATGCTAGTCTAGTGATCTTGGACAGGTTCTATAGTATCACTCAAAAGCTATTATTAACATCCAATGGCAGGGTGGACCGGAGGCCCATGATCTTGTAATTTCATTGGTTTATTCACTTTGAACTTGACTTGCAGTGGGGCAGTTTGATAATCTGACATGGGGCAAAAGCCAGATAAGAGTGCCAGGGAAGGCCCTCTAAATTTAATCAAGAACTTTCTTTGGTCAGATGAAACAGAGGCAGACTGACACAGGGTGCTGGTAAGAAAATGAGGAAAGAGCATGGTTCACACTGAGTAGTCAGGAGAAGTGTAAATGGCAATTTCTTATACAAGAACGGATGAGAACTGTATGGAGAGGTCACTAAGCTGGTAGTCGATCCCAAATCTTCTCTGTCACATACAACTACAGGATTCTGCACCAGCCGTAATGATAATGTTAAATATAAACGGTGACAATGTGCCTGTACAAAATATAACTTTAAATCTAATTTATTTAATTAGCACAGTTTGTGGAATTTTGTCTTAACACTACATTATTATTTCTTATATAATTATTTCCATTTAAATTAACTATTAGTTTTAGCAGGAGAATTTATCTAATCACTTGCATTTTATGTTCCTGATACTCATAAGTACTTTAAAAACTCATCTGTGGGCAATTAAAATGCACTTTTATATTTCTAAATTATATATTCCATTAAAAGCACTTTAATCTAAATGTAGTGGTATGCTATAAAAATTATATTCACTCGTCAGGTTTACACCTATCAAAAATTGCTATGGTATGTATGGTATGTAAATTGAGCTTTGCCTCGATGCCAGTGTTCTTTTCCTCAGAATTTAGTCTTCTGAATACTCAGCAGTGTTAGAGTGTTTCTGTCAAAAGTGTACTGACATCCTTTCTGAAAGAGGCCTCTAGCTTTGGAGATGGAATGAGATGGGGGTGGATGGGGTTCCAAAGTGAAAGATGCACTTCGTGGCAGATCTGAGAGACGTAGGGCTGGAGTGTAGTAAAAGGTCAAAGAAAGATGGGTCCTAAGAGAAGGTGCCTGCAGATGACCATGGGAGAGAAAATGTGGAGCTCGTTCCCTGACTTGTCTTTACAAGGAACCATGTGCTCTGTGAAGGGTAGCGAGATGTTAGTGGGTTTATCAGATTCAAACCTAAGAGGACAGCTAACCTGTTAACTAAGGCAAAGAGATCTTGGAGAAAACCACAATTCATTTTATAACTATTGAACTGGGAATAACTGTAGAGGTTATTTTGTTCAGTCTTCCTCAGGGTACAGATTTTTTTTTATTTATTTATTTTTTATTTCCCCAATACATTATATTTTTTCTACTATACAGCATGATGACCCAGTTGCACATACATGTATACATTCTTTTTTCTCACAATTGTATGCTAACAAATTTGACAACCTAGAAGAAATGGACAACTTTCTAGAGGCTTATAGCCTGCCAAAACTGAATCAAGAATAAATAGGTCAACTGAACAGACCGATCACTAGAAATGAAATTGAGTATGTCATAAAAACACTCCCTACAAATAAAAGTCCAGGACCAGATGGCTTCACAGGTGAATTCTACCAAACATACAAAAAGGAATGTATACCCATACTCCTTAAACTTTTTCAAAAGATTGAAGAAGAAGGAACACTCCCAAAGACATTCTATGACGCCACCATCACCCTAATTCCAAAAACCAGACAAAGATACCACCAAAAAAGAAAACAATCGGCCAATATCTTTGATGAATATAGATGCAAAAATTCTTAACAAAATTTTATCTAACTGAATCCAACAACATATAAAAAAGATCATACACCATGACCAGATGGGATTCATCCTAGGTGCACAAGAATGGTTCAACATATTCCAATCAATCAACGTCATACATCACATTAACAAAAGAAAAGTCAAAAACCTCATCAATAGATGCGGAAAAAGCACTTGACCAAGTCCAACATCCATTAATGATAAAAACTCTTACCAAACTGGGTATAGAGGAAACATACCTTAACATAATTAAAGCCATTTATGACAAACCCACAGCAAATATAATACTCAGTGGAGAAAAGCTGAAAACCTTCCCACTAAAATCTGGAACAAGACAGGGATACCCAATCTCACCACTGTTATTCAAGAGAGTATTGGAAATCCTAGGCACAGCAGTCAGACAAACAAAAGAAATAAAAGGCATCCAAATAGGAAGAGAAGAGGTAAAACCGTCACTGTATGCAGATGACATGATACTCTATAGAGAAAACCCGAAGGACTCAACCCCAAAATTACTTGAACTGATCAACAAATTCAGCAAAGTAGCAGGATATATCCGTCACATTTCTGTATATTAACAATGGAATATTAGAAAATGATACAAAAACACAATACCTTTTAAAATCACACCCCCAAAAATCAAATACCTGGTTATACACCTGATCAAGGAGGTGAAAGACTTATATGCCAAGAACTATAAAACATTAATCAAGGAAATTAAAGACGATGTAAAGAAATGGGAAGGTATTCCATGCTCCTGGGTTGGAAAAATTAATATTGTAAAAATGGCCATACTACCCAAAGCAATCTGCAGATTCAATGCAATCCCTATCAAATGACCCATGATGTTTTTCACAGACCTAGAACAAACAATCCACAAATTTATATGGAACCACAAAAGACCCAGAAATGCCAAAGCAATACTGAGGAACAAAAACCAAGCAGGAGGCATCACTCTTCCAGACTTCAGGCACTATTACAAAGCCACAGTCATCAAGACAGCATGGTACTGGTACCAAAACAGACAGACAGACCAATGGAACAGAACAGAGAACCCAGAAATAAACCCAGACACCTATGGTCAATTAATCTTTGACAAGGGAGGCAAGAACATAAAATGGGAAAAAAAACAGTCTTTTCAGCAAGACTTGCTGGGAAACCTGGACAGCTGCATGCAAATCAATGAAACTAGAACACATCCTCACACCATGCATAAAAATAAACTCAAAAGGGTACAGATTTTAAAACTAGAGCCAAGATGCATGGAATTGTCTTGGCTTTTGATAGAAGCCATAGAGATTATTTTCATGAGATGCTCAAAGATGACTAAACACTCAGTTAAAGGAGTAGAGATTATTTAAATAGGTAAAGAGAAATGATCTTATCACAATTAAAATAGTGATCCTGGAGTTCCTGTTGTGGCTCAGCAGCTAGCGAACTCAACTAACATCCATGAGGATGCGGTTTCAGTACCTGGCCTCACTCAGTGGGTTAAGGATCCAGCATTACTGAGAGCTGTGGTATAGGTTGCAGACGAGACTCGGATCCCGCATTGCTGTGGCTCTGGCATGGGCTGGCGGCTATAGCTCTGAGTGGACCCCTGCCTGGGAACCTCCATATGCTGTGGGTACTGCCCTAAAAAGACAAAAAAAAAAAAAAAAAGCAACCAAGAAATAGTGATACCAATATATGTCAATATAACATGTAACTATTTTGGATATGCTTAATTTAAGAAGGTACAAATCAAATTTATTCTTTATCACTATTCTTTTAATCTTATGTCAGATCATTCTTTACCTACCCCTAGATGAAATCTTAGGGCATTATCATAGTTCTTCCAGTCCAAGCCAGTCCAGTGTAAGAATCACAATGTTACAAACTGTCTTACAATGTAAAATATGCCCCCTCTTCCAGCTCATGTTGGCCTAGGCTACTTCTCTTTCTTCTTTCTCCACTTCTCCAGAGTCAGTAGAGTTAGAGACTGGAGTAGATAAGACATAGAATGGCCTAGATTGGCTGCCATGTTTGTGGTCTAGTGTTGGTGCTTTCTGGATATGGCACATTCCAGATTTTGATTCTTTCTTTGTGAGCTGCTTGTTGGGTTCTCTGGAGACCCTCTTCCTCATGACTGGGGTTCTCCCTCCTACAGTTTCCTCCTCTGGCTGGCCTCTGATGCTTTTACCCTCAGTTACCTGCTTCCTTTGTTGGACCATCTCATCCCTTTAAAATTGTGTTCTTGGACAGAGATGCTTTTAAGAGGACCTGAGACTGACATTCTCCAGTAAGTCCACTCCTGGCCCTTGGGAAATTGAAGGTGTCTTTCTTTGTTCTATCACACTCTGGAAGTGCAGACTGTTCTTTATGTAGCTGTGACTCTTCCCTCTGCATCAGGCAGGGGAAGCCTCCCATCCTTAACTTTTCAGGCCTGAGTCAGATAGCTGTTTCTGCATTCCTCAAATTCTGGGGAATGAGTGCCAAGCTCTATGAGTAGTTGTCTTGAAATGGCATTTTGTCTCTGAACTGGTCCTCACTACCAGTGAATTCTGTTCTTATAGAGCAGGAGCAAGTGATGGGCTGATATTGATTGAGCCTATTTTGTAATTGATTAGCATGTGTCTAACAGCTCATTAGGATATGGGAGTATAAGTGTTTGCCCCTGTTTAAACTCAGAGACAGCAGAAGAGATGGATTAACATCCTCTTATATACAGATGGCCTGATGCCATGTTCCTGTCACATTTCTTCTAGTAGCAGAATCATAAAGTTGTCCCTGCAAGATTCTTATACCCTGGTTATACATTTGAGCACTAATCCATGTGTTGCTATAAAGACACACTGTAGCTACAAGTAAGGTTACTAATCAGTTGACCTTCAAAGAGGGAAGTTATCCTGGTAGACCCTGTGTAATCACATGAACCCTAAAAAGAGGAAGAGGAATGTGGAATAGTTAGTTAAAGTGACAGAAGAGGAGAGCAAGAGACATGAGATGGAAAGGGAGGTCATAGAGATTCAAAGCAGATGAGGACTTGATCTGCCTTTGCTGATGTTGAAGCTGGGGGAAGGTGGCTGTAAGCCAAAGAATGAGGACAGCCTCTAGAAGCTGAGACTGAGTCCCAAACAACAACCAACAAGGAAATACGGACCTCAGTCCTCCAACCACAGGGAACTGAGTTCTGCCAACAACCTGAATGAGTCTGGAAGCAGATTGTTCCCCAGAGCTTCCAAATAGAAGCCCAGCTGACTGACATTTGGACTTCAGCCTTGTGAAGCTCTAAGCAGAGAAACAATCCAAACCGACCTGGATTTCTGACCCATAGAACTATGAGATAATAACTATGTGTGGTTGAAAGCCTCTAAGTTTGTGATGGTTTGTTACAACACCAATAGGAAACTAATGTATACCTTCACCACAATGTCACTGGCCACATGCTTCCAGGATCTCTGACCCAGTTCCTTCCCATAGCTGATGAGAGATCCAGGGACAAGTGTGTGATCCTTTTATTGGGTGTGTTTGGCAGAGGTAAAGAAGAGAGTGAAAGAGAAAGACAAATACCATATGATATCACTTATATCTGGAATCTAATATACGGCACATATGAACCTTTCCATAGAAGAGAAATGCATATACTTGGAGAACAGATTTATGGTTGCCAAGGGGGAAGGGAAGGGAGTGGGATGGACTGGGAATCTGGGGTTAATAGATGCAAACTATTGCATTTGGAGTGGATAAGCAATGAGATCCTACTGTATAGCACAGGGAACTATATCCAGTCACTTGAGATGGAACATGATGGAGGATAATGTGAGAAAAAACATATATATACATATATGTATGACTGAGTCACTCTGCTGTACAATAGAAATTGACAGAACAGTATAAATCAACTATAATGGAAAAAATTTTTTAAATCATTAAGAAATAAAAAATAAAAAGAGAAGGGAATGGAAGGTGTGAAATACCTTGAAACCTATGGCAGTACACAGCTGTGAAAATAGTTTATATTTCTCCTATTTAAAAGAAGCCTCTTCTAAGGGGCCACAGCCTCTTGAGTTCTTAAAACAGAACAAACAAAATATGTGTGCTCAAAACTTTCTCTTTCCTGTTCAATTTGCTTGCTAAGGACTCTGCTACCTGTGGCCTCCTTCCTATGCTCTGTCTGTTGGAGCATGGCACTCAGGGGCAGAGAAAAGATGAAAAGGAAGGCCTTTGCTAGAAGTCTGACTGAAAAACTTGGAATTTTAAAGCAGAAAAGAGCCAGAATTTCATGGAAAGGTCAGTGGATTGTGGAAAGACTTCCCGTAAAAAAAGGTTACCGGAGAAATGATCTCTTGCCTAAACTGTTCTTCACTGTGCTACCCTATTGGGGCATCTTAAACCAAACACTGGTGGCATTCAACCAGAAATGACCATTTTATCTAAAAACCACAGCCTGTGACTTTTCTGGAGGCCTCCCACCAGACCCATGTGTCTCACGAGCTCCCCATGCCTCTGTCGTGGACGTGGGAAAACACGACTATCCTCATACTCTGTAGCATCTGGCTCCCTCTGGTGGGGACCAGTTTTCACACTGCCTGGGGAGCAGGCTGGGCTGCTTTTGCCTGGCCACACATCAGTGAGTACTTGGTGATAAGCCAGTTTGGCCAAAAGGAGTTAACTTTTTCAAATCTTTCTTATTCTTTGCTTTGGGGTAATCGGTAATGCTAGGATTACTCTACCTCCCCCCAAGTAAGATACCTGGAAATGCAGACATAGATTATGAAGGAATTTTAAAGTTTCCAGGAAGCTAAAACTTAGTCCTTGAAACGCAAAAAATCAGTATTTCAAAAGAAAATACATGAGGGTTAATTTGTTGTCAATTCCCTGTTAAAAAAATGTGAATTGATACTTACTAAAACACCATTAAAGACAAGGAAACTGGACAATTTTCTTGGTAGTTTGACCTGGAGGACTGCTTTCATAGCTACACCAAAAGATGTGTGGATTTAGACTGTAGCTTCCAGATCTTAATTAATACTACTGAAATTTAAGTACAAAGACAATAAGGGGAAATACTGAGAAAATGGAGGGTATTAACAGAAAGTGTTAAGGAGAAAGAAGCACAGAGGATACTGCTTGCAAATAACAGTCAGAAATAGGAGTGAGGAGTTCCCGTCGTGGCTCTGTGGTTAACGAATCCGACTAGGAACCATGAGGTTGTGGGTTCGATCCCTGGCCTTGCTCATTGGGGTAACCATCCGGTGTTGCCGTGAGCTGTGGCATAGGTCACAGACGTGGCTCAGATCCCATGTTGCTGTGGCTCTCGTGCTGGCCGGCGGCTACAGCTCTGATTAGACCCCTCGCCTGGGAACCTCCATATGCTTCGGGAGCGGCCCAAGAAATGGCAAAAAGACAAAAAAAAAAAGAAAAAGAAAAAGAAATAGGAGTGAGAAGAACAATTATGACATTTTGATTCATCTTCCACTGTATCATCCAGTCATTATAATCTGGCCACCCATTTTGTGAGGTCTCCACAAGGAGCTTTTATAGAAAATAAAGATGGAAACAATGAAGTAATCTTGCCTATTTGCCTGTATAATTTAAGGTTGTTCCCCAAAGTGTGTTGTTGAATGTCCTGCCCAGAAAAATTTCCTATGACTCAAACCATGGGATTATTAACACTTCCTCTGGGAAGCCCTTTATAGAATAATAGCCTTTATTATTAGGAATGCTTTTTTGAAGGTCAGCCAAATTTTCTCATTTTCCAACTGAATCCAAGATTTTGACTGCAATTTCCCTGACCACCCCCAAACAAGTGCTTCCTTTCAATCCATGTGAATAATGCTTCAGGTTTCATCTGGCTCTTGAAACAGGGCAGGTCCCAAAGAAATACTGGTTGAATGAGTGTTTCTAGATGAATGGATGGATTAACAGATAAGTTACTCTCTACTCCATGGCTTGGAGTCCTCAATCTGCTTTCTGAAGGTTTTTGGTAGGGATGGATTTGGGGGTGGTGGTCAAGGATGTGAAGAAAGGCATCTTCATGTCCACTGTCCTTCAGGATGGATCCTGTTGGGGACAGATTTGGAACAATGATAGCATGTAGGTTTTCTAGGGCTGTCATAACAACATACCACAAACTGGGTAGTTTAAACAATAAAAATTTGTTCTCTTGGTTCTGGGGACTAAAGTCCTAAGATCAAGGTGTTGACAAGGCTGCTTCCTTCTGAGGCTGTGAGAATCTCTTCCACGCCTCTCGCTTAGCAGCTGGTGGTTTGCTAACAATCTTTTGGCATTTATTGGCTTAGAGATGCATTTCTCCAGTTTCTGCCTTAATGTTCACATGGCATTCTCTTTGTCTGCATGTCTGTATTCAGATTTCCCCTTTAGAAGGATACCAGTCACATTGGATTAAGGGCCACTTTAGTAAAATCTCAGGTTAACTACTGATATCTACAATATTATTTCCAAATATGATCACATTCTGAGGTCTGTGGATTGCAAATTCAGCATATGAATTTGCAAGGCACATAATTCAACTCATAACAGAGAAACCATTATTGATACTTCCTCTTATTGACAGGGGACTACCATCCCCTGCTGTGTGTAGACACCACAGCAGTCTTTTTTACCTCCTAGTTATTACTGGGATCCACCTAATTTTCTGCCTAATCCCAGTTATCACAGTATCTTGATTATTTCAATAACCATAATTCATCTTCCTGCTTTCAGTTTTGCCATGTTCTACTCTACTCTCCACACTCTATGTATAAAAAGATATTTTTATTTTATTTTATTTTATTTTAGTCTTTTGTCTTTATAGGGCCGCACCCACGGCATATGGAGATTCCCAGGCCAGGGGTCAAATCAGAGCTGTAGTTGCTGGCCTACACCACAGCCACAGCAATGCAGGATCTGAGCCTCGTCTGCGACCTACACCATAGTTCAGAGCAACGCTGGATCCTTACCCCACTGAGCAAGGCCAGAGATCAAACCCACAACCTCATCATTCCTAGTTGGATTCATTTCCACTGTGCCATGATGGGAACTCCAAGAGATATTTGTAAAAGAAAAATTTGATCATGCCACTCATCTCTTAAATATCTTGATGGAGTTGATGGTGTTGATTCAACAAGCCAGCTCCTACCAGCTTAGCCAACCTGCTTTCCTGTCCTGAACCTGTACATTCTCTGTTTCCTGTCATTCTGGATCTTCTTTGATTTTTTCCAATATACTGAACTCTGACCTACCTCAGGGCCCTTGCACATGCTGCCCCACCCCACTCCACCTCCTGCCACCTGGGATGTTCATCTCTCAGTGTGGGGTAACTTCTTATTTTTCTTTCAGTGTCAGCTTAGATGTTACTTCTTTATGGAAACCTTTTTTACCCCCTACAACAGCTTGAGTTGCTTTTATGGCATATTGTAAGTCACCTTTTAAAACTTCCTCAAACTTAATCAGTTGATTTCCTAGTAATTGCTTATTTAATTAACTTCTGCCATAGAGTGAGAGTATCTCCACACCCCCAAATTCATATATTGAAACCTAACCCCTACTGTGATGGTATTTGGAGGTGGGACCTTTGGGAGGTGATTAGGTCATGAGGATGGAGCCTTCATGGATGGGTTTAGTGCCTTCATAAAAGAGATCCTAGAGAGTTTCTTTGCCCCATGTGAGAACACAGAAGATGGCCATCTGAGAACCAGGAATCAAGCTCTCACCCAATGCCAAATCTGCTGGTGCCTTGATCTTGCACCTTCCAGCTCTAGAACTGTGAGAAAGAAATTCCTGTTTATAAGCCACCCAATCTATGGTAGTTTGTTACACAACCTGAACAAGACTGGATACTCTCCTGTTAGACTCTAAGCATCCCTGAGTATGGAATCCCCTGCTGTTTTTCACCATTGCATTCCCATGACTTCACATGCAGCTTGGTGTGGGAAGAGAAACAATAATGGTTGTTGAATGAATGAATGAAATAAGTCATTTTTTCCAATTATGTATCTTAAATAGCTTATTAGTGCTCTGTTTTTCACCTCAAAGAACCCCAATTCTTACATTAAATTCCTAATATATTTACTTTCAGTCCAGATGAGTCGTCTCTAGATTATCTGGTTAGGTGGAAATAAAGTGACATCAGCCTCAGAATTAGCACAACATGTGCATTGGTTGTTTGTTATGTAATTGATCACACATATGAATATAAACCTTTCAGTAAACTAAATGTTTTAATATAACTGACAGCATTTCTAAGTTAATTAATTTAGTCATTCATGATATATTTATTGATCCCCTGTTATGTGTATGCATTGAAGATAGAGCAGTGACCAAGGATAGACCCCTGCCGTCATGGAGCTTACATTCTATTGAGTATGGCAAAAAACAACCGGATATAGATGAGAATGTCAGGAGGCGATAGTGCTATGAAATATACAATGAAAGGGGGAAGGGGATTCGGAGGGGCCTTGGGTGTTATTTTAAACAGCAGTGATCAGCAAGAACCTCCCATTAGGTAACAATATCTAATGGGGAGAAGAAATAAAGCAAATGCCTGAGGTAGGAATACCTGAAGTAGCAAGAATTCAGCATGTCTGGGCAGGAGAAAAGGGGGTACTAGGAGATGAGGTGCAAGCTGAGGCCTAACTAACTCAGGACCTTGTAGTCTATCCTTGTAGGTTAGAGCTTGGATTTTATTCTAAATGTGTCAAGAAGCCAGTGGAAGTACAGAGAAGGAATTGACCTGTTTAGATTACTTGGCTGCCATGGAGCGGAGACTGTTAGGCAGAGTATGGGCAAGCTGGCTAGTGAAGTGTGTTGCAGCTAAGTATGTGAGAAGTGACAGTGGTGGTCAGTTTTGTCGCAGCTGCCAAATCAGATACCTCAGGGCTAACCCCTCTAGACACACTGTGCTGTCCCGCATCGCCGCATCTTTACCCCACACATTTTACATGCACCCCACTGTGCAAGTCCAGACCAGACCAGGGATGCTGGAAACCACCCCCTGCATAGCCCTTGGCCCTTCCGTGCAACCCAGTTCCATGACTTCCTCATTATATCCCTGCCCCTCCTCCCCTGAATGACCCACAGCCCCAGATAAAGCTGTCCCCACACCCACAGTAAACTTGGTCTCCGTCATCTCATCAGTCTGTGTGCTGGGACCACACTTTCCAAAGTAAGTCCCCCAGGATGCTTAATACTCTGTATTGGCACCCCTTGACCGGGAAGAAGACTATTCAGGATTTTCTTATGAAATAATACCTGATGAGAAAGGAGAGACAGTTTGTAGGCTGCTCCCCACACCTACATCAATATATGGGTGTTTTGAATAATAATGGTCTTGATCTTTTATGATCAAGAGAGTTCCCCCTCACACCTCAAACTTCATAAACACTGAAAAGAGACTGAACTATAACTGGAAGATCTTTGAAAAAACTGAAAGGGAAAACTGGAGCCGTGACAGAGTTGGGGACAGCTCAGCAAAGGGCATGCCCTCAACCTCCATCCCACCTCACCACCACAATAAAGTTTCCATCCTACTGCAGCTTACTGCTAAGTCCTCCTACAACCTGTTCTTGATTGACCCAGAGAGCAGCTTCTTCCCACATAAAAAGGGTGCCAAATGATATGTGGCCCCTCATGAAAAATGAGGATATCGGACAAGTCATTGATTCTTTCTGAAACAGCTCCTTCAACTGTATCTACCTCAGAGGATTAGTATGGGGTCAGTCAGTGGAAAAGATGTGAACTGTGGCTCCTGAGCTGCTTAGGGAGAGGCAGAGGAAGTGGGTGAAATCCTGAAGCACTTCCAGGAGGGCTGAGGCAGGAAGTGGGTGGGGATCTTCACAGCTGTGTGGAACAGGAAAGTCTCCAGGGCAGGGGAGATGCTGCAGCTTCCAGCTGGAAAGACTCACTACAAAATGGATTATTTCCAAATTTAGCTACTTATAAACTAAAGCAACCAAATAGACAATAGGGGCAGAGTACCGCAATCTTGCAAAATTCCAGTTTTCTTTAAAGGAGAAATACCTACTATAGTCCAAATACCCTTGTTGCCCCCAAGAGGACGCCTGACCCAGAGATCTTTGCATTGGCCAGTGTGTGCACAGCTACTGCCCCCATTGGTAAGAAGAAAAACTTTCATTTTTCAAAAATCCAAACTCTGTACTATTCCCTGATGTACAAAAGGTACATTCAGAACTTTTGTCTCCTTCCCAAGACGGTATCCCAGGAGACAGCAGCTGCCTAAAAACACATGCAGTTCTGTTAAACGATATTGGGGATTGATGATATGTGCTACACACAGTCTTTTCATCCTGTTTTTTTAAAAAGCCATAAGCACAAGTATAATGAATTATGATGAGCCGAACACCTGCAGGGGACAGGATGACCCAACATGACAAAAAATGAGGTACTCTTGCATAATTGCAGGTCAGCAACCTCCGTGGGAGGAGAGCATTTCAAAGATGTGGATGGCAAAGAGTCCATTGTAATCATTGCACATAAAGGATGGTGGTAACCGGCCATTGGAAAAGAAAAATTGCTGTTCCACTGTTCCTGTGTGTAGGCAGGTATCATTTATTCCAAATTTAGGCAGCCCTACTGCCAGCCTCCTCAGCAGAGCCAAGTCAGAATGAGCTTCAACCATCCAAGGCATTCATTTGAATAAACTTGGTCCTGTGGCTGATTGAGGCAAACTCGATCACCACATACTTTATTCCATCTCTGCCTTCATTAAAACAGCTTCTTCTTAAACACCCACATCTTTGTTTTTAGGAGGCTGGGTGTTTTTTAGCGGATGTCGCTTGACCCAAGTTTCTTGAGGGCAGGGACCGCTTCATACCCGTCTTCATATCCAAACACATAGCGCAATGTCGTTAGACAGTGGGTGCTCATTCTTGGACACAAGTTCTCATTAAATGCTGCCATTTAACAAGAGCATCTGTAATACAACAGTGCTCTCCCCTGAGTTCTTGCTGTTAAATTGCCAAAGATTACACACAGTGATAATACCAGCTTTGGCGGTATGGTGGGGTTTTACGTTAGTGTCAACTATCCTCAAAACAGCTTAGGAAGAACATCAAAAGCTTTAAAAAGTAGTATATTCTTTTACTAGCAATTCTAAAAATCCTAAAGAGTACGATAAATCATGGATTTGTTCTAAAACTTACCCACAAAGAAATTCAGTGCAGTGTTGCCTATCTTATCAGAATATTTAAACTACATGTCCAGCATTGGGGCATTTGTAAAATAAAAGCATACATTTCTGCAAAGGAATACTATACAGATATTTACAGTGATTTTAAGAGAGGGCAGTCTCTATTTGGAAGAAATAAGAAAAGGAAGTTATACAACATGTAATATGTCCCAAATTTTCTTTTTAGAAAAAAAAAAATGAATGTGTCTAGGTCTCGGGGGACTGAGCCTAATGGCGCTTGTTGGTAGATGACAGGATGTTATTTTTTCCCCTATTTTTTCATTGTCTTATGTTACCTTATGATTACTCTAAAATGAATTTCTATTACTTATGCAATAAAAAAACAAGTTTTTATTTCTTTGTTTGTTTTAAGATGATTTGCATGAAAACCTCATTACTAGTAGATTTCAGACACTAGCCTTGGTCCAGAAAAATGTTTAGGTCTCTGAAGTCAGTCCAGATAGGTGCTGCTTCTCCACTTGCTCAAAAGGCATTATTTGGATTTTGCAGTTTATACCAGCCTGCACAATAATCTGGTCTTTGAACTTTATATAACTCTAACCATCAGAAGGCAAACTATTTGGAAAAACTGGACCTTGCTGCTAAAAGATGTGACCTTAAATAAAAGTAAGTCTGACTTAAGGTTTACTTTTATGGTCTGTTATACAGCAATACCATTAAATTATCCATTTTCATTCACAATTTGTTGAAGGTATCCCATCCAAGAATTTCTAAGCCTCTAAATAGCCTTAGTGGGTTAAGATTCCCAAATCAACTTGGTACCTTGGCTACTTTGTGCCCCAAGAACAAAGGCAAGGTCAAGGGAGTTTTATACACCATACACACACACACACACATTACACTGTATTGCATATTACATTGTGTAATATACAGTATTCTATATATTACATATATAGAAAGTCAATGCTCTCTGCTTGTATCTGACACATAGATCTGATCTTTGGTGGGTATAATAAAGTTTTTTTTTCTCTAGCTGATTTTACTTGAAACATATTTAGCATATTTATTTATCACTGAGAATAGGATTAAAGAGTACATAGTTATCACGAAAGAAATACTTGTGGTTAACTAAGCATGTATATCTGGTCGAATCATAAAGAAGCAAGTGATGTAACTTGAGATTTTGAAAGAGGCTTTAAATATTTTAGATAAGGCCAAACAAGTTTGAAGTCTTTGCAGATAGCGTCTTTTATTTTTTTCTTTCTTTTCTTTCTTTTTACTGAACCTCCATGCTTATTCTAGAATGCTCTATGTTCCCTGGTTGAGAATGAACCTTTTTTTGTCAAACCATGTAATTATTTTGTTTCCTGTATATCTACAGTCAGCCTGCCATTTTAGGCTTTGTGTCCGTATCTTTTATTATAAGCAACAATGCCTAGCACATCACTACTTTGTTGGGCTTTCTCCCCAATGTCCTGAATTGATTTCAGGTAATAAATTAGATTGTCAAGCAGGTGCAGTATTATAGAGCATAGTCTAACCTATTCGAAGGAGACATTAGTTCAAGCAAAGGAAAGGATGTTGTTCTGTGTCTGAGACACTGGATCCCAGTCTTGACTTTATCACAACCTGGCCGTGTGATCCTGATCAAGAATTATTTCTTTCTGTCTCCGTTTCCTTATCTTTAAAACCAGAGAGTTGTCACAAGATGATCTTTTAAGGCTCCTTTCAGCCTTAAAAATCCTTTGCCATGAAAATATAGGGATACTATCATGTGGAATAATTTATCATCATTTTTCAGATGATCTATGGGGTATAGATCATAGCCTGGAGTGACAGCAGTCTTCTGGAGGAGAAGTCACTGGATGTAAAATGCACTTGTCCATTTTGCCTCTTGGAGCCCAAGAGACAGAACTCATGCATTCCCCTCCAGGTTACTCAGCAGAACATGTGCTAAATGCATAAACTCATAAAATAAAATGTACAAGCTTTGAACTGAGCACTTTCCACAAATTACAATTTATCAACCCACCTCAATGGAATGGTAAGTTTTCTTCACATTTTTTTTCCCCTTCTTCCTTTCAGCAAGTTGTAAATTCAAGACTGCTTGTGCTGCCTATGTGCGGCCTGGGAGGTGCTCCTCCAATAACTCAGCTCCTGCTATGCATCTCCTAGGTGCAGCTTTTGCAGAAATTACTTAATAAATCAGGTTGACATGCGTTTTTATTCCTCTGGGTTGTGCACTAAACATCCTCTACAACCCTTGGGTCTATCTCACTTGAAGACAGTGATCTTGGGGAAGGGATCCCGTTCATTTAAAGTACGTATCCCTTTGATGCTTTTACATAGGGTAAGGAAAACTATGCATGTTATATCTGGAGTTTTTCAATATGTGGCAGGGAAGTGTTACTTTCCTTAGAACTGCCGTAGTTCTCCAGAAGATGCTGCCATAGTCTTATTCTTTCCATTCCAGCCCCTAGATAAGGAGCTGTCTCTGCCTTTCCAACAGGTGCTTTAGCAGATGTCAAACTCAAGAGAGAGACTTCTCATTATATTATTAGAGATTTAGCGCATGCGATGTCCCAAATCTGCTAACTTGAACAAAGAATGTAATATTAAGCTCTTTGCAGTTTCTTTCAAAAATGGTCCCCCCCCAGGGAGTTCCCGTCATGGCACAGTGGTTGATGAGCCCAACTAGGAACCATGAGGCTTAGGGTTGGATCCCTGGCCTTGCTCAGTGGGTTGGGGACCTGGCATTGCCGTGAGCTGTGGTGTGGGTTGCAGACGTGGCTCGGATCCCGCGTTGCTGTGGCTCTGGCGTAGGCCGGCGGCTACAGCTCCAATTCGACCCCTAGCCTGGGAACCTCCATATACCGTGAGTGCGGCCCTAGAAAAGACAAAATATAACAATAATAATAATAATAATAATTCCCCCACTTCTTCTGGAAAACATTGGATAAAACTAGGATATTTCAAAATAATATTTTATACTTGTAGAACATGATTTTCAAATGTTTCAATGAAAAACAGAGTTAGTCTCTATGTCAATTTGAAGAAAGTGTTAACATCATTATTTTATATAGTTCAAAAAGAGGTTATGAAAGTTTTCTAGTATTTTACTAGATTTGAAGTATATAGGAAGACAACCAAGTCCTGTTGCTTGCAGTGCATATTGTTATTCTTTTATCAGATGTAATTTGTCCATCCATCAATCCTTCAAGCCAGTGTCCATTTAATAACTACTAGTAGAAAAGCCTGTAATAACTGATCTGCATCCAGTTCCACTGTGTGAGTTTTTTCCCACAAGCAGTTCTCCACTGACTGCCCTGCAATTCAACTTAATTGGACTCAATCCTACGAGACACTCCACCCCACTTCCGGACACCAATCACAAATCCAGTTGTTATCTAGCTTCTGACCAATCTGCTATAGATTGGGGGTTCTCACAGCCTCCTCAATGAGTGTGGTTAATTTGCTACAGCAACTCACAGAACTCAGGGAAACATTTTACTTATTAGATCATTAGTCTGTTATAAAATGATATAACTTGGGAATTTCTAGATGGAAAATGTGGAAGAGAGCAAGGTATGGGGGGAAGGGCACAGAGCTTCCATGCCCTCTCTGAGCCTGCCACTTTCACAGCACCTTCATGTGTTCCCCAGCGTGAAGCTCTTGGGATTCTGCCCTTTTGGCTTTTATACGGAGGTGTCATTACATAGGCATTGTTGATGGAATCATTGGCCATTGGTGCTTGAACTTAGCCTCGCCCTTCTCCCTTCCCTTGAGGACATGGATGGGACTGAAAGTTTCAACTTTCTGATCACATGGTTGGTTTCACTGGCAACCAGCCCCTGTGATTAGGTGCTTTCCAAAATTCACTGTGTTATGTTGCAATGTTATGTCATTAACATAACGGAAAACACCTTTATTTCTCTCTCCACAGGAAATTACAAGGGTTTTAGGAACTCTGTGTGAGGAACAGGAACAAAACCAAAATATATATTTCTTACTGTAAATCACAATTTCACAATAACCAATATCTATTGAGTATGTCCAGTGTTCAAGGCACGGTTATAAGCACTCTATGAGTACTAGGTGATTGATAGCACAATTTTTTGAGGTACTGCTACTAATAATACTAATTTTAGAGGTAAAGAAATTGAAACACACAGGTGTTGGGTAGTGTACTCAGGATCGTCCTGCTGGTAAATGACAGAACCTGGACTTGAACCTGGGTAGTTTGAGGCCAGAATCCATGCTCTTAGTCACTCCCCATTCTTCCCAACCACACTGGGTATTTCTGGGAGTGTATAGTGCAGTAGATTGTGTCTAGATATTTAAAACTCAAACCTAAATGTAGACAATGTCGTAGGAGAGCTGAAATCCTAGTTCTATAGATGTGCAAAGGAAGAGGGATGAAGAAATGATGGTTTGGGATGACTAATGATTGTGATATTAAATAAACTCATGAATCTTCCTTCCTTCCTTCCTTCCTTCCTTCCTTCCTTCCTTCCTTCCTTCCTTCCTTCCTTCCTTTCTTTTGCTTTTTAGGGCTGCACTTGTAGCATATGGAGGTTCCCAGGCTAGGGGGTCGAATCAGAGCTGCAGATGCAGGACTACACCACAGCCACAGCAACGCCAGCCAGATCTGAGCTGTGTCTACAGCCTTCACCACAGCTCGTGGCAATGCTGGATCTTTAACCTTCTGAGCAAGGCCAGGGGTCGAACCTGCATCCTCATGGATACTAGTCAGGTTCGTAACCCATTGATTCACAATGGGAACTCCTAAAACTCTTGAATATTAACTAAATTTTTATTTTATAGTATTTATATGTAGATAGAATGAATATTATTAAAGTCAGTTAAAAATAATCTGTTCTCAGACCCACGTGAGTTTATTAATAACTCATTTTGCTTCACTGTTAATTGTATTTTCCACCAGCTGACCTCAATGAATAAAATGACTGCATCTGCATTTTGATTTATTGTGCAAGGGCTGTAAACTCCTGAATCTACCAAATCTAGCCTAGTAAACAGGGATCTTCAATGACTTATGTGCATACCTGTCGCAATTAATTGGGTTGTTACTGAAAGTTCATGAAATGCCATTCATTGCCTTTTAAAATACTCATAATTTCAAGTTTACAATTGATGAGTCTTGTCTTCTCATAGAGTGATCTTTTCCAGAATTAACTCTCCCTTCTCTGAACTCCTATGACTCTGTCAGTAAGTGCTTCTATTAATCAACCATTAATTATATCTTGTATTGCATGTTTTCTGGCATTACATTTAGAAGCATTATGAGTTCCTAATTAGTTTGTCATCATCTTGAGTGTCATCATTTCAGGAGGTAAAAGTGTCTTCTATTTCTTAGCTATTTCTAATACAGTCAGTTTCTGCTAGCTTTAGACATGCGGAAGTATGCAAGAATGAATACCAAAGACCTGACTTGTCAGGGCTGGTCAATTATTTGCTGATGTTCCTGGGGTGTAATTCAATCTAGTGGCGAGGCCCCCGAGCGGGAAATCAGGTGGTTCCGATTCTATTTCCCATTATCTGTGACTTATGATGCACCACTTAAGCTCTTATTTTTCCCAAAAATAACTTGAGAGAAGCATCTCTGTCTAGACCAATGGTTCTCAGCCTTGACTGCACATTGAAATCATACCACATGGACTTCTGCCTCCAGAGATTCTGATTTTCTGGGTCTGGGCATTCAGGTTTTAGACAGCTCCTCAGGTGACTTTGAGCTAAGGCCATTATCCTGAGGATATTTCACTTGAACTGTAAGGTGCGTCAGTTGTGCCATTAATATCACTAATCTCAAAGGAAAGACTGGACACACATGCAGCTTAGCAAACACTTCTGATAAGAGTCCTAGATCCTAGCTCTTTCGAAAAGGTCGTCATATCATAAAGGTAAAAAGCTAGTTTTTTGTTGGTTTGTTTTGGCCATGCCTGTGGCATGCAGAAGTTCTCGGGCCAGGGATCTAACCTGTGCCACAGCAGTGAACTAAGCTCCAGCAATGACACTGCCAGATCCTTAACCTGCTGAACTGCTAGGGAACTCCACAAACTAGACTGAAAAAATAACATGCATCCTATTGAAATGGCACAGTGTCTTAGAACTCATATGTAAGATGTGAGACGAATAGAATGCTAGAATTAGCGTTGAGGTCAGCATAATGTGATTTTTTGAACTCTCATTTCTGTGTTTATTCATAGGAGAAGATGCTAAAGAAGAGTATAAGTGATTAGTTGGATCTAATCTTTTAGAAACCAACATATAGTGGAGCTCAGTATAGAATATGGTCCTGCCTTGATTGCTGAACTCGATTTCTCTTCTGAAATTCCTAAGCCTATGCAGTTTATGTTTTCTGGAGCCCATTTGGAACTGTTTTGGACATTCCTCATCAGATCTGGCTGCCAGAGAGTTTAACCATTAGATGATGACTACCAGACTGTCACTGTACCACTTAAAGCAAACAAAACCTATAAAACTGTTGCTGTCAGATGTTTATCTGCCCTTTCAATTCTATCTAACCCCATTATAAGTGTTTCATTAGGCTGAAGGCAGTAGCTCCACTTCAAATTCTGTAACCCTCTGTAGTCCTAAAAAAATACACTGATAGACCACTAATTCTTTCTGCAACATTAAATGTTAAGAAGAGCATATGTATATATATTTCCCATGCTTCTCTTGACTCACCTATAAAAGCAGATTAAATTACTTCTCTTGACCAAAAACATTGTGAAAATAAAATGCTATTTTATTTTTATAGAGTAAAAAGCTCGTTTTCTTCCTCCCTCCCTCCCTTCCTTTCTCCCTTCCTTCCTTTCTTCCCTCCTTCCTTCTTTCCATCCTCTCTTCCTTCTTCCTTTCTTTCTTTCCTTTCTTTTTTTTCTTTCCTTCTTTTATTCTTCTCATGTCTCCTCTCTTTCAGATTCTTTTCTCAGAAGGTCCCTGTTGACCAATCATTCTCTTTTTTTATTACTCAATGATTTGTATTACATTTAAGGCCAATCATTCTATATACCTCAGTGTGCATATGCCAATCCCAGACCCCCCAGTCCATCCCCTCCCCCCACCTGTCCCCTTTCCAGTTTTCTTTTTATAGTTACAAATGTAACATGTTCCTCATGGAAATATAATGTAATCTCCTTGAGGAAAAAGACCGTTTCTTTTATTCCTCAACCTCATGTATTACCTTATTTAAAATACTTTGTGACTTTTTGGCAACATAGATAAAAATAGCAAACACCCAACATCATTGTGAACCTAAAGATAAGACTGTGAATGGAATTCCGTAGTATGTAATCTTGAAACAGTTTGTTAACTTGAAGTTTATTTGTTAAGATTCTCCATTACTTTTGTGTGTGTGCGCGCGCGCGCGCGCGCGTGTGTATGTGTGTGTGTGTGTGTAGGTCATTTTCTCATTTTTCCTTCTATCAGTGCATTGAGCCCTGACTTTCATGTATTTTGGGTGCAGTGTTCTAACCATTTGTTTGAACCATTTTGGCATCAGACCTATAAAGTAGTATTTATTCACCTCTTGGGGGAAAATGGATATGTCAACTTATTTCATACCATCAATGTAAAATTGAATTTAACGCTTTAAACCCAATTCCAAATTTACTTTCATAGAAGAGAATTAAGTCATTGTTTCTGATATAAAGCTTAAACTAGGTCCTGAAAAAGACAGAGAGAGCTCTTGCTTTCCCATTTCTGACCAAATGAACTTTGTCCCTTTTCTGACACTAGTCTCAGTTTTTCCTCTCCGAGGACCCTGATCTCCCCGTCACAGCCATTTTTAACCATGCGGGATGAATAGCAAATGAGTTCAGAGGTTCTTTTGCTGGCAATTAGTGATGTCCCCTTTCCTCACTTATTTTGTGCCAGGCCTGTGCTAAGTGTGGATGTGTTATGTTAGGCAGAAGCAGACAGGGGCCCCACTCTTTTGACACTTCTAGTCAGGTGGGAAAAGAGCTATTAATCCAACAATCAGACATATAAGTGTCATGCACTGCAGTGCCAAGTAAGTACCAGGTTCAACGTGAACATTACTGGAAAATATCACCCCACTAAGGAGGGCAGCTGAGGCTTCTTAAAGAAGTGACGATGGGAGGCCCTGTTGTGCCTCAGCTGTTGAAAACCCAACATAGTGTCTGTGAGGATTCTGGTTCAATCCCTAGCCTCCTTCAGGGCGTTAAAGATCCAATGTTGCTGCGACCTGTGGTGTAGGTCACAGATGTGGCTCAGATCCTGTGTTGCAGTGGCTGTGATATAGACCCCAGCTGCAGCTCGGATTCAACCCCGGGAACTTCCATAATGCTGTAGGTATGGAAGGAAAGGAAAAAAAAAAAAAAAAAAGCAAAGATGGTGCCAAAATCTAGATACCAGGATCCGTAACCGAAAAATCAAACAGAAAGCAGAAATCTAAGCAATTGAGGCCAAACATCCATATTTATTTCTCCTCTAAGAAATTTTGCTTTTATTATCAGGGTAATTGAAACAAAAGATTCCATGGGGTCATTACTAGGAGTTCCCTTGTGGCATAGCAGGTTAAGGATCTGATCTTGTCATTGCAGTGGCTTGGGTTGTTGCTGTGGCTCAGGTTTGATCCCTGGCCCAGGAATTTCCACATGCCACAGGCACAACCAAAAACAAGAAAAATTAGGAGTTCCCGTCGTGGCACAGTGGTTAACGAATCCGACTAGGAACCATGAGGTTGCAGGTTCGGTCCCTGCCCTTGCTCAGTGGGTTGACGATCCGGCGTTGCCATGAGCTGTAGTGTGGGTTGCAGATGCGGCTCTGATCCCGAGTTGCTGTGGCTCTGGCGTAGGCCGGTGGCTACAGCTCCGATTCAACCCCTAGCCTGGGAACCTCTATATGCCGCGGGAGCGGCCCAAGAAATAGCAACAACAACAACAACAGCAACAACAACAACAAAAAGACAAAAGACAAAAAAAAAAAAAGAAAAATTAAAACTTTCCTCAATATTTAGAGCCTGAGCAATTCTTTACCCAAATGTGTTTGTCTGCAAAAAGTAGCAAGACTATGAAAATATTATGGATGACATTCAAGCATATGATGCAAAGGTTACCCTACTTCTCACATTTCTGTCTTTGCTCTTTAGATGAGGTCCAACCTGCCCAGTTTGTTTTAGGGCAATTTCTGTCCTAGCTCATGAACACATGAATGCCACCGGGAGCCAGTGGGCTCTGTATCACCCATGCTCACTCCTGCTTCACTGGAATAATCCTCAGTTCACTGACCTCCAGTCACATGTGACCTACTGCTTCAATAGCCTTTTTAATCGCCCTCCCCCTGGAGTAACCTGACAGTACCGTGGCACTGTGGAATGATGCCCTAGCCAGTTTGGTACTTTGCCGTTTGGTGTATTTTTCATTGTTATTCAGGTTAGGTTTGCTTAGGGAAACCTAATGTCCACAGTTGAGTCCACACAAACAGGAGAGAAGCAAATGAGTTTTTAGAACCTGAGCACCTAGAGGGCTGATGTTGCTAATGCATTTTCCTTTCTTTGTACCCAGCTCCCTGATGCCCACGGCGGACAGCAGAGGCCAGCTGTGACCAACCTTTTCAAAGCATGCCTGAAAGGGTTGAGCAGAGCTGTTGAATCAACCTGCTGGAAATGATAAAAGGCATAGAACTAGAGCTTCTAAAAGAGGATATGTTACAGATATAGATGTATCACTAGATGGCAGTGTTTCTGAAGTTCATTCTGAAGAGGCCATATTTGGTATCATAATTGCTGTTTTGTTGAAAAGTCAGAGTAATAAATAATAGCTAGTATTTATCATCTTATTATATACAAAGCAACGTGGTAAATGTTTTGTTCATTTACATCAACATGGTAAGACAGACAAAATAATTATCCTCTTGTACAAATGAGAATGGAGATTTAAAATAGTTAAATAATAATTGTAGGAACCAGGAACCTAGCTAAGTGTTTCTGATAATACATAGTTTAGCTCTCGATTGCCCTATGCTGTAGCTCTCAGTGTGAAGATGAGGAAACAGAGGGGGAAGGTATTAGGTTTCTTGCTCAGGGTCACAGAGCTAGGAAGCTGAGAAACCAGGGTCTGAACCAGGTTGTCTAACTCTGGAGCTTATGCTCTTAAACACTCTCTTCTCCTTTTTGTCTGGAAAAGAAAAGGGTTAAATTTACAGATTATTTTTTTCTGCCCTGCCTGGGCGTTAAATACTCTTAAGAGTATGAATAACTTGGAGTTCCCGTCGTGGCGCGGTGGTTAACGAATCCGACTAGGAACCATGAGGTTGCAGGTTCGGTCCCTGCCCTTGCTCAGTGGGTTAACGATCCGGTGTTGCCCTGAGCTGTGGTGTAGGTTGCAGATGCGGCTCGGATCCCGGGTTGCTGTGGCTCTGGCAGTAGGCCGGTGGCTACAGCTCCGATTCAACCCCTAGCCTGGGAACCTCCATATGCCTCGGGAGCGGCCCAAGAAATAGCAACAACAACAACAACAATAACAACAACAACAAAAAGACAAAAAAAACCAAAAACTAAAAATAGAACTACCACTTGATCCAGCAATCCCACTCCTGGGCATCTGTCCAGAGAAAACCATGACTCAAAAAGATACACGTACTCCAATGTTCATTGCAGCACGATATACAATAGCCAAGACATGGAAACACCTACATGTCCATTGACAGAAGAGTGGATAAAGATACAGTACATATACACAATGGAAGATTACTCAGCCATTAAAAGGAAAGAAATAACGGCATTTGCAGCAACATGGATAGACCTAGAAATTATCATGCTAAGTGAAGTCAGTCAGACAGTGAGACACCAACATCATATGCTCTCACTTACATGTGAATCTAAAAAAAGGACACAATGAACCTCTTTGCAGAACAGATACTGACTCACAGACTTTGAAAAACTTACGGTTTCCAAATGAGACAGGTTAGGGGGTGGGGGGTTGTGCTGGGGGTTTGGGATGGAAATATTATACAATTGGGTTGTAATGATCATTGTGAAACTATAAATGTAATAAAATTGAGTAAAAAAAAAAAGAAGCAAAAAAATTAAAGTCCAAGAAATCACTTTAAAAGCTAGTCTCTACCAGTAACTAATCCAATATATCTCGAGCCTTCCAGATTACATAACAAATTAGCTCTCACTGCCTACCATGTGAGAATGGTGACCAACATATCTAGTTAACCAGACGACAAAGCGGAGGAGTAACACAAAACCTTTTGCTGTTTCTTTGAAATGTCACTCTCTAACCAAGTTTTCTCCCAGGCTTTGAATCAAAGGATAGTTTAGTAAAGATTCAAGTTCATTAGAATTTGTTACTTCCTTATGTGTGACACTCTTTGATTAAAACAATTCTATAAATCTAGTTCATGAGGAGTTCCCATTGTGGCTCAGTGACAACAAAGCTGACTAGTATCCATGAGGACAAGGGATCAATCCCTGGCCTTGCTCAGTGGGTTAAGGATCTGGCATTGCCGTGAGCTGTGGTGTAGGACATAGATGTGGCTCAGTTCTCGAGTTGCCTTGAGCTGTAGTGTAGGCTGGCAGCTACAGCTCTGATTCAGCCCCTAGCCTGGGAACATCCAGATGCCTTGGGTGTGGCCCTAAAAAGACAAAAAAAAAAAAAAAAAACTGCTTCATTATTTTTGATCCAGCCTAAGAATAGACTTAGAAAGGATGCTTCATTTAAAAGAGTTTGTATTTCTTAACAGCTGTAATGATGGTGGTGAGGTATTGGAAATTCTGAGATGAAGGAGAACATTTTCCTGTCACTAATAATAGTTTCTTGAAGAACACACTTCTTGAGTTCTGAATACCTACTTGAAATAGCATGAAATAGCAGAGGAGTTTATAACTCTACTTATGTTTTTCTCTTATATCAGGATAGGCCCTGTATTTCTTTCTTTTTAGTGAAAGGAGGATGTTTTTATAAACTCATTTGTATCACGTAATCAATAAGAAGGTTACGTCAAAAAGGGATTTCCAGTCAAAGATAATACTCTTTCAAAGTATACATGATATATGTGTAATTTTAAGGTCAAGGGCAGTCACAATGTAATTTCTTCCTCAGTTACTTTGGACATTGTGGCTCTGGGTCATTACTTCTAATATGGATAACCATTAGAAATACATAACAAAAAGTGTTCCTAAGTGTGTGATCCCTGTAAATTAAACTACTGGTAGAATAGCTTTATATGAGCAGGCAACAGATTTTTGTTGCAGGCAAAGATTTTTCTCCCTGCAGAGGAGCAATTTGTAGCATACTTATGTATATCTTAATATTGTGAGCATTAAGTAATTGTATGGTCCATAACACCTTAGAAAAAAAAATTTTTGTTTTGTCGTCAGCAGTAGACAATGCCAAATAAACAATGCTAGAGTAAGCCAAAAACTTTTTTTAGTATGTTATCTGTTGACTTTGGCTTCTAGTTCTCTTTAAGAATGTTCGATAGGTGAGCCTGTGGCTAAAATATTTACTTTCTCGCCATCTTCAAGATTCTGCTCCAGTCAGTTCCGGCATAACCGGTTGCTCTGTTACCTGCCCTTCCTAATGTCCCTCCTAACTTAATTCTTCTAAATGCAAATGGATTTCCTGTCCCCTTCTCTAAACATGTGCTTCATAACTGCAAGTCCTACCTTTTTACACAGCTGGAATACACCGTGGAAAAGGCTCAAGCACAGGTTAGCCTCCAGCTTTCTTCGGAAGTGTGCATTTACATGTTTGAAAAAGTTTAGTGAGTCATCTTGTCTTGGCAACATGTAATTTTAATTTTTAAAAATAATTTTACATACCTAGTGAAAAAAATTCAACAATGTGGATGACTATAACACAGCAAAGTATAAACTGACAAGTAACACTTTTAAAGTTAATTTTAGTTTGTAGTATTTTTGGTGATTACTTCTGTAATATTAAATATATGAAACATCTTCAATTCTTGTTTAAAAATTATCATCAGCATCTCTTGTTTCACCAATATGAAAGAAGAAGAATAATTTTATGACCTCATCTTCTCTACTTACTTACTTACGATTTGATGGTTACCAATAGTTTTAATTCTTCTGGTGGTTACCCTTCTAAGTTCTGCATGTAAACCTTTCCTCCTTGATTAGCTAACTTGCTTTACTCACTGATTTGAGGTGTGGACATTTTTGATCCTTGCGTTTTCTTCTTCCTTCTCATTATTTCTCTCTAGGTCCAGTCTCTTAAACCTATATTGTTATTTTCTGTGTTAAGACATGCCAAATCAGTCGCCCAGATTTTCTACCTTTTTTCTCTTGCTCTGTATTTTGCTAGATTTTCACAAGGTTGCCTCTTAGCTCATCTATTGAATTTTTTATCTTGAAAATCTCATTTTTTTGTGCTTGCTTTGGCACCACATATACTAAAATTGAAAATCATTTTTTTTAATTATCAAGAAACATCTTTTTCTATGATTGCCCCCCCTTTCAAGGCCGCCTATAATTTGTTTTACGGTTTCAATATCTTCTTGTATTTCTCTGAGGATATGAAGATGTTTTAAAACTATCCTCTATCTCTGAATTGTAAGTTTTTTTCTGAAGTTAAAAGTTTTACGTATTCATCTTGGTGCTTTTCATTTGTGCAAGTTTATTCTCCCAAATATCTGCTGATTCTTTTCTGCCTGATCTTATTTATGAAGGAGGGTCAGGACGGTCGATGCAGCACTGGTCGTTGATACTCACTGTTGAGAAGAACAGTGTGGCAGCGCTCTCGTACATCAGCATGGATATTCTGAGGAAAATCTCGTCTTATGAAAGTAAACATCACTGTTACAATCGAAGCTTTGAGTAATTCTCCAAAGTTTAAAATATTTCTTTAATTCAAGAATTATTTTTTGAGTGCCTAATATTTGCAGAGGCCCGTGCTAGGCACTGGAGATGCAGCGCAGCAGCACCTCTGCCCCCCCTCTGCCCCCGCCCTCCCCACCCTTAGGGAGCCTTGTGAGGCATGGAGAAGGATCACAGTCTTGACAGATACAGAGAATTGAGCGGGAACATTGTTTGGAAGGTGATAATGCATTTTGCAATTCACAGTGTTGGACTGGAGGTGACAATTAAAATGTCCATATTTAGCTGCTCCTCCAGAAATGATTACAGAAAATCTACAAAATATAGAACTTTGATGAACAATCCCATGGATAAATTCATTGAGTAATTATGATGTCTAAGTCACTTTGTTAGTCACAAATATTTAATGATCTTCTTCTACACACTGTACAGTGTGGGAAATATTGTTCTCTAGTAGGTGTGATGGAGCAGAGGTGAGATAATTACATAGTTTGACCAGGGTTCTGATGAGCCTGGTGCTAGTGCTTAAGTAACACCCCACAGGGTATCAAAACTAACTCTATTCTACAGCAAGATTTCCCGGAGAAGGTGGCATATAACCTGAGATTCTATTTTTGCCCTTGAGAATCTTCTGTTATTCCAGGGAGACAGATATAAACAAAACCTAACAGTAGCTGCAATAATTTTTTCATGTATAATGTACAAATGAGGTGGGTATGGAAAAGCGATGAATTGGGCCTAATAGGGAAGAAATCAGTGAAATAAGCCTTTCATAAGTTTATAAATAAAAGTCACTCTAGGGAGTTCTCTTTGTGGCTCAGTGGTTAGTGAACCCGACTAGCATCCATGAGGACGCGGGTAAGATCCCTGGCCTCGCTCAGTGGGTTAAGGATCCGGAGTTGCCGTGAGCTGCAGAGTAGGTCACAGACGCAGCTGGGATCCTCTGCTGCTGTGGCTCTGGTGTAGGTCAGTGGCTATAGCTCCAATTGGACCCCTGGCCTTGGGAACCTCCATATGCTGCGCGTGGGGCCCTAAAAAGACAAAAAGACCCCCAAAAAGAAAAAAAGTCACTTTATGCAGAAAGAAAAGCAAGGTGCAAGTTAAAATCTGTGATTGCTGAGGGAGTCTCGTGACCTTGGCTTTATGCCACAGAGTGCTTACTTAATTCTACCCATTGTATCCGTAGTTTCTTATAAAAAAAAGTCTGATATGACTTCAAACATAGGATAGTTATCAAATAATATATGTAACTATTATAATAAGATAAATATGTAATTATATATAAAAGGATGTATATTTAAAATTACTTTTAAGTGACGCTCTTTGTGATCATTGCTTAAGTTCTCCTTAATGTAAAAATGATAATGACACAATTATTTGCACAGTCTTTGGCATGAAATTTTGTTGGAAATTTTCTGAAATCCTTAGGAACTCCTTTGAGATAGTTTGCTCTGTTTTTTATCCTTCAAGACATAGGTTCCTTTTACAAATATTTGTTGTTTCTGTTCCCATACTGTGTTTGTCAAATAGCCAGTCATTTGACATGGACTTATTTCTCTGTTTTGGAAGCACTGCTAGTATATACACTGGTTCTAGGGAGGTCAATTTCGCTTTCACATATGGAAGAACTTCCTAACTGGCTCACGACAGACTTAGAAAAATGTGTTCACATAGCTTTACATAGAACTAGATTCATTTGACGTATAAAGTAGTTCTTTATTCTGAGATCATGCCCTTGGTTTTTGTGGGGGTTTTTTGGTTTTAGAATCTCCTTCCTTTTATGAATTACGGTTGTTTTTTAAATGTCCTCATTTGGCAAAACAAGGGCTGGAAACACACTATTTGAAGTTGTGTAGACTTAGACATCCAAAGTATCTGGAACTACAGTTCCCCTAACTTCTAAACTCTGCTCCAACTGTCAAATTATGTCAGATTTTCAAGTCGTTTATCTTGTTAAAAGATAAGAAAGAAAAGTTCATTTGAATTAAATCAGAATTATTTGCATATGCTGATTTCAGCTTTCTGTCTTATTTTTGGTATTTTATCTTTTGTAAGAGGATACTGAGGGAATTAAGTGGTATGATAGCATAAATTAGGAGACCTAGAATCAAACTCCCAGCTGTGCAACTAACCAGAGACATTTGCTTATTCTGGTTCTTAATTTTCATAGTCTGAAAAACAAATAATTAGCAAGTAATAAGACTCATTTCAGTAATAAAAACTCAGTTTGAAAATACATATAGGAGTTCCTGTTGTGGCACAGCGGAAACAAACCTAACTGGCATCCATGAGGACATGGGTTTGATCCCTGGCCTCCCTGAGTGGGTTAAGGATCTGGCATTGCCACGAGTTGTGGTGTAGTTCGCAGGTGCAGCTTGGATCTGGCATTGCTGTGGCTGTAGTGTAGGCCAGCATCTGTAGCTCAGATTTGACCCCTAGCCTGGGAACTTCCATATGCCATGGGTGTGGCCTTAAAAAGACAAAAAAAGAAATAGAAAAAGGAAAGAAATAAAATACATATAATATGTATATATAACTGAATCACTTTGCTGTGTACGTGAAATACATCGTAAATCAACTATATGTCAATTAAAAAAAAACAGAAAAAAGTTTATAAAGACACATACAGTATATGTGTATGTACATACAAATGTGTATATATATACATATATACACATACATACACATACCTATACACACATGCATACACAACATGGAATTTTGTGAGGAATTTGTCATTTTTGCCAATAATAAGGTGTCTTCCAATACTTGTTTGTAACTGAAAAGCTTATGGAGGATTTAAAAATCCAGGACTGAGGGATTTTTGGGGGAGAAAAGCCAAAACTTTGGAAACTTAAGGAACATATAAGGATATTGCAAGATGAAAAGAAATTGGAATATAAGCTATGATTGGAAATTTTTTATGAGTACCAATTTGCTCATGGGCTAATAAGTATTTGAAAGATGAAAAGAAATTGGACTATTAGCTATGATTGGAAATTTTTTATGAGTACAATTTGCCGATGGGCTAATAAGTATTTACTTTGCTGATCATGTAGTTAGCTGCCTAATTAGCTGCAATTGTTTGTGTATAAATGCAGACAGGTGCAAATCTACATTGATAGTATCAAGCCCTCACTTAAAACTCGGTCATGATCCTTCATTTCTCTATATTTGAAAAATCAAGACCCCAGTTTTCAAAAATAGTTCCTGAAACAAAAAGTAAACTCCATATGGGCAAGACCATGTTTTTAACGTGATTGCCCTCTTAGATGTCTGTATCCAGATTTTCTAAAACTATCGTCTTGCAACAAGGTTTCTAACTAATTAATAACAGGTTTTAAAAATGATGTGCTACCATTTTACTGTCAACATGAATTCTTAAGATTTTTGGGAGGGTATTCAGATAGAAGAATATGACTAAATTCAGCAAGGAACCCAATTTGGTAATACAATTATACACAACTCTATGCATATAATATAATTACATGAAAATTAGATTTCTTAGATTTTTGCTTTTACTGTGATATACTATATTGTACTATGCTATACAAATCACTCAGTAGTCACTGCTTTAGAAAACACTTAAAGGGGAAAATAAAATTTATGTTCTAGTATTTTATTTTATTTATTTTTTTGCTTTTTAGGGCCACACCTGTAGCATGTGGAAGTTCCCAGGCTAGGAGTCGAATCAGAGCTACAGCTGCTGGACTACACCACAGCCACAACATGTGACTTGGGCCGCATCTATGACCTAGGATTCAGTAGTTTTAATAATATCTAACTGTTGTATGAGGCTTTGAAAGTTATAGAACATTTTCCACATATATTATCTTGCTTGATCCTACAACACTCCCAAAGGTTAATCCCAGTGTAGTATTAAGAAAATTGAGGCTACCAAAATAAACTTCATGCCATGATTTCACAAGTACTAATTACATAGCAAGATTTTGAACCTAGAATACTCTGTTTTAATTTCTGGACTATTTTAAACATCAACTCAATAGTGAAAATCTGAAAGCATTTCATCTAAGATCAAGAATAAGAGCAAGGGAGTTCCCGTCGTGGCGCAGTGGTTATCGAATCCGACTAGGAACCATGAGGTTGTGGGTTCAGTCCCTGCCCTTGCTCAGTGGGTTAATGATCCGGCGTTGCCATGAGCTGTGGTGTAGGTTGCAGATGCAGCTCGGATCCCGTGTTGCTGTGGCTCTGGTGTAGGCTGGTGTCTATAGCTCCGATTGGACCCCTAGCCTGGGAACCTCCATATGCCGCAGGAGCGGCCCAAGAAATAGCAAAAAGACAAAAAAAAAAAAAAAGAGCAGGATGCCCACTCTCCCCATCTTTATTTTACATAATACTGGAGTTCTGCTCACAGCAATCAGATAAGAAAAGGAAATAAAAAGAGTTCAAATTGGAAAGGAAGAAGTAAAATAGTCACTGTTTGCAAGTCACATGATACTATATTTAGAAAATCTAAAGACACTACCAAAAATATTAGAACCAATAAATGAATTAAATAAAGTGGCAAGATACACTATTAATGTATAGAAATCTGTTACATTTCCATACACTAAAAACTATTAGAAAAAGAAATTTTAAAATATTTTATTTACAGTTGCATCAAAAGGAATAAAATACCTAGGGATAAGTGTAGCCAACAAAGTAAAAGACCTGTACTCTGAGAACTATAAGACATTCATGAAAGAAATTGAAGACAACAGAAGTAAATGGAAGACACACTGTGCTCATGGGTTGGAAAAATTAATATTGTTAAAATGAACATACTTTCCAAAGCAGTCAACAGAGTCAGTGCAATCCCTGTCAAAATGCTAATGGCACTTTTTCCAGAACTAGAAGTAGTAATTCTGAAATTTGTATGGAAATACAAAAGACCCCACACAGTGAAAACTTCTTGAAAAAGAAGAGCAAAGCTACAGGCATCACACTCTGATTTTAAATTATACTGCAAAGCTACAGTAATCAAAACAATATGGAACTAGTACAAAAACAAGCATGTAGATCAATGGAAATGAATAGAAAACCCAGAAACAAACCCACTCGCTTATGGGCAATTAATCTAGAACAAAGGTGGCAAGAACAATGGGGAAAAGAAAGCCTTTTCAATAAATGGTGTTGAGAAGATTGGACAGCTATCTACATGTGAAAGCACCAAAATGGACTACTTTCTCACACAATATACAAAAGTAAATTCAAAATAGATTAAAAACTTAAATATGAAACCTGAAACCATAAAACTCCTAGAAGACATAGGTGGTTACATACACTCTTTGACATATCTTAGCAAATTTTTTTGGGGTGGTGGTGAAATATGTCCACTCAAGCAAGGGAAGTGAAAACAAAAATAAACAAATGGTACTAGTTCAAACTTAAAAGCTTTTGCACAGAGACGGAAACCAACAGCAAAACGAAAGGGCAGCTTAGTAAATGGGGAAAAAAAAATACTTGCAAACAACATATTTGCTAAGAAGTTACTATCCAAAAATACAAAGAACACATATAAACCAACATAAAAAAAAAAAAAGAATCTGGAGTTCCCTGGCGGCCTAGTGGTTAAGGATTTGGCCCTATCACCACAGTTGCTCAGGTTCTGTCATAGGCCTGGAAACTTCAGTGTGCCATGGGCACAGCCAAAAACAAAACAAAACAAAAACAACCCCCCCATCCCCCATCAACCAAACAAAACAAACAAACAAAGAAGAACCTGATTTTTAAAAAGGCAGAGGATCTGAAAAGATTTTTCCAAAGAGGACAAATGGATGGCCAACAGATACACAAAAAATGCTTGGCATCACTAATCATCTGGGAAATACAAATCAAAAACACAGTGAGATATTACTTCATACAGCCGGATCTGTCAGACAGGCTATTATCAAAACGGCAACAAATAGCAAGTGTTGGTGAGGATGTGGAGAAGAGGGAACCCTTGTGTACTGTTGGTGGGAGTGTGAATTGGTGCAGCTGCAATGGAAAACAGTGTGGAAGTTCCTAAGAAATTTTAAAATAGAATGATCTAGCAATTCCACTTCTGGGTATTTTTTCCAAAGAAAACAAAACCACTAATTTGAAATGATGTATGCGTCCCTGTGTTCATTGCAGTGTTATTCACAATAGCCAAGATATGGAAGCAACCTAAGGGCCCATCAATAGATAAATGGATGAAGAAGATGCAGTATATATACAATGGAAGATTACTCAGCCATAAAAAAGAATAAAATATTGCCATTCTCAACAATATAGATAGACGTTGAAGGTATTATACTAAGTGAACTAAGACAAAGAAAGTCAGATATATTATTTAATTTATATGAGGAATCTAAAAAACAAATCAGTGCATGAACATAAAACAGAAACAGACTTGTAGAGAACAAACAGGTGGTTGACAGAGGGGAATAGGGTAGGAGGTTGAATGAAATAGGTGAGGAAGATTAAGAGGTACAAACTTCCAGTTATAAAATAAATACATCACAGGAATGTAATGTAAAGCATAGGGAATTTAGTCAATAATATTTTAATAACCTCGTGTGATGACGGATGGTAAGTAGACTTATAGTGGTGATTATTTGGTATAAAAATATTTAATCTCTGTGTTCTTCACCTGAAACTAATGTAATATTGTAAGTCAATTATATTTCAATAAGAAGTAAGTGAATAAGTTAATTAATTAATTAGTTAAATAATTCCAGGATTTTTCAGTAACATTATATTACTTTGGTTCTGTTCTTTACTCTTGGTTTTGCATGTTAATATCTGTAATGCTTTTCCTCCCTTAACGTTACAAATTTCCTAAACTCCAAGAGTGTAATTTACACTTCAACATCCTGCACAGTATTTGGCACAGTTTTGTGCATAAAACTAGACATCTCCTTGGAGTTCCCATCGTGGTACAGCGGAATTGAATCTGACTAGGAATCATGAGGTTGCGGGTTCGATCCCTGGCCTTGCTCAGGGGGTTAAGGATCCGGCGTTGCCGTGAGCTGTGGTGTAGGTTGCAGACGCGGCTTGGATTCCGCGTTGCTGTGGCTCTAGCATAGGCTGGTGGCTACAGCTCCGATTGGACCCCTAGCCTGGGAACCTCCATATGCCGCAGGTGCAGCCCTAAAAAAGGACAAAAGACAAAAAAAAAAAACAAAAAACAACAACAACAAAAAAACCAAAAAAACAAATAAACAACTAGACATCTCCAGAATACTTGTCAATTGTTTATGACTGGGGAGGTAGAGAGCTGGTGGCTAAAAAAATGAAACAATTCATAAAGTTTGGTTTTGGAGCTCCGCTTTTACCAGCGGCTGCATGCTCCCAGTATATGCGTGTGAGAGCAGATAAAAACCCTGCCCAAGAATGTGGTGAAGAAGAGCTAGCAGGGATGGCACAAGATAATATATTTTGGCCTTGCAGAATATACTCAAGAAATGAGAAGTCGTTTTCATTTATGTGACAGATATCAGGTACCCTCTAATTACTAAGGCCTGTATGTTTTTCAACATGAAATTATGTTGAAATTATGAAAGTGACCATAGTAAAAACTCCAGAGTAATCTCATATATAACAGATTCTCATCCACAAATGAATCTACAATTCTATTGGAACAGGGGCCTGAGATATTTTCATTTCTCTAAAGAAATTCTTCATTCTTTGGAGATCAGCTCTGATGTTCCCATTAGGGTACTTTTACCTCAACATCTAATTTTCTTCTAAGATGAAGATTGAATAAGTAGCTTGTGTTGTTTAAGAAAATACTTCTGGAGGGAATAAACATTCTCAGATTTTGCGAATAAAGCTATTTTCATTGCACTCTGTGGATTTAACACTTAAGGCTTTACCACATGCTTCTGCAGAGGGCAGAATGAGGGAGCAGCCTAACAGCTCTGACCCCAGATTCCCAGTACAAGGATGCCTCTGGGAGGGGGGAGGCCACGATTTCCATATATACACAATCAGGATTTTATGAGAACATTTGTCTCACCTTCTGAGTGGGCTATTTTGCATAGTCATTTGAGGGCCTGAGAGAGTCCCCAATAAAGGCAGGTGACAGGGTACACTGGGGGTAGGGTCCTAAGAGGATCCTAAAATGGTTTCTCTCCTTAGTATATCGTAAAGCTTCTTGCTCCCTGATATCCCATCTACTTGCCGTTGAGCTTAGCTGGAAAGTTTTTTTTTTTTTTAATTATTTTATTTTATTTTATTTTTTTTAGGGGCCATGCTCATCTTCTCTATATCGTTCCAGTTTTAGTGTATGTGCTCCTGAAGCGAGTACACTGGAAAGATTTATAATGAGACAGTTTATTTATCCAATTGACACAAAAGCAATAATATGCTTAGGGGACTGTCAATAAAAAAGTGATAATAACAGCCATGGTTATTGTGCTCTGACATTCACTACACTCCAGACACGGTGGTGAGCTCGTGTTAATACTCACAGCAACCATAACACAGGTAGGAAAACAGAAACATAAAGGTTTAAGTATCTTGTCACTGTGTGAATGGTACTGGTAGTGCTTGTGTTCAGACCTGACTCCAAAGCCAATGCTCTGACCTCTAGGCCACACTGACGTTGAGTTTGGGGCGGGGGGGAAATATACTTACTTGGAAAGGATAATTCTTCCCTCAATATTTGGTGGACTTTTCTATCTCGGTGCAGTGCTAATGGATACATATCAGGGCCTTTTCTAAAGGGAGAGCAGAAAAGCCTAGCCACTTTTGAAGACCTGAGTAAGCCAAGGTCTCTGGGCTGTGATGCCATAAATGCACCCCCTTTGCCACCCCCCACTTCGTCATGGCAGATCTTCACGCCCCCTTCCTTTATATGTCAACACCCTCCAATTGCTTCTGCCCACAGCTCTGCGGCTTTGCGGGCGTCACTCCCTCTTCCCAGAGTGCAGCACCCAGGTTCTTTCCTGTGAGGATTACTGCTGATTCTGCAAAGTCCAGTTCCAACATCATTGACTGGGCCTCTGACCACTCCAGAGGGATAAGAACTGCCCCCAGCCCCGACCCTTTTTTATTTTCTCATATGCACACTTGTCATGTTATCACCTTTCTTGTCGTTTCTTCCTTGTTTATCTCTCTTATCTCCCCAACTATAAAATAAAATGCACAGGGATTGTGTTAGGTTTTATTCATCTCTGTATCTCTGCTGCACAACCTGCAAATATAGGTGCCAATGAGTGTGGTAGAGCTGACAAGAAACTCTTCTATAGTAGAGCCATGAGCTAGTTCAATAGCATTTCAAGATGAAGGAGATTCGTATCTTGAAAGCGGTGCATTGTGCTTTTTTCATCTTCAGTTGTAAGTGTATTAAGGATGAAAGATGTGTGTACTACTGCAAATGTTTCTGAAAGCAGCCCAGAAAGGAGAAATGAGACAGAGCCCACAGCTCACCATTACAGAGGCCTTTGGGTTGGGAACTGTTTCTAAGAAAAAGAGCAGTGTTTGATTGATACAAAAATCACCCGTTTCCTTCTGTGTTGTCATTAAGAATTGTGGGTATGTGGCTTTTTAAAAATTTATTTTATTTTATTTTTTGAAACAGGCAAAGGATTTAATGCTACAAAATGATGTATGGTTTATAGAGGGTTCAGCCGGGTAAGCGTTGTTTGCCTCAACCACTAAAAACTTATTTGTTCATCAATCATTTTAACACTGTGCTACAAACCAGGAAATAGGTTGTTTGAAAAGAATAATATCTTGACAGAATCTGCTCAGAGCCCTCTGATGTTTGTAAACCTTTGATTGCCTAGTTTGTAAACTGTCTAAAAGAGAAAGCTCACAGAATTTGATCATTTAATTCAGAACAAGGACTAGATATCTCTAAATTTGAGGAAAATCTTGACTGTAATTGAGAAATTTTCACCTGTAATCTTTCTCTGTTAGCCCTTATCCTTGCAACCCTTTCACCCAGGAGAGACAAGAGGAGCCAGAGAAAACCAGTTTTGAATGTACAAATATGGAGAAAATAGTGAACTTGACCATCAAATCTGTGTAGAGTTTGGGCACTTTACCTCTCTCAGTGACACTGGGCACTTACCATCACCTCTTGGGGACTTCCATCCACAGTTGTGATTTTGGGATATGTGTCCTGATTATATCCCAAAGAAAAATGAGTTTCTGAAGATCATGACCTTGCAGTCATTGGCAGGTTGCAAATTTAACTTTTAATACTTCTTATGTGAGACCTCTGTTCTTAGGCCGTTTGGAATGAATCAGAAGAACCTGGGGAGAATGTCTGTCTTCTGCTGACTGAAAGTGGAGAGGTATGTGGAAAACCATTTGCAATTCACACGTATTTTAAAAGTACAGTACTGAACCGGTAGCAGAGTGATTACAGGGGGGGAAAAAAGCCTAATTTAAAATGATTCCCAAGTTCGGTGTTTTTCTTTGGTTCAATATTTTTGGCTTGGCAAGACCTTGATTACCCCTATTACTGGATGTCTCCAAATCAAAGGCTGACAGAGACTTTAGGTGACACATGTTGAGATGATGTAGCTATAAATTTATGTTTGCCCAGTTGGAACCTATGACTTGACGGTACCGCATTTACTGCAGACAATAGTAGCTCAGCCTTATGTTGTTGGAGACTCTCTCTCTGCTGATCCACAGGCTACATGGGTAGTTGGCCCAGTTACCTGTGTAGCCAGGTCATGTTCAGTGCTCCAAAGGCTTATTGCAAAAACTGCCTTTCCAGATGGCTTTGGGATATCTTTCTCCTGCCTTCTACTCCATCCATTCATGGACAACATCTCTCCTGACTTTCTTCCAAAACTTTAGAGATGAAAAGAGGAAAGACAACCAAAAGTGATGAAGATGAGTTAGGTATGAAAGTAACACAAGAATCAGATATAGTGATCATATTTCCTGAAATAAAAGTAACTTGTAGAATTTCCATTGTAGCTCAGCAGGTTAAGAACCTGACAGTCTCTGTGAGGATACAGGTTTGATCTCTGGCCTCCATCAGTGGGTTAAGGATCTGGCGTCGCCCCAAGCTTTGGAATACGTCACAGATGTGGTTCAGATCTGGTGTTGCTGGGGCTGTGGCATAGGCCTGCCGCTGTAGCTCTGATTCAGCTTTTAGCCTGGGAACTTCTACATGCTATAGGTGTGGCTATAAAAAGAATTGTAATTTGTAATCTGACAATAGGAGAGGATTCTTTTTTTTTTCTTCTTTGTTTTAGGGTTGCACCCGCAGCATATAGAAGTTCCCAGGCTAGGGGTCTAATCAAAGCTATAGCTGCTGGCCTATACCACAGTCACAGCAACACAGGTTATAAGCTGCGTCTATGACCTACACCACAGCTCACAGCAATGCCGGATCCTTAATACACTGAGAGAGGCCATGGATCGACCCCCACATCCTCATGGACACTAGTCAGGTTCATTTCTGCTGAGCCACAACAGGAACTCCAGGATAGGATATTTATTTTATTATTATTATTTTTTGTCTTTTGTGTTTTGTCTTTTCAGGGCCGCACCCGCGGCATTTGGAGATTCCCACGCTAGGGGTCTAATCGGAGCTGTTGCTGCCAGCCTACACCGGAGCCACAGCAACGCCAGATCCAAGCCACGTCTGCGACCTACACCACAGCTCATGGCAACGCCAGATTCTTAACCCACTGAGCAAGGCCAGGGATTGAACCTGCAACGTCATGGTTCCTAGTCGGATTCGTTTCCAGTGCGCCAAGACAGGAACTCCTAGGATAGGATATTTAAAATCCAAACTCACTTAGAAAACTAGGACACATGGTTTTCTTGTTGCCCACAATTACAGTAAGATGTCAATGTATTTTCAAAGGTAATAAAAAAATTCGGATAGTGTGAAGAGTTGGATAATTCATTATCAAAGAGGATTAATGGAATAGGTAGGAAGATGGACTTGCTGACCTTTAATTTTGCTCTAACAAATTGATTTATTCCTGCATTTCCTTCATACATACGCTCCTTCAACAGTTATTCAGTATCTGCCACATGCCAGGGACATCTTTTGCACCCTGAATTTGTGGACTGGGTTATATATTTACTATGTTATCATGGCTAGGAAGAGCCACTTGCTATATTCTGCTTCTAAGGAAGATTACGTACAGTTTGGTTTCCAAATTTTAAATCAAATATTTGGAAATGATAACAAATATTTCTAGACTGGACCACGAATAGTAATTGAAGAAAATTGAGGATACCTTTGAAGACAGTGCAGATGCTTCATTAAGGCATTAATGGGGGAAGTAATGATGAAAGGAACTGCCACCTACCAAGCACCTCCCATGTGTCTATCACATACTAGGCACTTCATAGATATCATGTCCAGCCCCCATTTCAGTGGCCTCCAGATGGGGCAATACAAAAACAATGTCAGCCATGTCATGTTTCCTTAAAACCTCATCTTCAGTTGTAAGTGTATTAAGGATGAAAGATGTGTGTACTACTGCAAATGTTTCTGAAAGCAGCCCTTCTTTCTACACCGAGGAGTCCAAATCGGAAGAAGCTCTGTCACAAACCAAGACCTACAATTTGGAACATCTGCCCTGATGACGTATAATTCAGGGCTCATATTTGAAATCTTTGTGTAGAGATGATTCTGATATTTCTCTTCTTATTAGCAGACATCTGGGCCTCCAGCTGCCCTTGGGAGGTGTCAGTGATATCAGTTAGGGTTCTTTGGGTGAAAGCAGCAGAAACGGGTGCTGGATGATTTTTTTTTTTTTTTACAGTCGCACCTGCAGCATACAGAAGTTCTCAAGCTAGGGGTCTAACGAGAGCTACAGCTGCCAGCCTACACCACAGCCACAGCACTGGATCCAAGCTGTGTCTGCGACCTACACTACAGCTTGTGGCAATGCTGGATCCTTAACCCACTGAGTAAGACCAGGGATCGAACTTGCATCCTTGCAGATACTATGTTGGTTCTTAGCCCCCTGAGCCACAACGAGAACGCTGGATGAATTTTTTTAAAAGGTAAATTACTTAAAGACTATAAAGAAGTATATGGAATCTCAAGGAAGGCAGAAGAACCAGGCATAAAACAGAGAGCAGAGACCTCCACAGGTATCACTGCCAGGAGAGGCAGGCGTTCTTACTCAGAGTTTACGACTGGGATGAGCCAGGACAAGTTGTTTACTGTTATTAGCTTTGGAGGGTTCTGCTCAAGATTCTGAGTCCTCAGAGAGAGAGGCTGATTGGCTAAACTTGGCTCACTTGTCTGCCTCTGGCTGTTCTCAGAGATTGGGGGGTGTTCAGAGGAGGTCCTTCAGCATCTCTTGTGAGAGGGTTGGATGCCTTGATTTATCATGTTGCTAAGACTGCACACAAAGGAGGAGAGGTGATGTTTCTCCAGTTCTGACACTAATTCCACTGTGTGTGTGCGTGTGTGTGTGTGCGCGCGTGCGCGCGGCGCGCATGTCTGTCTTTGTTGTTCACAGAGCCAAACAGTTAATGTTGACACTGTCTACTGGAGATAGCACCAGATCTTAGAGGTCGCGGGCTCCATTCTGCAGGATTGCTCTCACTCCAGGTGCCAGTCCAAAGTCTAGCTTGTTAATCTGTGCTTCTAACTGATAGGCTATAAACTGAAGATCCCAAAGATCTCCTCCTTGGGTTCAGTTAGTGTGCTAGAGGGGCTCACAGAACTCAGAGAAACATCTTGCTTGCTATATTACTGATTAAATATAAAAGGATGCAAGTCAGGATCAGCCAGATGGAAGAGATGGGAAGGGCAAGGTAGGGGAAAGAGATGCGAAGCCTCCATGCTCTTTCAGGTACACCCGCCCAGCACCTCCATGTGTTCACCGGCTCAGAAGCTCTCTGAGTCCTGTCCCTTTGGGCTTTTATGAGGGTTTCATTACGTGGGCACAGTTGATTAAGTCATTGGCCACTGGCACCAGTTATACCTCCAGGCCTTCTTCCCTCCCCAGGAATCAGGGAGGTTGAGACTGAAAGTTCTAATGCTCCAATCACATGGTGGGTTCAGCTGGCAAACAGCCTCCATCCTTATGTGCTTTCCAAGAGTCACCTTATTAACATGAACCCAAGTGTGGTTGAAAGGGCTTTGTTATGAATACCAGGATACCTCTGTCGCTTTATTTAATCACCTAGAATCCCAAAGGTTTTGGAGCTCTGTGCTAGAAACTGGGATGAAGGACAAATATATATATTCCTTATTATAAATCACAATATCACACCCCTCGTGAAAAGAAAAGGTATTATTAGATTCCAGGTGGGCCCAAATAGCTGATATCTGGGAAGACAGCCTGTCTAATTGAGGGATTCTCCAAGGTTCCCCTAAGTGAATTTTCAATATGCCCACATAACCTGTATATTAAGTCAGTACATCCCAAATATGCCATCCAAATTTGGTGAAAATTGCCCAAAACAGTTAATATTGATTATTTAGGTGTAAAGGCTTACCTTCTTTTTATAATAAAAACCTTTTTTTGGGCCATACTCATGGCATGTGGAAGTAGCTGGGCCAGGGATCAAACCCGTGCTGCAGTTGCAGCCTATGCTACAGCTACAGCTGCAGCAATGCCAGATCCTTAACCCACTCTAGCACATGGGAGCGTCCATAAAAATTTTTTGGAAGAGGTCTTTATGTCTGATTCATCTTTGTATATTTCTCAACATCTAATAGATCTCTGCACAGAATCAGGGACTAACAAATGTTTATTGAATAAGTGGCATATAGACGATACACTTAAGTTTCAGAATTAAACACCTCTTTATATATGATTACTATATGAAAAAATATGTCCACATGAGTAAATATTTGTGTATATAACCATGCAAATAGAATTTGGTTTATAGTCACCAGACTCCCTGTCAACAATAATAAGGAAAAGGCTACCTCATTAGCTGTTAATTATTTCCAGACTTTTACTATACTATGAAAGAAGCAAAGGGAAAGATTGTATCCACCTCTGAAGCTTATACTTTAAGCACTTTAGTCTTTAGTTCTCAGAGAATATTTTGCTGATGTTTTCCTTTCCTCTAATCTTTGTTGAAGGGATCATGTCTTATTCATCATGAATTCCCAGGCCTAACAGGTATTCAATAAATGTCTCATGAATAAATTATAACAATTTAATGTTTGCCCAGGTAATAAGAGCCAAAACCCCTTGTTAAGATGTTGGGCCAGAGCAATTATATGCTAGTGAGAACATGGTTTTGGCAAGAGGTGACCCTGAATCATGGTGCACAGGGCAGCCTGGGTTTGTTTTGCAGTGGATCCTAAAACAAGCCCTTGTTCTGGATTGTTCTTGTTAGCTGATGAGAAGACAGGAGGTGGTGCATGGAGCAAGAAGACTGGGTGAGATCCAAGACAGGCAGAGAAGGGCCAGGTCATCCTAAAAGACAAGCAGTCCCTTCCAGCCTATTGAGTGGGAAGTTTGACTAGAAGTGACTAAACAGTTGGCGATTACTGCTCTTAACGGATGATGTTTCCATGAATAATTATACAGGTAGCTGGCTCCACTTTCAGTGTCCTTTCCTCACTTAGCAATGTTACACCTGACAAGCAGTGAGCAGCAGAAGTAGGAAATATGCAGATAATAGTGCCAAGGAATATTTCCCAACTTTTATTAAGCTCATCACTTAACACCTTGCTGTCTGGCTGGTTCTGATTTCTTCCAGGTTGTGAGTGCTCCTCTTTTGCATGACTGTCACATGACATTTTTCTTTTCTTTTCTCTTTTATTTTTTTTTAGAATCATACCATAGCATATGGAAGTTCCCAGGCTATGGATCAAATGAGAGCTGCAGCTGCTGGCTACAGCCACAGCCACACAAAATCCAAAATGTGTCTGTGATCTTTCCCACAGCTCAGGGCAATGCCAGATCCTTAACCCACTGAGCCAGGCCAGGGATGGAACTCTCATTCTCATGATTACTAGTCAAATTCGTTCCCACTGAGCCACCACTGGAACTCTACATGGCATTTTTCCTGACCGATACAATTCTGCTAACGTTACTGTGCTCTGCACATCTGGAGGACAGAGCCCATGCTTTATTATCTCCATATCTTCCAGCTCTAGGACAGCTACCTGGAAAGATAAACTCTCAAAACTTATTGTTTAATACACAGAAAAAGATAGAAGAGAAACAGAAGACTAAGGAACCCTGACATTGTGATAGCCCTATAAGAATAATTCTGCTGACACCTTCTAAAGAGCCCTCCCATCTCCTGCGGCTGCTGTTGTATTTTATGCTCATGGAAGTCCTGAAACCAAGGTAATCTCATTGTCGTTCACCTGAGATGCAGACGCCTCAAAACACCCTCACTCAAGCAGAATTAGTAACTCTTTCCATGGGATCTATGCCTTTCTTGGGCTGGCCCAACTGCGGCAAGTTGTTTAGATGATCTTGAGGTTGGAGAATGCCACCAGTAAACTCATTCTTTTCTGGGCTGAAGGGGATTGTTTGAGCACAATGAGCAGGGAAGCAATGTTTATTAACAAGAAATTCTACTTCATTACTGTGCCTGCCTGGACTTCCTTATAATTACCACATAATATTTGAGTAACATTTATCCTACTCTGGTGCTAAAGTAAATAGATTTTTCAACCTACAATTATTAACCTGGAATCAGGGAGTTATTAATCGTCATTCTTACGTTCATAAAACACAAGTAGCCCATTTTTAGAACCGATATAGATAGATTCCTAACAGCAAACAACAAGAATACGACAAGGATTTAATATGAAATAATTTGTTCTTTCTTTGAATCTTCATGATACTTCCTCTCTGATTTCTTGGCAGTGTCACTCTCTGTGAAGGACAGGGGTCATCTCCGTGTTTTCTAGCACCGGGTGGTAGCACGAGGCTTCTTCACAGGCAGATTTACAGAGCATGTGTGGAGGTCATGCTGCGGTCGCCTCACTGGGCGATTCCCAGGAATTGCTTTCTCATCCACCAGATAACAATGGCAGCAATTTGGGCCAAGTCGTCTGTGCCTAAACTCCGTTAAGCAAGCTTAAGCCCATCACAGCACTTTTGGGAAGGTGTATAAGCACCATAGGTTGGTAAAATCTAGGAGTCACTGTCATCGCTGGCCAAAGACGTAAGTTCTGGAAAGGTTCTGCCTTTGTTCACGATTCATTCACATTTTCCAGCTATTTCCCCTTATGTCGTTTGTATGTGATGTCACTTGTGTCATGAGAGAGAATAGAAATAAATACATGCATAAAGAACGAGACTTTGTTTACCGTGATTCAACATACATAGGTAGCTGAGCTTCATTGAACAAACAGCAGTGGCAGCCTTCTGTGATGCTGGTAAAATCAAGTTGCTCCAGAACCTGGTGATACTGAAAACAAATTTCCTGGACAACTGTGAAGAAGAGCTATGTATAAGACTTCGCTGAGGGAACTGTCCAAATCCGCAGGTATTTGGATTCTTTTTCTCCTGAAACCCTCCTATCTTCGCAGGTCCTTCAAAATAATGGTAAGTGTATTTTCCCAGCCTGATCTTTGAAGAAAGCTCCTGTTTATCTCATGGTTTTCCTCTGCCAACCACACTATATATATCTTGTCGAATTCTCTCCTGTGGCGAGTGTCCAGTTCTGAAAAGTTTACATTTTGGTGGCCCTTAAAGCTATTCTGTGGGCATAAATAATTATAATGTTTAACTTGTATTTACTAAAGACATACTGATAAACAAATGCCCTTTATTTTAATCTCACCACTCTCAGACACCTGCCATCTTGAAGTGTCTTAAAGACACTTGTGATCTTGAAAACTCTAATTAAACTTTTATCATCTTTGTACTAAAGGAAAAGTCCTGTTTCTAATGTAAGCGGCTTGCATTTATAAGCTCTGACAAGCTGCTTCGTACCAGACAGCCAAAAGTGATGAGCAGTCTCGGCAGATTAAAATGTAAATTTGATTGAAGAAAACAACCTACAAAAATTTATGCTTCTGTATAATCTGTGTGATTAAATGTTACTTGTTTAAAAGCTAATGTTTCTGACACTTTCAATTATAGCTTTTGGAAGTTTTATTCCACATCATTTAATCTATTTTAAATAACTTTTCCTTTTAGGCTCCACACATAGTGATGCATGTTTAGCATCAATCTCCAATGCAAATTCGGAAATAATCTCTGTCCAGTCTGCAGCAAGGTTCATTTTATAGGGAGATAACAAGTTTTAAAAGTAAACCTACAGTCCTCTCTCATAATTAAGGAAAAAAACTGGGTCTCAGTGTAATTACTATTGTCCTTTTTATTTTTACTTAGATTTAAAAAAAAACACCACAGCTTCGTCTCCTAACCGCTTTTAAGTGTGCAGTCATTAGCGTTAACCATAGTCATACTGTCGTGCAACAGATTGCCAGAGCTTTTTGGTTTTGTAGAACTGAAATTCCATACCCACTAAACAACAGCTCACATTCCCCTCTCTCTCCAGTCCCTGATAACACCCATTCCACTTTCTGCTTCTGTAAGTTCGACCGCTTTAGATACCTCATAGATATTAATTCCGCCAGTATTTGTCTTTTTGTGACTGAATTACTTCACTTAGCATAGTATCTTCAATATTCGTGAAAGAAGATTTGTGGCACAAGACAGAACTTTTCTTTCTTTTAAGACCGAGTGAGATGCTGTTGTGTGTGTGTGCCATTCTTTTTGTCAGTTCACCTGTCAGTGGACATCTGGGTTGCTTTTCATTTTGGTTATTGAGAAAAATGATATGCTAAACATGGGTGTGAAAATATCTCTTCAAGATCTTGCTTTTAATCTCTTTAGATATATACCCAGATGTGGGATTGCTGGACCATATGGCAATTCTATTTTAATTTTTAGAGGAAACTCCATACTATTTTCCATAGAGGCTGCAGAATTTTACATTCCCTCAAAGCTATTATACTTTTTATTAGAAATTACATAACTAAATATTGAATAACGTTAATATTCATGTTAATAATGAATAATATTTAATATTTTATTTTTAAATAGTAATAAAATACCTATAAGGCAAGTTTATTAGACTGTCATATAACTGAGCTTTCAGTACGTTACATTAGTTTGAAACAGTAAATTTACAAGTATGCCATTTTGTTATGCCTAAGTTTTGTTTCGTTGTGCTTTTATTCATGGATCTGGAGAGTCAGAGCACTCTTCCACCATTAACTGATCTAAATGAGATTTTCATGTAATCCAAAGAAAATTATAAGCCAAGGAAAAGAAAGAAACTTGCCATTTCCAAATGGTTTGCTTAGTCTGATGAAAATTCAATGTGAGCTTCTAGGGTAGAGAAGAATAAAGTTGGAGAAATCACTACCTGATTTTCAGTCTTACTACAAGGTATAATGTCAAGATAATTGGCAGAGGGATGAACACGTAGGTCAATAGAACAAAACAGAGAACCCAGAAGTGTACCCACAAAATATGCCCAAGTGGGGAGTTCCCGTGCTGGCCCAGCGGAAACGAATCTGAATAGCATCCATGAAGACACAGGTTCGATCCCTGGCCTTGCTCAGTGGATTAAGGATCTGGCGTTGCCGTGAGCTGTGGTGTAGGTCACAGACTTGGCTCAGCTCCCTCGTTGCTATGGCTGTGGAGTAGGCTCCACATTCAACCCCTGGTCTGGGAACCTCCATATGCCGAGGTGCGGCCTTAAAAAGACAAAAATAAAAAAAACCAATATGCACAACTGATTATCAAAATCACTATGGTAAAGACAAGCCTCATAATAATACAGAATCCTATTTTTATTGGTTTCAGCCTCTCTGCCCTGGTATTTTTATTTGTATCTCTGCTCTGATTTGCAGTGCCATCTCCCACATTGCATGCTTCTCCTCCCTTCAGAGAAACCTTCCCTGACCATTCCAGCCTGAAATAACATCTTCTACTTCTAAGCTTAGGAAGAAGCAATTAGAATTTTTGATCAGGGGTCTAAAATGGAAAACTAAAAGATTTCAGCATTAAAGAGTAAAGCAAAAGGCTAGAGTAGAGTAACTAAACTGCAGAGATTTGTGTGGCCCGATTTTCTCTGCTGAGCTTCAGAACTTTTCTAGAAGGGCCAGTAAAATTGGCTGTAAACTTGTTGAGGGCAAGGGCTATTTCCATCTTATTTACTGAAGAATGCATGTCTTTGTTTGGCACATGAATTTGAGTACTGGTCCTCCTAGGCACCGAGGCAGGCACTGGGCCCAAAAAAGGCAGGTAAAACCCAAACAGAGTCCTTGAACTTCTGGGCTTCTGTGTCTCCACCATACCATCTAGTTCTTCAGTCAGTACCCGCAGGAAATATATGTTGACAGACCGAATGGCTAAATTGAGGTTATAAAATGAGGGAAACAATAGGAACCACACCATAGAGATTGAAAAAGATCAAATAATAGAATATTTTCTATCTAACATTTGTCTAGCCCTGACTTCGCAGAAACACAGTATTCACATTTCAGCTGAAGCTTCTATTTGAAGTAAGAATGGCTCTCTGTCTCCTCAGCAACCTCGAAGGCTCAGCCTCCAGGACAATGGCGATAGGAATAATAAAGAGCAATATCTTTTCTTTGCAGCTGCCACATGGTGTGACACTTATGGGTCCTTGCATGGCTCCCCCATGAGTAGGGTCAGACACACAGTGGATGTGGCAAGTAGACAGTGTACTGTAGCTAAGTTTAAAATGCACAGATACCTTGAAGAATGCCAAAGGTGGAAGTGTACTGCCTCGGGATACATCCCATAGAATCATAAACATTCAAACATCCCAGAGCGGTGCCAAACCTGGCCTCCAGCTCGAAGTCCTCTGGTAGCTGCATTTATACCTAAAAAGCATGTAGGAATTAGTTTCCTTAGAAATATTTGTTTTTAGAACTCCTTGGTTGTCTTAATGGTGATTTACAAGGGAGGCATTGTAAAAAATAGGTCTTTGGCTGGACATTTTATAAATGAAAGATATTTTGGGTTATCAACTAAGAGATTATAAATAAGTGTGTGTAAATCCACCAAGAAAACTAATACAAAATAGTTTTAAAAGTCCATGTTTTGGTAGAGTCACCAGATAAAATATAGGATCCCTGCTTAAAAATAAATTCTAGATAAACAGTGAAAAACTTTTTCATAAAAGTTTCATGCATTAGGTGGAACATACTTATTCTAAAATATTATTGTTTTTCTGTTTAGGGGGCTGAAGATAGGAAAAAGGTGTGATAGTAACTGGGAACAGGGAATCTTTCTAGGGTGACGAAAATGTTCTAAAATTGGATGGTGGTGGTTTCTTCACAGTACATTTACGAAAAACTGTTGAATTGTATACTTAAAATGGATGAATTGAATGGTATGCAGATTATACCTAAAATATTATAAAATGGCCGTGTTTTATTTTAGATGACTCAAGGCTAACATATTTTTATTTAATGGTTAAGCTCCACCTTTCTTGTAGCATTATTGTGATCAGTAAGTGGGGTGATAAAAATGGAGGGATTTTGTAAATGCTAGAGTGTTGTACAGACACAGGCAGCATCCTAATATTTCTCTTGTCACTTGCAGTGACATTTCATCATTTTATACTTCATCATTTTATATTGTCATTAAAATTAGTTCATCTGTAATAAACTCTTGCTAGATATTATTCTCTGCACTTCCGAGTTTGACTAGTTCAAGGTCACCCCATGACAGGGATAAGGTCATCCCACCAGACGTCATCTGACTTCGATCATCGCGTTGTTCATCATTATACTCATCCTCGCTTACCTATATCTTCACTTCGGACTGTAATTTTTAAAAAAGTAAGTACAGATGAAGACAAAAACATCAAGGTATAATTGTGTCAGGAGTCCTCGTTGTGACTCAGTGGAAACAAACCCGCCTAGGAACCATGGGGATGCACATCCAATCCATGGCCCCACTCAGTGGGTTAAGATTCTGGTGTTGCCACGAACCTCGGTGTAGTTCGCAGATGCAGCTCTGATCTGGCCTTGCTGTGGCTGTGGCTGTGGCACTGTAGCTCTGCTTTGACCCCCTAGCCTGGGAACTTCCATATGCCGCACCTGAGGCTCTAAAAAATAACATATGTATATATATAAAATAATTTATATAATATAAATTATAATATATAAATATATTTTATATATTTATGTATGTATATATGTGATTGTTTGAAAATGACTATGAAAAGATCTTTTATAGTAGCTACCATGTCTTTCCTATCATTCGATAGTTATTTATTGTATACTGACTGTATTTCAAGCACTGTGCTGGTGATGCAGTGGTGACAAATATGGAAAACACTGCCCCTGATTTTATGGAGCTCCCAGTGAGAGGGAGTTCTAGAAATTTCTTTTTACCCCAAGTTGACCCACATTATTTATTCTTGCTTCTATATAACCATTCATTGGTTTAAAGGCTGAGTTAGAAGAGGGTTTTTTTTTTTTTAATTAACTACAATAACTGACCCATGATTTCCCATGAATCCCATTAACTGACAAAGATATAATGCTCAGTTAGGAACTCTCAGTTATTGTTAAATAGGAAATCATAATATGCAGACTTATCCTGCCTCTTAAATGCACATAGGTAGTTTCCTAGTGTATTGTTGTTGCAAAAATTAATATCTTTTCAGTGTATCTACTTAAAAAGAACCCCGAGGCATTGTGGGATTGGAGGGGTGCTGTGTCGAGCCAATCTGAATTTTTTTCAAACCCAGTGAAATGAATTAGAAAGCAGTAGTTTCCTGCTAGGTCCCTGTTATTTAACATTATTTGAACGGCAGCTAGACTTGGGGTCTCTGAACTGATGTGATATGAAGTTAAAAGATCTCCAGTATCAACTGACAAAACAATTATTGTAATTTGCCTCTGTGATACAAAGAAGAAATTAAACTCTTAAAGGGGCTGAAAAGTTCCCCCCAAGTAGGCATTTATTATAATTATTATTTTATTTCTCCTTTTGGTACTTCTAATAGTTAATGTTACCTTGGAGTTTAAAACCCACTGGTGGCACTGATTGGCATGAAGATAAATGTTCTTAATAGAGAATACACACTGAAAGAATGCTTTTCTCGGGGAGATTTGGCTGAGGCAGAGGTTATTACTTTTATATTCTGATGCGCTTTTTTTTTGTGTGTGTGTTTTGTTGTTGCTATTTCTTGGGCCGCTCCTGCGGCATATGGAGGTTCCCAGGCTAGGGGTTGAATCGGAGCTGTAGCCACCGGCCTATGCCAGGGCCACAGCAACGCGGGATCCGAGCCGCGTCTGCAACCTACACCACAGCTCACGGCAACGCCGGATCGTTAACCCACTGAGCAAGGGCAGGGACCGAACCCGCAACCTCATGGTTCCTACTCGGATTCGTTAACCACTGCGCCACGACGGGAATTATGATGCACTTTTAAGTATCATGTTTTCCAGTTCTATAAATTAGAAACTCCGTTAAGTAATAAGTACATTCTCCTGCAATATTCTTAATTTTCCTAGTTTCATTTCTTAAAATTTGAAAATAGTGTTAATGCATGCTATTTAGTGTTGGTATCTCCATGCACTGTTCAGGGTGGGATCTTGTAGGATCTCAGCATTATTTGATGGAAATAATTTAGAAAAATATTTCATAAATTCCCATGATATCCCTTTCTTGGTATGATTTAAACTGAGTCCCACCATCCATATTCACTGGCATTCAGAGCTTAGCTTTAATTATAGGAACCCCTAGTTACTTATAAATTTACCATTTACCATTATTGTTTTAACTTCAAAGGTTGATGGCATGTAGAAATTTGCACATATTTATACCCCACAGCTGAAGCAGGTGTATGGGGATGGGTCCTTGTCTCCTAAGTGACCTCACTGTTGAACTCACATCCACATCTCTGGTTACTTGTTCTTCACTCTAGTAAAATAACAAACCTTTCTTCCTTTGTGAAAAGAGAGACTCCTAAAGGAAAGCAAATTTCAGGTCCTGGAGCTGCAAATAAAAGGAAAGTGGGGAAGTTTTATATAGAATTTCTGTTTTAGATGAAGTAAAGAGTAGAATGTTGAGTTCAGTATTGGCTCAGTTCTATTACAAAAACTAGTGTCCACTAGTCATACTGTGTTTATAAAATAAAACAAGAAATAAGCATAATATTTATTTTAGGAGCAGACTTTTTAAAAAGTGTTACACAAATAACTTCAGGAGTTCTCCTTGTGGCTCAGCAGGTTAAGGATCTGACTAGTATCCATGAGGATGCAGGTTTGATCCCTGGCCTCACTCATATATTTTTGCACTCTCTTCTCCCAGTCTCCTAGTTGTTTTTATATAGAGAATGGGAACCATTCAGAAGTGGTTATGTCTATGCAAATATCTTGGGGTTGCTTAAAAAAAAAAAAAACAGAAATTTATTGTCTCATGGTGCCAGAGGCTATAAGTCTGAAAGCAAGCTGTCAGCAAGTAAATAATGCTCTCTCTGATGCATCAGAAGAAAATCTTTCTTTGCCTCTTATAGCTTCTGCTGTTTGCCAGCAATCCTGGCATTCCTTGGCATCACTCTAGTCGTATGACCATCTTTGCCTCGTGTGTCTTCACATTGTCTTCCTTCTGTGTACGTCTTTGTCCAAATTTCTCCTTTTCATAAGGACACTGGTCATATTTAGGGCTTGCCACGATGACCTCATTTTAACTTGGTTAAATCTGCAAAGACCAGGGAGTGGCCTCAGAAAGATGGCCGAATAGGAAGCTGAAGACTCTCAAATTGTGAAGTCACAAAGGGAGAATTTTGAAAGCAGCAAGAGCAGAGTCATCACCTACAAAGGAATCCCCATAAGACTATAAATGGATTTCCCAGCAAAAATCTACAGTCCAGAAGGGAGTGGAATGACCTATTCAAAGTGCTAAAAGAAAAAAACCCTGCCAACCAAGAATATTATGATACTCCATCTGGAAAATTTGCCCTTCAAGTGAATGAGAAATAAAGACTTTCACGTATAAGCAAAAGCTGAAGTTCATAAGATCTGCCTTAAAATAAACACTAAAGGAAGCCCTTCAAGATGAAACAAAAAGATGCTAAACATCAACATTTGTATATGAAAGAGTAAAGCTTATTAATAAGGTATAGACAAATACAGAACATTGTAACACTGTAACAGTGGTGCGCTTTAGACTAAAGTATGCAAATGACTCTAAAGTATGTTAATAGATACACAATATAAAAAGCAATAATAGACACATGGAACTACATCAAATTAAAAACCTTCTGCAGAACAGAGGAAACAATCAACAGAATAAAAAGACCACATATAGAATGGGAGACAGTATTTGCAAACCATATGTCTGATAATGGGTTAACATCAAAAGTGTATAATAACTATAACTCAATAGCAAAACAGTTCATTATCTGAATAAAAATGGGCAAATAATTTGAATAGACATTTCTCCAAAAAAGGCATATGAAAAGATGCTTGACATGATTAATTATTAGAAAAATGCAAATCAAAATTGCAGTGAGGTTATCACCCTCCCACTTGTTAAGATGGCCATTATAAACAACAACAGTAACAAAAAACCTAGAAAATAACAAGTGCTAATGAGAATTTAGAGAAATTGTGACCCTTGTGTACTGTTGGTAAGAAACTAAAATAGTGCAACCACTATGAAAGACAGTGTAAGTTTTCCCAAAAAATTAAAAATAGAAATACTATACAATCCAGCAATCCCTCTTAACAAATGTTGCATTCAGCAAGCTGCATCTTTTTGTTTCATCTTGAAGGGCTTCTGCTTATTTATTCAAAAGAATTGAAATCAGAATCTTAAACACATGTTAGCACTCCTATGTTTAATGTTGCACTATTCATAATAGCCCAAATGTAGAAACAACGTAAATATACAGTCATAATGTGGTGTATACATACAATGGAGTAGTATTTAGCCATCAAAAGTGGGAAAGCCTATTGTATTAATTAGTGTTCTCCAGAGAACCAAAAACAAAGAGACTTGCTATGAGGAATAGAGTCATGTGATTATGGAGGCTGAGAAGTCCCAAGATCTGCATTCAGCAAGCTGCAGACCTAGGAGGGCCGATGGCATAGCTCTAGTCTAAATTCAAGGGCCTGAGAACCAGGAGAGCTGATGGTATGAATTCCAGTCTGAAAGCCAGCAGTTTCAAGACCCAAGAAGAGCCAACTCCTTAGTTTGAGTAAAGGCAAGAAAAGACCAATGTCCCGGATCAAGCAGCCAGGCAGGAGGAGCTCCCTCTTACTCAGCCTTTCTGTTCCATTCAGGTTTTCAACAGGTTGAATGAGAAACTCACCTCATTAGGAGGACAACCTGCTTGACCTGGTCTACTGATTCAAATCTTGATCTGATTCACACCCCCCCTCACAGACACACTCAGTCAAATGGACATGTAAAATGAACCATTGCATATGTGTCTCATGGATGAATCTTGAGACATTAGGCAAAATGGAACAGGCCAACCACAGAAAGACAAATACTTCAGATTCCACTTATATGAGTTTCTCAAGTGGTCACTCACTGAAGCAGAAATTAGAATGGTGGTTGCTAGGGACTGAGGGGATGGGAAAATAAGAAGTTGCTGCTCAGTGGCTATGAAGTTTTAGTGATACAAGATGAAAAAGTTCCAGAGATCTGCTGTACAACATTATGCCTATAGTTGGCAATATCTTATTGAACACGTAAACATTTGTTAAGAGGGTGGATCTCATGCTGTGTATTTTTTATCATAATTTTTGCTGTCGTTGTTGTTGTTGTTTTTGCTTTTCAGGGCTATACCTGTGGTATATAGAATTTCCCTGGCTAGGGGTTAAATCGGAGTTTCAGCTGCCAGCCTACACCACAGTCACAACAATGTCAGGCCTGAGCCAAGTCTGCAACCTATACTGCAGTTCACAGCAATGCCAGATCCCTAGCCCACTGAGCAAGGCCAGGGATCAAACCTGCATCCTCATGGTTACTAGTTAGGTTTGTTATCATTGAGCCACAGTGGGAATTCCTATCATAATTTTTAAAAGAGAAAGTTGTGAGTGAATTTTTTAGCAGTCTATTACATTAAATCATCAAGTAAAGCTCACGAATGGCCTTTAAAAAATCTTATTTCCAAAGAAGTTCTCATTCTGAGGTAATAGGGGTGAGGATTTCAGCTTATCTTTTGTGGAGAGACACAGTTCAACCAAGAACAAATTCACTTTGTCATTTCTTTCTTCTAAAAATGTTATCAAGGCAACTGTTGCAGACTGAATTATGTCCCTTCAAAATTCCTATGTTGGAGTTCCCGTCGTGGCTCAGTGGTTAACGAATCCGACTAGGAACCATGAGGTTGCGGGTTCGGTCCCTGCCCTTGCTCAGTTGGTTAACGATCCGGCGTTGCCGTGAGCTGTGGTGTAGGTCGCAGACGCGGCTCGGATCCCGTGTTGCTGTGGCTTTGGCGTAGGCTGGCGGCTACAGCTCCGATTCGACCCCTAGCACGGGAACCTCCGTATGCTGAGGGAGTGGTCCTAGAAAAGGCAAAAAGACAGAAAAACAAAAAAACACAAAATTCCTATGTTGAAGCCTAACCCCCGATGTAACTGTATTTGGATGCAGGACCTTTAAGGGGGTAACAAATGTTAACTGAGGTCATAAGTTACAGCCTTAGCCCAATAGGACCGGTGTTCTATTAGGAAGAGGAAGAGAGGCAAGACCTCTCTTCACACATGCATGGAGGAAAGGCCACCTGAAGACATAGCCAGAAGAAGAGCGGTCCCATCAGAAACAGCCCTAACAGCCCCTTGATCTTGAACGTCCGGCCTCCAGAGTGTGAGGAAATAAATTTCTGTTGTTTGAATTACCCAATTTGTGGTGTTTTGTTTTGGCAGCCCTAGAAGACTGATACAGCAATTAAACAATGAAAACACTAGATTTGCTTTCTGGTGAAGGGGGACAGAATAAGGAAAGACTGTAAAAATGAGGAGCAGTTTGCAGTCCTTTAATGTATTTTATTTATTTATTTATTTTGCTTTTTGGGGCCGCACCCGTGGCATATGGAGGTTCCCTGGGCCGCTGAAGCAACACGGGATCCGAGCCGCATCTTCGACCTGCACCAGAGCTCACAGCAACACTGGATCCTTTACCCACTGAGCGAGGCCAGGGATCAAACCCACGTCCTCAAGGATGCTAGCCGGGTTCGTTAACCACTGAGCCATGACGGGAATCCCCAATTTGCAGTCTTTTAATAACGTATTATTTCTTTTTTCAGAATTCTGCTAGTATTAGCAATTTCTCAAATAAATTTAGATTCACCATTGGTTTGCAGGTACAAATTATTAATTCATTTTTAGAGTGTCCACCAAATCAGTTGCTAATCAAAGAGAAAAGGTAAAATTAAAAAGAATAAAGGTTTCTTTTTTTTCACATTCAATTGATAATGATTAAAAAAGGTAAAATGTGACAATATGAATAAAATGCCCATGCAGAAAGCATGTAAAATTACCTTATTATTTATAATTTATAAGCTAATATTTAACATTAACATGCATATTTCCAATTAAGCTATTCTCTTAGAACTCCATCCCAACCTGTTGCTGAATCTAATTGTAATTTTTTTACCCTCACATATAATGTAGGTATTAGTCAGTATGTTCGGTAGAATTCTAAAGATGTTACGAGATTCCCATCCCTTGTTATCTAATTACACACCAGTCTTGGTACTTCTGTAAAGGAAATTTGTAGATAAAATTAAGGTTAACGATAAGCTAGCTAAAATAGGGAGATGCTGGGGAGTTCCCGTCATGGCTCAGTGAGTTAAGAACCTGACTAGTATCCATGAGGATGCAGGTTCTATCCCTGGCCTTGCTCAGTGGGTTAAGGATCTGGTGTGCCATGAACTGTGACCTAGCTTGGATCTGGCTTGCTGTGGCTGTGGTGTAGGCCAGCAGCTGTAGCCCCAATTCAACCCCTAGTCCAGAAATGTCCAGATGCCACAGGAGCAGCCCTAAAAGGAAGAGAAAAATAAAATAAAATAAAATAAGGAGATGTCGGAGGAGGTAAGTGACAGGATGTAGCCGCTAATTGACTGTGAGCTGGACCTAGCCATCAGAGGCTCATCACCCCCTCCTCCGTTCTTGGAATGTACTTTCTGCCCACCCTTCCCACAGTGGAAGCTATTTCAAGGATATAGCTTTAAAATAAGTTGCTGTTGAGACCATCTGGATGGTTGATGGGACTAAACCCAGTTAAGGTTCCCATATAAACTTTTAAGATTCTGGTGGGTAGGTGTGGTGAGCTACTCATCTTGTAGCTGCCCAAGGCAAGCTTCATGTGTAAATTCCCTTGCTTATTAAACCTGCTACCAACAATATAGTGTTCTGCCTCTTTCTTCAGTCTCTATCTTATATGTCTTGGAAGTAGTAAGTTTTAGATTTCTGCTAGGAAGCTCCCAAAGTTGCAAACCAACAGCAGATTATTCTGGATTATCTCAGTGGTCCTCCCCATCTAATCATGTGAACCCCTAATAAGTAGAAGAGGGAGGCACAAGAGTTAGTCAAAGAGATACAGCAGAGGAGGAAGGCAGGATAGATAAGGCAGAGAGACATGGAGACCCTGACAAGAACTCAGCTGCCATTGCTGACTTTGAAGGGAGTCATGTGCCAGTGAAAGTTAGCAGCCTTGAAACGATCCCCAGCTGACAGTCAGCCAGGAACCAGGAACGTGAGTCCTAAACCTGCAAAGAACTGGATTCTGCCAACAATCTGAATGACCTCAAAATAGATTAATTTCTAGAACTTCCAGAAAAGAATCCACCCAGCTAACACGTCGTTTTTGGCCTTATGAAACCAGGAGCCGAGAACTACCTGAACTATACTGTGACCAGGCTTCTAATCTATAGAAATATAAGATAATAGAGAGGTGTCATCTTGAGCTACTCCATTTGTGGTAATTTGTTACAGCAGCTATAGAAAACTAATACAGGCCTTTATAATCATAGAACATTCTTTCAATGCCATAGTGTAATTTTTCACCCATATTAATACCTAGCCATGTGTATTAATGCAAATTATAATCTTAGTTTCTCAACATTCATGAATTAAGGATATAACAAGAAGAAAAAATAAGCAAAAAATCAGCAACATAATAGCAAAAAAGGATGAAAACAGTTTTGCTTTTTGAAAATTACCATAAATAAAATGAAAAGGCAAGCCACATATTGGGGGACAATTGTGCAATACATGTATCTAGCAAAACACTGTATCTACCATATATAAAGAATTATATCAATTCAGTAAAATAAACTAACCCAATTAAAAGTGGGAAAAACATTTGAATGGACCACAAGTGAAGATATATGAATGGTCAACAAGCACGTAAAAAAATGCTTAATATCATCAGTCTTCTGGCAAATGAAAATTAAAACCACAATGAAATACCACTCATTCAAATATGCACTCAATGAAATAACTAAAAACAAATAAGCAAAGGAATTATAAGATGTCAGATATTGTAAAAAATGGGAGCAGTGGTGCAATGCTGGTGGAAATGTAAAATGGTACAACTGCTTTGGAAAACTATTTGGCAATTTCTCGTAAAGTTGAGTAGACCCTTAACTTTATAACCTAGCAATCCGCTAAGATATTATACTCAAGAAAAAGTGAAAACACGTATCCATAAAAGGCCTGTACTTGAATTTAATACCATCTTTATTCATGTTCGTAAAAAATTGGGAGTCCAGATGTCCATCAAGAGGTGAATGAATAAATTGTGGTATGTCTATACAAAAGGATATTTCTTAGCTCTTAAAAGTAATAAGCTACTGAAACATGGAGCAACACAGATAAATCTCCAAGTTTAATGCTAAATAGAAAAAGCCAGACATGCTCTCTAGTTTCATTTGTATGAACCTGTAGGAAAGACGAATGTATAATAATTGAAGCCAGACCAGTGGGACTGCAGGTGGGGAATAGGAGAAGGATGAGAAAGATCACAGGAGAACGCTTGGGTGATGGCAATACTTTGTATCTTCATTGTGTGTTTACACGGATGTTTACATTTGTCAACACTGATTAACCTGTAAACATTTTATAGTATGTAATTTATGCCTCAATATACTTGATTTTTAAAAAGAAGAATGGGAACCATAATGATAACAATAATAATAACAACCGTGACCATTGGTTTGGTCTTGAATAGAATCCAAAGCTTGACTTTTAATGCAAATTAGAAATCTGACCATAACTTTAAGATAGGTGTTCTTTTGGGTTGTTCTATGCAGGTGCAGCCCTGAGAGACTGAGGTAATTCGGTGGAAAGCCTTTCTTTGCTTCTCCACCAACAATTAGGCTCTGTTTTAAATCCTCCTCCTCCCTTTAAGCTTTTTCATGTCAACCCATTCAAGCCCTAGGGACCCCTGAGATTTGGTCATATGCAACTCGATACTGACTATGGCTCAGGAAAAGGGAACAGTGGCAGACTGGAGAAAGGGTTCCCAGGATTTCACGTCAAGCCCTTTATTACTGCTATTTGCTGCCAAGATCTTTCCGTTGACATGCCCAGAATCTATAGAATAAAAATGCATTTGGGTACAGGACCAAAGGCCTGGGTCTGGAATGCTCCCAGCTGGTTTCTGGCCATACTTAAAAGGTATTTTCTGGCCATACACACCAGATCTATGATGAGTCACTAGCTTGGACATATATTTTCTGCTTTCAAATCTTGTTCTGGAGCCTTTGGCATCATTTCTTTTTCCTTTAGACTGTTTGTGCTCAGTGTGAGAGTGAATGAATGTGGCCTTGCTAATGATAGTGTTGGCCATTTCAGCAGCATTAAAGTACCTTTTGATGCCTCAGTGTCGGTCCTAACATCATCTCCTTAGGGAGGGCTTCCTTGATCACTTTAGCTAAAGCAGGCATCTCTCACTCCACACCCTTGTGTCTCGCTCAATCGCATTGCCTTACATTATTGTCTTCATTGCACTCATCAATACCTGAATTATCCCGGCGCTTGTGTATTGTCTGTCTCCTGCTGCTAGAATGACATCCCATGAAAAAAGGAGACCCTCGTCTGCCTGATCACAATATCCTGAAAACGGTGCTCAGCTGAGAGCAGGCACTTGATGGGTATTTTGGAACGAATTCAACTATACGAGGTAAGAAGACATTTTTAAAGAAAACAGTTATGTGAAATCCGTATTTAGATTCTTTCAAACATCTCTATTTATATTCTTCATCAGTAAAAAGACATTCAAAATATAAAATTAGGTTCCAGTCAAACTATAAAATTAGGGTGCAAGTTGTCACCTACTGATGTGTAAACAAAAGTCATCATAATGCGAACTTCTTTAAAAAAATTAATTCCCTTCAAGAGAGCTTTTAAATTCTTAAAGTAAAAGTAAAGTCTGATCTCAGTGGATGTATTTAAAATTATTTGGCTATTTAGCAGATACATACATTTGCTTTATGTAGACATCAAAGAACTTCAGTTGATTTTTTGCCCTTTTCATGGTTTAGAGGTTCCAATTTCAAAACTGTAAATAGAAGTTAACTGAAAATATGGAAATGTTCAGAATAAAGTCACCTAGTGAAAAAAGTTGCAGTAAGAGAGGAAAAGATGTGCAAGCAAAGTAGGCAATATTGTGTTTCTTTGATTTATTGCTGAAGGGAAAGAAAACCATAATGATTCAATCTCCAAAAATTTTTATCATTTTAAACTATTTAATGGAAAAATTTATGGTAGAAAAAATGCAGCATGTAGAAAAAGATAAAAACAGGACTCTCCATCAGCTTAAAAGAGAAGTCTGAATAGCGAGCACCCTGAGAGCATTCATTTAGAATAGAGGTTTGTTCCTCCTGGTAGGTCCGTGGGTTTGATCAATCAATTCAAGTTTGAGTTTCATTGTTTTTAACACCCTTGGCATCACAAAAACTTGTTTTTCTGCTTGGATTGGTTGTTGCCATGGGTTGAGTTGTGTCTCCCCAAAATACATGTGCATGTGCCCTTATTTAGAAATAGGGTATTTATTTCTTTATTTAAAAAAATAGTCTTTAAATTCTAAAGTACTTTACAGTTTTCAAAAGTTTCACACATAAGACTTATATAACCCCATAATAACCTTTTTTCCCCTACCCTTATATTTGTCCTTTCCTCGTCCCTGTCTCCACTGGCATCTAGTAGTTTGTTCTCTATATCTCTGAGGCTGCTTCTTTTTTGTTTTTTTCATTGGTTTGTTGTATATTTAATTTTTTTCTTTTTTACAATTTTTATTTTTTCCATTATGGTTGATTTACAGTGTTCTGTCAATTTCTACTGTACAGCAAAGTGATCCAGTCATACATATATATACATATATTCTTTTTCTCACATTATCCATTATCACGTTCCATCACAAGTGACTAGATATAGTTCCCTGTGCTATACAGCAGGACCTATTGCTTATCCACTCCAAAAGGAATAGTTTGCATTTATTAACCCCAGATTCCCAGTCCATCCCACTCTCTCCCCCTCCCCCTTGGCAACCACCTTGTATTTTTTAGATTGCACATATGTGATATCATATAGTATTTGTCTTTTGCTGTCTGATTTATGCCCATTCATGTTGCTGCAAGTGGCAAAGGAAATAGGGATAAAATTAAGTTAAAGATCTCCAGATGAGATGATCTTGGATTTGGGATGAGCCCTAAATCCAGTGATATTGTTCTTATGAGAAAAAGGAGGGAGATTTGAGACGGAGGAGAAAAACCAGAGAGAAACTCAGGTGCATAGATTGGAATAATGCATCTAAAGCCGAGGAATGCTAAGGATTGCCAGCAATTAGAAGAGAAGCTGGGAGAGAGGCGTGGAGTAAATTCACCCTCTGAAGCCTTCAGAAAGAACCAACACTGCCTATAGCTTGATTTCAGACTTTTGGCCTCCAGAACTGTGAGCATGGATTTCTTCTTTTGTTTTATGCCACGTCTGTGGTAATTTCTGTTGGCAGCCCCAGGACATGCAGTTGTATACAGAATACCACTTTTTATTGCACTTTGCAGTTACTGAGTTTTTCGCAGATTGAAAGTTTGTGGCAACCCTGCATTGAGCAAGGCTGTCCACACCATTTTTCCAACAGCATGTACTCACATTGTGTCTCCGTGTCACATGTTGGTACTTCTTGCAATATTTCAAATCCTCCACCAGCAAAAAAGATTATGAATTGCCCAAGGCTCAGATGATGGTCAGCACTTTTTAGCAATAAAGTATTTTTTATTTATTTATTTATTTTTGTCTTTTGTCTTTCTTTGTTGTTGTTGTTGTTGTATGCTCCCGCGGCATATGGAGGTTCCCAGGCTAGGGGTTGAATCGGAGCTGTAGCCACCGGCCTACACCAGAGCCACAGCAACGCGGGATCCGAGCCGCGTCTGCAACCTACACCACAGCTCACGGCAACGCCGGATCCTTAACCCACTGAGCAAGGCCAGGGATGGAACCCACAACCTCATGGTTCCTAGTCGGATTCGTTAACCACTGCGCCACGACGGGAACTCCAATAAAGTATTTTTTAAATTAAGATATATACTTTTTTTTTTTTTAGGTATAATGCTATTGCACACTTAGAGTATAAACATAACTTTGTATGCACTGGGAACTCCCAAATCTGTGACTCACTTTATTGCTATAGTTGCTTTATTTGTGCATGTGAGAGCTCCAAGGTATGTCCGTTATGTTTTAAATAAACTTTGTTTTGTTGTGTCTAAAAGTTTGCAGAACAAGGCGTCTTGTTACTCTGCAGACCACTGTGGGGCAGTATACTCTGTATCTCTGGAAAGTAGCCTCTGAATGATCTTTAGTGAAAGCTTCTGCAGACTCTGCTGTATTAGAGAGTTTACTTTGGGGAACAACAGTGACAACTTCGAGGCTCTGGAAAAAGAATCTCAGCCAGCTGGGGGGCCAGTTGAAAACTCTACTTTCCCATTTAATAACTCTTAACATTCTTGGGGGAAAAAAAATCATTTAGTAACTACTTCCCTAGGAAGTAAAAGCAAATTTTCTTCAAAACGGTTGCTTGGCATGGCTGTTCTTTATTCAGTGGTTCTACAACATTTTGATTTTAATGTGTCATATGAAAACTGTAATTCAAATTACTAATAAAGTAAAAGTAGAGGAGGGGCAAGGGCGAGAGTCTGCTTTCTTCAGTGTTGACAACATTCACTAAGAACTTGGGCTAGAGTGTTTGTGATAGACAAGATAAAAATATAGGAGCAATTCTATTTATTTAAAATGCATTTGAACTTTCAAAGCTCGATGAATGATTTTACGGTTAGTCATTTAAACAAGAAATTTTAGAAACATTCTTGACAACGACTTCTCTCTACCCCCAATTCCTACCATCCACACTGTAACCAGGGTTATATTTTTTTCTAAAACAGGTCACATGTGATGTGAATACAAATTCCTCAGCATGATACAAAAGACTTTTTCTTATCTGGCAGTGGTCTAGTTCTCTGCAACTTCTCACCACCCCCACCGTCGCTCTGGGCAGGTTTTGGCAGATGCTGGTAGTTTCCTGCTGAATATCTAATCTCTCCTTTTTTCTTATTCTTAGAACTCCAGTTTATTTTGGAGCATCAATATGCCATCTTAAGAAGAAACTTGCAGCCTCATTTTAGTCAGAAGTCATCATCTGACACAGTTCTGGCCAAGGAGATGTAAGCAATTAATTGCCTGTTAGGAAGCCCTGGGAAGAGATTGGTTCCTTGAAATAGTGTCCCCATTTTCTTTGCTAGTTCTTTCATCTAATTCTTTCTGCCTGGCTCAGTGGACTGAAGCCTGGAGGTGAGACAGCCTTTTTTCACCATTCGACAAACAAGATGACAGCTACTAGCTACAGATGGTGATGCAACAAGATGAAAGAAGCCTGGGGTACTGGTGACACCAGTCCTGGGCTGCCTGCCTCCAGGCTCCTTTTTTGTGTGTACGTGAGAAAAATCCATCCCTATTTGGTTATGCCACCAAATCAGATCGCTTTTACATGTAACCAAACATAATCCTAGCTGCTAGAATTGCATTTGATGACATGTAAAAGTCACCTTGCTATCACACCTCTTGTTTGTGGATTCCTCTGGTGGCCGGGAAAATTCCTATTTATCATTTAGGACCCAACTCCAGTTGTGCCACCTCCTAGATGCTTTTCACAACGTCTACCCCGAGTACTGTTCCACCTTAGTGCTCCCCTTGTAGGGGGTACACTCGAAGATGAACAGACACTCCTCCAGCATCATTCCGTGAGAGATGCTGCCTCCCTCAAAGGACTGTCTGAAATCTAAACCGTACCTGAACTTGTCCATGGATTCACCTTATTACAAGGCTCTTCCCTTAGGAAAGTCTGAAAAAATTTTGATTCATAGTCTATAAAATCAAAGAAAGAAAATAATATTTTAAAAAACTGCTTTGGCACCAACACATGAACAATGTATATACTTTTATCATAGGCATATACGTGTGTGTATATATATATATACACACACACATACGATGGATTGGTGTGGCTGTGTCATTGAGTCTAGCCAATGGGACATGCTATACACACTTCTAGATGAATGTCACACATATCTGTGCACATGGCATGTGCAATGTGTCTGCTTAAATGCATGAAATATGCAACTGTGAACACAAAAGCATGAACTATATAGATAGAACAGTAATTCTGAATTAACATAAAATTCTTTTAATTGAGATACAGGCTAGTGTTTCTCAGACTTGGATGTGAATAACAATATTTTAGGTATCCTGTCAAAATGCAGACCAGGAGGTTGGGCGGGGCTGAGAGTCTGTTTTTGTAATGAGCTCTCAGGTGTTGCAGGTGTTGCATACATTGCACCCTTTGAGTGGCAAAGATAGAGTGAAGTGTAAGGCTAGTTTCTAAGGTAAACCCTTCTCTCTTCCATTTCCCTTCTGGGTCGTCTCTCTCAGCTTCTTCTATGAAAGCCCGTGTAAGAGAATAAAGATCTTGAAGACAAGGACCATGACTCCATCCATCCTGCTTGGGTTTCTCCTCCGGGATCTCGTGCAGCACCTGGCACTTAGCAGTCATTGCACAGGCCGTGGACATCTATAACAACAGTTAAAAAGTTAGCTTATCACAAGGGCTTCATAGGCATTGCGATCAGGGGCTGCAGAAGAACGGGGCTCCCAAAAGGGGGGCTACTTCCCCAGCTTCCGCTTGAGTTGGTGTGGCTGTGTCATTGAGTCTAGTCAGTGGGACATGCTATATGCGCTTCCAGTCCTGGCACACAGGAACCTTCCATGTGTGGTCATGGACACTCTTTTCTTCTCCATGGGCTTGATGCAGACAAGCATGGTGGCTGTGGAAGCCAGCTGGGGACGATGGCAGAGGCAAAAGAGGGAAGCAGGCTGTGCCCTGTATTTCAGTTTGGAAGGCAAATACCAAGGGAGCTGCTTGCTCTTCAGGATCACTCATTTTTGACCTTGCGTAAGTGAGAAATAAGATTCTATCTTTTTTGAGCCATTATACATTTGGGGGTCTTTTTTTAAAACTGTAGTTTGCTGTGTAAGGCAGTTGGAATTTTGTAATTTAGCAGACTGATACCATGACATTAGTGTTGTTTTGAACTGGTTACACTTTTCAGTTTTAGGGGGAAGGATGTTTGTAAATATAAATGACTATTAAATTAGCTTTCTTTTTATTTATATACCCGTATACAAAGGTGGATGAACCAAGTTAATTGAATATCATAAAAACCATGTTCTGATTTGAATAGTTTATTTGAATCTGTTTTATTTAGAATGTTAAAAACCCATTTTATTTAGAATGTACTTAGTTTTACCAGTGAAATGCAACATAGAAATTGCAGTCCCAGTGTTTTTGTTACAATAATTAGTAGCAAAATTGGAAGTATATTTTAGGTGCTAATAGTTCCTGGGGAAATATCTAAAATAAAGATGTTTTCAAATTGTAATTCATGAATGAACAGAACTACTTTTTGAAGCTATATTTCTAATGACTAATAATCAAAAGCACCATGGGACAGGAAATGATGATTCAGAATAACCTCTATGAGTACTTAGTGCCAACAAAATGGAATCATTCCTCCAAACTGGGAGGTAGAAAAGGTGAGAAATTTATCAGAATAGTTAATTAAAAGTATCAGAGACATAGAAAAATTATAAGGAATATAAGGAAAATCAACAGGGTTCTGTCAAAAGTTTTACTAATCCTTGGGCTTCTGCTTGTATAATCACATTGTTTGTAATACAAGCCTTTTATAATTATTGGCTATAACATATATTTTTTAACTCTTAGAGTAAATGAAACTGAAGGGGTTTCTCAGCCTTTTATTCCAGAAATGAAGCAGAGAATTGATTTCCATATAACTGATTATTGTGCAAATAAATCATTAAATAGTCAGATGTGCTTTGCTTTACATCTCTGAATATCATTTGTAGACGGACTATTATTTACAGAAAATGTGATTAGTTTTCAGATGTGGAAAAATACAGATAAATATGTTTTCTTATGTTACACACTTTTGTAAACCAAACAAGCAAAACTCCATTAACCTGTTAAAGCTGAGTGATAGCCTTTCAGGTAATGGTTACCAGTGGTTGGGAATCCCTGATACTAGGAGGTAGGGAGTTTGGGCATCAATCACCATCGAAAGGACTCCTTTATTCTTTTAGTCAGTTCTTTCTGTTTCTGCCTGCACCAGAGTTTTTCCTCTAGTATCAAGCAGGGAGAAATAAATCAGGCACTGCTTGATTTGAATTTTGAGTTTGTTTCTTCTCTTGCTGAAGTTTGAGCAAAAATGTACCTTCGTCTTTAAATGAGTGACTTTGACATTTTCATGACGACTCTCTAAATTCTGAATTAAAATGTAGAAATCTTAAGTATAGGTTAAATAAGTCAACAGATGGATGATCTCTCTAAACTTTGTAATTCCTAGTGTTTCTTCTCACCAAAAGGGAGTGGCAGACTCTTGCCTCACTTGATCACCCACAAGCAGGACCCTAGACCACTGATGATAGAACTTCAAGTGCTGTGAGAGAGGCCTTGGTCTAGTTTTTATTTATTTATTTATTTTTTCTTTTCTTTTTTTTTTTTTTTTGGTACAGTCTCCTGAGGAAAACAGGGACATTGCATGGGCCAACATAACTCATCTACAGGCCAGATTCAGCCTGCCCCCTTGGCTTGCAAACTCCACTTAGACCTTTATTCTAAAATACACTCCCGGAGTTCCCATTGTGGTTCAGTGGTTAACGAATCCGACTAGGAACCATGAGGTTGTGGGTTCGATCCCTGGCCTTGCTCGGTGGGTTAAGGATCTGGCGTTGCCGTGAGCTGTGGTGTAGGTGGCAGATGTGGCTCGGATCCTGTGTTGCTGTGGCCCTGGTGTAGGCCGGGGGCTACAGCTCCGATTCAACCCCTAGCCTGGGAACCTCCATATGCCGCAGAAGCGGCCTTAGAAATGCCAAAAAGACAAAACAAAAACACAAACAAAAAAATAAAACACAGTCCCCTCAGTTTCTGGCTGATTACATTGCTCTAGCTTCAAACTAATTGTTACTTTTCCAAAGAAACCTTTCCTGATTTACCTGATTAGGTAGGTCTCCCTAGAAGTCCCAGTTAACGCTATAGCGAAATAAATGACTACTTTGTGTAGCAGTAGAGGCCAATGTATTCTTTGGGTTCACTTTGTATTAATCATTGTATTGCTTACTTAAATTTTACTTTTATCTAATTATACACTGAAAAAGGTTAAAGGTTCCAAAGGGCTTGTTATGAAAAATAGCATCCCTGCCCCTGGTCTCTGCCCTACCACTTCATTTCTGTTTTCCAAAGAAAACCCTTTCAACTGTTTTAGTGTGTGTGTGTATTTTGTTATTAACTTCATAGTTCTAAATGATGTAATAATTTTATTTCTTGATTTTGAAAATTTAGCTATTGATTGCCTAATATGGAATATGAGGTCATATCTCTTTTATATCACTCCCTTTTTATGCCTCGACACACTTCTCCCAGTGCTTTTGTATCATAATTTCTGGTTAGGTAAATATGGTACCTATATTATTTTGCATATGTAATTGTTAGGCACAGTCAAGCTGTGTAGCCGAAAATGCAGTCTCTGTACACCCGCACCAGTTAAGTCTTGGAGACAGAGTTTTGAGGAAGAGAAAGAACAGCTTTATTGCTCTGCCAGGCGAAGGAGGACACAGCAGGCTAAGGCCTCAAAACTCTGTCCTGTCCTGAGAGGGGATAGCAAGGGGTTTTGTAGGTTTAGCTCTGAAGACAGTGTTGTTGATTAAGGTTGATTAAGGTTACTGATTAAGGGTTATTGATTAAGGTGTCTGTATCATTCTTCATCCATAGATGGTTTCAGAGTCATCACATCCAGTGTCAGTTGGTCCGGTGATGGTTTCTGGTTGTTTTCAGGGTTATCATTCATTGACCTTTTCTCTGGAAGGAAGATTGCTTACAGGGAAGGGGTGTTAGGGATGTTTCAATTACAAAAGAAAACACTAGGCGTAACAGAACTCTAACTAGAAAGTAGCGATTAGTACAGAAGGCAGTTCAGCAAGGAAGAGATCGTTTGTGAAAAGTCAGACACTAGGTGCAATATAACTCTAACTGGAACGTAAACATTAGCAATAAGTTAGTGTCAAGGCAGGGCATAGCGTAATGGAGACTGTTTTAACGAGTTTTTAGCTGTAGCAATATTTCCTAATCGTTAACTCTTGAGTCAGCCTTTTAAGATTGGGGGGAGGCTAAAGGAAACGCCTTGTTACTACAAAACACAGAGATTTAGGATCTGGTACATGGTTTCAGCCACATGATAAAATGTTACGACAATTCCCTTTTTAAATACAGCATTTAAATACAGCATTGTATTCATTTTATATAATTTTTAAGTTCACTGCTCTTAGTAGTGAACTTGTTTTCTCTCTGTTAGTTTTTAATGTACCTCCTGCTAATTTATCCCCCAATTCTCTTGCATGTGTGTAAATCTCATCTCAGTACGTGTGAGGGCATCAGATACTAATTTTATCTTCTGGAGATGGTCGTCCCTCCAGCTCCAACCTGGATAGTTTGCTCTGTCACTGTCGCCCCTTGCCCACGATGCTCTCTTGCTCTCTTTTACCGTGGGCTCTGTTTTCTCAGTCCCTCTCTCAGAGGCCACAGATTCATCATTTTAAAAATATCAAGATTAAGTAATATCAGTGACAAGAGCCACAGAGCTCAAAGGAATAAAGACACCATCTTCTTTCTATACTGGATATTTAATCATATTTTGTAGTCTTAAAGTCATAATTGTTTTTATGTCATCTCATGTAAAATAAATTCTTCCTTTTAACATCTATGAGTAGCTATTTTTAGTTTTAATATATTACCTTTGAATAAGGTAGCAAGGTCAATTGAAGATGTGTTAAATATATATAACAGTTAAATCATGCAGAAAAAGGTGCTTTTTCACTTTTGAAATTACAGCTGCATACATAAAGGATTCAGTAAATTGGGTGACAGATTTGTGATGTGCTCAAGTGAAACAATGTATATTTTAGGATTTCCAAAACCAACAAGATGAAGTGTGCAATATTCATTATAGGCTTAAATACTTGTAAGTAGCAATCCCAGACAGAATTTTAGCCAAATTTTTTTCAAAACTGACAAACTGATTCTAGCACTTATATGAAAATGCATAGGGGAAAGACTGGCAAAGGCAACCTTGAATAAAAACAAAACAAACAAACAAAACTACCAGAAATCTAGCCCTGTTATAAAGCTACAGCAATTAGGACAGTGTGATATCTGCGACTGGATAGACGGATAAGCCAAAGGAACAGCATAAGAAATTCAGAAATCCTCACACATTCGGTCACCTGGTTTATGACAAGTTTGTCCTGCAGTGCAGTTGATAAAGGTCTTTTCAATAAATAGTGTTACATAACCTGCTATTCACATGGGAAAAAAGGATCTTGACTCTTTTGTCATACTCCATACAAAAAAAAAAAAATCAATTCCAGCAGGTTTAAAATCTAAATAAATGTGAGAATAAAATAATAAAGCTTTTAAAAACCTGTAGGTGAACATCTTCCTGACTTTGGAGTAGCAAAGATCTTTTAAAAACAATAGGCACTAACTGATTGTACAATTAAGAACTCCAAGTGAAACCATAAGAGAATTCACAGTCAGGAAAAAAAGACATTTATAATACATATTTTTGAAAAGAAACAAGTCAATAAGAAAGGGACAATCTAGCAAGAAAAACCCTTGAATAGCACTTTACAAGAGAATATCCTGATCTCCAATGATAAAATGCTCAACACCATCAATCATTCGGGTAATTTAAATTATAAAGAGATTCCTCTGTAATCCCACCAGAATGGCTAAAATTAGAAAGGCTTGCTGGTTATGAGGATGTGGAGGCCTTGTAACCTTTGTGCATTGCTGGTGGGAACATAAAATGGTGCAGCTGCTATAACAAACAGTATCGTGGTTACTCAAAAAATTAAACATAGAATTACCATATACTACAGATATTCCACTTCTGGGCAATATACCTTGAAGAATAGAAATCAGAATTCTGATATTTGCACACTGTTGTTCACAGAAGCATTACTCAGAGAAGCCAAAAGATGAAAACAGCCCTAATGTCTATTGACGGATAAGTGGATAAACAAATTATGCTACATACCTACAATGGAATATTATTCAGCTTTGAAAGAAATGAAATTCTGATGTATATTGCAACATTGATGAAATTTAAAGGCATTAAAGTAAGTGAAATAAACCAGACATGGAAACGTAAATATTATACAGTTCCACTTATAAAGGTACCTTAATTAGTCAAATTTATAGAGAACGGAAAGTAGAATGCTGGTTGCTAGAAACTGAAAATTACCAGCACTGGGAGGTTTTTTTTGTTGTTGTTCTTTCTGTCTTTTTAGGGCCTCATGCATGGCATATGGAGATTCGTTCTCAGGCTAGAGGGCAAATTGGAGCTGTAGTCACTGGCTTACACCACAGTCACAGCAACACAGCATCCCATCTGCATCTGTGATCTGCATTACAGCGCAGGGCAATGCTGGATCCTTAAGTCACTGAGCGAGGCCAAGGATCGAACATGCATCCTCATGGATACTAATCAGGTTTGTTTCCATTGAGCCATGATGGGAACTCCATTTTTTACTTTTTATTTATTTGCTTTTTGGGGGAGTTACTTTTAATAGGTGCAGTTTCTAGTTTGGGATGATGAAAAAATTCCGCAGATGGTTGCACAACAGTGTGAATGAATGTAATTAATGCTACTGAATTGTACACTCAAAAATGGCTGAGGTTGTAAATTTTCTATTACATATATTTTGCCACAATAAAAAAGAGGTTTGTCAAGAGGATATGAAATACATAACTTGCATTCTTTGCTAATAGGTGTGTAAATTGGTCCAAATATTTTTGAAAATTCTTGTTGGTATCAACTCTAGCTGAATATATGCCTACCCTTATCACCCAGGAATTTCATTCCTAGATGCACGTATCCAATAGAAATCAGTACATATCTCAAATATAAGTACAAGAATTTTGAGTGATATTATTTTTACTGACCAAAATATGGAACCAACCCAAATATCCATCAACAATACAATGAATAAGAAAATTAAGATACATGGATTAGGGATGGCTAAATAATTTACAGGGCCCAGCACAAAATGGAAATGCAGGTGCCTTGTTAAGAAATTATTAAGATTTTTTAGATGGAGACAACAGAGCATTACACCAAGCAAAAGGCTACGTGACACTGCACAGGTGACATCCCCATGAAGCCTGCCTGATATTGGCACAATAGAATACTGCACGGCAGTAAAACTAGGTACAGTTTATTGCTACATATACCAAATGGATAACTTTCACAGATATATTATGAATAAAAGAAATCAGATACAAAACAGGATACACTGTATGATTTCATTTGTGTGAAGATTAAGAACAGGGAAAATAATTTATAATGGTAGAATTTAGAATAGTGGTTACTCTGGGGGGCTGGCGTGTGTGTGTATTGAATGGGAAGGGGTATGAGAGAGCCTCCTAGAGTGGTGAAAATGTTCTGTATCGTGTTCTGTACACAGGTACATACATGCAAAAAACAAAAGGACAACACTCATCAGATTGAATATGAAAGCACCCATGGTGTCTGCTGCTGCTACCCTCTAGTCCCTGTCATCCAGGCACAGCTCTGAATCTTGTGCTCTGGCTCCTGTTGGAATGGGTGGTGGTGTGTGGACCTGTGGCTCAGAGAGCAGTGGAGGAAGACCCTTCGTGCTGCCGTGTTCTCTGATACATGGCACCCACATTTCCATTGCCCACTATCAACACCTGCTGTCCTGAGACACTTGTCAGAGCCATGGACACCAGCTGTGCCAGTTCACACCCAACACACTCAGAGAAGTCTAGGAGGGTACTTAAGTCATGAGCCAAAGTGCCTCACATGACCTAAAAAAGCCCTACATTGTAGCACACCATGGCTGTACTTTGCCTTCATTTTCATAATACACTATTTCAGAATTTCCTCTTTTCATTGCAATGAAATCAATAGATTTACCATAAAAAAAATACACATTTAGGAGGAAAACAATTCTCACATTAAAAACAAAATAAAATTAGAACAAAATTTACTCTAGTAACAGAGGTCATTCAGTTGGCACATGCTCTTGACTGGTGATAATTGGCTAAAGCAGCCCTCAACGCAGAGTGGACCCATTGGGTTTGAATTATCGGATTTCCTTTTTGAAGCGATGCACAGTGTCAACCACAAAGGGGAAAAGGGGCGCCAGTCAAAGAACTTCTGCCTCCCCACTCAACTTGAGAATCCCATGCATTTTAAGGAGGTGCCAGTTTGCTTTTTATGTGAAAAATACTTTTCTGCTACATGTCCCTCTCTCTGATAAATCATGGCTATTATTCCTATTATAATTATCTTTATAAAAATTCAGTCTTTAATGGAGTTCCCGTCGTGGCTCAGTGGTTAACGAATCCGACTAGGAACCATGAGGTTGCGGGTTTGATCCCTGGCCTTGCTCAGTGGTTTGGGGACCCAGCGTTGCCGAGGGCTGTGGTGCAGGTTGCAGACGTGGCTCAGATCCCGTGTTTGCTGTGGCTCTGGTGTAGGCCGGTGGCTGAAGCTCTGATTCGGCCCCTGGCCTGGGAACCTCCATACGCTGCGGGAGTGGCCCAAGAAATGGCAAAAAGACAAAAAAAAAATCAGTCTTTAATATCGTGGGGTATTTTAACACTGTGGGTAAATTTCATATGGAAAGTACAAACCCATTATTACTTGTTTTCTTGGTGAATGAGAGTATAGATGAATAAGGAAATGGGTAATGGATAAGAAAAAATGGTAGGATTGTTGTCTTTTGATGGCAGGGTCCTGCCTAGTGCACAGGCCTGAGGCAGAACTGTGTGTTTGTTGGGGATTACTATTCTCAAGGGAGAAACCCTCAACCAGTAGGGTATGGGAGACAATTTAAAGAAATATTCAATACATTCTTCAGATGCCTTGCTTTGGCTTTACTTCCTCCTCTGTTTCACTTTCCTCAGTCTTTCATTGCTGATTAATTCATTAGATTATCTCCCCAGTAATTACCTGCTTTGCCTGTGAGAAGGGGGTACATCACCCTGGACTAAAATGGAGGCGACCGGCTTTTTTCTATCAGTTCCTTTCTATGTAAACTGTCCTCTGGAACCTCAAAGCCCTCCTCTGGATTTTCTGCATCTAACTAGCCAATGAACAGAAACAGTCTGGAGGAGAACCCAGGAGTTTAAATAGGGTAGGAGTGGAAATAGTGTCCATCAGTGCACCCTACTTTTTTTGGTATTTTTGTCTTCTTAGGGCTGCACCCGCAGCATATGGAGGTTTCCAGGCTAGGGGTCCAATCGGAGCTGTAAGCCACCGGCCTACGCCAGAGACACAACTCAGGATCCGAGCCACATCTTTGACCTACACAATAGCTCACAACAACACCGGATCCTTAACCCACTGATCAAGGCCAGGGATCAAATCCCGGTTCCCATGGGTGCTAGTTGGGTTTGCTAACCGCTGAGCCACGAGGGGGAACTCCCTACTTTTTATTGGCCAGAGCTAAGTCACATGATTGCACTTAACTACAGAGGAAGCTGGAGAAAGTACCCTCTTACCAGGAGGTACAGGAGTGAGATTTGGTGATCATAGCCTTGTCTCTGCCACCATTCATTATGAATTTTATATTTCTCTTCTCTCTTTGGGAGTTTAAACTATTCTTTTCAGGTTACTTGTACCAATATCTATGTTCACTTATTTCAGAAAGACACATTTTATATATTATTGACACAAATGAAATGCAACATTATATAAAGCTCCTGTGAGCAATCTGTTCAAAATTTTCTCCAGCTATTTAATTCTAAGTACAGAGAGGCATCTGCCTATTGCTCCTGCAATATGAGGAATGGAATTATAATTGATGAGGAAATGGAATTATAATTGATGCTTTATTATAATTATGTTTACCAATTATTATTAATCATTGCCAATCAGAGAACAAATTATAAGAAAAAGGGACAGAACACTTCCTCGCTTTTAAATTGGGGTCAGGATACCAGGATGTTATTCTGGGTATGCTGTCTGAAAAGGAAGGTCCAAATCTGTTCGAGCATTTGAAAAAAGAAGAAAACTCACAAACATAGGGGTGAAGCCAAAGTTATAATATTTTTTAGTATTATTTTGAATAGAGAATAAGGTAGTAAAATTACACATATACTTTTAACTAGTCTCTCGCTTCTTGCGATCACGTAATTTCTGCCTCATTACTTCGCTGTAAAGAACCAAAATTAAACCAGCCTGGAGATTGCGGCAAGAACTCATTGTGGCAAGACTGATTATAGGTTTGCCACAGGGAGGTGCATTGGATGAACTGTAGCTTTTCAGGAGCTTTAGATTCCTCTGGTTTCAATCCAGTAAGAATCTTGAAGAATAAAGGTAAGGATAGTAATGATTAAATCTTAATTTTAATAATTTACTCAATAGAGCTTTTTTGGGGTGCCTGCAAAGTGAGAAAAGCCCGAAGCCGAATATATTCTAGTGATGAACACAGCTCCACACAGCAAATATTTTGTAGGTTTCCGGAGAACGAATGAGCAAATGAATGAATGGATGGATGGAATGAATTCAGGAGGGTTTCACTTAAGTACCCAGTCTTGTCGTCTAGGCTCTCAGAGCCAAATTTCCAATTTTTCTTAGTAATTCCTGCACTATGATAAAGGGTGAGAACAAAGAGAAAAATGATTATATAAAACAATAAGGACAAAATAGGTGGGATCTACGTCCCGCTTATTTATGTCCGCACTAGGCTTCCGTAGTCTTTCCTTCCCTAGATCGTAGACGCGACGGCGGCCGGAAGTGACGTCACGAGATTTGGAGCTCGCGGGAAAACTTGTATGTGCATCTGGGCTGAGGGCGCGCGCGCGCGCGGGGCACCTTCAGGTATCGGACGCCGGGAACTCGGGTGGCATGAGCCTCTGGGTGGACAAATATCGGCCCTGCTCCTTGGGGCAGCTGGACTATCACAAAGAGCAGGCGGCCCAGCTGCGCAACTTGGTGAGTCGGCGGGATGGGGCGGGGAGGCCCGCCTCCCGAGGGTTTCGCGCCCCTCACTGTGGAGCTTCGCCTTCCCGCTTCAGAAGGCAATGAGTTCCGTGGAGAAACAAGTAAAACAGGAACGGAGAAATAGTGTGAGGGCGGGGACTGTGCTTGTAAACAAAGTCAGGCTTCCCCAGGATTGTGTTCTGAGCCAAGGCCTGAGGGACGCGAAAGAGCCCTCGATGCGGAAGTCTGGGAAAGATTGCAGTGGGTGGAGGGAAGAACAGGTGCTGAATCCCTGAGGCAGGAGTGTGTCCAGCCCTCACTCAAGGCGGCCAGTGCAGCTGGCTAACCGTGGGCCGCGGGGAGAGGAGTAGGAAATGGGGGAGTGAAGCGGGGGTGGAGGGGAGGTGCAGATCAGGAGATTTTAATAGAAGAGATGAGAAGTCGTTGGAGGGTTTTGAGCAGAGAAGTGACATCACCTGACTTACTTTTTAATAGGCTTACTTAAAATTTCCTGGTGTCATTATCCTCATTTGCTAAAACGAAGGTATTGGGTTTAATTAATTCCTAAGGTCATTTATAATTCTGAAATAGGTGGTTGTATTTCCTTAATGGAAGATTCTTTTTTTCCCTGACCTGATACCTGTATGTCGTAGTTGATAAAAACATCTAATCGCAGTGCTTTGTGAAAAGCAAACTGAATTTTGTAGAGAGGGAAGAAGGGTCCTGAGTAGAAAAATCTGTGGAAGGCAGTTAACAACTCCTTTCAATGCCCTAAACTATCACATGCTGATGAAAGTGTTCTTGCTCAGCACTCTGGTTTTTCCATTATCCATCTTTTTCAGAATTGTAGGTACTATTTGTGAAATATTTGTTTTAGTGAGAAATAATAAAGGAACACCATCATATGTCAAAGAAGTTAGAAAAGTTGGTAGTGTTGTGACAGTGAAGTTTTTTGTTTTAACTCTTTAATTATTGGTATTCCATCCATACTAATTTTATTTTTTATTATTATAGTTGATTTACAGTGTGCCAATTTCTGCTGTACAGCAGGGTGACTCAGTCATACATGTATATACATTCTTTTTTAATGCTAATTTTAAATAAATTTATTATAGCTGTATAGTTCATTGATAGACAAATTGCATTTTCTTAAAATAGCTCTCACTTTGATTTTCTTAACCATGAGATATATTTTATTTTCTATAGCCAGTTTTTTATTGTATAGAATTTGGAGTAAATACTTAGACAAAAAATATTAGTCTTGTGTTATTTTTGCTTTTCAAAAGTACTCACTAGTTTACTGTTGAATCTACTTAATACAATTGAAACATTTGCCAACATAACTTTTATTTTTGGTGAGGTCAGAATTTAGAAAATGAAGGTTATGTTTGTGGAGCACTTACTGTTTTCCATGCACAGCATTAGGTGAATAGTTCCTTTTCTTGACACTTTCTTTTTTCATTGTCAGAAATAGATGTGTTTACAAAGTATTACAATTCATTGTAATAAACACTTTTGTTAGAATACGTATTCCATTTTTCTAAATGGTTATTTATAAAACTTTTTTGCTCCACAAAAGTTTTATTTTATGCACCTGAACTAAGGTCTGTGTTCTTGTCATTTTCATAGCCTTCATAGCCCTGATCCCCAGACCTGATTGAGCATCTGAATCACCTGGGAACCTTTTAAAAAACGCACATAGTCTTGTTCTGTACTGTAGCGCTGTCTGTGTCCTACTCCATCCGCTTGCTCTTTTGCTTGTGAGATGACAGAGACTGACTTCCAGCTCTTTGCTTCTGCACTTCCTGAAGGCTTTTTTTGGCGGGCGGATGGACACCTCTAAGCAGATTTGAAATGCCTGGTGTTAATTAATGCCTTCCCTTTCTCCTCATCCTCTTTCCCAAGCCAGCAAAGAATTAATGTGAGGTAGTGTTTCATACTCCAGCTTCTCTCCCCCTTGAGTAGTTTAATACTGTGGTGTGTTTTTACATTGGGTTCTAGAGTATCCCCAGTAGGATCAAGGCCCAGGGACCTAGAGTGGTATTTAAGTTGGTGACAACACTCTGGTGGGCGGCCTTCCTGCTCCCCTACAGTGTTTTCCTTTACTTTCTACATTAAACCAGATGCACTCATTTCTTATCAAAGGGACTGTTTGTAGAAGCCCAAACTATGACAAGTAGCACTCTCAGTTACTGAGTCATAATCTTATCGGGTGGGGTCCAGTAATTAATCAGTCTTTTATTTTAGAAAGTTCTCTAGATGATTCTGACCACTGGATTTGAGATTTTTTGCTCTCTAGCATATAGTGTTGTATCCTGCATGTACTGTGCTAGGTATGTGTATAAATTATACAACATTAATTCCCAGGGAATAATCAACATTTCAGAGTTAATTAACTCTATATCTATTCGTACACCCAATACCCATATATATTTGAAGTTTCATAAATAGAGACACAAAAATTCGATACCTAAAAAGTAGTTTACTTCTACCCACAGTAGTTTGACTTGGGAAAAATGCTTGCTTCTTTTTTTCCCTAGGTGCAATGTGGTGACTTTCCTCATTTATTAGTGTATGGACCATCAGGTGCGGGAAAAAAGACAAGAATTATGTGTATTCTACGTGAACTGTATGGTGTTGGCGTGGAAAAATTGAGAATTGAACATCAGACCATCACAGTAAGCATTTCACTTTGGGGCCCTCCAGATATGTGCAGCAGGGTTTTCAGTCCTCATCGTATAGGCCCCCTTGTTGCCAGTGTGTGATTTAAGAATTTCACAGGTAATCCTGGTATACAGGATGGAGAGCTGCTGAGCTATAGACCTGTCTGTTATAATCAGACCAAAGTCATGTGTTAGGAAATATGAGCAACAGCAAAATTGGGATAACATGTAGGTGGTGGGATTTATTTCAGATGCAAGTCAGGGTCTCAGCTAGAACTGGAACTCGGGTTTCTAACGTCAGTGTTCTGAGAACAGTAGTGCATATGGAAAGAAAGGGAATGATCTTGAGAAAAATTTTAAACGTGAAATCAGGCGACTTGCTAGAGATTGGGCAGCTAGCTGATTGATTTGGAAAGGAGGCATGACACGCCGGCATGTTCGGAGTTCCCGTGATCTTGCCTTGGCTGTGTTTTCTAGCTTTGTGCCGTGGGATGCATTTTCACATTATTTCCTTATAGACCGTGTTTGAGATCTAGCTAAACTGTATCCTCTTGGAAGTGCCCTCCAACCCCAGTATAATTTTTCCTTCTACAACCTATAGTTATAGTTTTTAGACCATTTACTTTGTTTTGCCTTTATTATAGTTATTTATACATCTTTTACTTTGACAAGATTGTTTTGTATTTTTTTGAAGTTATGTAGGACAATAACAATTTTAAGATATTCCTGGTATGCAACATTATGTTAGTTTCAGGTTACTGCATAGTGATTCAGTATTTTTATGCATTATGAAATAATAAGTCCAGTTGCCATCATTTTCAGAGCCTTCGTAGCCCCTGGTATAGTAGTGTCTTGCACATATTCGGTCCTGAAAAAATGTGTGCTGAGTGACTGGACAATAGGTTGTGTTATTAATAGACTCTTGAGGAGGATAAATGGATTAATTAGCTTGTATTAAGACATATTGAATTTGAGGTGCCAGTGGTATATCCTGGTGGAAATTCTTGTCAAATATGCAAGGATAAATTTAGTAAGAAAGGTAGTAAGAAGACTATTATAAAAGGACAAAAAACAAGAGTTAATTCAATGGTAAGATGCATCATGTTTTCAGTAATATTTAAAAGGATCTGTTCTTGGAATTCCCTGGTGGCCTAGTGATTAAGGATTAGGTGTTGTCACTGCTGTGACTTAAGTTTGTCCCAGGTTGGGGGTCTTTCACATGTCACAGGTACGGCCAAAAAAAAAAGTTTCTGTTCTTCCCATATTTAGTGAAAATTTGTGAAATTCCAATAAAGTGCAAATTGTTTTTTTAATTGTATGAAATAGTCCTTAAGTACATATGGAAGAATGATACTAGCTAAAATTATGAAAAAGATGATTTGTCTGATGGGACATGTGTTATCAAATATTATAAACCATATCATAAGGCTACATGTTGTAATGGCATGAAGATAGAGAATTAGATCAGTGGAACTGCATAGAGAGCCGAGAAATATGACAGGTTTATTTCAAATCAGTAGGAAAAGGATTAGTCAGCAAAATGTGTTAGCATAACTAGTTACCAACCCAGAAGAAAATAAAACTGAATCTCTGTGACACATGATTTATAAACTCCAGGTCAGTTTTTTTTTTGGCTTTTGACTTTTGGCTTTTTAGGGCTGCACCCGTGGCATGTGTAAGTTCCCAGGCTAGGGGTGGAATTGGAGCTATAGCTGCTTGCCTGTGCCACAGCCACAGCAATGCCAGATCCGAGCCACGTCTGCGACGTATGCCACAGCTCACGGCAATGCAGATCCTTAACCCACTGAGTGAGGCCAGGGATCGAACTCACAACCTCATGGTTACCAGTCGGGTTTGGTAACCACTGAGCCACGATGGGAACTCCAATTCCCGGTCAATTAAAGATTGAAATGGTAAAGTTAAACACTAAATTTCTTAGAATAAAATTTCTTAGACTGTAAACAGTGGGTCAGGAACACCTTTTGATGAAAAAAAATGGAAGCTATGGGAAGAAAAATACATATTTGGGTATATATGACTTTTAAAAGTGTATGACAGGATAATGTACATAAAATCAATAGGAAAATGATGGATTGTTAAAAAAATATTTGGAAGGAATGTGTTAGAAGATGTTACAGAATGTCAGTGTAAAGACAAATGACCAGGTAGAAAGGTGAATTAAAAACAGTCATGGGAGAGAAAGATAAACGCCAGTAATACCTACGCAAAGATGTTTGACCTTTGTGATAGTCAAGGAAAAGCAGTGTGAGTCTATTACACACTCATCAAATTGGCAAAACTTGAAGGCATGAGCAATGGCAGGAAAGCGTATTTGTTGCTAGTGGAAAAGTGAATTGTTTTTTGGATTTTTTTCCCAAAGTGGCTGGTTATACATAAAATGTGTACACAAACACAGACACACAGAGTTTAGAAAACATATAGTCTTCAATCCAGCAGCTCTTTTATGGGGAATGTATTACATAGAAATGAAAGCAGTGCATGGCACATGTGTACAAAGATGTTAGTCATGGATTGTTTGAGATCGTAAAAAGCAAGAAACAAGATGCCCATCTGTACAATTGGCTTTGGGGCATGCACATTACAGGTTAACATGCTACTGTAACACTCTCCCTCAGTTGTTGAAAGGGATATTGCCTAGATAAATTGTTAAGAAGGAAAAGCAAAATATAGAGAAATATATGCAATTTCCTCTTTTTAAAATAATTTTTACAAGAAACATACTCTGCACAGTAACATTTAGTTATTAGACATTCTGCATAGTAACTTAATAGTGTGTGTTGATTTTTGGGTGTTGCCATGGAAAAAAGGCTATGAACAGACATAGGCAGGTTGTTTACAGTGAAGATTAGCTGTTAACTGGGACTGGTTTAGAGATTTCTGGAGGTAATGGAAAAGAACTGATTATACTGAAAATAAGAAGTATGCTCTAACCCAGTATATATAAAACCATATATGTTTACCTGCACATTAAGAAAAGAATGGGGTTAATGAAGTTGAAACATTAGCAGTGGTTATCTAAAGTTTTATTTTTGGAGTTCCCATCATGGCTCAGCAGAAACCAATGTGGAGTTCCCATCATGGCTCAGCAGAAACCAATGTGGACGTAGATTCGATCCCTGGCCTCACTCAGTGGGTTAAGGATCCGGCGTTGCTGTGAGCTGTGGTGTTATGTCGCAGATGTGGCTCGGATCTGGTGTTGCTGTGGCCTAGGCCAGTGGCTACAGCTCTGATTCAACCCCTAGCCTAGGAACCTCCATATTCTGTGGCCCTAAAAAAACAAAAAGCTTTATTTTTTAGTAAACATAAAATTGTTTATATAATTAAAAAAAAAATGAATTGCAGGTAAGAGGAGAAATAGCCAATAAACATTTTTTAAAACTTTATTTTCTTTGTTCACAGACTCCATCTAAAAAGAAAATTGAAATCAGCACTATCGCAAGCAATTACCACCTTGAAGTCAATCCCAGGTAAGATGCACTACATAGAAATAAGCGTTTTTAGAATAATGGTGTTCAGAGTTTTTTTATGAATAGATAGAATGCTTTTTTTTTGAAATTCATGTATGGGAATACAATATATGAAACAGATAAAAGTGAAGCTGCCCTGTGTGAAACAGGGAGTTTAGAACCTTCACACTTTTGCTTCTCTCTGAGACCCTCCCAAGTTAAATAATTTAAATAATTAAGTTTTCTTGCTCTACAGAGTTCAGTGTTTTACACAAAGTACTCTGCATAGTCATAAGTTTTTGCTGAATTATATTGGCTCATTCAGAATTGATGAGCACGGTGTGTCTGAGAAATTTGTAAATGTCTGGAAAAATATTTCAGGAAGTGATTTTGGGTTACTAGATCTTTCTTTCCATTTTGTTGTTGTTTGACCATCAGCCACTGTCTGTATTATCCATCATGAAGTATTAAGATTAGGATCACGTTGGGAGGTGTATTGAAAACTCATGCCACAGCAGCTGTGTTCTGCTTAAGTAATGCTGTAGAAATGATGGTCTTTGGAGCAAAGTTGGTCAAGCCTTCCGGGTTCTGTAGGGTCTGAGATGTTCTTGAAGGAGAACAGAATCAAGGACATCTTCAGGCAAAGTCAACTTTATGGGCAGTGGCACAGAGATGAGAGTGAGCATCCTTTTCAAGGTTGAATGACCAGGAGGAATCGCGTTATAAGCTACTGTGCATTTAGTAGCAGCCACTTTATATGGATTATTTAGTCCTCACAACAACCCTCCCAGACTGCTATTATTATTTTTCCTAGGTACGTCAAATTATGAGAATTAAATTTTAAGGGAAAGAGTCTGATCATAAAAGTAGAGATCATAGGAGTAATTCCATAGACAAAAGCAACATGTTTCAGATTCTGGACCGGGAAATGATCATAAAAGAAACACTGTAGTTACATTGATCTAAAAGTAGTGAATTGAGAAAGGCTTGATGGCTGTTTGGGAAAACACTGCTAACTTCTTTGCCTCTTCTCATAGTGACTTCCTCTGTAGCAGGAATAGTCAATTAGAGATTATGCTCTTTGTGTTTCAGGTGGTAGAAATTGACATTCAGCCTAAATTAACCAGGTGACTTAGGTTGGTTTGTGAAGTGCATGACTTAAATGCTAAATATTGGTATAAATGACAGGTAATGCCTATAAATCAGCAGCTCACAGTGTTTGGATTTGCATTTTAAACTCCATTTGCCCATCCCATCCTCTTGCTAAGACCCTGAGTCAGCTCTGTGCTAGTGCTGGAAGTGACCTGTCTAGGACTGTTCTCTCAGAGCTTGGCTGTTCGGGGGATGGAGAAGAGGACTAGAGATTAAATACCTGTTTCAAGGAGTTATTTTTATATTTTGAGTAATTACAGGTAACTAAGACATTAGCTGCAACTAGGTATTAACCGTACTGGGTACAGAAGTGTCAGAGTATTTCGTAAACTGTTATTAGCTATTGCTTTTTTTTTTAAGTAATAGGAAGTATAAGAACATGTTTGGTGTTTTCAGTGACACTAATCTAAGTTGAGTATTGAAATATTGTTATTATTTTTAATGACCCTGAAACACTTCATTTTTAAAGTTTTTGAATGTAATAGGTGTCACTAAGTTTGGTTAAAATGTCAACCACTTAAGATCTTCAATGTTTTTCTTACAGTAATAGATTAAGAATAGCGCGTAATACTTTCCGAGTATTTACATATGTGTTTATCTCGACTTTTGTTTTGTATAGTGATGCTGGAAATAGTGACCGGGTAGTAATTCAGGAGATGTTAAAAACAGTGGCACAATCACAGCAACTTGAAACAAACTCTCAAAAAGATTTTAAAGGTATGTGATAAAGAGATTTTTTTTTTTAATGAGGCAGACACTTAAATTATAAGCATTGGGTATAAGAGAAAAATGTAGTGGAAAATGTAAATTCCTTCCTTTTAGCAAATATTTATTAACTTCTTCTGTGCCAAGCACTATGCTAACTCTTAAAGTGAATAAGACAGAAATGATCTCTGTGCTTGTGGGAGTTTATAGTTGAATGGAATTGAATTTTGACAGAGAACTATTTGTGCTACCATTTATTATTTTAGAACTAGATGAGTAATGACAAACCCTTAATTGAAAATAAGAAATTGCATGGGAGTCCCCATGTGGCTAGCAGGTTAAGGATCTGGCATTGGCACTTCCGTGGTCTGGGCCACTGCTGTGGCATGGGGTTGATCCCTGGCCTGGGAACTTCTGCATGCTGCAGATGTGGCCAAAATAAGAAATTGCATGAATTAAAAATAATGGTTCTTAGAATCAAAGTTATATGTTCATTATCAAATGTTTAGCTAAACAAAAGAAAATTAAAATCAGCCATAATCTACCATCCAGGTGTCTCTGGATGTTACTGTTAATATTCCCAGTATTATTTATGTGTATATATGTATGCATACATTTTTATAGGCGACTCTTGATAAATAATGCCAGTATTTAATGATTTTGATATATGTTGCCAAATTCTTTTTTTTTTTTTGTCTTTTTGCTATTTCTTGGGCCGCTCCCGCGGCATATGGAGGTTCCCAGGGTAGGCGACGAATCGGAGCTGTAGCCACCAGCCTACGCCAGAGCCACAGCAACACGGGATCCGAGTTGCGTCTGCAACCTACACCACAGCTCACGGCAACGCTGGATCGTTAACCCACTGAGCAAGGCCAGGGACCAAACCCGCAACCTCATGGTTCCTAGTCGGATTCGTTAACCACTGCACCACGACGGGAACTCCCTGTTGCCAAATTCTTCATCTGAATGTGTGATTGTGCTACCACCAGCAGTGTTTAGGAATGCTCATTTCTAACATTTATCAACATTGGATAATTACTTTTAATACTTGTCATTTTGAGTGGAGAAAAATTAATTGTGCTTTGTTTTTCTTTAGTGAATGTGGTAATTTTATCTTTTGCTCATTGCTTTTTTTCCTGTTTTGTGAATTGCCTGTACATATTCCAACCTGTTTCTCTCATTTTGTTTCCTGCTGTCCTTGTCAGATTTGGAGATCAATCTCCTTGTCTTTATTTTTCCTATTCTGTTCAGTTTGGGTTCTATTTCTAGAACTTCTTACTGTGAAGCATTGTCTTGAAAGGGAGCTTCATTTTATTATTTTGCATCAAGGTTACTTACCTCGCATCTGTGAATTGAGCCCCATGAGTACTGGTCTCAGATTGGCCCCTGATGTTCCCAGTGTGCTTTTGTGGGTAATTTAGGGTCCTCCCGTCCTAAAGGCTGCCACAAACCTGGTGGGTCCCAGCCCCTTGCTCATTCTTAGAGTTCTTAGGGACACCTTATCACCTAGTGTTGATGTAAATGTTGACTTAGGTCTTGGGCTCTTCAGTTGTTGTGTTTTATGGGAGGAATTCATGTTACACTGCTACCATTGTCATCTTCTAGAAACAATTTCATACAATGAAGACTGTGTTAAGTAATTAAATACAATGAATCCAGCAGTTGGATTCAGTCCCTGTATACTCTTCCTGAAACACTTTAAGGCCAATCCTTGCTTATGACCAGGTGGAATCTTACTGTATAAGTGACCAGATATCTTAATGCCTTATTTGCTACTTCATGTCTGTATCAGAGTTTTCCAAAGTATATTCCTTAGAACGCTGAGATGTTCTACAGGTATATGCTCCTGAGATAAATATTCTGGGTGAATGCAGCATAACATTTTTCACTGCGTATAAATACAATAAAGGTGCAGTAAATTGTGCAATAAAATACCCTCTTTAACTTCATTTAGCCTAGTGTTTCTTAGGCTTGTTTTATCTTAAAATTTTTTTTTTAAATAGGGAGTTCCCATTGTGGTGCAGCTGAAACAAATTCGACTAGTATCCATGAGGATGTAGGTTCGATCCCTGGCCTTGCTCAGTTGGGGATCTGGCATTGCCGTGAGCTGTGGTAGGTCACAGATGTGGCTTGGATCCCACGTTGCTGTGGCTGTGGTGTAGGCCAGCAGCTGTATCTCCGATTTAACCCTTAGCCTGGGATCTTCCATATGCTGCCAGTGTGGCCCTAAAAGGCAAAAAAATAAATTATCTCACCATGCCTCTAAGTTTTATATGTCTTTGCTGAAGTGAAAAGTAGTATATTTGGCTCATTATTTAGGATTTCACTCTGAATAATGAGGAGGAAGAGAAAGAGTTAAATATTCCAGTTAAATACTCCAGCTAACGTTTGTTTTGTTTCTCTCTGACTCAGTGGTATTATTGACAGAGGTTGACAAACTCACTAAGGATGCTCAGCATGCCTTGCGCAGAACCATGGAAAAATATATGTCCACCTGCAGATTGATCTTGTGTTGCAATTCTACATCCAAAGTGATACCACCTATTCGTAGTCGGTGTCTAGCAGTTCGTGTGCCAGCTCCCAGCATTGAAGATGTAAGTAAAGTTAACTTTGCAGAAAAAAGTTCGGTTCAGCTTCCCTGAGTGTGTACATCCCTGTCATGTTTGTTTTTGTGAAGAAGATAGTGAACTGTATTGGTAATTCAAGACCAGCTGTGGCTTGGATGCCAACCATTAGTAAATGTAGAAACTGAGATAGAGAGGTGTGTGTGTGTGTGTGTGTGTGTATGGTAGTAGATACTAGATACCAATACATAAAAAGTGTTCTTTAACTCATCTTTTACTTTAAACAGGTAAGTACTATAGTTTTTACTAAACTGGGTAACAGCTAGTTATTTAGTGACTTCTACCTCAACACGATTTAATTGGCTTATGGAAGAGACTTAAGTATTCAGGGTATAGTTTTTGCAGGAAGATAATTTGGGAATACTTAGTCCCTAGTTAGGGGACCAAAGTTAGTCTGAAAAACATAATGCATTTTTTTTTTCTTTATCACTCTTAACAGCCATCAGTAAAAATGCCAATTTTTCACAATAAACAGTTTTCTGCTATTAATAGATTTCGGGCAGCTTTATGCAAAGTGGGAGTAGTGTGTGATGTATTAGTTGCAAAGTGGTAAAGTAGCATTATTATCAGTTTCACTTGTAAACATCTGGTGAGTGGTAGAATTAAGAGTGTCTGTAAAGCGGCAGGACTAACAGGTGACACCACTCCCGTGGGTACCGTTCACATGTTAGTGCATGAGTTGTGTACAGTTCAGCTTGTGTGGTTCTGCTTGGCAGCCCAGTGAGCAGTGTCTGCCGCTAACCTGAGGCCCTTTGTCTCCGGCTCCCTTCTGCCGTGAGGAGCTGGCAGGCTTAGAACTGGGAGCGGATCTCCCCCAATTGCCCATTTCATTGCTGCCTCTTCCTGACAGCTAGACCAGATCCCTGGCTTGCTGCTAAAGGAGAATTTGGTTAGGGTAAGGTAGCAGTGAAAAAAAGGGTGGGGTCTATAAAAGTAGGAGCAACAGAAATTGTCTTAATATGTTATTTGATAGATTGCCCATTTTCGTTAATTGTACTTTATTTGTAGATTTGCCATGTGTTGTCTACTGTGTGTAAGAAGGAAGGTCTGAGTCTTCCGTCACAGCTGGCTCGTAAAATTGCGGAGAAGTCCTGCAGAAATCTCAGAAAAGCCTTGCTTATGTGTGAAGCCTGCAGAGTACAACAGTGAGTGAAAGGGGGCAGTGACTGGAAAACATTTAGGACATATGCCTACTTTTCATTTAATTTATTGTGTTTTCTTTTGTCATGTAGGTATCCTTTTATGGTAGATCAAGAAATCCCTGAAACTGACTGGGAGGTGTATCTGAGGGAAACTGCCAATGCTATTGTCAGTCAGCAGACTCCACAAAGGTAATCCCTGTGGAAGAGCACCCTGGGGCTTTGATCACTGCAGTGGAACAGATACACGCTGAGTTTTAGGTTAGCGATTTTACACTAACACCGTGCCACTTAGCATTATAAGTAAATCTAAATGTACTGTACTTTTAAGGAAAGTTAGCATTTAATTTTAGAAATTTTGTAGTTCAGAAGAGTTGGTGTGTGGTATCATGGCTTTTTTTTTTTTTTTTGGCTTTTTAGGGCCAATTCCTGCAGCATATGGAGGTTCCCAGGCTAGGGGTCTAACTGGAGCTGTAGCCGCCTGCCTACACCACAGCCACAGCGACGTGGGATCTGAGCCGTGTCTGCGACCTACACCACAGCTCACGGCAACACCGGATCCTTAACCCACTGAGCAAGGCCAGGGATCGAACCTGCAATCTCATGGTCCCTAGTCGGATTCGTTAACCACTGTGCCACGACGGGAACTCCATATTATGGCTTTTGTTAAGCTATTGGCGTGTAAATGTGGAACATATATAAATCAAAACAAATTTTGTATGTTTAAGTTTTCTCCCCAGAATCTTGGGTGATTTAATACTAATATATAACATGATGTGTCCAGCTTTCTAATACTGAAATAATAATATATAACTTTGTAATTGGTAGTACAAAAATCCTAGTAAGACACTAGACTGTGAGTCAGACTTCTAGTTCATCTACTGATTCTTTTTTATAGTTGCCCCCTATGGCGTATGGAAGTTCCCAGGCTAGGGGTTGAATCCAAGCTGCAGCTGCTGGCCTATTCCACAGCCACAGCAACACCAGATCCAAGCTGAGCCTGTGATCTACACCACAGCTCGTGGTAACGGTGGATTCTTAACCCACTGAGCAGGGCCAGGGGTCAAACCCAAAACCTCATGGATACTAGTCAGGTTTGTTTCCGCTGAGCCACCATGGGAACTCCTCAGTAGCTAAGTATTCTTGAGTTGGTAACTTCATCTTAGAGCTTAAGCTTGTTCATTTGTATAATAAAGATAATACTACTTTGCCAAGGATACTTGTACCTTTGTTAAAAGAGAGTATGTGATAATGGTTTGAGAACTAGGAGACCCTGTGCTTAGGTTTGATGACAGGCTCTGTGAAGAATAATATTGTGTAAATGCCATTAGTATTTAGGAAACGTTTTTTGCATATTTGCTGCACACTGTTTCTGTTTACTTCTTGAGTCTCTTATTCAGTAGTGGACCGTACTGAAAAGACTTCAACCACTGCTTGTTTGATTTGTTATAACTTTGATTGAGAAGGGCAGTCTGTTCTCCAAAGCAAGAGTAACAGTTTTAAGGCCTGCTACCTTTGGGAAGTCTGCTGAAGTTCTCTTAGGCTCACTGAGGCACAGTCTCTTATTTTTTTGCCTGTCAGAACTTTGAAACCATCTTTGGACTTTAGAGAGGGGTGTTGATTATTTTAGGAAGCAGACTAGACTGAGTGCAACCATTGAAATGTAAGCTTTCCTGGTTTATATGAAAATAATCATGAGAGAAATATACCATGTTTTTCCTCTTTTTGGTACATCTGAGGAATTCTTATTTTTATGAGAAATTCTTCAAAGGAAATTATAGCATGTACTCTTGGGCTGTCATATAGATTAGTGGAGGTGAATAGTCACAGATAAGGGGTACTTGGCATTTTGTCAGGGTTTGCGTTGGATTACTGTAATTGTTATTTTAGTTGACGAAATTAATAGTCTTCAGAGAGAGACAAATGTAAGTAGTTTCTTCAGAAAAGAAACCTTAATTTTACGAAAAAGTGTGCATTCCATTGTGTAAAATACTGTCAAACAGTGAAGAAATCTCAGGCCTTGAAGAAATAAAAAATCCAACAAAGCATATCTTGGAAGCCTTTTAACTTTTTCTTTTCTTTGTCACCTATGACACGTGGAAGTTGCCAGGCCAGGGATTGAACCTGTGCCACAGCAGTGATCCAGGCTGCTGCCATAACAATGCTGGATACTTAACCCACTGCTCTACAACTTTGATAAAGTATTTCCACACTAAAGATAATTTGTTTTTTGTTCTGATTTTAAAGGAAATCGGTGGATGTTGTCGAACTTTCCTACTCTTAAGAGATTTAGTTTAGGTACAGATGTTGCAGCATTTGACTCTTGCTTCACAACTTTGATAAAATATTTCTACACTAAAGATGATTTACCTTGTTTTGTTTTGTTTTCAAAGAAAATTGGTGGTAATAGTTGAACTTTCCTACTCTTAAGAGATTTAGTTTAGGTACAGATGTTGCAGTATTTGACTATTATTAGATGTATTTTTAAGACTTTGGTTGATTATTACTTTACTTTTTTTTGTATTTTTGCCTTTTCTAAAGGGCCGCTTCCCGTGACATATGGAGGTTCCCAGGCTATGGGTCTAATCGGAGCTATAGCCGCTGGCCTAAGTCAGCGCCACAGCAACGTGGGATACAAGCCAAGTCTGTGATCTACACCACACCTCGTGGCAATGCTGGATCCTTAACCCACTGAGTGAGGCCAGAGATCGAACCTGCAACCTCATGGTTCCTAGTTGTATTCGTTAACCACTGCGCCACGACGGGAACTCCTTACTTTACTTCTTATAGTTGCTGCTGCCCTTTCCTCCAGTTTTCCATCAGGTTTTGGCAGCTCATAAATGAACTTGTTCAAGAAGTGGTGCTGCAATTTCCTTTTTAGACTAACAGTTTTGGGACTTGATGGTAATAAGCCATATAAAAAAATTTTCTTTTAATTCCAGAAAGGCTTGGAGCTGTCTAGAAATACCAGGATGGCTGGTGTCATTCTGAATATTGGTCTACACAGTACCAAGTGGCCCCTTCTGATTTTTGACCCCAGTCTTGCTGTAATGTTTCTGGTCTTGATTCTTGTTTGCTATGTCTTAGAAAAGTCAGTTTTCTAATTTGAATTACAGCTAGTATCTAGTGAGCAGTTATTATGTTACTTACACTGTGTTATTTCATTTAATTCATGTAACAGTCCTATGAGGAAAGTATTATTTCCGTCTTTATTTTGTTGATCAGAAAACTGATATTTTAAGAAGTTGTTGCTTTTTCAGGGATATTCAGTTAATAAGGGTCATAGACAGTTCCATAATACTATGTTTCTCTGACGGAAGAATTTGTACTCATTATCCCTTGCAACTGCCAAGAAATAATGACAGAGACATAGTAAATGTAGAATTTATTCATTTTTTTGGCAACTAAGTCATATTAGAAATGAACTCAAACTAAGATGAGACGTGTGGGAACATGCATGAGGTACACAGTGTCGTTACAGCCCAGTTTTATCAGTCAATATATTGTGAGTCAACTTTTCAGAAATAAGCTATATACATACATAATTATTAAAGTAAGTTCATACCATCTGTGATTTATACTTTAATAATCAGATATTATTTGGGGCATATACTACCATGTCTAAGAAGGATCAAGGGCTTTCGAGTCAGACTCATTAAAATTCTGCTTCAACTGCATGAGTTTTGTTGCAAGCTTAACCTTTAAGTTCTTTTCAGTAAAAGAGTGGTGTTGTAAGGAATAAATAGTGTGCTGTAGAACCTCGTACAGATAAGAGGTGAAATAAATGCTTTGACAGACATTGGAAGTGTATGGACTTTGAAGTAAGACAGATCTCTGCTATTGCTAACTTTGTCAGGTTACTTAAACCATCTGAGCCTTAGTTTTTTCATCAAAGAAGTGGAGATAATGTCCCATTATAGCTGGTGTGAAGACCGAGTTAAATTAGGGTGCCTTGCACAAAGCTCTTGCTCAGAAAATGCTAGTCTTTTTTTCACTATATTTGATTTAATTGTGGAGTCTTAGGAAAGGGGTCTTAACTTCTACTTTTAAGATATCATTTTATAAATCACTCCTCTGATTGATCTGAAACATAGAACATATGTCATACTGTTTTAGTAAAGATTCAGAACCGTATTTGCCCTTTAGGGTAGGTAGGTATATTTATAAAGATACTTTTTTTTTTTTTTTTTGCTTTTTAGGACCGTGCTTGGGACATATGGAATTTTCTAGGCTAGGAGTTGAAACAGAGCTATAGCTGCCGGCCTACGCCACAGCCATAGTAACTTGGGATCCGAGCTGCGTCTGTGACCTACACCACAGCCCACAGCAATGCCAGATCTCCGACCCACTGAGTGAGGCCAGAGATTGAACCTGCATCCTCATGGATACTAGATGGATTCATTTCCCCTGCACCACAAAGGAACTCCAAAGATACTTTTTTAATATGTATTTTTGTCACTTTTTTTCTTACTATTTTGATGTCACATGTATATTTCCCTCCCTCACCCTTTTTCTTCCTGAAAATGTTACGAGAAGGGATGAAAATCAAAGGCTTCAGAGTCCTCCAATAAATGTCCATATTCACCTAGCCAGCCTGGTTTGTGCCTACCTATAAGCACTTATACTGCCCTTTTTATGACAAGACAGTGCTGCTTCTCTGCTGTATTTTTTTTTACTCACCAGCTGAGACAGTAACATTCTATTACGCATCATGCTTAGATTCTCTTTTCTCACTTGTGTAGTTAACTAGTGATTAATCTTTTCATGACCATTTTCTGGATGTCCTGGGTCTCATCTGTCTGGAGAGCAAAATAAAAACATACTACTTGATAGATCATTAAAGCATGGTAAAATTCATGGTATGAATAAGTTCAACTCCTACTATTCATGAGGTCTTAACTGTTATCTGTATTCTTATGGTATTTTGATATAACTAATAACCCTGAATATAAATGTCTGACTTTAAAAGAGTTCTGAAATTTTTCTTTTAGAAAAATGAGTTGAAATTAAAAGCTTCTGTAGCTTAAGTATGATAAGCCATTTAAGAAAATGTCTGTAGTGGAATATAATTCATAAAGTGAGATAGCACAGTAGGTAGTGGGAAAAATTAATTCCTATTTTCATCACAGAATTTTAATTGTTTTGTTTTATAAAGGCTCCTTGAAGTTCGTGGAAGACTCTATGAGCTTCTAACTCATTGTATTCCTCCTGAAATAATAATGAAGGTAACCTGATTTCAAATCTTGAACTGTTTATAACCATAAAATTTGGACTTTGGATGTGTGATCTCAGGGCTTTTGTTGTACTCATATACGTTCTCATCTCTTTCTGTCCATTTTATTAATTCAACTGATATTTATTAAGCTTTTGTATAGTGCCAGGCACTGTTAAGGATGTGACAGAGGAGATAGGGGAGAGCCTGCCTTCAGAGAAGTTACATTTTAGTGGAGTAAAGTGGGAAACAAGAGGATTTCAGAATGTTCTAAGTGCTACAAAGGAAGTAATCAGGTGAAATAATAAAATTTGAGGGCAGTGAAGTTCAGTGATGGCTTCTGTGAAGAAGGTGTGTTTGAAACGTAAGGGATTAAAAGAAGGGAACCCTGTAAGTAGCCGGGGAACCAGTATTTCAGACAGCAGCGTTCAGTGAATGTGAGGAATGAGGTTAAAGGGGACACAGTGGTATTTAAGGCATAGCTTTAGGTCTGGTCTAAACCTAAAAACTATCTAGCTGGGTAGATTGATAGATGTTAGGAAATACAGGATTTTTTGTTTGTGTTTATTATAATTAGATGGTAATACATGAAAAAATTCAAATGATACCAAATAGACAAAGACAAAAATGAAAGTCCACCCTTCTGTTTTCATAATACCTCTTTAGTCACATAGAAATAAGCTATGTCTGTGTATATGCGTAGTGTGACAGGAGTGTCCTGCGCTGTTTTTTATTAAATTTAGCAGGAAACCATGGATGCTGTGTCACGATGGTTCTGATTTACATCGTTCTTTTTGGTGGATGCATGAGATTTCATTGTATGATTATACCACTGGGTTTGGATGTGACCCCTATTGGTGGAAATTAGGTTTTCTACAGATTATTATAAATAATAATGCTGCAGTAAGCACCTTTGTACTTAGCTTTGTGTTCTTGGGCATTTGAATATTTGAAGTTTGGCATATGATGGACAACTACCACATTTTTACGTTATGGAAAGGTAGGTACTGTTTGCTTTTGGATGAGGTCTACTGGTCCATCAAAAATAAAAAATGGAACGTATTTAACTTAGCATTTTACTTTCTCTTTGAGAGAAATAAAGCATGCTTAGCTGATATTGTTTTAAATGATTACTTTTTAAACCACTGGTTATCTTTCTTTAGGGCCTTCTCTCAGAACTTTTACATAATTGTGATGGACAGCTGAAAGGGGAGGTGGCCCAGATGGCAGCTTACTACGAACATCGCCTACAACTTGGTAGCAAAGCCATTTATCACTTGGAAGCTTTTGTGGCGAAATTCATGGCACTTTATAAGAAGTTCATGGAGGATGGATTGGAAGGCATGATATTTTGACATCTGTCAGTGATTCTTCCTAATATTTCTCAGTATCAGCATTTATATTCAATTTAATTTGGAAGATCTGCAGGTAAAATAAACTAACTTTACTTAAGTGTGTCTTATTTGTGTTTTTCCGTAATAATTCCTATGAATTATTGATCATTCTCTGAGTTAAATAATAGCTCCTGTACTATCGAAGGGTATTGAAAGGATACAATACAATTAGAACCTTTAGAGTCTAAGAACGTGATTTTAGTTTACTCTCAAAATTTGTTTTCCAAGTGTGCAGTATTGGTCCTTCCATTTCCATCCATTCTCTCACCTGATGGAGGGAGTTTACACGTTAAAAAAGCAAGGATTGTTTTTTATCCTCCAGACAACCATTTTTAGTCACAGGTACATGAATTTTTGCTTGGCAAGTCATTACCTTTAATCATATTTTCCTTCAACCAAGAATCACATTTTTGCTGTAAATACAAGAAGTAATTTTGAAACATCATAGCATGGGTATGGAGAAAATTGCAGGTACCATTTCTATTGAAATTTTAGAAGTCAGCGTTTAGTGATTCAGATTGTATAAGGTTGGCTACTAAGAAATAAACACGTTTTCATTAAGTACTTGAGACTTCTGAAGAATATGCATCATATAGTTCTGAAGCAAAGGTATGTTATTGTGGAAATTATTCTTTGCACATATATACTGTTGTATCATTGGTCCTATCCTTTGGAACATTTTCCCCTTTTTATTCAGAAATTTGGTTCATGGAACAAAGGGTTTGCTTGACAAAATTCTGTGACAGACTGAACAATTTAATTTTGGACAGTAGAAGCAGGGCTTAAAAAATGCTAAGCCAACAAGGTAAATTTAAAGAAGATTTAAGTTTAAAATAAATTACTTGTATAAGAATATCAGAGAATTCTGCTCTTGTAGCTGTTGGTGGTACATAGTCAGGAAATGTTTAATTGACAAAGACACAGCTACAAGAGGAAAAAACCTGAACCTGGGAAACTGTTCAGGTTAAAAGAAACGATGGTTGCCTTTTTTATGGGGGAACGGGTGATAATAGTTGGGCCTCAAGTGGAAATCTCAGTCCTGGGGGCTACGTATTAGGAGGGATATTGACATTTTGGCAAAAGAACTGGGAAAGTAAGTTTGGGGGAGCTTAGGCTGTTTTAATTTGGGGAAAAAAAGGGAAGTAAAACATGTGGTAACTGTCTTCTAATTTGGAAGCATGCGTGGTCTTATAACTTGTGTTTCTCCAGCTGGGAACTCAGAAATACAGATTTTCAGGTTTCATTCCACATCTCCTGAATCAAACTGCTGGAATGGGCCTCAGCGGTCTTTGTGTCCTGCACCCCTCCAGGTGATTCTGAGGCACACCTAAGTTTGCATCACTGCTCTAGAGAGTGTAGACTTAGGATCAATGGATATAGGTTAAAGAGAGACATTTTAGTTCCCTATGAAGAAGAATTTTCTAACAGCAGCTATCTTTTAATTGTGTGGGAAGCTTGAGAGCCTCTTATAAACGGGAAGTGTTCAGGTGGAGGACTGACGAATGAACTGATTACTATGTGGTAGGCTTTGCCCTGGGTATATGTATTATTTCATTATAACCTTACCACTCCGAGCTAGATGTTATCTCTGATTGTAAATAAGAAACTTGAGATTGAGAGAAATGAAGTATAATTTATACAATAAAACATACCCATTTTAAGTCTGAAGTTTGATTTTTGACCAAGGTGTTGAGTGTGACCATCAGCCCACTCCAGATGCAGATTCTATCACCCTGAAAAGTTTCTTCCTCATCCCTTTGTAGTCAGTCCGTCCCTCCCCTGACCCAACAAACCACTGGTTTGTTTTTGGGCGTTATAGATTAGTTTTGCCTATTGCAAGAATTTAGAGTCAAATACTATATGGTCTTTGGTTAAGGCTTTATTCTCTCAGAATTACAATGGAAATTCATCTAGATTGTTGAATATTTCACTAATTTTTAAAATTTTTATTGATCTGTGTGTGTGTGTGTGTGTGTATACTTTTACAACCCATTGACTTACTGATGGACCTTTCCAGGATTTATCGTGAATAAAGTTGCTCTGAATATTTCTGTATAAGTCTTTTTGTGGACACATGCTTTCACTTCTCTTGAGTAAATACAGAGGAATGGAATCAGTAGGCATAAGATAGGTTCCAGTTTAACTTTTAACAGGTTGCCAAATTCCCAGAGTGATTGTACCATTTTATGTTCCTACTAGCGTCGTACAGGAGTTCTAGTTGTCTGTATAAAATTGGTCTAATTAATTTTCTATATTGTCCTTTTTTTTTTTTTTTCTTTTTTAGGGCCGCACCCATGACATATGGAGGTTCCCAGGCTAGGAGTCTAATCGGAGCTACAGCTGCTGGCTTACGCCTCAGCCACAGCAACACCAGATCCAAGCCACATCTGCGACCTACACCACAGCTCACAGCAACATCGGGTCCTTAACCCACTGAGCGAGGCCAGAGATGGAAGCTGAAACCTCATGGTTCCTAGTCAGATATGTTTCTGCTGTGCTGTGATGGGGAACTGCTATATTGTCTATTTTATATTTCATTGGTTACTCTTGTCTTTATTAATTCCATTCTTCTACTTTTGATTAACTTTGCTCTTATTTTCCAGGGTCTTAAAAGAGAAATTTAGATAATTGATTTTAGACCATTCTCTTCTAATGTCATTCGCTATTTAAAATTACAAATTTTACTCTGAATACTGCTCTAACTTCGACTTGCAGATTTTGATATCTCGAGTTTTCATTTACATTTAGTTCAAACTATTTTTCAAGTTTACTTGAGATTTTTTTTTCTTTGACCAAATGATTACTTGGAAATATGTTGTTAATTTCCAAATGATCGGAAATTTCCAGATGTATTTTAAAGGAAGGCATGACAATCCTAAAAATGTATGCATCTAATAATGAGTTTCCAAATACGTGAAGAACTGAAGTAGACAAATCCATGAATGTAGTTAGAGATTTCAGTATTCCTCTTAGTAAATGACGGACGGTTAACAAGGGTAGAGAAGACTTTAAAATACATCTGGAAATTTTCAATCACAGTTTCAACTTTTCTATTATGATTTCCTATTTTCTGAATTCTTTAAGCATATTGTAAGTTACTTTGAAGTCTGCTAAATCCAACATCTGGTCCCTACTAGGAGTGATTTTCTATGGACTGCTGTTTCCCTTTGGGTATCATTAGACTTCTATGCCTGCCCCTCACCCATCCCTCCAACCATGTCTGGTATTTTGTGGCTGAAAGCTTTACTTTAGATAATATATTTTTACCAACATTAGACTCTTGTGTTTTTCTGATTTTTAAAAAAATTTTGTTTCCTCATTTACCTGTGCTTAACTGTGTGATTTGTCTTCCTTGTATTGTGCTGCCGATAATGTTTTCTGCTCAAAAATTTTTATTTTAGCTTGTCTTCATCTTTCTGTCTGCATAGCTTAGTGGTTTGGACGGAGTGTGAGCTGTAAGTCTGCTGAGCTACATGTTGGTTGAGAAACACATTCAAGATTGCAACCAGTTCTGGGTATCCCTCGGTTTTTACTTTTCCAGTTTAGCAGTTAGGTATGTGTCAGTCAGGAGCTTATCTTAGCCTCTCTGGCTGTTTCACTTCCAGGATCTCTCACTTCACTATCTGATTGATTTCTCAACATCCATGAACTGGACGTGTAAACTTGGTTTAGCAAAGCTGTAGGTTTTCCTTTTTTCCATCCATTAATTCAGTCCACTCCTCTGGCTGCAGCCAGCCCTGAACTTAAAAAGCTAGAATTTTTACTGATGAACTGATAGTACCGAATATAGAAAGTCATAGAGTTGTTACCGTTTTTGTCCAACTCTAAATAGGTTATTAACAATAAACATTTTTTTCAAATTTGTTTTCAGATTTTTATCACTTTTTAGTGTCCTGATTGGTTATTTTTTTGACAATTTTGTCCATTTTTATACTTTTCTGCAGGGGGAAATCACTCAGTTTCCTTCTGCTTCAATTAGATAGAAGTAGGAGGACTTCCCATTGTGGTGCAGTGGAAATGAATCCAACTAGGAACCCCATGAAGTTGCGGGTTCAATCCCTGGCCTTGCTCAATAGGTTGAGGATCCTGCGTTGCCATGAGCTTCAGTGTAGGTCTCAGACGCAGCTTGGATCCCGTGTTGCCGTGGCTCTGGCGCAGGCTGGTGGCTACAGCTCTGATTAGACCCGTAACCTGCCACTTAATCATTTTTTCATTGCTTTTTTGTAGATTCAGATTTTATCCAATATAGTTTTTGTTTACTCTGAAAAAGTTTTTAGCTTGTTGAGCAGGTCTGCTGGTAAATGCACCCAGGGTTTTTGTTTTGTTTTGTTTTTTTGTTTTTTTTGGTGGGGATGTGGGGGCTGGGGGGGGGGTTGGCCTAAAATGTCTTTGTTTTGCATTCTCTTTTGAAAGCGTTTTTAATGAATATAAAATTGTGGTTTGACAATTGTTTTTCCTTCTGTATCTTAAAAATACTGTTTTGTGTTTTGGTTTGCATTATTTCTGAAGAGAGATTTGCATTCTAATCTTCTTTCCTGTGTGTTTTTTGTTGTATTTTACTTCCTTTGTCTACTTGTAAGATTTACACCTTTTCTTTGTGACCAATCCCCAGCAGTTTAAGATGTGTCTTAGCATGATTTTTCTTTGTGTTCATACTGCTTGCTTGGTGTGCTTTACATTTGTTTCAATTCTGGGATTTGTGGGTTTGTGCTTTTATAAAATTTGGGGAAATTTAGCCATTTTCTTCAAATATTTTTCTGCCCTTTCCTCCAAGACTCTAGTTAAATCTCTTTTTGACTTCATGATAGTGCTCCATAAATCAGGGTTTCTGTCTTTCTTTCCAGGATTTTTCTCGCTAACCTGTTGCCGTCAAGTTCACTAATCTTTTGCACAGTCGGATCTGCTTTTAAGCCCATCTAGTGAAATCTTTCATAGTGTTAAACTTTGTTTTGACAGACAGTTATTTTTTGATTAGCAGCTTGATCCTTTTTATGCTTGTTTTTAACCTGTTTGAGGTGGGCCTAGAATAGTCTTTATTGCTGCTGAGATTTACGACTGAGGTGTGATCTTTCCAGTGCAGACTCAGTGCCCCGGGGATCACTGAGGTGCCTAATCCTGGGTCATCAGAACTAATTGTCTTCCCACCCTGTGTGAGCTCTGGTAGTTGTTCAGCATAGTTTCCAGAAGATTTTTCCCCAGTAGCTTATTGGTATTGTTCACTTCTTTGTTTTTTATTTGCCTGCCTTTGTGAAGTCATACTCAATATAAGTTTAAAATTCAGCCGAAGATGTAAGGCAGATTCAGATTTCTGTTCTACTTTTTCGGTTTAATCTCCACGTTTCAGATCTCTGCCATGCATATTTAGCCACCTCTTTCTCTGAATTCTGTTCTTTTCTCCTCAACTTACTGTTATCACAGTTGCGTGCCTGGGTTTGCCCTTCCTACCCTGCAGCCTGGGAAGTGCCCCTAGACAGAAATCAGGGGTGATATTAGAGTTTGCCTCCTTGTTTCTTTAATGTGTCACAGTTCTGCACTGCCTCTTCCGCTGTCTGACGTAGCATTGTTTTATATGTTTTTTCTAATTTTCTAGTTGTTTAATGGGAGGGCAAGTCCAGGATCAGTTTTATATTGTTACAACTGGTAGTGAAAGTCTTGAAGTTATGATTTTAACTGAAGGCCTGATTCTTGGATGTGAATCATTATCTTACATAATTCTTTTAAAATATATGGTTTTGGAGTTCCTGTCATGGCACATTGGGTAACAAACCCAACTAATATCCATGAGGACACAGGTTCAATCCGTGGCCTTGCTCAGTGGGTTAAGGATCTGGCATTGCGGTGGTATAGGTTGTCGTTGCAGCTCAGATCTGGCATGGCTGTGGCTGTGGCGTAGGCTGGCAGCTATAGCTCTGACTAGACCCCTAGCCTGGGACCTCCATATGCCATGGTTGCGGCCCTAAAAAGACAAAAGAGAAAAATATGTGTGGTTTATGTATTTTCCCCCAGTTTTCTTGGGAGGTATATAACATTGTGTAAGGCTAAGCTGTACCGTGTGTTGATATGATACGTACACATTACATACTGCGAAATGGTTACCACTATAGCATTAGCTAAAACCTCCCATCATATCACATAATTACCATTTTTGTGGTTAGAACACTTAAAGTCTACTCTCTTAAGACAATATTATTAATTAAAATCATCATGCTGTACATTAGATCCCCGGGACTGACTCATCCTCAAATTTTAAGTTCATACTCTGACCAGTGTATCTCCACTTCCCCATTCCCCAGCCCCTGGTAACCACCATTCTACTCTTTGTTTCTCTGAGTTTGACTTTTTAAAATTTCACATACAAGTTATATCATACAGTGTGTTTCTTTCTCTGTCTTAATTATCTCACTTAGCATAATGCCCTCAAGGTCCATCCATGTTTCTTCTTTTGTTGCGGCTGAATAATACTCAGTTATTATGTCTTTTTGTGTATGTGTATGTATCACATCTTTATTCATCCATGTGTGGACACTTAGATTGTTTCCATATCTTGACAATTGTGAATAATGCTGCAATGAACATGAGAATGCATATATTTATATATATCTCCTTGATATCTTGTTTTCATTTTTTTTTGTATAAATATCCAGAAGCAGTATTACTGGATTATATGGTAATTCTATTTTTAATTATTTGAGGAAACTCTGTTTACATTTAGAGTTATTATTCATAAGGAAGGGCTTAGTATCTTGTTAATTGTTTTTGGCTGTTTTATAAGTTTCTTGCTCTGCTGAGCGTCTTTATAAATGGATGGTTTTCTGTAGAGGTATGTTTTGATTCTCTTTTTATCTTTTGTGAATCTATTATAGATGTTTGCTTTGTGGTTACCATGAAACTTACATAAAACATTTTATAACTATAACAGTATTTTATGCTGGTAGCAGTTTAATTTCAACTGTATACAATAACTATCCTTTTACTCCCCCTCCCTTTTATATTTTTGATATCACGGTTTACTTTTTATACTGTTTATTCATTAACAAATCATTGTAGCTGTAGTAATTTTTATACTCTTGTCCACTAACCTTCATACAACGGTTAAGTGGTTAAGCCTTCGCTATATTACAGTATTAAGGTATTCTTAATTGACTGTATAGTTACCTTTAACAGTGTGAGTACATTTTCATATTGCTAATTGGTATCTCTTCATTTCAGCTTGAAGAATTCCCTTTAGCATTTCTTGTAGTGCAGGTTAGTGGTGATGAATTCCCTCAACTTTGGGGAAGTTTTTTTTTTTTTTTAATTACTCAATGAATTTATTACATGGGAAAGTCTTTATTTGTCCTTCATTTCTAAAAGATAGCTTTGCCTCATGAGAGTGTTTTTGGTTTGCATTTTTTCCTTTCAGCATTTTTTTGTTTTGTCTTTTTGCCTTTTTTAGTGCTGCACCCATGGCGTATGGAGGTTCCCAGGCTAGGGGTCGAATTGGAGCTGTAGCTGCTGGCCTACGCCATAGCCACAGCAATGCCAGGTCCCAGCCCTGTCTGCAACCTACACCACAGCTCACGGCAACGCCGGATCCTTAACCCATTGAGCAAGGCCAGAGATCAAACCCGCAACCTCATGGTTCCTAGTTGGATTCGTTAACCACTCAGCCACGATGGAAACTCCCTCTTTCAGCATTTTGGTTATCTCACTTTGTCTTGACTTGTAAGGTTTCTTTTTAGAAAATTGCCGATAGCATTGTGGGGGTTCCCTTGTAAAGACAAGCTATTTTCTGATGATGCTTTTAAGAGTCTTTCTTTCTCTTTAATGTTTGATGGTTTTATTATAATGCACCTTGGAGAGAATCTCTTTGAGTTTGATGATCTATGAGCTTCATGAACTTGGATTTCCAAATCTCTCCATGGGTTTGGGACATTCTTAGTAGTTATTTCTTGAAATAAGCTATTTGCCGCCTCCTCTTCTAAATATGGAACTTCAGTAATTTACAAGCTGGTCCTGTAGTATGCCATAGATGATGTAACTTTCTTCACTCTTTTACATCTTTTTTTCTTTGTTCTTCTCAGATTGCATCATTTCCAAGTTCCTTACTTCAGTCTCACAGATTTTTTCTTCTTGATCCATTCTGCCGTTGATGTACTCTATTTCATTTTTCATTTTATTCATTGTGTTCTTCAACCCCAGTATTTCCATTTGGTTTCTTTTTGTGACTTCTCTCTGCTAAACATCTTTCTTTTTTAAATTGAATTGTAGTTGATTTACAGTGTTGTATTAGTTTCAGGTTTATAGCAAAATGATTCAGTATATGTGCTGTGAAGCGAGCACAGCAAAATGATTCAGCTATATACATTTTTTTCTGATTATCTTCTATTATCAGTTATTATAAGGCATTAAATATAGTTTCCTGTGTTGTACAGTAAATCATTGTTGCTTTTCTATTTTATATGTAGTAGTTTGTATCTGTTAATCTCCTATTTCTAATTTATCCCTCTCCTACCACTTTTCCCTTTTGGTTATAGGTTTGTTTTCAATGTTTGTGAGTCTTTTTCTGTTTTGTATGTAGGTGCATTTGTATTAGTCTTTAGTTTCCACATATGAGTGATATTATGTGACACTTGTCTCTCTCACTCTGATTTACTTAGTATAATAATCTCTATGTCCATCCATGTCACTGCAAATGGTAATAGTTCTTTTTTTATGGCTAAGTAATATTCCACATTTATATGGAATACATATATTATATGAAATATGTGCATCACATCTTCTTCAGCCAGTCATCTCTTCATGGGCATTTGGATTGTTTCCATGTCTTAGCTATTGTAATAGTGCTGCTATGAACGTGAGCTAAACTTCTTTTGTTCATTTATTGTTTTCCTGATTTTGATCAATTATCTTTCTCTATTTTCTTTTATTTCTTCAAATTTCCTTAAAATAGCTATGTTGAATTCTTTTTTGGGTGAATTGTAGGTCTCCATGTCTTCCAGTTTGGTTACCAGAAGATTATTGTGATCCTTTGGTGGTGTCATGTTCTTTGAACTTTTGCATTATTTCTTTATTTCTGAAGTAGTGGTCACCTCCTCCAGTCTTTTCCTTTTGGGAGAGAGATACGTTTCATCAGCCTTATTAGAGATTCTGATGCTGTCTTGCATCCTTTATTGGGATATCCCTGCTCCATGCTTCTTTCTCCTTCTTGTGGTAGAATTCTTAGGTTTTAAGCCTTCTCTGGATCCTTCAGTGCACCAGGCTGAGTGCTGACAGCATATCTTATTTCCCACAGGTGCTGCTAAGGCTCCAGTTTGTGGGTCCTCCCTGGCTGCAGATTTGGCTGACTTAGATGTGTGCTCACTAACCATCTGCCACCATTAGGAGCACACACAGGGAGCTGCCCCACAAGATGGTTAGTTTGTAGGTGAGACACACAGGGTGTTAGGGTTTCCTGTGAGCCAGCTGTGATCCACTGGTAAGGTATTCCTAGCAGTTCATGGGCAGGCTCTTGGTGGGATTCACAACACAGTTAAGATCTGTGTCCCTTATTGTCCTTCAGTAGTTGTATCTGCCACTCTCCCCACGTCTTTCTGCCCTCAGTCATGCAGCTCATGATTCTATACTCTGGATGGGGGCTAGAGAGAAAGGAGCTCCTTTGGCAGTGTCGAGTCCAGCTGGGAAAGCCTGGTGCTCAATTACACACTTTCCCTTTCTTCTGTGAGATACATCACACAGGAGATCACGCTTGGCCCTAAGCTGTGCCCCACCCTAGGGGAGGAATGTTGTGGTTGAAATCAAAGCGTCTCTCTTACCTCCTCCAAGTATCCAAACTTTTTTTTGTTGTTGTTTCCTCCAGTGGAGTTCTGGGACTTCTGGAAACCTGGACTTCAGCAAAGCCTCTCTTGTCCTTGAGTAGTGATTGTCAGAGTTAGTGTTCTCAGGGGTGGTGGCCACGAGTGGCTGAGCCAGTTTACAGGGCACAGCCGGGTTCACGTCTGGAACTGAGGTTTCTCCGTTACCCAGTGTGTGGCTGAGGGAGACTCCTCCTGGGTCCTTGGGCCTATTGTGCTGGACTCACAGCTTCCTCAAAGGCACTTCTGTTCATGGGTGGATGCCAAATTTTGTTGGTGGTGGGGAGAGACAAAAATGAGGTAATCTTAAGCTGCCGTAATGCTGACATCACTCCTCTTTGATTTTGTGTTTTTATAATATGAATTAAATGTTATTTCTAAGATTTGAAGTTATGCAATATACATCACACACAAACACAAAAATTCTTGCTGTAATTTTTGCTTAAGTACTGTTTTATACTTTGACTTATTAGCAGAACAGGGTAACAGGAATTTAAATGTTATTTCCAAATTAGAGATTAACTCCAAATCATGAAACACGTTTCTTAAAAATTAAAATATCTACCCTTGGCAGCAGTTTTCCTTGTACTTAGTTCTCAAAAAAGACATAATCATTTTCATATTTTTCAAATTGGTGAACAAAAATTTTACTGGCTGTTTGCCCCTTGGTTTCTCTCCTGTTTACAATTCCTGTGGAAATTTGGGACGTTGTAATGAGGTGTTCTTTATCAGTTTGGTTGTGGTGTGGAAGACTTAAATTACTTTCTTCTCAGTAAAGGAAAGTGGTCCCTCCAAACCTTAACTCATGTTCAAATTACAGCCTAATGTTGGTTACAAATACCATATAGTACCTTTGTGGCCTGGTATTTTCTGTGCCTGTTCCAGCTCTTTTGATGAACTGATTGCCTAATGAAGTTACCATCTCTGTTAAGCAGCAGCATAAAAATCTTTAGAAACTTCCTGAAGTGTGGCTGTGCAAAATAATTACTAGCAATAGGCATGGAAAAAACTTCACAGTCTTTCCAGAATAACATTAAGTATATTTTTGTGAAGCATTGTGTTAGATTCTTTATAGGCTTTCTCTCATTGAATTCTCCTGTAACAGCCTTGGAGTTGGGCATTATCCTGTTTTGTAGATGAAGAAACTGGATCCAGGCAGCTGAGTACAGACACCCCTCTCATAGAATCCACCAACCAAGAAACAGGCCCTCAGGAGACTCACGTTTATCTAAGTCTCCCCAGTGCCTTTTCCAAAACTTGATTGATCTCCTTATCAGCCAGCTACCAAAACCAAATATGTATGCATCCTATATTACTATATGTTCATGTGTGTGTATCCTATTTACTCTGTGTGCATTCATATTTTCTCTTGACGCAATAGGGAAGCTTCTCATGTGTTTATAATCCTGTGCCTTGGGTTTCACCAGTTTTAGCCTGTCTCTAAAAGCCTACAATGGCCTCTGTCCCTATCTCCCTTGTATTTTTCATCCGCTCTACAAAAACTGAATTCTTTTTAAAAATGTTTCCTTTTTATGGCCACACCTGTGGCATATTCCCAGGCTAGAGGTTGAATCAGAGCTGCATCTGCAGCCTATACCTGCACAGCTTGCGGCAGTGCTGGATCCTTAATCCACTGAATAGGATTGAACTTGGATCGTCACAGAGATAACGTTGGGTCCTCAACTTGCTTAACCACAATGGGAATGCCCAAACTGGATTCTTGATTTGGTTTTTATTTTCTTAATATCTTATCGTTAAAGTTTCCAGAACACAGAAAACAGAAAAAAAAAAAAAAACCACATTCATACCAGTATTTTACATTGAACATTTAATTGTATTTGCTTTATCACAAATCTATCCATCCCTCCATTCTTCAGTTATCTTATAGTTTTGCTGCATTTCAAAATAACTTGTCAGTACATTTTCTCCCAAGCCTGTTGTCATGTATCATTAACTAGCCAGTTTAAAAAGGCAAGAAAAATATATAAGAGGTGTAGGGAAACAAAAGGATGAAGGAAAATTCTATTTTCTAGTAGATGAAATCATTATTTATCTAAAATATCCTAAACGACAATTCCTTTAACAAATAAGTGAATTTAGCAGATTCATGAGATACAAAGTTAATATACAGAAGTTAGTTGTACTTTTATGAAATGGAGTACTTTATTGGAAAATAGTTTCATCAATTAGATTTACAATAAATTCTAAGGTAATTAGTAAGTTTAATAAATAATGCTCAAGATCTGTACATTGAAAATCATTATTAAGAATACATATAAGTGGAATAATGTATCTTGGATAAGTTGAGGTACGTGCTGTTTTTTTTACACGAAGGTTAGGTGAAAATGATTTTTGAATGGTTGAAAGAAGTGAACTTTGTTCATGTCATCGAAGGGAAAATCTTTTACTTTTTGCTTTGTAAAGATTGGATTCTTTAGTTGATAAGATGATGCATTGAAACAGGGGCTACTATTTTTGTGTAAGGTCATTCTTAAGCCATTACACACAGGCTCCAAGCACTTAACTCCTACTGCAGTTAGGTCTTTGGGAAATTAATTGGCAAGGAATAATCTGGCCTCTAATCTTATGGGAAATCAATTTCTAGACATTTAAATAACAGACCTAACTATGAATACACTCCCTAAATTGTGAAGTTAAAGACTGAATTCTAAAATTGACATGCTGATAACAAACTTTATGAAAATGAGTTAACATTAATACTATGAAACAGTGATGATCCACGAATGGGATTTATTAAATTGCAGTGCAATGTGGTGTTGAAAACTAAATATGAATTACTCTATCAGGATTGCTCAAATATCTTGAGAATAATTGCTCTCAATATAAAAACCATTAAGCAAAGAATTTAACCCTGTTTGTGGGCATTGTTAGCTAGGAAGAATTATTCCCCACTTGTGATATTTTCTTCCTGTGAAATGAAATCTATTAATGTCATTTTAGGTCGCTCTCCATCCTTTATTTATCCAGCTCCTAGAGATAGCAGGTGTCATTTGATCACCAACTTTGGGAAGAATAAACAAACCTGCTTACGTTAGCTTCAACTTTCTTTCTGTTTGGAATGAGTCTGTTCTAAGTTATAAATCTTAACTCGTCAGGTTTCCTACCTACAGAGAGGCCTATCCATGTCTTTCACCCCTCTAAACAAACCATATCCTACAGCTTGCCCTCTCTCAGTAACAGTTGATATTTTGGCCTCTTAATTTTCTGTTTTGTTGTACTTCTCAACTCGTTTTAAGCTGAGTGTAGATTAAGGTTGCTGTTTATTGGTGAAGGGCGCTCGGCGATCCCCAAATTTGACTTATTCACCAGCAACATTGAGAAATTAAAATTCTTAACGAGAAAATTTGGGGAGAAGTTTCTGGGCATACAGGGCCCACACTGTGGGTCTTGGACTTTAGTTTGGGGAAGCAACCTTGCTGGTTTATAGAGTCTTATTTTAGGCCAAAAGTGTTTTTATGCTTTTGTACTTGGCTTTGAAATTCTGTAGCCTGAGAAAGAAACTTTAGCTGTCATGAGGTATCTTAAGCTTAGCAGGTAACTGTAACTTAAGATTTCCGCAACTTCTGTGAGAGAAAAAGAGCCCTGAGCTGTGTTGGTTCTCGGGGAGACTGCTTTCAGCTTACTTCACAGGCTTCGCTTTTCCTTGGTTGAGACAGAGGTCCCGTTGTAGAGAAGAGTTTCACAACTGTTGTATGTATTGGTGGTTAGAAGAATATTTGCTACTTTTCAACTACAAGGCCACTGAATTCTGCATGTAACAAAAATCACTAGAGATGCTCTAGCTTTATATAGTGAGTACCAAGCCCTGTTAGGAAATCTCAGCTGGAAATTCTAGGTTCTATGACTTTCAGGATCAAGAAGGGCAATGTGCGGGGGGACTGACTAACCTTGATTTCATGAGGCATTTCCTCTGACTTAAGACTCACCATCCTATCCTAGGATCTCAAACGGCTCTGATTGTATCATAAATTGTAACCCTGACTTGGTATCTGAGGCCCCAATTGTGGCTTCCCTCTTGTTCTTGTGTTAAATTTAATGAACAAAAAAGAGATGTGAGCCCTTATGAGAAAGAAAATGCCATTCCCTTAAGACAGAAAATCAATGAAATGACATTATTAACAAACTCAGAGATAGAAGGAAACAAAAATGCTCTGTGCCTGGAACTGTGTGCCTCTAATAAACCCATTTGCTTAGGAAAACTGGGAGAAACTATAGTGGTTGAAAAGTGTGCTTCAGTTTTACCATCAAACTTGGAAGCAGTGAAAGATTTAAAAAATAAAGGAATGCAGGCCAATTAAGTGAGAGGAAGGAATTTTAAAAATTTATTCATTTAGGAGTTCCCGTCGTGTCGCAGTGGTTAACGAATCCGAGTAGGAACCATGAGGTTGCGGGTTCGGTGCCTGCCCTTGCTCAGTGGGTTAACAATCTGGCGTTGCCGTGAGCTGTGGTGTAGGTTGCAGACGCGGCTCGGATCCCGCGTTGCTGTGGCTCTGGCGTAGGCCAGTGGCTACAGCTCCGATTAGACCCCTAGCCTGGAAATCTCCATATGCCGCGGAAGCGGCCCAAAGAAATAGCAAAAAGACAAAATAAATAAATATCCTGTGAACAGTAAAGCGGCCCAAAGAAATAGCAAAAAACAAAAACAAACAAACAAAAAAACTGGTTTCCCAAGGGACACACACTTCAGAAGCATCAAAATCACTCAGTGCAGGAATTTGTTCAGTCTGGGTCTTCAGCTAAAACAAATTGGAAGCGCAGGGGAACTCTTCTCCAGGGGGTGAGTTTCACTACCCAAGCAATCCCAGAGCCAGAGGCAGTGAGACTGACAATGCTGCTTTCTGGGAGGTGGAGGTGATGCAATTGTGTTGCTGCACAGAGCCTGTCCTCAGGGCAGCATTAGGGGCCCAAGGCTTAATAGGAAAATGGAATTAAGAGGTCCTGGGTATGCTGAATGGGGAAGAAAGGTACTTGAGCTCCTATGATGGGAGGTACCCCCATTACTTTTAATCTAAATTTGAAGGAGGCAGAAATGCATCAGAAGGAGTTCCCGTTGTGACTCAGAAATAATGAATTCCATTAGTTTCCATGAGGATGCAGCTTTGATCCCTGGCCCTGCTCAGTGGGTTAAGGATCTGGTGTAGCCATGAGCTGTGGTGTAGGTCACAGAGATGGCTCAGATCTGGCATTGCTGTGGCTGTGGTGTAGGCACGCAGCTATAGCTCAGATTCAACCCCTGGCATGAGAACTTCCGTATGCCTCTGGTGAGGCCCTAAAAAGGAAAGAAAAAAAAATGCCTCAAATGACATTCTTTATGAGGATCCAGTAGGCATAGATGGACTTCTTTTTCCTCACAAGAATGTAAATGTAAAGAATATAAATGAATGAAAGTGCTAAATGAAAATATAGTCTCAAAATAGCTCAAAATAAAAGCATTTTCCTGGTTTGGCTTAAATAAGCAGGTCATAGAATCCAGACAGTTGGTTTTAAATGACAGACCTCCCTCTGAAACTGAATTCAGGAATATTTTCCTTTTTTTCTCAGACATCATCAGATTTCTCTTGGTGTCTTGGTATAGTCCTGGTACTGGGAATGTAATTTTGCCTGCAGTAATTGATCTAGGGTCGGGAGAATGGCTTTCTAAATTAGGTGGATCTGGAAGAGACCTGTGATAATTGTCTGTATCCTGTTAACTCTGGATTTAGAAGTGAGGCTCTTGAAGGACTAGGTGTTGAATTACTATGATTTCTGAGGCTTTGGAAATTCCAAATCCATTCCAGAGAGACACTATTATAGTTGCTGAAGGGGCTCCACTCTATCCAGGCGGAAAAGTCCCTCTTGCTGAGCCTGAGTGAAATAAGTCAAGGAATGTTTTTTGTTTTGTAATTGAACTTTGCACTTTTAACTTTAACACACAGGAATTTGATTTCATGCTTTAGTTCTCTTGGATTCCAATGACTTTGAATTTCAACTTGTAAAAGAATTTAGTCTTTGGACTAATTTCTTACTTGGAATTTAATAGTAGAAAGGAAATTGTGCTCAAAATTGAAACATCTCTTTATAAGCATTTTATTATCAAAGTATCTTTAAGATAGCATTTAGTCTATGCAGAATCTTTGTCATGCTACATTAGACAGCATGTGTGGACATAATTTGGGGCAGAAAATAGAATAGGGGATACATTGTCAGCTTTTTGGTTATGGAATGGATTCAAAGTTGATACATTGGATATATTCATCTGACCCATTGCAGATTCTGGTGGGGACTACTTTTCAGCTGCCTGCCGCTGGACCCAGGAGGAAGCAAAAGAGCAAAGACTGGTGTAGAGTGTGGTCTCATGAAGGTGGCCTCATGAGAGTTCTCCTGAGGTGGACAGCCACAACTCTTGCTGACCATAGGCTCTGATGGAAGAAATTTTCACATATTGAGGTATGGGAAAGTTATTCTGGGCTTATGACATGATTTGGCTTGAACTTTATGCTAACTAAAATAGCCTGTCTTTTTGGCCTCCCAAAAAGCATTGTTGTACCTCTGCTTTAACCATTGAAGGAAAGAAGTGTTGCTCATCTTCCATTTATATAAAGGGTTAAGTCAGTACCCACCTCAGTCACCCCATGGACAGCGTGCCTTAAGGAGAATGCAGGATGGGAAAAACGAGATGCAATATTTTGTCCTTTGGATAGACTAAAGCTTCTAGATAGTTAAGATGCGTATCTTGGGAAGAATTTCAATGACCCCAGATTCTTGCCTCTTCCTATACATAGAAAAATGTTAAAATTATTAGCTTGAGATATCTGTTCTTTGTGATCAGCAGTAATTTTTAACCAAGATGTATGTATGACTACATGTATTTCCCAGCTGAAAAATTCATATATATGTCATGTCTTCACCTCTACCTCTTCAGAGCAGTCTCCTCAGAATTACTAAAAGGCTGTTTCCTGGGCTGTAGTCCTGGGTTGGCTGGAGTAAAGTTCTCTTCTAGTCTTACTATAGATTTTTAAATGATTATTTTCATCCATAGATTGATGCTCAAGCCCAATGAGTTAAGAGAATCAAAAGCTGGGGAATGCTCTACTCCACTCCTGATGCTTTGTTCTCATGAAAGGACCTCAGTTTAGCTATAGCTCTGGCTTCCCTCTGCCCCACCAGTCAGTCTGCCTCTGAGGAGATTGTTAGCCCTTGAGTGCCTTTAGGAGGATTGAGAGGGCTCTCAGCTCCCATTTTTCTCCTCTTGAAAGTGAGCATGCATTATTCCATAAGGGGAGTCCCACCCTGGGCAGTGCTTCTGCGCTTAGTTGGGTAGGTCTGTCCAACTCTGGACTTCACGGTTAGTGAGTTCCAAGATACAAGCCAAGTCTTCAACTTGACCTCTATCAGATGTAAAAATATTTCAGCTTTATCCTTTCTCTTTGGTTTGGACTCCTGATGTAAACTTTGGCGCTTTTGCTCTCTTAATACCTAGTTTGATTACTTTTTCTGAGTCCTTAATTTCCTATTCTGAAATGCAAGTCAATTCAACAAATGATTATTCAGCATCTACTATATATTACTGTCCCAGGGACTAGGAACACAGAAATATATAATATCACATTAAATGATGACTATTTATTTACTTGCTTAAGTATAATATTAGAAAAAAATGTACAGAGCGCAAAGGAAGAAGTGAGGGTTTGGAGTTTGCCTGGTGGTTTGGAGGCAGGCAGCTTTCATGGAGAAGAACCTTTTTGAGCAAAATGGCTGAGCAGGGGAAGCATATATTTGACAGAACAGTACATGATAAACACATGGGCTTATTATATACATGTTGTATCAGAATACTAAAAATAGTTGATAATTCCAGAGCATAATTTCTATGATAGGAAATCAGGATGGAGAGGTAGAAAGAGGACTGGATTAAGACCGTTCAAGAGACTTAAACTTTGACATCATCAATGAGGAGGAGCCTTTGAACAACCTTACCCCAGAGAGTGATAGGATCAGATGTGCAAAATGGACAAAATGATTTCCATATCTCATTTTAGCTTGATTTGTGTCTTGGGCCTTGCAATTCTAAATCAACTCCTTACCACACTGTATTAGGATTCGGTAGGATTAGGTTTGTCTGCATATAACAGAAAAGGAAGTGATGATGGATAAAACATGACAGACATTTATTTCTCTCACATGAAAGCAATTTGGCAGGTTAGGCTTGATAATCAGGACCCTTCCCACTCTTCATTCTGTAAGCGAACTTTGTCCTTCTGTTTCAACACGGCAGCTGGAGATCCGGACCGCGTGGTCACGTTCTATGACGGCAGCAGAAAGAAGGAAACTTTAAAGAAGATCTCCTAATAGAGGTACCTCCTACACCTTTGTTTCTCAGTGTCTGGGACTTATTTCTGTTGGTCACATGTGAAGTTGGAAAAGCTGGGCATATGACTGCCCTGTACTGAGTAAAATCCTTTTCTTTTAATCAGAGAAAAAGGGGAAAATTATTATTGGGGGAGGCAATTAGTTGTTGTCTCTGTTGCAGTCACAGAAAAATGAGGCAACTCTTTTACCTATTTAAATGGAAATAAAATGGTCAGCTATTAAACATAGAGAAAGTATTGCTCACCGAATTTATTTTTCTGATTTTAATTCTTAGTTCTACCTTTTTCTTTTAATTATGGTATCACAGCCCCTGAATTTGAAACTCCATAACACCCACAGTATATAATCTCAGATGCTAAATCCATGCTTGGTGGTGTGTGACCATGTCATCCTTTCCTCTCTGACTTGCAATTTTGGATAAGCTTTCTTTTTCTGGGATACTTTTCCCTTCCTATGTCTGCTAATTCTGTGGGATTCTGTGTCATTGTTGTTTTGCCTAAAAGGGTAGGATAGGACTCCTCCTTTGTCATAATGCCATACTAATTTGTTGTAATAATTTTTTCTTGTCATTCTTCCCAATTGGAAGTGAGTGAAAACAGGGAGCAGCTACATCTCTTTTGTTCTCTGTTCTAACTGTAATGTCTAGTATAGTACCTAGGAAATAATAGATGCTCAGTAAATTTGTTGAAGGAATAAATAGCAAAAATTCAATGACTGAACCCAGATCATAGAGCATTCAAGTTATCTTTGTTATGAAACTGTTTAGTCCCCTACAAGGAAATGAGGGGAGCAGTAATGTAGGGAGGAGAACAGATGTCCATGGCTTGCATTTGAGGTAGGGCGCAGCTACTGTCAGACACTTGCTCAGATGCAGGTAGGTTTTGCTGTCTGCCACCACATCAATACATTTTAAGATATAACCTCTATTATAGATCTCTAAGTATTTGAATTAGTTATTGCATTTCTCCTTAATTGTCCCCTTTTCCAAACTAGACATTCCTAGGTGCTCAGATGTTCATCCTGTGACGTGGCCTCCAGACTCCTTGTCCTGCTGGTTACTTGTCTATGGATGTGTGTCTTCTTATCCCTCAGCTTCTTCAAGTGACACTCGGCTCCATGTGTGGTCCAGGCAGCTCTTAGGAGAGCAAAACTCCTTGTTCTTTCCCTCTAGCCTAAAGTAAGGAGAATAGAAAGAAAAATGAGATTTGTTTTGTTCCTGGCTGTGGCATGACTCCCCTGTCATGATTTTGCTCAAATCAGGGGGAGGTTACTTTGGCAACAACCATTTTATGTCCCTTTAAATAACCTCCTCCTGGTTAGCAGTATTTCATTTTCATAAAATAAACAAGCCCTGCAGTGACTTCTTAAAATAGCCAAATCCTTCTCTTTTCTCTCATTTAAGAAACATATTTGAACAAATCATATAATATGTAAAAACATTACCACATAAACGAAATGTAGCAGTTAAAATCTTCGTTTTAATTTCAAGATTTGTTAGAACGGTGATAATACACTTGTTTTTTTTGTTTGTTTGTTTGCTTTTTAGGGCTGCACCTGTGGCATATGGAGGTTCCCAGGCTAGGAGTCCAATTGGAGCTACAGCTGCTGGCCTACACAACAGCCATAGCAATGCTATTGCTATGATCTGAGCCACGTCTCTGATCTTCACCACAGCTCATGGGATCCTTAACCCACTGAGTGAGGCCAGGGATCAAACCCACAACCTCATGGATCCTAGTCGGCGTTGTTTCCCCTGTGCCACCACAGGAACTCTCGACACACCTGATTTTAATGGGGCATTGAAGTAACAGTATCAGTAAAGTGGTCTCTTTTTTAACAAGCATTCTAATTGTTGCTGGTTGCAGGATGGCTTTGCAAATGGAAGAATCATGACATTTTCTTGTGTGAAATAACATGTAGAATCATTGCAGTTCATTACTGTGGAGGCAGTTCATCTTGTACAGAAAAAGACAACTCCCCTTAGAAGCTCCAAAAATGATCTTTCACTTAACAGTCTCTTGCCAACTCCAACTGTGCCATACAAAAGTAGTACAACCAGTTGCAGTTGGTGACCTTCACAGTAAAAGGAATCCTGAAAATGTAAGAAATTGGTTTTATGAGTAGTAGAAATGCCTCTTCTGAAGGTTCTAAAAAACATTAACTGTTACTTTAGGTGTAAAAAGGCACCTGCAGACATGTTTCTTGCTACTTCACATGTTATAACATGGAAAGATACTCCACAGGGTTACTGGGAAAGTGCCGTCAAATAGTGTCATAGGTTTATTTGGTTCTACACATCTCACCTTTGGACATTTTGCGAGGAAGTGCTTGTCCTTTCAATTAATCAAAATGTTGTTCCTCTCCAGGTGGCGAGGTCAGTTAGGACTCTATTCAGTCAACATTTCTCCCCGGTTCTTTGGTTGATTTCCATTGTAGAAGAATTCGGTCTGGTAATTAAATCAGTCTCAATTTCAGCAAAGCTTTTTCAGCCAGTTTATTTAGGTTCCATGCAAAATGGAACCCCTTAGGGACAGAATTAATATGTTGTGAAGTATGATTGCAATGAAATATATTTAGCAGTTATTTTTGAAAAAGAAAAAAAAAGCTTAGAGACTTCCCTTGACTTGACTCAATGTCTTTATGCAAATTTTTTCATTTATAGCTCCCAGTTTTTATAATTAGATGTGTTTCTATATTTTCTGGTTTTCTTCATCAGTAAACTGCTTTTGTCATTTGTAAAAAATGAAACACAACTAAAAAGGTTAAAAATGTACACATAGATATATGATATATAATACATATAATTTTGATATGTTTTAACATTTTTTATTTTGATATATGTTTGATATATATATCTTGCTGTACATATATTCTATAATTGTGTCTTAAATTTCTGAGTATTTTGATCTGATCTCTTCTTGCAAGTGGCAATTTAAATGTCCTGAAATTAGATAGGGAGTAGGAAAATGAGGGTCCAAAAATATAACGAGGGTTGCTCTTTTGAAGTCACCTCTAAGGTCATCTTATTTAGTTTATTCCTCAAGTTTCCAATTGCACAATTTCATCATAGAATGGAGTTTACAAATTGCTTCCCAATGCTGTCAGATTCTATTATTTGTAGTAAATTCTTACATGAATTTTTCAAGAAGGGTTGTGAAAATGAGTTCTTGGAGGTCCTTAAGGGTACTGTTTCCCACAGAGAACTTTTGTTTGTCAGGTAGTTAGTCTTGATTTTGTATACAGGAGTATTTAGAATGATGTTCCTTCCAGACCCAAACTTCTTTTTACTGACAGATTATTTTTTGTCATCGTATTTATAACTACATTGCTACTGGCTGAATGTTTATGTTCTTCCCCCCACCCCGAAGTTCACATTTTGAAACCTAATTTCCTTTGTCATAGTATTTGGAGCTGGGTCCTTTGAGGGGTGATTGGGTCGTGAGAGTCTCTGAAGAATGGGATTCGTGTCCTTTTAAAAGAGACCTCAGAGAGCTCCCTGGTCCTTTTTTGCTTGTGAAGACATGGCAAGGAGATTGTCATCTGTGAACCAGGAAGCAAATCCTCCCCAGACACTGAATCTGTTTGTGTCTTGAGCAGGGACTTCCCAGCCTTTGGAAGTGTGGGACATACATTTCTATTGTTCATAAACAACCCAGTCTATGGTATATTGTTACAGCAGCCAAATGGAAGGAGACATACATCCATGATCAACGACTGAAAAAAAACGTATATATACATTACACACATATATGCAAATATCAATCTCAAACATAAATCAGAGGGTTAAAAATAAGTTTGTTTTTGTAACTGAGTTTAGCTTCTGTTCAGAGTTCCTGCTCTGCTAGGGAGCAGATGTTATCTTCATCAATTTGGCACCTGTCTCCTCCCCAACCCAGGTGTGCTCATAGGAGGAGAGAGAGGGTTGAGAGAAGGCAGAGACTTTGTGATATTCATGCACAGAGAAGGGCCCTGTGCTGTGTGGTTCTCTACTCTGACAGCAGCTAAAACACTGTCATTCCATTGATCCCGTGTCATTTCACCAGGTGGTTGCTTTGCCTTCCTTGTTCCAACCATGAGAACTGTCCCTGTCACAGAGGAGCTGTCAGTGCTGAGTCTCCTCTTCTATGCTGTTTGCCTCTTTGAAATATCGTTCGGTGCAATGGAATAATTCTTTTGTTTGACGCTGAATGTATACCCAGCCCTCTTTGAGACCACCTAACACTCGTGTTTTAGATTTCCCACTCCACTGCTATGTCTCCTCTGTTCTCCTGTGCACGTAGAGGTTGGAAACACAGGGATCTTGCCGATTTTCAGAGTTCTTCTGGGCATAGGACACAGGTTCCCTTTGCTCTATGTCTTCCAAATATATATTTCAAGGTTTCTGTAGTTTTCTCCTCTCCTTGCTCCTGTGACTTAGCCAGGAAAGCAACCAGCTAATCCTAGGTTGCCCTCTCCAGAACTTCATAAGTGTCTAATTGTTGAATTGTCACCCCCTGCTTTTTGTTTTTGTTTTTGTTTTTCCTGTTAATGTACCCTTTAGTTCTTGAGTTCTTTCCCTAGTCCAGCTGAAAGGGGAGGCTTGGTGTTGACAAGATGGAATGGTTGATGCCCATGGAATGCGATCTGAAATATGCCGCTCTTTCTCCCACAATCAGAATGTGTGTGTCTAGTGAATTGAAGGTGGGGTGAATCCTCTACCTGGTACAGCTGATAACACATGTATAAAACTTGCTTTCTGACCTTGTGACTCTGAAATCTGTTAGTTTAGTAATGTTAATGCCCCAGGGACAGATGCTTCTTCCAGAGGGCATACAATAGTTTCAGTTGAATTGGAAGCCAATCCTGATCATTTTAGATGACTCATGCTTCTGAGAGGACAGGGGAAAAGGAGGATCATGGTGGTAACAAGGATGATGGATAGTATCCAGAAGAAATGAGGTTTCATTTACTTAAAAGAGAGAGATGAGTTTAGATAGTTCCCCAGGCAGCATCCCACTACCACTCCATGGAGCAGTAAGTAAATACAAAACTGCAGAAAGTCCTTCTGGGCCTAACTCACAAGGGCTGAGGTCCCCCAGGTGGGAAGGAAGTTTGTTGTTGTCCATGTGGCTGAAGACCCCATACCACTTACAGTGATGGCTGAGGAAAAAAGGAAAAATAAACTGTGCAACAGGAAAGAGAAACAGTAACTATCAACTATATCCTATGACTAATATTTTTCCTTGCCATGCCATGTATAGATGTGTATATTTTCACTAACTTTCTTTTTCTTTTCTCTCTCTTTCCTATACCATGTTAAAGTAAGTTTTGTTAGTTAACTTTACATTTTGGGTCATACGCTGCAGAACCTTCATAGGCATTAATAGAAATGGGGAAAAAAGGAACATGACTCAGGTGATCTTAGACTAGGATCTAGAGGCTGTAACTGGCAAAGCTGATGTACACTGTTTTGTTGGGAGGGGCTGAAAGGGTCTTGATTGTTTGAGGACCACTGCATTACTATATGGGCAGGAGTATTTTCCAGGGAAGAGTATATGCAGATATGAGGTGGCAGGAGTACTGGGCTGTGCTGGACACCTGCTATTGTTGGGCTCCCCAGCGCCCAAACACACTTGTATTTGTCAGAAATCTTCCAGAGTGTGAACCTAGGTGGAAAGAAAGCCTTGCTTCCTGTTATAAAAGCTGAAATGGCCAGACATTCCCCCCTGGCCCCTGGCACTGAGGTATGACTCCCAATGTTCCTGGGAGAATGACACAGCATTATAGGGCCAGTGAAAAACGCCTCCTGGTGCTAGTTTGGTAATGATGCTGAGCTTAGCACAGGCAGTGGTTAGTGTCAGAATTCTAAAGGCCGGGAGTTCCTATTGCGGCTCAGTGGGTAAGGAGTCCGACCAGTATTCATGAGGATGCAGGTTTGATCCCTGGCCTTGGCTCAGTGGGCTAAAGGATCCGGTGTTGCTGCAAGCTGCAGTGCAGGTTGCAGACACAGCTGGGATCTGGCATTGCTGTGGCAGTGGTGTAGGCCGGCTGCTGCAGCTCTGATTCGAGCCCTAACCTGGGAACTTCCACATGCCACAGGTGTGGCCCTAAAAAGACACACACACACAAAACTCTAAAGGTAACAACGTGAAGTGTCTGGTGGTGGCAACATTGAGTTGTTAGTGGTGATGGTAACCAGTGGTGGTCTTCTGGTGCCCTGCTGTCCGTTCTGCTCTGGTCCATTTCCTCAGTCTGCCAGGCTAGAGCCTTCCTAGTGGTTGCGTTAGCAACATGTTATCCCTTCAATAAATGCCTTTCTGCTTCATGAAGTTAGTGATATTTGGTCTCCCCTGCTTGCAGCAAGAAGCCTTGACCTTTACAAGACTGATTCATGGATAACATTTTATTTCTATCCAGGAACAGTGAACCACAAAAAATTAAGGGTTACATGAAAAAACTGCAGATTTAAAAAATCTTGCATGATTGTTGTCTTCTTTACTCTCCTACTTCTTGAAATAACAAAGTAAAAAGTAGAAGAATGTAGAATAACTTCCAGCAATAGAAAATTAAACCCTTTTCGGGGAGATAAGTGCTTGTCTACAAGAATATAGTTGAATTTCTCTTGTGGTTTGTGCCGCCAAAATTCTGCCTTCATGCCTCCAATGTGGGTTAGTTGCCCTTTTCTTCATCTAGTTCCACTGCTGGATGGAGCTGACCTGCAGATGCGGGAGAAGGTGAAGTGAGTGCTTCAGACCCTGCAGGTAAAGTGGGTAGAGAAAAGAGACAACAACTTCATTGTTGTCTGGCCTTCGGAAGGAGTGTTGCCCTCACTTTGAAGGATCATCATCTCCGGGCGTCTCTCTGATACCTTAATATGCTACCATAATGTCTACCATCTTTTTAATGTTGCATTTTAGAAGGCTTCCGTTTTGTCATTCAAGTTTTCAGTCTCCAGATTTCTCAAAACGGTCATAAAAACCCCACCTCTCACCTCTGTCTGAGAGGAAGGAGTGCAGCTCTCTCTTATTCTTATGTTTGCTAGCTTCACAAAGGGAAGGAGCAATCCTTTATCAGGTTGATAAAATACAGTGAGCGCTCTTGTGTCAGAATTGCCAAGTACCTGAGATCTACTTCTTAAATGTATACTCAGAATATTTTGGCTTCTATTTTGATTTTGATAAAAATGTCCTCACAGAATCTAGCAGATTGAAAGCAATTATCAGTTCAGTTTCAGACAAAAAAAAAAAAAAAGACCTCTGCAGAGGGCTAGTGAAGCTTAAAGCATCGCCTGGCTCATCTCCTCAGCCCACTTCCAGCACCACGTGCCTGGGTGGGTTATATATTCTGAAGAAGATGAAACACAGATAAAATAGTGGGATTCCTTTAGTCCATTTAATCTTCTGTTGTGTATCAAGAATGGGGAGTGGTGCAAGTCACACAACATCTGAAAGATGGCAAAATAAGAAAAGAGCTGATGTCATGTTTCTAAATATACAGCATTGCGCAGCAGCTACCTGGAGCAAAAGCAGAAAGGTTTTGAAGGCCAAATAATGACTGTTAGTTGCTGGAAGGCATCCATGTTCAATAGTCTGTCAGGAAGAGACAGGTGGGGCTGGCTCACTACCTGGGGTGAGGGGCTGGTGCAGGGCTTTTATTAAAACTGCTGCATGGGAGCAGAGAAGATAAACACTCAGTGGGTGTAGTAGAACTGCCAGGCCATATGTTTGGCCAGAACTGCAAGGCTCCTTCTCCAAAATAAACCTACCTAATGCAGGCACCATCTTAAAAAAATAAAAAAAAAATAAAACAAACAAACTTGGGTTCTAGGCAGATATATCCCAGGATTTAGAAATATAATTTATATGTGACTGTCTTCAGTGCAGATGTCTGGGATTTATGATATGGCTATATAGTTGCTTGAGGTGTGTTATGGCAGGAAGAATGTAAATTGAATTTTGAGTATTATCTGAGGACAAGGAGGATGTTAATTTAAGTGGTTCCGCATGCTTAGCTTCATGCCCGTCATAGACTTTCAGCTGGAAGAGACTGAAGAGTTAGCCAGAGTGAAACCCTGTGATGCATGGTAAATTAAAGTCCCGAGGGACAGTGTGACTTGTTTAACGTCCCACAGCTAGCTGTGGAGAACTTAAAACCAGAGCCAAAGTCTTCTGACCCTCAGTCCTTTGCTCTCTTTACTAGAGAACATAGCTTTCATTTTATTAGTTTTGCATGGCTATTGTAACAAATTACTACAAACTTAATGGCTTAAGGCAAGTTGCATTTATTATCTTGCTGTTAGGGAGGTCAGAAGTCCAAAATCGGCCTCCCTGGGTCAGCAGAGATGGGTCTTTTGGAAGCTCTGAGAGAGAGAATCTATTTCTGTGCCTTTCTAGCTCCTAGAGACCACCTACGTTCCTTCACTCCTGGCCCCTTCCTTGCACCACTCCAGCTTTTTGCTTTTGTTATCCCATTTTCTATTGCTGACTCTGCTTTTCCTGCCCCTCCCTTATAAGAACACTTGTGTGACTTTGATCCCAGCCAGATATTTGAGGATAGACTCCCATACCACTGAGTCACAGCTGCAAAATCCGTTTTACAATGTAAGGTACCGTGTTCATGGGTTTCAGGGGTTACGATGTGGACATCTTTGGGGGACATGATTTTGCCTACCACCCTAACTTCCATTATCCACTCTGAAGTCCTCTGAAACAAAACAGTACAGAAGGCAACAGAGATTTCCAGGGCCAAAGCTGTGCAATAAAACTCATGGAGCGTTGGGGTGGTTCTCCTCACTTGCCCCAGCACTTTTGCCTCCCTGTCTGTTTCCCTGACCCCTGGATGAGTGGAAGGGCCAACACCACTATTTTACCCATCAGTTAAAGGGAGAAAGTCAGAGCTTCTTTCAGTTAGACACTGGTTCTCACGGCATACCTGCTTGTACCAAATGATGTTTAAGAGAACGAAGTGCTTACAGTGGTATTCCACGTCCTTAGATTTCTGATTCTTCGTTAACTCTCAGAGCAGGAAGCTTCATTTGTTCCTTCTTTTTTTCCTTTTATCTCTATGGCAAGAGATAAGAGAACGTTTGCCTAATTTGTGTTTATTTGTTTGACTTCATGTCCTTGGGCAGTATGTGTGTGAAGAATACGTATTCTTAATAAGTGGCTGAATCAGAAAAAAGAGGATTCTGTTACCAAAGGCAATGGAGTGAGGAAGCCTTGGAAGAGGACGAGGCCTCATTGGGGAGGAAAAGTTGTCACCTTAGACAGTTCAGCCATGTCTGTACTATTGACACACAGATTAAGCTTATCCCTCTGAACTTCTTTCTTGGGGAATGATTGGAAAGGGAGGAAAACTAAGATTTATATGAACTTTACCAGTCTCCAAATAGTCTGAACATCTGGAGCTGCATTTCATTGAAAACAGCATAGTAGGTGCTCAGTAAACATTTGTAGCTTTTGAATGAGTGAATCTCATCATTGGGTGATTGACTTTGCCTGAAAAATAAAGACCGTTTTCATTTGGGCTTGTTTGCTTCCTCTACATTCAGTGATGACTTAACAGAGTCATTTGACTTTTAAATTTGGGCTAAACATAGCCTGTGGTCAGAAAAGTGCCAGATTTGGTTTGCTTAGGAGACAAAATTGAGGGAACATATTTTGCTAGACTTGATAGGGCCTTCAGCCGTGTTGAAAAATAGTCACGAAGAAGTTCCTTCCATCCACCCATCATCTCAGTGTAACTCCTTGCATCTAGATTTCTTACGTGGGAGGGGCCACTGACAACTTCATGGGGTGCTGTGGATCCCAATGACAAATACAGAGCCTGAGCCAAAAAAGTGTGAGCACCCACATTCCCAGGCCTTTTCAAATAAACTTTTCAAGTTTAATTCCATTAAACTCTCTCAGCCACTTTGTGAATTAAGTGTTGCTCCCATTTTACAGAAAACATTGGAAAAGGTTAAGGGACCTGACAAAGTGGAAATCCAAGTATTCCAAAGCCTCTGTTTATCCAACTCCAACTCCAGTGCTGTTTTGACTTCATCGTAACTTATTCTACCAGAAATGTCTATTAGCGAAAAGACCGAGGAAACGTCGATAGAGTGCATTGGCAAAGAAGCGAAGTCATAGATCTACCATCTTCAAAAGGAGGTTTAAGGGTGGCGAATGACACAAAGCAAGTGTTGAACATTGGTTTTGCAGAGAGCCACAAAAGCAGAAGCTGTAGACTGCGGCCTCTTGACTGTCAGGTCCACCGTTTGCTTACCGTGAGGCTTTGAGCAAGACCCTTACCTCTCCTTTGCTCCGTCTCTCCTCAGGTTAATGATAACACCTGTTAAAGGACAGACGTGGTTGTAAGGGTAAATAGAATAATTCATGTAAATTCAGATTATTGTGCACTGGAAGTGCTTCAATAAGTGCTAATGGTAATTATTTGAGAGAAGTCCAGACTTTTTCAATTTTTTATTCATTTTAATCAAAGCTAGTCTTCCTTTAAGCCTCATTCTAATTTCGGTGGTACAAGATTCTGAAGTTTTAGATTATTGTTTTCAGGATGAATACCCTTGTCTGTCAAAATTTAATGCTTTAGCATATAAAAAACTTCTGCTTTAATTCTAACTTCTCTATGGAACTTGAATGTAATTGCTCTTTTTTTTTTTTCTGCAACATTTTCCAAACATCCCTTTTGGGGTATTAATTTTATGTGCCACCACCCTCTTCTGGACCATTCATAGAGAAGTTATGTACTAATTATGGTGAATTGCTAATTTAAAAAAACAGCCATCATCACTCATTTCACAGTATACTAACTAATTATTGCTTAACTATTAACAAACCCAACTGAGGCTTAGCAGAGGTAGTATGACCCTGGATCAACAGACAGCTGGTTTTGGTTCTAGTGCCACTTGCCACTTGGGTACTTTTTCTCTGAAATATCTGCCCTCTCCTTCCATCTGAGGTGCAGTGGTTCTAAGAAGGTTGTGAATCTGACTGAGACTGACTCAGTCTATGAGAAAATATGTGGCTGGAAAATGTCTGTCCAGATGGTAAACCTGAATAAAATCCTTTGTTTCAAAAATGCAAGTAGACAAGATAACTGGTTTGTCTGGTGTGAGCGTTCTTTCACTTTTGTTTACAACCGCACTCCCAGGATTATTCCCTTCCTACTATTTCTCCTACTTTTGTCAACTAAAGGTGGGAAAGTTGACCTGGGAAGGGACATCTCACTTTTGCTTTCATTTCCTCCAGTGCTGGAGCAAGGATTATGAGCGCCCCCCTGTGCTTTGGGCATTGAAAACACAGCAGGGTATGATGAGTCTACCGGAGTCTTGTAAAAGGCCACAAGATGGGGGTGTTACTCCACACACTTCGGTCTTTTCGTTCGTTCTACAAGTAATCCTTGAGTGCCTACTAAGCGCTTGACATTGTGCCAGGCTCTAAGATTATAGTGATGAATAAAAACAGACCTTGCTCCGTGGAGTTTACAGTCACCTGGAGAAAGTAAATGTTCGAATGTGGATTTCATTGTCCACTAGTGCTGTGGTGACAGAAAGGCAGAGGACTGTGGGCATGAATGTTAGGGACTCTAAATGCAATTTCAGAAGGTCTAGGTGGAGCTTTTGGAGGTTCCCTGGGGGAAAAAGAAAAAGAACAACAAGAAACAGAAAAAACCCAGTGTCCAAGCTGAAACCTGTAGAATGACTAAGCAATACCTAGGAGCGAAGTTCTAATCTAGGCAGAGAAACTGTGCCCAGAGACCCAGCCGGGAAGTTGAAGTTGGTTTTTTGATGCAACTGAAAAATGTCAAATTATGTTTGAAATGTTGGAGTGGACAGAGATGGGCCTGGGCCATATTCTGAAGGTAGTTGGCCACCTACTGTTTTCAGGGCAGTGGGAAAGCAGGCCCTTTTATACTGACTTATCTACCTTTCCTAAAGGGCACAATGCCTGTCTAAGTGTACATGTCGTGTGCTCTAGGAAGTGGTCCCTGGTCCACCAAGACTGTGTTAGGAGCCTTACCTATGGGCTCTTTTGTACATTATATGTTTTCATCTATCACTCACTCAGTGGTTGTCATCATTAGTACAGACAGGGCTTGGATTCAGCTGACTGGTGAGTCCTACGTCCCCTGCTTTCTAGTAAGCTCTTGGCCTCAGATTTCTCATTCAGAACATGAGGCTAATAATAGCAGCCATCACATAGGGTTTTGCGGAGCAATCTGAAAGTGCTTCGCAGATTGCCTGGCACATAGTATATGTTGACTAAATGTTAGCTATTGATATCAGTTATGCTAAACCTTACCTGTTGGTGTCCCTTCTCCTGGACTGCAGTTTCTTAATCACTTGTCTGCTTCTCCTTTAATCCCATATGATTCTTAAAGACCAAGACCAAATCTTATTTCTTCACTGTCACAGCTGCAACTCCTACCACCATTCCTAGAAAAGGAAATCCTCAATCAGTAGTTATCTAATGAATGAGGATATTCATTGTATTACTGGAGATAAACCTGGATCACAGTTAAAACTATTAACTCCAAGGTGACACAGCTGAAAGTGTGTGCAGTGAGCACCTCTGTGATCTGTTCCATCAGGAAATGGCATCTGTCTCAGGGTAGCACATGCCTGACTCAGGGTTTTAAAGTCCTTATTTTATTTTTCAAAGTTTTTTTTTTGGCAATCCTTCCCTTAATTAATGCCCATTGCTTTCTGAATTTAATGACCCTTTTTTTAAAATTAATTTATTTTTTTTAATTTTCCCACTGTACAGCAAGGGGATCAAGTTATCCTTACATGTATACATTACAATTACATTTTTTCCCCCACCCTTTCTTCTGTTGCAACATGAGTATCTAGACAAAGTTCTCAATGCTATTCAGCAGGATCTCCTTGTAAATCTATTCTAAGTTGTGTCTGATAAGCCCAAGTTCCCGCTCCCTCCCACTCCCTCCCCCTCCCATCAGGCAGCCACAAGTCTTTTCTCCAAGTCCATGATTTTCTTTTCTAAGAAGATGTTCATTTGTGCTGGATATTAGATTCCAGTTCTAAGTGATATCATATGGTATTTGTCTTTGTCTTTCTGGCTCATTTCACTCAGGATGAGATTCTCTAGCTCCATCCATGTTGCTGCAAATGGCATTATGTCATTCTTTTTTATGGCTGAGTAGTATTCCATTGTGTATATATACCACCTCTTCCGAATCCAATCCTCTGTCGATGGACATTTGGGTTGTTTCCATGTCCTGGCTATTGTGAATAGTGCTGCAATGAACATGTGGGTGCACGTGTCTCTTTTAAGTAGAGTTTTGTCCGGATAGATGCCCAAGAGTGGGATTGCAGGGTCATATGGAACTTCTATGTATAGATTTCTAAGGTATCTCCAGACTGTTCTCCATAGTGGCTGTACCAGTTGACATTCCCACCAACAGTGCAGAGGGTTCCCTTTTCTCCACAGCCCCTCCAGCACTTGTTATTTGTGGATTTATTAATGATGGCCATTCTGACTGGTGTGAGGTGATATCTCATGGTAGTTTTGATTTGCATTTCTCTTATAATCAGCGATGTTGAGCATTTTTTCATGTGTTTGCTGGCCATCTATATCTTCCTTGGAGAAATGTCTATTCAGGTCTTTTGCCCATTTTTCCATTGATTGATTGGCTTTTTTGCTGTTGGGTTGTACAAGTTGTTTATATATTCAAGAGATTACGCCCTTGTCGGTTGCATCATTTGAAACTGTTTTCTCCCATTCTGAAAGTTGTCTTTTTGTTTTCTTTTGGGTTTCCTTTGCTGTGCAAAAGCTTTTCAGTTTGATGAGGTCCCACGGGTTTATTTTTACTCTTATTTCTATTGCTTTGGGAGACTGACCTGAGAAAATATTCATGAGGTTCATGTCAGAGAGTGTTTTGCCTATGTTTTCTTCTAGGAGTTTGATGGTGTCCTGTCATATATTTAAGTCTTTCAGCCATTTTGAGTGTATTTTTGTGCATGGTGTGAGGGTGTGTTCTAGTTTCATTGCTTTGCATGCAGCTGTCCAGGTTTCCCAGCAACGCTTGCTGAATAGACTTTCTTTTTCCCATTTGATGTTCTTGCCTCCCTTGTCAAAGATTAATTGACCATAGGTGTCAGGGTTTATTTCCGGGTTCTCTATTCTGTTCCATTGGTCTGTCTGTCTGTTTTGATACCAGTACCACACTGTTTGGATGACTGTGGCTTTGTAGTATTTCTTGAAGTCTGGGAGAGTGATGCCTCCTGCTTGGTTTTTGTTTCTCAGGATTGCTTTGGCGATTCTGGGTCTTTTGTGGTTCCATATAAATGTTTGGATTGTTTGTTCTAGTTCTGTGAAAAATGTCCTGGGTCATTTGATAGGGATTGCATTGAATCTGTAGATTGCTTTGGGTAGTATGGCCATTTTTACAATATTGATTTTCCCAATCCAGGAACATGGAATATCTTTCCATTTCTTTACATCTTCTTTGATTTCTTTGATTAAAGTTTTATAGTTCTCGGCATATAGGTCCTTTACCTCCTTGGTCAGGTGTATTCCGAGGTATTTGATTTTGTGAGGTGCAATTTTAAAAGGTATCGTATTTTTGTATTCCTTTTCTAATATTTCATTGCTGGTATACAGAAATGCAACTGACTTCTGAATGTTTATCTTATATCCTGCTACTTTGCGGAATTTGTTCATCAGTTCAAGGAGTTTTGGGGTTGAGTCCTTAGGGTTTTCTATGTATAGTATCATGTCATCTGCATACAGTGACAGTTTGATCTCTTCTCTTCCTATATGGATGCCTTTTATTTCTTTTGTTTGTCTAACTGCTGTGGCTAGGACTTCCAAAACTATGTTGAAGAGCAGTGGTGAGAGTGGGCATCCCTGTCTTGTTCCAGATTTGAGTGAGAAGGCTTTCAGTTTTTCCCCATTGAGTATTAGATTTGCTGTGGGTTTGTCATAAATGGCTTTGATTATGTTCAGGAATGTTCCCTCTATACCCACTTTGGCGAGGGTCTTGATCATGAATGGATGTTGGACTTTGTCAAATGCTTTTTCTGCATAATGACCATTTTTTATAAAAATCATTTAACTTTAAAAACTTTAACAAGAGTATTCATACTTTTAAATCTTTTAAAGCAATATAGACATACATTCAATAGCATATAAATTTGCTTTTATTGAATTTTAATCTTAGCTATAGGTAGTTAAGAATCAGTGAAGCACTGAGGAATAATGTGACTAGTGATTCAGTTTAGAATTTCTAGCACATGAAATGGTGCTTAACTAACTTCCAAAGAGGTGTCCATTGCTTGGTAGTAGAAAGAACATTGTTATTGTAAACTAGAGAGCTAGAGTCTACTCTTGGATCTGCCTTAAACAAGCTTTGCAACCTTGGGAAGTCAGTTTTCTTTTTTTGAATCTCTGTTTCATTGCTATACTTGGGCAGATGGAGCTGGATTTCAGCTAAGTTTCTCTCTATGTTCTCAAATCCCATGATTTGATATCTTTCTTTTCAGATGATGAACCAGTTGAACTTCTGGCAAAATAAGTTGGTGTGGATTAAAATCAGGCATTGATTGATTTTTTTTTTCTTTCTTTCTTTTTTTACTATAACCACTTTTTTACTGCATCTCTGTTTTTCTGAAGTTGATGCTGGAAGTTAATAGTTATTGAGTCTCTACTAAATTATCCTAAATATTTTCAATGTATAATCCAATTAGCTTCTATTCTAACTCCAAATGAGTATTATATTATTAGACATATTTTACCTGCAAGGGTGTGAGGTTCAGAGTGGTTGAGTGATTTAGCCAAAGTCACACAGCTGGTAAGTAGTAATGACAGGCTGATTCCAGAGCCTACTGCCTTAGCCATTTTGCTGTAAAAAGCCATTGACTGCTTCTTATAGAGGATCTCCTATTCGTCAGATACTGTGGTGGGCTGTAAAGAGGCATTCCTTCGCTCACAACACTACTGTGGAGTAATTCTCATTAATTTCATATATTTTCTTTTTAAGAGATACTATAAGTTATAGGACATAGGCATAATAGGAGGAAAGAAAGTCCACAGATAGAAATAGGAAGAACCTATGGCCTTCCTATGGAAATGTTTAAGAAATATAAATAATATTAAATTAAAAAAAAATCTAGGAGTTCCTGTTGTGGCTCAGAAGAAATGAATCCTACTAGTATCTATGAGGATGCGGGTTTGATCCCTGGCCTTGCTCAGTGGGTTAAGGATCCAGGGTTACTGTGAACTGTGGGGTAGGTCGCAGATATGGTTCAGATCCCGAGTTGCTGTGGCTGTGGCATGGGCCGGCAGCTATAGCTCTGATTGGACCCATAGCCTGGAAACTTCCATATGCTGCCAAGTGTGGCCCTAACCTAAAAAGCAAAACAAACAAACAAACAAACAAAAAACGGAATATAAATACCACTTTTTAAAGTTAGGCTATGTTTTTCTCTGATTTAGAGTGTTTATCATTATCTACAAAACCAGCTGCTATTTTGTCTGAAATTCTTTTATTCTGTAATTAACAGAAAATAAAAGGTTGAATACAGAGTCTGCTTGCAAGAATCTTAGGTTTATATTCCACCTAGGATCACAAGATCTTGGCAAGTTGGTAATATCTCAGCCTCAGATTTGTCATTTATAAAATGAGCACAATCCCTACCTTGCAGAGCTGTTATAATTATTAGGGACAAACAAGTGCAGTTATTATTATTGTTATATATTATGAATTATATTATTATATTATGTATTGCTTCCTTTCCTATTTGATTTTAAACTCCTTGATATGAAGGTCAATGCCTTTCCACAGTGATTTTCAGATAACAAGTATGCAAAGACATTTTTAAATGAAAGAATTAAGGTGATACACTATAGTTATAAATCCTTTTCATTGACTAGATTGGAGAGACAGATTAGAGCTTAGAGGAGAGCCAGCAAGAATAATGGAGGCTCTAGAAATGGATGTGGAAGGAGTGTGTTGTCCATAGCGATACCAAGGAGGAAGAATTATAAGAATTTGGTCAGGAGTTGGGGATGATGAGGATGGAATGTGGGGAGTCTCTGGGTGATTGAGCTTTCATGCTCTAATGGATGGGTCAGGAAAAATGTGAGAAGAAGCAGGTTTGGGGTGGAGAAGGATTTAAATAGATTTTAAGTTTGAGGTGTGTGGTAGGTAGCTAGATACACGAGTCTAAATAGATGCATGTAGAGGGTCTCAGAGGCTCTGAGGGTGGACTCAGGAAGTTCAGAGCTCTTGGCAAGTCTATTAAGAATGAATTTCTTGAAAACACTAAGAAGCTGTTTATAATTTCCATAGAAACTTGAAGGACATCTTGCTGTATGGTTTCTTCTTCCATCAGTCAATCCCCTTTCCATTTTTGGTTGTTTGTTTTTACTTTTTCTTTTCATTAAATATTAGTAATTAAAACCTCAAACAAAATAAGTAAATAATGTGGAAATTTCAGTCATGGAAAGGCATGAGTGTGTAAGTTTTTGGAAAGTTTTGAAGTAGTTTCTTGGGCTTCATTAAATCATAATTTTTTGGTGGGTCACATGAGAACTCTAGGCTATGTTTTAACAGAAGTTCCAACAAATTTCCTTTCACCTTGAATGCAATAGACCTACTTTTCTATTTTAATACTAACATGCAATGTTTTATCGGTCTTTTGTCTTGAAAAGCTCATTGAATTAAAAAAAATGACAAAATGGAAAATACAACCTCATCTGATAACATTTAATCCCAGCAATTTAACACAATAGAATAATGCTCTTATTGGTATTATAAATAGCATTGTACATATTTTCCTAATGTTCTTAAAGATTATATCATTTCCTTGCCCTTTTCACAAAATAGATTAGCTAACTTTATCCTCAGTGCTGAGAACTTCACTGTCACTTTCAGGCAGACAGCCTCACTGCTTAGCTGTTTTCTGCGTGGGGTCTTAGCTCAAGATGCTCTTTTCCTCTGCCCAAACTTCCACTCACTCCTACAAAGGTCTGGGTCAAGTGGCCAGTTAGGACGCCGCATTGTCTTAGGGAAAAAAAAATTTCTGAGAACTGAAGAACCACTGATTCTTTTAAAATCTGCTTCCCCACAATTACCAAAGAAGTAGAATTAAATAATTAACTAAAAGTTTTATCAACTGTATTGAATTTTAGGAAACTTCTATATTAGGTTCCTATTGCTGCTATAACAAGTGACAGTAAACTTAGTGGCTAAAAACAACCCAGATTTTTCATCTTATAGTTCTGGAAGTTGGAAGTCCGAAATCATCCTGAGCCAGTTAAAAATCAAGGTGTTGGCAGGGCTACATTTCTTTTCAGAGGGTCTGTGGAAGAATTTGTTTGCTTGCCTGCATTCCTTGGCTTGCGGCCTGTTTCTGTCTTCAGGGCCAACAACAGCCAATAAAATCTTTCTTCCTTTACCATCATTTTACACTTTAACAGTGACTCTTCTCATCTCCTTCTATGTCTAAGGACTCTGGTAAAGATGTGGATAATCCAGAATAATCTCCTCATCTCAAAGTTACCTGATCAGCAAACTTTAATTCTACTTCTTTAATCCCCCCTTTTTCATATAAATTCTGGGGATTAAGATGCAGGCATTTGGGGGTGGGGGTGTTATTTTGTTTACTGTACTTCTTAGCCATATTAAACACATACCATGGTATACTAATAGCACATCATAAAAATTGATATGTTTATGTAAAAGACATCAGGATTCTAATGTAGTTGAATTCTGTATAATTGTGCTAAAATAGGCCAATTGATGCTGCTCTCTTCATTTTGATGTCCAGGGCCCTTTTGAGTGAAACATGGAATTCTGAACCTCTTAAGATGACATGATTGATTGTGTAAGAGAGACAGTGAACACAAATTAATGAGTGTGTGTTATTTGGGGCAACACCGTACGTTAGAACTTTCTGAGATGATGGAAATATTTCTATTTGCACTAACATGCTAGCCGTCCACCACACTTAGCTACAGAGTTCCTGAAATGTGGCTAGAGCAACTGGAAACTGAATTTTAAATTTTATTTAAATTAAATTTAAATATCAATTGTCATGTGAGGTTAGCGGCTGCCATAGCAGACAGCACAACTCTAGAATCAAGACCATAGCAGACCAACTTTGACTATCTTCTTATAGTTTTAATTCTGTAAATAGAAGGGTGTTAGGTTTGCCGAGGGAGGAACACGCAAGGCCATGTTGGTAAAGCAAGAGATTTATTGAGGCAGCAGAGAAGGACGGACCAAGCTCAAGATGGCACCAGCTCCCACTGTGAGGAGATGGTAGGCTTATAAAGGATCTGTGGTGGGAATCTGTGGCTGGAGTTTATGGTGGGAACTTGCTTTTTGGTTTTGTCTTTGTCTTTTTTAGGGCTGCACTTGCAGCATATGGAGGTTCCCAGGCTAGGGGTCTAATTGGAGCTGTAGCCACTGGCCTGCGCCACAGCCACGCCAGATCCGAGCTGCATCTGTGACCTACACCACAGCTCACGGCAACGCCAGATCCTTAACCCACTGAGTGAGGCCAGGGATTGAACCCGCAACGTCATGGTTCCTAGTCGGATTCGTTAACCACTGAGCCATGACAGGAACTCCTATGGCGGGAACTTGTGGCAGGAACAGTGGAGAAGGAAGAGGGGAAGGTCAAGGGAGGGGTAGGGTGTCTAGACCCTGAGAGAGGACAGTTAATCCGTGTAGGTGGTTAGTCTATGCCAGCAGTTGTTTTCCGCAGGCCGTTGTTTTTTGCTGCCCAACTTGAGCATCCACATTCCAGGGGAATTGTGTAGATCTTGTGCAGGGCCGTACCCATGTCCTCAGTGGGTCTCCAAAGTGAACAACCACATGCGGGGGGTTGGGGGTCTGTCTCCATCTTCCTGGGAACCTATCAAAGGGCATCCATGTGTAGGGTGTGTGCATATAGGTATGGATGTACGCGAGGATGTTAGTGACCATCAGAAATCAGTAGGATGATATTTCCTTCATGATATATGGCACTTAAGCCAAAATCAGTAAGATACTTTATCTTCATTATGTCAAATGATGAATTGAGGCATTTTAAAAATGGGATTTAATAGTCATTTTGGTGTCATGTTGATCAACCAAAGCTATTTCCTCTTGGGAAAATAGGTGCTCAATAAAATTCATTAACTGTTTCACGTTCTTAAGACATAAGAACAGTAGTCCATTAATTCAGCACATAGCATTGGAGCCCCAAGTCCAAGATGTTATTGTAGGCTCCTTGGGAAAAGCAAAGAAAGATAAAGCATAGTCCTTCCCCTAGGAAGTTTATGCTAGGAGAGGTAAATCTCTGTCTTTCTCTCCCTGTCAGTGTTCAGGCTCCCTCGGATGTCCTGAGGGACCGCTCATTTGACTCCCTAGCCTTGCAACTCCTTGATCAGCTTGCACTCACTCACCTTTACTTGGGGTAGCATCTGGCCATCACCTCCTTCCCGTTTCTAGAGTCTGTTGTTGTTAAAAATTATTCCATCTCTTAATCAGGTCTCTGGTCCACAGCCTGCAGCCTTCTGACCTGTCAGCCGGTCCCCTCTAACCCTGTTCTTGCCTTCCGCAAGGTTCAGTGCTCTTCTTGCTGTTGTCCCCTGTTCTCCAGCTTTTGATAGTTTGCACTTCTTTCCCTTGCTTTTTTTTTTTTTTTAGTTTATGAATTTGTAATTCTTTTTTAAATTTTTTTTATTTTAATAATTTTTTTTTTATTTTCCCACTATACAGCAAGAGGGTCAGGTTATCCTTACATGTATACATTACAATTATATTTTTTCCCCCACCCTTTCTTCTGTTGCAACATGAGTATCTAGACAAAGTTCTCAATGCTATTCAGCAGGATCTCCTTGTAAATCTATTCTAACTAATGTCTGATAAGCCCAAGCTCCCGATCCCTCCCACTCCCTCCCCCTCCCATCAGGCAGCCACAAGTCTTTTCTCCAAGTCCATGGTTTTCTTTTCTGAGGAGATGTTCATTTGTGCTGGATATTAGATTCCAGTTATAAGTGATATCATATGGTATTTGTCTTTGTCTTTCTGGCTCATTTCACTCAGGATGAGATTCTCTAGTTCCATCCATGTTGCTGCAAATGGCATTATGTCATTCTTTTTTATGGCTGAGTAGTATTCCATTGTGTATATATACCACATCTTCTGAATCCAAAATGGCTGAAAGACTTAAATATATGACAGGACACCATCAAACTCCTAGAAGAAAACATAGGCAAAACACTCTCTGACATCAACCTCATGAATATTTTCTCAGGTCAGTCTCCCAAAGCAATCGAAATTAGAGCAAAAATAAACCCATGGGACCTCATCAAACTGAAAAGCTTTTGCACAGCAAAGGAAACCCAAAAGAAAACAAAAAGACAACTTTCAGAATGGGAGAAAACAGTTTCAAATGATGCAACCGACAAGGGCGTAATCTCTTGAATATATAAACAACTTGTACAACCCAACAGCAAAAAAGCCAATCAATCAATGGAAAAATGGGCAAAAGACCTGAATAGACATTTCTCCAAGGAAGATATACAGATGGCCAGCAAACACATGAAAAAATGCTCAACATCGCTGGTTATAAGAGAAATGCAAATCAAAAGTACCATGAGATATCACCTCACACCAGTCAGAATGGCCCTCATTAATAAATCCACAAATAACAAGTGCTGGAGGGGCTGTGGAGAAAAGGGAACCCTCCTGCACTGTTGGTGGGAATGTAAACTGGTACAGCCACTATGGAGAGCAGTCTGGAGATACCTTAGAAATCTATACATAGAACTTCCATATGACCCCGCAATCCCACTCTTGGGCATCTATCCAGACAAAACTCTACTTAAAAGAAGCACGTGCACCCGCATGTTCATTGCAGCACTATTCACAATAGCCAGGACATGGAAACAACCCTTACTTTCGTTTATTTCCTGACCGTGAACATGCTCCATCTAATCTACCTTCACTTATCATCCGGATCTTTATCTTCCTAAGCTAAACACATGGCTGATAGGAGCACTGCTGTATAAAGGACTCTGAATTTGGAATCAGAAGTCCTGGTGTTCACATCTCACCATAGCCTTTTACTAGCTTTAGGGCTTTTTATATTAAGGGAAAATTATTTAGCCTGTGTGAATCTTAGTTTACCTCTCTGAAAGTGGGATAACCTAGTATTTTGTTTCCATTTTAAAAATTTTGAAAAAATTTTAGCCTCACAAGAAGTTGCAAAATGATTGCAAAGAGTTGCTGTGTATCCTTTCCTCAGCTTCCTGCAATGACAGCATCTTACATAACCACAGGACATTAGAACCAGATCATCGAGGTGGGTCCAACACTACTAACTGAACCATCTATCGCCTGCGGATTTTATCCATTTTCTATATGGAGACATTTTTTCAGGGGATGTATAGTTTTATAAAATCTTGTCACATGTGGATTTGTGTAACTTCCACCTCAATCAGTATATATAAGTGTTCTATCACCAGAAAGAAACTCCATTATTGCTTATCCTTTATAGTTATACTCTCTTCCCAGTCCTAACTCTGGCAACACTTACCTATTTTCTATCATGGTAATTTTGTTATTTTGAAACTGTTTTATAAAGGGAATCATACATGCTATTTTCTTTTTCTTTTTTTTTTTCTTTTTTTTTTTCCTTTTCTAGGGCTGCTCCTGTGGCATATGGAGATTCTCAGGCTAGGGGTCTAATCGGAGCTGTAGCCGCCAGCCTCCGCCAGAGCCACAGCAATGCGGGATCTGAGCCAAGTCTGCGACCTACACCACAGCTCATGGCAACGCCAGATCCTTAACCCACTGAGCAAGGCTAGGGATCAAACCTGCAACCTCATGATTCCTAGTCAAATTCGTTAATCACTGAGCCACGACGGGAACTCCATACATAATGTATTTTTCATCTGCTCTTTTTACTCAGCATACTGCCTTTGAGATCCATTTAAATTGTTTTGTGTATCAGTGTTATTCCATACATAATGTATTTTTCATCTGCTCTTTTTACTCAGCATACTGCCTTTGAGATCCATTTAAATTGTTTTGTGTATCAGTGTTATTCCTTTTTATTGCTGAGTAGTATTTCTTTGTATGAATATACCACAGCTTGTTTATCTTTTCACCCACTGAAGGACATTTGGGATGATTCTGGCTTCTGGCTCTTACAAATAAGGTTGCTATGAATATTCAGTTGGAGGTTTTTGGGAGAACGTTTATTTTCATTTCTTTAGCACAAATACTGAGGCATGTAATTGATGAGTTATGTGTTTTATAGTGTAAAAATTGATTATTGACTAAGTATCTTTTTTCATAATTAAAATGATCGAATATATTCAGCTTTATAAAAAGCCATAATTTTGTTTTTGTTTCTGTCGTTTTGCCACCAATGTGTGAAGACATCATTGTGGATTGTAATCAAAAATTTTTTTAAGATTATACTTCATTTATAGTGATTATAAAATATTGGGTATATTCCCTGTGTTGTACCATATATCCTTATAGCTTATGTCACACTTAATGATTTATACCTCTTACTCCCCTACCTCTTTATTGCCCCCCCCCCCCCGCCCGGTAACCACTAGTTTGTTCTCTGTATCTCTGAGTCTGCTTTTTTGTTTTGTTCATTAGTTCGTTGTATTTTTTAGATCAACGTAAGTGGGATCATATAGTATTTGTCTTTCTCTGCCTGACTTATTTTGCTTAGCATAATGCCTATTGCTGCAAATGGCAAAATTTCATTCCTTTTTATGGCTGAATAGTATTCTATTGTATGTATGTACTACATGTTCTTTATCCATTCATCTCTTCATAGACATTTTGTTTTTAAATCTTGGCAATTGTAAATACTTCTGTGAACACTGTGGTTTTGCATGTATCTTTTTGAAATTTTTTTTTTCAGATGTATACCCAAAAGTAGAATTGCTAGGTCATGTGGTAGTTCTATTTTTAGTGTTTTGAGAGATCTCCATACCATTTATCCACCGTGGCTGTGCCAATGTACATTCCCACCCACAGTGTGTAAGTGTTCCCTTTTCGCCACATCCTCGCCAGCATTTGTTACCTCTTACCTTTTTGACGGTAGCCGTTCTGACAGGACTGAGGTGATGTCTCAGTGCGGTTTTCACTGACATTTCCCTGATCATTAACAATGCTGAGCACCTCTTCATAGGTCTCTTGGCCATCTGCATTTCCTCTTTGAAAAATGTCTGTTTAGTCCTTCTGCCCATTTTGAACTTTTTTTTTTTAATGTGGAGTTGTATGAGCTGTTTATATATATTGGATATTAACCCTTTATCAATTTTATTATTTGAAAATATTTCCTCTCATTCAGCAAATTGTCTTTTGGCTTTGTCGCTGGTTTCCTTTGCTGTACCAAAGCTTCTGAAATACTTTTTTTTCTTTTTTTAATTTTTAGGGCCTCATCAGTAACATATGGGAGTTTCCAGGCTAGGGGTGGAATTGGAGCTGTAGCTGCTGGCCTACGCCACAGCCACAGCAATGCCAGATCTGAGCCGCATCTGTGACCTACACCACAGCTTGAGGCAATGACGGATCTTTAACCCACTGCCCAAGGCGAGGGATCAGACCCATCCTCATGGATACTAGTTGGGTTCTTAACCCGTTAAGCCACAACAGGAACTCCTTGAAATACCTTTTTTTTTTTTTTTTTTTTAAAGCAACTGCACAATAATCTGCCTGATCAGAAACATGCTGAACAATTTACAACTCAGGAACATGCATGACATTCCAACACTACTTCTGGCTCACTCTTTTAAAAATGCGTGATGCCAGTGTTCCCTTTGTAGCTCAGTGGAAACAAACCCCACTAGTATCCATGAGGATGCGGTTTCACTTCCTGGCCTCACTCAGTGGCTTAAGGAACCTGTGGTGAAGGCTAGCAGGTGCAGCTCTGATTCAACCCCTAGCCTGGGAACTTCCATTTACCACAAAATGCAGCCCTAAAAAGCAAAACAAAAACAAGAACAAACAAAACAAAACAAAAAAACATGATGCCATCTTAGAGAAATCCTGTCAGTGACTTCTCCCACTCTTTAGATTCATGCTCTAGGGTTCACCTTAAATGGGTTTGCCTTGACCAAAGTGTGCTTGTTTTGTGGAAATTCTATTTTTACCTGTTTGCTAGCTGATTCTTCAAGTTGGAAAATGAGATCAGGTAAACATTTGGTCAGAGTCCTGAATTATAGCTGTAGACACTGGGAGCTGTTTAGAACCTAGCCTGATTTCGAGGAGCAGTCTTTGAAAGCCCCAGAATGAAATGACCTAGTTACTCTGGTTTGTACTGTATCTTCAAAGGCACCATCTTTTTTTTTTTTTTTTATCATCCCTGACTGTCAGAAATATGTTGGAGATGAGCCTTATAAGGGTGCCCAGTCTGTTTTGTTCATAAAGAATTTCTTCCAGCAATCCATCCAACTGATCCTTGTAATTATAGCTGAGTTTTACTCACCATGGTGACTGTGGCTGCTGCTATCGAATATTAAATCTATTGATCTTGAGCTTAGAGCACATCTCAGAGTTTTCAAATGGCCTGTGCAGTCTCTTTCCCCAGGGATGAAGTATATTTTTGCTTCTTATGGGTTTCTAAAGGCTTATCTTATCTCTTGGCATAATGTGTTCTTTGATTTGTTGGCGATTTTGTTACTCCCCGGTGCAGGTGCAAACCAGAGGACAGAGGAAAGAAAGTAGTCCAATGCAGAGTTCTTGCATTTCACGTCACCTTTCTTGTGCTCTGTTGCCCTCACACCCAGGTTCTTCCTCAACTCCTCTAATCTTAAAGTGAAAGAAAATTCTTTTATTCTCTAAGGCTATGTTGGGAATATGGTCGACTCCTGAAATAGGGAGTGTCCCATTGAGCAGAGCTACTTTTAAACCTGTAATGAATAATCCTTATGAGGCTGATTCATTTTTCTTGGGCAAAACTGGTCAGTCTGAAATATGGGAGAGATTAACTATTACACTATGTTATAGTACCAAACTGTACTATTCTGTATGTAATTAAAGCACTGTGTCATTATATTACCCTGTCATACTGTAATGTCACTATGAAAATATAACATTTGAGACATCATAGGAAAAAATTTGACCTAAGAGTTGAGAGACCAGTGACAGTTCTGGTGTTCATTGTTTAATTATTTGCTAGATGTGTTGTATAAGTCTTCCTTGCTCCAATTTTCTCCTCTGCAGATAGAAATTAACTATAATAATACCTATTTCATAGGTGTCTTGGTAGAACAGAAAAAGATGTTACACTGAAGGATACTACTTTTGAGGAAGGAAACAATAATTCTAGAGAGTATTAAAACCTAAATATAGTTTTCTGTTGTTTTTTCTCTTTAGGGCCACACCTGTGGCATATGGACTTTCCCAGGTTAGTGGTCTAGTTAGGGGTCTAATTGAAGTCACAGCCACAGCAAAGCGGGATCCGAGTCATGTCTGTGACCTGTACTGCAGCTCATGGCAACACCTGATCCTTAGCCCACTGAGTGAGGCCAGAGATCAAACATGCATCCTTATGGATATTAGTTGGGTTCATTACCTCTGAGCCACAATGGGAACCCCAAAATACAGTTTTAGTGGGCACACAAAAATCTTTATATTTAAATATATAATTCTAGAGACCAAAAGTCTAATATTTTTTTAGCTTAGACTAGTTTGAAGACAATGTGGATTGTCTACCCAAGGGAATTTTTTTCCCTAATTTTTACTTCTGGAAGTGAGTGCTTCACACAAAAGAGGTTAAAAATTTTTTTTCTTGTTTTTTTTTTTTTTTTTTTGGTAATGGTCACATGCTAAGCTCAGGGCATTGAGACATAGAAGTAAATCTTCCGTGGGTGATGACTGTGAAGAATTTTCCTCCCTTAGAAGAGGAAATAAATGAGCCCTTAAAGGAGATTTAAAAAAATTTTATTATAGTTGATTTAAAGTGTTCTGTCAATTTCTGCAGTACAGCAAAGTGACCCAGGTTATATATATATATATACATTCTTTTTCTCATAATATTTTCCATCATGTTCCATCACAAGTGATTGGATATAGTTCCCTGTGCTACACAGCAGGACCTCATTGCTTATTTTAGGACCACATTCCTTTGGATTTTGAGAAAATAAACATCATTTTATTGGAGCCATGTTCTGTAATACTCATTTATTTGCATGTGAAGGCATCCTAACCAATTTACAAAAAGGTGTTCCTTGGTTATCTAACACGATGACCTTGGTCTTGGGGAACACCATCCTTTAAGACTTACCTCGCACGCTGACTCTCTGGAAGGTCCTCGTACACAGAATAATCACTTCTAGTCAAACACAGGATCTTGTTATATGTTGTTATAGAGAGCAGTTTTTTTTAAATAATATATCGAATTGTTGTTAAATATCTCTTAGTGTAGAACCCATGTCCTATTCATTTTATCAATTCCTAGCATCTAGCACATGCGTCTTCCTAATATACACTAGGTGCTCACAAACAGTTTCTGGAATAAAATAGGCTTTATTCACTTAGTGATAATAAGATTTTCATTGTAAACTTATCCAGATCCTGTATAGCAGAAGCCTAGAAAATTTTTCTCCATATGGATTTTAGAAAAAATTTGTGACAAAAACATTTGTTGATAATAGTTATTTATTGTCATGAAAATCTTAAATGCATACTCTCAGGCCACACTTCCTCCATCCCAACTCTTACCCATCCTACATTGCTACCTGCAGCTGAAGATGAGACTGGATTTAGGATGATAATCCTAAGGCTGCAGTGATCCGTCACGTCATTGAAGATGCAGTTATATTCACTAGACTGTTGAATAAGGCAAGAAATTATATATAGACATTTGGAGAAACCATAAGAATTGAACCAACAGAGGGCTGGGCTACTCTTTAATCCTCAGCTGGCAAAACTTTATAGCTCCATCACTCTGCAGGCTGGCAACTGCTCAAGGATTTGTCTAATTTAAAATTAATTCACTTATTTATTCAACAAATACTGTTGGATAGCATACTGTGAATTAGACTTTTTCCTGAGGTATAGGGACGTACTGGCGATCAGTATATCCAAGGCCCCGCCTTCCTGGACCTTTAGATATGTAGTCACATGCTGATCATGGTGAGAATGATCATCCTTAGGTCAGGAACAATCCTACAACCTCCTGATGGAAAGGTCTCAGCGCTGAGACTCACTTCTTACGCTGGGTAGGGTGAGTAGGGTCTGAGCTTTGAGTCATTGATGGTATAATTCTTGGCATTGTGTCACTATTTATGGGACTGGCATATAGGGAAGGATATTAATTTATGAATTTATATCCTTTAAACCTATTGCAAATTGATGATATGGGAAATACCCTCCTGACTTACTGATGATGAAACTGAGGGGTCAAGGTCACACAGCTTATGGATGGGCAAGCTGAGACTTAAACCAGGCCTATGGGACTCCTAAATCCATTCCTATCCCTTTTAAACCATGCTTTCTTCTAGTTACATCAATATATAAAGTTAATTTTTAAATGTAGACGCTTATCCGTAGGAACAGCATGTTATTGCATATCAATCACATAATTCATGACATAACATTGAGTTTGTGATACATATAATTTAATCTGTATGTAAAGTGAAAAAACATCAAAATTATAATTTTCAACTTTTTTTTTTCTAGGTGATGATCACTTAAGTCTATCATGTTCCATGGTTGTAAAAATAATAAGCTAAGGATCTTTCAGTCTTGCTTGCTAAATCTGATATTAAATACACAATTAAGAATGGCCATGGTATTTTTAAGCGCTCTGTGTGCATTTGAAATACTGGCAGAATTTCATATGTAGGAACTCTAATAATAGAAACACATCCACCAACTTTGGGTTTCCTGCGTTCTTTTTTTTTTTTTTTTTTTTTTTTTCATATGCCAGGCTCCCTAAAGGTTTTTATCTTGAAGTGTTAACAGGGGAATCTGTCACCAGTAGAGCACTAAATGAAATCACGAGTCATATAACAAGCAGAACAGACAAGTAACCTTCACTTGGATACTTAAGAAAATACTGGCAGAAACCCCGATACAATCAATTTGCAAATAACTTGAAGACAAGAAGGTACTTAGTGGATAATGACTAATGTGTCCTAGTTAAAACCAAATCCTTTTAAGCTAATCTAATATGGTTGATCAAGGAAGAATGATAGATGTGCTGTGTCTTGATTGCAGCAAATCTTTTATCTACATGTTATACATATCCATGAAAAAAAAAAAAAAAGTGACCTAAAGCACATAGCTGACTAGATTACAGGCACTGCTTATAGTCAACCATCTGGATGAAAATACCAGATGCTCTGTTTCTACAATGTCAAATCTGTATGTATACACACAACATAGACACACATGTGCACATACAAACATATAGAATGCATGTATTTGGAAATGTCTGAACTTTTAGCCTTTGTATTATACTGGATTTTTGCATCGTATGAACTTGCTTAAGTTTCTGTGTCCTAGATACAAGGGATGTGAATTGTGAGAAAATTCATAGGCATGCAGGGAAAATTAGTGAGATATCAGAAAATACTTTGTAGGCACCTACAATAATGATAAGGATAATTCAATCTGTAAAAAAATGTAGATGAGATTATTTAATAACATTATTTCACTATTCCTATATTGTACCAAAACAACCAAAAACTTTGGTTAGATAACTATCCAAACAAGTCAAATAAATTTTTCAAAACATTCAGTGATGCCATCAAAATAGTAATTGATAGCCCACACATGTGTTGATTGAACTTTTACTAAGAGCTGAGGCATCAAAATGATAGGAATTTGCTGGCTCTTATGGAGTATGGCCTTGCTGGGGAGGGGTAGATCAGTTAAGCAGATCAAAGACAAAAATCAGAGGAAAGTTAAAGAAACGATCAAAGAGGGAACGTAAAAGCCAGGACTCCAGAATCCAGAATAAGAATAATGGACCCTCTGCACGTTAGTAGAAAATTCCATCCATCTGAAACCAGAGGGCCTTTAAGACTGAAAGAAAGTCTGCCTCAGCCTTGAGTTGAAACCCGTGATGATCATTGTGCAACTATAAATGTAATAAATGCATTGAGTAATAAAAAAAAATCATCCCTTAAATCCTTCACCAAAAAAAATGAAATAAAGAATAAAACCACAAGGTTTGCAAAGCTGGATGATGGTCCATATTTTTTCCCCTGAGTTTATTCTGTGTCCCTTTTTTCTCTGGTGATCCCTCTCAAGGCGGCTGCCTCATCTCATGTAACAGTCTAAGGCCTCTCAGCCTTGAGTGGATGCTTTCACACATCCTCCCTCACTTACAGCAAAGACAAAGATTTTCCACCACTGCACTCTCATATTTCCCTCCAGTTTAAAACTTCAGTATGACTCTTTGTATCTTGTAAAATGTAAGTGGTAAACTCCTTCATTTGAATCCATTTGGTGAGGAAAGTCCCGAGGAAGATCCTTCCCTAGCAGAAAAGCGTTCACCCACACCCCAGACCCTGACGTCTGCCCTGCTATGAGTACATTTAACGAACGACCTGTCCTGACCTTCCAAATGTGAGACAACGGCGGGTACATGGAGTAACACTGATGATAGGGAGATTGGACCAGTTAAAGAATGGGAAACATGTAGGCAGGAGATAGGGTGAATGTGGGTGGAAAAACAAGGATATATTTGAAACCTGATAAACATGATGAGATTCTCAGGTCCTACTAGAAGTAGCTTTCTTGCTTTCTCAGACATAAGACTGACCCTATCTCAAGCTTGTGTGATTCTATCAGAATAATGTATTGTGGATAAGTTCCATGAGTATGGTAGAGTAAGACTGCCTGGGAGCAAACCTTAGCCCTTACTCATGGTGTAACTTTTGGCAAGCTACTTAACCTCTGTGCCTCAGTTTTCTCCGCTGTAAAATTGGTATGATGTTAACAGTGCCTCCGTTGAGGTTTAGTTAAGTTGCTGAATATGTTCATGTAAAGTGCTTAGAATAGTACCTGGCAGATGAGATGTGCTCAATAAATAATGGCTAATTATTATTTGTGATTATGACTCTTACTACCACTACCATCACAGTAGAGTCCACCTGAAGAAAATGAGCTTAATCATTCCTTTCTTATTTACCAAATAATTACTCAATGCCTGTGATATACCAAACACTGTTCTTGATATTTGCATACAATTTCGAACAAGAACAAGGAACCATTATTGTTGTAATGGGGGAGAAAGGCAATATAAATAAATACATCAAATAATCAGAAAAATAATTATAAACTTTGGCTACTGCTGTGAAGGAAACAAACATGATGCTGAAATAGCAAAATAATGGAGGAAAATATACTATTCATTCTTAGATTGGTCAGGAAAGCTCTCTCTGAGGTAATAACATTTAAACTGAGACCTGAAGGTTGAGATGGAAGCAGCTGTTGGAAAAGGCAGAGTGAATGGAGGTGTGGAAATACCAAGATCTATTTGGAGACTGATAGTAGATCATGATAGGGCTCTCTGCTCCCATCAGAATTAGCTCTGAAGGAACATGTGACTAAGCAGTCTTTGCATTTCACTTCTTATTGATGAAACAAATCAGTAGGAAAAATATTTTCACCTGGACGCAAAACCTATGGAAAATTGTAGCTTAAAGTTTTATCCAATAGCCTTTAAAGGTTGCCGTTTAATTTTATGCTCAATGTTTATCCTTTGTCAGGTAGTTTACCTGTATTTAATGCTGAGATTGTCAGGTCTACTTCAGAGTTTACTCCATGTCCATCCACTTTTCTTCATTACTATTGACCATCTCCCTGATCCAAACCACCATTACATCACCTGAACAAGTAGCCTTTCTAGTTCCACTCCATAGAACGACTTGAGGGAACTTTACAAAATGTAAATCAGATGATGTATTTCCCCTCATTTGTACCATTCTATCCTCCCTTTTATGCTGCAAATAAAACCCACGTTCCTTTCTGTGGCCTGAAAGGCTCCACACAATTCAAACCCTGCCCAGCTCTTGGCCAAATTCCAAGTTACTCTCTGCCTCTCTCATTCTAGCCCTCTGCAGTTTTTTTTTCCCATTTCTATCTTAAGTCTAAACAGTGAATAAATAAGGAACCAAGCCTGATTTGTAGCATTGGATGGGTTTCTATGGTGTAAATACTCCCACCTTGACCAGTTCCAAGCTAAGAATACAATGTCACTGAACATGGAACTGGGCAGAGATGCAGTTATCCTCCATTGCAGTGTTTCCACCCAACAGATAATAGTAGGTGTAAAACCAAGAGCACAAGTAACAGTAAAATTTATAATATACTTAGAAAGTTATGTTTCGAGTATTATTGCCTTTAAGTTAAATTTAATTGTAAGTTTATACAATTATTTTTTGAAATGCTTCTTTTTACTGGTTTGCAAAATTTCTGAAAATTTAACCATAATTCTCATGAGCCAGTGCTGCTGATTCCAGGACATCCTTGTATGTGGTCCAGAAGTTCTTAAATACTCCTGCTTGGATTTGAATTTTAAACAAAACCGAGAAAATCCTCTATGTTTGGAGGTGATCTTCCACAGTTTTTGTTTGGGAAAGTCTTTATCGCTCCATTTTTGAAGGATAATTTTTCTGGATAGAGTATTCTTGGATGGAATTTTTTTCTTTCAGCACTTTGACTATATCATCCTACTCTCTCCTGGCTTGTAAGACTCCTGCTGGGAAATCTGCTGAATGGTCTTATGGGGGTTCCCCTGTAAGTTATAAGCTTCTTTTTTCCTGAAGCTTTTCAAAATTCTGTTTTTTTTTATTTTCTACTGTTTTATTGTAGTGTATCTTAGAGAAAATCTCCAAATGGAGTTTATTTGATGACCTATAAACTTCATGAACTCAGATAACCAAATCTCTGCAGATTTGGGATTTCTCAGCCATTATTTCTTTAAATAAGCTTTCTGCTTCCTTCTCCTCTTCTCTTTCTGGAACTCCAATAATTCACAGTTAGTTCTTTGATTGGTATTCCAATAGATTATGCAGGCTTTCTTCATTCTTTTTCAGCCTCTTTTCTTTGTTCTCCCTGACTAGATTACTTCAAAGTTCCTGTCTTCAAACTCACATGTTCTTCTTCTGTTTGATCCATTCTGCTGTTGACTCTGTATTGCATTTTTCATTGAATTTGTTGCATTCTTTATCCCCAGAATTTCTGTTTAACTCTTTCTATAATATTTATCTCTCTGTTAAACTTCTCATTTTGTTCAAATACTGTGTTGCTGATTTCATTGAATTGTCTTTTTTGTTTTCTTATAGTCCAGTGAGTTTCCTTAAAATAGCTGTTTTGTATTCTTTATCAAGTAAATCAGATTCATCATGTCTTTGTTGATGGTTGCTGGATGATGATTGTGATCCTCTGGTAATGCCATGTTTCCTTGATTTTTTTTTGTTTTCTTGAAAGTTTTTTTTTTCATTGCTATCTTTGCACTTGAAGTAGTAGTCTCTTCCTGCAGTTACAAGCTGCCCTCTCCACTGTGTCCAGACTTATGTATTTTTGCCCCAGCAGTGCTCTGAAACTTCTCCACTGGTAACCCAAACTTCCTTAGAGGCTCTTTTGTCCATGGGTGATTGTCTAAGGAAATTTTTTCCATGTCTTCTGGGCCATAGCTGGAAGGGTCTGGAGCTGGTTTATGGGTCATTGCAGGATCTGTAGCCAGGACCATCAGGTAATAGGTTCTGTGCCTATTACCTGATGCATGGATGATTGAGGGTCCTTCTGGGTCTCTTGGCATATAATGCTGGATCCCACAGCACTCACAAAGGGACTTTTGTCTGTGAGTAAATACCAAATTTTTGTTGAGGGAGATACAAACATCTTAGTCAGCCATGGTGATTGACACTTAAAAATTATTGTATGATTAGATGATTGTATTTTATTCTATGGCTAAACTAAACAGTATTTTATTTCTAAAAAGTTAATTTTTCCTGACTTCTTTTCCTATTTATATTTTTATCACCTATGTGCAAATCCTTTGAGTTGTCTGTTAAGCATCCTATCTCCTCATTCCTGCCTTTATCGATATTGGTAAATGTGGCTGAAGTGTCCTTCCTCTATCAGTTTATATTTTTTCTAACTGCTGTCTCTGGCCTAGCTCATACCCTTATCACCTTTCACTGGGTTACTATTAATTGTCTTCAAATTAGTTTTCCTACCTCCAGTCTCTTGCCACCTTCATCCATCTTCCTGCTGCCAGAGGAACCATCATGAGGCACAGGTCAGATCATGCCATGTCCTTTAAAAGAGACCAGATGGCTCTGACACCATCAGGATAAAATCCAAATTCCCTCAGGTGCCATTCAGGCCTTTGCACAATCTGGTCTCAGTCTGCCTCTCCACCATTTTCTCTCAGCAAATCCTTCTACATTTGACATGCCAACGTCTCCCACATGAATTCCTCAGAACACCGCCTCATCAGAAATTAGTAGATGCTACATTGAACACATATCCCATGGCCAAATAAGTGGGGATGGCAGTGCTGGCCTAAGCAGAGCTTGGTAGGGCTTCTCACGGACAAACTTTATTGAAAAATATGACTCAAAAATGTATATATTTGGGGTAGATATTTGGTAAAACTAGAGAAAAACAATGAAATGATGAATGCAAACTTCTGGCAGTAGTTATCTTGTGTGAAAAGGAGGGAGGTGTGTCAAGGGAAGCATACACCAGGGTCTTTAATGATGTTGAGAATTGTTTTGTAAATTAAGCAAAGTAGCATGTACATGAGTGCATCTCATTTATTGTTGGTCGTAGGTTTTTTTCCCCCACATTTTAACATCTCTTAAAATTATTGAGAGTCAGGTAGCAATTGTGCTATAGTTGTCTTTACCTTAGAAATAGTCTTAACCAATTTCTTTCACTTAGGTCCTTTTTTTGTATGCATAAGAGTGACATATGATAAAACTCTTAAGTGTGAAAGATGTGTTTTATTAAGTACAAAAAAAACTAAATGTGAAAAATTATGATGAGTTTGTAACAATATTTACATTCAAGTGTAATGGTAACAAGGAAATTTGTGGCTGAACCAAATTCCCTTGACTTATTCCCTCATTATGGTCAAAGTAGATTGTAAAGTTGGCTGTTAAAATAGCAAATTCAGTGTCTCACACTTAGTAGAGGCACATTGAATATTGTTGATTGGATTTCCAGTGACCGTTAATATTCAAATGACCCACTAACATTGGTCACCAAATCTTGCCTTTTGCCAAAAAAAAAAAAAAAGAAAGAAAGAAAAAATAGAAACAATGACTGAAAATCTCTCTTTGACTAATATCTGACCAGATAAGACAATCTGCATGTATGTACTCATGAGAAAAAGCTGCTTAGGAATCTTATACCCAAGTTGGTCTTGCCCTTCTTCTAACTGTTGCTTTGCTGAATTGTATATGATGCAAATTACTTTAGTTCTCCATATCAAAATCATAATATCCTTAAGGGACTGTGGCTTAGGTTTTGTCATCATATATAATGATATGTGTATCATGTTATTTAATCTGTTGTTTGATTAATGGTTCTGTTTGTATGCGACACATTGATCTTATCCTAAAAACTTAGGGTCTTGGTTGTGACTCAGCAATGTTTATATTGTCACTGGACCTTAAAATTCTAGCCATGATGCTAAATTGGAAACCATCCTATGATATTTGGTTCTTATTTATTTGCCTTGTGGTCAGTAAATCAAGAGAGATTGAAAGGTAGATAAACCAATTTATGGGGAAATAGCCATTTTCTGTGTTAAAGACCTTCAAGTGTTGACTTGATTAGTAATAGGTGCAGTAGCAGACATATGTTGGAACTAAAACCCCAGGAGATACTCAGATTCTACATATGACCAAACTTGGACTTCTCAGATTCATGTAGATACATGTCTTGATCATCACTTTCTGTGGAAATGTAAATCTTATATAGTCATTCTTTTTTTTTTTTTTTAGTTTGTATAATGATTTTTATTTTTTTCCATTATAGCTGGTTTATAATGTTCTGTCAATTTTCTACTATATAGCATGGTGACCCAGTTACACATATAGGACCTTCCCACAGAAAAGAAAATCATGGACTTGGAGAATAGACTTGTGGTTGCCAAGGGGGAGGGGGGGGAAGTGGGATGGATGGGGAGCTTGGGGTTAATACATAGAGAGTCTTACATTCTTTCTTACTGTTGACAGTCATTTTTATTTGCATACTTTTCCTTTTCTGAAAGGACTATCCCTTAGTTCACTTGTAATCTTTATTTTTGTCTTGTTCACAGTGCCAATGTAGTACAAAGCCCTTATTGACTACTTATTGAATTCTTAATTATTTGTGAGGTAAAGACTTTGGGTAGTATGTTCTATACCTAAAGTCTCTGGCATGAAAATGGAAGATTATTTAGAAATGAAAATTCTTATGTTCTACTTAGTTCTAATATCTTTATTATCCCTAAACCTGGACCAGAAATCTTGTGGGGTTTTTTTGCAACATATGGAGGTTCCCAGGCTAGGAGTCTAATTGGAGCTATAGCTGCCAGCCTACGCCAGAGCCACAGCAACATAGGATCTGAGCTACATCTGCAACCTACACCACAGCTCTCGGCAACGCCAGATCCTTAACCCACTGAGTGTGGCCAGGGATTGAACCTGCAACCTCATGATTCCTAGTCAGCTTCGTTAACCACTGAGCCACGATGGGAATTCCTCTTGAGTTTTTTTGTTTTCCTATCTGTTGTTAAGATCTTGGGACATATTTCACTGTCCCAAGTTATTACATATCAAAAATTAAATCTCCTCAAGAAAAATGAAATAGATGAAAAGTTAAGTGTGAATGCAGCTCATTTAAAAAATTACACTTAAATCCACAGCTGAAAGTACTTTTCTTAGTGAAGGAGACGTTTAATTGTTATGCAAAATTTTAGAATGAAAAAGTTCTTATAGGTTTAATTCATACTAATTTAATAAGAATAGAATTAATTGCTTCTTTGGTTAATTTAAATATTAGGAATAATCATCCCAATAGAGATTATTTAGAACAAAAAGACAATGAAGAACACATTTTAATAGCATTTGACTGTCTCTAAAGACCACAGTTAAAAGCATCAACTATTTAATCTTCTTATTTTTTTGTGAAATAATTTTCAATATGAATATTTTAAATCAGCAATCCAATTTAAACATGAAAAAGCAAGAAAAGCATGCAATAAGAAATAATTCTGCTAAATCTTATATTAAAGTCAAGGTCTTTTACATGCTTTTGCAGAGTACTTGGGAATCAGAGCATCATAATTTAAACAAAAATTCTTTTTCTTTCTCATAGAATATATATGTTCTTTGTGTTCTGTGTTACCTTTTCCCTGACATTTTCTATAACAGAAAAGTCTCCAGTGAGTCTGGAATAAAAAATTCTAGATAATAAAATTTCATTCTCTTTCTGGACATGCTGAAAAGTCAGAAAGGATAAAATTATTAAGTGTTAAACTACTTGAAGAACTTCCCAAAATATTTCTATTAAAAAGATTAATGATTTGCACTGCATTTATCTGCAAAAAAAGTTAAATTGACGAGTTCAGCATTTGATTTATAAAAAAGGCGAGTGCCTGCTAAAAAGTCTATTAAAAGAGAGAGACACACTGCAGACTTGGAGGGAAGAGTTTTGGAAACTCCTCCACAATAAGGAGCCATAGAGAAGGCTTTTGTGGCTTGGCATCTGGAGTTTTAGGAAATTCTCACTTAAGTCTCAGAAGAGCCCTGTTTGTCTGTGATTTCCAAGGTGGCTCATTTGGTGCTCCCTGATGTAGAAAGTTTGTTGTGACTTGAATCTTAGTTCTTGTAGAGGTTGTTGGCTCCACAACATTAACAGGGAAAAATCATATGGTTCCAAAGAAGCAAAATTATTAGGTCTTATGGATCTCTCTTCTGTAATAATCAGTCAGTAAGTGTTCTCCAGAAACAGAAGTCACAGAAATAATATATTTTCTCTCTGTCTATCTATGATAAAAATTTTTATAAGGAATTGACTCATGTAGTTATGGAGGCTGAGAATTCCCCAGATCTGCAGTAAGCAACCTGGGGACCCAGGAGAGCCAATGATATAGTTCCAGTCCAAGTCCAAAGGGTTGAGAAGCAGGAGAGCTGATGACGTAAGATCCAGTCCAAAAGCCAGTATGCTCAAGATCCTCAAAAAGCCTGTTTCGGTTTGAATTCAAAGGTAGGAAAAGACTAATGTTTCAGCTCAACAGTCAGGTGGAGTTCCCTCTCTCATGGGGATGTCTACCCTTTTGTTCTATTCCGGTCTTCAAGTGACTGATGAGGGCCACCTGCATCGGGGAGGGCCCTCTCTTTTATTCGGTCTATTGACTCAAATGATAGCATCATCACAAAACACCATCACATTTTGATAACACTGATAGATTTTTCTCATGTTACCTGAAAGACATTGAAATGATCTATAGTGTCCATTCTTCAGGCAGGATTTAAAATAACTGAAAGCAGAATTTTCTGAAGAATCATTACCATTTTAGACCTGGAAGAAATTTAAGAAGGTTTTAGTGTCTAAGTCTCTGATTTTTTTCTTTATAAAGATAACATTCTTGGGGTCCCTGAGGCAATGAGAGGCCAAGCTGATCTCTGTCCTCCTGCTCTCAGGCTAGGGCTTCTCCCAAAGTCCGCAGCACTTCTAATGTCTGGAAAGGTGTTATTTGGGGAATGGGCTTGCCTTCTCTTTCACCCACTTCTGTGCTTTCTTCTTCTCCTCTCCTCCTCTTCCTTCTAAGTCTTCTTCCTCCTTAATTTTGCTCTTTCTCCTCCTCTTCCTGTTTCTCCTCTTTCCTCTTCCTCCACCTCTTTCTCTTCTTTTCTTTCTCTTCCTCCCTTTATTCCTCTCTCTTCTCTTCCTGCTCTGTCTCCTTTTTTCTTGCTGTTGAAAAACTTAGGGATTGGAATAAATACAAAACAAAGCATGCTTCCTTAACTGAGGTTTATCTGTCTTCAGCCTGAAGGCAAAGTCATCACCCTGTGATAAGCTCTCTTTTGAGTCAAGATCTTTGTGATTGACTGAAGCAAGAATGTTCTTGAAGACTTGGAAACTGCATATGTGGTGCCCTTTTGGTTGAGAGCTGGCATCTCACAGAAAGGATCATTTAGGGCATTTGCTCAGTAAAGGTAACATTTGATTGCCACACACTGTATGTTGGGTCCTATGTTGAGCACTTTAGCTCATTTAGGAGAAGGAGAGAGGCCATCATAAAAACTCTTATTCACTTTTTAGCAAGTTCGTAAGAATTACAGACCAGAAACCCTGGCAAAGACATCTATATAGATTTCTCAATTTTTGTTACCTCCATGTTTGACTTTATTTTATTACTCATTACCATTATTGTTACTGTCTTATTTTTGGTTCTCTGTCATGTTCATTACTTCACTTGTTTATTTATTCAATGGCCCACTCAGCTCACTAACATTAACATTTACGTAACTCCTATTGTGTGCTGGGCATGTATTAGAGATGCACAGATGAATAGGACAGATGTGCTCTCAAGAAGAGTTACTATAGCATAACAGGTAAGATCTGGACCCTGAAATTCAGTATATGGTGTTTGAAGCTCAGTTTTTATCACTTATTTAGCAATTATTCTCCCTAAACCTTTGCTAGGAGTATAGTGATGATTAAAGGGCTAGAAAGAGTTCGGTAGAGTGCTTGGCACATAGTAAGCATTCATGAGTGCTCGTCATTATTTTTATTATTGACATTAACCTTAAAGCCAGCTCAGAGACTCATGAAAATTAACTGGTAGTAGAGAAGAGCATGACAGTGCTGTCAGGGTTCCATGATAAATGGAACTGAGGAAACTGGTACTTTGTCCTAGCGAGAGGGATCATAGAAGGCTTTCTGGAGGACCTGATACTTGAGTTGAGTCCTTGGGCAGACTAGGAGCCACCTTACAAGAAGGAGTCTAAAAAATTGTGTTCCAGGTAAAGGAGAAGAGCAGTTATGAAATCAATAGACTTTGAACGCTCAAGGCACTTAAGGAGAAGCCTTTTAAAAGAAACCAGCAGAAGCAAGCCTCATTAGAGTTCAGTTTGAGGTAGGATCACCCATTTTACAGATGAGAAGGTTGAGCCTAAATGCCTTGGTTGAAAGGAATTGGTTAAGGTCAGACAACTGACAGGTGAGAGCACTCTTTCATCCCATAGCCCCCCTTGCCAGTGTACAGCTAACACGGGGAAATATCCTGCTGGTAGTTTACATGTAGAAGTCAAGAGTGTCTGTACAGAAATTTGCATCAGCATTTTTGCCTAGCACTTGCAGTCCTTTTCTTAACTACTTGGATCCTGAGAGTGGATAAAGCCTGTATTTGGGGGTATACATTGCTAGAACTAGTGAATATTTTTCTTTCCTAGCGCCCTTTCTATTACCACCTTTCTTCATTGCCAGATCAAAGAACTACTTGAAAATTCTTGCCCATATGTTCTACTCCAGATAAAGAAAGGGAACCAAAGAGTTAACCATATGAAACCAAAACCAAAAAAGTCCAAGTCTAGCTATACTGGTTTTCAGTCCTCAATTGCTTATCATTAGTATTTATTTATCCGAGTCATCATTCAAGAAATGGAGCTTCCATGTACTATGTGTCTTGGGTCCTAGAGATGATCTTAGTTATGACTAAGATAGATTACTTTTGACCATAGTGATAAGAGGGAATGTGACAAGTAAATTAATGCCTGCAAAACAGTCTCACAAACACAATGATGAGGAAAGTTAAAGCTGCTGTGAAGGCTCCTGGGGAGGATGTTTATTCTGACCCTTGATATTAACGAAGGCTGTCTGGAGGAAGTATTTTCAGCATTGATTTTTAAAATAGGTCAGAGTTAGTGAGTTAAGAAGGATTAGTGTTGGGTTAAGGCAGCTTGAGGAACAGCCAGCTCAGTGTCCTTGAAGGAAGAGGGTATTTTCTTGACTGAGAAGTGAATCTGTGTGGGTGGATGGTGGGCACTCATTCATCTCCAGAGAGCCTGGAGAATGCTGTAGAAACCAGATATAAAGGGCTGTGTGAACCTGAGAAAGGAATTGAAAGTTCATTCTAAGGACAGTGTGGAATCATATATTATTTATTAGGAGAGTAAAAAGATGAGACTTGCATTTTAGAAAGATCCAATTGCAGATAGCCTAGGCCAAGAGTGGACAGAGGGGTATCCATAGGGGACTTTTTTTTATAATAACGAAAGCAAGACATACTGGTGGCCCAGGGACAGAAGTAAGTGGAAGGACAGGAGTGGTAATTGACTTATTAACTGTTTGGACATGTGAATGGATGAAGTAAAGGAATCATAGATGAATTGCACTCACCAGGCTCTGTTGATCAAACCCCACATCTGATAGTTCCATTCACAGAAGCAGAGGACACTCGACTAAGGACAGTTTAGGTATAGAGAGGGTTAGAAAGAAATAGAAATGAGTTTTGGACCTTTTGAGTTTGAGATGCTTGTGGATTCCTCAGGTAAAGCTGTCTAGCATAAAGCAGGCAAGCGAAAATGCCACTTGATATACTGAAACTTAATGCGTCATTATTTTCCTAAAACACTGTCTGGAAAGGGGATACAACTCCCCGGACAAGGACATTTGCTGCTTATTCTAGAATCTGGGGTTTTTTCAGCACCCAGAGTAGTCCGCACCAGCCCTAAACTGAGCTCAGACCACTGAGTCAGGTGCTGGCAAGAGAACAAGGGACATTTGGAGGACTCTAAAAAGGAAGTTGGAAGCTTTCTAAAATATCTTCTTCATTATTAATCCATATGAAATTGTTCTGAAAGCACCAAGCTTCCCAAGTAGTAAATGAATGAACTTTGTGATCAGCTTGAAGGACACAACGGTTAAGAACATGGGCTTTTGAGCGGATAATTCTGGTTTAGAATTCCAGTTCTGTCACTTACTCTATGACCTTAGGGAAATTAATCTCTCTAAGCCTCAATTTCTTTATAACTGGGATAAAACTACCCAGTTAAGTATAAAAATACCAAGCTCATCAGATTGTTGCAAGGATTGAGTGAAATAATGACTGTGAAGTTTTAGCAAGTTGCAGTGTCTGGCAAAGAATAAGTCTCTGGTAGTCACCAGAGATGCTGCTGTTGTTATGAGACATCCAGGAAAGAGAAATATCCATTTTCCTCTTGTTTACTATAGCAACCAGGGACAAAAGGAGCACATAGCCACACCCATTCACACAGATAGACACAGAGCATGTGACTATATATTTATTTGTAATAACAGAAGACTTCATTATTTTCTTGCTTAAAGCCATAACCATGTTGTTCGGTGGAAATACGGAAGAAAAGTGCATCCTGTTGCTAAGTGATTTGCTCATGTAATTACTAGGGAAACAGATGGTCAATCAATAGTAGACAGGTAATTGCCTTAGAAATGGACTCAGTTAAAGATTGGAAATGATGATAAAGTGTATTGTCCTTATGATAGTGGTATTAAGGCAGTTCCTGGTCAATTATAATAAAAAATCATATTGAAAAGAGCATTTTATCTCTACTTTAAAGCTAGTGGGGTGGAGGGGTTGCCAGTGTGGCACCGTTGAAATGAATCTGTCTAGTATCCATGAGGATGCCGGTTAGGTCCCTGGCCGTGCTCAGTGGTTAAGGATCCATCCAGTGTTGCCATGAGCTGTGGTGTAGGTTGCAGTCACCGCTTGGATCCCATGTTGCCGTGGCTGTGGCTGTGGCCATCAGCTGTAGCTCTGAGTCAACCCCTAGCCTGGGAACTTCCAGGTGCTACAGGTGCAGCCCTAAAAAGCAATAAATAAATAAATAAATAAAGCTAATGGGAAGCCAATACTTGCTCTACTACGGAGCCGAGCTTTGGAAAAAAAGTGGTGTAATACTCACTGTATTAGACAAATGCTTTACTCTAGGCTACTTTTCCTCCCAAGAAAGGAGTTGAATATTGAAAAGTTTAATTATATATTCATTCAACCAACATTTATTGAACACCCGCTATTATTCTTATGTACCTTCCTTCTTCTCTTCTCTCTACATTCTTCTTCACTTTGCCCCATAGCGTCCAAACTAACACACAGATTTAGAAATGGGTACCTTATGCACACGTAGGGTAAATTGGATGGCAAGGTAAATTGGAACAACCTTTTAAAAAAGCAATATGCCTGTTATAGGTCAAGCACAAAAATATTATGATATTTGATCCAGAAATCTTACTTCCTTGGAAATTTATGTGAAGAAAATAATTCAGCAGAAGAAAAAAACTATTTGTGTTATATTTATTATAGCATTATCTGTGATAATAAAAACACTGGAAATAGAAGCTCCCCTTGTGGTGCAGCACAAACGAATCCAACTAGGAACCATGAGGTTGCAGGTTTGATCCCTGGCCTTGCTCAGTGGGTTAAGGATCCGGCATTGCTGTGAGCTGTGGCACAGGTCGCAGACGCAGCTTGGATCTGGGGTTGCTTTGGCTGTGGCGCAGGCCAGAAGCTGTAGCTTCAATTTGATCCTTAGTCTGGGTACCTCCATATGCAGCTCTAAAAAAAAAAAAAAAAAAAAAGCAATAAATAAATAAAAATAAAAACACTGGAAGTAAATGTTCAATACTAAAAATAATTGGCAATCCTATATTAATTCTTTATAATATTATGTAGCTATTCACAATATTTGCGAAGTCTCCTTAGAAATCTGAACAAAATCAATGATCTGTTAGATAAAATAGATTGCAAGAATTCACCTGTTCTATGTTTACAGTTATATGAAGAAGAAGCATGATATGAAAATGACTAGGAAAGAGCAAACAAAAAATGGAAGTAATATGATAGAGTGGGATGACTTTTTTCCAGTGATAATATTTTATTTTAAATTTATTTAATATTATTTTATAATACACTAAAAGTAAATACTACAAAGAATTGTTGTGGATGTGGTCAAAATCCAAGATGGCATCTCAAAAGTAGCAAATAAAAGGGTTCACTGCTTTTAGAATTCAGATAATCTGAGAGAAATAAATAGTTCTGTTTCTCAGTGTTTTATCTCTCTTGTTTCTTTTGTGAGAGGCATTTACAAGTCTATTGAATTTCTCTTGCTTATGAATTCAACTGCCGCTGGTTTTCTACGAACAGCCTTCATCCTTTGTTTGGCTGTCATAGTTGCTACTGCTGGAATTATGATGCTGCCAATAGAGAATTCAAGAACTAAAATGAGGTTTTTAAAATGCCAGTGCATACTTCCTCCCTTGTCTGGTTATTACACACATACACATATACATGTGTATATATATATTCTATAAAATACTAGTCTTTATTAATATATGTATATATAAATTCCTATTAAATGTTAACCTTGTGCAGAGCAGAGACCATAAAGTCTATTTAATCTGAAAACATACGCCCCATGCTATTTTTCTCTTATTGTATGATAAAATAAATATATTCACTAACCAGTATACCTACCAACAATGAAGAGGGAAATGGGAAATTCTGGGTTTCCTGGGAGTAGATTGCCATAGTTTTCCTCATGCCCATGACAGGGTTTGTTTTGTTTTTTTCTTTCAACTCCATAGACTCTGATTTGCAATCAGTCAGGATAGTTTCCCAATCTATGGCAGGTAAGAGAGATGAAAGTTTCATTGTCTACTTTCACAAATATCATATCACTGTTATTTAGTATGATTAAATAAAACAATGACTAAAATTATTAATGATTAATTTTAAAATTGAGAGAGAATAACTCTCTTACTAAATGTGAGAGCTTGATTTAGGTTAAAAATTGTAAGGAGGAGTTCCCATCGTGGCATAGTAGAAACGAATCCGACTAGGAACCATGAAGTTGTGAGTTCAATCCCTGGCCTCGCTCAGTGGGTTAAGGATCTGGCGTTGCTATGAGCTGTGGTATAGGTCTCAAATGAGGCTCGGATCTGGCATTGCTGTGGCTCTGGCGTAGGCTGGTGGCAACAGCTCCAATTTGACCCCTAGCCTGGGAACGTCCCTATGCCGCGGCTGTGGACCTAAAAAAGACAAAAGACCAAAAAAAAAAAAAATTAGTAAGGAAAATGCTTGCTTGGCAGAGATGCTGAGTTGCAGGTATCTCCTATTTCCATGCCACTGAGGGCACATGGCACCCTTAGGAGCTCTTTCCCAGCCACCTGCTCCAAATTTAAAGGTATAATTCCAACACTTTTTTCCTTAAGACTCAGAATCTAAAGAAGAGTATTTAAAAATATGTTTAAAGATAGATAGAAAAGGGAGTTCCTGTTGTGGCTCAGTGGTAATGAACTCGACTAAAATTCATAAGGATGTTAGTTCAATCCCTGGCCTCACTCAGTGGGTTAAGGATCCTGTGTTGCCATGAGCTGTGGTGTAGGTCGCAGATGCAGCTCAGATGTGGCGTTGCTGTGGCTGTGCCATAGGCTGTTGGCTACAGCTCCGATTCAGGCCCTAGCCTGGGAACCTCCCTATGCCGCAGGTCCAGCCCTAAAAAGACACACAAAAAATAAAATAGATAGGAAAAATTGTAAAAAAAACAATGGTCTTCCTGCTTGTGTATTATTCTACTCAAACCTCCCTCTAGACAGAAATGACATTGTCCTTTGGTGACAGAAGCAGACATCTTAAAGAGGACTGGATCACACAAAGTCAGACTTTGCCCTGGGTGGGGAAGCATCCTTCATTGACAACCATCTGGATTTTGACTAGATGAAATGTGAGAACTCAAAGTACTGCCTCACTGTCCCTATGGAGGTTTGGCTAATAGTGCCAGTGATGATTTCACCAAGGCCATTCTCAGGAAGCAGCTGCATGTGTGTGTATATCTATGTGTATGTGTGTATGTGTATGCATGTGCATGTGTGTGAAAGTTTTAATTCCGTTTGACAATTGCATTTTTGGCTTATATTACTTTCCTCACCTACAAGGTAACCAACATAATTTAACCAGAAATCAAAGTCGTTATTTCGATGATTTTTTCAAAATTAAAAATAACAGTTTTCAAGGGCATACAGGAGACTTTGAGACTTTAATCTGTTAAATTTCGAGGTTTTGAACTTTGAAAACTTTGAAAAGAAGGGGAAGATCCTGGACGTCTACTCTCTTTTTGAGGTGGTGACAGTATGAATGGATTTGCAAGGCATGTGGAGGTCCGCATGTTCTCTGCACAGCCATTAAGTCGTGAGGCATGAGCACAGGTTGAAGCCCTTTCCCTGTCCGTCTCCTCACAGAAGGCAGGTGCTGTCCTGTGTAGGTAAGTTATGTACAAGGCAGGAGAGGCCAGGCTTCTGTGGGCCTCCTTATTGGAAACTGATTTTTAAATGAACCAGAACTTTAATTTTCAAAAAGATAATCAGAGGCATGGAAAGGAAGGTTAGCCTGAAGTGCAGGATACAGCCCGCAGGTCTAATTTTAGGACTGTGAATCTCAGCAGCATCCTTTAAATACTGCAGAACACTGCTGTTTCCAGAGCCTCTTCAGGATCTATTTGAATATATTAGGATCAGAAGAGCCCTCCTGTTTCCTTAGAGTTAAGCAAGTGCTGCTAATGGCCCCGTTTTATCTCCTTTAGTTGTGCTCTGTGCACCATATACGACCCTTTCTACAACCTCCTCACTCCAGGCCAAGCACAACCCAGTGGTCGTGACTCAGACACGATTTAATTTCCTCCTTCAACCATTCTTGTTTCATATAAGTTGACCTTTTCATGACTCTAAAATTTCCTCATTAGAAAATGACAGGCTCCTCGGGATTAGAAATTTTACCTGATAACACTGTGTATAAAAGTGTCTGGATAAAATTTTCTTCATTTAAAAATGAAAGGAAAGCCACTGCCTCCACTAGGAGGATTCAGAGCATAGATAATACATCTTGGATTTTGCTAGAACACCTTTGCTTTTTGGAACAGCTGGTAGAACAGGAGTCAAAGAGGGATCTGAAGGAGGTCTGATTTTAAGAAGTTCAAAATAATTATGGACTCCATTCTCAGAGTGTCCCTTACCCCTAAAGCATTTAACATGTGCCACTGCTGGTATTCCCCATAGCTCTGCAGCATGCATATTACTGCCAGGGACACTTGGATTCTGAAAGGTCCAGAAGCTTGCTCAAGGTCATCCAGCAGGTGGCTTGCGGTGCTAGGATTCAAACTCGGTTCCCTGGGTTCCCTTCTTTCCATTACATTGTCCTCTTCTCAGAACAAATCACCCTTGAAAAAAGAAGTGCCGGGGAGACATGCTGCAGATACATTCATTTGTGTGAATACATTCCATTAACGGTATTTATTTGGTCTGGAGAATACTAGCAGTTTCAGACCTCAGCAACTGAAGTAGCATAATTATTACTGAAGAAATCCTGAAACAGGGTTCCAGGGTTTAAACCTTCATATTTGTTTGGGACATGGACACTGACTGGACTGTGTGATATGGGGCTGTTACTTTTCTGGGGTTAGGTTTCTTGAGCTATAAACTGAGGATAATAATTCTTCACAGTGTTTTTGTGATGATTAAATGAGAAAATGCTTGTAAAGTGCTCTTGGGTAATCAATACAAGATAATTATTATTACCAAAACTTAGAAGTATTTTTATCTCCCCCACCCTGCGTATATGGGAAAGAAAAAAAAAAAATAGTAAAATTTTTGGAACAAATAAACTGGTGACTTGCTGCAAACCTCAAATAACGGTACCAAATAAATAAAGAAGGCTGATGTACAGAATTTGCTAGCGGCGGAGGGCATTGCAACAAAGCATTCGTTGGTGGATGGGAAAGGCAGAGGCTGTCACACCCCATTACTTCATAGGCTAACTCTGTGCTGACTCAGCCAAAGGCAGGCAGTAATCATAGCCAAGTTTATATGCTGGAGAGTTGATGTGGTCATATTTCTACATTCTCAAAAGCAAAGTCAAGAAAAAAGGGTGATCAGAAAGTTTTTATGACTCTAATCATGAAATGCTGACAGCTCCAGCTTAGTGATTTGCCTTTAGTTAACCTCTGTGATTTGGAGTGAGCTGCCCAGCCAAAACTGGAGATGGAGCAAGGGAATCCCTTTTGTCGTTTGGTCATTTTGGAACAATGAACGTGTCAGTTCTTATTTACCCTATAGAGGGTAATTGATTTGGGATGTTAGTAAGTGTTCAGATGGGATTTCTAGAGGACATCTATCTTAGTCCTCCCACAGCCCACACAATCAATATTATTTATGCTAATGATGTGATTGCTCCACCACATCAGAGATTCTGAAAAGCATGTGCTGGATCAGTCACGGTATTATATTCAATTATCTCTTTGTATTTCTAATAGTAGAAATAAATTAGAACATGTTTATTTGACTAGTATTCTGAACTGACAAATCCATTGTTTTCTTGTTAAATGGTACTAATTGTGGTTGCCATGGAAACCCTGAAGGTACTTAGGCTGAATTTTCCAACCTAATTTTTTTTTTTCCCTCTGTGAGAGATTATTTTTTTGGCTGACATTGACGTTACCCCTGTTATACACATATACTCGCAAGGCACATACTTGTGTTAAAGATCCTTGATTGGTCTGTTGTACTAATTATACTTGTCCTGTAGTTATGAGAGTCAATTTGCTTCACATGTAAACTGAATACCTAGAAAATTTAATAAAACCAGTTGGCTGTTTTTGTTTTCTTTGCCAAAAGTATTGATGTAAAACCTAAATGATTTTGAAAAAAGATCCATTTGCTTCATAATGCTTGTGTCATTTTATTTCTATGTGTATGCTTAAAAAAAACTGTTTTGAAGTAATTTTTTCAAAAAAATAGAAAAATTATGTTAAAGACGTCTATCTGCTTCGTATTAACCTTATGGGCAAAATTCATGGAGTTTATGTATGAAGAGGAAGCCTCCAGAGTCTTATGGTCTTAAAAAAAAAAATCAGACCTACCAGCTATTAATTGTGGGTACTCCAGCTGGGGTTCCGGTGTCCTTATGTGTATAATGAAGGTTGTGACTTCACTGGGTTGTTGTAAAGTTGAAGCATAATGCTGATCCATGTCATGCTCCTGGTTCAGTGCCACGCAGATAGCAGTTGTGCAACAAATGTCACTCCTGTTCCAATCTAGGTCTCCCTAATCAACCTCCGCTCCTTCACCTTCTCACAGAAACTCACCCCAGGATCCTGGAGCGAGGTATTTGAATCAGCCATGGGTTATAGGAGACAAGCAGTGTCCCAGGACAAGCCTGGCCGGGAAAGCCGCTTTCCCAGACTTGATAAATTCCACAGCGTAGCTTCCAAGTAACCCTCAAGAAGTTGATTGTCCCCCCTATACAACATCTAATCATGCAGGGATGGTGCAGGGTGGGGAGAGAACTCCTTATGAGCAATTGTTTGCCCTTTTCATGTGTGTTTCAGAAAATGCACAGTGGACAAATTTGAACACTGTCATATAGTTATTCCGTCAGCTCTCTACACCTATGCAAAATCTTCATTCTTGGCTTGGTGAAGTATAGTCACCACATTGGTAGCTCGTTATATCTAAAGGAAGTAAAAGTCTCGTGAGTCTTTATCTCATTAAATCTTTCCTATTGCATATTTAGTTCATAGTATGAATCAGTTATTTTAGTAAAAGTGAATATAGGGTGGCATTCAAGTTTCCCACTGTATCTTGTATGTGCCTCAATTAATAGCATATGCTTATACTTACTACATGACATTACCATTGCTTACATGTATTTATCCTACAGATTGAACAGTTTACAGATAGAGACTGCAGTCTGTAAAAACAAAACAAGATGAAACAAAAACTTGAAATCTCCAGCACCAAGTAAGTTTAGGCTATTTCATTCAGTGATAATTTACTGTCTACTACTTCTCCTGCGTTGTGCTAGCTGTGGAGGATTCAGCAGTGAACTTGTCTCTTTCCTTGGGCGCTATGCACACTTCTACAGTAGTGGACGTGAAGTGCCCTGATCAGTGGACTGAGGGCTCTCAGAGCACACAGGGCTTCCTAACCCACATGGAATGGCACACAGACAGAACCAAGGCAGGCTTCCCCAAGGTGATGACTTTGAAGCAGAGAACTAAAGATGTGGAGCTTGGATGAAAAGGCTAGAGAGAATGTTCCAAACAGAAGGGAATGGAGTTGTAAACAGTTAAAGGCCAGAGGCCAGAAGACAGTTTCTTGAATTCCTGTGACTGCACATTCCTAGAGAAGAATCTCAAGCTTGCACAAACCTCACACTGGTGACATTCATGCACTGTTTTTATTAGGAGATTGAGTATTTTAATGAACTGCAGGGTAAGCTCTGCAGGTCTGTGTCATAGACCGGGATTATATTCCTTTCTTTTCCTTCCTTCCTTCCTTCCCTTCTTTTTTTGTCTTTTTGCCATTTCTTGGGCCGCTTCTGCGGCATATGGGGGTTCCCAGGCTAGGGGTCTAATCAGAGCTGTAGCTGCTACCCTATGCCAGAGCCACAGCAACACGGGATCCGAGCCGCGTCTGCGACCTACACCACAGCTCATGACAATGCCGGATCCCTAACCCACTGAGCGAGGCCAGGGATCGAACCCGCAACCTCATGGTTCTTAGTCGGATTCATTAACCACTGAGCCACGACGGGAACTCCCTGAGGTTATATTTCTGATAGGCCCTGAGTGTGCAGCTTTTCAAGATGACTTTGAAGCAACACACCATCCTCCCAGCGTACCCTGGAATGGAGCCATTGGGTGAAGAGCAAAGGTAAGATATGGGGATTTCAGCTTGCTTATCTGTTACTGTAGATTTCACACACATGTAATTTCTCATGAGGCTCCTCACTCATGTGCTAGTTAGGCGATGATACGAATTATCAATATTTTAAATAGGGTGATACAGGGTGCCACCCTGTATTGTACTGTATACATTACAGTACATTGTTGGAGTCCAGTCAGAGAAATCTGGGTTTGCCTCCTGGCAAACAAGTGAACCTTTCCACAGAAAAGAAAATTGTGGACTTGGAGAATTGACTTGTGGTGTGTGTGAAATCTACAGTAATAGCCAGCAGTTTGTTCCCTTCACCTGTGACGCAGGGTTAGGAATATCTCTGCGGAAGACTGCTGTGAGGATTAAGTGAGATGACCTCCATTACCTGTTTAATACAATGCCTGATTTCATCAGCAAATGATAATTAAGAAGGAAAGTAATTTTTTAAAGCCCTAGTAACACTTTCTTTTTTTTCCTGTATTTTATAAAACATAGCTTTATTGCAGTATAATTTATATAACATGCATTTGAAGTGTAAAACTCAGGGAATTTTAGTATATGCAGAATTGCACAGTCAACACCACAGTCAAGTTTTAGAACATTTTCATCACCCCAGCAAGAATACTTTTGGATTTCTTTTGTGTATGCGAATTCCTAATTGTGTTCAGGAAATGTTCTCCTTAAGGATCCAGGATAATCATCCTATTTACTAAATAACCACAGATTGTCATTGTGCAATATTATAATTATCATATATAACATTAATTCTTTAAGTATGATATGACCTTTGATGTCTCATTTGGCCATATACTCTTTTTTTAAAATTTTTTAATTATTTCCCCAGTACAGTTTTCTTTCTACTGTACAGCATGGTGACCCAGTTACACATGCATATATACGTTCTTTTTTCTCACATTATCATGCTCCATCATAAGTGACTAGACACAATTCCTAGTGCTACACAGGATCTCATTGCTAATTCATTCCAAAGGCAATAGTCTGCATCTATTAACCCCAAGATCCCAATCCATCCCACTCCCTTCCCCTCCCTCTTGGCAACCACAAGTCAATTCTCCAAGTCCATCATTTTCTTTTCTGTGGAAAGGTTCATTTGTGCCGTATATTAGATTTCAGATATAAGTGATATGTGGTATTTGTCTTTCTCTTTCTGACTTACTTCACTCAGGATGAGAGTCTCTAGTTTGTGGCTGCAAATGGCGTTATTTCATTCTTTTTTATGGCTGAGTAGTATTCCATTGTGTATATATACCACATCTTCCTAATCCAATCATCTGTTGATGGGCATTTCAGTTGTTTCCATGTCTTGGCTATTGTGAATAGTGCTGCAATGAACATGTGGATGCGTGTGTCTTTTTTAAGGAAAGTTTTGTCTGAATATATGCCCAAGAGTCGGATTGCTGGGTCATATGGTGGTTCTTTGTATAGCTTTCTAAAGTACCTGCATGCTGTTCTCTTTAGTGGTTGTACCAGCTTACATTCCCACCAACAGTGCAGGAGGGTTCCCTTTTCTCCACACTCTCTCCAGCATTTGTTATTTGTGGACTTATTAATGACGGCCATTCTGACTGGTGTGAGGTGGTATCTCATGGTAGTTTTGATTTGCATTTCTCTCATAATCAGGGATGTTGAGCATTGTTTCAAGTGCTTGTTGGCCATCTGTATATCTTCTTTGAAGAAATGTCTATTCAGGTCTTTTGCTCATTTTTCCATTGGGTTGTTGGCTTTTTTTGCTGTTGAGTTGTATAAATTGCTTGTAAAGTTTAGAGATTAAGCCCTTGTCCGTTGCATCGTTTGAAACTATTTTCTCCCATCCTGTAAGTTATCTTTTTGTTTTCTTTTTGAATTCCTTTGCTGTGCAGAAGCTTGTCAGTTTGATTAGGTCCTGTTGGTTTATTTTTGCTTTTATCTCTGTTGCTTTGGGAGACTGACCTGAGCAAACATTTCTAAGGTTGATGTCAGAGAACATTTTGCCTATGTTGTCTTCAAGGAGTTTGATGGTATCTTGTCTCTCAGCCATTTTGAGTTTTATTTTCATGCATGGTGTGAGGGTGTGTTCTAGTTTCATTGCTTTGCATGCAGCTGTCCAGGTTTCCCAGCAATACTTGCCGAAAAGACTGTTTTTTCCCCATTTTATGTTCTTGCCTCCTTTGTCAAAGATTAATTGACCACAGGTGTCTGGGTTTATTTCTGGGTTCTCTACTCTATTCTATTGGTCGGTCTGTCTGTTTTGGTACCAGTACCACACTGTCTTGGTTACTGTGGATTTGTAATATTGCCTAAAGTCTGGGAGAGTTATGCCTCCTGCTTGGTTTTCGTTCTTCAGAATTGCTTTGGCAATTCTGGGTCTTTTGTGGTTCCATATAAATTTTGGGATTGTGTGTTATAGTTCTGTGAAAAATGTCATGGGTAATTTGACAGGGGTTGCATTGAATCTGTAGATCGCTTTGGGTAGTAAGGCCATTTTTACAATATTAATTTTTCCAACCCAGGAGCATGGAATATCTTTCCATTTCTTTACGTCTTCTTTAATTTTCCTGATTAATGTTTCATAGTTCTCAGCATGTAAGTCTTTCACTGCCTTGGCCAAGTGTATTCCCAGGTATTTGATTTTTTGGAGAGCAATCTTAAAAGGTATGTGTTTTTGTATTCCTTTTCTACTTTTTCATTGTTAGTATACAGAAATGTGACTGATTTCTGAATGTTCATCTTATATCCTGCTACTTTGCTGAATTTGTTGATCAGTTCAAATAGATTTTGGGTTGAATCCTTCAAGGTTTTCTATATATATGTATCATGCCATCTGCATACAGTGACAGTTTTACCTCTTCTCTTCCTATTTGGATGCCTTTTATTTCTTTTGTTTGTCTGATTGCTGTGGCTAGGACTTGCAGTACTGTGTTGAAGAACAGTGGTGAGACTGGGCATCCCTGTCTTGTTCCAGATTTTAGTGGGAAGGTTTTCAGCTTTTCTCCATTAAGTATTATATTTGCTGTGAATTTGTCATAAATGGCTTTAATTATGTTAAGGTATGTTCCCTCTATACCCAGTTTGGTAAGAGTTTTGATCATGAATGGATGTTGGACTTTGTCAAAAGCTTTTTCTGCATTTATTGAGATGATCATGTGGTTTTTTACCTTTCTTCTGTTAATGTGGTGTATGACGTTGATTGATTTGCATATGTTGAACCATCTTTGTGAACCTGTCATGAATCCCATCTGGTTGTGGGTGTGTGATCTTTTTTGTATGTTGTTGGATTTGGTTAGCTAAAATTTTGTTGAGAATTTTTGTGTCTATGTTCATCAAAGATATTGGCCAATAGTTTTCTTTTTTGGTGGTATCTTTGTCTGGTTTTGAAATTAGGGTGATGGTGGCATCATAGAATGTCTTTGGGAATGTTCCTTCTTCTGCAGCCTTTTGAAAAAGTTTAAGGAGGATTGGTATACATTCCTCTTTGTATGTTTGGTAGAATTCACCTGTGAAGCCATCTGGTCCTGGACTTTTATTTGTAGGGAATGTTTTTATGACACATTCAATTTCATTTCTAGTGATCGGTCTGTTCAGTTCATCTATTTCTTTTTGATTTCAGTTTTGGCAGGCTGTAAGCCTCTAGAAATTTGTCCATTTCTTCTAGGTTGTCACATTTTGACATACAATTGTTCATAGCATTCTCTTACGGTTTTTTA